>NC_139724.1:45055622-46479372 GCF_964211835.1 Anser anser | reverse complement strand
AAAACATGCTCTCAATTGCTAATATATTTTAGTATTTTTAAAACTACTATTGGAAACATTGAAGCATATGAAATACATACATATGTTTTTCTAAACACATATGCGGAGGACCATGGGCTGTTGGAGCTGCGAAGCTTCAACTAGTTCAAGCTTGGTTTTATATTGCATATAGAATAAAAGAAGTTTCAAGAAAGTTTAAGATCTGCATATACTCAGCCTCTAACTGAAGGCCCACTTAATGATGTGCTTGCCAAAATACTGCAGTGCAGCAAGAATGACATAAACCCACTTTGGCTTAGGATCGCAGTACTACAGCCTCACCTGGGAGGTTTTACCCCACACTCATCACCCGTGTCCAAGAGGGACTCCATTGCTCCCAGGGAAGCTGATGGGAAAAGGAGTTCCCATGCCCTCCAAGATGCTGACTACAAATACCTGATTTTCTATACATCTGGAGGGATTTTACTCAAAAAGCTTGTTGATACATGAGGAAGTGAACTGCTTTCTTGCCCAGATGTGTTTCTGGCATTTATGCTAACCCACTTCTACAAGGCTCAACCAGTCTGCATGCTCCCTTACAGCTTGTCCTGCCACCCCTTAGAGAAAGCTACTTCAAGTCCACATTATCAGCAGTCGCTCCTATCAGGTGTTCTCCTCGCCCTTCCAACTTCTATCAACAAGATTTATCAAAGATTACTACATTCTCTTTCCTCTTGCAACCAAATGCTGTGTTTAATTCTGTGTGTTTTGTTTTGTGGGAAGCTTCCCAGGAGTTTTCTGATACCTTTGTGCAGTCGCAGTGGACTCAGAGGATCTTCACAAGGTTTCTTCCTCTGTCTGCTGCTACAGCTTGGTTAACCACATTGCAGAAGTGCCTGTGTTGCTTTGGCAGCAAAAGTTTCCTATGTTTTTTCCCTGCCAGGAAAAAACCTGCAGCCATCACATATCGGCTCGTTCGGTGTGAGTGCTGAGCGACAAAGCGGCAGGCGGGCAGTTACCGCCACCGAGCCCAAAAGGTTTCAACCACGAGCGCGCTCGCTGCTCGCCCCAGCGAGGCACTGGGGCAGCTTTGGAGCACTTCTCCACTGCACAGGGGAAGTAGCTCTGTACAGGGATCCCTACGTGCGTTACGGGTTTTCAGTCCCTTTGCCAAACACTGCGTAATGGAAAGAGGTTTTACTCAATATGAACCGTACAGAACTTGCAGTGCACAATGCACAGCACGTCCGGTTTCCTGGCGCACAGAACAACAAACAGTACGACAACGGGAACAAGTAACAGTCACCACAGATCTAATTACCATAAGAATGAAGGAGACAGATGTTCTGCATTGAAGTATGATGATCTTAATACCAGCTAAGTAAACAGATCTCTGGATCAATGTACTGCAGGTAATGCAGCCACCATCTTGCAGTTTTGTAGCCAGCCATACTTGCGCAGCGTGCAATGCGAGAGACAAAAAAATGCTGCCGTGCTAGAGGCACACTGAGGAGGGGGACGTAACACACCAGGAACGCAGACAGACAGAGAAACTGCAGAAGAAATAGAGTTGGTTGGATAAAATGGGGTCAACAGATAGTATAAGTTTTTCTGGCATAAATTCCATTGCATTTGACATTTTCTCCTCCCACTACGTTAACACATTACTCAGGTTTGTTTCTGTGGAAGAATGAGAGTTGCTGTTCAGTTCCCAGAAATTCCCCAAAGAGAACTATAAAGGGGACCTTTCCTTTACTTAAGAAAAGGTTAAAGTCTAAGCTTTTTGCTTAATTTTCTAATCAAGAAGCAAATTCACTTCCACAGAGGTTAATACCACACGTACTGTTTGCATGGTAACAAGCACCAAAACACGTATCCTGACCTAACAGAGAGAGCTGTCCATTTCCCTACAACGGGATTAGGGTATGTGTAAAGAACCTGTACATTTCTCTGCTGCCATACCTTGCTTTATGGTTCAGCACCTCTCTCTGCCCAACATACAGTTCTTGCCCATAGAACAAAACAATATTGGCTTGAGCAGCCACTAAAAAAACAACTAAACTCCTTTTTGTTCCCCAAGAGACAGCAAGGTGACACCAAATTAAGCTGTAACACCACAGAAGACTCTGCTTCCCTAAAAACTGAGACTCACACATTGTATGCCTCTGGATTTTTTTTCTCCAGTAAGGGAAAGCGAGAAGAATGACCATCTCCTGACTCCATCTGAAATTATTACAAGCTTTTTCTCTTTCTACATCTATTTCTCAGCACTAACCACTACCTTCCTGGTGAAAGGAAGCCTTAACACCCTGTCCTCCCACCCCCTCCATTCTGCCTGCTATTCTAAGGGACTCAGACAGATCTTGAATCCACATGAAGCAGCTTTTCCATCCAAGGATGATTTTCTGTGGCATCTCACGAAGCTTTAACACCTCTGTTTTACCCCTGCTCTCCTGGCTTCTCCCTAGCGAATGAGCATATTCACCTAAATGTCAGCAGCTTCTGCAAGGAACTCTGCTCCTTTTCCTCTTCTTTCCCAAGCTCATCACAGAAGGGTGCGAGGCACTGGGGTGAGAAAATTCATGAGTAACACCCATGGGAGCACCTAATTAGATCCATGCGTGAAAGTTTTGATAAAATTAGGTTTCATTAGGTTTTGCTCAATAGGCAACAATTACTGTATTTAGGTATTACTGCAGAGGACAGAGGCAATTATGGAACAATCTTACCTCTAGAATATCTTCCTTCCAAGCAGAAATTTAGCTTATTAGATATAACTATTCTCTTTTTTTTTTATTTTTTATATTGACCACCAAAGAAAAAAGCCAGCACAATGCTTTTTATTGCATCAGAATGCTGGGGAACACGTCTTACAGACCTTTTGCAAAGAAAATTTACTAACTTGTAGTCCGGAGAATATCGGGGCCTCAACCTCAATTATTGCCTGAAAGGATGGTATTTGGCAGCAGACAGTTTCAAGTACAGCCTCATGTTTATACACAGAGCTCTCCGGTGACAGCCTTGACAGAAACAGCAGCAGAGATATAATGCAGCATGTATGATTGAACAGGTGAAAAACCAAGTCAGTCATTAAATATTGAACTAAACATTTTTCAAGAGGATTCAGAGGCAGAAAAAAACAAACAAAACAACAACAACAAAAAAAAGGCCCTAAAACTGAACTGTCTACTCCATCTTGGTTCTTATCTTGTTTTGAAAAGGTGGGGAACCAGTAGTCACTGCATGCAGCTGCCTTACCTCCAAGGGTAACGCCAATATAATTTATGCTCTTTCCTTGGCTAAACGCCCATGGCTGAATGAAAGAATCAGGATCAAGTCCATGATGGAAAGAAAAACATTTAAAATTACGAGAATGCTAATGATAATCAAGTGCATTATGCTTTCACACTGTGGGAGGACTAATTTAGGGGGAAAACAGTGTAAGAATCTGTAGAAACACTAACTGCAATACCTTGTCAGAAAACAACGCAGAAAAGAAATAGGTGCATCATTACAGAGGCATTTCAGAGCAGACTGGCAAGACCTGGCACACCATACAAGGCACCAGATAACTAATTATCAGTGACAAATGCTGTCTTCTGTCCCCCAGGCTGGCAACAAAGAGCATGGACAATCTCCTCTGAACCGCAGTAGCCTCAGCCTGAACCTGTTCAGGTTCACCTGCTGCCTTTTTTCAGAAGAAACCTTGTTTGGCTGTCACTTACATACAGGCGACCACCTCTATTCCTTAAGTCCAATGTGAACAGGACACGAAACAGTCAAGAGCTGAACTGCAGGGTCTTCAGCACCAAAGTGTTTCAGAAGCAGACGAAGGCACATACTTAACAGGAATCATTAACTCCTAACTGTTCTCATCTGGAGACAAGGGATGATTCAAGGCTGTTTGGATTGTGTTTGTTTGCTGGATTTCCATGCTGAATGTGAGAAGTGAAAGCCCTTACAATTCCACCACACGCAGCTCCTTTCCAAGGAAGCCGCATGCTGCCAAGCACCCTGCTAGTGGGCACGGCGTTCCCAGGTCAGTCAGTAGCAAAGGTTCACGCTGCTGCAGGGGACCTGCCAATTGCAGAAACGACTTTCTCAGCAAGTGGTCAGAGAAGTGGCAGACGCTTCCACTGACTGATTCTTCTCTTTCCTGTGCAAATGTTCTTGTTTGCTTTCAGCTAGCAAGCACATTCCAGGGGAGTTGATCTATCCTATAAAGTTATCATCATTCACTTTTTCATTAAAGAATGAACTGCACTTTCATGTGAAAAAATATTAGGGCTTAACAGCAAGGGTTATCCATCTCTTCCAGGTTTTTTTAATGCCTACATGGCTTGTTGTTTTAATATCTATGTGCTGTTTATATTTTGTCTAGATAATAAATGTTTACAAGCACAGCTTAGAAATACTACTGCACTGCAAATACCACAGAAACATTTACACATCCCACTTTGCTTCCGGGCAGCCGGTGTGAGGCACTTGTCTGAGGGAGGACACTCATTATCAGCGCTGCTCATTAGCAGTGAGCCCATCTCTGGGAGTCTGGGGTCTTCTGAGCTACCTGAACAATTAACGCCAACAAAGAACACCATTTGCTGATTACAGGTTGCTTCTCCAGCTGTACAATTTGCGTATGGCATGTTTTTTTTTTCCATTTTTTTTTATTGAATTCAAAGCAAACTAGCCTGTTTCTTCTGTTCTGTGACACCTTCTCTAATTTAAAACTGGACTTCTCAGGTAGTTTCTCATCTTTATACCTGAACCAGATTGCACATTTCTATAGCTTTGATGTGAGACCTAGTTGTTCCTTTCTCCACGTATTTTGGTTTTGAAAAGTATCCTTAAACATTTTTAATAGGCAGCTTAAATATTGAGCAGGGAATTTTGGCTGATTAAAAGTAAATTTACTAACTAGAGCAAACTTCATTACTGGATGAACACGAGTCCATAAAACACTGACGTGGTACTTCAACATCCTGAATTTGCCATGGAAAGCAGATGCTTTAGACAAAACATAAGGTGGTCTTCTAAACACTAGGCTCTTGGGCACAAGAGACACTACAGAAGTATCTATCAATTGGAACACACTTGTACAACATCATCTGCAAATCTGGAGAGCATAAACACACAGTGTCATCAGGAGGTTACTGCGTGGTGCTGTAGCTGAGTATGCCTTAGTGCTTTGCCATTTGGAGAAGAAGGGGGGGAATTGCTCTGGGGAATGCAAGCAAGGTTTTGCAGGTTTCAATGTGAGAAAAGTAAAGGGTTGTCAGTTCATTTCTGTCAGTCTGCTGAGAATAGTATCCCTGCAACACATGCTTTTCAAAAAGAATGCGCAGAAGACTAACTGTGTAAGAACCAAGAGCGGCAGACATCCCCTAATTTCAGTAATTAGGGATCTCCACCAAGTTAAGCGGGAGCTGCTGCAGGTCAAGCAGCGCACCCAGGGGCCACAGTAGCCCAACACGGTTGACCGTACAGGGGGTTACTGTGGCTTCGGGCATTTAAGCACCGAAACACAGCTGATCTGCTTCCCCGCAGGAGTGTGTCAAGCTTCCTACAGACCTGCTGGGGGACCTCGCCAAGTGCCAGACTGACTTGGGTAAAAATGGATTTGGGGTGACTGGAGGCCAGCGTAATTAACTGCACTGCAGCAGCTGCTCTGTTCCATGCTATATTCATATAAATAGCTTAGATTCCATGTTGCTATTTTAATAAATTACCAAAATATAAATGACCATGGAAGTCTGCGAGACAGCCTGCAATATCCCTCACCAACAGGGAGGATGAACCGCAATTTATGTCAGCGGAGAAACCAAGACAAAGCTCCCACAGCGGGTGAACAGAAAGCAAACAGCAGATTTTCTGGCAAACAACCAGCAGCGCTCAGGCCACCGGATGGTTCCCTGCCTCAAGCTGTTGCTGGAAAGGGTCCTTTCCACTGGCCAAGAACAAAAAACAGCTGATATCAGCCGTCTGAGCACTCTGACTGCAGCTGGAGAAAGGGATCATCACGGGAGAGCGAGGTAGCGATCAGGATGCTGTGAGAAAAGGGGAGTGGGCATCCCAAATGTAGAGGTTGCTTGTGAGAACTGCCACCTGGTTCTGTCTGATGGGAGCTGGTGGTCAGCCAGAAGACCAATGGGAAAGCTCCGCAATTCCCGTCTCACATTTGAGCCCTTGGGAAAAAGCTCCTTCAAAATCTCTTGAAGTGGGAATACGCAGTGAAGGTACTTAATGAGGTTTTAATATTTTACTTTAAGGATTCAGTTTTGCAAGCCCAGCACTGCTAACTAACAGCTATTATTGCCCATGCCCGATCCCCACGCAAATGGCAGGAGCCCATTTCTGACATCAGGCACAAGGAATCCCCAGGCTAACACAAACAGCCCTGCTGCTGAGGGGCACGCACTGAGCACTACGCACTGAGCCAGCAAGTCCTCACAGACAGGCACACGTACGAGCTCACGAGGAAACACGGACACTGACTTTGCCAAATGAATACAGCAATACCACTACATCAGCATTGATGTGAGCAGAGAGCAGTTGTCTTGTGTCAGTCAAAACCTCAAGAACTTGAATTATGCCCACTGTCACCATGGCTTCACCTCTCTCCCAGTCGTCTTCTTCTCAACAATCCCTGTTTGTCTTTAAAAGCTCTGAGGATGCTCCAGCCAAGTTTCCCCAAGTACCGCACAACTCTCCGTACAGCTTTCTCCCTTACTATTCCATCTCCTGTCCTCCTGGCTTTGACTTTTTACAGCACCTTCCTGCCTTACATCCCTTCTGCAACACCAGACAGCTTTGGTCTGGTCAGCACCTAGCTTAGTTGCAGCTGAGTGTTGGATGTGGAAAGCATTCCTGGGTGAGAAATCACAGGCAGGGAAGGACGAACAAGGAACCAAGCCTCCCCTATACTCCTGGATGGAAAAGAGTGGGGATTCACACTAGAATCCATTTTCCTATGTTCTTCACAATAAGCAAAACCTGAGATGGCAACCTAAGGCCCTTACAACACACATTTAACTTGCCAATGGTAAAACAAAACAGCAAAAAAAAAAAAACAGCATGTAAATCTTCTGCAGCCTCTCAGGGGATGCCACGCTTCCCTGGGCACCTGTTTTGTGTCCGCAATGCTGCAAAAGCCTCTTCCTTCCCTTTTACAACAGGCTGCCCCAGAGAGGGGCAGAGAGGTGAGCCCTTCTCCTGCTGCCACAAAAGAGCCCCAAGCCCTTCTTACAGCACCTACCGCACTCGCTTTGCCAGCTTGCTGCTGTTTAATTAGAAGAGCAGAGCTGCTCCACTGAGAGGCACGTGCTAAATGCTATCTCCGAGCTCCTGAGATGAGGGAAGTCTCAGCAAAGGCTAATGACAGCGTTAATTTGACTTTTTCCATTAAATACAGAACAGGTCATTAAAATCTTTAACAGGTGGCAGGTTTGGCAGCTCTACCACGTGTGGGCTCCAGACAGATTTATCTGTCCTTTTGTTTTAAAACATTTATGTGAACGCATTTGCTGAGATAAATCACCTTGTTCACAAAAGCATTCTGTTCAAGGCTGCTGTTTTAACTGTTACATCGATCAAATTAAGCTGTAAAATATTAGCATAGGTTTTGACAATCATCATCATCTCATATCTATGACTTTGCTGCTCTCTTCATTAGTTTCCTACTCCAATTCTGATAATTTTTACATTTTAACACAGCGCTGTCAAGGAAATACAGGAAACCAACGGGGTTACTCCCTCTGTGCGGCCGGACAGATACAGGGAGCAGGGAGGGCAGTTGCTGACGATATTTCTGACCGTGCCATGCAGAAGCCCAAGAGGTACACCAACACTCACAGCATGATTCCCGAGTTGGATGGGGTTAACCTGCAATTCAGCATTTGTGGGGAAAAAAAATATAGATTTTTATTTTATGAAGATTTATGAAAAACTACTCCCATGGTAAGAGGCACTGAGAGCCTTGTTCCTGAGGTCACAAGTCCTTGGTTCGGCCTCATTTTCTGCCTGCGCCAGCAGAGGTGCCTGTGAGAGGCTTGGACCTACGTGGAACGAAGAGAGCGACCATCATTTCTGCTGCCACAACACGCTGCTGGAGCCCTGCTGAAGAGGGTCTGCCCCCAAACACACTTAGCACAAGGACAAAGGAGAACCTTTCCACAGCTCTAAATGAGGAACCTCACCCCTAGACAACCTCCTTTCCTTCTCCGAAGGAGAGTTTCTGTCCGTGATTGCTCCAGGCTAAGTTTTATTTGTTTCTTTTCTTTAAAGGTGAGAAGGTCAACCGATGTGGTATTACTCCACTCCATGGGATCAAGCAGATGTCCATTTTCAAACACACGTTTTTGCTACAATTTGATGACCCCCCTCCTGAGTGTAAGATAAAGGCTCGTGTTCTCATTTATGCAAAGACTAACAAGCAGCAAGTGCTGAGAAGAATTTAGGATAAAGAAAATTACTTCCAAACACAAACTGCTTTATCATCCAGGAAAAGCAATGCAGGCACCAAAGCCTCCAAACGCTCCTGCTTGATATTCGAGGCACAGCCCTCCCGACTGAGCTTCAGTGCACGTTAACTGACACACAGCTGCTCCGTAACATACAGACAAGGCCTAACATCTCTCTGGCCAAGAGGCCTGTTAAATGCGAGTGCCAGTCAAACGACTGACAGCCGCTATCAGCCTGGTGGGATTCTTCTCTCTATTATTAAACTGAGACAGCTACAAGATCCACGTAAAGGGTGGGACACCGCCTCACATTAGGGACACTGCCAGGATTTTTGGGCTTCTGCTGCTCATTATTATTAGCATCACGCTAGCGGCAGAAGAGTTTAGGTCTGTCCAGATCTCCACTGTCCTGTGCAACATCTTTACAACAAAGATACGTGGCAAAAGAAGATGGTGGATATCAGAGCAAGCAAAAGCAGGTGTGTTTCAGCATTTAGATTTTTACCAACTATTAACCACCCACTTCTCAAAGCCAGGAAAAGCCCACTGCCAACCGAGACCCCAGGGTCAGGACCGGTTCACTTTCCAGACGTAGCTCCAGGCTCCAGCAAGGCAAAGCCTGAAAAAAGCCAGCAGCAACATACTGAGGCAGGTGCTTCAAATCACACTCCCTGCGGCCAGTTACCACATTTCACTCCCCAGGTTGTGCTTTCAGTCATCCTCTGCCAGCACCAACTCCTGCAGTTCACCACTTTTTGGCAACCAACTGCTCCCTTGGCCAGCAAAGCAGCTTGCCCTTTGCTGCAGCGAGGACAACAGGGCAGACGGTGCATCTAACCCGTGTCTCTGCCCACCTCCATCCTGCCGTGCACAGCTGGGGCTGGCTGCTTCCCTGGATGTGATGAGCGCCTGCTCTGAGCACTGCCCTCGCAGACTGGGCCCCAGCAGGCTGCCTTTCCCGTGGTGCTGGCGGTCCGAGCCAGAGAGGGCAGGAGAGCAACTCCAGAAAGCCCCAGTCTGTTCTGGAAGTGTTTTCCGACTGCCAGCTGGGGAGCAAAGAGCATTTCAAGAGTGCAGTTTGGGGTCACTCAGTTTTCACCTGCTCCACGAGCCACCGCACTGGGCTTGGTGGAGAACTCCGAAAGCTGCTTTCCTTAGCAGCTAGCCGTGTTGTACATGCTGCTCCTTCAGCTGCAAATACGGCCTTTATCCCAGGGGTAATGGACTTAGAGCAGGCTATTCTTAAGCACTAATAGGCTAAAAGAACCCAATTATTTTCATTTAAAGACTAACAAGGCTCTCCTGTGAGCTATTCATTTTGTTGCTTGAGGAGCCAGGCATCACTTGTACCAGATCCAAGTAAATAAAAGGAAGGGAGACAAAAGTCACCATGATGGGCCCTTTTAATGGGCACAGACCTCCTACAGCGTTGAAATTCCCTTGAAATGGGAAAAGAGAAAGATCATTAAAAAGCTCATCACGATAGATAGAGCAGTGTGCAAGGGTCAGGCTGTAGACAGAAGCAATTATCGCTGAACTGCTTGCCATCCCTAATAGTTGGGGAATTTCAAGGCAACATTTTCATCATTTAGAATGAGTATGGGATTGGGAATACTCCAGCGCTGCTTCCCTCAGGCCACTCGACGCTGACCTGATATCGGTATTAGCCTAATGCACACAAGGGATTACGTGAGATTACAGGGAACAGGTCCCTTGTTAGCAACTTGCCATCTTCACTTTACAACGAGGGAACAGTCCCTGTGAAGGCTGCCTACCTCACCTTCCTCACTGGCTACCCACAAGCCTCTAATTACACCGTAAAAAACATGCATAGGTAAGGGGGCTGCTAATGACCGCAGGGCCAAAAAATATTTCTGGTATTAGAAAGCAAGGTGGAAGACAGCCTATGTTTTGTATGGGGAAGAAAGCCCTTTTATTTTGTCAACATCTCAGTGCTTTCCATATTCAGTTCTTGTTCTTTCTACGTAGCAATGCTTCTTGGTAAAGCCAGGCAGAGAAAATAAGGCCTGCTGAAGTTTTTAATACGATACTGAAAGTGGGATTCAAAAGACACAGTAAAAAAAAGTAAAGAGCAAAGTAACACACCACTACTGAGAGCTGCACTTGGTGCTGTTGCCATTAAAATACCACCTGTGATCTCCAAGTCACCGATATCTTTACTTGGACCCTCTGCACCCAGCTTGGCTACGTGTCCAACCAAAACGCAAACAACCAGCTGAAGGAGCTGATAGCCAGAAGCAGAGACAAGTGAATTCCCTAGGAAACAGTGCGCAAGGGCAGGCTTGTTACTCAAACAGCAATCCAGGAACGGAAACAAGACCAAGTTGTATTCACTGCCTGTCCTTGGACTTCAGGTTCTGAAGCGTAATATTACTTATTACACTTTCATTACATTTTGGGAAATATGTACTTTATGAGTAAAAAAAGTGAACTGTGAGTTTTGACTGCCTGGAGGAGTCCTCCAAAGGCAGGCCACTGCTCAAACTCCAGCTTCTGTCTGCTTGCCAACACGGCGGGCACCTCAGCACACCCTCAAAAAAAGCTTCTAGCTTAATTCCACAGAACCTTGCTAAAATACAGGGTCATCCCCCTGTGATCAAGTGCTTTCTTCAAATGAAGACGATCTTAATTTTCCCATCGTTAAAGCCATATTAATGTATTTTAATTACCCGCTGCAGCCTCAGGGCTGATGACACAGCCAAGTCATTTTCAGCACTCGCCTCCTCCCCAAAACAGCCTCAGCGGTCACACAGTCACTGTGTCCAGCTGGGCACTTCAAGCCCAGTCGCGCCTCCACACCTTGGACCCGATTTGCCCATTGGGTTAAGCCCCATAGCAGGCTCCGTCCCTGCTGCTGCTCCATTATCTTGGGCATCCTGCCACGAGCCTCATCGAGGCAGTCCACGGCCACACGTTCTGCCCCAGCAAGCTGGATTTTGTGCTGCAGAAGAGGAACAGCAACAGTCGTCTAATTTATTGGGACTGTTTCTTTCTTGATGCAAAACTGTTGGGAGCTGTCACCCATGCTCACTCGCTCTCTGTTTTAATGATGCAGGACAGGAGATCCTTCTAGAAAACCCACAGAGTTTGTACGGATTTGTGTTTTAGGGTTTGACAAAGTGATCCTGTAGAATTCAACAGGGGGTGGTACATTCCTTACAAAATGTTTGGCTGGCAGACATCAATCGTGTTTGCATTTCTGAGAAAACTCCTGTACAAAGCGATAGCACAATTTTCATTCCACTCTTGGCATTTTAAGTGATACACAGCATTTCCATAAAGGTTATGAACAATGTTGGGATAAACAGGCATAAATTTGAATGTTACTCTGTTGTCCACTCTTCTCTCTGGGCAAAAATCAGCCCTCAGTTTCAGAATTTGCTGAAATGGCACAGCATAGGTATTGTCTGTACTAAAATAATGAACAATCCTGAGATGAAAAGCACTATGTGTTGTCTGAAAGTACCTCATAGTTACCTGAAAACCTACTCAAACAAGTCTGGGAGGGCACACAATGTCCAGCACGTCCCACCGCTGTTCCCAACCCTTCCCGCCTGCAAGGGAGTCACAGGAAGCCTTCCTCCTCACCCAGCCTCTCAGCAAAGCAACGAAGCACGGCCATGCTCTAAGTGCCTCCAGATCTCTGGTCTAGAGAACGTTTTTTTTGTGTGTTTTTGTTTTGTTTTACATTTCCACCACTGTGCGCCTGGATAAGAGAAGCTGGGCAGCAATGAGTAATTGCAGCTTTCACGGCATCCCTGCCCATGTGGCACAGTGCCCTTGAATTTCCACAGCCGTGGGAAGCTCAGTGCTCCTTGTTCCATACCAAACGTATCCCACAGACTATAAAGTGTCTTTAAGAACCCGACTTGGTAGTTTCAAGTTCTTCCAGGTGAATGGAAAAACTAATTTCTTTGCTCATTTTTCACAGGATTGCTTGGTGTGCTTGTGCAGGCAAGAATTGAATACATAAGATTTTCATTCCTTTTTCTGCAGCACTGTTTTCTCTGTTTTCCTAAAAAAACACAGGCCCAGGGCACACAACAACAAAGAAACTTAACTTCCATAACACACAACCCAGGCAGACCCCATGGCTTGCTTAGACACAAACCTGTGTCCCTCTCAGCACCCTTGCATCCTTTTGTGGCCTTAATCCACAGGTAACTATCCATATACATCTATAACTATACTACCTTCAAAGTATTTGAAACTTCTTTTCAAATCCTACATAAAGTGATATCTCTAGCTGCTTTCACATATGTTGTGCATTTTATTGTGTTTGTTAAGTTATGCATACACTAAAATTAACTGTGGATAATCGAACAACATCTGACAACTGCAAACCAAGGCAATTCCTTTGGGGATACACACGCCTGCTCCCCACCAAAGACTGCCCAAGCTTCTTTTTATTCAAGAAGCCACATATCAGGGGACACTCTGAAGTTAGTCTGGAAGCTCTCCGTCCATTCAGATACCTGACAAACAACCAAACCTACAGGGTTAGGCGAGGTGGGACTTGCCATCGGCGCTAAGTGACAAAGGCACCCGGGTTTCTGCCAAATGAGCCTCACGCTCACCTGAAGCGCACGTTCCTCCAGCCGTGTCGAGAACCTTATCCCTCCTCCATCGCCAAGCCGGTTCAGAAGCACACTCTTCTGAGAGCCTTGCAGAGAAGCCAAGCCCCAAGCTGAAGGCGCTAGCACTCGCTGCAAGCCTCAGGCACAGGAGGTCAGTGCAATACCTGCACGGCCGGCAGCTGAAGCCCCGCTTTTAAGCAGCCCTTGGTGACACAGCTGCTGCTTGAGAAGGCAATCAGGTAAGTAAGACCCGTCACTCTCCGTACACAACTGCTGTCACCTGCACTCCACTCCCCTCCTGCTGGTTGTCAGCACCCTGCCTCCCCTACCCCTGCTTGCACGAGTCCCCAGCAAAACAGCCATAGCCGACCTTCCAGCTGCCACACACCGCTGCCTGGGGACTGAGCTCAGCCATCACACAATCTGTTTTCGCATCCCCCAGCTACTGCTGCCCAGCATAATAAAAAAGGCAAGGCACTTTTCAGACCTTGCCGGGTGTTGGTGCCAATGAAAACTTGCCCAGCCGCCCACCTCGGCGCACCTCTGAACTCACGAGTCCCACGGCAGCACTGCGAGTGCCCCTGCTTGGCACATAACGCCAGGGTCTATGCCCAGCAGCTCACTGCAGGAGTACCTACCAGCCTGTTACAAACTTATTTTAAAAAATAAATAAATCTAAAAGCCAGGATCTGCGTTTATAACTGGTTTTAAGGCATTTCCCACTAACGCACCAATCATTGTTATGACCTAAATTGCCTTAAAATGAAAAAGATACCTTTTTTTTTTCTTAAGGCCCCGCCACCCAGAAAAAACGACATTTTAGCTGTATCAGCAGACATGACTAAGGTATTTATATGCAGCTGGAAAACTAGTGCAATACAGATTAAGGAAATGAAACTGTACCTAGAGCCAGTGAAGTGATGGAACATCTGCTCTCTCTGGAAAAGCAAAGACATACGTTTACCTCCTGAAACACTGAAATATTCACAACCCCCCGAGTGGCTTTCAGCTACCAGGTCCCTGCAACAGTGGTGGCAGGCAAAGCTCCATGGGATGAGTGCTTTGCCAGGGACTGCTGCTGGAGGCGACCTGGGCACAGGCGGCCGCTGGGCAGGCAGGCCATCCCTCTACTGGGAAGCAAGCAAAACAGACGCCCACATAAAAAGTCCTCTGAATTTTCAAGCGTGCACTTGAGCACAGGCTACTTCATTGCCTGTGGTCCTCCTCTCTCCGCTCTCACTCCATTTTTTCCTGTAGCTGCTCAGTGTTTTATTTATAACCCCTCCGAGGCTGTGCTGTGCTTCAGCTTCCCACGTGCACAGAGCAGCAGTAAGCCCAAGTCTTCCTCAGGCTGTTTCCCTGTTTGTCTTCTGATTCACAGCGCTGTCAGCACCTGCAGCTTCGTTGTGTTTTGTGCAGACAACGTGTTGCTGGATGCAAAGAAAAACCCAAATTTTTGTCTACTTCCATCTGCAAGCACTTGGACACTTCTGATACAGCAGGGCACTTGTCAGGAGAACATAGGCTCTGCTCACTGAGATAACAGCATTGTTGCCTTTGGGGTCAGGTGAGAAAAGGCAGCCACCTTGCAGTACTTGTCCCTACAAACATCTCTCCTGCTGAACCCTGATGTGCTCAGCATCTCCCAAGGCTGCTGATCACAGCTTTCTTTAAGCACTTAATAGACACTTCTCTCAAGCCACCTTCTCGCTGGCTACCCACACAGTAGTGAACTCCATCACGCGCACCAGTTCTTTCCTGGATAGCATCTATTGTTCGCAGCCACCCTACATGAAAAGCCTTTATGCTCTCCCTGGATGTTTGCGACACACTGGGGACCTGCTGGACACAGTTCATAGGAGAATAGTTGTTTTTTTTTTTTCCCCTTCAGCTGGTTCCATTCTTCAGCAGCCATTTGTTCCATTGCTGGCGTTACCACTGATGGGCGAGAACCATATGCATTGTTCTAATGTCTCAGAAATCTTTTGGCATTTTGTCGTCTCATTTATTCAACATTATTATTCTATTGTCAAACACTAATTTAAAAGCATCTACACACTGAGAGCTCAAGAGAATTGTGTAAAAAAAAGCCCCTTTGTTCCTGTACCATCCACAGAGCACATCTTCCCGAGCTCCACTGTGAACTGCCTAGGGTTTTAAAAACAATAGCGGCTACAGTCTTTTATGAGAAAGCTCTGCAAGCCAAACAGAGAAGTTAATGCCATTTGCAGATGTACACTGAGTCTCACAAGCTGAGCCAGGCAAAATGATGCCAGCAAATAATTATCCTCTGAAGAAAACAGAGAATGTCAGGAACGGTGGTTAACAGATTCATGGATTTCTTACCAGCTCCTTTGGTCCTGCAAGTCCAGCTCTTCCTCCCTGCACCTGCTGTGAAGCCCTGGTCCTGTTCTCTAGCCGCTCCTTTAACACGCTCTTCTCTCCATCTCGGGTTACTGTCTTGGAGCGTACACACCACAGCTAGTATTTCTCCTTCAGGCCCCTCTGACCACTTCACCTGCCCTCCCAAGGTCTAACGCTTGCACTCCCAACTGTTGCAGCATCACATCCAAGGCCCTCATCGGGAAGACAGTGCAGCTCTGCACACCATGTGTAGCCTCTCCGAATTCTCCCTGCTTGCACCCCTGGCACTGCCAAGTGACAAACATCAGCCAGACCGGTTCATGCTTGTACTAATGGCCCACAACCAGTTTCCCACTGGGATCCCAGTACTGGGCACCCTTCATCTCCTCTTGCCTTTCCAGCAGTGCTCCCGCTCCAGCAGCACAGACACAGCAGGACGGGGGCGATGGAAATCCCTCATCCACACCCCGCAGACGTGGATGCCCCAGACCTGACAGGCGGATATTGCCAGCACAAGCCACGTGCAGACGGTCCTGGAGGGCTCTTCACCCCTGCCCCCCTCCTCCATTTCCTCAGCTCTGCTCTTCTCTGGGAGCACAGTGCGATGGGATGAGGAGGAGCCAAGCAGAAGCATGCTGAAGTCAAGTTTTCTGAAGAAAAGATGGTCTTGTCAGAAGTCCTGTGTTTCGGTGTCCTTGTAGCACACCACAGACTGCTGACAGAGACCCCTTATCACCCAGACACACGCAGAGGCAGCAGAATGAGCAGGACCCCGGCAGTGGAAAGGACAAGGAGAGAGACATCTGTGGCACAGGCCCACACCGCTCATGTTGGGCCAAACTGCTCCATTGGGGTTCCAAGAACGGCAGTGCGCTCACAGGCATTTTTAACGTGATGTTGGGATTTTCATCAGGACCCAGGTAACGGCGAGAGTGCTGTCATCTTCTGGGAAATGGTGAAAAGCAGCAACAATCCAACCCAGCAGACCTTCATTCTGCTTAGTTAAACACTTGGTAAGAAATGCGTACTGTACTTAGCATTCAAGTCAACCTATCAAAAAAGTACAAGAATACAGCTGTGCTGCCAACATCAGCCAAGAGTGGGTGTCTTCATTGTACTGCTCTGTGCTTTGTGGCAGCTAAATCGACTAATTAGCTTTATTCGCCATGTTAAATGCCCCGATTTAGATATTAGACCAGCCATTTGAGAATTCAGAGCAGTAGATGTTTTCTTCACTCAGTTAATGGGATACTTCTTCCCGATGCAGCAAAAGGACATCAAAATAATCACTGTTTACTGGACCAGCTATTACACAACCAAAACAAACACTGACCCACACTTATGCTTTTGGAATGGGATGCACGGTGCTCCTCACAATCACAAACACATTCACGCTCCTTGTGAGAAACAGCCCCCAAAACGCAGGGTCATAACGCGCTGATCCCAAACCCCTGAGTGCACGGCTGGGGGAAGCAGGGCTGCGGTGCTCCCACGTCCGAGTGGTGTGGGCAGCACAGCACCAAGAGCCGAGGCCTGCTCCTTCACCAGAGACCGAGCTGCAGCCGCCAAGAGCCAGCGACAGCTCCGGTGTCTGCTCCAGAAGGTCATTAACTCTCTTGATTGAAGCAAGTGCTTCAGTAGAATTGGGAGACTATTTTAAGGGGGAAAAAAAAGCCCACCGTTTCCTCCCTGGCATCTCCGCAGCACAAGGTACGTGAGCCCCTGACTGCAACTGGCTGAGAACAGCTGAGTTGCTCGTAAAATGGTAGGTTTTACTTGTGTCCTGGTGTGAGCCAGCGGGAAGAAATGTATTGTAAGCATTTCTTCTTACTGTCACATTATAAAGTACCGAAGATTTATTTTTCCCTGTTCCCTCCACCTCACCTCTTCAAAAATGAGGCAATCAGCCAGAAAGTTGTAAGCCAAAAACTTCAGTGTATCAGAAAGGCTGACACAGAGGCTCTGTATGCTTTATTTTTCAGCTGTGGCTAGTACCTCCTTTTCCCAGATAGTGCTGGTTATATAAATGACATTATATAAATACAGAAAGAAAATTAAGAAACACACCTGGAATAACAATCAAACCCAGGAAGCAAAAGGAAAAAGATCTTCTGTTGATCTGAGGCTAGTTAAACACAACATAAATGTTTTACAACCTAGGCTGTGAATGAAATCTAACGCTGGACTCCTTCCAGACTAATCCGTGAATTCTCATAGCAAAGGGCATTGCTTTGGGAGCCCGCTGTTACACACGTTGTGCTAAGCTTCCTCCCCGAGTAGCCTTCCATTCCTGGCAAGATACCTGGGGACACAAGAGCTCTGATATCATACGGAAATTCACCGTTTTCTCCATTCCACCAATTTCTCCCCTTAAAAGAAATGCAGCACTTTGGATGCTCGTGAGATTGATCCCAAGAACAGCTCAAGGAAGGTTACAGCAAACGAGCTTTGCTTTGCTGCATCTCCTCTCCTTGCCCAACGCTGCCTTACGCCTCACCTGAGCTCAGCAGGTCTCACAGATCCATCTCCTCTTTATCCTTTTCACCAAATCACTAATGGGAGTTGCAACTAACACCGACCGATTATGGCAGTGTTTCTTATGAGGCACTTTCTCAAAATGTTTCTTTAGGCAATCTTCCCCCTGTTGAAATGGAGATTTTTGTAATGCACAACTTCTACACTTCTGTAAAAATTTACGTAGCACAGCTTCTGTCTCACAGGAAACTCGTTTTTTTATGTTGGACTTGAGACTAAAGACAAAGAGGTAATACTGCCCTAAACCACGGGGATCAGGAAAAGCTGGGAGGCTCGCTCTCGGGCTCTCCATGGTTACTGATTCCGTATTAGAAAGGGCAGATTTTATCAAAATGAACTGAGCAACCACCTAGTTTTCAGTTTACCTGTAAGTCATTTGCTAAATATACTTTTGGCTTGCAGAAGCTAGACAGAGTGGCAGTTATCGCTGGTACACAACAGGACAGCTATCGTTCATAGGCCTGGGGAGGAACTCTGGCACCTCAATACTCGGCAGCAAAGTGGCACGTGGTAAATTTCATACCAATGGCAGTCCCCAATTCTTCCACAACATCTTTTCTCCCCGTAAATATTAACCCTTTTCTTCAGATGTGCAGCATTACTTAGTGCACTTGAGGCAAGGAAAAGGAAAAAACCTGCAAGCCTCCCACATGCTCCCTGGGCTCCAATACAGATAAACACTTCCACGTTTTTTCTGGCTGCTCACTCACTTTTTTGCACCCTCCTAGAGCACTTGTGCTATTTCATGTGCATTTTTAGGATACGAAAGCTCCAATTAAACAGGGAAGAGAAAAAAAGGATTTGTCCTCACCGAAGACCGAGTTGGGAACAGGGGCTGGGGGTGGTCTATGCACATTCCAGCAAAACGACCAATGCATTGCTTACTGTAGTAGATATAGGACACAGATATGCAAGTTTTTAATTGCTCCACATCCTTAAAGTGCCAAGTACTGTCCCTAGGCTGGAGCAGCCATTCGTCAGAGTAACAGAGACCAGCAAGTTTGCCCTAAAGCATCAGCCTGCTGCTTAAATCACAGCCTCATGTCTGTTTGTCCACGACCCGCATTGCAGTAAGCGTTCAGTTCGTGTCAACAGGCTTCTGAAACACGTGCCCGGGCTGTGCAAGTCCTCACCACTGCCTCTGTGCTTCTGGTCACCGTTCAGGAGCTCAAAGCATTTGCTTTTTCTTGGAGACACTGCAGCTACTCAGAGCAGGAGCTCTTTGTGGGTAGTTGCACAGGCAGTGAGGGAGTGTAATGGGTTTTATTCAGCAGCCCTAGCAGTAACAGAGAGTGCTTTTGTTAGTCCAACTTTTGTGCTAAGTCTGCTTAAGAGGATGGCCCTCCAGCAGGGGAAGTTAATTTAGCTGCTTCCATCACCATTCAGCCCTTGGCCCCTGTTGTGAGGCTGCCAACACCAAACCCCCTGTGACGGCCACTCTCATGAACTTGTTCTGTACAAGGGGATTGCAGAGGTCTGCCTCAGCTTGCTAGGGCACATGTGGCAACCCAAAGGCCCTAATAACAACCACATTCAGGAAGGTCTTTCATCCGCAGCATCAGTATTACATAGCATGCCTTCACCCTTTGAGCTTGCATAGGATCCAGGTCATTTTCCATCATGTTCACAGAGAAGAGCATTTACACAGTCCTGCTGAACAGAGCTGAAATCAATGGACTTGTACAAATGCTGCTAAAAAAATTATCAGTCCTTGGTTACTACAGCAACTGCGTGGAAGAGGTCCCTTAGCAGTATGTGAGAAATAAGCAAGCACACTGTCCTGGTTTCAGCTAGGACAGAGTTAATTTTCCTCCTAGTAGCTGGTAGGGTGCTATGTTTTGGATTAGGATGAGAAGAGCGCTGATAACATGCTGATGTTTTAATTGCTGCAGAGCAGTGCTTACACCGGGCCAAGGACTTTTCGGCTTCTCGCTCTGTCCTGCCAGCGAGCAGGCTGGGGGTGCAGCAGGAGCTGGGAGGGGACAGACCCAGGACAGCTGACCCAAACTGGCCAAAGGGGTATTCCATACCTTATGGCGTCATGCTAAACAATATATAGGGGTGGCTGGCCGGGGTGGGGGGCCGGCTGCTCGGGAATAGGCTGGGCATCGGTCAGCGGGTGGTGAGCAATTGCATTGTGCATCACTTGTTTTCTTACACATTATTATTATTAATACTATTATCATTATCACTATTATTATTATTGTTATTATTATTATATTCCTGTCTTAATAAACTGTCTTTATCTCAACTCACCGGCTTCACTTTCCCGTTTCTCTCCCCCATCCCAGAGAGGGAGGGGGGAGGGTGAGCGAACGGCTGTGTGGTGTTTAGCTGCCAGCCGGGTTAAACCACAACACACAGGTAGAATTTCTTTGAATAGGGATGTTTAACTACGGCCTGCGTGAGATAACACAACACAAATTAAACTTTTGCACACCTTGAACATTGATTTAACAGCACGTGCTATGCTGGAAGCTGACTGCACCAGCTCCAAGTTAGGAGTTGACCAAATGTCCTGCAATCTGATCGGGCAGGCTTCAAAACACAGCTGGCAGGATTTTACACCAAGCTAGCTGCACCCTCCCTCAAAGAGACAGGGGGCAGTACAGCGAATGTCAGGGAGACACAGATGCGCTGGCCACCAAGAACCGAAATTAAGCTGCTGGCTACTGGATGACTTATTAGAGTGCCTATTTTTTCCAGTCTAGCAGCAGCTGCTGGCTGAGTGTAATTATACCCAGTTTACACAACACATGGTAGCGTACTCGAGAGCTTTAGCTCTGTGCGCACACATGGGCAGTGGTGCTAACATTCTCCACTGACACCATGAGGGTTTGTGCTTTGTTCTATTGAAAAATATTTACCAAAAGACTCACTTCTCAGTTTGGATCGAACAAAGACAGAGAAGGTTGGAAACACAGACATTCTCCCCAAAAAGGCTCTGGGAGAGGAGCTGGGGCTGCAGTGCCTGCCGTGTAGGCTCTCATGTGGGATCAGCTGTTCATTATTCTGCGCAGGAAGGATGAAGGCTGCACCTGAGACATCCATGGAAACCAAGGGAGAAGGAAGAGCTGCAAGCCCTGTGAAATGAGGTATGCAGGGAGTTGAAGGGATGGCTGCAGGAACAGGCTGTGGTTTGCAGATGTCACCACTACAGGGACAGACATTAACGCAGCAGCTACATGCCAAGCTGATGAAGTAAGACTGAACACTTCTTGCACTGCACTAAATCCTACAAACCATCTCCAAGGGAAAAGTGAATTTCTATCAGCACCAGTCAGGGGCAAACCACTGAGCAAGAATTGTCTGAACCTGGCACAGAACCCGTGACTCTGTGCAGCCTTTAGTGGCACTCCTATAGTTCATCTGGGACTTAATGCTGGACGAGACACCTTTTTTCTTCCTGTGAAAATATTTAATGCTCCCACAGGGCCAAACCCAAGGCCTCCAAAGTGTTTCAAAGGAACAGAACAAAACCAAGAATTATTGAAAACTCAGGCCCACATTTTTGGTCTGAAAGAAGCAGAAGAGGGGATTAAAGCTGGAATCTGATCACCTCCCAGCTGAGCACCTCAGTGAATGAGTTTGTGGATATTCATCTCAGGCCCAGGACAGAAATTCAATCCTGTGAATTTGAGAAACCTTTCCCAAACAACAGAGCGATGGCATCAGAAACACCACGGTTTCAAAATACTTTGCTTTATCACCCTGAATTCTTTAGTACAAAATTCCCATGGGTATCTACTGACAAAACATATTATACCTTTAATAGCACTGATGTAAATCACTGTGGTGAAAAAAGCATATCTACAAATAAATCCTTGAAACCTGCAGCAACGGCCAACCGACAAACTTCAAGGCACAGCATTAGAAATGGCAGAACTTTCTACTGCACGTGCAGGCTAAGAGCTATCCCTCCATAACCACCTCTGTATTCCCGAAACTTCACTGCCCAAGATGCTCAAGCCCACTTATATTCATGCGCTTGTGAAGCCATTCCCAGAAAACTCATAAAAAAAGGCCCCAAGCAGTTTTGGGGCTTTCACTTCACTTTCAGCATCAACCAGCCACCATGGCCATTTGCTGTGTGAAAGGGACCAGTCCTTAGATTGCTTCACCTGCAGCCGTGCCAGGTTTTACCTGGTTTTCTCAGGTAGAAAACAAGCCAAGGAGAACAGGAGATTCTGCTACTCGCATCAGACAGGATGCAGCCCTCCTCGTCTATTCTGAAACTCATCTAGTCAGAGGGTTAACAACTTGATTTAAAACTTGAGACCTTATGTTCAGTGAATGAAGACCAAGAATGATGAGAAAGGAAAAAAATGCACTTGCCCTAAATAGAAAGACATGTCTCATAGAGGCTTCTCTTCCTTCAACTAAGTGTTTCAAGAAACAGGAAAAATCACGACATCAGGAACACGGAGCTAACCCAAAATGTGTTCCAAGTTTGCACGACGCATTCAAAGCTGAAAGGAGCGGTACCTTTCTGCAGTGAGCGAAGTCAAAAGCCATGCAGGGAAAGGAAATAAGGGCGAGTTCACGCTCTGGCTGACAGAACAACAACAGGAGAGTGAGAGCAACCGGGCTGCAGCTGCACGGAGCTCGGCACCACGCTCTGCTGCGGCCTGCAGCGCTCACGGCCCCAGAACAAGCACTCCACCAGCACCAAGTATGCAAGTGGGGACAGAGCCACTTACAACGAGACCCCTTCAAACATCCGAAAAATGGGGTTGCTATTTGCTCTTTACTTGGTATTTTAGACAAAATTCAGCAGGCCCAGCTGGCAGCCTTTGATCAGGAATGCCCTGGAGCATGTTACTGTTAGAGAAGTTGTTGGCAGCTGACTGTATTTGCAGTACACCAGGGCATTTGGCTTTGTTAAAATCTTCATCCAGCATCCAACACGGTGTCCTTCCGTTCCACTCCATCCATAGGAACAGGTTCAAGTGTATTTTACAGTTTTGTTGTGCTTTTTTGTTTGTTTGTTTTAGTTTTATTTTGTTGAGGGGGATGGAGGAGAAAGGTGGGGAATTTTCTTTTTTTTCAACAGTTGTGAATTCATCACCCTCCCAAATCAGTATTCAGTACTAGAAAGCCTTTCTGGTGAACCTCTTCATAATCAGGGAGCATCACTGGTCATCTCAGGAAAATCCCATATAATTTAGTTCTGCACATTGAATTTTTGGTGGAATTGCCAAGAAGCGTGCTTGCTCTGTCAAAACCCTGGGTTTCTTGTGACATCTGCATGACTGCTTGATTAATTTTCCATTCACAGTTGGCCAGAGGTCTTTGAGCAAGACCCAAGCAGCGAGGCGTGCAGAGGGTGGGTGCTGCACATCCTCCTCCCCTGCACGCGAGCGAGGAGCCGCTCTCGCCACCCAAGCAACCTGCGGAGCAGCTGCTGTGCTGGCGACGCTGCTGTTCTGTATTTACACTCAAGCTGGTTCCTGTGGATATCCAAAGATGAGGACCAAGGCAAATCAAACTCTCATGCTCCTTACCAAAAATCCTCCAGGTAACAGGGACAGACAGCCATTTCTCGTGATGCGTTTCTAACGTGCACGTACAATTAAGTTTTCCTATCTGCCCTGCAACATTATCCATTCCTTTTTAACTTGTAAAAGGCACCATGTTCTATTTTTCATCGTATCCGATACTCATACTGAGAGATTTCCCCTACTGACAGACTCTGTTTCCATTTTGATAATTATCACACTAGTTTCTATTTAACGCATTCATTCCAAGCTTTGTTTTATATTAAAAAACGTAACAAAATTTTGTCACTTGTATCCTGTTAATGCCAATAAATGGAATTGGCTGCCCGTGGTGGTTCTTTTTGCTCCACACAAATCGGATTAAATGAAGCACGCATATTTTGCCAGAAAGCAGTACTTTAAAATATTCTGTTTGTACACCAGAGACAGTCTTCCCCTTACAGGCAGACGGTGGTTACCTGTACTTAAGATTCCAGCAGACAGTTATTCAGTTTCCAAAGACACTCAAATCCCAAGTTTAAGGTTTACACCTTAGCATTCCTACCTACTGTTCCTTGCCAGGGTCTGGCTAAGATCCTGTGAGCAAATGAACGCTGTTAAGCATTACTTAAGCCAAAAAATGAGGAGCATAATAAGACCTAGAGGATAAAAACCGCACACCAGGAAGTTCAGGACGGGTTATCTACTGAAAGCGCAGATCAACCTCAACTTTCAGGCACACACCAACAAGTATTTCCTGAAGGCCAAAGTTCACAGTTCTTTGGGATCTCATTACACACCTCAAATTCAATTCCATAAAACCACATAGGCCACAACTCTACAGTGGCAACTAAACAGGTGCCTAAAACAGTTGAGAGTGGGTGAACTTGCCTGTTCTGGTTCATTTACAGCCCCATATCAGTGCTGCTCCATCCAGACAGGTTACCTCGCTTTGATCCCAAACCTCATGTCCTCAGCACATAACACCAGGGCTGTGTGACAGCAGAGCTGCCCCACAGCTATTGCACCTGCAAGTTCCGTCCCGCTGCTCACCCAACCACCCAAGTTAACCCTGGGCAGAGGGGAAAGCAGGACAGACATTTTCATCAGCTGCCAATAGACAACAGCTGTACTGTGAAAGAGGGACTGCTAAATGCTGATTTTCTCAGCTGCCCATATTTCAAGCCAGATAGGTGACCTTCAGATCCAGCTTAATGCTGGCTTCCTAAAGCAGAATAGGCTGTCAGGAGTACGGTGACTAGCAGAGGCAGCAGAGAACCAACAACACGATACCCTGAACCACCTCCAAGAGGGAAAACACTACGCAGAATCATCAGAAGTCAGATTTCTTCATATGTTATAGGCTTGCTCACTTCTTCACTTTGCCTTCTGGAAGTACCTAGATCAATTTGCTATCCCTACCTGCATCTCCACTAAATGGAATTGCCATCCTTGCCGGATCCCCTGAGACACTGCAAGGATATCAGCGCACAAGACAGCTGCTGTTCTTACTGATAAAATATTACAAGGGTAAGATTGTGTTTGATGATAATAAGCAATCAATGAAAATTCACTGACCTTGACTAGAAGAATAACAGGCATGTATTGCTTCTTTTTCCTCTGCTCTCCTTCAGTAGCTCTGTGCCCCTGCAGGCAGCTGATACAAATTGGCAGAGACCTTTCCCTACCGACAGCTAATGACTCAAATGTAATAGTCTGATACCAAGGAGACATACACATATATTCACTACAGCATGCTGTAGCTGCTTATATTTCTAACAGCAAATGAGCATGCTTCACAAAGTGGAAACCATTCAGTTAGAGTGTCGACATAAGCAGATATTATTTATTTTCTTTACTCCCATCGTACAGTGTGGAGTAATTGCCAAAAATTCCTTGTTAAGGAAAATTAAACTAATATTCACATTTTAAAGAAAATGTACGGCATTGAAAAGGCTTTCAGGGTGGAGTGTAGCTGCACTACCTAAGCGTTCCCTAGGCTTCCAACCTTAGATGCTATCGCACTGGGGGAACCTGTGTGCTGACTCTAAGGAACAGGACGGAGCGTAGAGCAGAGCGGAGACACCACAGCTAGGCTCTGTGACAAGAGGGGGACTCGATTGTTCTTGTGCACACCGAGACCGATAAGCTGCACATTTGCTATCCTGAACCAACAACCTGCCATATTTTTGACAAAATGCTGTACTCTAGTGAACTTTTGCTCATTATAATATCATTATAATACCAAAACACACCTCCATCCCAAAAGCTACCCGCCTCCGAGGTGTGACCACCCCTCACTGAGCACGCGCTCTGAATTTCTCAGAGCCTATACCTTTAAACAAAAGCAAGCAAACTTTTCAGCAATCATAACCAAGATATGCCTGACCAGAGTCACTCAAGCTCCACCTAAAAGATAGAAAATAATACAGATTGGCTTAAGAGAAAGGGGATGTTAGGGAAGATACCACCACGAGGGATACCTTCTGACTTCTGGAATCAGTCGACAGGCTGAGCCTCTCTTCCCCCCCCCCACTGAGACGCCGTAGTTTAAGATTTGAATACTTGGTTATTCTGGGCGTCTCAGGGGAAACAGAAATCTCTATAGAGTCTTTGTGCCTTTTAACACGTTAATAGCCAGGCTGTGTATCTGTGTATTTCGCGCATGCTAGCTTGCTTTTGCAGACAGTAAATTATCGCTGGCAATCCAAAGAACCTGTGTGTACCTGTTGTGGTAATAAATTGCACTTAATTGCATTGTTCCTAGCCGTGATAGTTCTCACAGAACGCAACTAGAGTGAGGGCGTGCTACGTTCTTGGTGAATCCTTGACCTTGATAGTTCAGTACCCTGAATCCAACCAGACCCGTAATGGTTAACTGGCTACACCCCTTAACACAACATACAGTCACTCTTAGATTAAAATCTGACAGGCAATCCTATTTTTCTGAAATTCAGTTTCATTCACATCTCCTTCACTTCCACACATACAAATGTCACGGTGTAATTTTTGGTGCGGAATGGACAGAACCCAAGCCCAAAATTTAAAGCAGACTGGTTCTCAGGCATTCACTAAATTCACACCACAAACTGGAACCTGCATTTCCCAAATTCGCAATAGGGCTATGCAGATAAACTCAGTGGCTTGCCCTGTCCACTCCTACCCACGTTCTTCCATCTTCTATAAATGCACGCACGAAATAGAGCATTCCCCAGGACCAGGAACCATACCTCTTTGCCTGCTTCCAAGCACAAGCAAAAAAAAAAAATGCAAAATACAAACTACAATCTGACTTGGGAAAAAAAAAAACACCCTTTGAACTGTCTTCCATCCCATTAATCCCATTACTGTCTAAATGTGTGGCTGTACTGTATGCAGACTGTGCAATCCAGTAGTGAAGAAACAGGTATTCATCCTAAACACAGACGCCACAGTACGCTGCCAATATAATAACGGCAAAATGCTGCTCTCCATCTCCTAATGACCTCCTCACGCACTGGAAATTCATGCTGTCAGTTGACTTCTTCGCTTTAGTTCTTCACTGCAAGAACACCGGGGTTCCTACAAGGTCACATCAATTTTCTTGTCAAAGTGAATGCAGCAGATCCTTATACGTAGTTAATGGGAAAAACACCCTTCTGTACCTGGCATCCAACTTGGGACATATTTCAGCGACACACATGTACCATCTGACTGACCCTCAATTTGGGCTGGGGTTCATTCATCTTCCAAGCCTAGCAGAATATTTTAAATTATACTGCTGGTAGCACTTGTTTTTTCTTTAAACCTTTTCATCTGTACGTATCTTTATAAACTACTTCAGATTAAAGTGGAAAACTCAAGCAAACTATCAGCTATTTAATCAACTGCTACCAAACTTATCAAAGCAATCCAAAGACTGGAATAACCACCTCCATTTCACAAAAGGAAAGCAGCAAGGTTAATAGCATCTTCTGAGGTCATCCCACTGGTCAGTGGCAGAGAGATGAAAACAATTTGGGGTTCCTAGTGCTGTACGATGCTCCATGCTTTTTGACACCTCTCAGTAAGCGACAAAATCCTCAAATGCACCTAAACATATTGCCAGATGTCAAGTGCTATGAAGAAGAGCTGTACTTCCTGAATTCCAGCCTCTGGCTCATACACACTTTTATTTTGATGTCCGCTTTTCAAACTCTTCATTACCAAAATAACTATAGTGAAAGATACATTTGATTCCCCAGAAATTATTACTTATTGGATATTCACAAATGTGTAAAGCATAAACTTGCCATGGGTTATTTAATCAACCTATACAGCCTGGCATACTTTTAAGGGTCAACAGCTACTAAGGCTGCCATGTGAAATCGGTGCTCTGAAAGCTGCTTGTACAAGAACCTTCTCTGGGAACAATTACCTGAAGACCGAATGGTTTTCTTAACACATGCACCTTAATGCAGGCTGCAAAGCTTGATGAATTGTCACGGCCTGTGCCATGCAGGACGCTGGATTAGGTAGGTCTGACATCTCTGAACTAACCGCTAAATCTCCATAAACGCATACCATCAAAAATTTAGTAGGCATCAATAATATGCATAGGATCATATGTTTGAGTATCTGCACAGATGTAATTCTCAGAGCATTTTCTAACATCACGAGATGATTAACAGCTAGGACTACCATACTCCTGCAGGTGCTAGCACAAGGTCTCTCAGCTTATTATCACAGTGGCTCAGAGCTGCCCTAGGCTGAGCGGCAAGAGTTATTTACTCTGTTCTTATGGCACTCTAGAGACAGACAGCCCTAAAGCATGCCTGTAAAAAAGCTAAATAAATAGCAAAGTAGATGAACATTAAGGAGCAGTAAATTACCACCACAGAAGCAGGCAGCAGACACAAGTCTATTCCACGCTACAGATGGCAATGTATTCAGGCTGCACTCTTAGGGGATTTCCTATCCAGGAAGGCACAAAGCTGTGGTACTCCAAGATTTTAAACAGCAGAAAAATAAGCAGTACCTTTAAAATACAGTGTATTCATCTGACTCAAGTAAGCGCATCGGACCGATTTTTACTACTTGAACTTAATTTGGACTATGCTCCCTTAAAAATGCTGCGATGAGAAAACCTGACCTGAAAAGGAAGCTTTAGAAGCAAGTGTGGTTGGAGAACCATGTTAATTGCCAAGGCCTGACTCTGTTCTGTGGTCACTGCCAACAAAATCTCAAGTTGTATTGAGTCTGTGACAGAGATGGAGAGGTTTCTTGAAATGTGAGACAAATCTGCTCGTACGAACTTAGTTCTCTCCCCCACCTCCCATCCCATCTCCTCCTTTCACTTACCAATGGCTTGGTTTCATCTTCGTCTTTGAAATAGTACAGCTGGTCCCCCTTGAGAACAAACCAGCGCGTGTGCCAGGTCTTGACGAAGCCTCCTTGCTTCCGCAGCCACCCACACTTAAAGGCACTGTGCCGCCCACGGCTCGGAGGAGGACTCTCTGCAGGGCCAGTGTGTTCGTCCATACTGGGCCTGGGCAACTCTCCTGATGAGAAAGGAAGGGGAAAAGGAAAAAGAATCAGATCATGAGCCCAGCAGAAAGCTGTTCCTTTCAACACAGCTGAGAAATGAACATGCCCTGACTACCAGAGAGTGCTAGCAAGGCATTTACCATCTGACTGCTTACTCTCATACAAGCACCCATCAGCTGTGTGAGTACTGCTCACCTATAGGAGACAGCAACAACAATGAAATGAGTTGTTTAAAAGCAGCCAAGAGGCAAAAATTGCTTCAACTACAGCGTATAATATCTTCGCAGGCAGAAGAAGACATCAGCTATTTCTCACACTGAGTGCTGCTGGATTACAGGCACTGAGAAGGAATGAACTAAGAGTACGTCTTCATACCAAGGAAGGCAGGATGCTTCCCGCTGCCAGACAAACCTCTTAATATTCCCTGACAGGCTTTATCACACCATATAATAAGGCTTCTGTTTTTATTTTATTTTCTTTTATTTTTTAACTATTGTCACTGGTATTGTGGACAGTAAATATAAAAAATAGCTGCATATCCCATGCTATAACCAACCCCATGGCTGAAATCGGTGTGTCCAGCTGTGCCTCTTTACAGACATTTTGCCAATCATACAAAATGTTAGTGCATCAACTCGAGGCGTGAGACGTGTCCAAACCAGCGCTGAAGGGTGGAATTGAACTGACAAATTTTCAAGTGGCTTTTTGACTTGTTAAAACTATACTTGTTACCATATCTGGACAGTCACAGACATTCTAGACGGATATTTTACATACAACTGTGTAGTCACATGCTAAATCTTGATGGTCAAAAGGCTTCTCCTGATACCTTACCAAGTTTAGAGCTCAAAAAAATCAAGATTTTCTCGGTTGCACGTTGTGATATTCTCAGTTGAAATACAAGTCCAACTGAGACCCAAGTGTGCCAAATTGCATATACTTAAACAGAATAAAATGCAACCAAAACCACAAAAGCGCCAGCGTGCAAAATGAACGGTGAAATTTCAGTGTCTGAGTGCCTGAAAGACAACCTCTTTCTTCTCCTGGACAACCACCAGCAGCCATCCTTGCCCAGCCGGGAACCTGCACAGCTGCTAGTGCCTGGGCAGGCTGGCTGCCTAAGGACTTTTGTTGTTTCTACACACCCGGGTAGAAAAAGAACAAAATAACCCAGACCCTGCAAGCAGGAGATGTTTCTGACTAGGAATATCTAGACACAAGCTTTCTGTTGTGACTTTGGCAAAAGATATTGGTGACTTTGCGCCCAGCACTCCTGCTCCGTTCCCTGATAGAAACAAGGCTGTTAACGAACACACTAACAGGTACCAACGGTGCAGAGGTTTGTGCTTGGCTTTTAAGGAACATGAGGAATGGGGATACACATTCGCTTGATAGAGTAGACGATCCCTTTGACAATTAGCACCAGTTTTTGTCTGGATATTGCTACATCAATGTAAAATGAATAGCAATTGTAAGAAAGCAAGCGGAAATAACTGGAGAATGACAGCTTCCAGCCAGGGATGTTTTTCAGCATGTTTTTCCTTTGGTTCCTTTCTTCCTACCCTTCACACTTATCCCCCTTTGGAACAGCTGCCCCAGCTGCTGTCTCTGCCGTGGTTCCACTGCTGCTTGTTGTAACTGAGCTCAGCCTTTCACTCCACCCCTGCTTTGGGCTGGCTCTTGGAAGCTGTCCCCTGTGGTTACAACCCTTAAGGTGCCTGCTCTGCACCACAGTTTTTGCTGCAAAGTGCAATATCAGAACTTCAATCGCTTGGTGGCCATCTCAGAAGCAGAAAAGAAAATGGGTCTCCTGCCTCTTTGGGGTTCACCTGAAGTTATTTGCAACAAGCAACGACTGGATCATCTTCAATATATGACCTCATGCACACGTGGCAGGTTTTCAAGACAGGCTCACACCCTGCCTCTGCTCATCACCCACATGCAGTGGGGGTGTCAGGAACCAGGACAGACCTACCTGTCCCACACGAGGCCACCCTCTCTGACAGAAAATGCACCTAACAAGTACTCAGAGTTTCTCCATCCCAGCAGAAATCTCTCGGACAGTGCTGGCTTTTGGGGGGGCAAAGCAGATGGGGAGAAGCAGCTCTCCAGCTCACGTCCTCAGGAAGCCAACTGGCAATCATTTTAAGGAAAGCATTGCAGCCAGCAGGTAGGTTGTTACAACTTAGAACAGGACAAAATGATTTCCACGGGCCATTCCCTGCTCCTTGCTATGCACCTGCAGAAAATCCCAATCCACCTCTGCTGCCCAGGCCGGCCTGGAGGGAGGAGAGAAGGAGGAGTTTAAGCACAGCGACTTCTCTTGGCGCACTGCGAAGGAAGCCAGGTCCCTACTGCACCTGGACCACAAACAGGCATCCGACCGCCTATGAAACCCCGGGCTGGAAGGTGCCTTGCTGCTCCACTCCACCCAGACACGGCACTGGTGCTGACACCAGGACACAAGCCAAGTATGTGCATTTCAGCTAGACAGCCAACGTGTTGATTGATCTGTGCCTCCTTGCTGATAAATCTATCAACCCTTTTCTGTAACGCTAAAACACACGAGGTGCAAGAGCAGTCTCCAAGCAGTAAGTCCTCGCAGGTAGTGGTAAGATTTCCTTTAGATTAATGCTATATTATATCCTGAGACACTTTCTGTACACAACCGCCATATTATTTTTTTTATCAGTGAACTGATTCTCTTCAGCTGTTAATTTCAGCCACCTGACCTGTTTTTGGTGCACATTATTATATTTAGACACAAGACTACATTTTTTGTTGTTGTTGTTTTCCACCACTCCTTTGCTTTCAGAGTCTGCCTACAACAAACCAGACTGAATCACAAATTCCAGCAGCTGGCTCACTTTCACCAGTTGTTTTTACAGCTGCTTCAACACCAAGATCATAAAAACAAACTGCAGAAATATCAGGGTGCTGGCAGTGCTGCAGGGAACAGCGAGGTGCAAACAGCATGTAAATAACACATGAACACGTGTGGAATTATATCAACACACTGCGAGTCCTCTCGCTCCCATGAGACCAGGCAGAAAGCCACTACGTTTTCAAGCGCTAAAGAAGCGTATTCCTCAAACCCATCTTCTGAATGGGAAACACAACTCATGCCTTCCGCCAGAGCTAGCGCCACCGACGTGGCCTGCCTCCAGCGTAGGGAACGAGCAGAGCTGGACAAATCCTGCGCAGTCCGTTCACTCTGGGCTGGCTGTGGGCAAGATCTCCTGCTGTCATACGGACACGGGGAAACACAGGACTTGGCAGCTCCCCCAGGTCCCAGCCCTTTGCCAGGAAATCATCAGAGAAAGTTATTACAGCACGACAAACCCAGTCGCAATGCAACCCCCGGACTGCACCAAGATGTTTGGCAGGGAACCCTGATCTTGCTGTGTGATTTTATTCCCCCTCAAGTTTCTCATGGCCCAGCTGGCACACTTCCAGCACGCAAAGCTGCATCAGCTTTCGCTTCCAGCGAGCCTTCTCCATCCCTCACACGCCACAGCAGCTCCCTTGAAGCCCGTGCTCAGCCTGGTCCGAACCAGGTCGGGGCACCAAGCTGCCCAAGCACTAGCCCAAACCCGCCCTCCTGCAGTCTGACACAGGTCTGTTCCCCTTCCCCTATTTGTGCCTGCCTGCGTGCCAAATTCATAATGATCTTTGTGACACAAATGTATGAAATGGCATTTCGATACTTCCACCCTTACATGAAGGGATATACCTCATTTTCCAAGCAATGCCTAACTCTGGCTTCCTCTCTGCTTATTTCCCATGAGCTACCTAGAGTCTAAGTGCCCAAGCTGAAGGTTATCAGCTTCTTTCAGGTATGGAGCGCTGCCTCTGAGCAGAGCATTTTCTTTTGATTTTTCTCCATTTAACCTGGTTGAATAACAACTCTGATACCTTTTAGTGTCTGAAAACACCAGCAATGGTTATCTTACTCGTAACATATCTTAAGACACCCAAATCTCCGCAGCAGCACAGGCACACGTGTGTCAGCAACTGCTGCTGTGCTACTGGCACTAACGCTCCTCATCACAGACACATCCGGCCCTTCTGAACTCCCCCTTCCCAGTTCTGTCCTATCAGGGACAGGCTGACAATATTTAGCTTGAAAGAATTTCACTTCCAAGGCCTAAATAATTACTTCTCGGGCAGGAAAAAAAATGTGAAAGCTGTATCATCGGTCAGATTAGACAAGGCCTGATGCAGAGCCCAGCGAAGCCAATGGAAGACTGCACTACTTTGCAGCGCACTCAGGGAGCTGTTCCCAAACCAAGATCCAATACTTCTGCCAAGACATGGAGCTCTTGGACCAAGGTAACACTTGAGTGCCTGAGCTGCATTCAGTGCCAGAACCACCCTAAACATCTTCTTACACTGGCTCAATTTCTATTATCAGCGTGCAGTTTATTTACAGGAACTCAAGCACAACTATATCTAGCACAAATAAAAGGGCACCAGAGGATTTTTCAAGACTACTTGAAGGTATTCAACTGCTACCAAAGTACAATGGAAACTGTGACTACTAAATTCCCTTCAGAATGACCCTGGAAAAAATCACCTTCAAAATCCTTTTACCTTAATGTATTCAGGATAGCCCTCTGCCCAAGCTGGCATGTAGGAAACCCAAGCAGGCCAGATGCTCAGTTTCCCTGGTAGAAAGCACAGCTGGGTAACCTGATGTCTTCCCGAGCATCCCCAGAACCTGTCAATTCCTGTTACATAAAGCAAAGCAACTGCAGCACTTCTGTGACTACAGCATCATGTGGCCACGCTGTATTTTGGGCACTTGTCATAGGCTAAATTTCTGCTGTTTAAAGGCAAACAGCAATCTTCAGATAGATGCTTTTTTGTCCCTACATTACTGTTGTGGCAGCAGGAGGCATAGGAAAGCTGCACAGCTAAGAGCCCCCGTCCATTACAGACTCTTCTGACAGCACCAAGTGGTGCTTTAGTCTCACCACTTCCTAATCCAGCTGCCTACTTCTGAGCCAAGAAGGACCCCACCTGTAGAAGGCCAGGAAACTGGCATGCCCTTGCAGACAATCCGCCTGGCTCGCTACTCTCAAGTGTAGGTGGTTGGAATATTGTGATTTAGCAGCCATTACCAAGAGTCACACCACAAAGAAGAGTTTTTAAAGTTTCACGAGGAACTTAGAAGGCTAACAGCACCTCTGTTATGCTTCTGCATGTTACTTGTTATGCACACATCACGTCCTCAGGTTTTTCCTCACATTGCAGCACACGGTGGTGAGACAAGGTTGCTGCTGCCAGTGTGATGGAAGTAAAGGCATGATGAAAGCAGAGAAGTCCCTCATCTTCCTGGTTTCCGCCTGGGCTTCCACTTCAGGTGTCTTATTCTGTAAAAGTGGCAATGCTACAGAGAAACTGCACACAGCAGGAAGTCAGCTGTAACCATCTGGAGAAGCACACAGAACAAGAGACAAGATGGAGAAGAGCCTCTGGTAGCTGAAGGGTCAAGTGATGCAAGATGGACAAAGAAATGCAGAATGGCTGGCAAGCCTCAAGTGGCAATGCTGAGCAGCGAAAAGGTCAGGGAGAAAGTCAAAGGCTGCATCTGGAACAGCAAAAAGATACTCCAGCTCCCAGATGTCGCTCCCAACCAATGGGCTATGCTGCCCAGAGCAGCTGAAACTGGAAAACCCCAAATCCTGTTTACAACTTCATACTTCACATGGAGAAAGTGATCACGAGGACAGCTTAAAAACAACTTAATTCACATATGTCACTGGTAAACACTTGAGCATTTACAGGACTAGCTTACAAAAGAATTGATCAAGAGTTGGGTCCAAACATGATCTCAGCAAATCATTTCTAAAAGTATAAAAATAATTTCTGGCACTACTCCTCGTTCTAAAAGACTGATGACCAAAAGCATCAAGTGAGGATGTCAGCAGCTCTCTGACAGTGACTAGGCTGCATGCTCTTTTAGGAAAACCAACACAGTGGGACTGGCCATGTTGTCCTCCTATTCTCAAAGCAGCTCAGGCTTTAGGTGTTCCTTGCAGAATTGACCAAGAGAATTAAGATGTTATAAATTACATTCACTAAGTATGCGGGCAGGTGGGAAAAAAAATCTTAGTTTGTCAACAGCAGCAAAAGCCTTCACCCAAAGCTGCTGCAATTAACTGCTCCCTCCATGCTTTTAACCCATGTTCTCCTTAGGAAAAAAAAAAAAAAAAAACAGAGGATGAGTCAACATGGAGCCCCATTCATGCAACATGGGAATAAGAACCCATGAAGAAAGATGGGGGAGAGGAAAAAATTCTTCTAAAACGAAGGAGCACACAGGTCCTGCAAAAAGGGTTTGTGGTTGCCAGAGCATAAGAGGAACATGTGCTGCCTGCACTGCACTTGAAGTCTATCTCTTGTTCAGACCAAGCACAGCCCCCGTGAAGTCCCAGCGCTGCAGCAGGCGCTGGCTGGCCACAGCAGAGGCTGGAGCTGTGCTTCTGTGGCTGCAGACCCAGCTGGACATTGCTCCCTACATACCCAGGTTCAGAGCAGCAGCAATCTTCTCCTGGGGGCCTCAGTGGGAGCCATGCTGGGGGTAAAGAGGCAGGCGTGTGCTGTACGCAGGTGATGAGTCAGGCAGTTTGTTTCTTGGCTTGGTCTCAGGACTACAAATTCAGGCAGGTCAGAACCAAAGGGTCAGGCTTGGCACCCTCGGGGGTGCATCTCCTTCCATTCCTGCTCGTCTCCGAAGCGGAACAAACAGTTGTGTCCTCTCTGCAGGCCAACCCCAGCAGGACCTCAATTTCCAAGAGACTTCTGAGCAGAAATCAGTCTAGTTCTAGAGCTTTTCAGAAATGTTTTATGTAAAAGGTAATTGCCTCTGCCACTTGAAAACATGAACCATGCTGACAAGTTTCCATGCTACAAAACTGGAGACAATATAGCCAACGTTTTTGAAAGCAGATGTGTGTCTTTCCACTGAGAGCGCCAACACAAAATAAGCTCCATTATTTTGTAGTTGCTATTTCCAACTTCTGCCCAGGAAAGCATTAATTCATACTTACAGAATTCACATTTCAGTTACTTTAAAACCAAGTTTGTATTAGGAATTAGAAAACTAGAATTGGAGTCTAAAATCCCTCCTATATATTGAAGAAAGCAGCTTTGAGTCTGCCGTACTAACTACCTCAGCTGTTTCAGCAGAAGATAAGTGATGCTGCAATACTGCTAACTAAGCACTACTACTTCACAGCCCTTTTCATTAAAGCTCCACGCTAATACTGTCTCCACCTTCCTCAGCCAGCCTCTGACTCCCACACCCTAGACTCTCAAAGTCATTCTCATGTAGGAACTGTCCAAATTCACATGGTCCTTGTCCTTTGTAAGGTCAACCTGTGCAAGGATGGTAGCATCTCCTCTTCCAACCAGTGCCTAAAGAACTACTGAAGCCAAAGATGCATCTCTGCCATATCACACCCACAATCTTCAGGCTCTGTTCCCATATCCCATAGCCAAAGGCTTTTAGAGAAGGTGCGTTCATTTTTTTGTGTTCACACGTGTCTCTGGCGACTACATACACTGCCTGTGAAGTGTGCACGATGCCGAGCCTAGCTGCACACTGCCATCCTCCCCACGCTCATTTGCTCATGGAGCAAGGAAGAAGTAGGACAGAAGTCAAGAGCCTTTTCAGCAATGACCTGGTTATCTTCAGCCACCTGAAATCTAGCAAAAACCCACGTAAACACCTTTCTCCTGCACTGTTCAACCGAAAGAGAAAGCAAAGAGAACATTATATCCTCCATCAAGTAAACAATTGAGAGCCGGGAGAGATGCACACCGCTTAGCTACACTTAACCTCTAAGGTAAACATTTCTTGTTCTGTTCCTAGATTTTTCAGAACTAACTGTGAAAACACTGCCAACATACCTCCAAGATACACGTTTCCTTTTTGTAACAACCTACGTTAACCAGCATTTGGGCTATGCTTTTTGTTCTTCCCTAAATTTGTGAGTGGGCAGACGAGCACGTTCAGATCATGTATGGCCTCAGGAAGGGATTCAGGTTCTTGGGGAGTCGCTGAAAGGCACCGGCTAGCACAGTAATGCATCACGATGCTCAGTGACAGAGTTGCATACAATTATGATTTTAATGCAATGGCATTCTCTGTAAATCAGTTCCTGCTTTGCTCAGCTGGCTAATGCACTTGTTCCCCGCACTTGCAAATTACATCCTTGATCATGACTGAATAAAAGCTCATTGCAATTTCCAGCATGGCATTAGAAGCAGTAAATTACAGGAGGGGAGAAAGCAAGCACACTCCTATGGATATTACAGATGGGTACAAGCTAACTGCAGACCCCAGTGCACAACTTGCCAAGAGCATGTGGTCTGAGGACAAGGGTCGCTGCCCAGACGCGCTCCTTTTGCTGTGCCAAGGGCTCCAGCACTGCTGCTGGCTGAGGTCCCTGCGTGCTCCTGGATTTTCAGCTGCCCTCAGCAATGCACGTGCAGTCACTGTCTGCCCTTCCCCATCTCTTCAGTGGTCACCGGTGAAGAAAAATAGGACTAAATCATGTTCCTTTCATAGAATATATAGTTTTTCCCTCTGTCATCTACAGCAAGTGTCACAATTGTCATTTCAAAAAATATTCATTTTCAGAAGATCATATTTTCACACTTGTAACCTTTACGTTATCTATCACCTGTACCAACACAACCCTGAATTTCAAAAGCAACGTGTTTTATCAGTGCAGGATTACAACAGAAGTTTAAATCAGTGCCTTGCAAATTCAAACAGCTCCCTTACTCGTCTAAACACATAGAGAGAAGATTTATTTTTGTAAAATACAGTGCTTTCTGGAAAGTATGAATTATGTGAGGTGACTGCTAAGTACATGAGAAATGCAGTCATCAGCACCACAGGTTATTCCATACACAAGCCCAGTGCAGCAGAGCTGGGAAAAAGCTTCAGCTGTGACTTTTGCTATTTTAAACCCATTCATTACATACAACATTTCCCATGGAATTCTACTTACAGCCAACCTCTAGAAGAGATCACAGAAAAGCCAGTGTAAGGTACTTAGATTAATCCATTCTTTTAAGAACTTCATACTTGACTTCTCTCTGCATGTGCAACCCTAAGAGCATGCACTTCTACTCTGCAGCCACTTGACCTTGATAAGCTAATGATTTGAGAGAGAACAGAGAAGGCATGCAGGCAGGCACACTGATTGTGCACACGTGGACACCAAAAAAACAGGTCTGAAGCCATTCCAGGGGGTCCTAAATGCTCCAGACTAGCCATGGTTTTTATTTAAGTACTGGGTGTCTGGAATGCATCTTCATTATATACTATACTATATATATATATATATATAGTGTGTATATATATATATAGTATATATACTATATACAGTATATATACTATATACTATACTATACTTCATTAAGAAATTGCAGTCACGAAAAATCTTACCTACTACAAGCAACATAGTTTCACTGACATCAGATTGTTAGCTACCACTTCTCTCCTCCAAATATTTCATCATCTTTGCATACAGTTGTTCTTCCAAGTTAGAAGTCAAAATTTCTCGATAGCAACCCTATAGGAGGTGATTTGATTCATAAAAGTTGACTTGTTTAGACCAGCTTGATTCATCACTTACCAAAATTTAAGAACCAAGTTTAATCAGAGCAGATGCAGGTTTCCCTAAGATTTTTCAGCTTATCTTCTAGAAAAAAAGAAGTTAGTACTTGGGAGTTGGCAGAACAGATGCTGTCGTTATTCTTTCTTGTGACTTGAGTTTTCTTTTCTGCATTAGCTCTTGAAAGGCTTTGTTATTTCTCCACATTTCTGTTTTCATTATTCCTACAGGTCTTTTACAAGACCTAAAATCACCAGTGCTGCTTCAACACTGTAAGAGTAAACAGCAAGATTCTTTGACCTTACATTTCCCTAACAAAACCATCAAAAACCTAGAAAGTTTCTAAAGAATCAGAAATAGCTTTATGCATAAAATGTTCCGATTTGACAGAACGAGAAGCAATCAAGCTGACAGATGTCAGACTTACTTTGTTGATGGCATTCAGCTTTCCTGGCAATGAGCTGGCAAAGGAATCTGGAGGAAACACATACAAAACCACACCAATGCTTCCACATGCCAACTCACTTCTGAAATTCTACAATTTCTTTTAGAGAAGTTCGCCTCAAGATGTTGAAATTTGCCACGTGCTTCAGCGAAACAAAAAACGAAATTAATTCGTTTGCTGTTTGTGATAAGGCATCGTAACAGAGCCGTAACATCTACCAGCATCCTCCACCGAGGCCAGCCTACGAGCCCAAACACACAGTATTAAGAGAGCAAACCTCACCGAGCGCCTTTTGATAGGACACGCGAGAAGCCGGCAGGGGTGGCCGGCTGCAGCGGGCTTCAGGTCACCATGCCAAACCGTGCAGAGAGCGCAGGGCAGCAGCGCGGCTCCTCCATGCCACAGAGATGGGGACCATAACCTATCAATAGATAAAAGCGGCTGAACCTTGGAAACCCTCTCCGCTGTACATAAACAGAGGAACAACTCCAGATCGGTGCTTTCACTCGCAACACACTTGCAGTTACATTTCTTCAGGAAAGAAAACCCGTTTCCGGCATTCCAGCTCAGCTAAATTGGACACAGATGATGCAGCCCTTTTCCAGACACATGAAGGACAATGCAGCCGGAATCTCAGCTAGGCCCTGAAAGATCCTGTACATAAAGCACTAAGCTTGCTACAACACAAAGGGGGTCGGGGAGGCAACTACTGTGATTTCATTCCATAGTGTGATTTAGGATGATATTATGAGGCAGAAACGTTAAAGGAAAGTAATAAAAGCCTTTCATGTACCCTCAAACGAAGTCAGATGTTCGTGTGTCATGTATCTGGACAACTTCTGCTTTCAATGGAAGCCTGATCCCCACTTCAAAGGGAGGAAATTAGACGAAAGGGGAAAGAATGTACACCTCTAAGTACCGGCGGCCCCAGGAAGCCCAAGACCAAAGGACCAAATCCATCCGTTTCCCAGCACCCCCCAAGACAGACCAAATCCTACGAGCTTATTTAACCAAGAGAAACTGAAAGTATGAGCACTCACAGCCCTCGCTCTCTGCCACCAGAGTGTAAACCCTGCTCATTGCGTTACTGGAGTAGTCACAGCACAGAAACACAACCTCTGGGCATACGCTGCTCATGTAACTGCGGGTTACTGCTGTGAAAATAACCCGTACCCTCCCCCAGGTGTGGGCAGCTTTGTTCTCTAATTGCTGTTGGGGACCACAAACACAGACTGAAACAGGGTATGTGCTCAGCTTCCTGAAGGCTTCGTTTGTCCTTGAACATTAACGTACCATTGACTGAGGCCAAAACACTAAAAGCACACACTTAAAACTCAGCTTCCCAGGTTTATCCATTCTGAAAATACTTGCACACATTGGGAGTTTTTTTAACGTGGAAGAATTCTCCTTCAAAGCTCCATCCTTCGGTACAGTTGGATAGGAACTAGACTGATCAGTAAGCTCTGCATTAAGTTGCTCTGACTTGGGAACTTCTGAGGTAGGATGCAAATTTTTCAGGTCATCTCTTTCCCTAATATTTGCTGATTACTACAACACTTTCTCTCTTTAATTACTGGTCTTCTAATGTCCATTGCTAATTAAACATATTTACACTTGTACGTGTACGACTACTCACCAAAATATGACAAGTAAGACTAGGACAAATGAATTACCAATCAAACCATACAGAGCTCTTTTCACATGGATGATAATTCTGGATAGGTACTTAAAGAAGTTGATCGTTTCCAAAACTCCCCAATTCTCGTACTGCTGGAAAGCTACCTGCACGTTGGGAACATTTCCTCCTTTCCATGCCAATCCGATTGCAAGACAGCAAGGTGCTGAATGAAGACAGCTGGATCCTCCACCAGAACTGGGAGGAAGGAGAAGGCTGCTCTCAAACGACTTCTCACACAAAGGGCTTCCAGAGAATGCTCCGCAGCAGCATGAGTTTTACTACAGGTGAAATTATCACATATGGGCAACAAGTTATTGCTTTTCATCTGCCTTCCTGGGATAAGCTGTTTTTAAACATACACAGGAACTTTGCAGCATTGGTTGGCCTGGGTAAAGCAGGCACAAACTGCAAGTTACAAGTGCATTAAAAGGCAATACTCAGCCCTGCATTCTTTTCAAGGGATAAAAGGAGTAACAAAAAGATCTGATCAGGGATGATAACGTCAGATATACCAGAAGCTGTCCCTCAAAATCCTGTAGCTATGAAGTAACAGCCTCGTGTTGTGCAGATCTGGATGCATTCAGCAAATAACATCATTGCTTAATTGGTGCGGTGCGATACTTTTGTTTGTGCAGGAAACACAGCTCAAAGCCTCTGAATTTTTTTTTTTCTTTCAGACATATTCAAGAAATTCATTTCCATAAGGAATTTTGTATGAATCCCTCAAGGTCAATCATTTCATTTTCTGAGGTTTGCCGCTCTACCAGACTCATAGCTCAGATGACAAAATACAAATGGGCATTGGTAGCTAACCTAGCTCTCAACAGCGCAAACTGCTTTCTTTGTTGACAAGACAGAGAAATATTGGGATTCATTCCTGGAAAGATCTTGAAAAACTCGAGACATGCCACCCCTTTGCTCTTGAACTTCCCCCACACACACCCCTGTACTATCAAGGTTCTGATGGATCTTGCTCATCTTTCATCAATGTGGGGCAGACGAGATTCTTCTCAGGGCTTGGGCATCCTAAATCCTGTACAAAGCATTTTTTACAGTTACTAATGGCTGGCTGTAGAACACAGTTGGCTTTAAAGATAAAACCAGAGTACGTAGAGCTAAACCACCAAGAAAACTTCTGCTTTTACTTCATCTTCATCAGTACCATCAGGTCACTGTAGATAGCACCGAAGTTATCCCTACGGCTGACACCACCTGACAATTCCACTGGGGCAAATGGGACAACATCAAATAAGCAGTGTGGTTTTTTTGTTTGCTAACATGTTTTGCTGCATCTCTGCTGTTTCACACTAAGCAAAGCACTGAAAAATTTCACTTGGAACAACCCCAATTGTTCTTTGCAAATTCTTGGCCAAGCTATAAAGATTCCCATTTTGAAGCAATTAGTACCAGTAAGAGAGGCCTGGGTTCATTTTCCCCATCTGAAAAACCGCAGGTGGATGAGTAGCATGCATGTTCAAACCCCATCAAAGTAAAGGGTTTTAACACACACACACACACAGTGAAGTGGCGCATTTTTCCCAAGGAGGGCAGTAAGTGAGCTAAGAACGGACTTGTCTGGCAATCCCAGAAAGACTTATCCACTACCCCATGAGGACATTTCGACCTGCCATCCTGTCAGCAGACTGACAGGATCTAGCACTGCACACATCTTTGCAGATGCTGGTGCAAGGCTATGCCGACATCAGGGTACTTGCCCAATGGACCTGTCACTGAGGAATGACACACAGAAGGAGGAGAAGAGAATACACAAACAAGAACAGCCAGACCCTCTCCGTTTTAATTGGTTTTCCAACCCTGAAATACTTAGGGACTGTTTTGTAGCAGTCTGAAAAAGGCATTGAAGAGAAGCACTTCACCTTCCCCGGGGTATTTGCTCCGGACCGCTAATTCTGCGAGATGCAACCACAGTACAAGTACAGAGAAGAAACTCTGAAGCAAAACAGAAGCAGTCATTTTAGAGCCTGATTACTGCCTTTTCTATCCTGAAGCCATCACAGAGTGAGGATGAGAACCTCTCTGAAAAGATCGACTTTTGTCAGGGGACAAGTGAGCCTGACACCCAACCTATCGCTGACACCGAGTCTGCCACTAGTGCACCACCACACAATAATTACAGGAGAGAACTCCAAGACTAAGGACAGCCTCACAACCAGCTCTTTCTGCCTAGAAGATAAGTGAATACTGGCAGAAAAAAAAAAAAAAAGATAGCAGCTCCTCTACAGTATTACAGAGGCAAGATTTACGCAGGATTTTAAATGAACAACAATATAAACAAAGCAGCAGACATTTATCACAGTGATCACTTGAAGTTGCTACCTGGTAATAAATCCTTGTATGTGATTTACTGCCAGATTCATGTACAAGTTCAACTATGCAGAACAGTTCCTGAGAAGATGAATAGCATCATTTTAAGGTTGTTAAAGCACAATTATGATCACATTCCTACCGAACCCTACCGAAGCTTGTTCCAAACCCCACAGCTTTCTAACTATCTTATCATCTCAAATTTGATTTCAAGTCCTGCTTTTCATTAAAACCGATGGTTTCAGAAACATCCTAACACCTGAAAATTCAACACACAGTGTTATTACTTATATTGGATGCTAGCTTACAAGACGTGCTGAAAATTAAGCCTTGCTGCACTTCAATTAAAAAAATCTATAAATCACAAGAGGTGACGAGCTGCCAGGAACAGTTACAATTACACGAATGGTTGTTTTCTGGTGCCAAATTCTTTGGGGAAGTGGTTGACCAGCCCTTACCCAGCTAACATCCAGTGGGAACATTGAACAACTCCTAGAAGCGGGAAACCAGCAGCACTGAAAGGTGGCAAACATTTTTGCACAGTGCCTCCTCCCTGCACACCCAGCACCGCCCTTCATCCGGGGACATGCAGGCGGCAATCTGATCGTGTCCGTGTCACGGTTCACACGGAGGACTAAGCCACAGTTTATTACTGAATTACAAACCACACACAGCAAAAGGAAGACAGAAGACAACTGAGAAGATGTCACTGCAGCGGGCAGACAAAAGGAAGTCTAGACACATGCACACATTATGAAAGTAAAATATTTTCAACATGACTTCCAGTTCTTCTCTCTGGAAAACAACCAGCGTATGTACTAAAATCTAATCTCAGGTTATTTGAATTACAGTTTAGAAATAGAAAATACCCACAAGAATGGGCAAGTTTCTGCTGGTGAAAGCAAAAAGCCCGTGACAAAGAGCATAGCACCTGATGGAATGGAAAATACAGAAAGAGCTTTAAGAGGAACAGCTTTCAAGACATTGTTGCCGAACACAGCTGCTTTAGCATCCTGATGGCAGCTCCGCATAGTTTCCCTCACACAGGGCAGGAAGGGCACCAGCAACGCTCCGAGTGGTGCGAGCCCTCCCGAGGTTGCTGAGGAGCCCAGGGTACCGGGTACAGACCTCGCGTCTGCAGCCTGGGGAGCATCCAGCTCCTCATCACTCACCTCGCGGCCCTCTTTTTCACAGGGCTTTGCCTTTCAAGCAGCCCTGCAATAAACGTTTTCCTAACAAGCATTTCAAGCTTCAATCTGCAAAGCAGAACCTTAGCAAGCTGTCTCGGCACCCCTGAAGAGAAGGCTTTAACAGTGGTCATTTGGAAGCGGTGAAACATTTTATAAAACTGCAGACTTTGCCCAAGCTATTCCGGAGTTTTCCTTCCGATCCTAAAACAGCAGTTGCTCCTGGATAGAAGAGTAACTTTAGGAAAAGACCATGCGATGCTCAGAAGAACTGCAAGAATCACACAGAACAAAGGACACGGCTACTCCAGCCTATTTCTTGTGAGATTCACATTTCAAAAATGCAACTTATCTTCGCTGATGAAAAAGAGCCTGAAAGTAGTATAGAGTAAGCATTGGTCTCTTTCTTCATTACCGATTCCTAACTCTGGTAATATGTAACAAATGATTTGCAAGCTTGCTCTCCCATTCAATATGGAAAACAATACATCATACCAACGTATTATCAGCTTCTTTTCAGAGTTTGATTTTTCTCCCCCAGAGACAGAGACAACTTGGAAGGCATTCAGGGCAGAGGAATGAAGACGAGCATTTGGCTGGACTGACGCCGCGACAGCCAAGAAAAGAACACGAAGCATTCCAAAAACGTTTCAAGGGTGCAAACAGCCAGGGGAACGACGACTGGAAGGGAAGGATGACTAACATCAGCTCACTGAGGCAGGTAAGGTTCATGGAATCAGCCAGCCGTGCCCACCGGCAACCCTCCAGTGCGGCAGAGTCACCTTCCCACAGCACGTGTGAGCAGGCGGGCAGCCCCCCGGGGAGGCAAGAGACGCGCAAAGCAGCCCCCCACACCCCAGCAAGAGCCCAGCAAGTGTAAGTCCCCCAGTAGGGCGAGGTCAGCACGATTTCTCAAACCACAGATTTAAATGCCATCCTGACTGGATGAAAGCACAAAGGTTCAGGATGAAGCATCTCAGTATCCCTCCCTGCTAATTATTCTCTTTGGTGTGTAAGAAAACACCCCGAAGTCAAAACTGCTTTTACAGCGGTTTGCACAAAGACAGTGCCTAATCCGAACAGGTCAAAACCAAGAATTTCAGCATACGAAGACGTGAAAACGAGTGATGGACCAAACAGCAGTATACAGCTTTTTACTTTTTTATCACCTTTGAACCGCTGAAGTAATTTTTCTTCCTACATTCCCTGAAGGACATGGAATTTAGTCCTTATTTGCAAGACAGTGTGCAGAAGTTTTCCTCTTTCAGCCTGCAGATTGACACAAACAACTGGAACAATCCTTCCAAGGGTCTAAAAGCACGCTCCGTGTTTCTCAGCTCGCTGTTAGGTCAACATCGACGTTCCCTTTCCCTGGTTCCCGTTTCATGTTAACACACTGTATTTTTCTCAGCAATTCTTCTCTGTCTCTTTCACAGGGTTCCAGGACAGGCTAACACAATATAAATGGAAGCCTTTTTTCGAGGAAAAATCACACCAGTTCACCCCAAACCTGTTGGTGAAGCTCTCACAGAGTTGTCCCCTTCCTGCCAAGCAATGTTATTCCTTCTGGTCCGCTGTTGTTAGAACGAGCTCGCAGGTAGCCTCCCAACACACAGATGCTTGGACGCTTCCTGGCCTCCTGTTGTCTCCAGAGAACTTGCTCTCATCATCGTCATTAAAAACTTGCCAGCCCTGCACACCCACAAGGGGACTAGCCAAAATCTGGCTCTCCAGAAAAATAATAAAAAATAGCTCTTATAATGGCATCGCAAGAGTACATTGTACTTCGATAGCAATAAAACATGTCTGAAGAACGGCTTCTCTATTTTAGCTGCAGAAAATGACAGCAGTATTAGCATAACTGTGCAAAAAAAAGCACAAGTTATCCTGACGACCTGAGCTGTGAATTAATTACTACAGAGTAATGACTGAATCATTCACGGCATACTTTGAAACTTGCTGATGCTTAAGGCTATTTGCGCGGCTTTTAAAACATCGCGGTCTTCCAAAGGGAGAATGGGGAATTATGGATGGCCAGCTGAGACGAGGGATTCACTTTAAGCACCAAAAACCTGGCAGTTTCAGTTCAGCAACTCGCTGCTGCATTTGAGACAATTCACAAGCCCGCACAACACACCAGAGCATCTGGAGTTCATTTCCCTTTGTGTTGTGCTGCCCCCAATGCCCAAATTAACGCAACGTTTTCATCCAGTGCCACCCTGGGCTATCCAACAGCGTTTTCTTGAATTCTGCAAGAAAGATAAAATCCAGAGCTCCATTTGGCTGCGCTGGATGTCTGTGATCAATAAGGCGATGCAGGGTCTGTTTCCTGACTGATAGAGACCATTTATTTTCATGCAAGCGTTTACTGGCAGGCTGCTGGCGTCCACCACTTCCTTCCCGCAGAGGCCTTGCGGAGCCCAGCAGCTGCGCGTCGTGGCAGCGCGGATGTGTGCCACTATTACCAGCAGGCAAACACGCCGAAGAAGTGCCAGCTTGGGTAAACCAAAGGGGTTGGAAGGCCTGGAGAGCCAGGGCAATTATTTGTTTTTGTAACGTGGATTTCCCCCCCTGCTCTCTCCCAGCCTGCAAATGGCTTCCATATACACTTCTTGTTTCTACACACAGAGAGGATGACGTATGTTTAAAGTAATTCACGAGCACTTCTCAGGGAGGTATGGCTTCTGTACAGGCTGGCAATGCCTGACTGCTCTTGCAGCACCCTTTGCACTTCTGCAGCCCATTCCCAGAGGACAAGACTGCGGGTCCCTACTCCATGTATCACGGCCGCCTTCACTCATCTCCTCACAAATCCATGGCTGTCACAAAATACACGTGGGCAGCAAAGCATCAGAGCTCTCAAATAAGCTCTTCCAAATAGTGATGAAGTACCTACAGCCAAATACACGGCAGTGAGGCATCACGATTCTGTATCCACAGGTTTCATGTCGTAGCCCCAGGAACAACGCCAAGTTAACTGAGGAAGCTGTAATGAACTCACAGCACACGCAAAACCGAGATGCCATCAGCAGGAGCTGGCCGTGCCGGGCCCAGGGCACTGTTTTCAGGATCCCCAGGACAAAGCAGCCCTGATTTCTGCACACAGAGACGGGCACACCGCAGCACATCCCCGCCTTCTTGGCTGAGTATCACCTGCTCGTCAAGCAAACTCAGTCCTGTCCTGTAGGAGCATCAGCCTTAAGGATGAGACTTTTTCCTGATTTCCCGTTGCAATTTCAGAAGCTTTAAGATGACTGTGCTGGCTCCAGCAGACCTACCACATGAAATGGGTTCACCTTCTGCACCTCCGATCCCTGCTCCACAAGCTTCGCAGTTCAAACAGCCATCCTCATGATGCAGCAGCATGCCAAATCCCTTAACAAAAGATGCTGGTTAACAGTAAATTGGTATTGCTTCTACATTTCAAGGCAATTTCAACCCAAGAAGCTGCTAGTTTTACGATGCTGCACAACAGCATACTAGCGCTAAACAGGGTCAGCAAAACCCCTGTCGTTTCCACAAAGTTCAGCTCACTCCAGCCACCTGCAGTTTCAGCCCGTATGCTCTCGTCCCAGGACAGCTGACGGCCACCTTCCGTCTGGGCAGCACCCTCCTGATGAAGACCTGGCCAAAAGCAGTACATTTTCTACAAGCTTTCAGCAAAACCAGTCTCTCTCTCAAGAGATCTTTCAGCACCACCAAAAATATCACAAGTTGCCACTCAAAGGCGCTCTCTAAAGAGCTCTGTAAAAGTTTAATAGGCCGGTTAAAGAGGGGAGAAATTGCAGGACCGTGTCACGATTTCCATAGCACTTTACTTTTTCCTACCTTAATCGTCTCAAAAAATTCTGCACATGATGGACTAGCCAAGAAACACAACAGCTTCTTTTTGTTCCGCTTTCCACGAGCCCCAGAACAAACTGTTTGCTCATATCAGTTTCCAAGCAATGTGTCTAGGCATCCAGGCTGAAAAACCAGAAGAGCCATTCAAGCCTCCTGGCTTGCAAATATAAAGAAAGCTTGTTGAACAGGCCTATTTGGTGCAGATTTATTTCTCATTTCCAATAACTCCTCTCTTCATTTTTGCAATGAGACTTGAGCCCTTTCATTGCTAGTCATCTATACCAGATGCCCAAAAGCTGTGCGTCTGCCTGCTTCTAAAAACACAGCGGAGCATCCCCTTTTCCCAGATGTCCAGCAGCGCTCTCAGCTCTTTTCTGAGCTCACGTTTTCATCCTCCTTCTGGGCACGGACATTAACTCCACGCTGATTGGCAAAGGACCTTGCTGCCACCAGTTCTACACTCAATATTCGCCAAGTGGGCACCCCAAAGCCTGCGGCCATCCGTTTAGCTGTGCTGGTGGTACACCACAGCCAGCATTCGAGCACTGGCTCCAACTGTCCGTGATTTCCTCATAAAGAGGGATTTTGGATGTGTTTATTATTTGGTTTTCATCCTCCCAGGCAACTCCAGGATCCCTTGGGTTCTTCACAAGGCCAGCCATCTCTTTACTCCTTACAACCACAAAAAGGTAGATCACAGGCAAGAACAGCCTCATATTGCGATATAAATGAAAACCTCCTCTATCTCACTGCCCTCCAAAGCATTGGGCAGGCAAGTGTAGATGCACTTTTTCTCCAAGAAAGAAGTACAAAACAAGAACAACGTTGATGCAGAACTGGAAGGAAGGAGGGAAGGAGGGAAACGATTGCGTGGTAAATGTTAGGACAGCTATCACAGTTGCCCCCTGCCCTGCCCCAAGAGCCACGTTGGGCAGTCATGCTGCATCAGTTTTGGCCTGAGGAAAGCACTCCCAGCCAGCCTCAAGCACCCTCCCAGCAAAGCAGCAGCACATGCCCCGGGCACTGAGCATTGTTTCATCTGCACCCCATCCAGCCACCTGCCTAGGCTGCTGCAGCTATGAACAGCCCTCTCTGCTTCCCAGTGACGCTCCTTGCAATGCCAATTTCCTTGCCCTGGACTCCCTCAGCATTTGATGTAACAGCACAGACCAGTAATGATTTCCTTCGCTGGGTACTTCCACTAGGCGTTGCACAGCAATTTGTCTCTACTTACTGGACACAAGTTACAGGTTATTTACTGCACAGACACATGCAGAGTAATAGTAACTAATGCGTCCTTCTGGCTAAGCACCCTCTTCTGTCCCTCCCTAAGAAAATAAAGCATGGTCAAACTCACGTTTCAGAGCCCTCCTGCTCATGCTGGGCGACGAAGCCCTCCGAAGCAGCATCCCGGGAGCGACAACATCAAATAACCTGCCAACGTCTGCCGGCGGTCTCAGCATTTACAGCTTCTTTGCTGATGCTCGCGGAGGATCGCCCCGTGCCCAGCTCCTGCGGTGCGCTTCCCCAGCCACCCAGGCGAGCCTGCACTGCACAGCGCTGCTGCACCAAGGCTTAATCTCGTTACGTGATAACGAGTCTTGACACCGAGTGTGCCATGTGGTGCGTGCTCAACAGGCTGCTTCAGCCCTTTCCTGGCGGCGGCCGAGAGCCACGGCTCCTGAAGCCTTGCAGGAGCTGGCCACGCAGTTACTTCCCAGGAGTGCAAAAGCACCATCAAGCAGCTGTGTCAGTAGCTCCCTGCACCCCAGCCCAGCACCCCAGGGCTTCCCAGGAGCTCCTCCCTGCTAGAGGTGTTCTTTGGCATCCCGCTTTGCTCAGGGAGGGTACACAGACAGGTACCCCTGCCTTACCTTAGTTGTCTCCCTACAGCATGTCGAGCCACCCAGTGCCTTTACGAACAGAGATCAAAGCTGCCCTCTCACACCCACTGGCTGCAATTCCCTCCTGCGGACAGAGGCTGAAGCATCTCACCACGCTCCCAGCAGCTCACGCGGATGAGAAAGCAACCCAAAGGCACCTGGTCTCCTCTGCTTACCCCCAGATCTATGGTCTTCTCCTCAAGTGTCGATTATTTAAAACTGCGACTTTCAGCAGTGCCCTCTTCCAGCCACCAGCAGCATTTTCAGTCGTGTCCCCTGAGAGGAAAGCCCACCCTAGGAAAGCCTGCTAGCATAAAGTCATAAATCTCTACACAAATGTATGTTAACTATCCTTTCTTACACATTCCTGTAGGATGAATTTAAGTGTCTCCAATGTGAGTACTGCTGTACTGCCTCGGGAAGAAGAGTTTCTGGTACAACGAACAAGTCTTTCAGATATCTAACTTGTTTCCTTCGTATTTTACAGCCATCTCCTCTGAATTGGGCTCCTGCTCCGAGTGCAAGCATACAAGCCATTCAACTCACTTGAAATGGTTTTGATTATCACTCCTCATTTGCCTTTTTTTATTAAAAAAGGTTCAGGGTTCAAGTTCTCAAGCTTTTTTCCTCCATCTAAATCCACGGCTGCTGGAAACCAAAGCGAGCTTACATTTCTTGCATCAAATTATTTCAAAGGTTTGGGCTTAAAGCTCCTCAAACACAGGGACAAGGAAAAGTTTCATAAAAGCTCGAAATCCTTTTCCATGCTAATGACTTAATAATTTAAAGTTATTTCATCAACTTTTGAGGTACTTGTACCTCAACTGTATTTAAAATTGAACCTTCAAGGCTTCAGACTGCCATGTAACAGAGTTATATGCATGCTTTATTTTTAATTTAAAAAAAACAGCAAATGGCACTGCAAATAAGACTGTCTTAGAGCAGACAGTGAATGATATTTCACCATACATACGAACAAAGTTAATCCCCAGGCTTGCAACCAGTTAGTGACTAGCAGGTGGTGTTGCTGCTACGATTTCTTTCTGAAACTTCCTTTTTGGCCACAGGGCAGAACTTGTCAGATTAAGCCTTTTGACCAGGACTTTTACCATTCATTTCTCAACTCCACAAAATTTACATCAAAAGTTACTGGGATCAAAACACCTCAGGCTCCAGCAATGCTGCTGATTAAGCTCCCAGATTACTACAGGGAGTACAGTAACACAAAGCCCATCCGCAAACCTCTGATGCTAGCAGATCGCCTTTAGCTCTGCTTAAAGACAAAACCTAAGCAGGCTTTTAACTTGCAAACCTAAGGAAGGGCTCATAGCCCTTAAAAAAAAAAATGAGGCGTGTCACTATGTCCAAACAAAAAGGCACAGCAAGTTTTCTTTCTCCAGACAAGTCCTCTAACACCTCTCCCTAATTTTGCTCGCTGCTTAAAACTTAAATTAAAAAAAAAAAAAAGTGGGAGCAGCTGCACAAATATTGCAACTGCCAGAGACAGAGCTTCTTTCCAGCCTGCAGGATTTCTCACTGCGTTTTGCAAGACCACTTAGCAGCAACTACCCACGCTTGGGACCTGCAATTTTGATCTCAGCTGCGGCTGGGAGGTAAAAGCTTCGCACGCGTCCCCCGCAGTAGATGCACACACAAGCTGACCCACACAGAGCGCCGCTGGACACCCAAGGCCTTGAAGGAAGCCTCCGGGAGCTCCAAAATAAAAAAGCTTACACAACAAGCACGCTGCTCGCTCCAGCTTTCCTGAACAGCCCAGATACTGGGACAGGGAGCTGATAACTAGAAAGAGATGTACAGTACAGCTTTTTCCTTCATCATCTCACGCAGAATAATACCACTAAGTCCACAAATGGCACAGCACTTTCCAAGACAATACTTAGATAACTGAGCGATGGTATCAGTAAAAAAAAAAAAAAAAAAAGCTTTCACAAGTTTGCCTTCATCTCCTTGGTACGTCTGCATTTACCTACTCCTCTGTCTGGTATGCTCCGAGAGGAAGCAGGACAGAGGAGCTTCACACTGTGCTCTGTATTGATAACTGCAATTCCCCGTTCCCAGCCCGAGCAGGTAAAGTGAACAGGATTAGTGCTCCATTACAGTAATAATTGACTCAAGTAGCCAGTCCTAAATATAGTCACGGTAGCAAGAAGATCTTGGAATTACCATAGAAAGCAACGTTTCTTAAGGCTTAGAGATTTCCTTGAACTTTTTTTCCCCCTCAAAATACTGAAAGAATCATGAGCCACTTTGGCCGTTGCAAGCTGTACCCACATCCAGCTGATCCACGGAGTAAGAGTTGAAGAATGAGAAGCAAATCTCATCTGCAGCCTCTGCAGCACCTTTCTTGCTCCAGCAACGCAGCAGTGGCCTCACACACACGAAGCCGTGCCTGACTGTCTGCAGTGCTCTCCTTTCCTGGGTGCTGGCGTGCAGAGCGCTTCAGCTTCTTCATTTCCCACTGGGACACCCCACCAAGGTGCCAGCAGGGCGCACGGAGAAGGACTGCCTACCCAAGGAACCCGCAGCAGGCTTCCAAGCTCTGCTCTGCCCCAGCACACGGGACTCGCTCGTGGGATTCACTTTCTAAACACTCATCCCTGCAACACTGCTCAGACAAGGCTGCAGCCTTCAAAAATCACAAGTGCAAACGGTCATCCCAGCGTGCTCACCAACACCACTTCTTACCCAACCTAATGTCCACGCAGCTCTGAATGAAGCAAGGCAAGCGACGGTCTGCTGTGGTCCTTCAGTTTCCTTCCATCAAGCACCAAACAGAATACCAGGTTATTTTTTTCCCCCTAGTTACGTAACATCCAGACAAAACAGGATCGTGACGGAGCAAATGGGCGCCTAGGAGGGGACAGAAGTCGTCTCTCCAGCCCAGCGTGCCATCTCTGAGGGGCTGAGGTTAAACCTCAGGGCCAAGCAGAAATAACACAAGCACAGAATGTCACTTTCAGCAAGCTACCCCTGAAACCTGGGTTTTCCCTTTACTAACCACAACATTTTCCAGCAAGCATCTGTGCATCTTAATTAGACCTTATTTACATCTTACTTGTGCGCAGTCCTACCTCCTTTCATTTGTTTTGAACGCACCACCACTGCCTTCAGATACACCCTGGTGTTCTTGTCCTGGCAGAGAAGGGCCCAAGCGGCCCCTTCACAGCCTTCCCATAGCCCTTGGTAACGCACGTGGCCCTACGTCACTTTTCTTGCATTTTGACTTTTTTAACACATAATGGTTGTTCGGTGTGGCAGGCAAAGAACACCAAGCCAGATGCAACTTCGAGCTGCTCTAAAACCATGGGCAACTGTAGGAAAAGGATGGGAATTAACTGGTTAATTCTTGGAAGCAACAGGTGTGAAACCTCTTTTCTAAAGAGGTACTGCTCATAACTGATATAATACCTTACTGCGCAGAACTAAACATAAGAAAACAGATGGTATTTCATGACAGAAAACTCCATAAGCATTGCTGAGGAATTCAACACAGGTTTGTCTTGGTGAGCCGCAGCGCACACAAGCCCCTCAGAACAAAGCAGGGCTGCAAGGAACAACACGAGCTGCTTATAGCTGAAAGCAGGGTGCTCGTGGGCTCCCCGGAGGCCCCTGGAGGCTTGGGGAGCGCAATGTTTTGGTCCAGAAGGCCAACAAGACACAAGCTGAGCCAGGCAGACAACGCGAAATCAACAGTTAACAGCCCAGTCACAGAGCGTGACTGCAAATGAAGAACCTTCCCGGTGCAGGTGGTTTCTGCTCTCAGGGGAAATACCTTATTTTGCTGCTCAGCCGACGGCTTAGAAGCAAAAATATGACAGTGGCTGAAAACCCGTGCAGGTGACGAGTACCAGGGAAGCGGTTAATTGTGAACAGGAAAGGCGACGGACAGACGGCTGTCTGGGCACCAGCCAGCGCCTTCTGGCCCAACGTCGCACGGGCTGCCAAGAGCTGACAGTACCTGAGAGCATCCTTCTGCAACATCAGCCGAGGGCCCCGCTCAACACAACCGCCCCCTGACTTGTGCCATTGCAAGGCAATTTAACGAGGAGAAAGAAAATTGCAATATAAAGGTTGTTACGTCTCTGGATTCAACAAGACTGCACCTCAAGTGCTACCTCCAGTGCAGGTATTCAAACATTGAGGAGCATGTCAGAAAACTGGAAACCACTTCAAGAGTAGAATAAACGACCTCCAAACGTAATGAAGGAACTGGGATTTTCACTTCTACAAAAAACAAAGGCCAAGAGCAAGGCAGCAGTTCAGATGAAGCAGAAATTTGAAAGAAGAAGGCTATTGAACATACAAAGAGCTAATAAGCACCAGAGCTAACAAAGCAGGTAGCTAAAGACAAACAAATAAAACAAGTAGTAAAGCACATACTTTCAGACTGATAATGACACCGAGCGAGTATACTGCAGAATGTTGGGTTGAGAGTGTCAAGTGACTTCCTGTTAGCAAAACCATCTCTTTCTGGAAGAAGTTGCCTAGCTTTAATGGGAGCTAGTCAAGGACTCCTATGGTTCATTTTCTATCTGTAGTCCATTCAATACAAAATTAACACACAGCTTCTCTCTGGTTCTTACCATCCACACTTTGACCACCCAAAAGGAAGCAGCAAAATTGCCGAGCAGAAGGGAAGAGCAAGGATGCGTGCAAGAGGCTGCAGAACAGGAACAGGTCTCTCAGCACGCAGCTCGTCGCACCACCAGCCACCTCCTATGTCTATTCCTGCCCAAACTGACAGGGGAGTAACAAACTCTACAGAAATCTGTTTCCTTGCAGTCCAGCAATATCAGCCACCTGTTCTGCCTGGAGTCCTCGGCATCACAGAAGCCACCTACCAGACAGCGAACACAGCATTCCTACACGCCATGTTTTCCTTCACTGTGTTCCTTGTCTTAGAGTTTGAGAAGATGGCTTGTCCTTTCCTTTATGTCTGACAGCTAACGTGCAGTCTGCTCAGCCACAAGGCAGCCGAAGTTTGTCTGTGTGTGTGGGCACACTCTTTATTCCAGAGCTAACTCTCCTTATCTTATCAGGAAATGAAAGCCAAGAAAAGACCATGCAAAGAAAAAAGCAGCTGGGAGACAAGACCACAAACCAAACAAGAGGCAGACAAAACTTTAGGCATCATGCATGAAGAAACACAAGTTCTAAGCACATTTATTTTTAACTCAAGCCACTGTATCACATACTGAAGGATACCTTTTGCAATAACAGGACTTGCCAGAGCACAAGATTTTCACAGGGACTGGAGATCAAACTTCACTCTGTCTTTCCCTCTGCTCATACTTCTGCGCACCTCCCGCAAGTACAACATGGTACTAAACTGATTTTGGCAGCGATGGGATGCTTTGCCCCTTGCATAGCCACAACACCCTCCCTTAACTCTTAGTTCAAGGGGAAACCTTTCCCCCCAAATGCACAGGAAGACACCGTCATCTTACAGGTACAGAACTGCTCCCCTACACGAACACCTAACCGAACAGCACCTTGGTGACAGCTGATATCTCAGAGTTATTGTCTTCTCCCAGCAACCATGCTTCTTAACACAAACACAATTCAGATTCACGTTAGACAAATTCCAAGTATTACAGTCACTACGCTTACACAGGGAATTAATTTGGTTTCTTATTTCTCCCTATGCAGGACAAGGACACCTACCTAAAAAAGGCCCTGCAGTTTATTTCCACTTACCTATTGTACAACGTCTCTAACGCTGAACACGATTTATTTACTACTCACCACAGCTGAAAAAGAATGCACCCCCACCCCCATCGGCAACTGCCTGCATGTTACTGGAACAAATACAGACAGATAAATATTCCCTGCAAGCCCAAATGACGAGGAAAACAAGGATGACTACTGCCTTATCTTAAAAAAGAAATCCGCTCAGTAACTCAAATGCACTGAAGATTGCCTAACTCTTTGGCGATTAAAATCAAAGTGCTTATTGTGAAGCCTGTCCCAGTGGGCATGTCACGTCTGAAAGCCTGCTACAGGCAGTTCTGGAGAAGAAAAGAAGACGTTAGGACAACCAGCGCAAATCCCGAGACGAACATCACCGTGGGCACTGCAGAAAGCACAAAGGGCTTTTATTCCCGTTGAAGCCACGAGCCCTGCGATCCCGCCCGCTGTGCCCGCACCCCCGCGCCCGGCCGAGAGGCACGCTGCTGGCTGCGGATGTGGCAGCACGCGGCCACGCTCGGGCTGCCCGCACGCACCGCACCGCGCCGCGCCGGGCCGGCCAGCACCGTGCCCTCCTGCCAGCGAGCCCCGGGGCAGCGCCGAGCCGCCTTACCCCGCTCCTGGCCGCGGCGAGCTCCCCGGGCAAGGACTCCTACCTGCCCCGGGCGGGGCCGGCGCTCTCACCCATCAACGCGGCGGCTTCCCGAGCCGGCCCGGGAAGCGGCCACGGCTCGTTTTAGCTCGCCCGCGCTCCGGGCCGCCTTTCCTTCCCCCTCCCGCCAGCGCTCGGCGGATCCGGGCGCCCGCAGCCCCAGCTCCCGGCCGCCGGACGAGGAGCGCCCCGAAAAGTTGGGAAGCGCGGCTCCGGCCGTGCGGGTGCGTAAATATAGGGTCGGGAGGCTGGGGCGGCCTCCCAGGGCCGGCCCTCAGACGCAGCCCCGGGTTTCGGATTTCATTGGCGGCCCCCGAGCAGCGCCGCCGCTGCCGTGCAGGGCGATCCCGGCGGGGCGATCCCGGCTCCCTCCCCACGCGCGGCTCCGAGGCGCCCGGCGCCGCTCACCGCTGCTGCCCCGTCCTGCGCCGAGGGGCTCCCCTCCCGCCGCACGCAGCAGCCAGCTGACACCCAGACGCCCTGTGACCCAACGCAAATTTTTTCCTTTCCCTCCCCCGTTTTTGGTTTTTTTTTTTTTTTTTTTTTTTTTGCCCTTTTTTTTTTTTTTTCCCCTGCCTGCAACGCCTCCCCGGTCAACGGAAACCCATTTTCGTGGCGCTGACTCCCGGCCTGCAGCCCTGCTGAGCAAGGACCGGGAGGGAGAAGTGAGCTCGTGCGGAGCCGGCGGAGGGCTGCGGGGGACCCCCACGGGGCTGCGCGCCACCTCCGCAAGCCCGACTGGGTCGCAAACTCCAACTCATAACGGGAATTTGGATAGAAACTGCAGCAGGAGCTGGGGTTCGGGAGCAGTGAATGACACCGCTCCTCTCTGCTCCCACGTGCCTCAGGGAGCGTGAGGCCGTGCTGCGCTTCTCCCCGTGCTCGGGAAGAAGGCGGAGGATGCGTGGCCTCGGCCAGCCCAGCACCTCACAGCCCTGCTGCACCGCTTCCAGGTGGGAGCAGGGCCCCTCTGGCAAACCCCAGCTGCCCCCTGTGTAGGCAAAGAGCCCACGGGGGCCTGGTGACAGGTCTCTTCTTCCAAATCCCCTTCAGGACACCAAGTTTCTAACACCACGCTGCAATAAAGTCCGAAGAAACAATTCCTAATAATAGTACTTTGCTGCAGCACAACATTACCCTTTCGAGCCTAAGCGGGGCCCCACACACTGTGCATCCTCACAACCAAGCGCTGCCACTTTCACGTCAGGCTGGGGGGTTCTGATGGCTGGAGCCGACAGGTTTGTGGAATAAACTAGAGAAGTCTTCCTGCATGACCCGGAATTCAGCACTGATGCACGTGCAGCACAGACAGGCCCAGGCACACTCGCACAGGCTTCCCTCCCATCGCCCATTTCTTGCAGTTCTGTGTCTGCTGGTCCCAGCTGCACCCAGCACAGCAGCACTAAAAAATCCCTGCTACTACAACAATTAGTCACAGCCTTCCGAAGGCAACCAGTTTTCTAACAAATTCCACAGACTATGAAGTTTTTAAGTGGATGAGGGATGAACATTTACACACTCGAACTCCCAATAAGCTACAGCTTGCAGCAGGAATGCCATTGCAATGGAGCAGCTTCTGCTTCTAACAAAAAAACATCTAGGAAGGTGTTTGATTGTCCAGAGTGAATCCCAACGCTGACCTCTACCTCTCAGCAATGCTGCAGTAAGGGCAAAGACCCTCCTACACAGCAGCCGGCCCCAGTACTGGTGTACGAAGGGGAATACCGAAGGCACTTTGCTCACCCTCCTAGCTTGTCTGAGCGAGCAGCCAGAAGTGAGAACTGTGCAAGCTGCTGAGCACAAGGGCTGGTCCCTGCTCCGTCCCTGGGAAGAAAGCCCAGACAGATAAGACGGGGACAAGGCAGAGCACAGCCATTCCCACCATCCCTCTTCCAAACGCAGGGGTGAGGCCAAGAGCAGTCCCAGCCTGGGGGATGGCACACTGCACCACAGCGGCAGGCACCTCGTCCCAGCAGCCACACAAGGCTGGGGAAACAACTCGTCTTGCTGTGACTTCGCTGGTTTTGGTTTTTTCTTTTTTTAGGAGAGTAACCAGAGCATCCAGGTCTACGTGGCCACTCAGGGGGAAGGTAACCACGCACAACCCTCAGCTGACGAGGGGGACAGAACGCAACAGGCGCACAGCAGGCTGCCTGTGCTGGCCTTCGGCTTGGGCACCTGCCAAACACCGGTGCACGGGGAAAACAGCCAGAATGACATGCTACAAGAAACGTTTTTTTAATGGCCTGGGAAGCCTTCCACCATCAAGGAACGTGGCTGCTCCCATGAGGTGCCTGTGCACGTGGGAGCTGGGCTTTATGCATTGCAGTAACTGACACTGTAGAGAGACCTAAGTCGGGCACTTGCGTAACTTTGGTCTCCATCGATCCGCGCCTTCCCTTGACTTGAACAGCAGCCACATCAGTACACAAGGCCTCTTGTTTAGGTTGTAGGAAATGGCTGTTCTGCTACTGTGCTGCTCTCACAGAAGAGAAGTAACCCCGGGGAAGTTTCCAGCCGCCGAAGCGAGAGGAGAGCAGCACAATGCACTCGCTAGGCACGGCGGCAGGCAGGAAGCGAGCGGGAGGGCAGCCAGGGCTGCTGGCCACGCGAAGCCCCTATCGAGCACAGCAGAAAGCCCGCAGCCACGTGCACACAGCCCCGGGGCTTTTGGAAACCGGGCTGCAGAGCGAGTCACAGCAAGACGAGTTGCTTCTGCAGCCTCACGTGGTAGTTCGGGTGTGCTTAGAGACAGGACCCAGAACTGACACCTCTGAGAACTGACTGAGAAGTGCGAGGTCCTCCCTGAACACACAACAAAGTACTTGACACCACTGAGCACTACGCAGGTGGTATCAGGAGTGTCTGGAGAACTTTGTGCATTTTTAAAGCTATCAAAGCTACCAGGATTGCGCTGTCCAGCAGGGATTTTTTTTAATTTTTTTTTTTAAATCTCAAAAGCCCACAGCCACCGAGACACCTGCGCCTCCTCACCAGTTGCTACATTTCCTCATTCCCCTGCCTTACCACTTTTTCCACCCCTGTTCTTGGTAACTGAACTGCCGCTGAAACTTTTAGGGGCACACAACAACACAGCACTTCCTATCTGCGCATTCCGTTTTCTGGTCTAGTTAAGTGTGACTAACGTAGGACTCAAGATGTGCACGCCACAGAGGGGAGATCCATAATGCTGTCTTCCCAAGAAAGCTTTTCCATCGCCTCCCTCCCCCTTTCTGTGTAAGTGCTCAGATGAACATAGTGTTTAGGTTGGATGTTGCTATCGAGCAGGGAACTCGTACTTTAATACAAGCCCAATTTTATCTCATCTACTTCCTTCGAGTCCAGATTGCTGAGTCTAGAGTCATACCGAAAACATTATGAATAGCAAATGAATTTAAACTGGACACACAAAAGGAAGCTGATTCAACTATGACCTGGCTGAGGAAACCAACGATGGTGACCCCTGTCAGGTGCATGCCAAGTCCTATTAACACAGCCCTCAGAACTGGAAAGCTGTCAGGAGCCGCAGGATAGAGCTTTAATAGATGTAGTGGCAATTCCTGGCACGACAGAGCCATGTAGAAGTGCAGAAACAACAAGGTACACTAACAGAAAGCTTTAAACCTAATTTTTTTTCAGCGCTCAGCAAGTATGGGATTTGACTCTTTCACAAGGCTGCTGACAAGATCCTAGATTAGATCGGATTTTACGACACTTGGCTTTGATTTCCTCAAGTTCTTATGATATTGGTCCAAGATTACTTAGGAATTAGCCCTTACTAGCATAAACGTGGCATGTTTTCCCAGCCATACAGCAAATTTCATTTGGGCTTGCCAGGCAGGAGAAGGGTAACTGACCCTGTATCTTTGTTCAGAAGCACAGGACACAGGGACACGCATCCCTGCAAGGGGTGGTAGCACACAGGAAGGAGTAAAATTAAGGAAAACTTGCCACTGCAGCCATTCTAACAGTGAAACCTGAGTTAACACAAATCAGAGCTCAAAGTAACTAACCAAAACAATTCTGGACACTGGACCAACTGAACACCTTACTTCTCTTCCCTTCTACATCGGATAAAATTTTCAAATCTACACATTTCATGGGCTGTCTGCCTAAGCTGCCAATGAACACTTTGCAAAGCCCTTGGTGATACGCTATTTTTTTTATTATTTTGTAAATAACAACAGAAAGAAGGGTATCTTCCTACAAGCTGAAATCCCCATGGGTAAGGAGTGTCCTTGCCCGTCCCTGTTATGAACACTGACAGTGCAAAGAAGGATTTCTTCCCTTTAAAAATTAAGAGCTATACTGCAGCACTTCTGTTGTGCCACACATTTCATAAACCTCCTCAGTTGTCCATTTTGCAGCCGCAGCAGCCTGGTATTAAAACAGACTCTGTTACAATAGAAAAGGCTTGGTGCACAGCCTTTGTACAGTTCATTTTTGGTATCACATATGTTCAACCTGAAAGTGTTTCAGTTTAAACAAATCCCACGTCGAGTAGACGTGGGAAGTCAGCAGGCAGGAAACCCAGCGCTGACGGTGGGCTCAAGCCAGCCATCACAGCACGCACCAGACTGCAGACAGCACAGCTCCAATCCTCCCCACCTCTGCGTGCCTCCCCAGCACCCTCACCATGTTTTGTTTGCTGCTTTTCTCTCTCTTTTTTTGGTGAACACTCGAAGCAGGGAGCATTTATTAACAAACAAGAGACAGCCAGTTTCTCCCCAAATGGCCCACACAGTAAGAACTACTTTTAGGTACTGGCATTAAAAGAACGAGGTGGCTTGCATGGAGAAACTGGAACCCAGCTTGGTATTTTCCACTTTGCTCAAGCTCATTACAGAAATCTCCAGTCTGCACTACCTGATACAACAACTGCAGATATTTTGTGCTTTGAACAAAACCGAAAGTTACACAGCTGAAATTTCAGAGTTGGTGTCAGTTTATATCGAGACATTGAGAAATCAAGTAACAACATGGAGGTCTAACTTCCTTAGTGAATTCAGCTTGTTTATCAGGAAAGCCATCCTGCCAACATTAATGACTTCAATCTGCATTAAAAAGTACTTGGTCTCTTGCTTTAAGACTAGCATCTTCAAGCCTGGAGATACGTTAGTCACAAATTGTGCCTTCAGTTAAAAACACTTCTATGCAGTACTCAGCATCTGAAAAAATGTTGAAGTCAGCTGCACAATACCCACAAGTCAGAAGACCAATTAATAGTATTAACATCACTATTATTGTTTTTGGTCTGTTTAAGCTCATCGTCTCTTTTTCTGTTTAGATGAGGCATTCAATATTTCCTTGACTGGTCAGTGTAAGAAAAGATAATATCCTACCTGCAGAATGACCAGAAACAAAGACTGTAGTACAAAATCCTGGTGAGAAGATAATTCTGGCTACACCTACTGCAACCAGAGTACTCTGTTACTATACCCTGACGTTCAAAAAATGCACTACACGAACACAAGACAAAGCACCTAGCAAGAGGGAAGCCGTTAAGTGTCAGGATTTATTTTGCAGACGCATTTAAAATACATCAATGCTTTAAGCAGAACCAAACAGTACGGTTACAGTCTGCATTGTCTCACCTCGTTCTCGCAGACGCCAGCTCTGAGCAACTCCTCTTTCAATAAGCAGCAGAAAAAAAACTACCCACAAATACTTGGAGCACCTCACCACTGGCCCAGCAATCTTCTCAAGTTGCTAGTCAGTGAAGACATGTTCTTAGACATCATAAGCAAACAGGAGCTCCAGTTTACATGCCTCTTAATAGGTGGGGTGGAAAATAGTTAATAGGTGGGACGGAAAATAGAAACATCCACCCTGTAAAGCAGCACTAAATTTACAAGGGAAAAACAGCACCCCGCGGTGAACCCAACTGCAGGAATAAATGCATCAAATGTGATGAATCTCACAGAGTTATGTCAGTGGGTAAAGAATTCGGTACAGCCTCAGCAGCCAAGCTGTACAAGTGTCACGGTGTTTGTATTTCACTGTCCCCACCGCTCCCACTGGGCAGTCTCCCCCACCAAGCCTGGCTGGAGGGCCCTCACTCATCCAGCTCTGAGCTCACCTCTGGAGAGAAACCTGAGAACACATCAGGAAATTTCCTGGGGTGATACCGGACGCCTTCCTCTGCTTCCTTGTACCAGAAAGCTCTTACAGCAAATGTACAGGTACAGCTATTGCATGAGGCACAGTTTGAGTCCTTGTAAAATCCTTTGAGTCCCAGTTTATGACAGCACTGACTTCTGCTGCTATCTGCGACAAAGCATCGCCCCAGACAGCTGTGGTTATGTTACGTCAGTGAAGAACAAGTACAGAGGGGTACAAGGCAGCATCTCAAACAGCTCTGTGGATGAAGGAAACGTCTGCATTTTAGGAAGGAAGCCCTGAAAAAGCGAACAGAGGCATTACTCTGCATTTCAGCGTGGCGGCACGGGAGAGGGGGCAATGTGACAAACCAGCCAGCACATAACAGACAGGGGTTCCCCGGGGGCAGTCCCGACAGGCCTGACTGCCACTCTGATGAGTGACATGCCTCATCACGCAGCCTGCGTCATTTAAGAGGAAAAGGGAAACAGTGCAGAGAGAAATATGGGCGGATCACTACCGATAGCTACTGGAAAAGCTAGGGAAACAACTGTCAAGCAAATTGCTCACCAAGTGCTCCCCTGCATAGGAAACAGGCTCAGTCACCAGGGACAGATGAGAAAATTTCTTTTAAAAGGTGTGTGTAAGGCATTGAAAAAAACACCACATACACGTTCCTTGGTCAGCTGTTGTTAGTGAGCACGTGTGATGAGTGAGCCCGAGTAGGCAAGGGTGATGGAAGGGAACAGCTCAGTTCCCTCGTGCTGAAGGATTATTTTAAGGAACGAGTCACCAAAGATGACTGCTAAAATGCCTTGAATTCACCCAAGAAAGCCCCTGTGAGAGGATTGCTCCTGTCAAGGCTTGCACAGTACCTTAGAACCGAGCACAGCATTTCCCAGGCCACACGTCCCTCATCTTTCCACATCCGTCCATGCCTGCGGGTCCAAGTGCCCCCTCTAGTCCCATCACATTATGTCACAACAGCCCGTGTCACAGGTGAGGTACCACGGGTACCTAATGCCCAGGTGACACACAGACCTGGAGCCCCCATCACCAGCATGCTGTACACCAGGGGAACCTCACTCAGCCCCTGGAGCTTCGGTAAAGGCAGAGATCTGCTCACAGGACGGGGTCTGCAAGCCTCAGGCTGCAATGATTTCAGGGCTTTCCTGGCACATCCATCGGCACTTCCTTCAAGGAGAGATGTCTGCAGGGGCTGACAACATCTGCCATCCTACTACCACAAGCGTTTCCAGTTATATTATCAATTTTACCCCTCTGTGTAGCTCACCCTGCTTAGCACCAGAGCTCAGGTGGCTTTTGGTAACAGTTTGCCTTCTCTCAAGTCTCACGGACACTTCCTGCCGCGCTTCAGCTTTCACATCCAAGTTACTTCTCAGTTCTGCAAATCAGGTCTCGCTGTCTCCATTGCACAATGGTGCACAATCCACAAAGGAAAAGCCAGCACAACTGCCTTCTGCAGCAGGCCAGCTAGCAGCGCTCAAAGCATCACCCGGGAGCCCCGGGTTGGGCACCAACTATGTGCCGTGCTGTAGCACAGAGCTAAGAGCCAGCACACACAGCCACAGCTCCTGCCTCACCCACGGAGTGTTTGAGCACTGCCTGACAGCTGCTTCCCATCCAATCCGCCCTACTATTTGTTCTGGGAGCTTTCAGAGCCCCCCACTTAAGCTCTCCGCATTCCAACAAGGGATTCAAGTGACAGACAGCTCCAGCAGCAGACGCAGTATTACCAGGAGGCACAGCAGTGCCGTGTCACCCCTTGCTCTTCCACTTGGTCGGTAGCATCCTGAGATACAACAGACAATCCTGTCTCTCAAACAGCCATAGTTCCAAAACACTTCCTCAGGTACTCAGAGCAAGACTTCCAAGTCAAGAAGGTGAAAGTAGGTGGCAATTACTACTCTCCAGGACGGATTACATACAGACCTCTCACAGTTCAACCCCAGTATTTCCTCAAGCAATTGAGCCAGAACTGGTTACATTTGTGTTAAAAACATACACAAAGGACCTGGAATACAGGCTGAGAAATCTCATCGCATTTTCGCAGCACACACCACAAACAGAGATGATCTGTGGTCCCTCTCAGGCAAACCATGGGTGGGAATGAGGAGCCACCCATGCTCCTGGGTGGAACAACTGCTCCCCTGCTCCGCCAGGGCTGCAGGAGAAGCCTCCCGTGGCAGACCTCCAGACCCCAAACTGGAGATAGGACAACAGCACCTGCTGTTTCCACAAGAAGCATCTCACCCGCTGCTCCCAGGAGAGCCTCAGTCATACACTCTTCCTCATCACGAGGGATGGTGCCACCTTTCATCCTTGATGGGGAAGAGCATTTCCAAATCAGCACAGCACTCCAGCACTCAGACTGTACAAGAACTGTTGAAAAAACAAGAGAGAGTTCTGACAGAGGTTGCCAGGGACTCACACCTGCCTTACACTGTGCGTCTCTGTGCCGGGCATCAGCACACTAAGGCATCAACAAGCGAATAACAAGATACACTAAATCCCAGCAGCTACTACTGAGACTTAAAAACTGAAAACGTCCAGTTAGGAGTAACATTTACCTAACAGGTGACTATCAACACATTAACTCCGAAGGATTGTGCTCGTGTGGGGCAATTATGCAAGTCTTTAAAGCGTTAAGAGATATACCCTACAGAAATTTCAGTGTCTCTTTTATGCACCTCATCATCTCAAACATCTGTTCTGACCCTGTATCTTTGCTGCTAGAGATCTGTTTACCTCTGTTTGTGGCCAAGTAGTTCAGAAGACCACCAAAGAACCAGAAAATATCTATTTAGGAGACCAGCAAGGAGCATTTGCAGTGTAAATAATGTCTAGGAGGCTAATAGCATTTGCATCATTTGCCTCATTTCCAGCGAGCCTTTCACACAAAGTTGGCAGCCCTAGGAAACTAAAAGCTTCTCTCCGGTAAGGCATCGATTAACAAAAATCTACAGCATCAACAGACTGGGGAAAAAAAAAAATCCAGAAAGGCTTTGAACAGATATGACAATACCAAAAGGGCTCAGCCTGCTGCCCCAATACACTCGGTTCTGTGAACGCCTGGCTTCTTGAGGTACAACTTGCTGTTGGGCACAAAGAGACAAGGCTCCTCCTGCACCTGCGGGGGGACCCAGGTGATTATAACACTTAGCGAGGGCCACCTCATCCAGCCCCCGCTGTCCCCTCAAGCCCCTCACTAGCCAAACGTGGCCATACACAGGACTACAGAGCAGGATGAAAGCCCAGCTGGCTGCATGAGAAAACAAGAAACTTGCTGTGGAACCAGGGTGCACCTCATGGACGACTGAGCCCACAGCAGGACTCAAATGCCTTGCAGGGAGGCTGCCAAAAACATTTCTAGTTCTCGGCCAGAGCCTAGATGTCAAACACAGACCCGGGCCTTAAGGCAACCTGAGCCTTCCTGCTTAGCAGACGTGCAGGGTCAGATGCAAGAGAAAATGCAATGGTATTGTGATTAGTGTGGGATTTTTTATTTTTTTAATGTGTGTTTTTAATTTTTATTATTTTTTTTTAAGGCCACACTCATTCCTGGCCCAGCTACAAAACGACAATGGCGTGGTTTGGCACAGCCATCCTGCATCCCCAGACAGCAGCAAGGTGCTGCAATAACATGACAACGGAGCTGAAAAATGCAGAGTAGAAAAACATGTCCCAGACTGGAAAGCCATTGCTACTGAGCCTTGCACAGAAGTCATGGCCCAAATCAGACTCATGACTAGGATATTTCAGCAAATCTTGATGTTAAGAAAACTCACTGTTACCTTCCCCTTCCAAAAACCTAACTGTGGCATTGCTTGCTTCTGGATATCCCCACCGCAATTGCAGTATGTCCCATTAAGGTCTTCTCGAGCACCTAACTGGCAATTCTCAGAACTGACACAGATGCCACAAGTGATATAAACAGAGAACGGGATCCAGCCCAAGAAAAGCAATGAGCTAGGGGCCATGAGATTGGAGTTTGAGTCCAAGTTCCTGCCAGCCAAGCGAATCTGGGCAACCCAAGCTGCTATGCTGGGTCTTTTTCTTCCTCCCCTACTTGTAACACATCTGTTTCAACTTAAGCTCAGCAGGACAATGGCTCTCTGTTGCTACAATGCCCAACATGTTGTGCTTCCATTAGGAAGCAACAAAAAGCTTACACGCTACGTAAGGTGACTGTTCAATATCCAGGCAGAGTGCTCAGAGATTCTGGCACAGTGGTTTCTTTCCTGCGTTTTCTGCTGCAGAGGAACAGGATGAAGTCACCCACTCACAGCGAAGTACAGAGGAATTTGGACTGTGCAACCCATCTCATCAGATCAGGGGACGCACCTCATCTCACTTCAAGCAGTTGTGGAAGGCACAAGCAAATAACGCCTTGCCAGCTTTTACACAGACCATAAAAATCAGAGACGGCTCACTCATTTAAGAACCATTCCCAGCAGAAAAAATACACAGGGTAAGCCTTCATCACTTTTTCCCATATTAGGTGTTTTTCAGATGGCATGGAAGCAGGTAGGAAAAAGAAGCCCAGTACTGGCCCAACTACACGGCGTAAAGTGAGTCTCACAAAAGCAAGTGAGAACTGGATACCATTTTGCATTCAAGAACCCTGGCCTGAGAAACGGTTTGGCACAAAGGCAGCACCTTCGAGCACGTCTCCTCCTGAGATAGTATCACACAGATTTCTAGGTTGGAAGAGACCTCAAGATCATCGAGTCCAACCTCCGACCTAACACTAAGTACTCCACTAAACCATATCGCTAAGCTCTACATCTAAACGTCTTTTAAAGACCTCCAGGGATGGTGACTCCACCACCTCCCTGGGCAGCCCGTTCCAATGCTTAATAACCCTTTCAGTAAAGAAGTTCTTCCTAACATCCAACCTAAAACTCCCCTGTCGCAACTTTTGCCCATTCCCCCTCGTCCTGTCACCAGGCACGTAGGAGAACAGACCAACCCCCACCTCTCTACAGCCTCCTTTAAGGTAACTGTAGAGAGCGATGAGGTCGCCCCTGAGCCTCCTCTTCTCCAGGCTGAACAAGCCCAGCTCCCTCAGCCGCTCCTCGGAAGACTTGTACTCCAGACCCCTCACCAGCTTGGTCGCCCTTCTCTGGACTCGCTCGAGCACGTCCATGTCCTTCCTGTAGCGAGGGGCCCAAAACTGAACACAGTACTCAAGGTGCGGCCTCACCAGAGCCGAGTACAGGGGCACAATCACATCCCTAGCCCTGCTGGCCACACTGCTTCTTATACAGGCCAGGATGCTGTTGGCCTTCTTGGCCACCTGAGCACACTGCTGGCTCATATTCAGCCAACTATCAACCAAGACTCCCAGGTCCTTCTCGGCCAGGCAGCTTTCCAGCCACTCATCTCCCAGCCTGTAGCTCTGCTTGGGGTTGTTGCAGCCCAGGTGCAGGACCCGGCACTTGGCCTTGTTGAACTTCATACAGTTGGCCTCAGCCCATCGCTCCAGCCTATCCAGATCCTCCTGCAGAGCCTTCCTGCCCTCGAGCAGATCGACACACGCACTTAGCTTGGTGTCATCTGCAAACTTACTGAGGGTGCACTGGACGCCCTCATCCAGATCATCGATAAAGATATTAAAGAGGACCGGCCCCAGTACCGAGCCCTGGGGGACACCACTAGTGACCGGCCTCCAACCAGATTTGACTCCATTCACCACAACTCTCTGGGCCCGGCTATCCAGCCAGTTTCTAACCCAGCGAAGCGTACGCCAGTCCAAGCCCCGAGCAGCCAGTTTCTTGAGGAGAATGTTGTGGGGAACTGTGTCAAAAGCCTTACTGAGGTCAAGGTAAACCACATCCACAGCCTTTCCCTCATCCACCAAGCGCGTCACTTGGTCATAGAAGGAGATCAGGTTCGTCAAGCAGGACCTGCCTTTCATAAACCCATGCTGACTGGGCCTGATCGCCTGCTTGCCCTGCAAGTGCCGCGTGATGACCCTCAAGATAATCTGCTCCATGAGCTTTCCTGGCACTGAGGTCAAACTGGCAGGCCTATAGTTCCCCGGGTCTGCCCTGCGGCCCTTCTTATAGATGGGCGTCACACTGGCTAGCCGCCAGTCAACTGGGACCTCCCCCGATAGCCAGGACTGCCGATAAATGATGGAAAGTGGCTCGGCCAGCTCCTCCGCCAGTTCGCTCAGTACCCTCGGGTGCATCCCATCCGGCCCCATCGACTTTCGCACATCCAAGCTCCGTAGCAGGTCGCCAACCATTTCCTCATGGATAGCGAAGGCCACGTCCTGCTCCCCATCCCCTTCCACCAGCTCAAGGCACTGGGTATCCAGAGAACAACCGGTATTGCCGCTAAAGACTGAGGCAAAGGCGGCATTAAGCACCTCAGCCTTTTCCTCATCCTTAGTAACTAGGTTTCCCCTCGCATCCAGTAAAGGATGGAGATTCTCCTTAGTCCTCCGTTTCGCGTTGATATATTTGTAAAAGGATTTTTTGTTGTCTTTAACGGCAGTAGCCAGGTTGAGCTCCAGATGAGCTTTGGCCTTTCTAATTTTCTCCCTGCACAGCCTCGCTACATCCTTGTAGTCCTCCTCAGTGGCCCGCCCTTTTTTCCAAAGATTATAAACCCTCTTTTTTCTGCTAAGCACAAGCTGCAACTCTCTGTTGAGCCAGGCCGGTCTTCTTCCACACCGGCTCGTCTTTGGGCACCTGGGGACGGACCGCTCCTGTGCCATCACGATTTCCTTCTTGAGGAGCGCCCAGCCTTCCTGGACTCCTCTGCCCTTCAGAACCGCCTCCCAAGGGACTCGGCCAACCAGCGTCCTGAGCAGCTCAAAGTCAGCCCTCCGGAAGTCCAATACAGCAGTTTTACTGGTCCCCTTCCTGGCCTCACCAAGAATAGAGAACTCTACCATTTCGTGGTCACTCTGCCCAAGACAGTTTCCGACCACCACATCTCCCACCAGTCCTTCTCTGTTAGTGAAGAGAAGGTCTAGCGGGGCACCACCCCGGTAGGTTCACTGACCAGCTGTGTCAGGAAGCTATCTCCCACGCTCTCCAGAAACCTCCTAGACTGCTTTCTCTGTGCCGTGTTGTGTTTCCAGGATATGTCCGGGAAGTTGAAGTCCCCCACGAGGACAAGCGCCGACGATTTTGCAACTTCTGTCAGTTGCCTATAAAACTCCTCATCCGTCTCCTCATCCTGGTTCGGCGGTCTATAACAGACCCCGACCAGGAAGCTAGCCTTGCCAGCCTTCCCGCGGATCCTAACCCACAGGGATTCAACCTTATCATTCCCAGCCTGGAGTTCCACAACATCGAAAGATTCTCTAATGTAGAGAGCCACGCCACCACCCCCTCTGTGCTGCCTGTCCCTCCTGAAGAGCCGATAGCCAGGCATTGCAGCACTCCAGTCGTGGGAGCGGTCCCACCACGTCTCCGTGATGGCAACCAAGTCGTAGCCTGCCTGCTGCACGATGGCTTCCAGCTCCTCCTGTTTGTTACCCATGCTGCATGCATTAGTGTAGATGCACTTCAGCTGGGCCATCGCCTTCTTCCCGCTCTTCTTCATCGCTCTTCTTATCAGAGATAAGCACTGATACGAAGAGGGCGGCTCAGTGACTCAACTCCACGCAGCTCACAGACACTGGAGCAGGGCAGGAGGTCCCACACAGCCGCCTCCCAGCTCTCTCTGTAGGCACCTGCTCACGCCAGCACCCCAGTTATTAAATGGTGCTGGCAGCTGGGACACTGGAAGGGGCTTCCGAAGGAGGGATGCAGATGCACTACACGGACCATGGTTTTGAGGAGACGCAGGAGCTGTTTTTACTACTGTCCAGTCGCATCCATGAAATACCTTTAAGTTTAGCTGGAGACAGCATCACCTTTCATTTCAGACATACTGACTGCAAAATCCCAGTTCTGATACTTCTGCTCGATTCCTCCCCAGAGCCACCAGCATTGTACTTCTCAACGGTATTTGTGAAACCACCGCCTCTCACCAGCTGACCGCCCAGAACACCCCACCATTACAGGAAACAGAGAGAAAATACACACATCTAAGAGATTACAACAGTCACCGTAACAGTTCAAGTCCTTCAACATCCACAGACTGTTAGTTACCTAACATTGTATCAAGAACATATTCCATTTCAGTAAACTCATTGCCATACCTCCAGAGATACCATAGCAAGGTACTCACTGCATGTGGTCCCCAAGCAATAAGAGAACAAAAAATGAGTAAGGACATTGGGAAATTAAGTATCCAAGATAGCTACGGAACAAATTTTGCATAACACACAAACAAATGGGCACAAGATAAACCTCTCCATTGGGTAAAAACAGCTTAAGATGCACAGAACAGGAGATGAAAGCACATTACCACGTGAAGTAGTGGAACACACAATATGATGCAAGGACGTTTGTTATATGCTATGGCACAGAGGGCTTTGGCTTTTGGGAGAGCTTCACTGTACAGACCACCATCCATCACATGTACCTCAGGGACGTGCAGATGATCTTCAAGTCGGAATGGGAATGTGGACCTAAGTGCCTTTTCTGACTTTTTCCCCAAGCATCCCCACCCTCCTCCCACCCTCCACACATTTCCTACCTCTTCACTTCACAGCTGTGCCTGGCTACTACATCCATCCCACAGCGTGTCCTCGTGCTTGTTCACACACTCCCGCTGAGCACAGATGAGACGACAGGCGAGCATTTCCTCCTGTGTTTGATTCAGCCCCTGGCCACCTGTTAAACACATAGTACAGACCTCATGGCTTCTTATCCTCATTTTGCCTGTGACTTCTGTAGTCCAGTGCTGTGGAATGGGACCATAGTTGCACACAGTGCTCCGTAGGACTGGCAGGCCTCCTGTCTAACCGCCCTTCACTGTAGCTGGTTAAATCGTGTTTTTAGAAATATTTTAAATGGCCTTACCCACCCCCATGGCTTCAATGAAGCTGAAAGAGAAAATGCTCTTCACCAGCTGAAGACCTCTCTCTGTACCAGAAAGTGTTTCTCTGAATTAGGGTTAATATGTCATCACCACCACTAAGAAATATAGGGCTTGTAAAGAGAATAACTGTGAGAGAAAAAAATGGTAAGTTTGGCTTCATATGTTTAAGTAGCAAAGCAAGATCTACTACAAGGAAATCACATTTGGTTTTAGCACAATGCGATTATAGTAATCAATTGGATCTCTGCTGAAAAAAAAAATAACTGTCATCAGCAAGTGGAAAACTTGTTAGCAGAAAGAAAGGAATAAGTGTTTTGTCCTCAAAGGTGAGCAAAACGCCATTAGCATTCATGTTACCAGGAGCAGCCAACAGCAAAACTGTAACGGAGCATCCAGCAAGCCTACTCTGTCTCTGCTTTTTAGTATTCAGTTACGAATTTTAGTTCCCAGTCTCGTTTCACAAGGGTTTTGCAGGTATCCCTCAAGGAGCCAGGGTGAGAAGTCAAGAACTTACTGCAGTTGCTTTCATGAATGTTATTTTCAAATAATTTTTCTATCCTTCACAGACTGAATGCAAATATTTTTTGTACTTTATGCAAACATCTTTCCTAAGCACTTTTTGTGTGTGAGATGAAATATGGCACATCTGGGGATGAGCAAGGGCTGAATGAGGTGAAGCCACTCAGAACGTCACTGACAGCAAAGAGATGACCTGGACACAGAAGTAAACCATTTCATTTGACTTGCTTTTAAATAAAGTGTATTCTGAAAAACTGTAATTGTTTGATAATACGTGCAGGATGGCTGTAATTCAATGAGCAACAATGCTTTTATATCTGATTCCATTTTGTTTTCAGAACTTTTAGGAAGGATTTGCCTTGGGTGCTTTTAGTTCACAGCTTTTCCATCAAGTAAATGGATTTGATTTCACTGACAAGAGTGGGATGGAAAGACTCCGTTAGTTCAGAGAGGCATGGATTGGAGGTGTCTGTCAAGCCCAGAAAAATAGTACTACTCCAGTACTAGACAAGAAATTCTGAGAGATTTTCAGAAATATTGCAAAGCTCAGTTTGTTTTCATTTCCATTTTTAGTACGTATATAAACAAACCCTAACACGAAAGAGGGGAGGTTTTCATGACGTGATAAAACACTCAGACTACTCCCTTGGTCTACAATGCCACCGGGATCATTTTACCGTCTTATTTCCTTGCCTCTCCCTGCAGTCCTCTCTGGTGTTCTCCCCCTGCACCCTCGCTCACCCCTGAAATGACAAGTTGGAAAATGACATTTCTCCATGTGGCGACAGGCGACAAGGGCAGCACTGCACACTGGTCTACGTGCTCACAGCGGTGGTTTTAGTCAGACACAGAAGGCCAAATGGCGAGGTGATGTTATCCTTCACGCACGGGATGAAAAAGTGCAGCCATCTGAAACACAGCAAATATAGCAATGACAGGGACACCAGTGCTTCAAAGGTCTAAGCACCACTCCTTGAGCAAGCTGTTCACGTGCAGGCTGACAAGGAAAAATCGCGACTTTCAGCTGCTGCTTTTTTGCAGACAATTTGTGCTTCCAGTTCAGCCAAAGCTCCTCATATCGTCACTTTCTGGAAGTACTTTATGATCTCTGCCACCAGAAAGCAATTCCATCACCAAGCAGGAAGGGCAAGCAGTGAAGATGAACCTAAGCCACAGCGTGCACCGCAATGATCAGGCGTACTGCAGCAAACAGTAATTGTTACCCAAAATACAGTTGGTTTCTACTTGGGCTATCCCCACAAGCGGACAAACCCAATACCAAGACCAAAACAAGTCCCAGCTCCTAACAATCCTCAACCAAAATGACCTTTTCACACCCTCCAGCACATTTCTGACAACTAGCTGATCATTTCTGAACTCATAAAAACAACTTTTTTCCCCAGAACCTCAAGCAAGGCCAGCCATTTACTTCACCATGGCTGGTCACAGCTAGTTAACATCCAGCTGCCAAGTATCAACATGTTCCACAGTTACCTACCTTGTGCAAACGATGCCTTTTCGATTTCTGTGATAGAGCGCTGAAGGCCTCATTAACTGAGAACACATACTGGTGACAGGTACAGCCCGGGGTACTGAAAAACCTCACAGTGGAGTTTCCCCTTCTGCCGCAAACCTGAATAGGCTGTGCAACACCACACGTCAGTACGTTTCCCAGACCCAGAAGCCACACAAATTCTCAGTGTTAAAGGGCATCTAAGTGCAGCCACATACTGAAGTGGAGCTGACAGTTGGCTTCTAAGCAAGCAAAACTGCACGGCCTCAGTTTCATCTGGAATCCTTTTGTCTTTCATTGTTTATTCATACAATCCCATGGCCTAAAGTACAAACATATTCACCTGACAGAGGCAGAGATGAAGTAAGGAATGCTCCTCTTGGTACCACTACAATCACCTCACTTTGTGGGGAAAAAACTCTTGTCTGGGAAAACAGTCTTCATACTGCATAGGGACTGCCTGCCTGCTCAAAGAGTAGCCTTCGATTAACAGAGGAGAAGCAGAAGCAGATGCTTAAACTGTCAAAAGGAAGTGGACAACTTTTATATGGTTCTAACTCTGCCTGAGGAAGTGCAAGACCATCAAGGCAATCTGGTGCAAGACATGGCTCACTTACGGGAACATAAGGGCTCAGCGTTCCTCCCAAATGTTACAGCCACCTTGACAAAAGAGGCCACGGATTTTTTGCTGAAAATGCAGAGAAAAGTAAACTTATAAACCTAGCACAAGTGCGACCCTGATCCTTAAGTCAAAACTACTCCAGTGTTCTGCTTCCTGGAAATTTGGAAAGAGGAAAAGGGAACTGCTTAGCCATGTATATTGCGCTCTTACCCACTGGCCACTCTGTGACAAGATTCAAACAAGCCAAGTGCTTACAGCAGAAATTGTAAAAGCACGATACATACACTGTGCAACAAATGTGCTCTTCATCTAAAATGAACTGGACAGCTTAATGCATCCTGCAGATATTCTGACCTTACTTTTCAGACCAGGTTCTCTACCGCTTGTGCCATAAGAAGAAAGCAAGTAGAAGATCGGTCTTGAAATGAAAGCATGTTGTATAGCAGTGTAATTACATTCTGCACAGTATTTTCCTCCCCACTCAACAACCAAGCATTAATCACTCTTGCTCACTGTGAAGAGGCAATGCTGCTTGAAGAAAGTGTGACTTGATGGCAGTCCTCCTCCGGAGCCTGGTGCCGCTGTGCAGCCAGGAGCCTGCTGGTCCTTCCCAGCCGAGCACTGACCACACCTGTGATGAGGAGGCACATTAGGGACAGCCTTCTGCTGACGGGCCACAAGTTCACCGGTCTGGTGGCATCAACGGCAACTTAACAGTTGTCCTTCACGTAACAGCTAGAAATGAACACTAGCACTCTCGTGGGGTTTACCTGGAACATACTGTTACCGAAGCATAGGTAGCACAGCTGGCCTCACCTCCCAGCAGGTGAAAACCAAAGTTGGGTGGCTGTGGTTTCCTTGACATGGAACAGCTGCACCAACACACTGCTTGCTTCACTTGCTCCTTCAGCTACACCCCACGCAGATGCACACGTCAGTGTCCCAGTCCTGGGCCATTTGCTGGGCAGCTCTCCCAGCTCCGTTTGCAGCTACTCCTGGTGATAAATGACTTCTCAAGTTAGGAAGAATATACAGACAAATATCTGCAAGATCAGCCTCCAGGCCTCCTGGGTTTGGTTTTGTTGTGTTTTTTTTTGTTTGTTTGTTTTTAAGTCAGCAACAATATTTCGCCAACATTATTTAGCATCACTCAGCCCAGCACAGGGCCTCCACAGCAGCTGACAGCTTCCCTACAAGCTCCTGCATGTAATTTTTATGATCCACTCACTACTTGTACAGCAAGAAAGTCTCCCTCCATGGCTGCCACCACCAACCAAGGGCACCCCCAGAGCTCTGCTCGAAGGAGCCATCAGATGCCTGGTACCGCGGCCGAGCTGCTGGCATGCACATCAGTGGGATCACAGCCACGCATCCACTGCCTCAGCAGTTTGCAGTGCAAGCAAGCCGCTAAAACACTAATACCAGAGTCGCAGATACCTTGAATCATCTTTCAATTGCCCTCTCCAAACAGATCAAATTCAACCTCACCTTTAAGAAAAAGGTAAACCAAGGCTTTTAAAACGAACCCATAGTTCAGCATCACTTCTGAAAGCCTCACTAGCCTGTGGCACCAGCAAGGCTTTTTTCAAATCCCTCTTTCTCAACCTTCCCAAGATTAGTGGTCTGAACTTCTCCAACTTCTGTGAGCATCTGCAGAAATGGCAACTGCTACTTCAGGGTTAGCATGGCCTCCAGTTACAGCATCCCACAGCACCAAGGCAGGAGTACGTAATTTCAAACAAGGTATGTAATACACTGGTTCTTTGGAAAAGGAGTATTTCAAGCGCAGGCTCCTCTGATTTTCACTGATGCTTAGTACCTTTGGCTTTAGTGGATTCTATAAGACCAGAGCTGTGTCCAGTATTCCTAGAACAGTCATGAAGCAAGCATCTGAGCCGAGACGAGCTAAAGCCGTGTTTAAGAAACCTCCTCTCTCCGGAGTGCACTACTGCAACAGCAGCTGCTGCCTGGGGAAGAAGAGGGACCGTGGCAGGTGCTCCATCCAGCGGGGCCGAGGGGCAGACTGCAAGAACCACCAGCACAATTTCCCGTGCTGCTGCACAGAAGAGGGAATCTGCGGAGCACTCAGCTTCGGCACAAGGGACAGCAAGGCCCTGAGGTCAACTTCGTCCCTGCAGAGTCCAACCGTTTCACTCACCTACTGTCCTCAGAGGGCCTTCTCCTTTCCTGGGGATCCTGCTGTGCAGAGGCCGCAGCAGCGAGGGCCTTCTCACGTCCCGCCACGCTGCTCAGCCAGGGTGAGATGGGTTTTGGCCCTTCCGCTTTTATTGGTGTCCTCTGTTCACACTGACTTGCCTGTGCTGCCTGAGCACCACCTGCACAGCACATTGCCCTGACTGTCATCTCTCTGCCTAAGGTGGCTGCAAGCATGTAATAAATGAGCGGAACTAAATCACTTGTGTCCCTTACTGGAGTGTTTAGCAGGCACGAGACTGCACTGCAGCACTGATCACACAACCTCCTGGGCAATACTAACTCAGCTATGACAACCAGAAGATGGCTGGATTAGGGTAGTATTTCATCTCTGAAAGGAGTTGCTCATTATTTTCCGCAATGATCTCATCTCAGAATCCATCATTTGCTTGTTCAGTTGTTTTTCTTTTCACTGCAATATCCATGGCTTAGATTGTGAGCTGCGATAGAAAGGGTAGTGTGACTTAGCCAAACTGACAGGGGGTGTCTGAAGAAGATGCACGAGTCAGCTGCAGTTCAGTGACAGCTGCCCAAGTTTATCAGAGAGGGAGAAGAGCCGAAAATGCTCCCCCTACCTGCAGGGCAGACTCCGTTTGGCTGCTGCCTGCACTCCCCCCGTGGGCATCCAAACCATGCCCTGATGTGATACTCATTTAACTCCCAAGTTACACTCGGATCACAAAGCCTACTCAGTTTCCAAAAGCCAACTTGCAACAGGTTACCAAGAGCTCTGCACTCAAAAATCTTTTATTTCTAATAGCTATGCAGATTTTGCAAACTTATCTCCCTATTACTAAACGATGCTGAGTTTTAAGTTGTAAATTTATACTCATCACTTCTTCCTGCGCCATCGTACATAAAAGAACACGCTTGGTTTCCATAAGTTACATCCAGAAAGTGACATGAGACATGGTGACAAACACTCAAAGCTGACATCAAACAAATAAATTACCTTGTTTCAAGCCCAACCTGTTCCCCGGGCACGTGTTTTAACGTAGCACATGAGTTACCAAACGCCCATTTGTGATAATGAGAGGTGTAATTCCTGGGGACACCTTACAGACAAAGCAGGTCACCCACTACTATCATGCCAAACTGCCAGCACAGTTCATTATCAGAAGACACCTTTAGAAAACATATTTCTCATATCTGGTTTTCAGATCTACCCACAGGTAACCGCTTGAGGAAATGAATGAAGATGTGGTGTGGTCTGCTGGGTTTCAACTAAATGCCTGCTGTAGAAACAAGCTAAAACATTTTTACCGAAATATAGGTAAAATATTTTAATTCCTAATCACTTGAGTAACTTTATCTTCATGAGAAGAAATGCAACATTTTTCCCCCTTAATTGTACAATACAGTATTTTTAGCTGTACAAATACAACTGAAGAAAATTTAGCTAACTTGACCAAATCAGCTCAGAGGTTTAAGTCCTTTTAAATAATGGACAAGTGGCATTTAGCATCCTACCTACTGAATTTTTATTTTAAAATTGCACATGGTTTTGAAGTAAACAAATGACACTGTCCAGCGCAAGCATGATACTGATGAGGTTGCAAAATCTGAAATCCCACTTCAACCTATACAGACTAAGTTCCTTCAGCTCAGGAGAATTTATTATGCCGCAGCAGTGTAATCCCCTAGGTTTGTTTTTCAACACAGGCAACTAGGCAGCTGTCCTTTAATAAAGGAAATATTTAACCCTATTTCCGTTACATGGACAACAGTTTGCATGGCAGGGAATCCAGGATCCAAAATACCTCGAAACTGGATTCCAATAGTGACTAATACTGCTAACATAAGCTACATCAACTTCAGCATCAGGCAAAATGACCTACAGTGTAAGAGACAAATGATGCTTTATACCATTACACTAGTGCAGCTGCAGATGTTCCAACTCCCGATCAACATCTTGCAAAGATCGTGTCAGCCATTTCAGATCTCTCTGAGTTACATTTACAATTGGTCCTGTCTTGCATCAACTTGCCCAGTTTAAAAAAAAATCTGTCCACTCTCGTTTTTGTGGTAGCAAACATAAGTCAAGGAACATGGCAAATATGATTCCACATGTAGGGGAACTAAAGTGACTCAATAAAACGCTACCAACTGTGCACTGTCAATGCAAAAGACAATCGCTCTCTCATTCAGAACACTGGGGTATGTTACTAAGAAATAGGGCAGAGCAACTTACTGTGGAGGAAAATCCATCTGAAGATCTCAACCCAATTGAAGATTGCCAAATGCTACTAACACGTGCGATAGACCTCGCACTAGGCACTTTATGGACACGCTAAGTTTACTCAGCCTTCCTTAACACCAGGCCACGACCACGCTCCTCCTTGCCAGCAGCTACCTCTGCCTACGCGGGCACTGCTGCCCCACAGCTCCTTGCTGGGGAAGAGCTGGCCAGAGCCCTCATCCCATACAACAGCGTAGGATGGTGTAAAGCACCAGTAAAGCAGCCAGGGAGGGCTCCCGGGGTCCCACTCACCACCTCGCATGGTGGGTGCCAAGTCCTCGGAGCAAGGCAGCAGCACGTGCCGGGCTGTGACACCTCGCCTGTCCAGACCCTCATCCCCTGCTTCTCCTTAGCACTGAGGCTCTTCCGTAAAATGCTGGAGCTGAAGCGCACAGCGAGGGCACCCACTCTAGCAAACTGTTTTTTGTCAGGTTTAAAAAAAAAAAAAAAAAAAGGAGTTGGGAAACATCTGGCATTTTCTCCTTCTGCCAATTAGAGTCCTCTCGATTTCTGGAAGTGCAGCAATATTTCTCAGTCTCAAACTGAGAGCGGTCTCAGATTCTATCAACTTATTTCGGGGCTAAGGCAACACTAAAAAACTACTCAAAACATTTCTCAGTAATAAAAACAGTCTAGAGTGGTACTTCTCATTTAATGTATGAATCTTAATGGATTTGAGTCATGGTTTGTCAAATATTAATTGCTGACTTTTTACCCTTTGAAAAATACTTTTGTCTGAATCATAACATGAAAAATACAAAATGGAAAACAGATGACAGAACTGGTAAAGAATTTGTCCTTTCAGTTGTACAAAGAACTGAAGTTTCCCACAAGCAAACCGATATTCTAACCACGTGCTTCTGAATGAGACAATCTTATAAAGCTTTGTAGCCACTGGTACTAAAAACCAGTGGCTTCCAAGTCACGGTAACTTTTCTTCCTTATCTGGAAGCCTTCCTTATGCTTTAATAATTAAACCTGCTGTTCTTTAAGTCAGAGAAGGACTTGGTTACTGAAGCTATGAGGAAGGTTACTGCTTTTAAGGTTACTTACTTTAACCAGTAACAAGTTACATTTTCACCCTGGCTCCTGCCTCATTGTCTGAGAAGTGAAAAATAAAAAAAAAAAATAAAAAAAACACCAGACAGACGATAATGTACATTTCCCAGCTGATATAAATAGGTATACTTCCTATTTATTCCCCCAGATGACACTAAGCCCTAACATACCTAGGGCTCTTACAGCTTCACCTTAAGGACAATAGGTGTGGTTTAGATTCACTGATTTCAATTCTAACAGATCCAACATATTTAATTCTAACATTTTTGAACCGTGTTTGCCAAGCCCCTGTGGTGTAACCCTGGCCCAGCCAGAGCATCACACTGCCTCAGCACAAACCTGTGCCTCCCACAAGCTCTATGAACACAGCAAAGACAACTTCTGGGTTTCACCTGCTACCTGCACCAGCATGGTGGCTCCCAGCACCTTCCTTGTACCCAGCCCCAGCTGTCACCTGCTTCCGAGGCCATCCTACCACAGCTGTGAGCGGGAGGGAAGGTGGAAGGCAGCATCCATCCTGAATGAGGGGCAGCACGTCCCCGAGCAGATGCAAGCTCCTAAAATAAAGCTAAGCAAGAACAGCTGCAAATACCGTAACGACTAAACAAACAAGAGTCCAGATAAATTGTACCAACTTGACGGCAGTCTGACAGAAAGCATTTTGATCTTCGGTTTTAAATCACTGTGATTAAATTAATCTTAAATCAACTTACACTGTATTCATTTAAAACACTTTTCAACTGGTGCCACTAAACTGATATAAAGGCAGTTTGTTTTCTTACCCAACAGCTTGTGCTTTGTTTCTCAGCTACATTTCACGAGGCTTAACTACTGCAACACTGAACCTTCCCTCTCAGTCCCTACTTTGTACTCCTGTCCCCGTGGAAAGCAAACAACCTGTGGGACAAATGGGTGATGAGACTCGCAGAAGAGAGAGCCCCAAAAATCTGGCCAGCTTGCTGAAAGGCTCGGCAACCCCGTGGAAGAGCACCCTGTAAGCCTAGGAAGCTAAAGAGGCCTTTAGCTTTAGAGGCCCCAGGGGGCTCAAATTTTGCATCCGTGTCAGATCCAGCGATCTGTGCTTCAAACCCACGCCGTGTCTGCAGGAACCTGAGGCACAAACTAATCCAGGTAGCTCAGCAAATGTGAATCACGCAGGGTGCACGCAAGCCCTGCCCGCAGGTCTATAAACAGGGAGGGACAAGCCCGATACATGCAGCAGTAATTCCAGGTGTTCGCAGCGGGCTCATGAAGCACCATCTTGGTACTCACCTCCCTCACTAAAAAAGGTGCTAAGTTACCTGTATTTTGATATATCCTGAAACCATGAAACGATCATCGCGTCAATCACCAGAGGTGTGCAAACAGTAATGCCTTGCTATGTCTGAAGAGACAGCTGCCAGCTGCTCACAGCCTTCTGCGTGAGCGTGGGGAATGCTGAAAGGAAAATTACAGGGATGAACAAGTCATCTAAGGCTGCTGCGGGGGCAGCACTGTGTTAATATCCTGGTAACCTGGCTCGTGCTGCCCATTTCAAGAGAGGATGGGCTGTGGAAACACAAGGCGAAGGGAAAAGTTCGCCAAGAGAGATTAAAAGCCCCTAACACTTGCAGTGCTGCTGAAGCAATGTGGGTTTTTCTCCCCAGTAACGCTTCAGAGATGTTGCTGCAGTACACTAAGCGCAAGTAGACAACTGAAGTAGAACTTCCAAAGACTGGGCTATACTCAGGAGGAAATGTTACGTGACTTATTTTTAAGATGCTTTGAGACAGCACTCAAGCTGTTTACTGAGCAGCCTGCTTACCCATTTAATCAGAGCGGGCCACCCACATCTGGCCCAGCACAAGTGCATATGCGCAAGAAGAATCCCTTACAAGCAGGGTAACCTTTGTAAATCAACTGACCTTCAGCAAGCAAACACTCCCCTTTTGCACCATGTTTATAAGGAGAAAAATCTTGTCAAATACACAGAGTTTTACATGATTTTTAAATCTCAGAAGATATATTGGTAACAGTTTCCAGGCCAATAAGCGTGGAGTAAGTTTAAAAAATTGAGAATTTCTTCTTCTGAAGCATGTCAATATTCGAGCATTTATTTTAGTTCCAGTTTACAGAAAAGTATCAGTACCAAACTGTTTACATACCACACATGCACCTAATTGGTTTCAGCCTGGCAAGGGAGCCTGAGGCCCCCGAGGAGCAATGGCAAGCCAGAGATCCCAGGCTGATCATTACAGGGGCTGCTGGACACTGCCGGCGGACAACTGCCACATGTATGTGACCTGAAGAATGTGTTTTGCTCCTATTTCCCTTTTCGCAGAGGCAGAATGAAAACCAACAGCAACTACATTTCACCTTATTTTTTCCCCAAACCTACAATTTATTCATGGAAAAATACTTGCAGGCAATCTCTTAGGTTTCAGAACAGGGAGAACAGAGAGGCAAACAGCCTACAGCCGCAAGAAATGCAACAAAGCTACATCCAGCACCGGAGAATAATCAGCAGGTTTAAGTCAGTTTCAGAAACCACAGCCTGGACTAAGCAACGGGACTGATGCCTTCACTTATGAATGATTTGGGGTCTGATTCCCTGTGTCTCCAAGCCAAGCAAGTTTCATCAGCAGCTTGTTCTCACCTCACTATGAGAGCACACTACACTTCCATGTGCCACTGAAAGGAGCACACTCTTCTAGAGACGGGAAGCATGCAAAATGAACAGCACTCCTGTACCGTTATTTGCAACATTGTGCTGCTGTTCCCACCCCTCTTCGCAGTCAGTGCTCAGCTCCAGAGGGGCACCAGGGGATTGGAGGGTGGTGGGAACAAGAGCAAGGGTAACGGAGCAGATCACGGGGGAACTGAGCTCGGCTGAGGCTGTTGGTGTATTTATGGAACATATATGGAGGAAAATCACTCTTCATCTCTGTGAAAGGCATAAAACCAACAGCTTGAGACTGTCTCCAGAGTAATTACCAGCCAAGACATTCCCTTCCCTGAAGCAAGGGTTCAGACTGCTACCATCAGGAGACAGGAAGCTTGCCTACAGATTAAAAATCACATTGCAATTAAGATCACATGCAATATTAGATTAGAGGATGAACAGCATAAACAGTACTTCTTGTACAGTGACTTAAATTGCAGTTTATTGCAAGCTGAAAACCTCAATGCCATCTCTGTAACAGAGAAGGCTTTTCTCACATGAAAGCAACTCATCTTCATGTCTGCAATTTCCTACTTCCATTGCAGTGAAAGGGAAGGGTCATTCAGCAGTGGGTTGCCTATTGCGGTGCCTGAATATATGAAGGGTTTAGAGCTCTGTGTATTGAGCTCCTGCTTCAGTTGATTTCTACGATTGCTCTGTGCTATTACCTATAATTGTTCTGCAGCAGCACACTGCATCACCACAACATCGAGTCCAAGCATTCTGCTGTGCAACAAGCCAAGATGTAGCTCCAACTGTTCCCAAAGGAGAACGAGAGGCAAAAGCCTCTTTGCCTACTAGATTTTCACTGCACACACGGAGTGTCCATCAGGTTAACTGCCATAAGCCTTTGAGAGGGCAGAGTGCTGACCTCCAGCAGCAGCTTTGTTCAGCACAGCACGCAGCCTGTGGGCACCACCAGGTTGCCATCCCTTTTCTCCTGTCCTGGTAACACGCCACAACAATGGGAGATGCTGCTCCTTTGCATATACTTGGACTACTCTGTGGCTAGAGGAGGTTAGAACCTAGTTATGTTACATCCTAAGTCACTGTAAGAAACACAGAACAAACTAAACCCAGTGCCCCCTAAAGCTCTCAAAACCCAAACGACTCGTTATGGACGTGACTTTAAAATGACTTCCATGACAGCTCAAGAGTTACCAGGCAAACAACAACCAACTCCATGCACCTGCAGGGAAGAAAAGCGTGATCACTCAGCTATATCCTTCAACTATTTTTGAAGTCTATTTCGCATAAGTGGCCAATTTCAGGCTTCAAAGCTGTCATCAGGTGTAAGGTTTTAAGAGGCCAAGAAAAATACCACCTGCCATTCCTTTTGCATTTCACTTGACCTGCTTATCTACCGCCATAACCTCATAGTGCAGCTTTGGGAAAAGTAATTGCAAAACCTCACATGAATTGCAAAGGGACAAGCTAGGTGTAACAGCACGTTAGGCAGCAATGGAACCTCCAATAATATTGGAGGGTACTGAGTCTCAGCTCTTTTACCAAACAGCAAAGCAGCCCAGACTCAATCTGAGGGAAGAAAGATATTCCTGTCTACGATTTATTAGCTGCCAGTGCCCGGCTGTGCAGTAAAACTTCCTGAGGAGGAACGGCAACCCATAACCTCCAGCTATCCGTCTGGGCAGCGCAGGGATGAGAGATGAAAGGCTGCCTCCACATATACCACGGGTCATCAAGGGGGCAGTTATTGTCTGGCTGTACTGCCCTGTCAGCTCTGGACAAACCGATGGCATCATCGCTCGGCGCTGCTCAGCCCTTCCGTTTCTAAAACAGCCACTCAGCCCCATCAGAACCAGCTGCACTTTGCTGCTGTTCCTTTTCACACATCCTGCATTCTGGAAGTCATTCAGATGCTGACCAAGGGATTTAGGATCCAGGTCACCCACAGGTTACAAAAGGGATAAAACACGCTGAGTAAAATTATGTTTTTGATGCACACTTAATGCAGCGCGCATTCAGAAGCCACTAGAGAGTTAAACCTGCACCAGACCTCGCCAGCTGCTGCCTGTGCTGCTGAACCAAGCAGGGAGAGGAGCTGGTAACAACCTGTGCCCCAGCACCCAGAACGTCAAATAGGCCCGCCTTACAGCAGATGCTCGGTGCGGCACCAGAGCTTGCTGTACTAGCAAGCTGTCATTTGTTCGCAGCCTTCTTCTCCAGTGGCCCCCTGTGGGCCTGAGGTCAAAAACAAAGGGAAAAACCTGCGCTCAGCATCCCAGACCAAATGCAGTTTTACTCAGTGCAATGGGATTACCTGACAAGCTGAAAACACAAGCGAGAACGTGCAATGCTCAGATACAGCCCTAATACTACACAGAATATCATTTAAAAACTGCTCACATGAGCAGAGTTAGCAGATAACTTAGCTCATAGAAACTGTTTCCATCCCCCAAAATCAATACCAAACTTACCAAGTTCCTAAACAACTGCCATTCAAGCTGCAACTGGCAAATGCACAACACCCCAAACCAAGAAGCATATCCCAGTTGCTGAAGCAAGTCATAAGGTTTCCCTATAAATACTGGTGAAAACAAGTCCCTCGGCTTTAGACTTACCCCCAAGAACCTCTTTGGCAGTACAGTGTTATTTATCAGCATCGCAGACAGTTGGGTAAATAGTTTGCATTTCTGCAGGCCTTCTGTGCAATGACAGATACACGCACTTCTCTTCCAGTAACACGAAGGGATTTGGAATTAAGATCGTCCCAAACTTTCAGAACACTTTTCAGAGCAGATCCTGTTTGCATAAATGTTTGCAATGAAGATGACAGTCAGAGGAAAATGTATACGTCTTCTTTACACTTACCTAGGAATTTTCAAAAAATTCCTAGAACTGCATGAAAATTGTGACATAGAAAACATGAGCGTGCATGCCAACAAACCTTGACACTGACACTTCAAATAAAATATACAACAGGTACAGAGAATTCAGCTACTACTTAACAAACAGCGATGATTTGTCTGGCCTCAGCTTGGAAGGCAGGCCACAGTAAATCCTCCTCAAGCACCAGGGGAGAAGCCTTGGTGTTGCTCTAGCACCAGCTACGCCCACTTCAGAGTGAGTCTTCCAAAAGCACTGCCTGGGGAGAACCCACGACAAAGTCTGTCAGCAGCTTCGGGGAAAGAAGTAATCCTTGCAATCCCACTTTAGGGCTTGCCTAAGTACATACAAGCTGAATTGGATGTCATTGATCTCATCACCAGGGTGTCAAGTGACAGCAAAACTGGTACAAGATGTTCTGCCCAAGAACAATCTCGGCTCTCAATGACACTGCAACTGGTCTTGCCTGTGTTCTGGGAAACCAGACGCAGATGGGACCTGACAGGAGCAGCACACCGCACTGCAAGCCCCCAAGTGGAAGAGTTAATGCCAGCCAAGGAGAGATGTGCTGCCCTCTCCCATCAGCCACCCGCACCCTGCGTCCAGCCTGCTCGAGGCCAGGGGGAGAACCGACTGCAGGCCAGCCTGGCCAACCTCTCGCGTATCAAGGCCTTGGGAACATTCATCCATCCCTTAAGAGCTGCTGCTACTTCAGGAAGATCTATGGAGGAAGGATGCTTGGAATAGAAAGCTTTTAGAATACGGAGGCAGTTAAAAACAGAAACCCTCGGGAAATGTCCATAAACACCTTCTTCCTCCCCACGCTGCTTTTGTCGTTAAGGAGAGACCGTGCCACCCTTACAGACGCTGTTCAAGCCTCCTGTGTCAACTCCTCAGAAATGTAGCTGATAAATCAGCTTCTCAGCAGCTCATCTAGCACCGTATTCCCCTGGCTTCCCGTGAGACACCCAGCTGTGGTACAGCTCAGAGGCTGGATCTCACCTGGCGAGCACCAAGCAGCTCAGTTTGCGTACCTACGCACTTGGTGGATTTTAACAGGTCACTACAGTCACACCCACACCGCACCGGCCTGGAACCGGGCAGACCACACTGCCCACCCTCTGCTTTGACCGCAGGACAGGGCTTTTTTGTGCCATTTTCCTCTTCCTTGGTTAAGCTCGCCCTCGTAACATGCTGGTAAGGCAGACCTGTACAGGCATATCAAGGTGGAAGAATTCATCCAGAGAGCACACACTAACCCACTGAGGAGCACAACTAGCAAGCCATTAACTGTACGCAGAGCTGTTGATTTGGCTTGGCATCCAACCAAATGAACTTTAATGCACGAAGCTTAAAATGCCTCCAAGTGGTTAACTAAAGAAGGCGTTCAAAACCAAATGGCTTCTTTTCGTAATTGCCTTCCCAGGGCTGGAAACTTCAGGCTGCAAATGTACAACCACCATGACAGTTGAACAGCTAGGTCTTTTTGCCTCAGCAGCAACCACTGTTTCAGCCAGCAACATGAGACTGCGCAGGACATGGGTTGTCTGCAGCACCCAAGTCAGCCAACGAGCAGCTCTGACCCAAAACAAGAGAGTGAGCAGCCACGTAAGCACCTCATGGTCTCTTACGGCTCTAGAGCTAGGCTGGGGCTAAACTCGGCCTGGGGACCCTCCCATCACAGGACACAGCTAGCACACAGACCCCAAACTCTGCAATTCCAACAACTGCCTAGGCCTGCTAACACCGTCCTGGGAGTGCACATCCCATCACCGAGTACCCAGGCCTCATGTCTCACGTATATTCTTCCTATCTCCAGAGTGTAGATCACTGGTGAAGTGCTGTGAAGGACTCACATACCATGTCAGCGCCTTGGTACAGACCCAGAGGAACACCACAACATACAAGTACTTAAACTGAAGCATTCAACAGTGGAAACGTGCAATAATGAAGAACAGGAGTGTAAAGGGAACATTTCTTTGCTTCTTATCCATATACACTCAGGAAAAGCATGAACACTAACGCGAACATAAAATTTCCTTTCTCGGAGGTAACAACTTACCATAAAAAAAGTTTCCCCAGCAGGAAGGCCTCTGGAGAACAGATACCAGAATGAACATCTTAGCTGTGCTGGGAGCAATCAGAAATAAAAGCTATTAATAATAAAGAAAGAAAAAAGGAACTTAGAGCTTAAATGATGGACCTTCTTTTTACAGTAGAAGAGAAACACCGCAATTTTTCTTCCACGTGATTTCTCAGACCTTTTACTCCCTTCTATGGTAATTTATCAGTAGCTTGCACCTTGGTTATCATTTGCAGTCTCAAACCATGAACACAGCAGTCTAAGGGCAAACAGACAAAATGTGAATCATGCTCCACAGCTAGGAGAATATCAAATCGGTCAGTTGGATCATTTTAAAGATGTCACAAGTGCTGTAACAAAAACATGCCCCTAGTCCTTATTTAGGATCAAAGGAAGGAGATAATTGTCATCTTGATAGCAGCGCCAGCGGGAAAAGCCGACATGTACACACACTGATCTTTCCTCCAACACTTCTTCTAACACTTCTTCTAAGTCTTCTTCTAACGTTATAGCAGTCCTCTCCGTCCCCTTGAAATCCATCACGCAGTGCCCTGAATTCTGGAGCACCTGCATGTGTTCTGTTTGTAAACAAAGGCAGAGTGAGCTTGCTCTCACTGAGACCGGGCAGCTGCCCACGGGCTCTGCACCAGGGAGCCCTTGCTCACGGCTCAATTGTCCCACTAACCCCAACCAGTTCCACAACAGCAGCTCAGGAAGGGTTACTTGACAGACGAAGCCCTGTACAGACATTAGGGGCACCGCTCGGATCCCAGACAGTCACTAACAACCAGACAGAGCCCCTTCCACTTCCCAACCTGCAGGAAAACAGCCCTCGCTCCTTATTGGGAGGGAGTAGAACCCAGCAACAGCAGATCTAAAAGGCCTGCCAACTTCTCTTCCCATCCTAGTGTCATTTCATGATTTTTCTAATGAGATGATTTGCTGGCACATACTATGCATGCTATCATACGGATTAAGACAAATAAAGCAGTATATATCCATTTTCTCGGTGCTTTATTTTTTTGGTCTGTTTTTAAACGAATCCCCCCCAAACACACTTTATCTTTCGTGTTTGCATCAGAAGCAGAATGTAGTAGAAAAATCTCTGGAAGCATGAGCCATCTATAACATCTGACAGAACAAGGGAGCTGTAACAAGCCAAACACCGGTAAATCTTAGGATCATAAAGACACCCAGCTGGTTGCTGAGAACCACAGTTCTCTCTCACCTTGCCCATGCCCAACGCATTCTGTTCCACCACCCTAGTGTCATCAAGCAAGCTTTATAAACAATCATGTTAGCTTGGTTATGTATATGCACCTCTGACTGCTTTTGGCCAGGTTTGTGACATATTTCTGTTGTTTTCCTGAGAAAAGTTAAGTTTGCCCATTTCCCCAACAAGGCTGCCTACTGACTCCTCACAGCCTCGCAATGCAGGAGTGGTTTTGACATCATGCTCCATCATGCAGCTGGATACTAAGAAGGTCCCCAAATATTCAACTTAACATAGTAATTTAATCGCAAAGGCAACACACTTAGAATAGCATTTTGAAGTTACAAAACAAACTCAGAGAAGCAGAAAGCTGTGTGCCAGTACTGCCATCAGAGGAAGACAGGGACCTCTGGAAAGGGAAGGATTTCTACCACAGCCACAACCGTCAGCACCACATTGTTAATTAGTACATCCAAAAACAGCAGATCTCACATCTTTGTGTCCAGGAAAGCTATTTTCCACACTTCTTCCCTCTCTTCCTCTGATGTGTAAACCACTTGGTTCCTCAAGTATCAAGCACATAGCTTTACAGGTGAAAGGATACAATAAAAAGTCTGTAAAAATATGCATTTCTGAAATAGTTTGCCCTTCCCCCCTTTGTAAAGCACACTAATTTTACACACGTGTTATACAGAGCTCCAAGGTGTGATATTAGAGGGTGTCAGCTTTCTCCTGAGGCAGCCCACAGGTTTTAGGTGAGGCTGCCATTTGAAAGCCATGCCTACATAAGTCTTCTATAAAACCCGCTGTCACACCTGCCCGGATACATATTTTAACAGGACTGTTAATGTAGAAAGATACTGAAAGCATGCAAGTTAAAAATTGAAGACCAAATAAATCCTTCACAAGTCAGGCTGTAGGAGATCACAACTATGCTTAATAGACTTCTTTTTCATGCAGGTGCAGAAAAAAGTCAGCTTTTTTTTTTTTTTTAATAAGTATGAGACAGGGAATGCTATGAAGCCTAGAATTCCTCAACACATTGCCTTACATGGCTGAACATAAAGCTTTTCTTTACCTTTCTCTCATAAGATCAGCTCCCAGGCTCACCTGTATCCCTTTGGAGGGCACCATCTCAGCCTGCCTCTTTTTGATCTGAGCAGCTTGTTTCACTCAAAGATGATTAGTGAGCCCTACTGGAGGGAACTTTTTCTGTTTTTTTGCCTGTTTTCACATCTTCTGAGAAAACACTGCTCCCTTGGTCATACCACTCAACGTTTTTCACCACTTATTTAATTTGGCACCTGCAATACAAAATCCCACGTTACTTATTTAGAGGATATTTGCTGGAATATAGAGCAAACACAGCATACAGGATTTATTTGCTTTAAAAGTTTGGCCGTTTGTCTGAACTTTTACCCTATATCTGACATGGAGAGAAAGAATACTTCAACAAATCTCTGAGCAGTAACAAAGCCAGCAAGCACTCAGGAAACAGGGTGATGAAAGCCCATCACGTAACAAAGACAGGACGAGGAATTGACAAGAAGAATTAATTCTACATGACTGCAGTGCAGAAACAGCACTTCTATTGCCAGCGATGAAGCCAAACCCCAAGTCTTTGTGAAAAGCATGATAGAAGATTCGGCCTTGACCTCAGTACAGTTTGAAGGACCTTAAGGTCAAACTTTTTTTTTAAGACAACAGATTTATTTCTTTCTCCGCTCTCCAGATTAAGCAAATACTACCAGAGTTCCTGCAGAAGACCAGCATATGAATTTGGGAGTTAATGGAGCTAAACCATTAAAATGTCAGCCTCAAGGAGCAGACAGGTCCAACACATCAGGTTGGACAGGTAACTGGACAGAAATTCTGCTCACACCATGAACGATTCAATGGGAAGCTGGTGTCTACTGCTTGCTGATCAGCCAAGTCTCAGACCTCAGTGCCCCTGAAACCCAGGCTACGAAGTCCAGACTGCACCTTCTTTCAGATCTTCAGCCCATGCCTAAACAGCATGCCAGACATCAAGGGTGAAAATCATCACGTGCACTTGATAAATGCACTTAACCCTTAATACCTGTTTCAAATGTTAAGACAATATTTTAGCCTGCTTCGGAAGCCACCTTCCCAGGGCCAGGACTCACATTTAGATAGCGGAATTTTTTTCACCCAGCCCATTCAGCTTCTGTCTGACAGCCACTGCCACTACACACAGCATTCAACTGACATGCTCTTGGAGTGAGTCAGCCCGAGCGCCTTGGGCATATGACCAGGCCTGCAGTACATCTGTCACTGTCCCACAGCCCAAAGCAGGCAACCAAAGCAATTAACACACTTCAGATAATCTCAAACTTTTCTCAAGCTTTCTTCAAGCTTTTCTCCTGCCATCCACTTCCATTACAAGAATTATATTCTACTTTTAGGTGTGTAAGATCACTTTAAACTGCTCATTTGCTAGACCTTGGGCTGTACAGCTGCCTCCAGCAGCTGTATCACCAGGGCTCTTGTATTCTGGTTCAGCAGAGAGCTCCCTTTGCTAAGGGTCTCATTCACTGCACGGGACAAGCTGCAGAGCATGGCAAGCAGTCTATCGATTCACCCTGAGGGTGACCACTCAGCTCTGCTGCAAGTAATGCCAAGTGTCACATACCCCATCCCTCAAGCCATCTGCCTTCTCTTGCTGTGTTTTCGTGGAGCTACCACCAAGAGAAGTCTCAATGCAACACAGGGCTCCTGGGGCAGGCTGGCTTCGGTCCCAGTGCGACACAGGAAGCATCATGGAGTAGCTGGGACACAGAAACGCCATTGTCCCCATTCGTCACATGCAGGTCCAGCCCTGTGAGGCTTGTAGCAACTCACCGTCCAGACGTCACCCTGCCAGAACCCAGGGAAATTGTGCCTCTTTTTTGTGGTCGGCTGTCCCCATGTCCGTGTAATTTCGCCTCACTTTTGGCCAAGCAGAAACAATGGTGGGAAAATAAAGCAAAAAGCTGCACCCACCACTAAAACATTCAGTGAAAGTCTAAATCAGCAGGCATTCAGAGAGACACCTCAGCTAACACACTCCTGAGACACGGCATTCTCACCCACAGGAAACCTCATGTGAAGCTACCTTATTTCCCCTTTCTTTTTAAAGGACAAAATCAAAAGTCTTGTCAGCACATGAACAGTCCAGTCTTGTTCATAGCTCCTGTCTGATGACAAAAACATAATCAAGTAACACAAAATGGAAAGGTCTCCTTGGTACTAGCGATAGACAGTTTTAGACGTCTGTGTGAATCCATGTTGCTTTACCAAAAAGAACCTCAGAATTTTTAAGTTACATATGCAGTGAGGAGATTGCCTTCATTCTTCTAAAACAACAACAACAAAGTGCCTATAACAGTAAGATCTGAAACAAAACTTGCCTATACTGCGTTTTATTCTACCATCATTCTTGCCTCTTTTTCTTGGTGCAGTCCCTCCAATGTTAAATAACCTAAGTAATTTTATGTTGTCACCAATTTATATTTTATACATTATTGCTCACTCCCCACTCAGTCCACATTTTACAGCAGTAGATCAAAAGCATCACATCTGGTGACAATCTGCATCTCTCAATGGAAAAGACAAAAATATCAGTTAAAAAACAAGACGTGGATTTTATTTTACAATAGTAATTATTTTCTGGCTTAATCAAAAAGGAAACCAGAAGCAGTAACTTCTTTTACCATATCACTTCCACATTTTAAGCAGAGCTCATGCAGTCAGAACTAAAGATTCCTAAAAAGAGACCATGATTTAAGTTTCCAGTAGTACATGGCCACCAGGAAATTCAGTTCCACGGCATCAAGCCAAAAGTTGGTGTGGAAACACCGAACCTCCCATTACCTGTTTGCACATGCATGCAGACAGCAGCTTACGTTTGCAAACAGTTTGGAGTGCCCTACAGCTGGCTCACTGCCTGCTCCAAACAAGCTATCCAGTTGATTGGCTTCGTTCTCTGTTTTCCACAAGGTCCTGGAAAAAAGGTTTCCTGTGCATAACTTGCCTGGAGCGGAAAGATTTGGGAGGTGGACAAAGGAAAAATACTTTAATTTCCACAAGTTTTCGTTACAATTTTAATTCTTTCTAGCTGCAGAATAGCACAGAGATTCAGCTGAGCCTAATGGTCCCCTAAATACTGTTTATTTTAGTGTGATCTACACCAAATATGCATTCTCATGCCTTATTCTACACATGATGCTGAAACGGTCTTGAGTCAAAATGTCTGTGCAAGGACCTCCTAACAAGTTCCCCTATGTTACCAGCAACTTCACGCTTGCTTAAGACACTTGGCAACGTTGCCTGCGACAACCCTGTACTTCACAGAGTGCTGTCTTCTAGCACGCTGGTAACACAATGTTTTTTAAAATGTACTTTGAAAGCTTGTTTTTATTTGAGGGTGGTTTTGGTACTCTTCTGGGCGCGCATGTGTGTCAAACAGAATTCAAGAGCAAAGTCACCTGCGGTTTGACAAAACCTGAGGCCAATCAGCCTCCCACATTTCTAAGTGCCCCTGCCATTGTATCGAACACTAGAGTGATACAGCATGACGAGTGCTTCAGCATGGCTCAGATCTCAGAGACTCAATGAGACCCAATTCCACCAGTCATTTCAGATGGATGGTGGTGTGCAACTGCAGATGCTGGCTATTTTTCTCAACACACGCAACTCTCGCCAAGCCGATCGACTCTGGGGCAGATGCGTTCTGCAGCGGAGCAGGGGATCGAGGCAGGCAGGGCATTTTTTCCGGCATCGAGGCCACTCGAGGCAGCCGAGAGAGCCGCCAGGCCCCGGCAGCCCTCGTGAGGGAGGCTGACGAGCCGTGGGCAGAGTGGGCAGTGCCCCCTCCCCGGCCGTTCAAAGGCAGCCCCTGGGGAGCGCGGCGACCAGGGCGGGCAAACAGAGCACGGCACGGCACTTCGTGCGGGCAGGGCGCGCTCGGACAGGGCAGAGCATCCCTCCCCGCTCAGGGGAACAGCTCATCTACCGGCTGGCTACCTACAGCTAAACCGCCATGGTTTGCACTAGGCGGAAAGCTCTTTCTAGAAAGCCTGTGGCGACCCAGACTGACTGCCCGCTCAAAAATGCGGCAGTTCAGGTCTCTGGAGGCAGGGAGTGCCTGAGCCTGTAGCTGCTATCAGAGGGTGGCAGAGACGCCGCGTGTGTGAGGTGTGAGCAGGTGGATGACCTGCTCAGCCTGGTGGCAGAGCTCAAGGGGGAGGTGGAGAGGTTAAGGGCTATCAGGGAGTGTGAGCAGGAGACAGACCTGTGGGGCAACTCCCTGCAAGGCCTGAAGGAAAGGCACCGGGGTGAGACACCCCAAACAGTGGTGGACCCCCTGCCCTGTTGCTGTCGGGCAGAGGGAGGGGCCTTAGGAGGTGAGGGGGAATGGAAACAAGTCACTGCTCGGCGTCACAGGGAGTCCCCCTCGCTACCGGCCTTGCCTTCCCAGGTGCCCTTACACAACAGGTTTGAGGCCTTGGAGCTTGAGAGACTGGTGGGTGAGGATGAGGTTAAGTCTACCCAGGAGGATGCCTAGGGCGAGGAAGTCATCTCCAAGCCTCAAGACTGCCTCCACTAGGAAAGAAAGAAGGGTGATTGTTGTAGGCGACTCCCTTCTCAGGGGAACAGAGGGCCCTGTATGTCGGCCTGACCCTACCTGTAGGGAAGTCTGCTGCCTCCCTGGGGCCTGGGTCAGGGACATTGCCAGAAACCTTCCTAAACTGGTTCGCCCCCCTGATTACTATCCTATTTTGATAGTCCAGGCCTATCATCCAGATAGTGATGAAATTGCTGAGAGAAGCCTGAAGGCTATCAGGCCGGACTTGAGGGGACTGGCATGATTAGTAGGTGGAGCGGGAGTGCAGGTGGTGTTTTCCTCCATCCCTACAGTGGCAGGCTGAGGTGCTTAATGCCTTCTTTGCCCCAGTCTTTAGCAGCAAGACCAGTTGTTCTCTGGATACCCAGTACCCTGAGCTGGTGGAAGGGGATGGGGAGCAGAATGTGGCCCTCATAATCCACGAGGAAATGGTTGGCGACCCGCTACAGCACTTAGATGTACGCAAGTCGATGGGTCTGGATGGGATCCACCCGAGGGTACTGAGAGAACTGGCGGAAGAGCTGGCCAAGCCACTTTCCAACACTTATCAGCAGTCCCCTGGCCATCAGGGGAATTCCCAGTCAACTGGCAGCTAGCAAATATGATGCCCATCTACAAGAAGGGCTGGAGGATGGACCTGGAAAACTATAGGCCTGTCAGTCTGACTTTGGTGCCGGGGAAGCTCATGGAGCAGATTATCTGGAGTGTCATCACGCAGCACTTGCAGGGCAAGCAGGCAATCAGGCCCAGTCAGCATGGGTTTACGAAAGGCACCTCAAGTACTGTGTTCAGTTTCGGGCCCTCACTACAAGAAGGACATGGAGGTGTTCAAGCGAGTCCAGAGAAGAGCAACGAAGCTGGTGAGGGGCCTGGAGAACAAATCTCACGAGGAGCGGCTGAGGGAGCTGGGGTTGTTCAGCCTGGAGAAGAGGAGGCTCAGGGCGACCTCATCGCTCTCTACAGGTACCTTAAAGGAGGCTGTAGCGAGGTGGGGGTTGGTCTGTTCTCCCACGTGCCTGGTGACAGGACGAGGGGGAATGGGTTAAAGTTGTGCCAGGGGATGTTTAGGTTGGATATTAGGAAGAACTTCTTTACCGAAAGGGTTGTTAGGCATTGGAATGGGCTGCCCAGGGAAGTGGCTGAGTCACCATCCCTGGAGGTCTTTAAAAGATATTTAGATGTAGAGCTTAGTGATATGGTTTAGTGGAGGACTTGTTAGTGTTGGGTCAGAGGTTGGACTCAGTGATCTTGGAGGTCTCTTCCAACCTAGATGATTCTGTGATTCTGTGAACAGCACACCATTCAACCAGCTCAACGAAATTGCTGGTTAACTCCCTTGCAACTGGGACATTCATAAAATAGCAAACCGACCAGCAGCATCTCTTTCATGTTTCCAACTTCTGCCAGCCTTTTGTCTCCCTTCAGAAACTGCTCACTGCTAGCAAAGCTCATGTTGCCCTTCTCCCCTCTCTGCCTGAAGATGCTGCAGCAATGGCCTGGCTGTCTGCAGCCCCCAGTACCTCCCTCATGCAAACAGAGGACATGCCAGTATGCCACCAAATGCTTGTCTCCAAACAAGGCCAAGCTGAACAGATGGTGCTGAAGTTGAAAAGCGCAGCCTCACATCCATCTGCTGTTGCTGGACATGCATCTCCATTTATGCACACAAACGCGTTACGCCAATTAGTGCCACACACGTACCCAACATGCTAAAGTCAGGGAGAGGAACTACTACAAGCTAAAGCAGGGTGTTCTGTAGAGTCAAAAAGGAAGCATCCTTACTACAGGTCTACCATTATCAGCTACAGACCCCAGGCAGTCACAATTCCCCATAAAGCTGCCTTGGCCAAGCCAAAAGCAGACCACTGAGCACCTGTGCAGAACAAAATAAGCCAGCACATCCCAAATTTTGGCAAGAGAAACTCTCACTAAACACATTCTCATCAAGTCCTGGGTACTGTGGCCCAACGTACAGCCCAGAAGTCAGTAACCTAAAAGCTACTCTTCAGTCTCAGGAAGTCTCAACAGGCAGCATCACCTCACAGCACAAGCAGGAGTAACTCGGTAGGGTGCACCTCGTGTTGCAGCCCGAGGAGGAGTCAGAACTTGAGGACAGGCCAAGAAGAGAAGGATCAATTCTGTCAGAAAAGGGAAGAGAAACTGCACAGACAAGCTCAGTATCAAAATGGCTGCAGCTGCTGGGTGATGTTCAGGAAGATGAACTCTCTTACATCCCCCCTCAAGGCAGAGAAGTGCCTTTCAGCCAAACCATTATTAAATATTTCTGGTTCCACCTAATGTACTTATAAACATAGGGACATCAATATAGCTTAGTTCTAATTGGCAGAATAAGTTTAATTAAGAACGGTAAAAAACAATATCCCATTAAACAGTCTCAGTATCAGCGGAAAAAAAACAAACAGCAAAAACTGAACTATTCAACAAGCAGAAATATGTACTCATGTTTCAGACAACAGCTAAGTCTTCTCCAAAATGTAAAGTAATGGAAGGAAGTTACGGATTGGCAATGAGTAAAGCCCCAAACATTGTATCCAGTGGCAAGCTGTGAGCCACGGCACGAAAGGGATCAACTCATCTCTTGTGGCACTGAATTTTTCCATCCAGCATGTGTCACCCAGGCATGCTGCATGGCACACAAGATGCCAGCAGAACACACAGTGTCCTCATTTATCCTGCTGGCTGGGAAAACCCATGCCTTCCACTTGTCACAAGTGAGTCAGCTGCTGCCGATCACAAAGACCTGATTTTTCACACCTCCAGGACCCCAGCATTGTTCCTTCTGGAGAAAAGAAGCTAAGCATATTCATCTGCAATGAACGGCACTGTACATAACAGATGTGCTCATTTTAGGGAAGTCAGCCCCAGGCTCTCACCAAGCTGCCACCCTGCCCACCCACCTGCAGCTCCATGCTGGGACAGTGTCCTTGTAACTTCCTAACGCCCTGCGTGGCTGGGAGGCCAACACAGAGCCCTTCAAGGCAGGGGGGTGTCCCTTTGGTTCGTTAAAACAGCGCTCACCAGAACACTCTGGTTGATGCATGTGCCAGAAGAGCACCACAGCATTCAGCTTCAAAATGACGAAGCAGGAGACAACAACGGCCCACAAGATTTCCCCGAACTGACTCACCTCGGTCCTGCCTTACTACCTGACTTTAAAAAAAAAAAAAAAAAAAGGCTCAGGCCAGGCTCCCTCCTCACCTCACAGGCATCAGCAGAGGTCCCCAAAGCCCCTTGGCCTCACAGGCCATCGCCTCAGCACTTTGCATCCCCAACAGAGCTGCTCAACCCATGGCACAGCCCAAAACTGGCACCACCCGAGGTGGTGGTGGGGCAGCTCTGACCTCGTGTGGTGTTTGCAGGTGTCAGAGGGCTCCATTCTGGCCGTTGGTCATTGGCAGCAGAAGGATTTGCGAGGGCAGCACCGGGGACACGCATACAGCCACCAGGTGAACAGGGCCACCATCGATTCCGGGTACAGTGGCCCCCAAGCCCGTACCACAAAACCAGTCCCACTTCCAACAGAAAAGCACTCCACTTGGGGGCCGGGAGTGGCTGCTGCACGTCGTAGTTCTCTAAATCCTCAGCACACTAACGAGCTTTCGCTTAATTGTGAAATTGAAGAAATCTCTTGAAAAATTAACAAGAGGCAGAGGAGAGGAGACTTGTCTTTTCATGTTCTTCACCAAGGAAAAAAAAAAGCTTGAATGAAATGATTTGAGCTTAGTACTGGCAAAGGATCGGTCAAGAGGCATTTCTGTATAGTTTCCAAAGCTCACACATCCTGGGAATTTGGCAGACCTCCTGATAAAACAAGCCTCGCTCGCCAGTCGCCTGTCATCCCCGAGAGGGGATGGGGTTCACTGCACCCTCAGACCGTGCTGGAGCTGCAGGAGCAAGCAGAAACTGGGAGAAACCTGGCCACAGCCAGTTTACAGGGGAAGCAGATAAAAGGAAATTATGATCTGCAGACCATTAACTGAAGGAAGCACCTTATGAGCATGCCCTGCCCCAGGCTTGTTCCAAACCAACTAAACTCCATCATGATCAATAAGCCCTTGAAGTGGATCCCAGCCAATTCATACAGAGGAAAAAAATAAATAAATCCCTTGAAACAGAAGAACAGCCAAACAAGACAAAAGGTAGAGGCTGCAGCTAAGTGAGTGCAGCCAAAGGTAACATGAAAGGCTGCACTCAAGACACAGAAGTCCACTGGAGCATCTCAAAGCACCACCACTGTTACACTGTACAGACCATTCTTTTCTCTTCTTGGTTTTTATTCTTGCTCGAGTGGATGCCAGGTGTTCCCTAAACAGATCTTGTTTCAGAACTGCTCCACTCAGATGAATAATAAATAACTCCAAAAGGAAACAAATCTGAAATTTCAAATGCACTTGGGCAGCACAGCAGTTATTTTTGCTCATTGTCTCCACAAGCAAACCTTACTGCCTTCAAAAAGGGTCTATTTTCCACAAGAAAGGTTTCTAAACAGCAGAAAACAGGATTACTGTTAGCTTTTTCTTGCACAGCCCAGAAACCTTAATGCCAACCTGAGTGCAGACCTGTTTAACTCCAGACAGAAAGCTTTTAAGAATTTATGTTTTAAGGACTGTGACAACAGTAGTTGTCACACTGCAAGGAGAAAAATACTCCCTTTTCCTATTTATCCTTGTCCATTTGTACTAGCTACATCACAGTCTCCCCCCAGAGTTTGGATACATTAGGACAAGGCAGGCAGGCACAGTCCCTGCTTGACACTCACTTCGAGTGGCACAACCACTCGGCGTCAGAGCTGCAGCAGCACCAGACCACGCAGTCGCTGTTTCACACTTGGCTTGTTGACTGCTGCACCATCTCCCTTTCCCGACCAAGCTGAAAGGTAAAACTTGAGTTTTCCAGGGCTTGGATTTTCATGTGAAGTAAGCTCTCCTAGGCTACAAAAGCATCAGAACAACTCTTATCCCTCTTTCATCCAATAAACAACTTCTATCCAACTTTTTTTAGCCCCATTCTGTGCACAAAGTTGCCAACAGCAAAGCTCCGACATACCAAGCGCTGCCAGGAACATGTGCACACAACATACTCTCCTCATGATGCTCTTCCTGTTGGATATGAGCGTGCCTCACAGAAGGCTTGTTCCAAACTAAGTAAACTCCTTCAGGATCAGTGAAGCCCTTGAAGTGTATTCCAGCAAATGCTACAGAGAAAAGAGTCTCTCCAAACAGAAGAGCAGCCAAACAAGACAAAAACGCTTACGTAGATATTAACAGTTTGGTAGCCAACTTTCTAAAACACTAAGCCTTGCAAAGGAGATTTAAGCGAGGAGCCAACAACAGCAGTTAAAGTGACCTTTACTAAGTCATTTCCTATACTGAACGATGCACACAGATTTAGCTTTAACACAATCAACTTGATGATAACATACAACCTCTGAGGGAAAAAACATTGGGCAAATACCCTCCGGTGTCAATATTTTTGCCAGCATGCCTTCCCGGCCCACCTAAGAAATGACTTAAAGGAATTGAACAATAGGAACTTGTCCTAGCAGGAGCATGAACTGTGGGACTGTTCCCTTCCTGAACACATGGCTTTTGTCATCTGTTCCCTTCGCAAATACCTGCAATTGCCAAAACCACCTGAACCACCTGCCGTAGCAGCACGCAGGGCCCAAGCCCTTCCCTTACATAACCCCTTCTCCTTTTGCACGCCATTCTGACCACAGTGCAGCTGCAGCAGCAGCAAGAGATCCATGCCGTCTGCAGAAGAATTCAGGCTTCTTCCTGGGGACCACACCTCCACGAGCACCTCCAGCACTCGTTCCAGCCACCACTGCACGTAGTCCCCAGTACTCGAGCTGTGTTTCCATTAGCACTATTGTTCTACAGCGAGGTCAGAGATGGTCCCACCTCCACGTTCTAGCACTGGCCCACTCCACCCCTTCCGCACAGAGACAACTGTTTGCCAAAGCGGTACGTCTGACCTTAGCGCTCACCTCTCCCCATCGCTTCTCAATTTTTTTTTGTGACCCACCATCGGTCTCCCCCTATTGACCTAATTGCACGGGTTCACAAATGCTCAGTCCAGGACGCTCAGCAGCAAGGCCAGAGCACACTGTCCTTAATGAGCCTTAATGTCCTTAATTGTACTGCTGCCAAACATGGGAAAAGGAAGCATCTGCCTGTCCCATCTGAACGCAAATGTGGTACAATGTCGGGGAAATCCCTGTCAGGCAGAAAAAGAGGGTAAAAGTCGATTTCATCTTCAGTTGTGAAGCACTCACTAATACCTTTTTGTCTTCCACTCTCCAGAAACCAACAGCTTTCTCCAGGTAGTGTTTCAGGCCCAGGGTCTGAAGCAGTCATTGCTCTCTTGTCCTTACAACTGCAGGTCACACACAGAGGGACACCAGTAAGGGCAAAACACACAACGTAAGTTGGTAATCCTGCCTAACAACTGGTGCGTTCCTCAAAAGCTTAAGAGCACTTGTTTTCCTAAAAAGAAATAAAACCTTAAAAGATCTGGAAGCAGACAGTTTTCTCCAGGCCTGTGATTTAGAAGAACTTATCTTGGAGACACCTGCAGAGCCGATGAGAAGCACGCAGCATCCACAGGTGAAAGTTCTGTGGCATCGCTCAGATACAGCGACTCAGTCCCAACAAGTAACTGCCTGAGACAGCTCATCCCCAGATAAAGGAGGACGTGTCACATTTTTCCATCAGAGCCAGTGAACAGTCTTCCCAGGTGTTATTATCTATAGGTTTCCTCCTGGTTCCAGCACAGAACAGTTCAAGTTGGCTCTTCTCAGAGTCTACACATCCCCTAACAGAGGAGCTCAGATCCCAGGCCCCTCAGACCCCAGGCGTTAAACCCAAATGGAAGGGGAGGGGGCTGAAGAGCAGGTTCACTGCTCACAGCTGGCAGGCTGGGGAATGTTGGTTCGAAAACAAAGAAAGAGTGGAAGACCCCAACTGCCAGCAGCCCCAGAGCTGCGACACCAAGCCCATCTGCAGCTCTGAACTGAGGAGCACCACGCCACAGAGATCAGCAGGCAGGGGCAGGAGCGACAGCTCCAGGTGACAAGTCCATTCTGCAATGCAATTAGTAGAATGCAAACATTTGACAGATTATTTTGCTGTCGTGTATGGAAAAAATGAGATAAAACAATATTTTAAGTGAGTGCAGAGCAACTGTTCAAAAAAAGCGGAGTCCGAGTGCCAATAAGTGCCAGCACTGAAGCTTCCCCAGCTCTGCAATATTATTGACACCCTAGACCACTATCAATTATTGTGCAGTTGTCAACGCTGGGCAATTGCTGTCACATGCTTGTGACAGATCAAAGTGCTAATCCTTTGGTAACTGACATTTGCTGCATTAAGCCTGCATGAATGAAGTGAAGTTCAAAGGTACGCAAGGATGAGATCTCACTAAGGGGATGAAATCTGACACAAACTTAACCTTTTCCCTGCTCCACAACAGTTCTTCTGAAAGCACATTTTTGGTGCAATTACATTTGCTCAAAAATTACCTCTACCTATCTGACCATTACCAAACAGAAACAGGGCTGAAATTTGCAGTGCTCCCAGGATCATGGAAAAAGTTGCCATTGCTGTAGCCCACTGTTTCTCCTATTAAGCACCAACTTTGCACTTTTGTCACAATGGGCACACAAAGCCTTGGTGGTACTTCCCCCTGTGCTGGTTTGGGCCTCACCAAACATCACTAGACATTAGCCCCACACAACACGCACCTCTAGGAGATGGGTTGCAATGCAACACGTACCTGTGCAATTGCAACCCAAGTCATTTTTCATTATTTAACAGAGACACAGAGAGCACGACTGTTTTACTCAGTGATTTTTAAAAACAAAAACACAAGTGGGCAAACTTAAGTAACAATACACATAGATGTGATGTGTAAGTTTGAGATGAGATAGTTTACATAAATGAAAAACGTGAATTCCAACTCTCATTTCTAGACTACAGTAAGTTGTATTTCAACACACGATTGCAGTTACTAAGAGAAGATGTCAGGGAGGAAAGGACAGACACCAAGGACAAAAGCACCTCTAGTTCAGCCACAGGATTTGTGAACTGTCTCTCCAAATTTTGGCAGTCTCTGGGCTCCATATCTGAAGAAACAGTATGAAAACTCCAGGACACTATTTGCTGTTTCTCAGTTCTTTTTGAAAAATGAAGCAATGATACAGCGGCCTTCCAGCTGTTCAGAGAGCTGGATATGGATTGCAACACCCAACCACTACAGTGGGAGCAGATGCATCACTCTGATGGGAAATCCATGACTTCACACCTTCATGCTCAAACATTTAAAGTTCCTACAAATAACCTTCTGTTTTACGAGAGAGAGCAAACGGGGCAAATATTTGTTGGAATGTCTTGTTAGCTAAGGAAAGCAGTAGGGAAAAAATATTCATCAGCATGTCCTGGACCTGCCAAGAACATACATAAAAGACCTGGGCACCTACAGTTACCTAGCTATGGCTTGCAGCTGAAGTTGCATTAGAACCACAGGTATTACAAACAGGTTCACCATTTCGTTCTTTCACAGAACCACAGAATATCCTGAGTCAGTACCAATCCACAGAGGATCACTGCCAGAAACATTGCTAACAGCTACATGGGCACAAACCACAATGGTTTGCCAGAGGTCTCAGTCAAGCAGAACAAAACAGTAGAAGTCTTCACAAGTGCACACAGTTAGCCTTGCCCCTGCCTGATAACAAATATTTTACATTTGTTTTAGCTGAGAACGTCTGCCTAACACCTTTTATGAATCCGACTGACTGCAGAGGAGGTGTTTTATCAGATCTCCACTGAAGATTTATTTTTGAAAGCATTTTTAATTCAGCACCTGAGCATAAGAAAGATTTAAGCTTTACTCTTTATGCATCAATAGAAAACATGTCACAACTTTTAGACATTTTGTGATGTTTTGGTTTTTTTAACAGCAAAGGTATTTCATTTCAAAGGAAGTTTACCACTGGTACAGGAAGTGTTTTGGTGCTATTCTAGAACCCGTTCCAGAAAACAGGGAATTAATTTGGCTAAAATCTTTTTGATAAGAATTTGAATTAAGACCAAACTGGAATCCTTCAACGTGAAAATCTTAATTAATGGCTGCCCTGCACATAGATTGAAAACTTAGATCCCCACAATGTGAAGTCTTCAGAGAAATACTTATATGCAATTGTAGAGCAGACACCCTACTTGGCCCATGGGATCAGCCTGACCTGTGCCTCACCCTAGGCTTCGTGTCCTCAGACACACCTCCTGTGCTTAGGTCTGCCTGAGGATGGAGACTTACTGCTTCTCTTTCAAGGTTACACTCAGGTTTCACGCACAGCTTGATCCTCAGCTGTTCAGTGCAGCTACGCAACTTGCATTTGAACTAATGGGTATTAAATATACACGTCTCTGGAACCATGGCCACCAAGCTGAGAATTTCAATGGCTACATTTGCATATGTCCATTTGAAACATGCATCCTTCTGAGCAGGTAAAATATTTCCATCTGCTCGAATTCATGGCTTCCTTGATTTCAAATCTAAAAGAAACCCACAGGACTATGCCACCTGATCTCCTCCCACCTGGCAGGAAAACACAAAGCATCTGCTTTTGTGTTTTGTGTACAGGGACCACACTGCTGGTTGCTCTCATTGCCTGATTCACTCCCTGACATCTAGTGTCAGGGCAAGAGCAAAGCCACATGGCATAGTGTGGAATATCTGATCCTGCTGCAATCCAGAGAAAACTCACTGGCCTCAAAGCTTAACAAGTGTAAAATCTCAGTTAAGTAATTTGCTGTGAAAACTTCAAGTTATTTTTTAATTTATAGAGTAACGTCCAGCAAAAACTAGTGGGCATATCCCTGTAAAACAAAAAGTGAATTTCAAATTACAGCCCTCTATACATTGAAGCGTTCACACCTTACGAAAGGAACTCTTTCTTCAAGATGGCTCTTTCTACAGGGAGATGCGGCATTTCTTCCTGTCCAACTATTTTTCCTTGACACTATCCACAAGCTTGCCTTGGGGTACTTGTTTATGGTGTGAAAATAAATTCATGATGCAAACTTATATAAATACCCACTCAGATTTACTCAGGGAGGATAAGTTCCAGGAGAGAAATAGATTGCCTTGGAACAAATGGTGATTGTCAGACCACAGCCAGGGTAGTATTACACAGACAACTGCAGCTAATTTTTTAGAAGGCAAATGCAGCAAGAGGCTCTATTTCACTCCTTTTTCTCCCATAGCCAGCTCTTTCTACTTCAGCTTTCAGCACATTTCCTTGCCCCGCGTCACATGACAAGATCACCACTTTAATTAGATGCCCTGTTGCTATTTCCTCCTTTTTTTGAGAAGTGCAACCGTTCATTCTATATCTGTTGGTAATTTGCCTAAACAGCAGTTATTCACATGGCTGTAGCAGCAAGCATCCACCACCACAGCAACGAACTCCTGTCAAATTACCCTGGTGCTGAGGAACCCATGGCAGCACGGCTTTTTCGTGGTGAAAACCACTTCTCAAGAAAAAGAAAACCCCTAGAAGCTAACAGATTTACTTTTATTTAAGAGAAGGAAGGCATACTTGTACAGTTTTATACATTATTACATTACAGTTACAGTTGTACTGTATTACATTACAATACAGTCGTAATTATTACATTACAGTTTTATACATTATTACATATATACATTAGAGGCTGGTGAGGCACTGGCACAGGTTGCCCAGAGAGATTGTGGATGCCCCATCCCTGAAGGCATTCAAGGCCAGGCTGGATGGGGCTGCGGGCAGCTGGGTTGCCAACCCTGCCCAGAGCAGGGGGGTTGAAACTAGATGATCTTTAAGGTCCGTTTCAACCCAGGCCATTCTATGATTATTCCTTGACACTATTAGTAAGAGCTAAGATCTTGTCAGCACTACAAGACAAAGCACACCAAAGAAGGTTCCAAATCCCCGTAGAGCACGAAGAGCACTGCTTTTTCCATGGTCTTCTGGAAAGTTTGGTCATGCTCTGTACAAATTTCTGACAACTACTGCTCGTCTCTGGACAGTGTTTTTCTCCACCTGGAGGAAGGATGATCACCTGAAGGTGCACAGCTAACCAGCTCTTCTTGCCTGAAGCCCCTCAAAGACTAGCACTCCGCGATGTGGTGGCCCTCTCTGCTTCATCAGACACTCTCAGGATGTCTCAGGATGCCTTGCTGCACTTTCCCTAACACAGGGAAGCTTCTGGAGGGTCTTACACGGAATGGCAGAAAAGCAAAGCAGGTTTCTAGACTGACCTGACCAGAGTGCCAGGTATAATTAGGGTGTATATAGGGATTTCAACTTCAACAGGAGACTGACTGTTAGGAAAAAAAGCAACAAAACCCCAAAGCTCTCAACAAACAAGCTGGACAAGACTGGGTAAAACCATGTTACATCCCTGTGGTTGTCTAAACCGCATGCCCCATCATGTCCCAGGGCTGTGGAACTCGAGGCATTCCTAGTGCTTGCTCAAAGCACAGTACGATTTCTTTCCACACAAACTAATTTAACTCATTTTCACAAGGGATGTTGCATGCCTTAATGTCCTCCACAACACAACCAGAGACAGAAACTGGGAGGCTTCTCCTGGTCCTGCTATTAATACATGCCACTTGTGGCTTACAGGGCCATTGAAACTGGCAGGGAAAAGAAACTGAAAGCAGACAGGCAGGAAGGTCTCTGCTGACCTCAAGAACAAGCACTCAAGCAAGAAAGCACCCCAGCTTTGCAACTGTGATCACAGGCTGAACAGCTGCGCTCACCCAGCCCTTTTCATGGTAACTGAAAAGCACAGGGTGACAACAAAGGTCTTAACACATTTGGAGAGCTTTTCTCAACCTTGTGCTCGCAGCCATCAGTCAGCTGCATCTGAACCTTCCTTCTCAATTACTAAGAAAGGGACAAGAAAGTTGAATGGCGATTCACTTGAGGACATGAGAAACACAAGCTGACTTCAGTCAGAAACAGACGGACTGTAGATTGTATCAAGTTGTAGAAAATATCAAGTTGTGTTCATCTGTTTTTACACAACCATGAGCAAATCCAGTAATCTATGTTTATAATTTTACCCTTACAGACAAAACTCATACAGACTTACCAAATAATTGACTTTTTACTTAAACAAATCTTCAGAGATAGATTTGTTGCCTTTTTATAAGTTTTGTACCAATAAAAGAATAACCAGTACAAAAGCTACGTGCCTATATATTCATTGCATAGCTGAGCTAGGTAACGAATCAAACGCTAAAACACATTAAGATGCCAGAAGGAAGCAGTGCCAGGCTGGAGCATCAGCAGAGAAGAAAACAGTAATCATTTTGTCCCGCACAGTATCGGTGCTCACTAACTTCTGACACTTGGCCCACCTGCAGGGTCCCTTTTGAATCCCTGAGGCCAGATTATTGATGTAACTTTCACTAAAATATACTCTGTTAAAGGTTAGCACCTCCTCATTCTCACACAACAACCCTTATTGCAATTGTCAGTGCCTGAACTAATCTTGCAAGAAAACGACGCCCGAAATAGCATCGCGTTGTTGTTGGGTTACTTGATGCTGAGTAGCACCATAGGGTTTCTGGTTTAGGTTTTTGTTGCTTCAAATATATCATGTATAATGTCATATCTACTAGAAGAATCACGTAGACTGGGATGTTAACACATGGTCCTTACATTTAGCTTTTTTCAGGTCTTCTTTACTAACCCACACCAACCATTTCTATTGGTCATTTTAGGTGCTGAAGCATTTCTCTGACACTGGAAGCCCACACACAGAGCATTGTCGCTCTCTGAACACAGACCGCACCCGCAAGCGGCAAGCAGCAAAAGCCAGGGAAATGCCAGATTTTCATACTGACCACAATCACCCAAACTGTTGCTAAGAAATCCACATCTGACTCCAAATTTACCTCTTTTACAGAAAATTTTGGCGCTTGATTAAGCACAAAATTCCAGCACAAGAGCAGAGCAAGAGGGTGAAACCCCGCTAGAAACCATCACATGTTCAAGGAAGTTCCACGCCAGTGCTGCTGTGAGCAGCAAGGGGCTAGTGCTGGGATATCACCTCCGACAGCGCGCAGCTCTCCAGAGATGCAAGGCCCCATGTACCCAGATGCCACTCGGTTCCTGGCTGCTTCTGCAGCCCCGGTGCCCCTCTGCAGCAGGGCCCGACCTGCCCAGGACCAAGCCACACAGCCCAGGGGGGCGGGAGGCAGCCCACGGATGTAAGCTGAACGCAGACTCTACAGGGTTGATGATTAATACTGAAAACAAATCAGAATGGAGTGGCTGATACTATCCACAAAAGAGTTAATCTTGTGGGCAAAAGATTAAAGCCTAGCAAGGAACCAGGATAGCTCGTTAAAAAATGAAATACTCTGCCTAATGTTTGCCCTTTTACTCATTCCATTCCAGAGCAACTAGGGTAAATCTGCCAGTGTTTTGGCTTGTAGATAACCCGACTAGTAAATCAAAGACCAAGAGCACATAATTAGGAACTCATCTGTTTCAGATTATAGAATATACAATTTGTTTTCACAAGTAAGAGGACAAACCCCATAATTCACTTGACATTTCACCACCACCTTGGCATATCATCTTTCCGCTGGTGAAAATAAATTGCCTAGCAGCTGTGTTATATATTTTACCTAAATGTATATTTAGATCTGTCACATGTGCAGTCTATGAGATTTGTGGCAGTTTTAAGGGGCAGAGACTGCTCCTACTCTGCTGCACACAGGCAGCATGAGAAAACATGGTAGTAAATGGCATCGGGGTAAACATGAAAGCAGTACAGGTGAGCAGGACAGCTCCCTAATACCAATTCATTAGTACCAGCTCACTAAACATCATCCTTTATCACGTTTGAATTCAAATTGCATGGCTGCAACACCCCAGTACTTGGGATCAAAATGGCATGAACAGAGCAATTTTCAGAACTGACACCTAAACGGGTCTGTTGGGAAGCCCTACACCCCTGGACTTGGCAAGCACAAGGTTTTGTACTGCCCGGGATACCAGGAGAAAAGCTGCCAATCTGTGCCTCACGAGCACGTACACGCAATCACGTGCCCTGCCAACAGAAATCCCCCCCCTTCAACAGACAGCCGTTCATGGAGACGCATCATTAATCCATCTGGCTCATGCTGTATTCCCCTGGGAGTTCATTTCCCTGCTCCATCCATCCCACTTAGATGGTGCAAGTGCTGAAGGAACGCTGAGGCGCTCTGCAGGAGCCTCAGCTCCAGCACCGCCAATTCCAGCCCCCAACAACCAGCTACATAATTAGTGAGGCAGTACGCTTGACTGAAGGCACATAAGAGGGAATGGTGTCTGCACGTCTCCATCTCTTTTTTTGGGCCATCCATTCCACCACAGGCGCAGCTCTGTTCTGCTTCCCTCAATCAGAAGCTAACTGGGGGACACTTGAAAGGAATAACAGTTTCTTCAGCTGCAAGCATTGAAATAATTCCTGCTGCTAAAACCAAATACCAAACCCTACATATCCAGTCATTATCTTCATTACAGCTGCCTTCAGTACCTGTTTCCTGGTACTCCACGACTCAAGGGAAGTCTATATTGCCATAAGCAGAGAAGATCCTTTCCTTTCACCTGGGAGGAACACTGCCCCTTACACCAAAGGCAGCACAGTCACAGCTGTGACATACATCTTCCTTCTCGCCTCTGACAAGGAACTGCTGCGGAGACCTCAGCTGAATAGGAGCTCTTGCTTCAAGCTCCTTCTGGCTGATTTTATATACTACTACCTCAAATACCTCCTTGCGAGGCTGGGCTTCTCATGTCCCATACCGCCAGTGCTCTCATCAACTGACTTGAGCTCAAGCACAGCCCCGAGCATCACGGAGCCCTAGTGGCTCTGCTTTCTCAACATACTGCATGTTGCACGCAGGAGCCAAATTAACTTCTCTCTCTAGCCTTTTGGCCCGAGAATCAGCATCTGCCAAGGTGGCTACTTGCACACCCATGCAGCCAGGCAGAGCAAGCGCATCGGCAGGCACACGGCAGCTAGCTTCCCTTGTTGCTCTCTTTCTTCTAACAAGACAGATGACATCAAACCATTAATAACATGCAGCTGCTTTTTATTAGATCACTAGCAGCGTAGAAAGGAAAAACATCTCCCAAGAGTTAGCCATCACAAGTAAGCGGAGAAAAAAACACAACAACTAATTGGCTGAAGTGCATTTAATCCAGAAGGTCAGCCAGCTGTAAGAGATGAAAGGGCACTTTCCAAGGGGTCAGAGTGCAAGCCCTCATAATAAGGGAAGCTTCCTCAGGAACATTTTTATTACTCACAAGTTAAAGCAATGACTGGGACAGCCCCAGAAAATCATTCATACACAGTAACATACTCTGAGACAAGGGGAGGAACCCAGCTTGGTCCCATTCTCTCTATTTTGACATGCATAGGCTAGCTTTTTTCCCTTGTAGTCTCAAGTGACAGCACTCATGTACCATCACATGCTGTAGTAAAACTGTTACCACCAATACAAGTATTTTTTCCATCCATGTGAACACATCTGTAGCTCATTTTGAAAATCTACAGAAGGGCTTAACCACTTACAGAGGTCTGAGTACCACACCTACATTTGGAGCATGACTAATTCTCAGGGGAACTGTTACCCTCGGGAGCATGCAGCTGAAACTGTCATGGCCAGGGGGATTGTGCTATGAACGGCATTCATCTTGCCCACCAAATGCTGCTGAAAGGAATACGCACATCAAATCCATGATGTTGTCTCCCTCCGCAGTCAAGTAAGAAAACCAGCGCCCTCCTGGGTAAGGAACACACCCGTCAGGTGGCCCAGTATTAACTCCCCAGAGCTGTGAACTAGCACTGCAGGACCTGGGCACACCTCCTCCCTCACCCAAGCCCCTGGCATTATGGGGCTTGGGACACAGTTGCATTTCACCTCCGAGAATTGCCTGTACAGGGCTTTGTGTGGCCTCCCATCACAGCCTCCGGCTGCTCCTTCCAGGAGCTGTCTCCAAACCCAGCAAGGCTGAAAAATTCAAACCCCCAAGGGATCCTAAACTTTTACATACATCTTGCCTGCCTTCTATAATTTTTTTCTTGTCTAAACAGATCATCATCTTTTCTGAAGAGGAACCTATAGAAGAGCACAGCCTAATTCCTGCCTCCAGGTATTGGAACACAAACACTCCTGCCGAGCCTTCTCTCAAGCCTTCCTCACAGGAATTTCAAGCCCAGAAGGTGCCACCAGGGACCAACATAACGCAGCAATTTTCCCTCCAATGCTAGAGATATTCCTGCAGGGCATTTTCCAGCTAACACAAATACATGACTGCCTAACAAGCTACATAAACATTCTCACAAACCACCAGGAAGATGTTTGATAGAGGAGACATTAGGTTTTGAATAAAAGTTATTCAATATGCTTAAGAAAGGGTTTTTTTTTTTTAATAGTCCCAGCTCAGTAACCTGTAGTCTCTTCCTGAGACTCCCTAACGCGCCGGCCTGGAGGGTTCTCAAGCATTCAGCAAGATTACGCCTAATCTGTGTGAGTGCCAAAACCAAACTGCAACACCACTGCAAATCACACGCTAAGAACAACCCATGTGGTGAAGTGGCAAGAATCTGAGAATTAAGCAGCGTTGCTCAGGTTTTGCTGCAGAGGAGAAGTTGCTCAGTTTTAAAACAGGAGTTGAAGAGTAGGCGCAGCCTGCAGAGACCAGAACCTTACGAGGCAATTCCTACTGTCACTCGTGGGAAACAAGTTCAGCTCCTGTGAAGCTGATGAGCTGCTGCCAGCAGGAAGCAATGCAGTGAGGTCAAAGTCTGACAGCAATTTTAACAAGTAAGTTTTCTAGGGAAATTTTCACCTCTTCTGCAAGACATTCCCCTGTGCTGGGCGCTGTTCTTGCTGCTTTTAGAAGCACTTCTGCTGCCCTGATTCAGGCTTTTACTAGTCAGCTGCTATAACCACCCTTAGAGAAGGCAGCTCAGAAGTTTCAAAGCGATTAGAGCTGCTCTAAGCCATGCACAAATTAATTGCATCCTAGTACAATGAAGAGATACAAAGGCTACCCTTAACTGAGCACATCCAACAAATTTGGTACAACAGCTCAACATTTTGTGGGATTTTGTCCTGCCTCTCTTTTCAAAATAGCTTGTATGCTTCTACAGTATGCAATCGTTTGCAGCTCAGACACTTCAAGTGAAGGCAAGGCTTGAAGCAAACCCCCATTCTGCCAACTGCCTGTCTAATAAGGCAAAAGCTGAAGACGGTGCCTTGCAGCAAGAGGCAGCACGGCTTCTTGTCTCATCCCTCCCTTCACAGGTCCCAGGGAGCCGCTGCCACCTCCTGCAGAGGGAGAACATGCCAGAACTGCTCACCACATCCTGTAGTCACAGCCTTCCCCTGCAGTGGAATCTTCCACCACAGGATTTGGCTGCTCTTGAGGGAAACCTACCCATTTTTATTGCCATTGCAGTAGTGGAGCTGCCATCTAGATTTCAGGTAGCTCTCCGGGTCACTACGCACAACTCTTTCCAGGAAATCAAAACCACCTGGAAAGCATGAATAAAACATGTCCCATGCACAGCAGTAAAGAAAAGCTTTTATCACAAGCTAAAACAACACTGCATGCAATTGATTCCTTAGGGCACGCACCTAAACAACTCGCCAGTTTAAAGGGTAACCTTTTAATGGGATGTAGATCACAAAACATTTCAGGTACCCAAACCGATGCCATTTCACTGCAGACCTTTGTATCACCAGGTAATCAGGCAGGAGAGCTGCATTGGGTTCCCTAAGTAGCTTCTGATTTCTGTGGTCCATTGCACTGAGAAACTGCTCAACCACTCAAACTTCAGCACAGTTCTGTGGAAGCAGTGCCAACACGAGCTCCCCTTTTACACAACACCAGCTTTCACGGTTACAGCTCTGCTACCTCAAGCCAGGTGCCCTCCGCATCCTGCGGAGGAGTCCCTCGCATGGGTTGGAGGGCTAGGGCACCCTCACAGCTCTGCCAGCACGGCTCATAACCCTACCGCCTGCAAAAGAGGCACTGCTTTTACAGCACGCTATTCATCTGACAGCCTTTGAGTACAGCAGTTCTCACCCGGGTGCAGCACCACCAACTTTCTGTCTCGCAAGGCCAGCACATAGGAGAAAAGCAGCTGCAAAGCTGCGCCGTGTTGCATGAAGCCCTCTGGTCACCCCCATGAGAACAAATCGAGTTTGTTACAGCACAAGTAGTCAATTACAGCACCAGTTACAGCTCGGTACTGCCTGGTCTTCTGCATGAAGACTGATGACCTTACTTTCATAATTTTTTTTTTTTTTTTTTTTAAATCAACTGCCCATTTTGGAAAGTATTTCAAAGAATTAACTTTCAAAAATGAATGTCAGTAAGAAGAAGGAGCTCTCACTGCCCCAGACATGTTCTTTAATGGTAAAGTCTGCGACAGCAGCTCGGAGGGCAGTTACAGCTTGTGTTAAATTTACCAAGCACTGACTCCAAGCTGCATTACGTGTCCATGCTCAGTGTAGAACAGCCAGGCCAACAACCTGTGCGAGATCTGCAGGTGCCAGCAAAGGCCTGCACACCTGCCACAGCCTAGTTGTAGTTGCTGTGAGACAGAACCCATGTTTAATCTTTGAAGCCCTTCAAATATGACAGAAGTAACAAACTCCCTTCCAGGTACCACATTTAACTCATGGAAACACGAAGAAGACATCCTGCTCCTCTCTGGATTATCAATCCAGCTAAATCGAGGGGCTTCCTCCACCAGAAGGAACATCTCTCACCTGGGGGAATGGAACGACTTATTCTGCTAGTCCCAGCAGCTTGAGGAATGACAGTAGCGTACCGGTGAGAGAGAGCTCAGCATTTGCATCAATTCCCTCTTACCATAATACAAGTTAATACCGCAATCTATGCTGACAGCAGCCAGAAGCAATTGCAATGTGTCAACAAAGGAAGAAAATGCCTGCCAAGTCTGTGAGTGTGAGAAACAAAGAAGCATCCTTGGCAGAGCACTGGTGAAGCCTTTAACCACCTTCCCCTCTAACCATCCTAATTGCTTCAGACCCTCAGGAACAGGTAGCAGCTGGCTTAGAGCTGTCTCCTAGCAAGACATTTGAGTTCAAGTAAGCCAGCAGAAAGCTACACAACAATTAAAGGATCGCAGGTAAAGCAAGGCCCAGAAAAAGCCATCTACCCAGTGCTAGCGACTGCAGAATCCCTGCTCTCCAGCCTCACGTGAAGCCATTCCTCACAGCATACATGCAGGGCCAACTCCACCTGCTCTGTTTATCAGCAGTCCTGCCCACAAGCTTACTTCCCTCGCAGTTCCTGAAGTTTTTCACCTTCAAACAGCTTCAGAAAGCTGCAGGCCTGACCAGACCATTAGGTCATCATGTCCGACCTCCTGCAGATCAGACCCTGGCATTTCTCCGCTACCTCTGGGCTAAACTCAGTCAGCATTAGCTGACAAACACTTTCCAGCAAACCTGCCAGTCTGGATTTCAGCAAAGGAAAAAGTGGAAGTCTACCCTTTTCCTGCTTTTAGGAACTGCAGCCTTATTTTCTAGTTACAGTTGCATGTTTCTAACTTCTACCCATTTGTTATTGCATCTCTCACCCTACTTCAGTAAACATCCTTTCCAGGAAAGAAAAACTATAGTAACACAGAGACTCCAGGGACTGCTTTTGAAAAAATTCAACAGCAAAAGTTCCTCAGGTCCTCACCAAAAGGCATTTCCTTATCTTTTTAAGCACAAAAAATAAATCAGTCTGACTTGGCTTTGATGTGTTGCCCCAGCACTTCAATATCCCCTTTAAAAGAGGTATCAAAATGTCAGGGTTATTTCTCTCAATGGCTTTGCCGGGGCTAACATGCAAACTAAGAAGCAATGACACACTTGCATATCTGTGTCTAACTTTGCACGCACCCATTTTAAGGTCTTTTTTGCTTTAGTGACTCACCTGCATCCAGACCATCTTGCCTACCAGCACATCCTCACTGTAGCACAGCATCCACCAATTTATTCTATTTACTTGCAGGCTGCAAACACAAATGCTGAGCTGTGGCTGTTTCTGACAAAAGCCTGCAGCAGGTAACGATTCCTTAATCAACAGCTAGAATGAGATCAGTTCTCTCTTGGCCAGCCGGCTGGGAACAGCTAGCACTTGCAAATCACCAACTCCTGCGATGCTGAGTACCTCTTTTTTCCCAAACCTATTACACCTGCACAATTATTTTTTTCCAAGCTGAATGCTTCTACTGAAGAGACATCATGTGGCTTCTTTGCCAGCAACTGCTTTCCTTTAAGCCAGGCTGAATTACACTACCACCTTCCCAGCCTCTAATTCTTTATTGAGTGAATCTTGTTTGACTTCTCATCTACCTTCCCTGGCACGATGGACAGGCTAGCAAGCCTACTGATGAGCTCTGAGATAATCTGAGCTCCTGGTGCGCTGAACAATGCTCCTCTTCTGGCTCACTGCACATCCCACTAGGCAGAGAAACACCACTTACCACCCAAAGGTACATTTCAGCTAAAATCACCACCTACAAAAATCACATCAAACGTGGAGCAGGTAACTAGGGATTCTTGTGGCAGAAGCTGCAGCACCAGTTGCACAGACCAGCACGAGGCCTTCTGGTCCCATCTTGGGCGTCCAGCTGCCCCTGCAGTACAAACCTACTTTTCAGGCCCTCTGCGTGGCCATACCAGCCCTACTGGCTGCAAATGCATCCTCAGTTCCCAGCCACCACCTCCAGGGACCTTCATACTCATCTTCCCTTCTGTTAATCTCTATTCTGCATGACAGCAAAAAGGCCCTCGGATAAGAGAAGATGCCCTGAGGCAAGGGGAACAGTTACTGAGCTCTATTAGCAAAACCCAATAGGTCAAAACCATTAGTCAGCAGCTCATAAAGGAGACTTACAAAGGCAACTCTAGCTTTCCATCCCCATCTCTCAGTTCTTTCTGCTTTAAGCAGAAGGACAGGTGTGATGTCCAACTACAACTTCAGTGTTATATGCAACTTCTATTCTTAATAACTTCATAAAAAACTCTTCAGCAAAGAATTAGGTTTTGCAGTTGTTTAACTGGTTGTGTTACCCACAACCTTTTATCTTCATTCATTCTTTGTACCAAACTAAACTTACGAACTACAATCAGGCCTGCCTACAGGTGTTTTTAGAGAATTTTAAACATTCTAGCACAGAAATAACCTGAAATTAAGCTCTCGATAACAGCTCAGTAAGCTTCTTTATAGAGAAGATTTTGAATTGTTCCAGCACCTGGCCTCCCACTACAATATAGTCTTGAATGATGTTCCCTCCTCTTTTTCTTGTACTTGTATTCATTTACAGCTTAAAATTATATCACACCATATCTATGTTTAAAGCCCCTGTAGTGCTGTAACACAGTTGAAAACAGCAACACATCACACCTGAGAACAGACAACCACCAACTTGTTCCATTTTTACTCTGCAATGTTTCTAAATCTTAATTTAAGTCTCTGTGATTATTAAATGTACACATGTAGTTTGCAAGAGGCCTGGCTACTCAGCTGGGGAGTGACAGGACTCCTGTCTCAGGGTGTCACTTACCTTCATAAAGCAGGTGACAAGAAAACAAGTACTATAGGCTTAGAGAAAGTTCAAGGGATAACATCATTTTACAAAGACTGTAGTGCTTCAAAACCAAAACATCTTCAGGAGCTCTTCTATTTTTTGCCACTTTTATCCATCACTGTAAAGCGAAGGTATGGACCACAATCATATCTCTCCAGATTGTGCATATGCTAATTCAAAGAACAAAAAAAGCAGTCATGCTGCTGCCCATGACACTAAAGGCTAAAAGGAAGCACAACAGAATGCCATGCTCAGGAGTGACAAGATCAAGAGCAGGAACTGTAAGGAGTGATGATTTCCTGTACTTCAGAGCAGAGGATTACAGCTGACACTGAGTTATGAGCCTATGAAATCATTACAGAACAATAACTGCAGCATACCACACCTTACCATTTCACTCAGATTTTATACCTGGGGCAAGAACTTAGACTGTCTCTATAGAGCAGAGTCAAGCTACACCGAGTATGCAGGGTAATGCAGTCTTCTTACTTACTGGCTTTTTAAAACACTCAGTGGCAGTTTAATGGAGCTCAGGTATGTAACTGCATGGTTTAAAAGCAAAGTCTCTGCAGCACTGCAGTGCTTGGTATCCAGAAATGATCGTATATTCAAGTATCACTCTCTGAAGTCTCCTACAAACAAAAATGGAAATGTGTATGTACCCTCAAGCGTGTAGAAGTTGGAATGATGATTGCAGCACTCGAGAGCCAACTAAAAGACAACCATGCCGAACCTCTCCTTGAGCTGTGTAGTTTCCATAACACGCAATTTCTTCAATCATTCCCCCAAAACCTTCCACTCACACCATGCTGTAAAATGCTTTGTCAATTACTTCTTTTGGAGTATGGTAGCACACAAAAAGGAAATTAGGAAGCACTTTTTGTTTAGCCATAATAAAAACGCTGGCAACCTGTTTCTGCCTGGACAGTGGGGGAATACAAATTGTCGTGACGGTAACCTTTGCTTTGCGACGAAAGCAGAGTTTGTCTTTCCTGTTAGAAAGCAGATGAGACTGTACACAGGTTTTGCGCTAATGAAACCAAGAAGCAGCAAATACTAAAAACTTGAAAGGAGACAGCTTTCTCTACTACACACACTGCATTAAGTTTTTTTAATGGTGGAGTTTTGCAGAAACCACTAGGCTTGTAAGGCACATGGTGAGCTAGCTTGCTGCATAGCCAAACAATCTCATTATCAAAATGCACTTGAACCAACTCAGGATAGTCAATAAACTACTTCTTTAATTAAAAATAACTATAGCAGAACATGTTGAAGACTTGAGACCTTCCCTTATTATGGACAAACACATCCTCCAAATCAACACTTACAAGTGGCATATTGTCAGTTCTCCCACAGATATACTGAGCACAGCAATAAGGATCAAAGTACCTAGTAGTAAACCTAAAGCTATTCAGCAGCTAACCAGCTAATGATACCCACACAGTAAAATACTCTGGATTATGAAATTGCCTTCTCTTTTTACAAAAAACAAAGCAAACAAACAAAAAAAGCCAAGAGCATAATAAATATCTGTATATAATATCTGTGAAAAGTATTTGTTCCTAGAACTTTAGAAAAAATGACTAAATATCTATTGCATGAAAAAAGCTTAATACAATAATGAAAGTAATAACAATTAAAAAAAAACTTAATTTCTAAGGCAGAACAAAGAACAATATACTAACTCAACCTAAGGAAAGTCTACCTACCATACAAGCTTATATAAACTTCAAGTAATTTGGCTCAATCAAAGCACTGATTAGCAGTGAGTTAGCAGGGGGGAACAATCACTAAAAGCAGATGGAGAAAAATGCAAATAACTTGTCTGAAATATGATTCTTTAGACTATGATTCAGCTTCTTGGGATTGGGAGAGGTAAGTGGTATTTTATTATTCATCCTTTATCAGATGTTAAAACATAACGTCTTAGCTTTTTCAAGCCATAAAATACTGGTAAGGTTGTTGTAATGTACTTTGCTGTTCATACTGAACAGGTAATAAAAATTGTTTTTTTTTGTTGTTATAAATTGCACAGCTCATCAATAGTGACTTAATCTACACTAATACTTGCTAGGACATGAGAGGGAGGTGTACAAACATAAATGCTGCTGTTTTATTAGCCTGTACTGCATAAAAGTACTGTCAAACTATCTATTTGCATTTTTATTACTGTTTTAACTTTTAGCTGTTAGATATCTCAGGAATCTAGAAGAGAAGTTAAATAAAATAATGGTTGGTAGTGAAACTTTAAGCTGTCTGAATATGCTTACTTTTCCACTAAAAAAAAAAGAAGTGTTTTTTTTTTTTGCAAGAATGACAGCCATAGTTTTAGTTCCTGTAACCATAGAAATTTTCTACATAGAGCAGCATAGGAAGGGCTGGAATTGGTTTAGTTATCCAGACTGTTTTCTACAGTCTATTTACTAGTAAAGCTGGGTTCTATAAGTGGTTTGATCCTTTTTTTTTTTTTCTAGATAAATGGTTATACTTTTAATTCTTTGCTGCTGCAATAAAATAGATGTTGTATGGTCATTAAGCATCAACTGAAGATGACTGACCATATCCCAGCCTAGCCTTCTTAATCCGATATTTTTTTTTTCCCTCGTATGAAATACTTCATGCAGTGAAAAAAAATAGTTGAGTAATTATAAAGAAAAAAGTCATTACATTGAAAAAATGTCTTGTGTTAGAAGAGATCTCTAAGCTTTCTTAGAGAGAAAATCTAAGACTGCTAAGCTTTCTTTCATGTGTTTTTTCATGGAAAAAGTTATTTGGGGGGGGGGGTTGTCTTCCTAATGCATGGTTTGCACCATTTTGAAGGGTTTTCTTAGAAGTTGTTTTTACCAGACCTCCGTAATTAAAGGGAACTAAGCTTCTGCTGGAGCAAACCATAAAACCAACGCAATCTCAAGAACCCCAAGTTCGGTTACACAAACTACTTGTAAATAATGTTACATGTTCCCTTTAATCAGCCTGTAAAACTCAGGGGGAATATTTGTTCCTTGATACCGTATCCTGTCCTTGTGCCTTTTTCACCTATTGGAGAAAAAATTCACTCTGCTGTGCAATGACCCACCTGTGCATGCCGCGTAATGCGATCTGAATACATGTAAAGGCCCAGAAATCTAAAAGGCTTGGAGGCTGAGGACTTCTTTCTTCTGTGATCACTAAGGACGAACTCAGTTTAATTGCAATACCCAACTGGAAATGTGCTTGTTATCCAGAAGAGCCCCTGCAACAGCTGTGTGCCCAGCTCTCCATCTAGTGGGGAGCTGCTCATTTTGGCTGCATCAGGGTAGGCTATGGCTAAAACGAGAAAGATACACACACCTCAGCCAGCAGTGTGGTTCGGGCTCAGAGGGATTAGCATTGCCCCTGTTCACATGCTGTTGTTGACCACCAAAGACCACTTCTGTTTTCAGCCTAGAGCTAGCCACCTGGCTCTCTGTTTCAAAAAGGTTTCAAGGCACCCATCTCTTGCTTTCCAGAAGTCACTCACTCTGGTCCACTGGGAGAGAAAATATTGCACGAACTAGCTTTGAACACATCCTGTTGTGTTTTTTTAGAGCTGTCTTCTGAGGTAGCAAACGCCCTAAATTGGAATTCATATGCATGGCTTACCCACCTCCATGCTGCAGAAGACATGCTCCCAAGAGAACAGCTGTGGGCAGAAGTCATTGTGACTTCCTTTGCACAAATGAAATTGTTTCATAAATAAAATAAAAACCACCAACCCTGGCACCAGACTAACGGTGACTATATTTGTAGTTCTGTACCTAAGATAAAGTTCTCAGGCAGTACCACTTTCAACAATCAGAAGTAATTTCACTTGAAAATGTGTGGTCAAAATACTCTCCCTTTCCTTGAAAATTGACACCCATTGATGGTACTACCCATTTGCTCATTTGTCTGAAGCAGTTGAACTAACAACAATTGCACAGGAAATAATATAATCGTAAACTCAAATGATAGCTTATTATTGGATCACGGAGGCAAGGTACCTTAAAGTGAGCCACCTCTCCCTATACATCTAGATGATGTAATCACAAGTTTAGCAGTCAGCATGCTTTCTGCGTTCTTTCCTGTATCAAATAACCTGATTCCGTAGCAGCTACTTGCTGCTGTGAAATTATTTAAAGTGGAGATGTGCTGTCAGCCTTACCTTGCTATCCTGAAACTCCCTTTCTTGCTGGAGGTTTGCCCTGAAACTCCAGGTTAATAACTTGCAGCGCGCTCTATTACAAGGGCAGTCTACAGGAAACTGAACTACGTCTTGCAAACAGAACTGCCCGCACTCATTCATTTAAACACTGCATTTGGGGGCTGTCTTGACTTTCCCCCACCAAGGCTTTCCTGCACAGATGACAAGACAGCAACTATTACAAGGTAAAAAGAATTGCCACAGGCTACACCTGCATCACACAACGCAGCACTGAGCTTAGGTTCGGTCTAGAAGTCTGAGCAACAAGACTGTGTGCAGCGCAGATCTGAGCGGGGCAGTGGCAGCAGGGAGCACAGCCAGCCCTGATGGAATCCCAGCTGCAGCTGATGCTGCTCCCGGTGCTGGGGCCCACTCACCAGGGGCATGCTGGAGAATCTGAGGCAGCGCTCTTCTGGCCTCATCACCCAGCTCTCTCTGCTTCCGTAAACAGCGAATGATTTGGAAAGGATCTGAGGTATGAAGCTAGATAGGTGATTGACTGAATGCAAATCCCAGCAGCACGAAAAGAAGAAAGCTCAAAAGCCTCTGCAGAGTCAATGTTTGTCACATCTTTTGATATCAACAGCAGAAATGGAAAAAGAGTTGGAAAGTGTATTAATATTTTGTGAATGTCACTATCACTGCTTGACTCTTCTAGGAAAAAAAAGTTATAAAAGATACTTACTATTAGCAAACAGAAAATTTTCCAGTCGCTATCTTTTCTACATCAGTTCCAGTGCCAAGCAAATCCTTTGTGGTTGTCTTTGTTTTGGAAATAGTGGCTCTGTACAACTGTTCCTTTCAAATTCTGATGGTTCTGAAATTGCTTTTTCTCCCAGATGGGAACAGTGAAATGAGGGAAATCTTGGCAACAAATGTTCTGTTGCAATAGGGCTAAATTATTGTTATTGCAAAAGTGCAAGTTCATTTCCTTGTAGAATTAAACAGACAATTGTGCATCTAACTCAACCCAAATCTATAAGCAACGTATGTTGGATGGGTCACTGAAGTTCTGAAGGGCCAATAAGAATGTAAATGGAATCAAATACAAACATAAGCGATACTTGGTGGATAAGCTATGCAAACAACGAACCACTTTAAAGCACTGAGGCAGTGATGACAGATCCTCCCCAGAATAGTTGTTAACCGAGGTTATACCTAAACTGTCAAGCTGTAATGGTGCGACTAGCTAGAGGAGTGAGTTTACCACACAACTCAGTAGTTCACATCTGGGGTATAAGGTAACTCCTTGCACTTCACTGAACTGATCAAAAGCCTAATCACCAATTTGCAAGGATATATTTTTCCTCTGCTGATACTCTGACTGTGCATCAAATTGTCTTACATTGTCTACATCAGTTTTTTTCTTTGCCCCACTGCAGTAGGCATTAAAAATTTGGGAAAGTTTTAAAGAACAACCTTAAAGGTCACCTGCAGATAAAATCATTTATCCAGTGATTAGGCAAGGCCAGGTCTAAGTTCTGACGATGCTGACTTGGAAAAAGGAGTGCAGCAAAGATGCAGACAGTCAGGATTTGTTCTTGGTCAGCTGGGCTTCTACTGCCACCTAGTGAAGTACCCAGCATCTTACCTGTAGCCGATACGTTAAATACATCTGCACTGTTGGAGGGTAACACAGGAAGCTATTTTATAAAAGAAAAATGACCCTTGTGGGTATCGCATGCAAGCAAATGGAGTACCCAAACACATCTCCAGTAGACTGAGACACTTCTACTGGATGAAGTCACCCCACAGTGAAGGGCAACAGCCATCCAAACACCATCTGTGACAAGGATCTGGAAAATCTCCCACCTCTGCTTTCTTAGAGGAACTTTGTAAAGCGGGCAGCTTCCCCCTGTTCCCACATCAGCTCTGCCACCACTCAGCTTAAACTAGATAAACTAAAGGATGTTGTTATCATCATTCACCAGCTCCAGAATGTTCTAAAAAAAAAAAAAAATCTAACAGCAATACAACTCTCTATGAATAAATATGCCAAAGAAAGCAAAACAAGAATCAAGGCATTCTAGCTGTGGATTTGGTAAAACCTTTTGACTGGTATGTTGAGAACCAACATCCTCTGGGTTTTGAGACAAAAGAGTATGAATATTAACTGATAACTCATAGAAAGTTATTACTGAAATATAAAAACAAGCTAAGAAAACTCTCACGAAAACTGGAATTGCAGTTTGAACACAATGATCTAAGACTAAAAATCTAACCTCTAGATAGGAAACAGCTCTTCATGGAACTTGCTCTTGGCTCTCCAGTATCAGAAGAGCTCTGTCAAAACCTTGCCAGCAGACTGCACGTTAAGACTTGTGTATCAGTAGACCGTGTGGACATGAATCACACAACAAATATCACAAGAGCCATCAAAGAACAGCCATGTTGCCTGGCCTCTACACATAGCAGCTCTAAGACAATGGCTGAGTAGTGCCAGTAAAATTGACTCCCACAGGGAGAGCTCATTGGCTACACAGAATATTACAGGGCTGTACATATGTGGAACAGACACCACACACTGTGTTGTTGAGCTCAGGCAGAGCAGAAAGGCTAAAAAACTCACTTTATACCATTAAAAACTCTGAGAGCTGGGCCATAGCATCATGCTTTTTGTGATTCAGTAAGAAGCGTAAGAAACATTGCTGCAGCAGTAAGCGCAAGCCAGTTGTGACATAATTCATAGGCATGGCACTTGATGCTTATTTGCTCTGAGCCATTCGTGTCAGCAGCATTAAGCACACAGCGCTTCCTATGCTGGGTGTATCTCAGTGTGTACAACTGACCTGCACCACCCTTCCCGTTTCAGGTGTTCAATGCTTTGTGTGGCAGGCTCCTGCTACAGCTGCAGCTCCAGAAACACTAACGATACCTTTGCTGATTTACCACCTCATGCTAACCTAGAGAAGAAAAGCGAGCATGCTTGGCTTCCCATACTCGATTTTATGTTCTCATCATTGGCCATGTCACTGCAACAAGCTCCCTGTAGAACACTGGCCACTACCCCAGCTTTTTTCTACAGCCACCTGTAGCCCACAGGATGCCACAGAGTTCTAGTTCTGTGCCCTGCAGCACCTATGCAGTAGAAGGGCCCTTGTTTTCTTCAGTTAGGGTTGAAGACCTGCGTTGCACAAAGGAAAAACAGAACCACTTGCTCAGTTTATATTTTCAGGGGCAAAAAGCAACGTTTCCAAATACCAGAGTTCCTTCAAGTTACTGCTTCAGAGGGGGGGGAAAAAAAGCAAGGTCCCTCCAACACTTAAACCAAGTGGCTCACTGCAGCCTTTATTAGAATAGTTACAACTAAAAGAAACATGGCACTTGCATTTTTCACAGTGGGATAAGCACCATAGGAAGAAATGGGCTACAAAGCTATAGCAATACAGTGGAAAACCAAATAACATTAAATAAACCAAAACCCCAGCTTGCTGCAGACGTGACAGTTTCTTCTACGTGGAAACCACAGCTTTCAGCGCAGCAGAGTGCAATGCAGGGGCAGCAACAGCATCATCCTATGCTCAGAGGACAGGCGGACTCCCACGCCAAACACAGTATCGCCTAATTGTGTCCTAAGCCGGAGTGAAAACAAGAGGTGTGGCTGTGAAGGCAGGCCATTCACTCAGTTCCCAGCCCTGCTCAGCTCGCTTCCTCCAGCACAGCAGGCGACTGCCTCCCCTCAGGCCACGGCGGCACAGTCACTGAGCCATTTGAGCCTCCATCGCCTGCGCTGTCCACTCCGGGGCTGTCTGACTGATCTTCTCCAGCAGGTTGTTAACCTGGAAACACAGTGACTGGATCTGCTTGTCCCAAGTTGGCAGAGCTTCGCGAGCTGCAGAAGGGAACCATACAAAACCAAGTCAGTCCTGGTAATTCCCCGTCTGTTCAACTGCAACCTCCTCCTGTGGCACTGCCCCCACCTACCTCACAGGCAAAGCCTTCCTTGCAGCTACATTGTGTTCAACTTCTGTATCAAAAGCTACAATGATTCTGGCTGTCTGTTACAAGCCTAACTCCTGCCTTGCAAAGGAAAAGTGAGCAGAGAACTTCCTGCTGAACATGTTCCTACAGCAGACTGACAGAATCCATTCACACTTTCCTGTAGGTAAGGGAATGTGTAACTGTGTAACAGGGATGGGTGAAGTGTGGTCCTCTGCTAGGGCAAGCTCTGCTACCTCCTGGCCATAGCAAGACACAGCAAGCTCACTTCCGACAAACTGTAATTTTCTTGTATTGTCAGACAGCAGCTTAAGAAAAGGTGATTCTGAATGATGCCAACGGAAATCCTGTACTCCAACTTACTCTCAAAGTGAACAATTCCATCAATCTGATCAATGAATCCATTCATGCGGCCCTCGGTTATCATCTGAGAAGCTATCTTCTCTGCCTGAAATGATAGAGAGAAATGCGTTAGGTAGCTGCTCTGTTCTGGAAGAAATGAAAAATGAATATGGTTCTGACAATTCCTGTAGGTTTTTCATCATCTCTATACATGGGGAGGAGGACACCCTACAGAAAGCGTCCAATTGTCTATTCCATATTCTGTACCTTTTCTCATGAAGTATGCTAAATAATTTTTTTCATATGTCTAGTATTGACTATTTAATGATTTCCTATTCCTTAACTATTTATTCTATTATTTACTAGAGTTGTTCTTGTCATGTCTCTGAGGTAGCTTGTTGCTTTTTGTTTGTTTTAAAAAAAAAAAGGTGTAGAAAAAACAATACCTTAGCTGCAGGGATCTCTAGTAATGCTCCAAGCTCTTCGAAAGTAATGTTGTTGTAAAGTTTGCTTGCAGATAGCAAATTGTGTTCTATAACAGCTCTGTCCAGGATACTGGAACCTTAAGGGTTGGATGAGACAACGGTTAAATTAGTATGAATCAAGTATTTGGTTTGTATTTTAAAACACATGGAAAGTGTGGGTTTTTTTTTTTTTAAAGGTTGCATGTGCAGAACACTCAAGTGTGTCTCTTTGCCTTGCATCAGCATATGCCACCAAAAAGGAAAGAGTAATGGATTCCATGTGGTTAATTTTTTGAGACAGGCAGCTTTAACCATTTTAGTTAAATTTCCAGAATAATGAAATTGAGATATTCCTTTTGCTACAAGACCCCGCATCTAAGCTGAGGGATGGTTGCCCAATGGTAACAAAATTACCCACGTCAAGTCCCCATCATGCCACCACAATCTGTCAACAGTCAGGAAGAAGTTCAAATGCAGACTTTTCATGACCTAGAACAATTTCCAGCGGTTCTACCTCATGCAAGTCATCCTAAGCATCCTATCCACTCTCTGTCCTTTTGAGCTTCTTCAGTTCTAACTCATGTAGAGTGAGGCAAGAGTCAAGGCTAGAACTACTGGGAGAGTGTGTTAGTGAAAAGGACTTGAAATGGACAGAAAAATTAGCTTTTTAGAACTAAGTTTCTAGAACAGAATTTCAAAATCTTAATAGCCAATGACAAAAGATGAGACTAAGAAGCTTTACTCTACAACTGTGCTCATGAGGGTAACAATCCAGGAAATAACAATCACAAACAATACTGTGTTCTTTTCTATCACACCTGGAGACCGCAACAGACAATGCTAGATGAACAAGCAGCATTAGGATGCGTCAAAGAAATGCTTACCATCGGCTGTAGTTGCCTTCTGGTGAGGCATTAGCATAGCTGCAAACTCCTGCAGTTGGTTTCCACGTATAATTCGGTCCAGATACATTTTCTCCAAGATCCCATAGGCTGCAAGCTGCTGGCATCTTTCATCCTTGAAAAGCGTAGCAAGCATGCGAGAACGCTGCTGTCCTAGGAGAGTCAAGAAGAATGCTCATAAACTGCCACCACAGAACTCAGAATTTACAAGTAAAGAACAAAAAAGTTGTCTTTTTCAATAGAGATAATTAACCACCAAAGCTCCAGCAGAGAAGACTCGGCTGCTTTCAGTTCCAGCATGCTGTTTGACACTTATTTTTGCATCTTTAGGCAAGATGGCACCTTATCACTGGCAAAAGTGCAAGTACTCCCACTCCGAGTTAAAAGAATGCCAGGAGATAATTGACAGTGTTCACAATTCTGGATTCCTCCATCAGTCCCCACATATAATGCGCACGCTGACTTGCTTCAGGAATATGCAACGTGTGCATGGGATCTCCAGCACAAAAACAAAACATGCATTTTACCTGCTGATGCTAGAATAGTACAATGCAAAGCATGCTTCAGTGCCTCCAGTCGCTCACTTTCGTGGACTATGCTCTTATAGGACAGCTCATTGTATCTTTGGGCAGCCTCAATAAACTTCCTTCTGTAATCAAGAACTCGAGCGTAGCAAACCTAGAAAGAAAATATGTCTGAGTAACAGAAAACTAACATGTAACATGGGGCAGTTAGTTTTACACAGCATAATTTGCATTTGCTGTAATTCCTGCATTATCAATTGTCAGCTCCCATAAACATTGCTTTAATGAATCATCAGCAAATCTGTCTTGAAATGCTTAGCTTACGTGAGGCCTTGACAAACCAAGTAACACGGCAGATGACTGAAAAGGCCTTTTCCAGTGCTGTTCACATGCTAAACTCTGCACATGTCTAAAAACAAAGCAAATGAAATACTATACAGCTGATAGTTACCTAAGCTTTCCCTTCACTAGTGACATTAACAGCTAGCACTTAGATAGTCAATCCTGTTTTTCACGTGTTTGCTTTTCTCTCAAAAGCTGTATCAGCACCTGATACTTCTTTACATTTTTTGCTATTCTAATGCATTCTAATCATTATATTTCCCACCCAATATGCACTTTAAAAAGGTAACATGAGATGTGTGTAGGGAAAAAGGGAAAAACAAACTAAAATCTCATACTCTAAATTGCAACTCTTGTCACATCTGCTATGTTGAAGAACTTCACAAGGCCCCTTTTAAACCACTTGATTGGTACTGTCACATTAGACCAATCACTGTCAATCACAGTTACTAAAATTTCATTTTCATTTTATTCAATTCAATTTCATTTGGGAAATTAGTGTCCAAATTCTAAACGCAGTAAATTGTTCAATAAGCAAAAAGGTAAATTAATTGACTGTTTTGGACTGAAAACTATTTTCACAGATGGTACTTGCTATTTATTTACTGCTGGGGGGAAAAAAAATCAACTGTTTCCAATACTGTACGTGATTTTGTTTCCCCTTAGACTTACAAAGGTAGGGGACAATATTAATCAAGTAAAACTCAGTTATTCTGAGCCACTAGAGCTGGCACATAGCAGCCTTCATGGGTTTCTCTCGAGATTTTAAGGAATCAGCTACCTAACTATTGCTAAGATGGAGCTCTCCTGTTCCCAAGGTCATTTACAAGCTTTTCCCTTTGTTTCTTTTTGTGAGGCACTGTCTAATAACCATCTCTGTGTAGAATCATTTCCCTTTAGACAGAGAACTCAAAGTTATACAACCTTATAATGGATTTGCAGTTGCTCATTAGTTGATTCATTCTGAAGCAGGGAAGCTCGATTAATATAAGCTTCTGCTTGAACTGGGTCATCATCTTCCAGATACAGCCTGGCAATTTTCAGGTAGGTCTCCAGTTTATAATCTACATTGTACTGTCTGCAGCAAAACAGAAAAGAGTGCTCAGTGACGCTCCGCTACTACCTCTGTTCTTTCCTGTTCTAAAGGTATATTATGCTTCTTAAGCACTTGGCAGCTTTTGCTTTACCATGCTTTCATCTTCCCTAAATCCAAAATTAGTGCCCTCCGTTCAGAGTACAGAAATTTGAGATGAAGGCTAACTTAAATCTGGCTCCTACAAACAACAAAAGAAATGGGTTTCTAATGGGATGAAAACTTGCCATGAACAAGGAGCCACTTGGAGGTAGAAGGCAAATTTGCAGTGGAATAAATAGGAGCTGAATGGGTAAAACCTACTGCAACTCCTTCTACATACAAATTGAGAAAGAACAGAAAGGACAGCCAAGAAAAATAACAGTAAGGGTTTTACACTTGAAAAAAAAGCTAATATCAAATTTCAAATTATGTCTTCATTTTGAACTGTAGAAGCCAACATTTCTAAGAACTTGCACAGACATTGTCAACATCTAATAAATAATGAAACACTTCCAGAGCAGTGTTTTGACAGACAAGAATGGTTACTGCAAGCAACAGCCATCAAGCTACACTTGCATCGTCTAGAAAGTACTTTAGCCTAAACTACCTAAACTCCAAGAGAATATAAAACCCCAAAATTCCCACTCACCAGTACAGTTCACTAAGCAGTGAAAAAGTATACTATACAAGGTAGAACAACGTCTAGCACAGTACTTACTTTTGCCCCGTTTCCAAAGGGATCCCCACCAACACTTGTGCAGCATTCCTCCAGTCTTCTTCTTTCTCATAGATGGATGCGAGATGTTGCCTTATTGAAGCAACCTAGGCAATAATAAAAGCCACTAGCAAACGCTGTAACAGTTGAATGGTTTGGAGTTAACGTTCACAGTCCTTTTCGTCGTTTGTACATTCCTCTCCACCTCTCAATATCACAGCAACCTGCGCAGATACAACTCTTCTGACATGAAGGTTTTCAATTCCCACATCAAGTCCTTAAGACCGTACGGTTTAAATATGAGTGCTGATTTGAAGTATTTCCTAATGACCTTGCAACTAGATAAAGGGAGTCGGTGTTCAGGGAATAGTAAGTAGTTCTCTCTTACCAAACTTTTAAAGATGAAATAAGGTTTTTGACAACTAGAACACCAAGATTCATAATGCATTTCTTGCAGTTACACCTCATATCAGGCTGGAGAGATACAAATGAGGTGAACTATGATTAGATCCTAGCTCTGAAGCTTCAACTTTGTAGAGCAGCTGTCAGCAGGTAAACTAAGTGGTAGAATCAGGGTTCTATAAAAACATTTAAAAAAAGACATGTCATGTTGAGGATGTAATTTATGCATAATCACTGTAACATATGGGAAAGTATGGCAGTGCTAGGTTAAAGGCTGGACTAAATGATCTTAGAGGCCTTTTCCACCCTAAATGATTCTACAAAAGTGAGTTCGGTTAAGATATAGAGCAAAAGCTGCTTAACACGGGTGAAGGCAAAAAGACAAATATAAATCATGACAAACTGCTTTTTCTCCTCTAATATTAGATTGCACAGACTTTTCACATAAGTAACTGCAGAATGGGAATTTCAAGAATATTTTTTCCCCCAGTAAAGCGATTTTGGCTTAAATATAAGCATACATATCTACAAATATGTTTTGTTGTTGTTGTTTTTTATTAAACAACAGCTGCTTGTCAAAATGATCCAGTCCTTCCATCACCGGCCTGTCCCCGGGTTGGGTACGATGCAATACAATGAGTACCAGTCAGTCTCAGGACAGTGCCTCCAGTTGCTCAAGCACTGTTTCACTGTAAGAAGACACTTTCTGGCAACAGAAGAGTTATATGCCTGGCATCCTGATAAGACACAATGTCGGTATTCTCTGCATGGTTCTAAATACTCCCTGCATTTATCTCCTTTCACATGTAAAGGAATGAAAAATGGACTCAAAGTAGGAATGTTTGTTTTGACCAGTATTTTTAAAGACTTAAAAATAGTTAGAAGTTGAGAGGAAAAAAAGCCTGCAAACCAAAACCCATTGTCACTGGATTTCTCACCTGCTCTTCAAACGAAATAACTCTAGGTTGTATCTTCTCCAAGGTGAAGTGGTATATGTCTTTGGCTGTGCTGTCGGGAAGACTCGGAAGATGGGTACAGAAATCTGTCAGCAGCTGACGTGAGATCACTAGACTGACATTTTCGTTCACCACTGGTTCAGAAATGCATGGAAGAAAAACGTAAGATGGACACAATGCTCATTAGTGCCTTCATTGTAAGCAATCCCTAGCCTTTCAATCATTTGCTTATTTATTAAAGTAATTCAAAATTTTACATCTGTGTATCAGTGAAGCAGCATTGTTTGTTCTAAAGATGAATTTTATTCCTTCAACAACACTAGAGGTCAGAGTTCTAACACCTAACAGATAACAAATAACCTGTTTCTCGCTCTGATTTATAGTTTTTAAAAACAATTCATTCAGAATCATTGTTCTCAATAGGACATTAGAAATATCTTGGACAAAATAAACCCTTAGGCTAAATTGCACTATGTGTATTCACAAATTTAAAAAAAAATACAACAGGTATAATTTAGAGGTAATCAATAGGCCAAGTATCCAATACAACACAAAAACACCTAACCATTTCTTCTGATTGCTTTCCAAGCTAATTTGAGACTGAAGAAGGAGTTTGTTAGTTAAAAGACTGCTAAACATCCAGTATCCATTTTAGCATTCAGAGCTTACTTGGATTTTACCTTCAGACACTGTCACACAGACAGGTTGGAAAGTTATACTAACTTAGAAGTCTTACATCTTTCCCTAACTTTTGAACATGGTGCTGATGGTTCCTTTCCTAATCATTAAGTTCCAATAGGACCAAGAAATAATGTCTTCATGTAACCTCTTGGAGACGTAACAAATGTGATCCCATGTACGTCTGGCTTTCACTCAGTTTGCAATCCATTATACCAAAAGCACTTACTTGCTTCCACAAAAGCTTTCAAAGCTTCAAGTTGTTCTACACCCACCAGCTGAATTGCTTTTTCCAATATTTGACGATATCTGTCCATAGGAGAAAAATAAAAAACATCTGGGATGACATTTTCACTCACCGCTTCCACTGCTCTGCTTATTTTCTACCTGAGCCTTCCTCCTGCTTTTATTCTCTCTACCTGTGAGGTGGATATTTTCCAAAGCATTGACATTCAAGTGCCAGGCACGTTCACCTGAAATTGGTATCTGACTCTTACCGAAACCCAGGCCAAAAGCATCAATAATGTAGCCAATCATCTTCTTATCTCTTATTATTTGTGCAATTAAAGGTGTTTTTTTTTTTTAAAGTTTATTTATATATCCCTACAATAGTGCAGTTTTCTTTTGCCAAAAAGAGGTGGTACAGAATAAGTAAAGAAAATTGTAACCCTTGTGGAATAACATTACTTATATTAAGCAAAGGTTTAAACTGCCACATTCAGTGAAAATGAGAAACTGCGGTGGAATTTGGAAGTTAGTAGCAGGTTCTGGTCCCCTGAGACAAATGCACGCAGAAAATATGCATTTTTAAGTGTTAAGTTTTTTGTTCTCATGGTTCAAAAGGCCAGTGCAACTCTGGGCTTTAACCTGAGGACGTCTACTACTCAAGAGAGGCAAAAAATATCTGAAATGTAAAAATGTTTAAAGTGTTTTCCTCAAGAGACAGCTTAGATATTATTGGGTATTCTGAAAAAAATTTTTTTTTTTTAAATATGAAACTCCAAAAGGGAAAGAAGAAAGAATTCCTCCAGGAAGAAAGAGGTAGTCAGGGAGTGAGGAAATTTTACTCTAACTGAGCAGCTTCACAGCCTACTCTCAGGGAAAAGAAAAAAATCCACGTGAAAAATCACAGAGCAAGTAGCAGCACCCAAAACATGCGTGTAAATTAAAGGAGGAAAGGGAAAAATAAATAATAATAATATAAAAAAGAAATAGAATAAATAATTAAGTAATAAAATAAAGTAAAATAAAATAAAATGAAGGCTTACTAGCGTCCCGAAGGACCCGGCCCTGAACTCGCCGCGCGGCCCCAACGGGCCACCCACACTAGGGCAGCACAGAGCCTCGGTCAAAAACGAAAAACAAGCAGAAAACGACCAAACCCTGAGGCAAAACCCCCTTTTTTCCCCTTCTTTTTCCTCACAAACCGCGGCTGCAGGGCCCCAGCCGCCACCCCGCCCCGCTCCTGGAGCCCCCCTCCACAAGAACGACCTCCCCCTCGGCGTCCCCGCTGAGGGGCCCGACCCCCGGCACTCACTTGCCCGCCAGGTCCTTGTGGGAGCCGCTGGAGTTCATGAGCTGCGCCAGCTCCTGCCGCGCCGCCGCCGCCATCTTGTAGCCCCGCCGCCCTCCTCCTCCTCCTCCTCCCCGCGCCCATGGAGCCCCGCGGCCGGGGGCGGGAGCGCGGCGGCGCCGGTTGCCAGGGCGGCGCGGCGGAGTATTATGGGATGCGGCGGGGGAACGGCGCGGGGCGCGTGATTTTGAACAAACGCGGCCGCGGCGGGCGGGCGGGCGCCGCCGGGCGCCGCGGCGGGGGGAGCGGGGCGGCGGCGGGGGGGGACGGCGGAGCGGAACGGAGCAAGAGGAGGAGGAGGAGGAGGAGGAAGAAGGGCAGCGGCCGCCCGGTGAGCGCGGGGGGCGGGAAGGCAGAGCCCTGTGGCGGCGGAGCGCTGACAGCCGGCGGCAGGGCGCAGGCTCGGCCCCCGGGGGCCCCTCCGCCGGTGCGGGGCGCTCCGTGAGGGGCTGCGGGGAGGGGGAGGCCCCCCCCGGGGCCGGGGCAGGTGCGGCGGGGCCGGGCGGAAAATGGCGGAGCTTTCGAAACGGGGCCGGCGGCTCCCGGCCACCCCCGCGCCGCCGAGGTGAGGCCCCGGGCCGGGGGGGGGGGGAGCCGGCCGTCGGTGGCCGTTAGGGGCTCGCGGCGGTGGGTCGCGGCTCCTCAGGCGGCCCCGGGAGGCTGCAGGGCCCCGGCCGGGCCGGCGGGGAGGAGCCGGTGCCCGCCCGGTGCCTCCCGGGGCCCGGCCTTTGTCTGAGGGGGGCCGAGGCGCTGAAGGGCCGGGGGCGGACTCCGGGGGGGCCGGGGGTGGTCTCTAGGGGGCGAGGAGCAGCACAACATCGGGCTGGGGGTGGTAAAAACGCGGTGCCTCGGGCTGTCCCCTCACCCTGCTTTGGGGGCACAGCGGGGGCAGCCCCAGGCGGCTGCTAGCTCCAGTGCCTCCTCCGTGGCAGGGAGTTTCCGTGGAGGGACCCCCCCCCCCCAACAAAACGCAGCAGCCTGTCCTTCCCCAAAACACCCGCTGCGTGCGCGCCCCGGCAAGGAGAAGCTGCTGAGTGCGTGCCCCGTGCGGATGTGCGTTGGGCGACGGAGCGGAGATGGGAGCCGGCGCTGTGCTGTGGGCGAAGCGCTCCTCAGGGCTGCCGGGGACACTGCTGGAGAGGGCAGCCCCGGCAGCTTCATGGCTTAAAAACGTCCTTCGTGCTTCCTGTAGTGCTATCGGTTTCAGAAGTTGGTTATGCAAGGCTAATTGTTGAGATTACGTATCAAGAACTATCTAGTGTTGTTTGTTTTGCTTACACTTGTGTGCGCGTTCAAGCCCTGACAGCCTGTTGTTGAACACTGAGCGGTTCAGCTTGGTTTCTCAGAAAAAGCAATCCCTGGTTTCGGGTTGAGGATCTGCTAACCACAGGTCAGCTGGAAGTGTGGCGATGGACAGTGCTGGAGGATTCCGGCCTCAGAGATGCTGACACCTCACGTGTACAGCTATCACCTTCTTTTAGATTTTGGAAAGCGCTCAGTCTAAGCCCCTTGGTTTCATTTCCTTTATGCTTGTTTCAAAAATATTTTATGGGAGACGTAGCAAGGCACACTACAGAGGGTTGTTGAGCTCTGCTTCTGCAACAAACTGTGTTTTTTTTTATGTCACTCGCTTCTGTTTGTGCTCTGTTCCCTTCCTATACTATAGAGGTGGTCCTTTCCTACTTCAGATGTGCTTAAAAATGCTTTCTAATGTCCTAAAGAATCTGTGTATTGCAGTGGTGGAGTTCATTACAAATGCCCAGGAGAGAATCTCCTGGTTTTTTCTTCTTCTTAGCTGCAGGACCTCCCAGAGAGAAGTAGAAAAAGGTCTAAAAGGTTTGCTTCTAGGGCTTGTGTTTTAGCAGGCCTTACTCTTTAGTAGCTTGGATCACTCTGCCACTTAGAAAACCTGCAAAGCAGCATGGGGTTCCCAGGACAGCCTACAACCGGGCTGGCTAGCTTTATAGTGTTAGAAAACAGAAACATTTGTCTGACATGGGAAGAAAGAAGACATCCAGAATAACCCCTCGATTGGCAGTGAGACACGTAGCTATGCAGCACGACAGGTCCACATTTCTGATGTTCCAGACCCAGGTACAGACTGGCAGCTCCTGAGCTCCTCCATGTGTGTCACTGCCCTTTGCAAGCTGTACTTCTGCTCTCAAAGGCGTTCCCGCTCTGGTCAGAGCTCCATCCCTACTTCTGGGTCATCTGTACTACGAGTTCCAGGTACATACACAGCCCCCCTGTCTGTTTATCCCCTGCTTGTTTCTGTTCTTCCTTGAGGTAACTGCAGTGTGCTATGGACACATGAAGCCCTTCTGAAGAAGGTTTTACAAGCCTCTTTAGATGAATCTGATGTTCTTGGGATAAGTCATCTTCTGGTTTTCCTGGGTTCTCTTGTTTCAATATTAGTTTTACCAAAAAAAATTCCAGTGGTCTCATGACTGCCTATTTAATTTAATCTGCTCTTTTCACCCCTCTCTCACTTTTATTTCTCTTAAATGAAACAAGAGACCAAATCTGCAAAGCAGTAAAAGCTTTCTGTTAGAAAACATAGTTAATTGTAAATATTGCAGTGTCTGGTCAGAGATTTCCTGCCAGCTTTCATAGTTTTGCATTTGTTTTACCTTTTTTTTCTATATATTACTCTCCCATTTCTTTAGGAGGCTTGGAACACATGCCTATGCATGTTCACAGCACTACTTGCTGCTGATGGCTCAGCTTCTCCCTGTCGGTTCATTCCTCTTGCATGCTTTCCCTTTCTCTTATGCCGCATAAGCATTTAGGCAGCTACACGTAGACCACGCGCCAAAAGAGTGATCTGCATGAATCCCGACCCGGGCTTGGTTGGAAGCTGGAGCAAATGTGGGCCAGGCAGCCTGTCACTGTACGGCCTGCCACCACGGAAGGACTTGGTTGCGCTGCCCTCTCCTGCTGCTCTTGCTTGCTTGGAACTGACTTTTTTGCTGCAAGGTGGCGCTGAGCTGAAGCATCCCCGTCTCCAAGCACAAGCTGTGCAGGGAGTATCAATGCCAAGCTGCGAGGGGCAGGGAGGAAGGGAGATCGCTGGGCTTCCCTGGGACCCCAGCCCAGCTGGGTCACGTGCTTGGGCGAAGTTTCTTGCTGTGCCTCTGGCACTCGCAGCTTCTGAGCTGACCTGTCCCATACACTGACCTGGCCGGATCCGTTCGTGGCTCAGGGGAGTGGGGTCCTGCTGGGTTAGCATGTGGCAACGGCTTTGCCAGAGGCCTGTTGGACCCCAGCATCAGCAGTTGGAGAAAGGAGGGCTGCGACAGCCTCGGGTTGGGTTTGGAAGGCTGGATCTAACCCAGCTCCGTTCCTTGATCTGTTCCGTCCCTGCAGCTACGAGGGAGCGTGTTGGGAGGGAAATGGATGGGCAGATGCCAAAGGAGGACAGGAGAGCTTGAGTAGTAGTGACGGTGTGGGGACTGGGAATATAACCAAGTAATGCTGACGGTGACATGCCACACAGTGATCAAATTTGCAAAAGATGATATTTGAAATAACCATGAAAAGATATTCCTCTGATGTTTTGCGTTATTAATGTAATAGAAATAGGAGCAGGTGCTTAGTAGACAATTGCCAGTTTGTTGACAAATAAGGGGTTTTTTTGCTACTGGTGTTCCTTTTGAAATCATAATGGAAGCCGACATGACCCACAACTTGCCAAGGGAAGAAGGATCTCCTCGTGATTGCTGAGTGGGCAAGTGGATTCAATTTTTTCCTCAAGCCCTTCTTAAGAAAATGGCTAGCACCTCTTGAGAGGGATGTGAGCCTAATCTTTCCCCCCATTAAAAATGAATGAACCAGCATAGTTGAAGTGTGCAATGTAAAGCTGTCGCATGCCGTGGGCTCGAGGTGGGTGACTTCCAAGGTGTACAAGTTGCCGCGAGGCACACCTTGTCCGCAGTGGGACTGCACAGAGCACCGTGGCAGGTGTGGTGCGCAGCAGACCATGCAGTCTGGGAAGGGGCTGCTGCGCCTCGAGTGAATTACGGTTGCCTTGGGAACCTTTATTTTGAATTTTGTGCCTATAGCCGGATGAATTTATGGCGAAGAACATGAAATGTCTCCTTAGATATAACACCTGATTTTTTTTTTTCTTGGTGTTCCTTGCAGCTGATGAAAAAAAAACTGCTACTTACCCGCATTATGTAATAAGCATTTGGTAAGGAGCAAGGTGTTTTTTTTGTACAATAATTTGCATTGGCATGGTATTTGATAAATCTAGAACTGTGTTCCTCTGGGAAGGATGCAGACCAATTCCCTCTATCTTGTCTTCTGTAGACAATGGCAAAGAGAATGGACATTATTTTATCTGTTCCACATGGGTACTTTTTTTTTTTTACCGTGTCATCACGATTTGTTTTCACTTTGTTGTTACATATACAAACATACTGAGTTTGCAGGCTTAGATTAGTAATTTTTTCTCTTATCTTTGTTAATTTTAGCTTTCTTAGGAATGCTGTTTTTGAGACATGTATTTTTAAGGCCATCTCCAGTCCAGTAAGCTGAAACAAAAGACCCTCTGTTGAAAAAAAAAATAAAAATGCAGTGCTGGGTGATTTTGTAGTTCTCTGCTTTACAACAAAACAAACCCTGCAATTTTGAAGACAAAACATGAAGCAGAAAAGGGAGTAAGGAAACGGGGAATGCATAAAATGAATGAGGCTCCTTTGCCCGTTGTTGAAACAGTGGCAGAATAGAGGGGTTGCAAATAATTGGGCAAATTGTGTAGTACCCTGAGATTGCCTACATGCAGTCATGGTCTTAAATGTGATGATATAGTACCGGCCAAATCTTGGCTATACATATGCTTCCGTGAAAGCTTTGCTGGCAAATGAGAGGAAAGATTTTGACTGTCAAGAGTCTGTTTAGAAGTGCGTTTTCCCTCTTTTTGCACCATTGAACTTTGTGAGTTTTGGTGACCTGGAACAGTTGTTGTGTGCTGTACTTAGTGGGCAAAAAGAGATGCAAGAATACAGCAAACAAGGAAGTGAGTTGGCATGTTCTTTGTCTTGCTTTGTTGTATAAAATGACCTGATAAAATGGTTTCTCTAAGATTTTTTTGCTCTTGAAAGCACCTTACACCAGCAAGTGACCTTGTCGCCTCCTCCTGACCTGTGGCTTGTTTCTGTGTTGCATGGGCTGCTATTCCGTGTCCCTGGCACTAGCCAGAAGGCGGCAATCTGTGGGAAGTACAAGCCTTGGATTTTTATACTGTTAATTCCAGCTTTTCTTGAACTAAGGTTGTTCTGTTTGCTGGGATAATGTCCAGAACTTTAAACAAAGTAGCAGCATTTTGGTTTTTTTGTCTCCTGCACAGAATGGGTTGGTGCTGGTGCTGCGAACTGCCTGCAGCGCTGGCACTAAGGAGGCTGTAGTTGGTTTAACATCTACAGGAGGGAGGAAAGGTTATTACTCGAGTTGCCTGTGAAGAAAAAATTACCTGTTGTATATGAGGTATGGGCTCTACTGGGGAGAAGCAGAAAATGGAAAGGAGGGAGGCTACAGGGGAATTTTTACCTTGTCTATTGGAACAATTGGCAAAAAATAAGAGCTGTGTGACTACACACAATCTCGTCTTGCCGTCACTTACAGTCTGCTGTTGCAGCCAGGCATTGGCGTTGTGGACCTTGGTTTGAGGCAGAGCTGTTGCGGAGCCCAACCTGCGCTGGGCTCTGGCGGGACATCGCAGGGCGCCGGCTTCTTCTGGGCACCTCGGGCATCTTTATCGCGGATGGTGGCGCAGCACGGCAAGGCCACCCCGTGGGACGGTTTGTTGGTGCAGTGCTGAGTCACGGCACACAACCTGCCGCAGCGGGCTCCTTGTGCACAGCCAGCTCTGTGTCTTGCCCCGCGTGACAGTGCTCATCTCCGACTGCAAAAGTAGGAACCAGCGGCTTGCAAAAGCTTCTCTACTACATGGGTTTCATAAGGATACTTGAGAAAACTTAGCAGTTGGTGTTTGTGTTATATGTATAGAAGCTCTGGGACCTTTTGTGATGCCATCTTCAGGAGTGTGAGAAGCTTGCATTGGAAGTGGAAAAGAAGCCAAGATTTTGCTAAAATTCTCATTTCACCTATTGGATTGGTATTTTGTCTCAAAATCTTAATGTGATTAAGACTGGCACAAAAGCCAGTCAGATACTGTACAATCCTGGTTATTCAAATAAGTTTCTTTCAAAAGCAATTTGGAGGTCTTTTATCTAGAGATTGAAGTGGGAGGGAGGGGTAACGGTGTTTTTGGCACCAAGACCTAGTCATGGTTTGCCTGCAGGCAAGCTATTTATCTTCAGCTCAGTCCTGTGAGCGAGTACACTTCTGTACTTGTGAAGTTGTCATGCTTAGTCCTGTGGCAGCTGCTGAGATCTGCAGGTAGGTGTGTGGGTTTGGGGCAAATTATTGCCAGAAAAGACTCAAATGATTGCATAGGACACGTAAGGAATAAAGTTTTCAGTACAAAATGCTTCATTGTGCTGTGTTGTAGAGTATTTCTGGAAGTGAAATCAGCGTTACACGTGGTTTAATTTGCGTTAGAATAAACAGTGTAGCGTACTTAGCCTTCTGACTGGGCAAAGGTGCTCAAGTACCCTTGTGATGTACTGCCTCATCGTCACTCTTCCCCGTTCGCAAAGCCTCAGTAAAGTTGGTGGTTTCCAGTGCTGTTGTGATGAACCTTTGCACATACGTAAAGTGCTAACATGAACTCGTGCAGGAACTGTTGGCAGCAGGTCTGCCCTGCAAAGGTGCTCAGCGTGATAACACCTCTTATGAGTCTGTGGGGAACTCGCTATCAAGCCTTAAACGGCAGCTTCCACGCTCCTCATTTTGCTGCGTGTTTGGGGCGATAGCACTGTGGGGTCTGAATTCTGCCATAGTCTGAACTTGGAAAGCAAGACCAATTTCCAACTATATTTAACAGACTGAGAAGAAGCACTTTTCTCAAATCTGCGTTTCTGGGGCCTATAGATTTCACTTCTCTGGTAGTTTTCCGGTCAAGCTAAGTTCACTATGGACATAGTCATTTTGACGTCAGATTGTTCATGCTTTACTTTCGGACTCCTAAATATTCACAAAACTCAAGTATGTTCATGTTAGTTTCAGGGTATTTCTTTTGGTCTCACCACAAAGTTTGCATGGAACCTAAGGTTAGAAATGCTTCGTTAAATGTACAGACCCAGATTCTACAGACAGGAAACTCAGACTGTTCATGCAGCAACACCTTTGGAGCGTATTTATTGATCATAAGAACACCTGTGAAGTTCTCTTTCTCTGAATTGATGCTGTTGTGTGTCATGAAAACGAGGGCTATGCTGTGCAAGCCAAGGGAAGAGTGAAGGGAAGTGTTCTGATTTTTGGTTTCCATTTTATTTTTAGTTTGCATTGAAGCTCTACTTGGAAGTAGAATGTTGTTTCCCATTACAGAAAGCAAACTGAACCGCTTTGAAGTGTTGTGCTGCAATAAATGTTAGAAGTGCCCCGTTCTTTCCTCCAGGGTTGCAGTAAGCAGCTGGCTAAACAGGCAGGGTTGAGCCTTATCATGCTGAAGCAACCTACCCAGTGGTTCCCTTCTAAGAGGAAAGGAGGGCATACAGATCCGTACAGAACCTACTTCAGTGGTCGATCCCATGCACACTTCTGTTTGTTGGTAATGGGAGCATGAAGAGCTGTCCTAATTATTTCATTCTCTGTTTGAGCCTTCTTAACGTGGACATGCCACTCAGCTGTCAAATAAGCACGTATCAGTGTTGTTCTGCAACATGGGGCCCTGTTGTGTTCGCAGGGTTCACATAACAGGAACGGCTTTGCTCCCGAGCGTGCCCCTTTGCTCCCGAGCGTGGCCCCGGCCAGCGAGGGTGAGCCCCTTACGGGCACTGAGCCCTTCTTGCGGAGCGGCTTTCTCGTCAGCTGGTCCACGATCGTCCTCAGAACCAGGCAGGAGTGCATGTCTTACACTTGCAGTGAGCCACCAACAGCCAACGCTGAAAGTGTGGACCGAGGGGAACAAACTATTTGTGTATGCAAATTGGAAATGCAGATTGGGCACGAGATGCAGACTAGTGTTAGTAAAACGGCCTAGATTTTGGCCACCTTCTTAATGGATGTGTGACTAGTGTGTGGGCCATGCCTAGGAAAGTAGCGTAACCTGTAAGTGGCTGGGTTTTCTGGTTAGGATTAACTCAGGAGAGAAGAGTCTGGCATGGCTTTTTCAGTAGTGCTGCGTAATACCTCTTTGTAATCAGCCACGGCTAGTGCCTTCTTCTTTGCTCATCTGGTTTCATAACTGAAGGAGCATTTGGGCCATACGATGCTTTCTTCTTGTGGTGAAAAGGGGCTGTCCAATCCAGGTGAGATACCTGAGGGTTTTGAAGTGATGGTCTTTTAGAAAGCACATGTGTACATGTAATGTAAGTCAGGCGCTGACAACGTATGTGACATACTGTTTTCATCAAAAACTTGGCTGTGGCTTTTTCCCCTTTCTTTCTAGCTTCTGTTTCACATGAAAGGGTTTCTGACTCATGGGGATTTTTGGTCATGTACTATGTCGAAGGTCTTTGTTAGTTTTGTTGTGAAAATTGCTTTTGTGCTCCGTGTGTGTGTAATCTAATTTCTGCGGTAGCTCGCTGTGATTCCTTGTGTGGGAGAACTCAGTCTGATGTGGAGAAAACAGCTACAGGTCACAGGACAGCTGAGCCCATCAGCCTGTTTGCATCGGAGCGGTTGTGGAGAAGGAAAGGGGGGGTGGTCACGTTGCGTGTGTCGCTTCTGAAGCTGTGGGTACCGTCAGATCAAGGCTTTCTAGTAAAGGCAGTGTATTTCATCTGTCTTGATAAAACACTCCTGTTTCAAGGCGAATAGAAGATGAATTTTACTCAACTTCAAGCAAAGAGATTTGTGTTGTTGATTGCGTTTTTGTGCTCTTTTTTAAGCAAGTCTGTGCAGAACAGTTTCTGTTCCTTGGTGTGCTTTTTGGCTTGCTGTTCTTTATCTGTCCCTGTCACTCTTTTTATATGTCAGTGACCGCAGCATGGAAAGCTTACTTCCACAGTTGAAGTGCACGATGCTTGTTTTCTGCCTCCGTGCCACGTGCTGGAAGTTGAGGAAGGGGAGTGGGAGCAGGTGGAGGAATGGCTTCTGCATTTTTCCACTGAGGGGTACTTGGATCTCTTTTTTTTGTGGCAGCATCCAACTAGTCAATGCCGAGTAATTTTACACTGCTTAATCTCTAGGTATTAAGGCAAAAAAAATACATTCAGCTCGGCAGCCTTGTGGAATTTTGAGATTGCTGCTATTGAAAAGTGTGCGTGAGCAAAAGCTGAAAAATTGAGAAGCGTTTAAGCACCTAAATTTTAATTGCATGTGGCTGGAAGTATCTCACATTTCCCAAGTGAATAACTTAAAAATTGTGAACCGTAATCATCAAGGATTCATTCTGTATTTCCACTGCTTCCTCCTGCTCTTGCCTCTGTTCGATTAAGTGGATGTAGAAATAGATTATTATTTCTTTTAACTCTTAATAGATCAGCATACTAGAAATATACTGATTTTAATATTGTAACTTTATACAAATATCGTGAGGGTTTGGAGTTGTAAAATCCTGAAATATGAGGTGCAGCCTGCAGACAGTTCCCCCGTTGCACCTCTATTTGGCAGAGAAGCGTTGGTGTTGCCGCATTCCTTTGCAGAGGCCAAGCACTCAAAATGTTACCCCTTTGGTATCAGCCAGCCCTCAGTAGGAAGGTAACAATCGTTTGTGAACTTTACAGACCTTTGGAAAAGCCGTGGCGGTGCCAAGGGGCTGCGGAGACGCTTGTAACTCTGCCACTGCAAGGATTCAGAGCAGTCTATTTTCTGGTTCAGGACCTTCTAAACTGTATCCTGTTTTTCACCCTTCAGGAAGAAACTTGCAATAATGTACGGTCATATTGGCATCTGCTCGTGGTGAGTGATGCACAAGGTAGTTTTATAGCAGTTAGTTGTACAGATGGTACAAGTCCCCGTGCCGTTTGTCCCTTGGATGATTGTACCGGCGGTCACCTCGTCAGGGTAGGACTTCACTCGGGTGTTTCATCGTTTCTCCTCTTGGAAGGCTTTTGCAGTCCATAGCTCAAGAACCCAAAGGTATTTGCCCTTGCTGGCTCCGAACAGCGCTGCACCTCAGCACACAGCTCTGCTCCACCTTCAGGTGGCCGCTGTGCCTGGCAGGGGTGCTTGCTTGCCATTTGGTTCGCTTCGTGGGCAGCACATCTGGAAACCCCAGAGCCATCCCTGCCACCAGGGGCTGTGTCGGATGTGATGCCTTAATGAAGCTTTTGGGTTAGGGCTTCACTTTCCACTTCCAGGCGAGAGCTTGTGCACAGGGCATTGCTGCAGCTGCACCCCAGACATCCTGGTCTCTCAGCCTTCCTGTCAGAGCATTTATTTTTCCCCTGGACAGTTCTCCTCACAGTGCAGAGCCCTCGCTGCTGGCTGTGCAGACTGGGAGCTCAGCTGTTCTTACCCAGCTGGCGCTGCTGGAGGGGCAACGAGCTGTGCCTGCATACTGGGGCACATGGGCATTACACTGCCTTCTTGCTGACTGCTTTCCACACCACTGTTTAACTCTGCCCATTGTTTTGATGTTTTTTTCCTGTTCAACATGATAGATCTGCATGTTTTCACTGTTTTACTCTGCCCATTGTTTTGATATGTGTTTTTTTCCTGTTTAACATGATAGATCTGCATGTTTTCACAACAAAGGTGTAATAATAGCACTCAATACTTAACACGGTTACTTTCCTGAAGATTGTGCATTGGCATACTGGCAAAGAAAAGGAGAAAATAGATCGAAGTTCACAGGTACCTGTCAGAACCCTTATCTCCATTCTGCGTTTTGCCGATGTCATCACGTGTTGATCCTCCTACTTAGAAATCTCTTTTAACCTTCATGAAGTTATATTGATAGGAACGTGGTGATCGTTTTTTTAATAAGACCTTTTAGAAACAAATACAGCATTCAGGAGTATTGGAGTGTGAGGTCGGGCAACAGCAAGGTTCAAGTTGTTCTCTATTTTCTTTCCTCTGAATATCAGGTGTAGGTCTGTGCCGTCAGACAGATGGGCGGGGTGGGCCACTTGAGCTGGTCTTTGGTCCCTGCTGCCCTCCTAACTGCTGTCTGCTGTCTTAGTAGAAGGTGACAGAAAGTAATTCGATGAAGTCATTGCTGCCAAACCTTGCTGATGATGCACTTTAGTCCCTATTTTTTCTCTGTTTATTTACTTTACTATTTTTGGTGCATATTTAGCTAATTTCATGTCCTGAGCTGTACTGGGGTAGAGTCTTCTATTAAAGCAATCTTCTTTACATAACTTTCTAGGAGAGCTTTTAATTTGTTGCATGACCATTGTTCTGTGGCCTGAAATGATCTGTTTGTGAAACTGACCATACAGTCTTGGGGGAGTTCTTCAATCTGATGGTATGCTTACCCACTTCTTTGGTGTAGGTTTTCGTTTGGTTGTCAGCTACAAACAACTAAATGCTTACTGATGCGTCCTTTTTGGAGGTGTAGGTACAGCTCTGGCAAGGCCAAGTGATTCCAAGTGTAGTTGGTGAAGCCAAAGAAACTTGGAAATCTAGTGAAAATAGCAGTGTATTTTCTGTGCTTGCTTGAAGATCTCAGATCCGTTAGAATGTTAAGAGTTTGGTGACCTTTTATTATTGGAAAACATTTCAGTAGAGGAGCTGAAAAAATGGAAACAGTATGTTTGCTATAAAAACATTTGCAAAAGTAAACAGCTAAGTGGTTGAGAAATCCTGGGTAAATACCTAAAAATACGATGTGCTTGGATGTTGAAGTGGCTTTTGATGACATCAGCTTCTTATGCAGGTAGGACAAGATTTTCGTCATTTCATTTTGTGCATCTATTTTAGTTCTATCTAATAAACAAAGAAATCAAACAAGCGAGGTACGTTTGTGTTTTCTTTTTCTTGCTGTTTTTGATGACACGAGCCTAAATACAGTAATGAAAGCCATCTGTAAAGCGGTAAGACCTCATACCTCAAGAATCTTTCAGTGTTGATGGCTGTAAACTGTTATTCCAACCACATGTAATGTTTCTTTTCTTTTAACTTACAGGTCTTAATGCCTAACTTGAAACAACTTATTTCTTTTCCCTCTGCATTTTGATATGCGGGAGGTTAGAACTCAGAGTTCTGTTTAAAATCCTGACTCTGTTGCGTTTCCATTTCATTTTTTTCAAAGAGATAGAGGTATTTAGCAACCGTCTACTGGTTTGTAGCATAACCAAATGGTAAGAATAAAGAATATAAATAAGTTCCTTTTGAACTGTATAACTGTTTAAATACATATAAGCAGTGTGTTCTGTTTATACTGCTAAAATATACTAAGAATGGCCTTTCTTCTAGGGAATAGCACTTAGAAATGCAACTTAAAGCAATATTGTTTAAAATAATTTGTCTTTATCGAATTGGTTTTTCCGCTGTCTGATTTACATGATGCCCTCCTTCTCAAACATGGAAGCAATCACTACTTGGATTGTAGTTGACCCTAAGAGCCTAACTTGTGGATCCCAGCCCTTGGTTCCTTCTCGGACAGCAGAAGCAGTGATGGGTTTCTGTGCAGATGAGCTCCAAGCGGTACGGCTTAAGGCACAAGCCTTAAGTTGTTGGACACAACACAGCTGTCCTGGGCGCAAGTCGAGCCACAGGGTTGGTCTTTGGTACCACAGCGGTGGGGCTGCATTTTCAGCAGCATGGTTCCTGACTTATGAATGTCACTGAAGCACAAGGAACTCAGTCAGCTTTTCCTAGGAAGAAGGAAGCTGGATTTGTGGGCATCTTCTCCTCGTGCGCATATCATGGACACTTGAGGGTGTGTGGAGTACGTATATCCGTGCTGTGTACTCACCCATGCAGTGCCCGAGCGTGCTGAGGGGTCAGCAAATGGAGGAAAAGCTTCATTGAGGTGCTGTGTGCAGCCTCTGGCACGGATGCGGTTTCAGTGGCCACGGTGGATGCAGCTACTACTCCCAGCACTGTCCTTAAGGTTTCTCAAGTGGGAACTGACTCGGGCTCTGAAACTAACTGTGGATTTGTTATCTGAGTTGGTCCTCTCATTAATCCACGCAAAAAAATCCTGTTAGCATTCAGACAGGGTAGTAATTGTTTGGCTTTTAGGAAGCGTTTTGAGTTGGGGCTCTATGTTATCTTGCAAGTATAAAAAGAAAAACTGAGTTGCATTTCTCCGTGCTAGCAGAGAGGAATGGACGTTCACCTTGGAAGGGCAGGGCTTTAGCTTGCTCCTGCGTCTGGCTTCTGGGGTAAATACAGCCCCTTACCGGGCAGCTGTTTGTTTGCCTGACGTTTCTGAAATGAGGGTTTAGACAAGGATGAACCCCATTACTTCAGCTGTGGGAATCAAGTCGCTGAGGCAAGATACCTTGCTAGTAGATGTTGACGTGTATGACAAAAGTCATCATTGTCTATTGGATTTGCAAAGCTTTTTACCTCCTGCTTTATATCTCAGTAAGCTTAAATCTCTGTGAACAACATACCGTATCTTGGGGGGAACGCTTTCTCTAGGCATACAAAATTGCCAAGAGTGGATTGGTAAACAACAGGAAGTTGACACCTTTATTTGACTTTAATGGATCATGTTGAAGAGCTTTGATATAAATTCTTGGTGTAATTAAATCCAGCTAAATGGGTTAGTTGTCAAAAATTTCTGCTACTACATTTTCTTTTTTTGGTGATGTCATTCATAAAGCTTTGCAAAATGTCTATTTTCTGGAAATCACTCACTTCTCTTTTTTTTTTCCTCCTTTTTTTTGCAGTACCTGCTCTAGTCACCACTGCCAAAACTGCTACAATGGAGGTGGTTTCAGCAGAAGTGAACAGCTTGCTCCCTGAGGAAATAATGGACACCGGGATAACGCTGGTGGAAGATGACGGCATCGAGGCAGTTATTGTGTCATCACCGATGGGAGATTCTATTCCAATGGAAACAGAACTGGAAGAAATAGTGAATATAAGTTCCACTGGTGACTCTTCAACTACGACTACAGCCCCAGTCACCGCAGAACCGGTTACTGCGCCCAGTAATCACTCAGGCGATGCAGCGGTGAACACCGCAACTGCCAAAACGGAGGGAAACTCGATAGTAAAGCCTGCCTTTCAAAGTGGCCTCCATAAACTTGGTGCTCAGACCCCGGTCACTATCTCAGCCAATCAGATTTTTTTGAACAAGACTGCCGACCTTAAAATAGGCAATCAGAGTATTAAACCAGACGGGCAAAAGCTCATCGTAACAACTTTGGGCAAGTCTGGCCAACCCATTGTTTTAGCATTGCCCCACAGCCAGCTCCCGCAGGCGCAGAAGGCTGCGTCCCAAGGCCAAGCCGGAGACTCGAAGGTACAAGGCCAGCAGATCAAAGTTGTTATCGGAGGCCGGTCAGAAGTGAAACCTGTTGTTGGTGTCTCAGCTTTGACGCAAGGAAGTCAGCTGATAAATACTGCCACCCAGCCTTCTGTTTTGCAGACCCAGCAATTAAAAACAGTACAGGTAAAGTGAGTTATGCTGATGAAACCTCTTTATAATAATTCTGTTGGTGCAACTGTTGTCTGCTTCCTTCGCTGACTGGCACGCGGTTGCTTTCAGCCTTCTCATTCATTCCTTGTATAAAAGCACAGTGCTGCTCTTGGCCTGCTTTTTCATCTGTGTAGGCATTTACAGTCTTAATGTCTTCTACCTCTAGCTACTGTCTAGGAATTTAGGGTTTGCCTCAGAAAAAGTGAGCTATCAAAATTCATTAAAGAGAGTTTTCCCATTATTTTCATTTGATAAAAATAAATTCTACATGCTTTCAGAATACTGAATTGAACTCTTTATGCCTGCCATTTCTTTATTCAGAATGTGCACGGCTTTCCTCTTTTATGATCAAGTAGCTTCTGCCTCTTGCATTGAGCTTGTTATAAATAAAGTCTCCAAAGAACCATACAGTATTTGAGAAGTAACAGAAAGGTACGTCTCGTCTGCCTCAAATCTGCCTAAGCTTATCAATAGATATTGATCAACTAGACAGGATTGTAAGCTGGATGTCTCTAAGCGCTGTTTCCCAACTCAGGCATGGATCTGGAGATAACTGAAAACAGAGAGAATCTGATGGGATCTGAAAAGGTGTTGTAAAGACACAAGTTATTAATGAAAGGGCCTGATTTTCATCTGATGTGTGGCAGAACTAAATGTGAGCAACTTCTTTCTAGATGACTGTGAAGAAAAACTAGAACTCAGTGCAGGTTATGATGGAAAATGATTATTGAAATTAGTGAGATGAGAAAGGAAACTGAAAGTACACAAATGAAAACAAATTTCCTACACTTGAAATTTTTCAAGTAACTTTTCATGCTACTTTTAAGCATACCATGAGCACTGGTAAGTTCCCCAGCTAGCATTTTGTGGTAAGCACACATAAGCAACTGTCCAGGTAGTTTGTTTTAAATCAGCAGATGATCCCTGCACCGGTATCTGCTTTCCCCTCCTTTGTTGCTGTGTCTTATCTCCAGACAAAAATGTTTAATAGTTAGGACCATTTTCAATTTATCTGTGCACCCTGTATGTGGCTCCTGTTTTTGTGCCTTCCATTGTTAATGGTACAGTTGTCATTACAGTTTTCGAAAAAGCGATGTCAACACAGGAACGTGTAAGAGTGGATCATTTCCTACTGGCTTCAGTTACTGCCAACTAGTACATAAATGAAACAGTATAATATTAAGAAAATAACTGCAATGAGCTTTTGCTTCCATGAGATTACCTGTGCCATCAGTGACTGAGAAACTGACTCAGTGATTGATATCTGTTTGTCAGGAGGAATTCTACAGGTTCCTTAATATAACCCATTATAAATGGGCTTGCATCCCTTTGTTAATCCATTTAATTGCAGTTGGGTTGAATTTGTTTGTTATGGTCTTTCTATTAAATCTTTGCTTCCTTTTGCAAAATGGAATGAATTGTTAATGCCTGATATTCCTTTTTTTTTTTCCCCTATAAGGAGATGAGGAAGTAGAAATGAAAAGCAAGAAGGCAGAGTTCAGTTTGTTAAAAGTGACCGATACTGCAGGAAAGAACTACATGTGCAACTCCTAGACAGTACGTCTCCCTGCAGGAAATTACTTAATTATCAAAAGGATATATGAGGCTAGGTGAGAGATTCACGATCTTACTCTATCATAGATGACAGGGGAGGTAACCCACACTTAGAAAATGATGTCACGTGTTAACCCCATGATCCTGACGAGCCTCTCAACCTTTCAGTGCCTTCTTGGCACCTCCTGAGTGGAAAAGGAAGTAGTGAATGCTTCCCTGCTTCCCAAGGGTCTTGTGTAACTTAACTCATGTGAAACAGTTGTTTCAGATGCAAGGCAGCACAGCAGTTTGACTTCGTGCTGAAAAAAAGAATTGATAAAAGGTGAGGCTTAGGTGGATACGAGCTCTGTACAGTTCTCCTCACATTATCAATGTTGTAGGGGCTTTGCAGGTCAAAAATAAAATCCTTTTGTCTTACTGGAATCTAATTGTGACACTTGAGATCTCAGCACTTGAGAAAAGGCAGAATTGATAGAGTTCTGCAAAACGTGCCTTGGAATCCTGCTCCCTCTCTGACTGCAATGTTAGAGGTATGAAGCTGTGGGGTGTAAAACACAGTGGGACCTCGGGCTTCTGTAGTAAGAGGTTTATTGCTCTCCCTTCTGTAGACCTTCTGTAGATCTGGACAGTTCGTCATGATATAGTAGAAACCACTGCCCTGCACGTGTGGACAAAACAATTTGGCCAGCACATGTTTTCAGCCTGGGACTCTGCTTGCGTGCAGGCTTAAAAAGCATGATGTGCTGGCGTACTACCTGGCGCTTGTGTGAGAAGCAGAGGTCCAGACCCATCGCCACTGCTGCGACTGAGCTGCTCCAACCTGAACTTGTCTCGATGTGGTAGCTGGCTCCGCATTTCAGTGGTTACATCTACATGTCTGTAGCTACTGTGGCAAGACAACTGCGGCACCATCAGTGTGGCTTTGTCTCACTGTGGGAAAATAAACTCGCGCACTCCCTAAGCCCACAGCAAATCTCTGCTCCTGACTCAGGGTCCTTATTATCTTCTCTCAAGTAGGCTGTTGTCTTCTATTTCCAGACTCTGTGATTCTTTTCCTATTATGCCAAGTAAAAATTACATAGGGTGTGGCTGCATGGAGGAGCTCCCATGAGGTCATCTAGGGAGTGGATTTATACTATGTTAGCTCCTTTGTGGTAAGTGGCTGTGGCTGTTCCTAGCCCGCAGTAAATTCAAGGTATGCGAGTGCCTTTTTCTGTAATAATATCACGTTGCTTGACAGTTGAAGGCAGGCTGGTCATGGAAGCACACTTGTTCATCTTGTTTAGTGGGAAGAGCTTAGGGAGACACAAATTAACCCTTGAAATAAAGATGCTTGCACATTAAGCTTTTCCTTTCTGCAGGGGGAAGAAGGCTGCTGTGTGCTTCTTAAATTAATAATTTTCTTAGGGAAGAGCTCTTTGCCCTATGAAATACTTCTGCAGTCTAATTCGAAGCAACTTTCCGAGAGCGTGCTTAGCTTACATAGGCAAAAAGGAATAATGGTGACCTCCTTGTGATTAGTACAGGCAGTGACAGAGGGCTCCAGAGAAGTTGCTCTTGCTGAAGCACTGAGAGGACATTCTGTCACCTTGATTATTTCCTCTGGTGTCTCCAGTCTCTACTGAAACAGGTAATGAGCTTCCCACCTTATCCTGGGAGGCTCTGGCAGACACTGGGGCTATCGATGCTCCAGAAGGGCTCGCTGCCAAGAGGCAGCCAGTGGGGCTGCCCGTGCTGCAGGGCCGAGGGAAAGTATGCCGGTTTTTTGCCACGTTTCTGAAAGCCTGCGGGAGTTCAGTCATTTCTTAGAAAATGTAGAGCTTCTGCTTCCCAGTCCATCAGTTTTCCAAAAAAAAAAAAAATCTGAGAAGGGTATCGCAAGTTGAGCCCCCTTGAAGCAGGGCTACTTGTGTTGACCCGCTCTTGTTCTGGGATTTTTACTTTGCCCTGAGATACTTGATGGTAACAGTTGGCTGGTATTTTGTAAGTGTTTATGCAAGTAATTTAAGCATGGATAATGACTGTTACTGGGAAACTGCTGCTGCTGTTTGAGCGCTCACTGTTCCTGCTAGGTGTTGGCCATGTTCTGAGCCAGACTTTGCCCTTGCTTCAGCGACTAGAAGCAATAGCAGGTAAATTACGGTGATAATTTGTAGCAGGATTAGGATTAATTTCAACAGCATGGCAATCTCCAATCTGGCGCTGCCCAGGGTCGGAGCTGCCTGGGGGCCCTTGGCCTCAGCCGGGCACAACTCGGGCACGCAGTGCGGGGTTTGCTGTCGGTGCGAGGCCAGGAGCTGTGGTGCCATCCGGGGGCTTCCCCAGCTGTGCTGCCAGCATGCTGCAGGCAGCCCAACCGGCCTCACGCACCCTCTCTGCGGGCAGCCTGCTGGATTTGTTGCACATTGCCGACCACTTGCAATGCTTTGGCGTCGCGCTACTGTAAAGGAGGTGTTTGCAGTCAGCAAATGCTATAAATAGGGTTTTTGTGTAGGAAACCACAACATCCAGCCTATTTGATTGCTTCATTTAAGCAATTGCTTCTTTCTCAGGCTGTTGAAAGTAGCTGTCATTTCTGTATTTGTCTCCATGTGTAAGGTTTCTCTGCTTGCTCGTTTGAGTAAAAGCAACAGATGTGCAATATCGATGTGGCTCCCCATGTTGATGCCATCTCATGCCTCTGTGACCTTGCTGCAGGTGGTGGCCAGTGCCTGTGGGATGCACACAGGCACGTGGGGCAGAGGAGAGGCAGGACGGGGCTCATCTGCGGGTCTGAGTACAGTATTGCTTACGGGAGAAGATCCTAATGCTTGCCCTCATCTGCTGGCAGCCTCGAGAGTTGGTGGTTTAAAGCAATCTTTGAAAGAAGTCACCTCTAAGTTGAATTTTCCACGCCTGCATGCCAGGGTATAGAAACGGTTGGGATAAACGCATCTGGTAGCTGCCCCTTCAGTGTGGAGAAGGGAGGAAAAAGTTCTGATTGTCCTCGTTACCAAGCCCTGCTGAAAAAGCCTTTAAGTTGAAGCAGTCCGTATCATTGAATTGCACGTACCTGTCCCTGGTCCAGCTGCACTTCAGAGGGGAGATGTCACAGAAGGGACACACGGCCCCCTACTCTTGGGCCTGGATGTACTGATTTGCTTTTGGCTAGCCCATGTCCAAAAATTTCAGGGGCTGATGATCCACGTTCTATTTTCCCATTTGCAGGGTAGGAGTGTGCTGCTATGTCAGAACAGGTGAAGAAATGTTTCAGAGCAGTGAAGAAACATTTCAGAGCTGTAGTAGTCTCATTTAAGTGACTCAAGGAGCAAGTTTATGTCCTGGGTGGCTGAAAAAGTAACTTTTTTTTTAAACTTGAAATTTTGAGACTTGGCTTTTAACTTGAATATTTTTTACATAGGCAGGCCACATGTGAGAAATATTTTCAGGACAATAATAAGGCACCTTGAAAGTGAGGTATGTTTGTTCAGGGATATCTTATGAGATAGCTGTGAGGGGTTTGGCTGTCCTGCTTTGGTGGCTGGCTCTCTCAAGAGGCATAGATGATAACCCAGTTCTCTCCAACATGAGAAATGGAGGTAAAGTGTGAGATGATGAATTATTCTGTCTGTGAATATTGCACTCTATCTTGTATGATGTCGTTAACATGATGATTTAGATCCAAAACACTCAAGTTATTTGAGAATTTTTTTATCCGTCTTTCAGATTGCGAAGAAGACCCGAACCCCAACTTCTGGCCCAGTGATCACCAAGCTGATCTTTGCAAAACCAATCAATAGCAAAGCCGTTACAGGGCAGACCACTCAAGTGTCACCAGTCATTGCAGGTTGTACTTACTTGACTTGTTTTGCTTTATGATTTTTTAAGGTTATTCAAAGAGATGGCAATTGTAGGTTTTTTTTTTTCCTGTGTTGATTTTTATTATAGTTTCCGTTTTAACACCTCAAGCAGTTGGGGGAAAAATCAACAAAGATTTTGATGTAGGTAGAAGCAGATAAATGTTATCACAGAATCATTTAGGTTGGAAGAGACCTCCAAGATCACCTAATTCAACCTCTGACGTAACGCTACCAAGTCCTCCACTAAACCATATCACTAAGCTCTACATCTAAACGTCTTTTAAAGACCTCCAGGGATGGTGACTCAACCACTTCCCTGGGCAGCCCATTCCAATGCCTAAGAACACTTTCGGTAAAGAAGTTCTTCCTAATATCCAACCTAAACCTCCCCTGGCGCAACTTTAGCCCATTCCCCCTCGTCCTGTCACCAGGCACGTGGGAGAATAGACCAACCCCCACCTCTCTACAGCCTCCTTTAAGGTACCTGGAGAGAGCGATGAGGTCTCCCCTGAGCCTCCTCTTCTCCAGGCTGAACAACCCTAGCTCCCTCAGCCGCTCCTCGTGAGAGTTGTTCTCCAGACCCCTCACCAGCTTCGTTGCCCTTCTCTGGACTCTCTCGAGCACCTCCATGTCCTTCTTGTAGCGAGGGGCCCCGTAGTGGTCAGTAACCTTACACTTTGCTCATTTAGATGAATTAGACTTGAATCATTTGATTTTGGCGTGGGGGAGTTGTATGCAGGTAACATTTAAGGCACGCAAATTATTTCCAAAGGACGCACCTGGAAAGCCAGTCACCTTCAGAGCTTTAAAGGATGTCTATCTGTTTCCAGACTGACCCCCTCCCAGCAGGCCTAAAATATTTTCCACATATGAATGTGTTAAGTCCTTACGGAACCAGGATTTGTGCTAGTTGTAAAACGTTGTGCATATGCATCTGAACTAAGGTTTTTGTGTGTTTCAAAAACAAACAAGCCACTTCAAGAGGCATTACCTTTTCATTTGGCAGTACGTGAAAACTGACAAACAGTTAAAGAACCACAACAGAAATAGTTTTTGCAAGAGTTTATTGTTCCATTAGACTTCTAAAGCTTGTTGCCTGCAGAGTGAAAAGAAACGTGCAGGTCACAACAGATCTGCATCATATTGACTAGCAAATGTGTTATTAAAGAAATAAGCTTCCAGCTTTTCAATCAATAAGCTGGAGAATAACAAGTACTTTTCCCTGAGCTGGCGAGGTGAAGATGCTTGTCTAAGTGAAGTCTTCCTAAACATCTTCCTTTCCTCTCGCAACCCCAAACCGCCAGTACAGCTTACCAGCTGAGAGAGGTTGGTATTGCTTTATGGAAGGTGTAGCACATGTGTGTTCTGTTTAGATTGTGTGTGTGTGTTTTTCTCAATCCGATAGATACTTGTAATTGCCTGGACATTTCTGAAAACTGAGGTGCCAGTTGTAATTTTGCAAGGATTGTCAATATAAGCAGCCAGATTCTGTTTAGGAAGCTGATGCCAAGGAGCGCAGAGGGGATGCAGTGAGAAAGGGAAAGCTATCACCAGGAAAAAACAAAACTAGCAGCACTGAATACTGAAGATGGTAAAATTCCCACAGATAGTGACATTTTCGGGTTGCATGTGGCTTTAGCAACCAAGCATGCTGTTATTTAGGCTGCACACAAGTGAGGGTTATCTCAGAGCATGTAGACCTCAGAGGAGGGCAGCTTTCTATGTGGATGGTGCTTGATCATGTTAGTTGCAGTTGACCCAATTTTCACGTCACCAGTTGGTTCTGGATGGCAAAGTTACACTGCTTTTTCTTATATTTTGATATATATGAGAGAATTGCTGAGAGAGAGGCTGTGACAGAAACACACATCTGAGCCAAAGTGCAGCAGAGGAAGGCTCAGTGGTCAAACGCTCTTTGGAAAGCAACTTAAAAGTATGAAGAAAAATCTATTTTCTGCTCTTGCAGTTTTGCAGTATTCATGAGGCTGATTTTGTGATTTGGAGCCGCTGTTTTTGATGTTTAAGCTTCTTTGCTATTGCAAAAGCAGATTGTATGGGGAGTTATACCTCCGTGCATATTTTCACAGGAGTATCATATATTGTGTTAGGCAGTGAAAAAGCCAACCACCAGCACAAACAGAATGAAAAAAAGTCAAAGTTGAATGTAGAGAGACACCAAGCACCTTTTTGGTGGTCACTGTCATAGAGCTCGTTTCTGCTGGCAGAGTATTAAAGGGAAGTGCCCCTCCACCCCTTCCCAATTCACAGTTTTTCTGTACACTGGCAGCAGCCCAGGGACTTGGTAGCATGCTGCCAGCTGGCTGAGTGTTTGTGTGCAGCGCAGGTGTATTGGAGGGATGCGTGCCTGGGGACGCTGTGCTGGCTTTCAAGAATTACCAGCTGGATGCCTCAGAAAGCTCAAAGTAAATGTCAGTTTTATTAAGCCTGAGAAAACTGTTTCTTCATTTGTGGTAACACAGATTGTTTCTGCTTTCTTTCTGAATCTAAGTTAAGGAATTCCACTGTCCTTCTTGGTAGGTAAGGTACCCTCAGAGGCAAGGATCAACAGCGTGCTAACCAGGGAAAACTTGAGCTTTACAAGTTCTAAAAGGGGATACTGAAGCTGACCGTGTCTTTGTTGATTATAGGCAGGGTTCTTTCGCAGTCTGCTCCAGGAACACCACCAAAGACAATAACGATCTCTGAGACTGGAGTTATTGGATCCTCTTTGAGTACAACAACACAACAGACACCGAATAAAATAGCTATCTCACCACTCAAATCCCCCAATAAGGTAAGGACCCCATTCTGGCTGCAGCCCTCCCGTCCTTGCTGCAAAGTGATCTGAATGGAGCTCTGTGTTTGAGTCTTGGCTACGAGCTGTCTGTGATCCTGCCACTCCAGAGTCTCTGTTGCGTGGCACTACGCTCTGCGTTAATGGCCTACACTAGGTTTTTCAGCCGTCTCCTTTAATGTGGTTTTAAGTAAATACGTGGTACTGCATTAATTTCCCATTCCTGTCACTTCTTGCCATTCCCTCAGCATCCATTCCCAGAGCAGCTGTTCTCCCCTAGCCAAGCGCTCAAATAATCCCTTTTTTTGTCTTTAAATGCATTCATAAAAATTCAACGGGCTGTTTAAGAGGAGACCTTGGTTATGTTAATAGGTTAACATTTACTAACTGTTGCCTGGTGCTGCATAGATAATTTAGTCTTCTCTAGTATTGTCTGACATAAATGAGATTGGCAATGATCCTTGATAGAACCGGAGATTGGCACAGGCAGGCAATTGATAGGAAGATAACTCATGCAATGCAGACAAGCATCACGGCGAAGCTGGGATTTTAGACCTGATTAAAATTACCTTGAGAATAGGAATATTACTGGAGAAAGGATGATTGTTAGGGAGGGGAACCAAGATGTATAATGCATGCAAACTAAGTAGCAGGTATGAAAACTAGCACAAGAATTAAGATTTTCTTGTTTTGGATGTGCTTTTAGCTACGGAGAGTTAGACAAACAGCAGAGGATTTGTGTTTCAGAAATATTGCTGGGAAAAGCATTTCAGGGAAGGTGTTAAGTAAATCTTATAATAAAAATTAATAGATGAGTGGGAGTGAAAAGACTTTGCGCTACCTCTTGAGTTCACTGTAGATAAATAATTCTAAGTATCTTTTAAAAACAAATGGTTTCAAAAGCTGGGTTTCTTTTTGTTAAAACTTGAAGTAGGAATTTTAAAAAGAAGTTGAAAACTGACCTTGGAAGGGTTGTGGTTGTTTAGAATAGAGTATTCAAGTGATGCGCTCTGCAGAAATCTGGTCAGAAAACTGGATCGTTACAGGAGTCAGAAAGTAAAAGATATCGGAAAGAAAAAAAATGAAATAAAAAAGTTGAAAAATACTTATGAAGCTCTTATGTTTTGGCTGAATTAATAGCATAAAGTGAGATTGTTTTTCCTTTCCACTACCCTCCTCTAAAGCTTCCCTTTATCATGAAACAGTCACGGTGCTGATTAGAAAGCTGTAACTCAGAAATCTGTCCTGACAATGCTCAGTCTGAGTGTACAGAGTTTGGGGGCGTAAGGAAAAGAGAAGCAGTGCTAGCTGTCTGCATGGGACTTTCTGTGCTGGAAACCGGCAACGCCTTGAAGTTTCTAACATATCTACGTGCTGTGCTTGCACAGTCAGGCCATGTGAGTTGTGACTGAATACAGCGCCCTTGTTCACAGGAAGAACTTGAGCTACTGTGGGAGAACTGTACCTCTCTCACGAGGAGGGGGACGTTTATGTACAGGGTCTTGCATGCTGCTCAGAAATTTAAACTGCTTCTTTGTTTTGCCAAGCAGCTAACAGTGGTGTCAGTGGCCTCCCAGCCTCCCAACTCCCCCCAGAAGACGGTGGGCGTCCCACTGAATGTAGCGTTAGGACAGCAGATCCTCACAGTGCAGCAGTCAGCACCCTCCTCCCCTGGGAAGGCCATAGTCAACCACACAACCGCGCAGGTACAGACTGACTTTCGTTTAATTTCTAGCGTGTCTGCGTCTCATCTCATGCTCGTGAGAATCTAGGGTGCTGAACTGCAAACTGGCAGTCCCAAGGTGTTCTTGTAGCAGCATTTGCTTAAGAGTTGGCAGAAGCATTGCCCGGAGGAGCAGGCGCTCCTCCCATGGAGGGCTGCCAACTATTGGCAGCACACTCAAGGGCACGCGCACTTAGAAAGCAGGTGCCCAAGCCGGAGAAGCCCCACTTGGGGCATGTTCTCGTCTCTGCGTATTAAATCTCCCAAGTCATCTGAAAGGCACCCTGTGCCGGTAGGAAGAATTCCTGGAGTGGTTGGTTCTTTTCCACCAATGAACACTGTTTGTATACCACTAACTAGGGCTGCTTCCTGGGTGTTTCTGAGGCTTGCAACAGTGGAGTTCATATTCTTGTGGTAAAGGTCTGCGTAACCAAGACACTGTGGTCTGAGACCTACAGAATTTAAGTCAATAATTCCATCTGTCTCATTTCTAGAAAAATTTTAAGGTTCTCCCTGTGAGCTTGGATAAGTTGCCTTCCATTAATGGAAGACGAGACAGAACTGAGTAGTCTATCAAACTACAGTTTTTATTTTATCCCTCCTTTTTTATCTTAGGGGAATCTTTTTCTATCTGAATCTCTGTATTCCTGTTTTGGTAAATACACAGGAATGTGTATGAGTGTAAATGAGCAAGGTGGACATAGCTCAGGTAGCGGACACAGTAGCATGCACTGCAAAAGGCCAGAGGCTCAGAGAGATTTTACTAGTCTTGTCTTAGCATGGCATGTGATAATGGGAATGGTGATAAGGAGACGTAGGCACCAGCATGATTTGATATTTCGGAGTAAAGCTGGCAAGACTGTCTGTTTAAAATGTTTTTTAAAATATGAAATCATTCTAATGCAAGCACTCGAAGTGACAGAACTGAGATTCCTGGGTGGTAGGTATATTGAGATCTGATTGAAAGCTATCTGAAACAACACAAGGGTTTCCCTTGTCATCACAGGGCTCAAGAAGATACCCTTTGAAGAGCTGTCACTTAAATTTTACAGTTTTCCCGGTTGTCTTTGGACAGCAGTCAGAAATTCGTGTGCTAGAGGGAGCTTTGCCCAAGCTGGTTTCCCTGTGAGTGTCGCTGTGAGTGTGCTTGTAAACAGTGCTTGTTTCCAATTGGTCTGAGTTCCTGAGGTTTCGATATATTTATTTAGGAAAAAAAAAAAAAAAGTTATCCCAGGGAAAACTTACATAAAAGAGTGAGCTTATATTTCCAGTCAAGTGTGTGTGAAATGAGATTTCATTCTTGTAGGTGTTCAAAGCTGGGAAGCTAGGAAAATGTTATATCAAGTCATATCACTGTATCAAATTTAACGTTAGAACTTAGTTCAAATGTACATGATAGATTTAATATCAGTTTTTAAGAGATTCTGATAATAAAAAGCTGAACTCCAAAAGAAGTCGGATAAAAGGAGAAAGAAGAGGAATAAACTCGCATTTGAGGTCATCAGAAAGAATGGTAAAAGGGCTGCTATCAAGCCCGTACAGTTATGGATGTTTATAAAAATAATAGACATGGACTTGTTATCAGTTTGTCGTTTGAGAGAAATTGCAAAGCTGAAGTATTGTGAATTTGAGATGTACTGCTACCCCAGCTGTGCGGCAGCACAGGTCTGCCAAAATCCACTTCTTTCTCCTTTTGGCATTTATTATTTAGTAAATTTGTTTTGCTGCGGTTCATTGTTCTTGCTTCTCTCATTTCACAGCCTGCCCACTTTGTCATCTCTTCAGCGATCAGTTTATGGATTCTGTTCCATTTGCACCTCGAGGGCTGCACAGTGACTTGTGTGTGTTCATCATAAACTGTGTCCAACAGGATGTATCTGTACACACAGATTAATCGTGCTGCAGTCCAGCACAAACAGTTCTGCAAGGAGTTCTTACTGCGTGTTTTTATTAATAAGAATATTTTTAGTTTTGTCCTCAGCTTGATTTTGAATACAAAGTGAGCAATGTTCTCCTTAGTCAGCTGAAGTCTAATTTGGCATGCACTGTATCTTGGGAAGCAGACTGAGTCATCCTACTCTTTCAAATATTAGTTTACTCGGGATTTTGCTGTAAAGGATTGAAAACAGAACAGAGTTTGCTTTGCACCAAGCTTTGGCTGGCATTGTATCCGTTTGCGTCTCTTTTTTACTCTGGAAAGCAAAAAATGGGGATAACTGACTTCTCATGGATGCTCATGGATCAAAGAGTTCCTCACTAACACATGGAGGAATAGACATGCTGCTGTTCTTTCTGCCTTTGTAAAAGTAACTTTATGCTCTCTGTATTGGCTTAATAGGCTGTGAAATCAGCAGTGCAGACCATTACTGTAGGAGGAGTGGGTACATCTCAATTTAAGACAATTATTCCCTTGGCAACTGCACCCAATGTTCAGCAGATTCAGGTACCTGGAAGCAAGTTCCATTACGTCAGACTCGTTACTGCCACAACAGCCAATAGTTCAACCCAGTCGGCCAGTCAAAATCCCAGTACAAATACACAGCCTCTCCAACAGGGTAAGTGCCGGTGCTGATGTGGTGTCTGAACTAAGTTTTTAATCCTTTGTTTGGTTTTTGAGGATTTAAATAGTTACATAATAGAAATTTTCAAGACTGCCAGATGTATCCGAGTTTGTGGTAGGTTTTGAAAGGTTTTGTGTTCTCCTGCTACCTCAGGTTTGTATGTGGAAATGCTCCTCTGTGTCAAATGGTTTTGTCATTGGGCCTGAATCCCTGCAGCATTTTCTGTTGCTTTCAACTAGCTTACCAGCATGGGGGTGACTTGTGGCAAGTCCCAGTTTCTCAGTATGAGAAGTGGGAAGTCATGAGAGCCCACGTATGTCTTGACAAAACTACTGCAATGTGAAGATCCTTCAATACAAAATGCATTAGAGGTGCCAAATGTTTCTTATGGTTCCTGTCCATGCTTTCTGGAGCTGTGACGGAATCAACGCTCTGAAACCAAGCTGTAGTATTTTAGTGTCCTCTTGGCAAAAAAATTGAGTGTCCAGAGGGGCTCTGCACCCAAACTGATTTTTAAACCATAGCTGCTAAACATATGCCTGCACTCTTGTGCACATAACTGTTCATGTAGGTGGTGTTTTGGCATAAGTGTTGCCTGTTAGGAGTTTGGTCAGTTACTCTCAGCATAGTTGCAGTAGTCGGTGTCTTTGGATTCTCTGCATATGAAAGTCTTGACTCAACTCTGTGCTGAGTGAATAATGCGTGTTAATGTAATGTTATGTCTTGATTGCAGCAAAGCCAGTGGTGGTGAATGCGACCCCAGTGCGGATGTCTGTTCCCATAGTGCCGGCCCAGACTGTGAAACAGGTAAGCTGAATGTAAAAGGCATATTACTGGCTTGTCAGCTGGATGAAAAAGTCCAATTTCAGCACCATCGTGAAATGTTCTATTAATAGAAGTGCATTCTGAACAAAAAAAAAAAGGGGGGGGGCAAGATTTCATCAAGACTTTCTTTCCAGGTGGTGCCCAAACCAATCAACCCAACCTCCCAGATAGTCACTACCAGTCAGCCCCAACAAAGACTTATTATGCCAGCCACTCCACTGCCACAGATACAGCCCAACCTCACCAACCTTCCCCCAGGCACTGTCCTGGCACCAGCACCTGGCACAGGAAACGTCGGCTATGCAGTCCTTCCAGCTCAGTATGTCACACAGGTACAGTCTTAACCCAGAGATAAGTAAGAAAGTAGTGCTGTTATGGAACGTATTGCCTTCCAGTTAGAAGTCCTTGCTCTCCAGCCAAGGTGTAGGGGTTAGTTGTACGCTTTGTCAAAATCTGGCCAATGCTGAGAATGAAAAGGAGAATAAATGAAACCCCCTGCTGAAAGCTGACTAGCCAGTCTGTTCAGACAAGAATTCAGTCAGCCTGTGGCATCACCAGTATCAACCTTATTCTTTGGATCCCTTTTGGTTTTGTTAAATCTGCTGTTTGTCCCTAAAAACACTTGTATTGCATCCTTCCTGTGCACTTGCCCAAATGTTCTCTTAAAGTGAAGAATACAGGTTTTTTGGAAAACTACTCAGACATTTGGTGTTCTAGACACAACCTGTCTCCTTCAGGCTGTCCACCATAGGTCCACATCTTAAGTGCCAGTCTGTCTTCAAAACCTATCTTAGCAGGAGAAAAGAGCTGTATGTAGGTAGAAAAAAAAAGTAGCCCAAAACAGTGTCACCTAGCAGGTTCTTAGGGGTGGTTCCTTTTACTTAATATGAAAAGCAATGTGTGGGTCCAGATACGAAGAAAAGTCAGGATGTAAATAATTTTGTTTTAGTTAAGTAATAAGGGGCTTGTAGGTGAAAGGGGCTACTATAGTCATTTGTGCAGAAAGTGATCCTGATCTGTTGGCGGTCAGGGATGCTTAAGAAAACAAGAGTGAGATGTGTGTTTTCAGGAGCTGGAACTGTTTGTGGTCTGAACATTTGTTTGTGTTATCCGTATGTCTGTAGACACTGTTAAAGAACAAAAATATCATCTAAAATACTGGGGTTTTGTTAAATACGAAGACTTGACCTTGTTGCCTGGTCCAAGTTCTGCAAATTTCTAAATCTGCGCTTGCAAGCATATTATTTTTTATAACAGTATCTGGAAAGCTAATTAAAATACTTTGTACAAGTCCTCTTGAGCATGCTTTAATTTATTTCATGTTACACATTACCTTTTTGTTTTGTTAGTTACAGCAGTCGTCATATGTATCTATAGCAAGCAACACTGGCTTCACAGGGACATCTAGTATTCAGTCCCAAGCACGGCTACCATTTAATGGGTGAGTATTTTGCAACAAGTTAAAAAAAAAAAAAAAAAAAAAAAAGACAGCAAACCTGCGGTATAGGCTGATGAATTTACAGACTTTTTTCAGTGCTATTATAAATAAAGGCAGGGACTCAGATGTTGGGTTTTGTGGGATTTCTAAGGACATCAAGTATACTGTGTTGAGGTTAATAATTCTGACTAAAGGACATGCATCTAACTAATAACTGAACTACCCTCCTGATGAAAGCTATTGTAGCTCCCTCCACCATCTTTGTTTTTGTTTTCAATTCCTATGGCAGAAAGTTGACCTGAAATTTTGTTGATGTTTGTGCTTCATTTTGCATCAGAGCCTGGGAGCTACAGGCTTGAGCTATTTTTCCACATTGCTGGAAAGAGGTAGTGGTCGATACAGGAGCAAGATGCTAAGCACAAACAAATCCAACCAAGCCTCAAAATGCATCTCAAGCCCAAAATGGTTCATAATAGGAGGCTTTGGTTTGTTTATTTGTTCTCAATATTGTATTTTCACTTTAAAGATGAAAATAACAGCTAACGTGGGATATTTTCCCTGCATTGACCCAGCCAGCTTTTAGCTGTTCTGCACTGTCCTTTTGCGTTATTATTTGTTGGAAATTGCGTACGCCAAGGTGCTTTTTGTTGCTGCAGCCTAAACTGTGATGCAAACTAATCCTTAATCCAGATGCAGCTATCCAAATGAATGGGTTTGATTTAATCTCCCTGGTATTATGTGCAGAAATTGCTGGATAGGGATGGAATGAATCTCATCAAAAGCGATTAATGACACAAAATCCTAGCTTTTAAGAGCAGTTAAAGCCTGTGTTTGATATAAAACTCATCTTTGAGCTGAATGCCGTGTTTTGGCTTGCTTGCCCATTGTTCTAGGTTTAGTCAATTTTGTTGTTGCTGTTCAAAGGTAAAGGCATGATCTTAATCTATGAACCTTTTTTGGACCTAGTCCCGTTGCGTGACGACAGGTTCTGGGGAAGTTTTCTCTGACTGCCATTTGCAGTTGTGCATCCTCTAGCTTTAAGCTTCATTTCTACTTAAGACATGTAGACAGATTTGCAACAAATAACCCAGCTTTTTCTGGGTTGGAAATACACTATATATAATAGTTACTTACGTCAGCCAAGAACCTAATGGTAAGGGAACATAAAGACTTTTCAGAATTTTCATCAACCGTTTACTTGAATTTAAAATAGGAAGAAACTGAAACTAATAAAACTGTGTGTGTATAAATAGATGCGTTTTGTGTATCAATAGATGCAATAGATGTATAAATAGTGTATAAATAGATGCATTTTTTCCCCCCTCTACAGAATTATTCCTTCTGAATCTGCAAATCGCCCCCGGAAGCCTTGCAATTGTACAAAGTCTCTATGTTTGAAATTGTAAGTACATCTTGTTTGTTGTTAAGCCTTATCCTTGACACCATATTTATGCCAAGAATCAAAAAGTAGTGTTTTTAAGTATGTCAGAAATGTTATGTCTAGATTGTCATTTAAAGCTGCTGGTGACACTGGTGGAGATGTCACAGTGCACGTGCCTTCATGTAACTCGTGAGCTGTATGGACCCTAGCGTTTCATAATGTTAGTGTTCATAATGTGCCCTTGTGTGTGGTAGAGCCAATTCCACTCAGCAGCTGGAGTTGCAGTATTGCTGTGAGTGACATGACATCCCACAGTATCATCAGTGGGCATCTACTGTGCTTTTGCAAATCCCTTGAGTAATGCCATGCTGTATGAAGTACTTCAGCAAAATTGGGCTGTTATGTTTTTTTTTTATGGTTGGTTGGGTTGGGTTGCAGGGATAGTTGGTTTGTTTGTTTTAAACATTTGAATGGGCAAGCGATTCTTAACTGCTAGGTCTAAGGCTCGATCATCTTCATGAAATCTTTTGCTGTTTTATCGAGCGTGTTTGTAACAATTTGACGTAAAAGCATTTTAAGTTGAGGAATTTAAGTTCCTTGCCTCCAGCAAATTCAGGATGTGGATTTCTGGACCATATCAGGAGGAGATAATAAAATTGGTCTGTGCTTCATGGAATGTTACTCAATGAAGAGGAAATCATTGGTGCGCTTCTCCAAGACAAAATGATGAAGTAGTGTCTGAACCCTCGTTAAGAAATGTGTTTGAACTTTGCAGTTTGGATATCTTTTCATGTAATAGACCCCACACCTGTGTGGGAAGGTATGCCCTATACTGCCTAGTCTCAAAATTGCTTGTTGCAGAGCAGACAGGGTAAACAGGAAGATGTCTAGCTGTTCCTTTGTTTAGCCTTTCTTTCCTCTTACAACATAAGGTGTTGTCTTCATGGTGCCAAATATCCGTTAGATGCCTGGAGTTTTCCACAGATTTTAGTCTTTGGCTCTTGAATGCTCTGGAAACTCTGAGAGAATAACGGCATTGTTGCTCATGTCTTGCACCAGCAAGAATGCTGTTAGGCTTCCACAGGTGCTGCCACCTTTAGAATGCTGTTTGGGAATGTGCTGTTCTGGTGCATTATTGTAATTATATCTTTAAGTGGCTAGGCATTGCAGAGCAAACAGCTAACTTGTTCTGGCAAAGGTGCTTTCTCACCAGTAGTCATACTTCATGTGTCTGTAAGGGGAGTTACTTTTCCCAAATGAATGTTGCAGATGGCTACATAGCCCATTCTACAAAGAAGAAAACTCCAAGGTGATTTGTTCAGTGGTGCTCTGGATTGATGCCATGCCAGTGCTGTTTGTTTTGAAATCTAGGACCGTTGCAATGCTGAATTTTAAGCAGGAGAGAAAGGAGAGCTATTACAAGTTGTTAACACATTTTATGTAGTTCATCCCTGGGACCATTCAGGATGCTAAAAATCACCAAAATGCAATTTGACCAGATGGAGGGTTCTAGTGGCATCCAGGGCAGCCCTAATCTACTTCTTGCAGTGTTGCCCGAGGCAAATGACAGGAAGTGGAAGTCAGTTTGGCAAGGGATTTAGGCTCCTAAAAATGAACATAGATTCCCAATAGTATTTGAAGATCAGCTGAAAAGGATCAGCAATTTCCATCAACTATTGTTGGAAGTGGTACTGGGAGCACTGGAACCTGTCAGAGTTTCTCATGGTGTGAAATCATGTCTGAGCTGAGGATGAATGTGGTGTATTTCCATGTATCAGACCCACAGGGTGATGGGATCTTGTTTTTGGTGGGAGGTAGCACAGGTGCAGAAGAGAAAAGGTGATGCGGTAGGTTATTCCTGTTGGTATTTTGCTGCTTCTTATTTACATCCTTTCCCCTTTAGAAAGTCTCCAATAATGGCAGTTTTATCCTTATTCAGATCCTTTCCAGTTACCCATGCTTCAAAGTCTGAGATGTACTTGTTAATCATAATCTCTTCTTCCATCCCTGCTTTTCTCTCATTCTTTCTTTAACTCTGCCTTACTTCACAGCTGACAATAGCTTCTGGGCATAGCTACCAAAAAATGTTCCTCGCTGTGTTAGTCCTGTGAGATGTCAGGTTGCCTGTTAACTTACTGTTGCAATCAGTTGCTCTTCGTTTTGACTGTATGAGAGCTCCTAAAGCTAACTTGAACCAGCAGGGTCAGGAACTGTCTATGAGGATAACCACCCAAGGACTGCCATGGAACCAAGCCCTATTAGCTTCTTGTGCTGCTTTGAGGACCTGAGCTGTCTGAACATCAGCTCAGACAGACACCTTGTCCATGTGGAGCTCAGCATAGGGTGACTCAGGTGTTCATCAGTGCATATGCATGGTCACCAGACCAGAAACGGCTGGTGCTGCCAACAGTAGTAGCGCCAAGGTAACGGTCATGTTTACAAATGCCTTGTCTATCTTCCGTTTCAGGTACTGCGATTGCTTTGCAAATGGTGAATTCTGCAATAACTGCAACTGTACAAACTGTTACAACAACCTGGACCATGAAAATGATAGGCAAAAAGCAATAAAGGTGAGGGGTCTTTTTTTTTTTTTCCTCTTTCTGATGTCATGGAAGGAAAGAGCCTGTTCCTGCTCGTATATATTTGGGTGTGTTGCTGAGTTAGCGCCGTGATTGGACAGCAGGCCTTTTAGTTTGCTTCAAAGATAGCTAGAGTGAAAGAAGTAGCTGGTGTCTTCCGAAGCCACGGCATGGGGCCGGGTGGGTGTGTAACACCCTGATCTCCCACCTGTGCAAGATGTAAGCTGTTGCGTTGCATCTGTAATTTCTACTCCCTGCATGCATTGTTTGACCCTTTGGATCTGCCTTGACAGGCCTGCCTTGACAGAAACCCTGAAGCCTTCAAGCCCAAAATAGGTAAAGGAAAGGAAGGAGAATCAGACCGGCGACACAGCAAAGGGTGTAACTGTAAACGCTCGGGATGCCTCAAAAACTACTGTGAATGTTACGAGGTAAGAAGTATTCTCTCATCTTAAAGATGCTGGTTCTTCCTTTCAGTGCTGCGGTTTTGCTGCTGTGCTTTGTCTTTTGCTCTTTTTCATGTTGCAATAATAGTTTTGGGTCTCTCTTTTCTTCCAGCAGTTTACACGTAGAAAGCCATGTGTTTTGCAAGATTGATCACTTCTGTCATCTGAGTTTAATTTTAAAACATGTAATAACTCTGAACACAGGCTTGGAGCTCTCCTTTACTGAAGAGCAATATTTTCAAAAGAAACCTACTGCATCATGTCCCTCGGAGCTCAAGTAGTTATTGCAGCATTGCAGAGACACTCTGGGATGGAACGTGTGTGGAAGCCAAAGTCAAAAGTTTGTGTTGCATCAGATAACTGATCGCTCTACGGATGCAGAGACAGTGGCAGACTGACCTGTCTCATAGTTTAACCACTTAAATTCTGCTGAAAACAGCAGATTGGGAAAGAAGGGCATGAGTGGGATACTGTTCATTTGCACTGGATTCAAGTATAAATTCTGGGAAGGCACCTCACCTTGAATTTAAAGAGAGGACAACTACCTGAGGATTTCTGCTAGTGGCTAATTGCAAACAGACTAAAACAAGATCACCTTTCCCCTGTGGGTGGTCCTTAAGGGTGTCAAAACTGCGACAGGCTTCTCACGTTCTGTTTGTTTCTTTCAGGCAAAAATCATGTGTTCTTCCATATGCAAATGCATTGGCTGCAAAAATTTTGAAGAAAGCCCAGAGCGAAAGACATTGATGCATTTAGCGGATGCTGCCGAAGTTAGGGTCCAGCAGCAGACGGCTGCGAAGACCAAGTTATCTTCCCAGATCTCAGATCTCCTAACAAGGCCAACACCAGCACTCAGCAGTGGTGGGGGGAAGTAAGTTAACGCAGCTCGCGATTTTGCCTGGTTCTAATGTGTTTTTTTGGATACACAACAAGTATATCCCTGTCATCTTCGAATGTTACCTAAGCTGTAGGACCAGGAGCACTCGGGTGACTGGAGCGTTTTGCTCACACAGCTTTGTTTCCTGTAAATCTAGTGTGTGCCACATTTGGCTATGTTCAAGCGTGTAACTAAGCATGGTTGCCCATGTGCTGCCAGGAGCCATGAAGTATGCATGTCGCGTTTACTGGGTGGTTGTAAACCTTGAGCCGCCCGTACACTGAAAGCTGGAGAATTGTTCTGTGTACCTGGGCAGGTCAAAATGGGCTTTACCATGTTTCTCAGTGGAGACAGGCACTGAACACAACAGCCTGTCTGTTCATTTGACTGCTGCTGTGCCTTGTTCGCTGCCTGTTGGAGTGAGTGGGTTCTTTGGTTTTCTGTTTGTTTCAGGCTGCCCTTTACATTTGTAACCAAGGAGGTGGCCGATGCAACTTGCGAATGCCTTCTCGCGCAGGCTGAGCAAGCCGAGAAGTTGGGCAAGTCGAAAGCTGCGGCAGAGCGCATGATCCTGGAGGAGTTTGGACGCTGTTTGATGAGAGTGATTAACTCTGCGGGCAAGTCCAAAAGTGACCCTTGTGCCATGAACTGCTGACGCGTGCACAAGAGCCACAATGAAGTGGACTGAACAGAACACTTAAGGCACAGGGACACTTTGGTTTGGCATAGAGGATTTAATAATACTCGTTAATTTGGTGCTTGTTTTAAATTGATTTGCGGAAGATGAAACAAGAAAATATTTTATATCAAGATTTAGAGCCTTTTAAATTTAACTAAATCCTCTTCTATGTAAGATGATGCCTAAAGGTCAATTTTTCTTCCTGATGTACAGCTTTTAACGTGGGTTTCTTAAGGGAAAAAAAAAATAGCTGTTTTCTCCCCTTTCCCTCAAAATAATTGCCTGAAGGGCATATATAAATGATTATAATATATATTATTTACAGTATATGGAGTTGCATTGCTTTGTGTGTACAGGAAAATGCAGATGATGGCAAGAACCAGATGACACTTTTGGCAACAGGCTCATAATGAAGAGGTATCTGTGTGTCGAAGTTAGTTCTAAAAGGCAACGTCTGGAAATGAGCATCTAATTGGAAGGTGGTACCCATATGTAGGACGTAACACTGCATGCTTCTTCAGTGCACAGAGCAGCGTGAAATATGCAGGCGAGTACACGGGGATTGTTTGCAGGTCTAGTGTTGGACAAGTGGTTGAGAATCTCGCTTGAGCAGACCCCAAGGAATTTGGAGGCAAACTGGATAATTGGGAATTTTTTTATATGATCATGGATGAGGGCTCAGGTGTATTTTAAGGTGGAACTCAGAGGCTGACAGTGGCCTGCTCTTGAAAGTGAGGAAGAGCAGCTGTGCCACAGTGCCAAGCTGTCTGCCCAGCGTATGGTGTTAGCTGACTGTGCAGCAGGTAGGTGCTGTTGCTTGGGTGAAGCTCTGTGTTCAGAGGCCTGCAGGAGCCTAATCCCTCGCTGCAGGTAGGGATGTGCAGTCCGTTGTGTTTTCTAGGGTGAAGCTGTTGCCCTGGAGAAGTGTTTAAGCCTGAGAAGCTGAGGTCACAGGAGACCATGGAGCCACAGTTGTCTTAATGAGGACTTGAGACAATCTGGCTTTTAACTGACCTGTGACCACAGGTGGAGGTTACATTCAGCCTGGTTGTGTGTTACCATGATGCTGCTTCTCAGTATCTTGGTGGTTTATTTGGCGTAAGGGTTTTTTAAGTGTTGTTTAGAATGACAGTGCTGTGATGGGGGAGGATGCTAGCGCAGAATCAAGGTTGCTGCCAAAATAGATCTATGGATCCTTTGATCCAAAAAGGAGGAAAATATACCAACATAACACACAAATCACCTTAGAGCTCTGTGTAGATTGGAGCAGGGGATTTTCTTCAGTATTTGTTACAGGCCATCTCAGATCACGTTTCTGATAGTAGAATACATTTGCAAAATCAACGTGGTAGGTTACTTACCTAATGTGAATGTCAATAACAATTTTAATAACTGTCTCATTGCTGCCTGAACAAGATGGCTTTTCTTTTTTTTCCAAAAAGGATTTGCATTCTTCATGTAAAACTGTAAACACAGAGATGTGGCAGAGCTCTTCCTCGAGGTTTTCTGGCGAGGATAAGCTGGGAAAAGATAGGGGCCAGGCAAACGTGCAGCAGAGCCGAGCACCTACGGGTGTGTTTGACGGCAATAGGACAGGAAGAGGCTTCTGCTCCCTGTCTTCACCCTGTGGCCCTGCGTGGTGAGCAAAAGGCCCTTTGTCCTCCATGCTTCCTTGTGCCCCCCTCCCCAGCATGGCTCGGGAGCATGAAGGCCCTGGGAGGTGTGCCAGTTTGGTGTCCTGCTGGTCACCGTCTGAAGGGCTCTGCCTGGTAGAAGCATCTCCCTCAGCATAAACCGCAAGTCTGATAGTGCAAATCTCTGAAAAAGGAATCCATCTCTCATGTAAGTAACTACTTTCTTTCCATAATTAAGACTTGGGTTTATTAAAAGTCAGTACAGTAACTTTACATGTAGATAGGGCAGATACTCAGTTTACTTCTAGTGAGCTAACATAGTATGTCCAGTAAGATTTGTATAAATGTAAATTAGTGTAAGTGAATAAAGTAATAACTACGTACATTATTTTTTAAACAGATTGCAATATGCCTTCTTTTGTTTAGACTTCAATCCATGTTAATTTTGTATATATTCTGTGTCTTACTCTAAATTGCACCTTTTGTGATGTGTATTTATATACAGTGTGCAGAAACACTTGTGAAATTTAGATTACAGTTGTAATTATGTATGATGGCATTGCTTGAGAATATTTTACTTGTAAAGACTTTGAAGGTGCAATCAAATGCTCTTAGTTTTTTCGGTTTTACTTTGAACAAGCTTTCTCCAATATTAAGCTGGGATTCCTCTCTCCCCTCTCCCTGGTGTGATACGTATGGATTGGGTTTTGTACTTCCTTAGCCATTTGAATCAAACTGCTGGACAAGATTTACAGTCAAGCCCATCCAGTTACAAAAAAATAATTGGGAACGGGGCAAGGGTTCATTTTCTAGTTCTGTTTACATCTGAAAGTAGAAAAATTAAATTTATATTTACTAGACCTATTCAAAGAATACACTTTTCTATATTGTAAAAATAAAACAGTCAGATAAATCACAAAGAAAAATAAACATTTATACTATTCTGTAAACACTTTTTTGTACTCCTTTCCTTCAGCACTGACGAATACATACTAAAGAACTGCACTGAAGTATCAAAATCAATACATCTGTTATCACTAGGCTCTCTTGCGATGCAGGTACTGGCTTGACTTCCCAATATGCGATTGAATCGTACCAGAGATAAACTCTGGGTTGTTAGCGTATTTCGATGTCTTTTTTTTTTAATTAAAAAAAAAAATAAGAAAAACTTTGATGAAAAAATGTAGTGTTTGCAGGACAAGAGTTGAGCAAAGAAAAATCCGCAAGGCCGGACCACTGAGCCCGTCTGCCACATCCTTGGGGATAGCAGGGTGCCATGCAGATCTGGTTGCAGGACCTGGGCCAAACTTGCAGGTAAATCTTTTTGGGGAGCCTTTGGCTGCTTGTTAGTAGGACACGAGGCACTGTTTTGATGTGCAGTTTGGGGCGTCTTCAGCCTCTTTGGGGAGGAAGCGCGTGACCCACCCTTGCCGTGGTACGTTACTGGGTGTCGCTGGGGAATACGAGCCAGTTAGGAGAGCCTGTGGGTTTTTTCCTGCCAAGTAAAAACTGCTTTTATTTTTGTGCGTCCAACTGCTACGTTCAGGTTTCTCCTTAACAGCTGGGCGGAGGTGACACAGGATCGGTGCTCGGGGAGTCCCAGGCGCCTTGCCAGGACGGTTAGCGGCCCCCGGGCCTGCCCTGGCTGCGTCAGCCCGCCTCCAGGCGCAGCTGGGCCCAGCGCCATGCTGCTGGCGGAAGCACAGCCCGCGCTCCCGCCCTTCCCTTCCTTCCCTCCTCGCGGCCGCACCACACCATTGGCCGCCGCCGCGCACCCGCCCCCGCTTCCCTCTTCGCTATTGGCTGACGGGCCTTCACTCAGCAGCCGCCGTTCGCCCGTTGGAGGAGGGAGGGAGGGTGGCGTGAAGCCAGCGCGGGGGCCAATCCGCAGGGCCGCTGGGCGACCAATGGCGAGCGCTGCTCGCGGCAGCCAATAGCGGCGCGGCCCCCCTCCCCTATATATAGCGGGGCGGGAGGGAGCCGTTCTCTTTCCCGCCGCGCCGCAGGAGGGTGTGGGCAGCGCTATGGGTCCGAGTCGCGCCGCGCTGCGGGGTGCGAAAAGGTTCACAAACACCCCGCTAAAACCCAATAAAAAAACTAATTCCTCCGAGCCGCTGTCCGATGATGAGCCTCACTGCTGTTCACATCCCGACACGCCGTGACGACCGCTGTCGAGCTGAGGACGGCGGCTCCCCTCACCCCGTGCCCCCCCCCCTTCCGCGCCCCTCGCTGACGCCCCCATTTTCCCCTTGTCGCCAGGCCCCGGCTGAAGGAGGAGCCCGGTCCCCGCGGGAGCAGAGGCGGAGCCCCCCCGGTCACCGCCCGGAAGGCGCCGGCAGCGCCCGGAAACGGGAGGCGGTGCCGGGGCTGCCACGTTGGAGCGGGCCCGGGACGGGTGAGAGCCGGCACGGCCCCCATTTTCCCCTTTTTTTTACCCCAAATCCCCCTCGGAAATCACGCCTGGAGCGGCGGGGCTTTCCTCCCCGTTATACCCCTCTTTTTGGGGCGGCTTCAGGCTTTGATCCTCTTTATTTATCTCCCACTAACGCCCCGTTTTCCCCCTTTTTTAAGCATCACCCCGCCACGAACACCCTCTTCCTCCCATCCCCTAAAGAAACCAACTCCTGGCATCCCCTAACGCGACCGCTCTCAGCGCCCTCCTCCGCTTCATCTTTATCTTTTCATTATTTTTTTTTCCAGCAAAATGAAGCTGAAGGAGGTTGACCGCACTGCCATGCAGGCATGGAGCCCTGCCGAGCAGCACCCCATTTATCTGGCCACGGGTGAGTTTCATGAAGCCGGTGTTAGCGGGCCTCCAGCTGTAAAATGCTTATAATTGAAAGCTGTAGCAGTTAGCTCGTTTCTGGGAGGCGATCTGTAGGCGACAACGAGTTCCCTCTCCTTTGTGCCAGGGTACGGTGATAGCAACCCGAATTGCTGGGACACTACCCCATGTTGCTTATCTGCCGCTTGCCGTGGGTTTCTGTCCGTCCTCAGGGAAAGATGAACGTTCTCCCAAAGCTTTTCCTATTCGTGCTGGGTAAAAAACCCACTGAAGGCAACCGTAGAGAAGAGACTTACATAGAAGTCTAAGTAACTCAAACAGAAGTCTGACCGCTTCTCAGAGCCCTTTTTGCAAGCGTGATTTTTTTAATGCTGCTTTTGGAGCTGCTCTTCTGCATAGCATCTTTATCTCACTGATGAGCCCTCTCCTTTGCAGGTACATCGGCCCAGCAGCTGGATGCAACCTTCAGCACGAGTGCTTCCCTGGAAATATTCGAGCTGGACTTAGCAGACCCTTCGCTGGATATGAAGTCCTGTGCCACCTTCTCCTCCTCTCACAGGTGAGCGGCGGGGTTGTCGCACGTGGTTTGCGCTGAAGGGCTGATGCGTGGGGTTTGGCTGCGGTTGTTGAGGACAGAAGCTCTGCTGAAGGACATCATTACAGCTACATAAGTGGGGCTATATTTTCAGTTCTTGAGCAGTAACTTCAAGGCCTAAAGATCTAAGATTCTTTTGTGAGATTTTTACCAAATGCAGTTTCTTGGGGCCTTAGAAGTTAGGTCTTGCCTTTAAGTAGATCAGGAGGGATTGAAATGAGGTCTTTGCTGCATTTGCACACAGTAAGCTTGTGGCCCTGTTTCAGGATGTTCTCCAGATTCGGATAAGTAACAGTTACAGTGGCTTTTGCAGGAGGAAGCATGAGGCGTAGGGCTGCTGTCAGTCCTGCAGCAACACTTTCCCTGGCTGCTGCTGTGGCTCACAATCCCTGCCCTGCAGTTGTTTCTCTTCTGATATGCAGGGCTGGGGAAGGAACAGCCAGCACAGCTCCGGAGTGCCTTACGCCTGAGCTGTGGGAGAGCTGGTGCTGATGCTCCTTGCTGATTACTGAGGGCAGAGTGATGACATTGAGCCCCTGGGATTTTTTCTCCCTTGCTTTAAATGTGACTGAGATTAGTCAAAGCTTGCCAAGTGGCGTTTGCTTTACTGACTTTCAGAACCCACCTGCTATGGCCAGGAGGATGTAGAGCTCCTTTAGAAGTGCTTCTCTTTGTGAACAGCACAAGTGTTTGACTTTGCCCTCAGAAGACACATTGCAACATTGCAAAGGAGGTTTTTGTTGTCTTTTTTTTTTAAGACAACAACCCATACCTTAGCTTATAAAGTATATGTCAGGTTATATTTTGGTGTACAGCAAATGAAAATGGCTGGGCGAACAAATCCAGAAAAGATGAATTCAGCAAGAAGTTTTGTTAACTGTCCTCCTGTGGAAAATGTGACGCTGCTTCTGTAGAACCACTCTTTATCTTGGAAAGAGCAAAGGGCAAGAGGAAAGTACTGGCGCAGTTAACTCTGGGTTTTGTTCTTCATCCTTTTCTGCTTTCTTCTAGGTTATTTACATGTTGAATCTTGCTGGTGGTGTAATGCTAGTGCCCTGATAGCCTGTTACTCACCCCTTTTGTAGTTACGTGCGGAACTACAAAAATCAGTGTACCCAGAGAGAAGGCCATTTTGGTTTGTGGTGTGGATGAGCGCACCATTACTGTAATCTGGATGCTGTAGCGGGACAGTGACCACTGACACTGAGCTGCTGAGCACTTGGTGCTTACAGTATTCGGCAGCCAGCATATGCTCTTTGTCTGGCCTTCCCCGGTATATATTTTAATATGCCGAGCTTGATGTGCTGTGAAGAAATCAGTCACAGGTAATCCAGAGAAAGCCGAGAGTTCAGCAGTAACACAGTGAAGGCTCAAGCAACTCGTCACCACCTTCCAGAGCGTGTGGGTTTGCATTCTGCTTGTGTAACACCTGCCGTGTGACAGTGTGGCGCTTCATGCGGAAGAATACCATGCTTTGCATGGCTGAATACACAGGAATGCTGTCTTGATTTTTTAACAAGTTGGAGCTGAAGTAATTTCTTCTTTTTTGTGAATGGACACAATGGTTTGAAAACATCTCTGGAAGTATATTTAGTTCTTCCAGTTCAGCCTGGAAACTCGATTGCAGTCCAAGTGACACGTGTCTGTTGTGAGCGAGCCACTCACTGCGCACCCAGCACAACAGATGAAAGTTTGCCCTTCCAGGAGCACCTACAAGGAAAAGGATTTGCAATCTTTTAATAGCTCCACCAATTTTCTCTCCCTTGCACGAACAGTTGGCCACATATAGCAGAGGTTTGCCTGCAGAGTAAAATGGGCTACGTTGACCTGACGGTGGATGGTTGTAGCCTGTGGGTGTCTGTCTTGCAGGTACCACAAGCTGATCTGGGGGCCGCACAGCATGACCGCAGGCGAGCGAGTCTCCGGAGTCCTGATCGCTGGGGGCGAGAACGGGAATGTCATTCTGTATGACCCAGCCAAAATCATAGCTGGAGACACCGAAGTCATTATTGCCCAGAAAGACAAGCACACGGGACCCGTGAGAGCACTTGATGTCAACATGTTCCAGGTGGGTTTTCTGCTGTTTGACATGTACAGACATGGATGAGTGGCATGTCTGAGCAAGTTATTACCTTATACGTATCTGTACCTTTATCAGCCCTTGAGAAGGTTGACCTAAACCTGCTCTTTGCATCTTCATTAGTAAAAACCTGTCCTGTTGCTGGCATCTCGGGAGAGGGAATGAAGACTTGTAGGTGTCCAGTTGATTCCTTCCCCTCATAATTTGATGTTGTCAATGTTGCAGGAGTTTTTAGCTCAGCCTCAGTGTAAAATAGAGGTGGTTTTCTGTGCTGTTTTAACCAGTCTTCCCTTTCAGTTCCCATAGGATGTGCTGATTTTGTCCTTGTGACGTTTTTCTGGGCTGTCACGCTTTTGTTCTGGTGACATTCAATTTAAGATGTCCCCTTTTGGGAGATGGCATCAACATCTCTAAATCTCCTCCCTGGAAAAGGGAGGCAGAACAAACACACTGTGACATGGTCTCTTAAGGCAGAACAGCTCTCGAAATCAGCAAGCTTGCTCCATCGTTAATGAGAGTTTAGTTCCTTGTAAATACAGTGGCTTGGTTTTTCTTCAGCCCCCTCCAGCTGCAAGGGAATTGAGTCGATTTCCTTTCCTAAATAGCACTTTTGGCCCTGGACACTTGCTTTCAGCAAGGCCATCCTTTGTTCATTGTGTCTTCTCGAATGGTTTCCTCTCCTCTCCTGTCCCTCATGAAGTTGGGACTTGCTGGTCAGCAGACGTGGGATGCGATCAAAGGGCGTCCAGCGGCTCCTGTTTGCGCCTTCCCACCCAGACTGTCGCATCCTGGCTGCAGCAGTGAGAGCTGCAGCACTGCCTCCCTGTCTGCCCCGTCCTGCAAATGGCACCGCTCTTCTGGCCGCTGTGCAGCCTCCTCATGGGCGATTGCCATGGGGGGGAGCAATCAGGAAAACAGAAATTTGGCTGTTGGCATGCCAGTCTGTCTCCGTGTATGTTTTTTAATTAACTCAGCGCTATCTGCAATCTCAAACATTGCTTTTATTTTCCTTAAGCTGCTCTGTGTGAACCAAAGGCTATATCCTGAGCTCGTATGAGAAATTGGCACCGTCTTGTCCATCTGATGCTTCCCAGCAGCTAAGACTCTGAAAGCTGATGCTGGAAATACTCTTAGCGTCTGTTAATGTGTCTTACAGACTAATCTGGTGGCCTCTGGTGCTAATGAGTCTGAAATCTATATCTGGGACTTGAATAATTTTGCCACGCCGATGACTCCAGGAGTGAAGACGCAGGTACTAGATCGGTATTTCTTAAATACTGTAAACTAATGAAAAGCATGAATGTCATTTATGTTGAGAGCTCATTAAAATCAACTTTAGAAGCTATACGGAAAAAAGAGACTTATGATAGAAAGCAATTAATTGTAGTTAGTGATGAACTGCGTTTCTGTCGCTGATTGTTAGAGTCCTTGTACAACAGTTGTTTCCTATTAATGTAAGTAAAAATATGTTGCTTTACCGCATATTGTTTCCCAGTGGCTTCCTGAAAGGTCAAGAAAACTGGGCTTTTGGTGCTTGCAATGGGCTTTTATTAGTCTGTGGGGTTTGAAAAGCAGGTATTTTTGTTCGTGTGATGTGCCTCTGTTATGGCAGGAGCCCGTGTCCCTTCAGGAGAGCTCTATAGCTGCAGCTGAAGTAGCTGTCAGTGAACGTGTATGGTAGCACGTCAGTTATGACAGCGCCGTGTTTTGGCTTCCATTATGGCTAACGGAGAATTTTTGCCCGGCTTCATACAAGGGTGACCAACCACTGCTGCCTTTCTGGGAGCACAGCTCGAGTGCTGTGTCGGTCAGTACCATCATGTGCAGCCCCTGCAAGGAGCAAGCTGCTGTCATTCCCCTGCAGCAACGTGGGATGTGCAGACCACTCCAGAACTGCAGTTCTCACTGGCTGCACAAGCATTGCTTGATGTCTTCATGTGGCACAATTTTAAATAAATTATCTTTTTAAAAGTACCCCTTCTAGTCTTAGAATAATGTTGCGTTTTATCAAGTAGTAAGTACTAACAAGCAGAGTCTCTCTGGTTACACCATTTTTTAAATATCCATAGCCACTGCACACAGGATGAATCTCATCTAGTCTGCCTTTGTGTGTTTCACTGCATGTTTGTATCTGAAGACCACAAAGACAGAGACTGAGGGAAAACACAAGTAAGACTAGAAGCAGCTGCTGAAAAGGGAGAAGATGAGGCAGTAGGGTTGGCAGTTACATTTCTGTGTTTCAAGGAGCGTTTGGGTGACGGCATTTAGCCTCTCTTCAAAGATCTCTGGGGAAGAAAATAGCTTTTTGTCCTTTGTCTTGTGAAGGAGCTGGAAGAATGAGAGGAAGTTGTTTAAAAGCATGTACTTTATGCAGCTCTTGTTAGGAAATTATGCAAGAACTTTGTAGTTACTGGAAAATCAGTGTACTACTACTGCGTGGTAAGTTGGAGGCAATGAAGTGAGGAAATAGAATGAGCAGATATCTGGAGTTTAAAGATTTCTAGTTTAAAACTGTTAGTGTGGATACTTTGTTTGGGATGGGTACTTCATTATCACGTGGATATTTTGGGAACCTTGCTTTTGTTAAGGATCTCTGTGTAGGATTTTCTACATTGACAGTTTTTTCAGGGGCTCTACCCTGCAGCAGGTGTATGTAGGAAAGCAGAATACTCGCAGTACCTGTGGTGAATCTCCTTACAAACATGTTATATAGTGGGGCCCAAAAAGAAAGCCTTTTGAGGCCTTGCTTTGTTAAGGGTGTGACAGGCTGTTCTGTGTGCCCGGCAGCCTCTCGAGGACATCAGCTGCATCGCCTGGAACAGGCAAGTCCAGCACATCCTGGCATCTGCCAGCCCCAGTGGCCGAGCCACCGTGTGGGATCTCAGGAAGAACGAACCCATCATCAAAGTCAGTGACCACAACAACCGGGTGAGTTAGCTCGCGTGAGGAGCTGTGCGGGGAGCTACAGGGTGTCTCTTGGCACGGGGCGCTCCTTCTATACGTGACACAGAGATCGTGGTGCTCGCTCCAGTTCTTTACAACACGATGAACGTCAGGCAGTGCTCTTAGAAGGCTGTGTACGTGCAGAGGGCTTGCCCTTCACCAGTAGAGCTTGGCAAGGGCAGATCTTGGTGATGGAGAGCACCACAGAGGGGTTGTCAGCCATGAGTAGGTTACAGAGGATGCTGCCTCCCTATGCTCAAAATCACCATGCCTGCCCCTGCCATGCTGTAAATACAGAAGAGAGCCTGTTGAGCTTGTGGAGGATGAACTCCATGTATAATTCTGCATGTTTGTAATTGGGTAAGGTAAAAACCTTGAAGAATCACCAAGAGCTCATAATGATATTGACATGTGCGCTCCTGAAATAGCTGCTTGGTCACTGTGCTCTGATTCTGGTAAGCTTCCTAACTCCATGTTTTACATATCTGGTCCCTGACATAATAGCAGCACAATAGGCTGGCTTCATCGTGTGATTGTGGGTTGTGATGGGATGTTCCCACAATGATAATCTCTGTCTAGTGATGGCTTTTGTTAAAATATCAATGGAAGTTAAAATTAGCAAAAAAGCTCTGTATGGATGCTTTTACAATGTTCTTAGATTAAAACACAGGATTTGAACAAGACAGTACGAAGTCACCTGCTTGAGAGGGCCTTGGGGAGCTAACTGCAGCTCTCCTTGCTAATGGAAACAAGGAGAGCATCCCACGTTGAGTGCAGTCAGAAACAACGCCCGGAAATACAGCCACAAATTGGCACTTACCTGAAGACCCTGTTTTCCTCATGCTTAGACCTGTTTAGGCTGGTTGTCTTCTGTTCTCTAGCGCTGTTTAGTTACCCTGTGCTGTGGCACAATGTTATCCTTCAGATGCACTGCTCTGGCCTGGCATGGCACCCCGATGTTGCTACCCAGATGGTCCTGGCCTCGGAGGACGACAGGTTGCCCGTGATTCAGATGTGGGACCTTAGATTTGCCTCCTCGCCGCTGCGTGTTTTGGAAAGCCACACAAGGTATGAGAAAAGCCGGAAAGGCTTCCGTTTACGGGGCCTGCGGATTGGAAGGGACCAGGCCTCACATTAAAAACGCCTTCCTCCTGAAAAAAATTGACATTCCTGATTTGTTTTATGCTGTACAAGAGGGAGCTGGAGTTCAAAGAAGTAGCAGAAGCTTGCTTTAAAAAAAAAAAAAAAATACAGGTTTGCACACGCTGTAAAGGCAAACACACCCTTCTGGTACACTGGTATCGACATTCTCCTACAGAGAGTGTTGAATTCAATTTTCATATATGGTGGCTGGACCTTTAGAGCTACTCATGCAGAAAATAGCATCTATTTCGATATATCAAATGCTGATAACATTTAACAGCTTCTTATAACAGGGAGGAGGGGGGAGGGCATTTTGAGGTGGAATGCTCAGATACAGTACCAACTCACTTAAACACATGCTCTGTGTTACCATTTTTCATTTATATTAATCTGTTACTTGGTTGTGACTTTTCACACAGGGGTATCTTGGCCATTGCTTGGAGTATGGCAGATTCAGAGCTGCTGCTTAGCTGTGGGAAGGATGCTAAAATTCTGTGCTCCAACCCTAACACGGGCGAGGTATTGTATTCACACAACTTACTAAAGTTTCAGTCTCTTTGGAGATTGCACAGTGGCATGTGTAAAGGAGCATTTTTAAAAGCCATTGATTTTTCTCGTGCTGTTTTACCCATTCTCGCAGTATGTGCTTCCCTGCGTTTTCACTGTTTGAGAAGGGGAAGGAGCCGGGGATGGATCTTTGTTCGCAGTCCTAGGAATTATGGTGCTGTGGGGTGTTTCTCCATGTTTACTTGTGGTTGATACATGCACCTCCTGAGCTTGTTTTGGTGCTGCAAGACTGCTTCCTGGTGTAGCTAATCTTACACGTGGGTCCCTACTGCTTTTCTGCAGTATTTAGTAGTCCAGAAAATTTATCTGTCTCACAAGGGATAGATATGGACATCACTAAACTGAGTGGATCCTCTTTACAGACCACGTGAGTGTTTGCCCCCAGACCGTGACACTGTTGGAGGGCTTCTTGCCTGCAGTGTAGGCAAGACAATCCTGGCGGACAGGGAGATACGTGTTTCCAAAATTCAGACATGGGTGAAGTACAAAAGCTGAGTAAGACAAAAAGTGGGGGTGGTAAATGTGTGATCTAAGCTGGATGCTGTGCTGCTAAGAAGGCTTTACATTTGGATGATTCATACCACATGTTTTTATTTAAAGTAAAAGTGTTTCCTAGGAGACAGCAAGGCAGCTACCATTTTGTTTCTTCAGCAAAAAATTGGTAGGCGAAAAACAATTTCTTAATTTGTGGTTAAATGCCTCCTGTAGCAGTAGGCTTTTCTGTTCCAGGGCAGGAGAGACTGTCTACTCAGAGTGCAGGTTTTAACTTTCCCAGTTATCCCCCAAAAGTCAGTAGCTGCACACACAGCACAGGCATATGCAGCCTGCCTAGCTGGTCGTGTGTGAATTAAACAGAAAATTTAATGGGAGGAGGAAATAAAGCAGCGGTGTGTGGTAATCTCCTCTGATCGTCACATCCTGCCCACTGTCAGTGTGTACGGGTAATGTGGAGGCTGCTGGGGAGCAAGAAGAGCAGCTTGTTCTCAGGGCAGCCAGAAAGATGCTGTTGCTGCTCATGGTGTTTCCTAAAAGCTCTGATATGTAGGACTTTGGTTTTGTTGCCCAGGTGCTGTATGAGTTGCCAACCAACACGCAGTGGTGCTTTGACATCCAGTGGTGTCCCAGAAACCCTGCCGTCCTGTCTGCCGCTTCGTTCGACGGGCGGATCAGCGTTTACTCCATTATGGGAGGCAGCACGGACGGGTTGAGGCAGAAGCAAGTGGACCAGGTATTGAGAAGCACGCAGCTGAGAAAGTGGATGGGAAGAGGAAAAAGCATGGGCTCGGGGAAACCTTCAGGGGGTGTTGCAACCCTGTGTTTGCAGGAGGACTAATCCAGTGCAAAAAAATGATGCTGTTTGGCTTATTGGAGATGGCATCTAAGAATTTTACCCCCCCTTTTTTTATTTTTGTCAAAGCTTTCGTCCTCGTTTGGGAACCTGGATCCATTTGGTACAGGACAGCCCCTCCCGCCCCTGCAGCTTCCCCAGCAGACTGCCCCACAGAGCGTCGTTCTGCCCCTAAAGAAACCACCCAAATGGATCCGGCGACCCGTGGGAGCATCGTTCTCGGTAAGCAGGGGCCAAGGCTGGCCGGGCAGGGAGCGAGACAGCGGTAGCACCTGCAAAGTACGTCTGGAAGAGGGGAATTGGTCATCATGCTCCACCTTGTGAGAACTTGCCCAGAGTGCTGTGGTGGCTGAGGTGCTTGTGGGAACATCTGGAGTGAGCGCTTGGGACAGCAAGCCAGCAAAAACATGACAAAAAATGCTTGGGAAAAAGCAACTGGGAAGCCCTGTGTTCCCACCAGGCGCTTGTTTTTTTCTGTTTTGGGAACTAAGGCTTTGCTTTTATTTCCATGGTGTTTGCTTAGAATCAAAAAAAAATGTGTATTTGGGGGGTGGGGGCAATAAGTTGGGCAAGTAGCTGAGTCTTCAGTGCAGCTTGAAGGTATTGTGTCTCGTTGCAGAGAAAAATAACTCAGCCCTAATGGAGGTAGCTGGAGTCTCTGTAGCAGCACGCAGGCCAAGGCTCCTCTGCAGTTGCTGGCCTGGCGAGGCCCTGCTTTTCATAAGAGCAGAGTCACCTGCTCTTCAGCTCCACTAAGGGCTTGTTTTTGTGACTCAGAGGCCATTTCCCAAGAGAGCTCCTGCAGATTTTAAGCAGTCCACTTGAAATGGATTTCTGTGCCAAAATACTACCTGATTTTCAGCAGTGTGTGTCTGCTTATTCATTATCTCACCCATGTCTAAATCAACTTGGAGCTGTAAACTGAAATAACATAAGCCCCTTCCACTTTTTTTCCCCTTTGGATTTCTTTCCATATGATGAGGCCGTTCACTGCCAATCTCTCAGTAGACTTTCAAACCGTAAACTAGCTGCCACAAGCAGGGTACGCATCATGCTCGAGCATGTATTTAATGATGCATAGGATCCTTTAGCGTGTTCTACGTTTACCCCAGTAGGCAGCCAGGCTTCATGTAGCTGCTCACTGGTTGCCCTGCAAATGGGATGGGCAAGAAGATTTTCTTTTTTTGGGAAATGCCATAACTTGGAATGTTCCTGTTCCTACCACCATTTCCTCTTCCTTTACCCCAGCTTTTATTGCTGAGCATGACACCATATGTTACGGGATATCCCTTTGGGCAGTCTGGGTCAGCTGTGTCCCCTGCCAGCTCCTTCTGCACCCCCAGCCTCCTCGCTGGCAGGGCAGCCTAAGAAACAAAAGACCTCGATGCTGTGTAAGCACTGTCCAGCGACAACTAAAACGTGGATGCATTATCAACGCTGTTTTGGGCACAAAAAAGCCAAAACATAGCATCATATGGGTGGCTATGAAGAGAATGAACTGTATCCCAACAGTAACCAGTACAATGTTGCAGTAACATGAGATAATCTGTTTATGCTGGCCACTGTGCAGACAGATTTCTCAGGAGTTCCTAGACCAGGTCCTCAGCCTGAGGGGGAAAAAAGGCATAGGAATAGTTGTGTTTATAAGCCCACTTGAATGTGCACACGCTTACCAGCAAGCTTCTTCATTGCATAGCATCGTGCTGGTGGAAGAACACCATGAGCTGATGCCAGGAACGTTTGTCCATTGAATGATAAGCATATATGCATTAAACAAAAGCATGCAGATGTATGTGCGTGTGCATAGTTTGTTTGCATATACTTGTATTTTCACATGTGTCCTCAATTCCAGTTTGGAGGCAAGTTGGTTACATTTGAGAACGCCAAGCCTCAGCAGCAGCCAGGCATCGATCAGCAGCAGCAGCGTCACTACGTCTACGTGAGCCAGGTTGTTACAGAGAAGGAGTTCCTGGTGCGCTCCAACCAGCTGCAGGAGGCTGTGCAGTCCGAAGGCTTCATCAGCTACTGCCAGAAGAAAATTGACATGGCCCAGGCTGACTTTGAGAAGAATGTGTGGGCTTTCTTAAAGGTAACAATGACAGCAGTCCAGGAGTTCCCCATGGACCTGGAAAGCCAGTGCAGAAATGGTTTATTCTGCATGTTACAGTGTCCTAGCAGAGAGGAGATAAGAACAGAAAGTGCAGACTGGGGGAATGGTGCTCGTTAAGCCCTGTTGGTAGGGGTGGCTCAACAGAAGAATGAGGGTCCCAGGGTCAGGGCCCTTGGGACACCATAGGAGAAGTCACGGCTTGCGAAAGGTGTTCTGTGTTTTAGTCATCCCCTCTCACTACATCTTTGTGCCTGCTTTTCACTGGTTGCTGTGAATATTTAGAAGTTCCTGGGTGAAGCAGATTTGCAGACAGTTAACCTCCATTAACCAGATTGAAGCCGTGCTTACCTGCTCAGCTGTCCAGCTCACTGAAACCTTTGTCGTGTTTTTTTGGTTTTTTTCCCTCTCTTAGTATTCACAGTCACTGTTCCAGTCAAGTGAAAAGCCAGCTGGGTGAGGGTGTGGAAATGATGAATTGAAATATACTCTTTGTAACTTTTATTTAAGGTGAATTTTGAAGAAGATTCACGTGCTAAATATCTTGAGCTGTTGGGATACAGGAAGGATGATCTGAGGAATAAGGTAAATGTGCCTGGAAGCTGTGCTTGTGTTAAATGCTTTGCTGCTGATGGCTGTATCTGCCAAGTACAATTGATGTAATCATTTACATGTGGGACTGCAAGAGCCACTGCCGGTAATCCACAAGCTGTTCCATACGTGAAACTTTTTTATACCACGCTATTTTCAGTGTGTTTCTCATCAGACAGTATTTGTCAGCACTGCAGCTTTCCTAATAGCTGTAAGACCAGTGGTGCTGGATTCTCTGTGTAAACAAGGCTGACTTGAATATTTGTGTTATTTGAGGAATTCCTTTGTTCCAGAGGTACTAGAAACCTTGAGTAATTCTGATATTTTTACAGCGCTTGCGGTTTCCTCTGGGTTTTATTAGCTATGTCATCTTGCAATATGGTTGTACAATAAGAATTTCAAAGCACCCGACATACTTCAGAGGCCTGTTTACATCTGAGTGTCCCTTGCTGATGGGAAATTTTCACCCATCCAAAGCTTTGATATTTGTTGTTACAGTTCGTGTGACTTTGTTGATACGTGACATCTTGATTTTGTAGTATCACTGAATCTCCTCTGGTTTTAGGCTTTCTGGTTAAAGAACATGCAAGCACTCTTCAGTGTTTCATTAACTACTTTGCTAATCCAGGATAGTCCCTTTTTATGGGGGATGACTTTTGGTTTTAGGAAAAAAGAAAACAAAGATCACACGTGACTACATTTGGAAAGGCAGACTGGGTTACAGGAAGGAATTTGTACTTCTTAGGGGTGGAGTTTTCTTCCAAGATGGAAGAACATTGTTATCTTAGTGGTACACAGGGATACTTGCTGTGCATTTTGGCTCCTAGCTGCTGGCAGTGCTGTACCCAGGAACTGTCTAATGCTTTATCAGTTCTGATTCAATGGATATTTGAGTGTGTGACTCAGTTCCGTTGTATCAATCTAATGTTTGTTTTGAAAGAGTGGCTCTGTGAACATGGCATCATGTTTATGAATTAAATGACTTCCAGGCCAAACTCATTATGATTAGCAAAAACATTACATTGTCTGTAACAGTTTGTCCTCAGCGTCTAGATTTTTGTAGTGTGACTCAAAGACAAGCACAAGACAAATCCTGTCTTCTGAAAGCAGCTTGCAGTTAAAATACTCAGGTGCAACTTGGTCCTGCTTCTGCAGATGGAGTGGTGGTGGTACCGTGGGGGCAGACTGGAGTCCACTGCCACTGTTGCTCTTGGGTTGATGGGCACTGCCCATGGGGAAGAGCTGGACGCGACTGAATTGAGTGGCCTGAGATGCTGGACTTAGCCCATCATTTTCCTGAATCACAACTTGCTTTTCATCTTACTGATAGAGTGGGAAAAGCTTAAAAAAATAAAATAAAGCCAGTGACTTCAGCTTCTTGGAATCAGTTAGTAAGAACTGGTGTTGTACTTTAGTATTTTGAAAAGCTGGGATTGTTATATGTGAGTCAAGTCCTGGTTTTCTCCTTTCTGTTGTATACTAATGATTAAAAAACAGAAAATTATCCCTAGCTATTTGAGCTTTTTTGTGTGTGAAAACCAGCCTATGGGGGTAAAATACAACTTGCTAAATTCAAGGCAGTAGATGATTATTAGCAGCATTACTAAATCCAGGCTTCTAGATGCCCAACTAATGTGGTTTTTTTTGTGTGTGTTTTAAACTCTGTACATGAAATTGGCATTTTGAGGGCCCCAAAACGAATCTGGAGTCTTGATTTGCCTTTAAAAGCAGTAAAAGCTGGGGATTTAACTCCTCTGTACCTTAGAAAGTTCTACCCCGAGGCCATATGCCTGCTGTGCTTGAAACCACAGCTTCCTGGCCAGTTCCCTGTTCCAGCAAGGTTGTCACCGTTTCGTTTTCCCTAATCAGTGCAGACAGAGGGTTTTTTCTTGTATGCTCCGATAATATTTTTATTACTGTGGTTTCCAGCAGCTCTAGTGAGGTTTGAGGCCCTCGAGTTAACAATTAAACCTTTAAAGGCATAGAGAAGTTGTTGTTTCCACCAGAGCTTGGGGTACACAGGGCTTAGCAGTAAATCCATCACCAGGCTGGGAAAGGAAATGGCTCTAGCTTCATGTTAACTGTTGTGCAAGCAGCAAAGTAGCTACGTTTGCCAGTTGTACAGTTGACGAGTTTGGTGAGAAGTCTGTCCCTAAAATAAACGGGCTCTTACTTAATAAATCTTGGTTGTTCTTTTTAGATTACATCAGCTCTGAATAAAGGGGGTCATGCAGACGGTGAATTGGGAGAGGTAAGCAAAGACGTATGTGTTCAACTCTTCATGTAGTTTTATAATGCCATCGTAATGTGCAAAGTAAGAATAACTTTCCTTTCTGCTTGGTAACTGTCCCAGACAGAGTGAGTCAGTCAGAAATAAGTCAGCACAGGACAATTTCCTACATTAAGTAGGATGAAGGTACCTGTGTAGAATACAGGACTGCTTTTCTCTGCTCAAACCTCCTCCCGTTTTCTAACAATGGGCTGTCAGTCACGGGTTTTGGTGAAAGGTCTCAAGGATGTCCCCGTACTTTCCTTTTGCTGCCCACGTCCCACCCACCATTGCACTTTGCTGTCCATGAGGTAGGACAGAGCCTTGCTGCTTGGCAGCTGGTGTCAAGAACAGCACCTTCCCCGGGCTTAACAAAAAACAAAACAGGACCAAGAGTTGGTTCTGTAACACTGCCCTGCCTGACAGATTCTCATCATGCAGGCACTGCCTGTAGTAACAGCCTGAGTCCACCGTGGGGAGTGTTGTTCTTGTGCCCTATGCATCCTGGATATCATCTGTAGCGGCCTAATGGGGAAAAAAGATTTGCTGCACATTTTCAGGTGCTTAAGATTGAAAGATACTGTGCAGTAGTGAAGAGCAAGGAAATTGAGGCCTCTACCACGTTTGTCGTATTTGCATATGTACTGCCAATGCATTTCACTGCTTTGCAGACTGGCTCTGACTATCGGTTGGAAGGTGGCTGTTCTCTGCAGTGCAGAGTATTTCTTTCTTTTCTGCTGGCTCTTTTTATTTTATGGCATCTTCTCTCTGCTGAAGGCTCCCGCAGAATCTGATGCATCTGTACCGAACGAGAGGGATGAAGGCCAGGCTGCAGAGGAGCTGTTCTTGGGAGAGGTATCTGTTGTCCTCTAGACTAACCCTGTTGGCCTACTGTATATTTACTTCACCACTATTAAGAGCATTTCATCTTGTTGCCTTTTCCTGCTGCTGAGGGTTTCTGGAAATACAAGAAGTTATTGAGAATGAGTACAATGTGGGCTCTTGTTAAGCTCCACGGGTTTTTCTCATCAGTCGCAGGCATCACGCAGACAGGTTTTGGTCACAGTGAAGAATGTGTTCATTACCTAACAGTCCAGTCAGCACCAGACCCAAGGACCATCATCTGCCATAATTTTCACTCTGACGTTCAGCTAACACATACTAAATGATCTGCTGCCACAACTCTCATGCATTCCTCATTTTTTTGTCTTTTATCACTGCTTTCTCCTTTCCCTCTGGTTGATAAGTTACTGAGCAGTCAACTTATTACTGCTCTGCTTCTAGACAGAGCCCTTTGCAGAGATGTAGCTGTGGTATTGGCGGAAAGGGGAAATACTAGTTGCTTCCAATGGGTGCCAGCCCATTTGCACCTGAACAGGGAGTATCGGTCTTCAGTAGTTAGCTCTCTTAACTCTGTTGCAACAGTTCGGCCAGGTTTATTGTGGGCATTTTGTGCTCCACACCAGTGCTTCCTGCAGCTTTTGTTCGCTTCTGCCTGTCTGAACAGTGCTGTTTTCACGTACAGGTCCGTGATTTGAACTAAGGACCCAACCTGTGTTGCATGAGGTTAATAGCACTGAAAATATCAGTCTCCCTCGTAGGGTAGAGTTTGAGCTGTTAGCCCAGCAATGTTGATTTGCAGCGTTGCGTGAGCTTCCCAGTGGAGTTAAACTTGTGCTTGGGGCCTGGATGGTGGTTAAGGGCTCACATGTTGGATCAGCGCAGCTGTCAACTCCACGTAACAGCGTGTTAAGGACACCAAAATCGAGCTGTCTTTAGCTGGCGTGCTTGATTGTTAGTTTGTCAGTCTGTAGTGGTGAACCCATGTATCTGACCGCACGAGGTTTTTACCATACGTGATTTACAAGATACCTCATAACCAATCTCTCCTAAGAGAAACTTCCCAGCCAAACACAACCGTAGCCTGACAGCATGGCTGGTAAATATTTGTGAGGTTGGCCTGGAGCCACGGATGATGCACGAGGGAGTGCTGTCACATACGTGAAGTGAATGGGCCCAGCCACAACATGCTCTCCACTGATATCAACCATGCGTCACGCAACATCCGACAGCAAATTAATTTTGCAGACTGCCTCTCTCATGAGCCAAACATAATGCTTGTTGCAGCTTTGCCTCCCTGCTCCTAATGCGCTGTCAGCTGTGTGCCTGTTGTTCATCCTCTCCAGTATTGTTTCACAAATCAGCATGTAAGCAGGGAGTTCTTACCAGGCCTTTCCTCTTCAACTTCCACTGCATGTGCTGGCACGCTGACTTACGCCAGAGGAGACCATTTTTTGCACAATTTATGGTGGAGAGAGACTTGGTTCTTGGTATTATAAATTGAGGAGAGGTGTTGAAAATCCCTGAATTCCAAAGCTTGCCAATAATGACCTCCATCTTAATTCCTGGGGGAGCCTTACAGAAGCTTCCATCTGCTGAGCAATCTTGTACTGATCCAGCAAAGTACTTAAGCCTGTGTAGAGCACTCTGAACTTCCGTGTTCAAAGTGAAGCACGCGTTCATGTGTTTGTTAAACTGGGGTGTGTGCCTAATGCAGGTGTTTGGAGGATGAGCTGAAACTCTGCATGGAGCAAAATGAAACCTGTGCAGCATTATGGGAGGCTCTTCTTGGTGGGGACTGGAGGTGGAATAGGAGGGAAAGGAGAATATCTGATTTTGTGGTTGTTTTGCTTTGAGAGGTTGTGTGTGTGTGTGTGTGTGTGTGTGTGGGCAGGGTGCACCTGTGCAAAGCAGTACCCAGGATCCAGGTGTCTGCTTGGTGGTTTTTGTGGTCGCCAGGCAGGCATACTTACGCATGCGTAAGCCTTCAGTGGTGGTAAATCTGGGGGTTTTGCTGCTTTTTTCCCCTTGGTATCTTTTGTTTTAAAAAAAAATGGTCTGTTCAGAGAGATCAGAGCTTTTGTAATGGTACATTTACATACACTAGAGATCTTTTAATAAGCACACTGTGAGAAGTCTTGACTTAGGAGCTGACTTGGTGCAGGCACTGGGAGAAGTTGATTCCATGTGCTGAAGCACTTTTATAACAAATGGCAGGTAATAATGTTTTCTCCTTCAAAACCAATGACCTCTTAGGGGACTGGCAGATGAAGGTCTACCTTAACTTCTAGTGCAAGAGCCATATTGTTTAAAGATGCATGTATGCATTCCAAGTGTGTACATAATCTCAAAAAACTTGCTTTTTCTTTCTCTTAGAGGGTGAAAGACAATAAGCAAGAAACTGAAGATTTGGGATCTGCAAAGAAGACATTTAACATCTCTGTCAGTGGAGGTAAAAAAAAAAAAGAGAGAAGGGCGGGGGTAACAATTTCCTTGTATGTGCTGATGTTTATAAATAATAATGTTGCTACTGGTGTTCCAGTGAGAAGGAAACTTCTGCATAGATGATGAAGGATTATCATGACTGGCCTCTGTTACGCCATTCATTGCACAGCAGTCTCGAGACCGCTGCAAATACCGTTTTAGTGCAGGGAAGGAAGTGTAAAGCACTCATGTACCCCATTGCTGTAATGTGGCTACTCCGAGAGGGGTTACACTTACCATGAAAGAACGTGCACCTGGTCAGGCATGAAGCGTGTTAACCTCGCTGTTTGTAAAGAAGCTTCCAGGGGATCTTGAGTAACACAGAAGCCATCCAAACCCTGTCTAGGTTTGACTTTGTTTCCAGTAATGTATGCAGGGGAGTTGTTTCAGAGGTCGTTTAGAAAAATGCTGCCTGTGAAGTACCAGCATCTCGCTCTGCAGCAAGGTAAGTGATGCTTGACAGTGTCCCACCTGATCGTCCTGTGACCACAGTGTGACTGGAGATGAACCTGGAGCATCCCTCTAAGTACTTGTGTGGGACAGGATGCTTTGCGGAGAAAGTTGTGCAGTTTTGTAGAGCTGGACTGAATCACCAGCTGTTGCATTTCTAGGTGACTCTTCTGCCATGGTCTGAAAAGGCACTGCTGTCTTGCAGATGTGGATGGCTTGATTACCCAAGCTTTGCTGACTGGTAACTTTGAGAGCGCAGTAGATCTCTGCTTGCACGATAACCGCATGGCTGATGCCATTATCTTGGCCATCGCAGGCGGACAAGAGTTGCTTTCTAGGACACAGGAAAAGTACTTTGTGAAGATGCAGAGCAAAATCACCAGGGTATGTATTTTCAGCTAAGAAACAACCTGCACCTAGACCCCTGACAACCCCCTTTTCACCTTATAAGTTTTCTTGCTATCTCACAGGTTTGTTTCTGTGGGAAGCTAATATGTATTCCAGTTTTCCACAGTGTCTCAGAGCAAAAGGATTTTTTTTAAATATATTTGATTGATAAGGAGAGAAGAGGCACAGTGCATGGATATCACAGTGTTCTTCACCTTGTTTTCAGTATCTCTGAGATGCACGTACACTAGTAGATTCTCACTGATAAATATCTTAAACAGTGTACTCTTCAGTCTCCTGACATGTTTTCAGGTGCTGTGCAGGATCTGTGCTCAGTGCCAAAAGCTTTAAGTAATGCCTGGGATCAATCTGAACAGATTTTGCTGATGCTTTGTTTCGCTGCGTGCACAGAAGGTAGCTAAGTATATACAAGGTAATCTGAGCACGCTGCTGCTGTGTGCAGGAGACAGCATGTTAGGGCCAACCAGTTATTGATTCTTGTCAGATTTCTGCCATGCTAGGGACTGCTGACGCTGCTCTTCTAAATCTTCCTTTGTGAGTACTGACGTGACTAGCAAAAGAAAGATGAGACGGGAAAAGTGGCCTTAGAAGAGCACAGGACAGTTGGTGTCTAGCAAGGATGGCTGCTTTTACAGGAGGGGAGAAAGTTCCTGTTACTCTTCAGCAGTCCACTGGCAAAGAAAGGTGTTTGATGCAGTAGCAGGAGGCAGCCTATAAACCAGGAAGCTGCTGAAGTAGTTTCCTGGAGCAGGACTGACTGCCACACAGCACGGTCATTTGGGCAGTTAGAGCACCCAGCCTCACAAGCTGCAGCCAGCCCCTAGGTGGAATTTTGTTGGTCACCATCTGTGAGCCAGTTTGAGATGGGGAAAGTTTGCATTTCTAGTATGACAAGAGGAGAATCTCGAGTATTAACACTCGGCAGGGTTTCTTCCCCCCAGCTTCTTTGCTGCATTTGGTCTAAACAAAAGAGAACTTGATACCGGGTGGGAAATGTGTGCTTTATTGAGTTCATCCTTTAGAGAAAGGTGTTTTTATGGAGAGCTGACCAGTTATCTCTGCCTGTGCTAACAAGTATGCGATAACCTTGTTGTTAAGACCTTGTAGTTGTTGTTCAGGTGGTGGTGTTTCTTTTCTGGCCCAAACTGCGCCCTTAGTGCTTGTTCAGCTGTTTCTGAGCTTGAACTCTTGGCATGACAAGGGCATTGTTCACTAGACTCAAGCACAGCTGCCAAGCCTGTCTTTTGTCTGAAGCAGAGTAACTGGAGGCGGAGTCTGAGACAGAAGAAACTGGAATTTCACTTTCAGGGGTTGTGGACAGACAGCCTGTGTGCGTGAGTGAAGGGTCAGGTTACCACAGCCAGCTCAGATGCAGTGGGAGTAAGTCAATCAGTAGATAGAAATTACACTGTACTGGGAAAAAAAGAAAAAAAAATAAGAAAATAAAAAAGGAAATCCTACCAAGATCTTAACTGTGGTCTCTCTCCGTTGGCCCCAGCTCATCACTGCAGTCGTAACAAAGAACTGGAAGGAGATCGTGCAGTCTTGTGACCTGCAGAATTGGAGAGAGGCTTTGGCTGCTGTGCTCACTTATGCCAGGCCGGATGAATTTGCAGCCCTTTGTGGTAAGGATGCTTTACAGACGAATGATATTTATCCCACTTACTGCAAAAACTACACTTCGCCGTTGTTTTTTCCCTTCAGGTAAATTATTGTAATGCCTCACTAGCTTCTTTGATGGGTCATGCAGTTCTTCAGTACCATTGCAGAGGAGGAGAGGAACCTCTGGGGTACTGTATTTCTTGTATGTTCCCTGTTTTTCTGGGCCCCAAACTCTGAGCAGCTGTGTTTGTGCACCGCCTTCTGTGCACAGCCACTGGTCTCCATTTCAAAATGGGTTCTGACAAAGTTGATGTGACAGGTGTCCCAGCCAAGGGATCAGTCTCCTGGAGTGTTTCTCCATGGGGCACAGGTGGAAATGTTTTAGAAAAGCTCTTCGCTCTTTACTGACAGTGTTTTGACTTGGGGGAAGATGCGCTCTTTCCCAGGCACTGAGCAGTTAGCATGCCTGCCTTCTCGTGTGCTGTGTGGCAGGCAGTTGGCCAGGTTTGCGCAATCCATAAGGAAGTTTTATTGCCAATAGTTACATGTCCGATGCTTGTGTGCCTCTCAGATGTCAGCCACGGTGTCTGTCGAGCTGTACAGATGTGTTTTAGCACACACAAGCCCTGAGCATTTTGACAGCTTTGCTCGCAGTTCCTTGGCAGTCATGTGCTCACTGTTCTGGGTGAGGATCCACAAAAAGCAGGTGATAGAGAGGGTGATGATGCCCCAGCATCTTGTCCTCTGTCATGTCAGCTGGTGGACTGTCCTCTCTGATGTGTCTCAGGTTTGCAGGCACTTAGCAAGTCCTTGCTGCCATGACATGAGCTCCCTCCGAGGTGACCTGTGCTGGACACTGGAGTATGTCCTCACAGATGGAGCCCAGAGGCAATATTTCTTCTCGTGGTGCTAAGGAGATGCACAACAGGTGTTGAAAGCTTCCTGTGTGCTAGTAGCAATGGGGAGATCTGCGAGGTGGTTAACAAGCATCATCTTTGCTCCTGTTTTCCTTAGATCTCCTGGGTAACAGGCTGGAGAGCGAGGGGGACAGCCTTCTGCAGACGCAGGCCTGTCTCTGTTACATCTGTGCCGGCAATGTGGAAAAGCTTGTTGCCTGCTGGACCAAAGCTCAGGATGGAAACAGCCCCTTGTCTCTTCAGGTTGGTATTGCTGTGAAGAAAGAGGTTGGAAGTAACAGGTGGAGATCCTATGGTGCTTAAATCAAATGGCCTGTGTAGAGTTTTGATGAAACTTATCTTACTTATCTACCAAGATGCAAACTTTTGCTTCTGGAATGGGTGGTTTTAGTAGAAACAAGTATATATGGTATCAGAAATTACTTGGTGAAACACATTGGCCTTGGGGTCTTGTTCTGTTCTTTGTGGGGTCAGGCTAACACGCTCTCTATATAAGAGGCCCATGGGAAGTCTGAGGGCCTAGAGTGCGTTTGTAAAGAAGTGACTTGGAATGGTCACATCTTCTGCAATAGGTGTATACTTGTACGTTTTTGCTTCTGGAATAGATGGCTTAAATATTAAGGGGGAGAAATCTAATAAATGTGATTTAAACGTAGAGAAAAACTGTAGGAGGGTTCTCATGAACGTTGTCTCTAGGGGTTTGCATATACAAGGTTTGGTTTCCAGCAGTGAAATACATCACATATAGCAAATATCTTGGGGGAATAGGAGGATTGATGACAGTGAAATGAAGCAATTATTGAGTAATTTATTTTATAGTGTAATCTTAGTTTCTTCCATCTGTTCACAGCCTTTGAAGGACAAGTTTTAGAAAGTACTCAAAGTAATTCTACCTGATCATGCTGTAATTCTCTATCTTTAGAAAATTAAAGGGACTGGACTAATTTGGATATTACTTTATTTTTTTCTCTCCACTTGCAAACTGAAAAGTTCTTACCCATCTCTTGGATGTGGTGGCTTTGTTAGACTTGACTTCTGTGTGAATTTACATTTTGATTCCGTTGTTTTGCTCTCTCAGTAATATTGAAAAATAACAGTCATAATTGGTGTGCTTGTTAACTATGGTAAGAAACGGCTGAAAGTCCTACAAGCTGGTGGGTTTTGTGATAATTTTTTTACTTGCCTTTTTTGAAGTACTGATTTGTTAGGACAAACGCAAGTCTATTACTGAATAGTCAGTCAACACTCCTTATTAGCGAAGTATTGTTGAAATCCTTTGTGGTGCACTCTTTTAAATCCATCATTAGATTTGAATGATGGCAAATGAGTATTTGTAGTACCTTGCAATATAATGTAGTTAGAGGAAGAAAATAGGAGAAGATGAGAAAACTACCAGGAACATGTTTCTGTAACTTAGCACTAGGTAGAAACCCAGCCCAGAGCACCTCTGGTAGTTGGGGATGTACAAGGAAGGCAAGACAGGGAGCATTCCTGGTGAATACTGGGAAAACCATCCTCACAGTAACAGCCAGAAAGCCATAGACAAGTCTCCCAGGGCAAGTGTTAGATGCTTTTGATTCAGGTGGTTAAGAACTGACTTAGTCAAATGCTGCAAACAGATAAAAAGCGCCCCAGCTTGAATAGCCCTACTCTGACAGTGGTGATGGGTGTGAAGCTTTCTATCCAGGCTCACTGCTCTCACCAAAACTTTTTACAAAAGAATATTCTTCTGGTGCACGTGCTCAGTGCTGCTAGGGCCCTGAGATCCTGTTTAATAACCTTATTCTTTTGGCATTGAGATGTAGCTGACACAGCTTTGCCATTTGAAGGCACTTGGTGCACAGTTGCTGTTTGCTGTTGTTGTCCCACATTGTGCACAGGGGTGTCCATCCAGCAAACCTGCACTTGGCCCGGACTTCTCATCGGGTGAGAAGGGTCCTGTAGGGCTGCTGAGGAATGGGTTGGCTCTTGTTCTCATTTCTTGTTTCCTTTGTCCTGACCTCCTAGGATTTAATAGAGAAAGTCGTGATCCTGCGCAAGGCTGTGCAGCTCACCCAGGCTGTGGACCCGAATGCTGTGGGGGCCCTTCTGGCTGAGAAGATGAGCCAGTACGCCAACCTCCTGGCTGCCCAGGGCAGCATTGCTGCAGCTCTGACCTTCCTGCCCGCCAGCACCAACCAGGTATGTGGCCTCTGGGCTTCTTGCTCCCCCCTCACTGTTAACAGGCACACTTTGAGCAAGCAAAGATCTCTGTGTAGTGCAGTGTTCACCTGCAAAACTGCCTTTGGAAAAACTCCTCAGTGTGGTGGTCAGGCTGTTGACCTTGCTGAGCTGGCAGCATGGCCTTGTTCTTCTCCATCTTTGTTTCTTAGCCTCATCCTTGCAGCCACTGTCTGCCAACAAGGCTGTCATCGCTGGTACAAACCAGGTACATGTGTACCTCGGTACTTGCTTCTTTGCTTTCTTTCATTTTCCCCTCTTCCATCAGCCGGTATTAATAGGCAGGCTGGCTTGGGAGCGATGCAGCCTGAGGTGGGAAGCAGGTGCAGGCTTACTGGCAGTAAGGCTGGCCCAGTAGCAGCTGCCTTTCTCCTGCAGGAAAGATGGATTCCAGTCCAGTAAAGCAGAGCAGGCTTCTTGGAGGCAGCTCGTTGGCGTGTGGCTGGTCAGCTGCTCGGTGGGATGCACTGGGTGGTGGGCAGTGCAGTTAACCTTCTTTCCTTGTCCTCTGTCCGCAGCCAAACATCGTGCTGTTACGGGACAGGCTTTGCAGAGCTCAAGGGGAGCTGCCGGTGAGACAGGAGGCCGTCAAGACACCGTACGACAGACAGCCTGTGCCCAAAGGACGAGCTGGCCCTGTGGCAGGGCAGATGCAAGGGCCTCAGGCCCCAGTACAGCAGTATTACCAACAGGTAATTGGTTTTTGGCAGTTGCTGCAAGACATCATGCTTGGGTTCTGGAGCATGATGCAGAGGGCACTTTGTTTTCCGTTCTCTTGGGCCACGCTGGGGCTCTAAGATGCACCTTCCAAGCAACCTGGGGGGGGAATGATAGGTGCCGCTCTTCAATCAGTGCAGATGCCTTATTTATTCCTCATCTGGAAATATCCCTCACACCTTGTCAAGTAGCCTGGGTTTGAAGATGAGTTCGAAAAGCCCTCCTGACCATGCTTAAGGGGAGTGTAGGTAGCATGGGCAGCAGGTGGGACGGTAGCAGGCCTGGGCTGAGCGTCAGCTGTGCCAGAAGACAGACCAGGTGAGTATGGGACTGTGGGGGCTGGGAGCTGTGCCGGGATGAAGAGGAGGACTGGGGAGGCAGGTGCCCTGGTTTTACCTGCAGGCTGAGGATGGCGCTCATCAGGCTAGGAGGCGGGATGCCGGCCACAGCTTTTTGCAGAGCGGAGTTGCACTCACGGCGTGGCTCTTGGCCATGTGCAGAGGAGGCGGGTGCAGGCGCAGGCGTGTCGCTGCACGTGGAGCACAGAAAAATGCGGGCAGGATGGGAGAACGGCTGGGACGAGGTGGGGAGGTGGGCTTTGTTCTCTCCCTCTTAATGACTGGGGGTGCCTTCGCCTTCTCTTGAGGGTGTTAACAAGGCAGCCTTCTGAAGGGACAAAGCCTTCATCCCGTTTGTACAGCGTTACCTTGCTAACACAATTGTATCTGATGTTAAATGCATTGCTGCTAATAATGAACTCGGCTATTCTGCGCTGCCTGTCTGACCTCCCTTCCTGTAAGCAATGAGCTGCAATGAGAAGCGATGCTGCGGTTCCCTTTTGGCTGTGGAAAACAGCACCTTGCCTCTAGATGGCATGAGCTTAGCAATGCTTTTCACAACACAGTCCCCCATTTCTCCTCCTGTCTCCCAAATGCCTCAAGCTATTATTTAAGAAAGCTGAGCACATGATTAAAAGCCTGCAAGTATCACAGGCCCTGGAGCGCACTGAGGGATTTGCCCTCTGTGCTCTTGGCTTTGTGCTCAGCAGGAGCTACAGGAAGGGCTTGCAACAGACAGGGACAGGTCCAAGAGGTGCCCAGTGATGTGTTGGTGAACCAGAATGGAAACAAATTACATACTTAAGTCTTATTATTTCTTGGTTGATTTTTTTTTTCCCCCCTTTTAAGCAAGTGGGTATTTTTGACTTGCGGAAAACAGACTCCACAATCAATAAGATTGTAAAGTAGGTATGTTTATTCAGCACTGGGCAGCACGGGGGGTAGTCCCACCAAAGTCGTGCGCACCTGATGCAGCAATTTGCCATGGTTATATGCAGCAAAGAGTTACGTATGCATGAAGTTTCACGACGAGCCTGTACATATTCATAACCTGTCCCTGCTTCATATTAAAATTAGTTCCAAGGAGTCATTTCCATAAACTCCTCCCATCTGCGCTTGCGCAGTGTATCCTGGTGGTGGTCGTCGGGGGTCGTGGGGATGAAGATTGACTCGTCACCGCTAGTTGACCTCTTGTCTTTGCACAGACTCCTTGGCTCTTGTCCATCCACAGGACCAGTTTCTACCAGTTTCTTAAGACAGGCTCACTCTCTTATTAGGAGACTGACACCTTGGTAAGGGGCCCAAGGCTTCTTGCTTTAATTAATTTGCACAATGCACCGTAGTTAGCAAAGACACTAAGTAGCATCCTAGTTTAATGCCATCAGCGCTCTGTCTCTACTTGATAAGAGTCTCCTAACTCCCTCTGTCATACTGGCTTGTTCCAGCTTGAGGCGGCATTTCTGTAATTGTTGTCCCTAATAGGAACATATCGTTAAACTTCCATTTCCTTTTGGCAGAGGATTTCACACCGATTTTCATTTTTTTCAAATAAAAATGCACAAATGGTGGAGGGTGGACAAATGTTTTAGCTAACTCCAGGGTTAAAAGCCTTATGCAGACGTTCACAGCAGCTGTTGTACAGCTGATGGCAGCGTTGGCCTTGGCACTGCGCAGGGTTAGAGAAAGACACACCGAAGTTGTTTGAGCTTTCCTTCTGCCTGCGCTCACGGAGAAGCAGTTAGCATTAAGATGTTTGTGCCTGTGCAAGAGCTTAGTTTCAGTTTTTACCTTCTTTAATGCATCAGAAGCTCAATTTAAATGCTTTGTGTGAAGCAGTACGTTTGAATGTAACAAAGGATTTGTGATTTCCAGCTGTGGTTAGCGATGCTCAGTGCCATGCAGTAGCCTGATGGGAGCTTCTGCGATAGGAGTACGTGATAAAAGGGCTTAGCAGTAGTCATGTTGTGGGCAAACCCAGCTTCGCTGGCACATGTAACACTGCACTCGCTCCACAGCCTTTTGTAGCTTCCTCTTCACTGTGCTTCATCTTCACTCTGTGATTCACTTCGGCTCCAGTGCACGGTGATTTCAGCAGTCTTGAATGCATTTTTTCTCCTTCCTGTGTGATTTTTTTTTTTGGCTTTGTTGGAAGTGCCAGCATGCAAACCTTTCTCTGTTCACTTCTTTGCATCTCGGTTTGTGAAACCCTTTAGACTTTCTTAATGTTTTGTTTTCCATGATTGGTGTTTCTTTGTTCAATTCAGGTTAGAATTGCCCCTACTGTCACTACCTGGAGTAACAAAACTCCCACTGCCCTTCCCAGCCATCCTCCTGCAGGATGTCCCTCTGACACACAGGTATAACCTTCATTACTCCTCTCTGAGCCCCTGCTCCACCCCGTAAGTCCCCCGGTGCAGGCTGCGTGCTTGACACAGTCTGGCGCGGATAGGCGGAAGGAGCAGCAGCTTTCACTGTACGCAGGTTTTGCTCCTCTGCATCCTCTGTTGTACATTTTTGTTTAAAAAAAAAAATTCATTTTTTCACCTTCACCCAGATGAGTGGCTCTGGCAGGCCTCACATGGTAGCTCAGGGTGATCTGAGTCCAGTCCTTGCCCCACAATGGGATATTTCAAGTGTGACAATATGTTTTTTCTCCCTCCTCTGTCCTGTGACGCGTCAGAGTTAACGTGAAAGTCATTCAGTTGAAAGCCGTGGATGGCAGGGCTCTCTCAGACTCGCTGAGCGGCAGGCAGTGCTGGTGAGGAGCTCTGCCTCGAGCAGGAAGCTGCGTGCTCCTCTGCTGCTGCTGAAGTCGCGCTGCACGTGCCGGCTGTGCTTTGTGTCACGCAAGTGTTTGCCCCTGTGCCGGTGGCTTTTCAGGGAAGGTGGCTTCAGGCCTCTTTACTGTGAACTGATGATTTCGTTACGGTTCTGCTTCGGCGCTGCTGGCCATCACTGACTAAATCCTACCTCCCCCCATGCTTTTTCCTCGTCTCACAGGGAGACAACCCACCTCCTCCAGGATTCATCATGCCGGGAGCCATTAACCCCAGCGCGCCGCAGCCAGCCGCGTCCTCAGCGTACAGCATGTACTCGCAAGCAGGGGCCCGGCCCGCGTACCCGCAGAGTGAGTAGCTGCAGCTCCCCTCTCCCTCCCGCCCAGCTGGACTGGCCAGGTGATAATGGGGGACGTTACTGGGGGCAGCCAGCCCCCTCCTTGGCGTTGGGAGGGTTTAGACCAAGCCAGTCCGATGCTTTTTGGCCAGAATCTCCTGAGTTGACCTCAAGAGATGGGTGGAGAAGAGACAGTGAAGTTGAAGAGCTGCGGGGCCCCCGGTGAAAGGCTGTGAGCTTGCATTGGCTCCCCGAGGATGTGGTTCACTTCCTGGGCATAGGCTTGCCGTTGATGCAAACCCTTCCAAGAGGCACCGTGGGGACTGCAGCGGTCCAGAACCCTGCTGAGCGGCGTGGTGGCTCAGGGGAGGAGGAGAAGGGGGCTCCCTGCAGCCGAGGCCATCTTCCCCCTTGGCTCCCAGTGCGAGGCTGAGGTTGGGAGCGGTTCTCAGCTGGCTGGCAGTGCTGAGAGCGCCAGGCTTTGGTCTGAGGGGGGAAGGGGCAGGAAGCAGAGAAAACGTGCCCCTTTGTCCTGAATTACTGACCGAATCTCTTCTTTTCTCCGTTTGTAGCGTATCAGGCCACACAGCAGTACTCTTTCGGAACGGGGGGACCAGCTCTCTATCAGCCTCAGCAGCCTCTCTCTGCCCCTGCTTCAGCCTCTTACCCAAACCCTGCCACTAACACCACCCCTCCCTACCTGCCCTCTGCCCCTGCCCACCCTGCACCCACCCCGCTATACCCGGGGCAGCCTCAGCCCTCCCCCACCGGCCCCAACCCTGCCTCATCCTTCCCCCTCCCTCCTTCTGGTGCATCCTTTCAGCATGGCAGGCCAGGACTTCCAGCAACTTCTGTGGCTTATGCATTGCCTACTGGACCAACAGGTACTCTGCCTGCAGCCAGTGACCTTCCTGCATCCCAGAGAACAGGTCTGCGCTTGGATGGGGGGCAGGCGGGGAGGGGGCGGGTTTATTAGCTCGGTAACTCACATACCTGTGTGCACACTGCCTTGTGAATGCTCTGTACCAAGTTGGCTTGTGCCAGTTGAAAGCATTTCTAAACCACGTGTCATTGTCTCTGTGCATCTGGTGATGCTGTGGTCGTGTCGCTGCAGCCAGGGCTTCCTGATCGGGTTGGGTCTGCCTTGTGCCAGCGAGACCTCCCTGCATGCGCACAGCTTGCGTCTGGCCCAGGACGTGGTGCTCCAGCATCGCCTCCTTAGGAGGCTGTCGTATCCAGCGGATGGGTGGTGGCGCAGCATTAACCTCCTGAGGCTGGCACCAAAACCTGCCACCTGCTGAGCGAAAGAGAAAAATGAGCGAGTTCTCATAATTGCTGCAGAGCAAGTCCCAGTTATTCTCGCAGAACGCTTCTGCAAATGGAATTGGTCAGCTTGTCCCTGTTTTGTGAGCAGCAGGTCAAGCCCAGGACTGGCAGCGTGTTTAATTCAAATGGCATTTCCTGTGGCATCAGCTCACTTTTCTTTTTTTCCCCTAGCCACGTAGCACAATGGGGTTTGCTGTAGCCGTCAATGCCTTAAAAGATAATCGGAAGTGATTTAGAAATGCTTTTACATGGCCTCTTTCCCAAATGTTAATCAGAAGCAGCTGTGCGTGGCTGGCCCTAAGAGCATGTTTGAGCACACACCAAGGTGAGGAGCGATGTCTCCTGGCGGCCCTCGGGACTGCCGGAATGTATTTGTGCTTGCTGTGGGACACTGACCTTGCTGAGTTTAACAAATCTGTCTCTTGGCTGGCAGCCCTGTTAAAACAGCAGCTTGGTGTACGTCGGGCCTTGCAGGAAACGTGCTTCACGTCCAGGGGTCCAGCTGGAGAGTCGAGGACCAGACTTAGGAGCAGAGGGGATGTTAGGCAGGATCTGAGGGATGTTTCAGGGGCGCTGACTGGCTGGCCCTGAGGACCCCACTGTGACTCCCTGTCGTTGGGGTGACGCAGTGCAGAAGAGGCATCTTGCCTTGGCGTTGGCAGCAGACCTGTGAGTAGGTGCTGCTGGAGGCTGGCAGCACACCGTGAGCACACTGCCTTTGCGCACAGGCACGTGTTTTTGGCAGAAATGTGATCCAGTAAGAAACACAAAGGAGCGCAGTGGGGCAGCCTTCGGGGCTGTGAGGCGGGGAAGAGGTGTTTTCCCTCCATCCTGCAGCCACGCTTGGTGTCCTCTGTTACCCTTGCAGATACCCTACTGGGACCTCCCTCATCCCTTCATTATGGGACGACTCAGACGTGAATCTCTAAGCCGGAGGGATTAGTGAAAATGTAGAGGAAGAGTTGTTGGAAGGGGTCCTGGGCCTAGGGGTTGGAGCAGCACGCAATAATGCAGACAGCATTGCTCCTGCACCTCCAAATAGATGCAGAGAGCAAGAAAACTGTTTGTTCTTACCCGTTTTACTACTGTGCTTGCGTCACTGGCAGGCACGTTGGAGGTGGTCGCTCACAAGGTTTGTGGCGTTAACGGCGCGGTGCTGTGATCCGTGGTGCGTGCTCAGCAGGGGAGGCTCTCGGCTTCCCCAGCAGTAGAAACAACGGACAGCAAGGATGACAGCGGCCTATTTGTAACACCCTTGTGCAATTCACATCGGCTGCGGTCTCACACATCTGTCCTCGGCCACTGTAATAGAAGGGAAGTTGAAGTAGTCATGATCAGCGTTGCTTTGCCATGTTTCCTTCCAAACTGAAGAGCTGACTGTGCTGTGCTTTTTGTACATTGTTCGGAGAAACCGCCAGCGCTGTTTGCATTTCTCCCCATAGCCGTGGGGAGAAGGCAGCTGGCACGAGGCGCCAGGCCCTCAGGAACCCAGCTGGAGTGTGATTTCCAGGGCTGTGTGGCAGGGGTGGGCTTCAGGGCACTGCGACGTGTGCCGGGACCGGGCTACTGGCACGCAGCCGCTGCCTGCAGCTAGAGAGCTGCCGAGAAGGTAGAGGTACCCAACAAGCACGCTCTGTCTGCTTCTCATTTATACATTACTCCTTTCAAAAAACACATAAATAGGAAGGGGAAAAAAAAACTTGCTGCGTAAATGCTGCAATTAGTGTGTCTAGGCTTTATATGCTTCGCCAGCAACACGTCTTCCAGAAAAGCAACACTGCTCAGGGCAAGGTGCCTTGGTATAAGATCCCCCAGAACTGCAGCAATAAATCTTAGCTGTAACTCTGTCTGTTGTGATGCAAAGCATGTAGCTGCGCTGGTCATGGCTTTGGAGTGCTGTGCTTCTGGGTTTTGTGGTGGTCTGGTCCAGGAACATCAGGTTTCACTTTGCAAATGCGATTCATTAAGGGTGGCTGGGAAAATGATCTGAAATTTGGAGTCTTGAATAGCACCCAGCCTGTGAACTGGTTTGGGTTTAGAGATGCACTTAAAAATAAACAGTTCTATTAAGATCTCAGATTTTTTGCAAGTGTATACAAACTTAGGATGTCAAGCCATACTTAGAGCTCCAGTCAGCAACTAAGCCCATCTTTATTTTCATTTTCAGCATCTCTCTTTGAACCTGCTTTGAAGGGAGTTGTAGTTTTCAGAGTCTTGAATCTTGTTCATATTGTGAGCTAAGGGACATGTTTGCAGCAGAGCTACAAGCACATCAGACCAACATCAGGGGCAAGAATTGTTAAATCCTGGTGTTTCTCTTCTCTTGGAAATGGTGAACAATGTGTTGGCTCTGTGGTGCCATCTGGGTTTGTTGCTTGGCCAGCAGGCAGAGCATCTTTTCGCACAGGTGTAAGGCTCCTGCATCTCCAAGGTACAGACGAGAGCCTTGACTCAGGAAAGTAGGTGACATCCACCTTGAAGTCAAACCCTCAAAACATCTCCTGAAAAACTTTCTGCAATGGTAAAGTGATGGTGAGAAGATGGTTGCTAAGAGTAATGGTCTGTCAGTTGTGCTGGCCTGCAGGAATAGAAGATGATAACACAGGAAGAGATAAAGAAGTGGGCCAGGACTCCGCAACTTCTCTTAGAAGTGACTAGAAACACTGTTTTACTGCATGGCGAGAGGAAGGGATTTGTTTTCGGGGTAGACAGACAAAAGCAATTTCACAGGGTGGGTTGGTCAAATGACTCCTGTCTTTCAATTGACATTTTAATTAAGTTAGGCGTTTTTCTCCTGACTTCTCATGCTTATTGAAACTAAATCGCTCATTTAAAATTACAGGCAGATTGTCTTACTAGTTTTGAAGAAAAACTTTTTTTTTTTTGGTTCTCTTTGCGTTTTATCTGCAGAAAACCTACCAGCTCAAGACCAGGCCTCTCCCCTGGCAGGTGAACTAGGTACCTCTTACGCTGAAAATGATTACAGCCACTACGTGAAATTAATTGAACAAACATCAATAATGCATACGTTTCTCGGAGAACATTAAGTGCAATGCTGTTTGCCAATTACAATTTAATCAAGTCAAACTTTAATTCCTTAATTAAAACCAATAACAACATATCCGGAGTTTTTAACCACAGAATCAAATGCTGTTTTGCCTTTTTTTTTTTTTTTTAAAGCAAATTATTCCAGGAAATTAATATCAGACTGGGAGGTTTTCTTAATGTGCTAGCACTATCAGCACTGCAGAAGTTAGACTTCCTGTATCAGAAATACTCTGGGAAGGGATTTTGGCGATAGGGAGGAGCAGAGCCCCAGGGACGCTGGTACTGCCTTTGGTTCACAAGAAACCAGATGTGAAAGGGGGTTTAATTTGTTTTTTATTTACCCCACCAATGTGCTCTGGATGTGAAACTTGTTCAACAAAAGCACAGGAGAAAACGAAATTTCAGATCGCTTAAACGAATTCTGCAGTGGTGTTATGTTCTGCTGTCTGAGGTGAATTGATCATTTGCTAAGTGAAAAACGCTGTGGTGAAAAAGTCCATTGGGCAAGGGGTTGGTTTGGGCTTTTTGTGGCTTTGTGCAATAAATCCTGATGGCTTGTCGAGCCCACGGTAAAGCTGACAGAAAATGCTGTGGTCCCGATGGCACGTGCTCTGCGCTGAGACGGGACCCATGTCTAACGCGCTAACGCTGAGCGTGCTGTGCTTGAGGAGCAAAAGGTTTGGCACAGAACACAGCCCCGGCCTGGGAGTGAATCTGCTCAGACGTCCTCTGTTGTTCTTCAGCTCAGAACAAATTGGCCGTGTTGGACCAGGCTAGATTTGGTCACCTTGATCCAGCAGCTCTGCTCTGCTTGCAGGGCGCAAAGCACCCATAAACCTGCTATCGCTGGCGGGGGAAACCTGGCTTTATGGCTCCGTGTGTCTCCGCGGTGGCTGGGTGATCTGGGCTGGAAATGTTTAAGGCTCCCCTTGCCTCTTATGCCTGTAATTACCGTGTTGTGTTGCTGGGGAACATGTATGAAAAAAGTACCGATGACTAATGTCATATGGGTAGGAGAAACCTTCGCAGGTAACCGTCACGTTGTCTTAACACAGGCGGTCTGTGTGGCAGAGCTGTGTTTTGGCCACGGTAGGCAAGTGCCTGCCTTTTCACAGGGTCCATCTGTTTAAAGCAGTTATCTGGCAAGAGACGTGCTATTTAAAAAAGAGGCTCTGCTGGTAGAGCTGCGGCAGGGAGCCAGCCTGGCTGGGCTCAGAGGCAGCACCGTCTCTGAGGTACTCACGGTCTCTGTTTTCTTTCTGTCCCAGGGCCTCAGAACGGCTGGAATGACCCTCCTGCCCTGAACAGGGCTGCGAAGAAGAAAAAGGTATTCAGTCTGGGAAGTCCTGCCTCGAAACAATTGAGTGCTGACCATTTCAAAAGCAGTAATTTAACCTGCTCTTGGGAAGCTTGTTGGCAGGAGAACGAAAAAGAAGGGTTAGCTGCAAACTAAGGCCACGCCTTGTGAACAGAACATGGCCTTCATGCGTTTGCACTATGTGGTATCTCTCTCAAAATGGTTAGGCCTCTAGAGATGGTGATTTTGTGCTAGAGTTGCTGTTGTTGATAACAGCATTGATTCTGGTTTGAATGAAGAGAATACCTTGAACTATGTTCATTGCAGTAAAGCAGATGAGTTTTTCCAGGGATGATACTTAAGCAAAATGATGAGGCTGTGCAAATTGTTATAGATTACTGACGATGCTGGAGCTGAAAGAAATTTGTCCTGATTAAGGGGTGGACCCTGAGAGATCTGCTAAAAGTAAGATAATTTTTGTGGTACAGACAATGTAGTTCTGTAAAAACAATTTAGATCGTAGCAGGACAAAATAACTGGGGATGGTTGGCATAGAGCAGAGTGAGCCTTTTCATCCCCTGGTGCTGCTTTCGTCTTGCCTATCTCCCCAGCAGTCAGCATCACTTGCAGGTGCTGTTGGGAAGCAAGACAGCCTGGAGTATGTGAAGTGTTTGTCACAAGGAAAAAAAGCTGGAGCAGGCAAGATAAGGTCTGTGCCAAGGCGAGAGCAGAAGTCTCCTGTGAGCCTGGGGTTCTGGTCTCTGCAGCTGGTTTTGAAGCTGTTGGAGGACGGTCCAGGGGTGTTTTGAGTGCTCCTGGCTGCCCCCAGTGCTGGGACATGTCCTACAGGCAGCGTGCTGCCTTTCAGGCCTTCAGGTTCTTGGGTAGGAGGGGAAGAGTTGTCATGAGAACAACTGCCAGACCTGAGGGCTTGAGAAAAATCCTTCTGTGAACAGGGCCTTTGCTGCTGCTGTGTGCGCATCACGGCCACAATTTCTGCCACAGCCGGGGCTTGGGGGTCGGCTCCCCTCCAAAGGAGGAGCCGTGTTTAGTCCCACTGCCCAGGTGAGTGTTGAGCAACCATGTCCGAAATGTTTGTACGCTTGTTATGTTCATGTCCGCTGCGTGAGGTAGAGATGGGCTATTACAAAATGACACTACATAGGCTATCGTAAAAAAGCGGGACTGTCTCGCATTTCATCCAACAGAATAGTTTTCAACTGTTTTCTCCATAACTAAGGATTTACTGTTTTGCTCTCAAAAGTCTACCATTGTGATTCAGTGTATTTATAAGTGGTGGTGATGCAGTAACGGGAATATGTTTCTTGCTTTCGCAAACCACTAGATTAGTTCTGGCATCATTCCTTCAGGGTCGCGTTCAGTGTTCTGTAATAGTTCATTTTCTCTGTGCGCACCCAAAGAAACGTGCTTATAGGCATGGGAGCTCTCCTTTTCGTTTGGATTCCCAGGAGATTTGTAGCAGAGACTAGCAGCTCATTTTCTTGTCTCTTCTCTCTACCAAATGTTTCCAAAATATCCACAAGTAAAGACTGGCTGATGCTCAGGGACAAATCTGAACTGCGCTCATAATCTCTCAGTGAAAACCTGTTTGCCAGAAGCTTGATAGCCTTTCAGAAGCTTTCTCGGTGCGTGTTGCTAGCTGTGACCTACGTACTGCATGGGCAGAAAAGTAGTCTGGAAAGCAAGACACAAAAATCTAAATATAATGACCAATGGTAAGAACGGATATAGATGTAGGTGGTTCTTTGCATGCAGCTGCCACCAGAGGAAGGGGATTCTGTATCGCCATCGATGTGGGGTATCACCCTGTACCGCAGGGGCTCAGCACCCCACCTGGCCGAGCTCCCAGGTGCTGGCGTGGGGAAGTCGGTGGGAGCTGGATGCTGTGCTCTGCCACCAGCAGTGTTGACGCTGTTCCTTCTTCCCCAGGTCCCCGATAACTTCATGCCCCCTGTCCCCATCACGTCGCCCATCATGACCCCGCTGGCAGACCCGCAGTCTCAGATGCAGCAGGCTCCGGCACCGCCCGCGGGCGCTCCCAGCTTCCAGGCTCCGCAGCTCCCCGCGGGGCAGCCGGCGCTGCAGGGCCCCTACCCGCCTGCCCCCCAGCCCCTGGGGCCGTGCATCGTTCCTCCTGCTGTCTCCAAACCCAGCACCGAGGGGGCTCCGGGGGCCCCAATTGGCAACGCCATCCAGGTAACGTGACCCCGCTGTTTGGCGCTGGGGGTTTGGATGTCAGCAGAGGCCTGTGGGATGGGAGGCTTGCTGTACTTCAGGCGTGCTCTGCAGAGTTCTTAAGCACTAGTTTTGTGCCATGATGGCCTTTGGCTCCTGTAGCTTCCACCTAGCTGCTCTCTGTGCAGTTAATTCACTAGTAACATGGAGTAACGAGCTGTTTCCTTTGCAACTGCGCTGCTCTCCAGAGGGAGTGGCAGCAGATGCTCATCATGTCACCTCCACGCACCCGCAGGGAAGAGGTAGAAGTTGTGCCAAGCTGGCTAGTAGTGCAACCGGGTTTAGTTATAAAGGACGTGTGGTAGCAGAGTGACCTGGGAAGCCTGACTTGCTCTGTTTCTTAGCACGTGCAGGCACTGCCAACAGAGAAGATAACCAAGAAGCCCATCCCTGAGGAGCACCTGATTCTGAAGACCACGTTTGAAGCTCTTATCCAGCGGTGCCTGCTGTCTGCCTCTGATCCAGTAAGTCTCTGCAGTGTTCCCAGAGTGTCCCTGTGTTGAGCATGCACTGGTAGCTTCAGCTAGGCTGGCTGTCACAGCCCGTCAGAAGGCTGCTTTGAGCAGCCACAAGCAATGTGCAGAAAAGCCAAAGGGCATGTGGGAATTTGGGGGCAGAGCGCAGCCCTGCTGACAGCCCAGCTGCCCAAGCAGCTTCGCTGTGGTTTCTTGTTGTCCTCAGCATGGGCAGAGCACAGTGGTGCTGTTCACAGCCAAGGAGATCTTGTTGGTGATAACCCGCTGCAGGAAACAACGGGTAGCTGAGGAGTGGAAGGTTATGAGCTGTAACACAGCCACTGGAGCTGGACAGGAAAAACATATCCTGTGGCAGTCGGTTCGTTCTGAGCGAGCCATCCATCTCCAAGCTTCTCATTTATCTCCAGCAGTCAGTGAAGAACACGCTGCCCCGCGGCCCAGATGCTGACGGTTCACCTCGCGCCTGCTGCGTGCTGAAGGGTGGATGGTGAAGGCTGGGGGCGTCAGGAGGGCGCTCCCTGTGCTCGGTCAGCAGCCCAGACTCACTCTTCTGTGCTACCAGGAGCCGAGCTGTCAGAGAGCTCCGTGGCTGTGGGAGTATATTGGGCATTCGACGCCACTAGCGTTAGGTCTGCTGTACCATTTCAGCTGGCTCTCTAGTTTTGACTTAATGTTTGCAGGTACTTCCTTCCCCCTTGGGTCTCAGAGCAACAGTTTCAGGGTGGACTCACCTGATTCCTCCTTTGCAGAGCTTATTAGAGGCCATAAACCCTGCTTTGGATGCAGCCCATAAGGTTCAACAGCATTTGATTGCTCAAAATCCTGTTTTTAAAAGTTACCTTGTAGAACAGAGGGATAGAAGCCAGATACTGCAGGGGGCCCTCTGACCTTTTATTCCTTGAATGAGTCTTCCCTCTTCTCCTAGACACACAACAAAGGCAAAAGCATTCAGTTCACATCTGTACCCAGGGATTGCTTTTCTGCTCAGCCAACACAATTTGCTTCCTTGCTTCTTGTTCAGTCTTTGTTCTTAGGCAGAGCGAGTGTTCCTGGCACGTGGCGCTGAGAAACACTGCCCTGACTGTTTCCATCAGTCGTTGTCGGCACATGCGCAGGCACTGCTCAGTCGTTGTATACCAAAGGGGAAAATGGGTACATGAAGAGCGTTACTGCTTAGGGCTGGAATGGGAAGCAGAGAGTCAGGAGAACAAACAACTTCAACTTGTGCCTAATTTCCTGTGGCTGGAGAGATGTCTTGCTGCATATGGAACGCAATTTATTTTTCCTTTCCTTAGCCATTTGTAAAATCAAGTAAACTCATGGATCTTTTCACAGGTTTTGAAAGAAATGTAGGAAGGTCATGTATCCGAGGGCATTACAAAGTCCAAAAGGCCGTTCCTTAGCCGTTCCTAGCATGCTCTTTCTGTACGTGCCTCAGTCCCTTGACAACATAGCCACTGCTGAGGGGACTTGCACAAGTGGCACGAGAGATCTGTGGCCTGTGTTCTCCTCTATGCCCTTTGCCATCCAAGCAGCTTCCCCTAATTTCTGGCACAGCAGGCAGCCACCAGCCTGTCTTTACACCTGAGCTAGAGCATTCCCTGACTTCTGTTTTCTCTCTGCAATTACTTAACCGAGGGAAAATTTCCCAGTAGCCAGGCAGGATGGCACTACCCTAGATGAAGATGTATTGATGTGTGTACTGATGGAGGAGAAAGTTCCAGTACTTACGTGCACTGATACCAGTTCTACTGCTATTGACCTTCTACTTTTTTTTGCTTTTGTAATTGTAACCTGGATGATTTATTTCTGCTGTTTCTCGTTATTTTGGACTAAAATCTTTTATTTCCGTAGCTGTTTGTAAAAACAAGTGGAAAAAAATGCGTTTCCCTAGCAGTTGCAGTGGCACTCCATGTGAAATTTAATGGGATTATTTTAATAGTCTTTTGTGGCAAGGTCATCCCAGAGACACCAGTGGGTGGTTCACTATCATGGAAGCAGAAAGAATCTTTAAGAACAGTTACGGTTATGCTATTAGTTTTTCTGTTGACAGTGAAAACTTATAAACAAGTTTTTGGTTTTACTAGTCATATAATGAAAAATACAGCTAGAATTTGCTGTAAATGATAATGGAATTGTGCATACTCAGGCTTCAATGACTGCATGTGCCCCTAAGCTCTCTGTGACATCATTAGATATTTAATTCCAGTAATATTTTTTCCAACTGTTACAGTGCTTTGCCAGTGAACCATAAAACAATGCTCCTGCTGCTTTTGTCACTTGGCACACCAGCTATATCTGCGGGGTTTGCAGGTGTCCCTTTGGATGTACCTGTAAAGCTTACTATACCTGATAGATCATGAGAACAGTTGTAGGTGGAGAACTGCAGTCATATCATCTGGTCTTACCTAGCAAAACCAGGGGAGAAAAGTACAGAGAAGAGTTAAAATTGTGTTAACAAAATATTTTCAGCCAAGGAATTTGATGGGTTACACGGACTTCTTTGCAGTGGAATCAGCTCAGAATGGTGTCCTTGCTGTTGCTAGTTTTTAATGTGTTTTTCTTTTGCAGCAAACCAAAAGAAAACTAGATGATGCGAATAAACGCCTTGAATGTCTATACGATAAACTTAGGGAACAGACAGTAAGTTTGTGTTTTGTGGTTTTTTTTTTTTTAACATTTCACCCTCCATCGGATACTGCAGGCTATGGCTAGGAATTGGCGTGGCCCCCTTTGCAGTATGTAGCCACTGACTGTTCATTTCCGCAAGCGTGCTTCAGATGTGCCTGTGCAGACTTGGCAGTGTTGTGGGGTCACAGTGTTTATGGCCCTGTGCAGGGACTGAGGGCAGAGCCCCTTGCAGTAGGCAGTAGGGGGATTGTGTCAGGAGGGTCCCAGTCCCAAGCTGGCAGAATCGGACAACAGTTTCCCCACTCCCAGTAGGGAATCTAAGATCCATGCAACCTGGAGTCAAAAAAAAAAAAAAAGTTGCAGACATCCAAGGCTCACAGACTTGATTGGAAGTCAGAAGTTTGAAGATCTGGTGTGTTTTCCAAAGGTTTCCAGAAGGTCTGTGGTAGAATAACAGACTGGCTTTATATCTCTTAGTATGTATGTAGTGCTATCTTCTGCCTGAAAGCTGCTGTCGCACTTGCCAGCAGCTGTGCCCAGGGTGGAGCACCTCCAAAGGTTGCTATCCTTAAATCAAGGACCTAATTCCTGCACCTCCTTGAGGGCCAGAGATTGCACTCAGGACTAGCTAGCACTGTTACTTTTTCAGAACTTAAGTTGTTCTAGCACTGTTACTTTTTCTCCGTGCTGAGCTGCCTTGTCTGGCTTCCTTACAGCTCTCTCCAACCATCATCAGCGGCTTGCACAACATTGTGAAGAGCATCGAAACCCGCAACTACATGGAAGGACTGAACATCCACACGCACATAGTCAGCACCAGCAACTTCAGTGAGACCTCGGCTTTCATGCCCGTTCTGAAAGTTGTCCTCACCCAGGCCAATAAGTTGGGTGTCTGAAGAAACCCTGCACTTGCAAAGCCCGCGATGGAGGCTTATCCAAAGAAGTGCATTTCTACAGCAAACATGCAAGAAACGGACCAAACGCTAGTCCTCACGGCATGTTGCAGTAGAGCGCTGACAAATGGCATTACACTCTCCCTGCAGAATATTTTAGGCGGGCCTTGGAGCCCTGGTGCTTTTCTTTTTATTTTAATCGTTTCCTCATCCTTAATGATTGGTCTACAAATAGTGTATTTAATGGATGATACCCCGTATTGTCAGTTTTTAGATGCATGTTATACTGCTAAACAGCGGCTTTTAATAACAGATGTATGTGTGAAAACAAAAAGATAGGTTGTGTATCAGACCCTAAAACAGATTCTTCCCCTGCACCCCACTGTTCCTTATCCACCAGATTAAAGAGTCTGATCCTATTATAAGTGTATTTGGTCTTTCATTTTATGAAGCTGCTTGCAAATCTGTTATAACAATTTACATGTTAAATAGCTTAATTTTGCACAGGGGAAACTGAGCAAAATAGAGGCTACTGTGATATTTTCAATAAACATTAATTTATTAAAATGTGTCTTGATGAAGTGCAACTTGGAGAGTTTGAACCTGGATTACAGTGGGGCAGCTTTATCTTGCTTCAGAGATACAAGGGTATGTTGATCTCGCATGGTTCATGAAAAATCCCTGCTTAACATTTACACTGAGATGTTTACATTTCAAGGATTCTGAACGCATCTGCATGCATTTTTCAAAGGCTAAGAGCAGAAATAATGCCGAGTGGCTTAAGCCACCTGTATGGTGAGGTAGATATTCCCTGTGTAAACAAGATGCCAATTGTTTCTTGCAGTCCCCTGCAAGTTTGCACTGCAAGTACGTGCTGTGCTGGGAAACTGCAGCCAAGCTTCTGCTGGCCAGTAACAAGAGCGGTGGGGTGGGTGTTGCAGCTCAGTTGGAGCTGGATTTAAGTTTTAAACATTTCAAACAAGTGTGCCATGTCTAGGAAGAACAGTTGGAGGAAGGAATTGTCCAGTTTGGAAGAAAAAAAAATTAACAGGACTTGGCCTGTGCGAAGCTGCTTCTCATGAAAATACCTAGAGTCTGTGTCTGTGGAAATCAGATTTGGCAGTGAAGATCGCAAGAAATATTACAAATAATGCAATTCACAGACAATTTCTGTGACTTTAAGCTGATAATGAGTTATAGATTTGTCAGGGACAACAGTTCCGTTCCTCTCACAAAATTGAGCTTAATCTTATTTCCTTTCCAGTATTTGCTGACCTCATAAGCTCTTATAATTGGGGAACATAAAGCATTGAACTGGAGTCCCTTTGTTTCAGGAGTTTAAAAAGCCATAGGACTAATTTTCTTCTCATTAATCTAGGTTATAGGTTTCTTAGCACCGTTACAAGTAGTTTGTGTTCTGCTCTTGGCATTCAGAAGGGCTTGAAGGTACCCTGCTTAATTTATCCATGCACTTAATAAATCTGGCCCCAGCATGCGGCCAGAATAAATCCAATCCTGCAACTTTCTGGTGCAGGATCTTGGCTGCTGAGGGGACTGGTGCGCTGAGCTTCAGCATCAACAAGTGTCCCTCGGAGGAAACTGGCCAGAGGATTGCTGACCCCCACACCTCAGTTCAAGGTTTAAAAGAGCCAGGCTCCTCCCAGACCTCTTAGGCTGTCCTGTTTGGTTGATAGGTTAAACTGAGGAGCAAATTTTTAAAAAGAATAAATCCAAAGGGAGGTGGGAATAAAAAGACCTCAGTATGATGCAAAGCAGCTATGCTGGGCAGCGCTGATGCTTCTGTGATGAACTGTTCTGTAGGGAAAGGGAAGCAAAATGGGATCTGGGCAGCTTGGAAAGCTGCTGCCTGGAAATGGCCAGCGGAGAGGGAGGATGGGCTTGCTGGGGTGGGCACCGAAGGGACTGGTGGAGGTGCTGGGGCCTCGGGCTGCTCACACATGGTCTCTCCGAGTGCCTTCAGGAGCAAACTCGGACAAGAAGGAGCAAAGGTAAGCAGCGCTGGGGCAGGGCATGCAGACAGCGTACCATTTCTACAGGAGGCTGACTGCTTCATACACAAACAGCTGGTGGAGAGACTGATGGCACCAGTGGCAAAAGTGGGATGCACTCAGGTAGATAATGTGTGGTTGTGGGCTTAGAAACACACAGCACAAGCACTGCTGTAAATCGGAGGGTTATTGCTTGGGAATTGGAGCAGGAGGACCCGAGAGGACCGGCTGGGACCAGCGTGGTACGATGCGGCCTTGTAGAAGACAAGCTGTGGCTAACGGTATTGCACAAAACCTCTCGGACTTCCATCTGTGGGAAAGAGGATGCCAAGCGACAGAGGCTCAGCGAGGCACGCAGCTGTTGGGGACTGAGGAGTTGGTTTAAAGGGAAGAGGCTGAATAAACATTGCTTGTTCACCTGGTGAATGAGAAGCAGCAGAGCACAAGGTAACCTGAAAATGCAGAGGGCTACAAGCACAGAGGCTGACTGGAAGCCGGCGAGAAGTAAGAAGACTTAGAAGTAGTGGGAAGAAATGGGCTGTGAGCTGCCAGAAGTAAAGCTGGGCCGTCCTCTCAAGCTCATGGCTAGAAAGCTGCACTGCCCCTTACAACACAGGAGTGGATGCAAAAATCTGCTGCTTCTCTTCCGAGAGCAGCTGAGATGAACAGTAATTGTCCATCAGTTACGCTGCCGTCTGTTTTACCTTCAAGGAATGCCAAGCAATTTGCGACCCGTCTGATATCACAAATGCAAATGGCCAGCTTGGTTTACAGAAGGCAATGAAGCTCTGCCAATTTACACTGGTAGCAGAATTTGGCCCCAAATAGCCCAACTTTCATTTTACCAAGTGAGAATAGATTTATACTGTGGCATTAACACCGATCAGGCTACTTGTGGTTGCTGCGAGTAAAACTAAAAAGAGACAGAAGGAAAATCTAAGCATGTAATCTGCAGGGGTGTTTGTTGTCTGGCGGCCTCTGACAGCAGGCAGTACCTCACTGCCACAGGCATCGCCATCCCCACAAAACCCTAGGCAGGAGATTGTGCAGTAAGGGCAGCGTTAGTGGAGTTTTCTCCCACTGCCGAGGCCACCGGACTGGGATCTCAGGGGGGTGGTACAAGGGTACGTGCTGGCCCTGGGCAGAACACACAAGTAACGGAGCAAAACCCTTTTTCTGCCTGTAGACCTCTGTAATGGATTTATCTTGTTTTGGCTGGCAGGAGCCCAAGGTCAGCATTAGGCGTGAATGCTGGGGATTGTCTTTTAATCTCTGCAGCACTTGCAGCCCGTGCAGTGTTTACATCAGACTTGTTCTGTGTTGTGCCTTTCTGATCACATCGTTCCCCAACACACAGATTGGGAATGTGGATTTGCAGAAGGGAGCATATGCCAGGCTGCCTGGGCTACTGAGAGAGAAGGAAAGGGGGGCCCAGCTGCCGTAGCTGTTTCCCCCAGCACCCAGGAGGTGAGGGAGCACCTTTTCGAGGGCAGCTTGCCTGTGGCCAGGCCAAACAGGCTGCTGGGGCTGGCTGACTGCTCCTCCCTCCCCTGCAGGGGCTGCCGGGGCCGAGTTGAGTCGCTCAGCCTTGAATGAGAGCCGAGGGCACTTGGCAAGTACTCTGAGGAACCTACACCGATAGTAGGAAGAGTTTTGATGTGATGCAGGGAGGTGCAGCACTAAGCCCCTGGCCTTGCCTCGCTGCATGGCAGGTCAGGTGTTCCATGGGCTCTCTGGGGGTCCTGCAGGTCAGAGGTCTGTCCCCGCATGGGCAGGCAGGAGACAGGGACGTGTTTAACGCGAGCCCCACTCGGCAGAGGCGAACCTGATTACAATTCCCATGAGCTTCAGAGACGGAAGCGTGTCTCATTCCAAGCATTTCTCCAGGAGTGCCCCAGGACAGCAGCGACAGACGACTTTGCCCCTAGGTCTGCGACTGCCCTGTACTGTATGAAGGAGGCTTCTCAGGAACCTGCTGCCCTGTGGCACTGGAAGCATTTCAATATGTACATAGTGAACATATATTTCTCATCCCGCCGATGTCCTAGGCTTTGTTTCCTACTCTACCACTTAAGCCCTTAATTTGAAAAATGCTCTGTGGACACTGCTTAATTTTTCACAACAAGAGAGAAGGAAAAAAAAAATGAGGTCAATCTTGTCAATGTTTTAAATAGCAGAAATATGCTGGTAGCAGGCAGCAGTAGCATTAAAATGACACTCACGGTGTCCCCACAAATCATCTGCCAACTTTCATTGTTGCTGTCCTCTTTCTTCTTTCCAGGCGGAGAATTCTAGAAGAATGTTTAAAATATATCAGAAACAATCTGGGGCTTAATTATATGCTCTCTGCTGATTCAGTTGCCTCAGGAGGTGTAGTTAGTAATTAATTAGCACAGCATGCTCATGTGCTTCATACCAGTATCGCTCACCAGGGTCCGTGTCCCTAGCCTTCGCCCCACAGGAGCCCATGGCTCAGGAAGGCCACTTTCACTGGCTTTCTGTGGGGACCCACAGTGACTCCATCACCAGGACAGGCACCCACACGCTGCCACGGGGCCCAACACAACACACGGGGGTTTCTCTTGCTGGGGAGGCTGGAGGAGGATATGTGCACAGGGGCAGGAGGTGCCTGTGCTAACAGGCCAGCGTCTTGCTCAGGTCAGCAAGGCACCATTCAGCAGAAAGTCTGGCTGGGTTGCCAGCAAATGCAAGATGCCCAAAGGAGGGGAAAACTCTAACATGTCCCTCTGAACACCGGCCTCAGTTCTCATTTCCAGCGTGTGTGCAGCCACCACATGTTTTCCGCTAAGTGCAGCTGACAAAACCAGGCAATTCATATCACAAATTTCTGAATCACACTCAGGCTACTTTGTTTTGTTTTGTGTTTTGTATTTCCTTTGCTCTTTTGAGAATATGAACCCTGGGGCATTTACAAAGAAAATTCCATTTCATGTGTGTTGCTTTGCTTGCAGCTATTTGGTTTTCTTCTTTAGGCACTTCTGGCTCACAGAGATGACAGTCAGATTTGCAAAGTCTTTTCTTTGCATCTCCTGCTGTGAGCCACAGCTTAGCCTGGCAGTGCAGGTCTCTGTCTGCTCCACATGGCCCCTATGTCATGACCAAGGCAGCCTGGTAACTTTTTAAAAGCCAGGGGCTCCCAAATTGTACTGCTGCTCACAGTCACCACAGTGAGCAGGGGCTGACACCAAAGCTCTGCTGCTTGAGTGGTGATTTCTGGGATCAGGGGAGCAGTGACATGCTCCACTCACACATCACAAGTAGTTTCCTGGTGTGTTTGCCTCTTGCCAGGGTGGCAGGACTGTTTGTGGTTGTTAGTTGCTGGCCTTCAGGAGCCACTATTCACCTGTGCAAGTGTGGAAGACCGACATCCATCCTGAGCCCACGTAAGCTGGGTCAGGGCGAGTGCTTTCACCTGGGTTCTTAGAGCTGTGCTCCCTGCATGCTGTACTCCCTTGCTGCCTGGTAGCGCTCCCGTTGTGCTCGCCCTGAGTCTGACCTTCCTCCATTAAACACTGATGGCACTGTACCCGTCTGCATATGGCATGGGCAGGACAAGTGGTGCTGTTTACTCTTGGAAGCCTGAGGGTCTCCTGCTGCACCACAGCAGCCAGCACGTAGAGGTTCTTTCTGCTCCCAGCTGCCAAGAGATGGAAAAATCATTGAACGGCTCAGTCCTCCCTCCTGCCTGCCCCCAACCCGAGTCCTGAAAGGATGTCACATCTCCTCTCACCCTCACTACCCACAGCCTGATAAATGTCACCACCCTGCGGGCTTGTGCCCCCTCACAACGCCCTGCCCCTCAGCGCGGCCCCTCCTGGGGCTGTTAATAATACCAGTGGCCGTTGGGACCCCGAGGGGCAGGCGTTGGAGCCCTGGGGGGAGGGAGCCTGTTGGGACCCTCAGGGGCGGCCATTGGGACCGCCGTGAGGGGTGGCTGCTGGGACCCCGAGGGGCGGCTGTTGGCACCCTGAGGGGAGCCCGCTCGGACCACCCTGAGGGGCAGCCACTGGGCCCCTGATGGGCAGCTGTGGGAGCTCCATGTGGAGACCGTTGGGACCTTCAGGGGTGACCACTGAAGCCCTGAGGGAAGCCCATTGGGACCACCCTGAGGGGCAGCTCTTGGGACCCTCAGGGGCGGCCGTTGGAGCCCCGAGGGGAGACCGTTGGGACCCCCGAGGAGCAGCCGCCGGGAGCCTCAGGGGCACGCGCCGGGACCGCCCTGAGGGCAGCCCGCTGCACCCCCAGCGGCGGCCGCCGGGCTCTCTCCCCCTCAGCGCCGCGCCGGGCGGCGGCCATTGGCTGTCGCTATGCGGGGCCGGCTGCCGACTCCTCCCGCCGCCCGCCCGCCCACCCCCCGCCGCGCGGTGCGGGAGAGCCGCGGAGCAGGGGCAGCAGGAGCAGGGGCAGGAGAAGCAGGAGGAGGGGAGGAAGCAGCAGGAGGAGGAGGAGGAGGAGGAGGCGGCGGCGGCGAGGAGCGGAGCGGAGCGGAGCGGCCGCCCCGAGGCGCCCCCCGGCCGCGCTGCGCGGTCTCCGCCGCCGCCGCCGCCGCCCCCCCCGTGTCGCTGGGAGCGCGGCGGCGAGATGGCGGCGGGCGGCGGGCAGGCCATCGTGTGGCGCAACGTGGTGCTCATGGGGCTGCTGCACCTGGGCGCCGTCTACGCGCTCAGCCTGGTGCCGAGGGCGCAGCTCCTCACCCTGCTCTGGGGTGAGTCCGGCTGCCGGGGGCGGGGGGCGCCGGGGGCCGGGGGCTGCGCGAAGGGCCCCCCCCGGCCGCTTTTGTTCCGCCTTTGTCGGCCGAAAGCCGGCGCGGCTCGGCTGGGGGGGGGCGGCAGCGCCGGCCTCGGCGGAGGTGGGAGGCGTGAGGGGCCGGGGGAGTCGGCGCCGACCCGGGCGGAGGGGCTCTGCGAGCAGCGGGCGGCGGGAGGCGACCACCGGCAGAAGCCGACAGCCGCGGGGATCGGGGACGCGCTGCCTGCTTGAAGGATTCCCGATTTTTTTATTTTTTTATTTTTTTTTTTTCCCGTGGGTCCGGCTCCTGCCGTTCTGCGCTCCCCGCGGTGAAGCCCGAGGAACTGGCGGAGCGGGTCTGTTGCGCCCGGAGGTGAAGGCGGCCGTCAGTTACCAGCCGCGCACAAGTTTTCAGCCGGGGAACCGTTCGTGGGTCTGCGGAGGGGAGCTGCCTTCCGGAGTAGCCCCCCGCTTCACACCAGCCCCGAACCCTCAGGCGCACACACTCTGAGGAGGGTTTTAGGGCCATCGTGTCCCCCCCTGCCTTCCGTCCCCCTCCCCGTCACGGCTGGCCTTGGCTGTGGCAGGGGGACCGGCAGAGCCCGGCCAAGCTGCGTGGCTTGGGCGCGTCACCTGCACCCTGCTTTCAAACCTTTTTGGTCCCCCAGTGTGTGGCAGGTGGGCTTTCTCTTACCCTTGTGGCCTTTCTGAGAAAATGCGTTGAAATCTTCTCTGATTCTGCTCAGTCTTAATTATGAAGCTCCTAAAGGCAGGAGCCGAAGGGTTGAATGACCAGCTTCAGCCCTCCATCCTTCAAGGTATTTTTTTTTCTGGTTGACTTTGCAGAGATGCTAAATAATAAACAGATCTCGACGACTTTGCAACTTAATCCCTTTCTCTCTCCTGTTTCTCGATGCTGTTATTTTTAACAGCCACCCAACAGCAGACTGAAAAGTTTTTGCAGGAGCTGGCTGGGCAGTTTCACAGGGGCTCTTCAGCAGAGAGCAAGCATGCTGAGTCCAGCCATCCGGAGTGGTGGGCGAAGTAAAATACAGCACCTCCTGCAGAATATCTACAGCTAAAGTGTGTGGCATCGCGCTGGAGGCAGGGGTAGACAACAGCAGCGTTGTTGTTGCTCAGGTTAATGAACTTGGCCTCATTGGTGCGTGGCAGGATGCGGGCAGCAGTCGGTGGCTCACCAGCGCCTGCCTGGTTTCTTATTTATCCTCCTCAGGGACGTCTGTAGCTCAGGAAGCACTCGGCTGGGCTGGGCTGGGTGCTGCCTGCACAACGCAGGGCACGCTTTTCCCTTAGCGAACCCACTTGGTCATCCCTGATGCACCAGCACCGCTGTGCCACCTCAAAAACAGCTGTCCTAGCCAAAGTGCGTGCTCAGCAGGACCCATTTCCACTGGTAATTTATTGACACTCGTCCAGCCATACGTAACAGACAACGGAAAAAAAGCTGGCAAGAGAAGGCTTGGCTGGGTGTTTGCTCAGGATTATCTGTGCTCCTCTGTTCCCGTTGCTTCCTGCACAAGCACGTGGAGGCAGGCGTTACAGCTCATCGAACCCCACGCGCAGCTGGGGCTGCGGACGGGATCCCCACTAGCTCTGTGTAATACCGCCAGGCTGCCTGGAGAGCACTGGGAATTGGGTTGTTTCTCAAGGGATGCATGCTTACACCGCTTAAAATGCCAGCTTTTGGGTTTCCTGCTGCCTCCTTGGAACTAGTGCTGCACCTTGGATACGACCCCTGCTCTGCCAGCCCCTTCCTGTCCTTTGCTGCAGTTCCTGGGGCCCCCAGGGGTGTGTTCAGCCGTCGGTGTGGTTTCAGCAGCACTTGCTGGGCACTATCGCGTCTGTTTATGGACATGAACTTGTGCGGAGGGGTCCACAGCGCGTGTGGCAGGTCGCATCCCTTCCATAAGCCTGGAACGGGCCGTTAAGTGACCAGCCGGCGCTCCCCGCCAAATGCCCAGCCAGTGCCTGGGTTAGTTAAACAGCACAAAAAGTCCCTTTGACATCCTGCAACAGGGAAAGTTATGGCCTCGTGCCCACGCGGGAGGGGAGGTTTGCCACTGCTTTTCGTGCCGTTCAGGACATCCCATCACACGGGGGCTGAAAGGCAGTAGGCCCCGGGGGTCAGCGTGGTGCCTGCAGGGCTCTGCCATCATCGCCTCCTCCTCCTCAGCCCTGCTGGTAGGCGACCCGCGCCAGGAGGCACATGTTGCTGCTGTGCGCTGCAGATGCGAGTTTTATCGGTCTTGCAAGGTTCAGAAGCCGTGTGTGTTCTTGAGTGCCATCTGCTGGCTCGTCGGGTGTGAAACGGTTTTGGTCGGTAGCGCTCCTGTGCGCGGCGTGCTCACTGAGGGAGGCTCCCGATGCGCTAGGAGCTCCACACGGGTGGTTGTACATAGAAATGCTGGCTCCAGGGGAGCTGCACTCTGTACCTCCGAGACCTCTCTGGAAGCAGGACATGGAGGTGCCGCCTGCGTTTCAGGCGTGGATTGGAGGCGCTTGATTTAAACTTGTGCTGTCTCTCCTGCTGCCGCTCCGCCAGGAGCACCCTGGGGGTTCTGCGGTGGTTATACTCGGGCAATTTCTTGCAGGCAAGATTTTGGGTCAGCAAATGTGTAGTGACTGCTTTTCTCTTAAAATTCTGTGAGGAGGTATCCAAGGCTGCCTTGGTAGGAGGGATTTACTGGGTGAAACAACCTTTCCTCGCCTTCGTCTCAGCAGAGACCGCCCTGCTCCGAGGTGCGCTGCTGCAGGACATGTTCCTGCCGCTCAGATGTTTTCCCTTCCCCAACATGCGCTCCTCGCCTGCTCTGGCTGTTGCTGGAGGTGATTGCTTACAGTCTTACCTGTGAACTTCCCCAGATTCAGCTTTAAGTGCGTTTATTTGTTTCCTGTCTGGATCTCACCCCCTTGCACTGTTGATTCCTTTTTGTTTTCCTCTGCTTTTTGTGCTGCGTGTCACATACGCACCGTGAACGTGGTAAAGGACTGGAGAAAGCATCTTGTGCCTGTGTGCATGCTGCGTGGGCCCTCCGTCGTTTTGCTCTCAGCAGGAGCGTTTCAGGCACTCCAAACACGTTCTTGCAGCTGGGCAGAATATGCAGGGCAGCGAGCGATGGAGCTGCTCGTGGGCAGAGCCTGACGTGCCACCAGGCAGAGCGGCACCAGCCACGCAGACCGGCTTGTCTGGGCTTCCTGCGGTTGCTTTCATGGAGGGAGAAGCACTGCTCACTCCACTGGGCTCACCCAGCAGAACTTAGTATGCATCCTCATCGCTGCCGCTGCGCCTTCCCTCCCTGCAATTACGGTTGCACTTGTAATTAGCACTGATGTTGTAATTGAAGCCAAGCAATTTCTTGTCCTGCAGGGACTGTCAGAACAGTCTGAACAAGGCAGAAACCTGATGTGGGCTGCTGTGGCTGCCTGGCAGGGCTCTGAGCCCTCTCTTTGTGGAGGAGAACTGTGTTTTTCCAAGAGGAGGAGGGGCTGGCGGTAGGGCAGTGACTGTAAATGCAAAGGGCTGAGCTTGAGTTTTGGGACAGGCCATAGCAGGAGATGAACCGCTGAATCTTCCCAGCCTGCAGTTGCTTGGTCAGAAAGACTTCCAGAGTGCTGGAAATGGGAAACAGACACCTGCTGGATCACAGCGCCAACTGGAAATGGCAGCACGCCTTACGAAAACGCCAGAAACACCTTATTATTCTAGGGGATGGAGGGTGTATGAAGGGTTTTTGCATTTTATTGGATTTCGGTAGTGGCCAGCGCCATCAGGTTGTAACTTCTTTCCAGAGCTCACCGTGCTGTTGGTGTGGAAAATGCTCCCCTAGTCCTGAACTGAAGCACGTAGTCATGGTGGTGTCTGCAGGCCGTCAGCTCCCTGCTGCCGTCGGCCGTGCTGCTGCCATAAGCAGGCATCGCTGCCAGCTGCTCGCAGGAGCCGTGGAGTCCTTCGCCTTTGGTGCAGAGGGGGAGGCTGGCGTCCTCTGCCCCTGTTCCTCAGGGCAGAGCTGCACGCCCAAGGCCAGTCTCTGGAGCCCTCTGCTAATGGCTGGAGTACACACTTCCTTTCCTTCCATGTTTGAGGAACAAGAGAAAATCAATGCTAGCTCTTCGTCAGTGTTTCTAGAGTACTTGCAGGCCAGCGGAGCCCTTGCCAGCCTGCGGATTGAGGACAGCAGTGAGGTCACTGGGGGAGAAGTGAAATCTGCCGATGGTTTTGTGATGACGCGGGATCCAGCTGAGCCGAGAGAGGCCACACAGAAGCATCACAAATTTCAGAGAAATCAGAAATCAAAGCATCTCCCAGCCTTCTCTTTTGATCTAAAAATACATAGAAACTGTTCGGCGTCTTAAGGCAATCTTCAGTTGCTGGTGAGTTCAGGGAATCTGTGTGTGCTTCCTAGGGGAATTATAGCGTTCTCTGGAATACTTGCTGTCATCCGCACTTCCCACTGCTCTCTTGGCTTTATTTATGTCACTTTGGCCGCAGTTGTCAATGTGAACGTTTCTGCTATTCCAACCGGAATAAAGCCTTTTGTATACTCAGCCAAAAGCGCTGGCTCTGGGGAGCGTTCCTGAAAATGTGTACGCAGGCATGTGCATCCAGACGGAGGCAAACTGGGTGTCTTGGGCTGGCGATGGTGGGGCCAAGGGGGCGCGACAGACATCTTCTGGAGCTCCTCCACCCTGCCACTGCCAAACTCACCTGCTTCGCAGCTCCAAACTGCCTCCCCTCTTCCTTTTGATGCGTTTCATCTTCTCTTTTTCTCTCTTGGTTCGATTTAGAGCAGCTCAGAGAATGTGCAAATCTAATTTTAGATGAACCCGCTCCTGGCCTGAGATTTCACACGTTTGCTCTTCACACGAATGCGTGGCTCCCCTGAGAGCTGGCGTGCACTTCCCAGCAGGCGGCTCGGGGAATTGGTGCTTTTTAATTCTCGGCTGCTGGTTTGAGTCCAGCCCACGGTGCTTTTGATGCCAGCCTTTGACAGCTGGCAGGGCTCAGCGAACAGCCGATAGCCTTTTCGCTCTGTCTGTACGCGGAGACCCCGGGCCACGGCAACTTAACGCTTCTTGGCGGGGGCCGCGGTGGGAAGCTTTCCCCCCTTAGTAATTGCAGTCCCAGGTCAGGACACCAGCCTTCCTCAGAGGGTGACGTGGATTAAGTGCTGCGTTACTGCTCCTCGTGTCTCCCAGCTGCAGAGGCAGAGTTCTCCAGGGCTGTCTGGAGAACTGATCCTCAAACCCAGACCTGATAATACAGCGTGTTGGCCTGGCCCTGACAGCAGACACAGCATTTGAAACACAAATATCCCAAAGCTTAGCATCATCGAATGGTGGTGCAACAAAGTCTGGTGGTACCAGACTGCGTGAAGTGAGTTTACTGGTTGTGTTTGTGGACTGAGCCCTGGTGTTGAGGCAGGGGTGTTTTCGCCCCGCTATCTGTGTGAGCCGTTAAGTGGTGGCTCTGGGTGACTGCTGAAGTGGATGGCAGCGGGAGCTGGATAACCCCGGTGTGAGCTAGGAGCGTCCATGTACTTTCCCTCATTTGGGCAGTAGTCGTGCATTAGTCCAAAACCTGCCCGTGAACAACAGCAGACACCCACAAGTGAGGAACAGAAGGCGGATGGAGGATATGCAGATGTGATGTAATTTTTAGAAAGGGAAAAAATCCTAACCGTAAGGTACAGAACTGTTACATATTTATAGCCATCAGTCAGCTTTGCAGCGCTCACCCTGTGCTTGAGCAACTTGCTGTTTGTATTTCTCATGCAGTTCTCGTAGCCTGATGGAAGACCTTGACTTTTATGCAGTCGATTATTAAAATTCCCTTGCAAGCAATTTTCCTCTGGCTCAATAAGCTGAGGTAAATGTCAGCGTGTAAATTCGCAAATGTTGCGTGTCCACCCCTGTTAGTTTTAACCCTCACGTTGCAATTGACGCTAACAAGTCAGGCTGTGGCGCCCCTCCGCACACAGCTCTCCGGCCCCCGCAGCGGGCGGGATGAAAACGGCCCGCGCTGAGATGCAAACGTCTTGCCAGGCTTGCTCATGCAGGTTTCCCCAAGGCTTTCCCACAGAAGGAATATTTCCACCAAACGGCATCATGTCACAAGAGGGCTTTGTTGTGCAGCGGCACGGGGAGGCCGGGGCAGCGCTCAGCGGTCCGACGAGTGTTGCTGCCCCACGGGAGCCGTCGCCGAGCCTTGTCCTGCATGCTGCAGCCCATTTCTCTATCAACAGCAGCACCGCTGTGGACACGCTATTGATTTTTGTCTCCCAACTACTATTTTTATATCCGCTGCCGTGTCCCTCAGAGATGATTGCCATTTGCTCCGTGCAACTGGGTTATGTTTGACATTGGCGGCGTGTGGATGGTTGCTCTCTGATGCGGTGCCTCCTTGAAATCTGTGTCTGAGGAGGATGGCCAGCCATTTCACCCCTTTCAGCAGCCAGCGTTGTCTGTTCAGACGTGCAGAGTTCACCCAGTGCCCCTTGGATTTCTTGTTTAGGTTCATTTGCTGTTTCTTTTTTTCAGCCAGGTAAAGGTCCAAAGCCCTCAGTAATCCTCTGGATTCGCTACCCGTAGATACGTGTCCCATCTCCAGTGTGCTTTGGGAAAGAAAACAAGTTCAAATTGTGATGTTAAACACACAACAGACTTGGAATTCTCAGGGGGAGAGATTTGCTCCGATTTAAGCCACCACTTAGAGCAGAGGGTGGTTTTCTGATGCCTCTGGAGGTGCCACAAACTGTGGCAATATCCCCAGTCTTCCTAGAGGTTGGCCCCTCAGACGCACAGACTTTCAGAGGGGTTTGCTGCTTGATGTAACACGGGTTTTCTGGAAATCTGGCCACGGGAGTGATGAGCTGTTCTGAGAAAGCTGACCCAAATGCTGTACACTGCTGGTCTCCCATCCCATCCATTTTTAAACAATTTGCCTGGTGTAGTTTGCCGTGCTTCTCCCTGACGGTGAGATGATACCCCTGCGCCTGCTGTTCTGCATCCCATTGATGTCTCACTGCCCTATCGTGTGGCAAGCTCAGAATATTTCATGTGCTGGTGGTGATCATCCTTGCAGGTGTCTGCTTCCCCAAGCATCTCATCCTCACTGCAGATCCCTGTCTGTGCTTGTGGCCCCAGAGCTTCATCGCTTTGCTTTTTTCTATCCAGGCAGATTCTTTATTCGAGCCTTTTCTGCATGGATCCTTTTGTGTTTCTTAGCTCTCTCACTGCTGCTCCGAATTTAGCATCCTCTGCAGTTGTAATTAATATGCTGTTTGCCTTTGTTTCAGGTCATTAATAAGCATGTTGAATAAAAATCTTCTGCCTATTGATTCTGGCGCGTTCCCATAAATAGCATCTGTGCAGAGGCACCGCGTACTTGGAGCCTAGCAACCTGCCGGCTCCCTGTGCTCACAGTGCTTGAACCTCCGCTCCCTCTTCATCTCCTGTCCTCTCCTCGGCTTCTCTCCTTTGTCCCATCGTACGGCTCACTCACTGCTTGTTATCCTTCCCCTCTTCCGAAGCGTTGTGTGTCCACTGCGGCACACGAGCTCGCGGCTGGAAGCGCTCCTGCCGGACCTCCTGCATGATGGATGAGAAAGGCGATAATAAACCGCGCTGGCCACTCCTTGGCAGGGATTAGTGGCCAAGTGACATTCTCAGGCACCCTAATTCCTGCCAGAACCACAGCAATCTGGTCTCACTGTTCGGTGCGTTTGTCCAACAGGATTTGCGTCCACTCTGGTCACTGAACTCCTGAGGTGGGTTTTTTGTTATTTTTTTTCCTGGGGACGCTTCAGCCCTTGGGATTTATTTTAGGAAAGTTCCTGCTGTTGCGATTCCTCCCCTGCAAAGCCAAAGAAGAGGCATGCTGCGTGGGTACAAAGCCCAGCCATTCCAGCTTCCCTTTGTGCTACGGAAGGCCCAGCAAGCTATTCTTTTTGGCGATACCTCTGTCTCCGTTAACGGTAGGCTAGAAAATGGGATTCACAAGGAGGGTGCTCTTGAAATACCAAGTCCCCTGAAAAGAAGAGACAGGTGAAGACGGGATTTCAGTCCCTAGGACTAGCATGAGGTTAACAAGCGAAAAACCCACAGACAATATGTTCTTCTGATGATTCAGGACTATAGCCTTAATATTTCTGTGTTGCCTGGATGTCAGTATTCGGTGTGTCACAGATCTCTTCCCACAATTGCAGTCATCTGAGCAATTTGAAAGGCTCTATTTTGTGATGTTCCTGCCACATTGTTGCTTCACCAGCCCGACCCGGCTCAGTATCACATACAGAAAATGACAGGATGGGTTTCCGTGCATTGTGTAAGACAAGTCGGTGTCCTTGCCGTGACAGGGCACGTGTCAGGGCAGCGAGAGGAAACCGGAGCGCGAGGTAGTTGTGGTGTCCGCGTCATTACTGATCTGAGCATTGTCAAGCAAAAAGTGGAAATACCACGCAGGGAGCGTGTGTGTTTTTCAGTGCCTTTGGGTACCTCCCTTCGGGAAGCAGGCACGAGTCTGGATTTGGCAACAGACTTCAGCGCCACACTGGCCTGCACAGCTGAACCTTTTCTGGGAGTAGTGCGAACGCTGCAGCCTGCTGGGAAGGGAAAGACCTCCTCAGAGACGGAATCGAAAGCAGGTTTTAAGGGACATTTCATCTTTACTAGGATCCTTCCAACTCCTTTTGTGTGTTGAGTTTGTGAGAAAGGCTCCGGTGTGCTGTGCGGGAGATGAACCCTGGACATGTACATAACGTGAGGCAGTCTGGGTAAAGCTGTTTCTAAGGATCCACCAGCAGTAAGGTCCGTTTACTTCTTTAGTCTGCAGGGGTGACAATCAGCATCAAATACGGGTGCCATTTTTTCTACCAAGTGCCTTCTGACTGTATTTTGTCTTCCAACACTGTAAGTACAAGCAGTATGAGTTGGGATTGGATAGAGGGACACAGTAGGCACCCACCTATGCGTGGAGATTTTAATTTTCATTTTGCACAGATAGCTGTTGTACATTAAGTACTGGAAAAAGCTGACCGAAGATTCCTTTCTTTCCACTGTCCGCCTGTCAGGGTTGCCTGCTGTTGTGCAGATCGACACAAGTAACCCCCCCCCTTTCACAGACAGGGTTTCCCCTTTTTGTTCCAGGAACTCTACCTAGGTGTTTGAATTAGACACGTTTCGGTTAAAGCAGCACATGTGTTTCAGGTGGCAGGCTGCCCTGGGCAAACAGCATGTCACCTTACACCATGCAAACTCATTTCAGGTCACAGTGTGAGAAATCAATGCTTCTTTTGGAAGGAGACGTAAGAGTCTACTGTCATGGCAGCTGGGCAGCCTAACTGGGAGTCGCTGAAGTGGTCCAGTTCATTTGTGATTTGTATAAATACTTCAAGGTGAGCTTGGCCAGCTGGAGCTGTGGGACAGGAAGGGGAGATGCAGCGCTGCTGCCTTCATCGTTGGTGGCGGCATTATTTTCAGCACGGGGCGCGCTGCAGCATGCATGTGCCATGGCAGTGTCGAGCCCACAGCCGGTGTGGTACAGAAGGAACAGAGCTGCTTCCTTGCTGCGTTGGCCGTCTGAAAAAATGCTCCACACAAGTTTCCTTGGCCAACTTGGTGGTTACGGAAAGGCAGTTCCAGAAGCTGAGGGAGGCTGTGAATGCGGGTCTTCCTGCTGTGTTCATGTGACCGACTGGAGCTCCTGATGATGGGAAAAGTTTTTATTGTGGAAACTCTGACATGGCTTGCAATTGTGGGGGCGGGAGGTGATGCTCCTCAGTTAGCTGGCAGATGGGACTTGAGCAAAGACCTGTCTGGAGGAGGCTGGCAGTGTCCCCTTCGGAGAGCTGTCGCTGCTCTTCTGAGACGAGCGAAGAACCCTCGCTCCCCTGTACTTGGCGAAGGCACACTGTGTGTAAATGCACCACGGCATGGTGCTTCCGTGCTGCCAAACTCCGCTGAGCATCACACCAGAGAAGCGGGAAGGGGTGGGAGGGGAAATGCCGCATCCCGGGGCTGCTGGGGAGAGCTGGGCTGAGATCCTCCCCTCATCTCCTGAGCGTCCCTGCAGGCGTGGACAAGCAGGGGCAAGGAGCAGCTTTACAGCAAAGAACGCAGTACTAAGGACAGCTGGCCCCTGGCACACCTTTCCTTTTCTTTTTGTCTTTCAGCCTATTTCTGTTTCCTGGTGACAGCCCTGGGTGTGACGGCCGGTGCGCATCGCTTGTGGAGCCACCGTTCCTACAAAGCCAAGCTGCCCCTGCGGATCTTTCTGGCTGCAGCTAACTCCATGGCTTTCCAGGTGGGATAGTGGTTGCCTGTCCTGATTCTTGGCCTCCTGGCAGCTTTACCTCCTGTGCAGAGATCCCTTCAGCTTAGAGACATCAAAAGCAATACATATGTATGTATCAGCAAAAAGACGTTTGCTGATGACGCACGGTGTTGGCTTAGGGGATGCAGAGCCCCTCGCACTGCACACACAATACTTAACAGACAGTCCAGGAGCAACAGTTATTGAAGGACCAAGTTGAATGTGCCCAGATCAGGGTCTCAGCAGCTTCTCTTACCCAGGCCAGGCCCCTTGCTTTAGAGGACTATGTAGAAACTTGTGTAAGGGACGACCTCATGCAAATACGTCTGCATAATGAGGTCTCTTTGTCCAGCCAGGCAGTTGGAGCTTTTCACGTGCCCAGAAAGGAGAGCGGGCATCCTTTCACACAGTCTTAATTTATCTCTGTTTGATGCCGCTTTTTTTGGCAGTAGAATTTAAATACATTTGCAAAGAAGTGTGTTACTAGCTTTGTACTTCCTGATAGGCAATATCAGACTTCAAAATCTTTTTGTAACGTTCAGCTGGTGGTAGGAGGTAGCCCAGAACCAGGATTTCCATGGTGTGAATGTAGTTGTTCCTTTGGCTGTTCAAAACAGATCTATGCATCTGTGTTAGCGTTACACTATCTAGCTCAGCTGCCGTAACCTGTTGTGGCACTGCATACCACGTTTTTACCTTTTTCCCTCCAATATGTTTGGGTGATTTCATGTACCTCAACAGAGGATGAAGGGAGTCCCTTTACCCGCTTCCGTACTGCTCATTTATCATCTTTGATTTATCTTCTTCCTAAGGTGCAGGGTATTAATCCCATTGGTCCCTTTACACCTTACAAAGAGCACAACGCTTTTGTTTGAATATGGGGATATGTCCCATTTGACTCGCACCCCCCGTTTATTCTGAGCCGTATTCCAGCCACTTTGTGCTGCTCTGTTCCTTGCAGAGCTTTACAAACCCTTTGCTCAGTGTGCTAAACAAGTGTCTGGAGTTTTGAAGAACCCCCTGGTACTGTACTCCTGTTTTACAGCAGATCTTATCTTTCATGAGTAATTCCAATGAATGTGCCAAGCTGGATTGCAGTGAGCCTGAACGCTGCAGCGGCATTGCCTTCTGCTCCCCTGGATTTGGCTCTTGGCTCTGTTGGCCTCCTCATCGCTTTTGGCTGAGGACATGGTACGGTTCCGAGGCAGTAAGTACTTCAAGGTGGCTTCAAGCTACCTTTGTGCCCTTCAGAAGGAAAGTGGAAGGCCGAGTCACCTGTTCTCAGTCTGAAGTAGTCTGAAGCCCGTTCTAGCTACCGTGACACCAATTGCCTGCCCAAGCCTGCTGGCACAACCACAAACAGGCAGCGAGCCAGTTTTCCGGTCCGTCTCCCTCCTGTAGGCTTTGGGAGGAAGTGGTAGCATTGGAGCAGCCCTGGAGGCTGCCTTCTCGAAGGGCAGGGGCAGCATCTCAGCTGGGACGTGGTGGTTTCTCCCCAGCTAAGTGTCGTTGCACCGTCCCTCCTGGCTGTCCCTGTGAAACAAGAGAGCACCTGTCCACAGCTGCAGGGGCTGTTTGCGATTTCATGTGAACGCATCGACTTTGTGATGCAGCCCAAGTGTGTCATCACGTTTGGGTCTGCAGATTTATTAAGGGGCCTGCTAACGAAACCTCATGCCCGTGTCACTGTCACAGCATGATGCTGTCGTGCTGCTTCGGAGGGGGTTTCACTCCTGCGTTTACCTGAAACTTCATCGAGAGCGACACCTTCCTGAAAAATGGTTGCTATTAATGTGCTCGCAGTTACATGCGTGGCGCTCCAGTTGTTTGTGTATTTATTGCCAACGGTTCTGGCCTCTGGCCTTTATTTGCTCTTAGCCTTTGTGGTTTTAATTACATGTGATTCGGTTGTTTCACAGCTTCCTTGCGCTTTCATCTGGGGAATCACATTTTTGCCAGCCCTGCAGGTGTTTGCTGTGGTGTGAGAAGCCAAGTTAATTTCTCACAGTATCATTGCTTTGACCTGGTTACCTGCTGTGCCACAAATAATTTTATCAAGTGCTCTTACAACAAGCTGATCGATAATCTCATTGGAAATATCATTTCTGGTTAAGAAAGAGGACCTTTCCCAGGTGTGTGCTTCTCACATAAGCCTAGTTGGTTTTAAATGCCTTGATCTTAGCATCTCCTAGTGCTCTGGATACCCCCCCGATGTATACATCTGCCACTTGAAGCAATGCAGTGGCTTTCATTCCCTTTCATTTCTCTGCAGGGGAAAAAATAAAATGGCAGCAAGGTGAAGATCTTCCCTTGCTCTCACTGAGGAGCTTGGTGGCTTCCTTCAGTTTGCTTTGCTCAGCTCAATTCGCTTTCTTGGGCAGTGGGTTTTTGTTCCTCACCTGGCTCTTGTGGTCTCTTGCAGACAGCGCCTTTGCAATGCTGCCATCGAACTCTGGTGCGTTTGAGCCGGGCTAGTCAGTTGTTATTTTCAGTTGTTCCTGGAGTTGTTCAGCAGCTCGGGTGGCCTTGGTGCTTTCTCTCAATGTTGGCAGCTGAGAGAATGAGCAGTGATTTCCATTATGCTTTCAGCACAGGGCTTGGGTCTCACAAAATACAAACGTGCAGAGCTGTCGTTAGCCTGGGTTTGCTGTGTCCTGCAGTGCGTCCTCTGCCTCCATGGCTGCCGCTCTGCGGTTCTTTGCAGACACCGCAGAGGGTTTCCTCAGTTCTGGGTGTGAAGCTGCTGTGGTTGGTGGTTGTGGGTGCTACTGCTGTTCCAATCCAAAGCCTTCTTTCTTTGGGTATCACTGTTTGGGTCCCTCCCTGCCTGTGCAAAGGTGGAGAAAACACAGGAAAGGGCACTCCACTAAGCATTCTGTGGTTGAGGTTCACAGTGTTGTAGATCCAGGTATTAAATAGCTTTTTTTTTCTTTGTTTGATGCAACTGAATTCACAGATGAGTGTATGGCCAGAGTTTTCCAAGTGTTGCGCACGCTTACGATTCCCTGTGGTAGCAGCTGAGCACCACTGCAAAAGCATCCGGCTCAGCCCAATAGGCAGTGCGTCCTGCAGAGCAAACTGGGAGGCTGAAATCCCTTCAGCTGAATAATTTCAGAAAGCCTCTCTCCAAATCTGATCTGGATCCGATGCTGATCTGGTGTTGTGGGTCTGAGGCTTTTATTCTGGCCTAGCTCTAAATGCAAGACTTGGCTTCCCAAAAAGTAGGCACGTTTCCTTTGACGTCTCAGCCTCGTACTCTCGCACACACCCCTGCAGACAGAGCAGTCATTTAAATGGAAGTTTTACTGTGAGAGACTCATCCCTCCAAACTGGTTGCTGTTCCCGTGCATGCAAGGAGCTGGGGCCTCTCTCCTCTCACCCCGCTGTGCTCTCTCTGCAGAACGACATCTACGAGTGGAGCCGAGACCACCGCGTGCACCACAAGTACTCGGAGACGGACGCAGACCCGCACAATGCCCGCCGTGGCTTCTTCTTCTCCCACATCGGCTGGCTGTTTGTGCGCAAGCACCGGGACGTCATCGAGAAGGGGAGAAAACTGGATTTCACTGACCTGTTGGACGACCCCGTTGTCAGGTTCCAAAGAAAGTGAGTGGGAGCGCATGGCCATCGTGTGGCACAGGGTGGAGGGGTCCTGACCGCCTCATGGTGGCTTCTTCCTTGTTGTTGCCTGTCCTCTTTCTCCCCCGGGAGATCACTGCCACCCTGATGGCAGGCAGCAGGGCTGCAGTTGTGGCTGTGCGCCTCCTGCTTGCGGCCTGTCTTGGCCAGCTGCGCTGCGCAAGCAGCGTGCCCTGTCCTCATCCTTTTCCAGAAAGCCAAGGCTGGCTGTGAAAACAGCCACAGCAGAGGCTGCTGGGCTCTTGGCCTTCTCCTTTGATCAGTGGAGTAAAGGCTGTAGTCGCTACCTGCTGTAATGCAGAAGTGCACCTCTCGTTCTGCAAAGCCATCTGTGGCCAGCGCAGACCGAGTGCTTCCTCTCACAGGACTGTCATCCTGCACAGCATTAGTTATTGCCCCTGAGAATTAGCGCAGACCAGGTTCAGCTTGCTACATGCTCTGTGAGAGGTGGGAATTGAGCAGCACGCTATGTTCTCTGTGTGAGTAACTGCATAGTAGGTGGAAATGGAAGATGCTCCCTGACAGCAAGCGTTTGGTACAGGTGCTCTGCAGACCACATTCGCCTATTTGTGAGCATTTTCTGGGTGAGGGAAGCAGCTGGCCGAGTCCTGAAATCTGTCTCGCCTTTGCATTAGAGTAAGCTGTGCACAGAATGTTCCCTGCATTCGAGTTGCTGCAGGAGGGAGGAATTCACTGCCCTCTGTGTTGTCATTTGTTGGCTCTGTCAGCAGTAGGTGTTTGCAAAGGCTCCCTTGCGGTTTGCTGCAGCACCTCTTGGCTGTGTTGTTACCTTTACCAAGACAACAGCAGCCCACGAGAAGCAGGCTCTGCTGCCTTGGTTGTGCTGCAAACGTTGCGTAGCGATGGTGGAAGTTTTGTGCAGGGAAGTTGTGTTTCAGCAAATGCCAGGGCTTGGGATTTGAATGTAGGGCTTCCTTTCCCTTAGAAGAAAAATTCAGGTTCCTCCTTTTATGAGGCCGAAGTGGTCTTTTTGACAGCACAGAAAAAACAGCGGGTGGTCTGTTGGCAGCTGCAGGCTCTTAGGTGTGCCCGGGTGCCGGGTTTGCAGCCAGCGCTGAACTTCCCCAGGACTTCAGGTGCTGGTCTTGAGGTTTTTGCTCCGGGACTGGGCCTCAGCTGTTGAGCCCCAGCGTTACCTGCTGCTTCAGGGTTTGTGGCTCTCTTTGCATTTTGAATTGTAAACTGGTGTCATTGCAACAGCAGAGTGTTGAAAATTTCCCTGCTGCTGTGTGGCTCCTTCCCCTGCAGTACCCAGTTCATCCTCTGGAAGCCCAGGCAAGAGTTGGCAGCGTTCATGCTGGCAGAGCTGGGGCACACTCCATTGCATGCACAGTCTCTCTTTTTTTATCCCCATCAAAGCCTTCCATTTAGTCCTCCCAGCTGCGGGCAGCAGTCCATGAAGGCACATACATTCCTCGCTGAGAGCCCTGACAGCCGCACAAAGGCAGAGACTAAAAAGCAGCCCTGGTCCCTGCCACATCAACTGCTTTTGGCGGAAGAGGTGACTTTTCTGATGCCGAGCCAGTGGCACACTGGCCTGGCTGCCGACGAGGAACTCGGCTTTGTGTTCCTCCTTGACAAAGGCTGTTGCAGCTGCGAACTGCCGAGGCGTCTGCCTTCCGAGGCTGGGGAGAGCGGGGTGGCAGGGTGGCAGGACAGCCTCTCGGAAGTGAAAAGCCGAGTGCTGGCTTGCTAATAGCAGGTTGCTTCCAGTAAGCGTTTCTGGGTATTGCTTGGAAACATCCACAGTGTGAACGATGCTGAAAGGTAACAATAGGGACCACTAGCAATTTTTTTCCCTAATGCTGCTTCTGACACATTAACATAGTTTCTCTTGTAAAACAACAAACAAAAAACAAACATCTCAAGCTCCAAAGAACTGGATACAGCTACGGTCTACTGAGACATCATTTCAGTTAGACATGCAAGAATGTTCTTGTGGGTCGAGCTTTTTCCTCTGTTTTTGGAGTGGGTCCTGAACTAGCAGCAGTTCTTTTTCTGCCATCTTTCCATAGCATCCTAATAGTCATAGCTGTTCCTTACCTGGCACTTCTCCCTTACACATCTCCTGGCGCTTTTCAGTGCGGGTGAGTACTCGTGTCACTGCTTTAGAGAGGACAAGAATGGCAGCAGCTGTCCCTCCTAGCTCTTGGTAGTTGCCTGTGGTGCTGAGCACTAGCAAGGCTTGGCACGAGAAGGATGCCTGCCCTCAGTAGATACCAGTCAGTAGATGTGGATGTCTTGGGTTCAGACTGTTCCGGCCTGGCCAGGATTACCACAGCAGATAAATGCTCTGAAGACACTGGCGCCTTGCTTGGAGCAGTCCCATTCAAAGCAGTCTCTCCAGGGCTCCTTGGCTCTGTTCAAGTTCTTCTGCAAAACAGCCAGGAGTGCGGAGCTCAGAGAGGTTATGGGGCTGGCCCACGTTATGCCAGGGGTTTCTGTCGGACCTGTGCCTCCTGATATCCCCTCGTTCCCCTGCTGTCGTCCCCACCAAGGTAATGGTGTCCTTTTGTTTCCCCGCAGGTATTACAAGAGCTCAGTCGTGCTGATGTGCTTTGTGATCCCCACCTTTGTGCCGTGGTACCTGTGGGGAGAGAGTCTGTGGAACGCCTACTTCCTTGCCTCCATCCTCCGGTACACCATCTCCCTCAATGTCACCTGGCTGGTCAACAGCGCCGCGCACATGTACGGCAACCGCCCGTACGACAAGTACATCAACCCCAGGCAGAACACCTTTGTCACTCTGGGAGCCATTGGTAGGTGCTGTAGCCCCCCACAGAGATCTGCAAACTCAGAGCAAACTCTCGTCCTGCTGCAGCCTGGTTGGGGTTTGTGGGCACCTGCAGCTGGCCACTGCTTTGAGCCAGGGCTTGGAGGAGGCTGCACATCCTCAAGGAAGTCTTCCCCTGTTCTGCCGAAGAATGCTCTGCTTCTTGTTCGGTTGTCAGTATCCCTTCTTGAAGCAGTTCTCCTTTTCATCTCCGAGTGTTTGGGATGGGAAATGCCCCTTCCTGCCAGGGAGGGAAAGTCAAAAGCTCTAAAATGGGGGCGGTCAGGGGTCTTTCCCATAGATCTCCCATAGCCAGGGATGCAGCATAACCTGCACGGGGTCAGGACTTTGAAAACGGGGCTTGGGATGTCCCACCCCAGCACGGTCCTGAATTCATCAGCGTGCCGGCCACACAGTCTTGTAACTCCCTCTCTGTTTCCCAGGTGAGGGTTTCCACAACTACCACCACACCTTCCCCTTCGACTACTCCGCCAGCGAGCTGGGCCTGAAGTTCAACCCCACCACCTGGTTCATTGACTTCATGTTTTGGTTGGGGTTGGTCACCGACCGGAAGCAGGCTCCGAAGGAGATGATCCAGGCGCGCAAGGAAAGGACTGGAGATGGCAGTGCTTGAAGAGCAGCGCTTCTCCCTGCGGCAGCGCTGGTGTGCGCGTGTGGGCACCCCCTGCTTGCACGCGCCGGTTGGAGTTCTTTTCCTCTGGTTTAAAATTAGTTTTTTCAGTTGAGCCGAATTTATTCCACAGGTTCGGCCGCAGCTTTTTTGTCTTTATTAGTTGTTTTATGTCCAAACTTCAGACTATTAAGTGTAAAAATGTTCTATATTATTTAATATTAGAGTTAAAACAGGAGAGAGATTTGATTTTAGTCACTGTAGTTCATGTCTGAAATACATTGCAATTTGCTCGTTCATGGTAAATGTGGCAGGTTGGAGGGACTAACTACCTTTTTAAAGTGCAGTGAGGGGAGAATTTGTTTCTACTCTTAATCAAATATTCTTTTGAGACACGATTCTTGGAGAGGCCGGGGCAGGGCCCAATGTGCCATGTCAGCTACAAACTGACGGCAAGGACCAGTAACAGCACCATGGAAAACAGGATGTCCAAGGCGAGTAATCGGCCGAAGATCAGTTTGACGTTAGTTTGAAAATCTGCTTTCTTCTTTTTGTTAGCCCTGTTAGCCAGACCAACGCGCTGCTGTCTTTGCTAAATACAAAAACCATTTATTGCTGAGCAGGCTTTTGTGTTGAAGATTAGTCTCTATACAGGCCAAAATACAAACTGATGCTATGTTGAGATGATTCCTTTGTTGTCGCATATACATTGTAATTTGTAACGGTACAGAGCTCAACAATGTCTTAAGCCAAATAAAGCTTTGGTTTTGATGTTCGGAGACCTGAGTTATATTCTAATCAGTCATGGCCATTGATGCATGCATATTTTAGCTCCTTTTGCACAAGAGGCCTCTTAATTTCTTTCTCTGCCTTTGACTAGCAGGTCTTTGAAAACCGACCTTGATCGAAGTCAGTCTCTACTAATGTTTCAGCTGCATGCAACATCCATTGGTTTCTGAGCAAAATATAAAGACAGTTATGTAGCTTCTGAATTTAACATTTAACAGTTGCCTTGATTAAAAAGGAAAAAAAAGAAAAAAAAAAAGAAAAAAAAAAGCATGTGGAATGGGACATAGAGCCCTTTGTGTTAGATGTTAGCCAGTGCAGGAGAGAGGCTTTGTACTCTCAGCACTGGAGCACTTTCGAAGATAGAGGGCATGATTTTCATTTATAAAGCAGGTCACCGCCTTGTCCCTCGCAGAGGGAGTGCTCACTTTGGGGCCACTCGGCCGCATGCCCCGGGCAAGGCAGTGATCTCGAGCTAAGTGAGACTCGGGCCCAGATATTTTCAGGAAAGATGTAGAATTAAAAAACAAAGCCACGCAATTTAAAATCAATTCTTTTTTTCTTGTTTCTTGTTTTCCAAATGATGCCATATAATATTAAAGAGTTGTCTTTATTCTGTATTTCATCCAGCAGGTGTTTTAACAGTGTTACTTTGCCATTAATGTTGTGTAAACTCTTGAGTGATTTACAATAAACAGTTATGATTAGATGGGCTGCTGTGCTTTGTTCGGAAATGTCTCCAGAAACGAAGGGCTTCATGCAGCATACGTCAGAAGCACAGCAGTGTTTCACTTGGCATTTCCAGGTATTCTCTGGGTGCAGCGTTTCCAAAGTACCTGCCCCCTCCATGTTTGTGCATTCCTCCGTGGGGGAAAGAGGGCTGTTAGCACACAGAAGGGCCCCACGAGACTGGATTGCTTTTGGCTCAGTTGCCACGCTGATAAGGAGGGGAACAGAAATTTAAAGCTGTCTTAAGCTTGAAAGGACACCATGGCAAGTTCTCACATGTGAAAATCCCAGTGCAGTTGGGCCGTTTGCTGGAATTACACAGTGTGGTGGGAGGCTTCTCCCTGCCGCCCCTTACTGTGCCTACGTACGGGCCTGGGAGGCTTCTCACCTGCTGGTTGGAAACACAGCAGCGTGGGGAGCGCTGCTTCCCTCTCCGAGGGCTTGATGGGCTGGTGGAGAGCAGCATAAAGCCTTCAGACTGATGCCAGAGATGGGCTTGGACATGATGTGTGAGTGTAGGAGCAAAGTGGGAAAGAGGCAAATGCCTCACCTTAATAGTTCTTCCATCATGTTGTTTGTGTAGCTTCCTGGCTGGAGAACTGCAGTGAATGCGCTTCATGGCAGCTTATATACACATCTTCCTGTTGATCTTTATCATGTTTTAGATGTTTTTTTCTTTTGTGCTGCTATTGCTTGGACTTCCCTAAGCTGATTCTTGTCAAGTATGTGCTGTGAGAAGAGTAACTGGCCCTGCAAAGAGACACAGGCTGTTTTCAGTCTGACTACCTGAAATTATACCAAAGTAATACATGTTTTTCTTGGAAGTGTAAGAGTGCAGTGGCAACACCAGTTCCAGTGGGACTCAGGGATCTGAGACTTTGAAACCATTTGCAAGTTAACCGTGATTTTGAAAATAAATAAACAAATAAATAAAAAACTGGAAGTATGCAAAGAAACGTCTTTCAGAAACTGAAAAGGTCCTCTATCAAATGCCTGAAGTGTCAGCTTGTGCTCCTTCAACTCCAGTTTTTCTGCACGGACTCACATGGTGGAGCTGGTCAAAAAATGCAGTGCTGGGAGGCAGGAGGGATCCTCAAGATCTTCCTTTAATGCGAAGAGGAGCAGGAGCAGAGCCCAGCGATAAAGGAGCCATTTGCTAACTTGCACCCACGTGCCCCAGCTCCGTTCGTGGCTCTGGCTCAGCAGTGCCCAGTCCCAGAGCTGAAGCCAGCTGGTATCCAGAGCTTTTGGGAAGAGGGAGTGCCTTGTCTTGGAGGGCTGGGATCTGGGGATATTTTGCATGTGAGAGGGGGCATTTTGCAGGCAATGGCCCCTCTGGCAAATCTCAGGCATGCCTGTTGCCACCGTGCAGAGGGTGCACATGCTCAGACGGTGTATGTTTAGCAGCGGGGCATTTGGAGAAATGAAGTCTATCAAAATATTTTAAAAGCTGGATGAAGGAACAGATGGCTTTGATGAGAGATGATCTGGCTAATGAAATAAGGGTTATCACTTAAACTGAGAAACAGTTGCTCGGGCGCTGTATTTAGCCCGTGTCGCAGCTCTGAGCGATCCCTGGCCCCTTCCTCCCACCCCCAGTGCTGAGTGGGCGACGTTTCTTGCCAGGCCCCGCGCCAGCTTCGGCACAGAACGGAGCAGGACAGGACGACCAGTTGGTACATCTATTTTCAGAACACATGCGTTTCCCAGGAATGAAAACAAATGCAGAGCAATTCCCTTTTCTTCCTTCCCTCTGTTTACCCCTTTTCCCTGAAGAAACAGCCCACCAAAACCATAGCAAGTTTGCAATGGCTGAATTGCCCCTGAGAGGACCGCAGTTAGAGGGGTTCCCTTCGCTTCTTGCTGAGCTGCGGGTCATTTGCCAGGACACATTCACCCTGTGTAAGTCCTCTATTTCACACGAAAAGTATCTTCCCTCTGTCGTGGGAAGAAGGTGGACGTGCAGTTTGGTCCCCAGTGGGAGCACTGATGTGGTTGACTGTGGATAGGGAACGCCCATGCACTGTAAGGCATCGGGAGGAGGAAATATTAATTAATGACAAAGCAAAGCTGTAATTTTGAACATTTGTGTGCGTTGGAGCTGGTCCCTGTTCCAGGCTGGGCAACTTGCCAGGCACATTCCCAGTCGCCCAGCAGGAAAAACTCAGCAGGGACTGGGGCGGGACAAGTCCTGCAGCAAGCGGATGCCAAACCCCAACCACAGGGGTTTGGGGGGGTCCCCCTCTGCCTGCCCCCCTCCACAACCCACGTCTGGAGGTGGGGATCGAGGCAGGGAAGGAGAAGGCCATGGAGGCAGGGCCAGGTGAGCTCGCGGAGGGCTTCGGGACCGTTTGGCAAGGGAGACAGGCACTGCGCTGCCGAGGGATGCCGCTCAACAGCAGGGCACCCACGTGCCGCACCGCCCCGGTCGCGCTGGTGGCTTCGTTGAAGCCGTGAATTTTAATTTCTGAAAGGTCTTCAGCGAGCCTGCCGGCACCAGCGCTCTGAGGGACGCCATCTGCTCCAGAAAGCGCTCCTGTGAACAAAACGTCTTGAACGCGAAGTTTACTGAAAACGAAGCTGCCTTAACAGCCCATCTGCCGCCTCGTTTCCCTTCCAGCTTGGGCTGGCGGCGGAGCTGAAGTGACTCAGGCGGTTTCTGGTAGCTGCCGGGCTTCCCTTTGTGGCGGAGCCGCCGGGCCGGGCGCTGCCACTCGGTGCCGGCTCCACGGGGCAGTTGCAGCCTCGGCCGCTGCACGCTGAGGGTTGTGCAAGGCCAGGCTCCTCCTGCCCGTGTTAGCCAGCCCAGCGCACTTTTATGTCGCAAGGGGGGCCCTCGCTGGGCCCGCTGCTGGTGCGTTCAGCCCCGCGTTTACCCCCGGGGTGCTGGGGCTGCCCGCCGGAGGGGTGCGGGTCCCCAGCCGCGCCTCATGGCGGGGCCCCGCCTGGCCGGGGCGGGGACGGCACCAGCCCGGCCCACTCCTTCCCTCCCTACCTCTTTCCCTGCCTCCTTCCTTGCCTCCCTCCCAGCCTCGGCCGGGAACGGAGCCGCCGCCGCCCTCTCCTCAGGTAGGAACCGCGGCCGGTGGCAGCGCTGAGGGGACGGGGGGTGCCGGGTGCCTGCCCCTCCGCCCACCACGGGCACCGGCGCTCGGCCGGCCCCGAGGCCCCCGCTGGATGGGGTTCGCAGCTCGTGAAACGGGCGAGAAACCGCCAGGGCTGCTTCCCATCGCGACGGTGTCGCGACAGAGAGCCGCGGCGGGGCGAGCCGCGCTGGCTGCTGCCGCCTGGCTCGGCGCGTGGGGCGGGCGGGCGGCCGCCGCCTCCTCCCCCTGCTTTTGGCTCCGCGGCCGTTCTCCAAAATGCTCTGTGGCCTGGTGCCGGGGCATGCGGGCACGCTGCTGCAGCTTATCATCATCATCATCACCGTGCCGCTTGCGTACGGGCCCTCGAAACGCACCGGTGTGTTTCATAACTTCATAAAGCCGTACCGCTCCGCTGCCGAGGCGGCCGTGCCTGCCCTTCCTCACGTCCACGTCTGTGGGCAAAAGCAGCGTGAGGAGGGGCCCCCAGCGGTGCCTGGCAGGTGACACGAGGGTGCTCCCCTGGGCGAGCCCTGACGAGCTGCGCCACCACCCGCTGTACCTGACGGGAGTGTGTTAGCGGGATGGGAGCTTAACTGCTCGGGGGGTGCCACGGGGCAGCGGCAATGAAAGCAGAGCCAAGGGCTGAGCACTGAGGCGGGAGGATGGGAGTGGAGGTGGGAGAGGAAGCCTACGCTGAGAGAAATCTCCAGCACATCCTCCGCCAGTGCCAAAGCCTCTGCAGCTGCGCGCCCTGTCCTGCGGTAGGAGTGCGCCTTGGCGGGGTTTCTGTGGTGCTGGTGTGAGGCTGTGTGTCAGGAGGGGTGCCCAAAGCACGTTTGTGGTGCCAGCACGAGGCCGTGTGTCAGGAGGGGTGCCCAAAGCACGTTTGTGGTGCCAGCACGAGGCTGTGTGTCAGGAGGGGTGCCCAAAGCACGTTTGTGGTGCCAGCACGAGGCTGTGTGTCAGGAGGGGTGCCCAAAGCACGTCTGTTTCAGCCCTGGGAGTCTGTGGCACCACAAGGCCTTTTGGTTGCTGGAGGCTTTCCTTCTCTGCAAGCTTCAAAAAACAGAAGGCCAATGGGTGTGTGCAATTCCCAGACACCTCCCAAATGTGTTTATTTGGGAAAATATGGGCCTGCGGAGATGGCTGAAGTGATGGCTCAGATTTGGCACCCCTGGTGCCGGCAGCAAGGCAGAACAGAGCTGTGGAGGGGAAGGTTGGCTTGGCATCATCCCCACGGGGCAACTAACTTTCAAAGAAATGATTTCTGCTTTTCCCAGGGAGAATTTAGGGTTATTTTCCCACTGCTTTTGGCGTTTTATTTTGGCTCAGCTGCAAGGGAGGCTGTCGACTGGATTCCTCCTTCTTACCCCTGATGCTGGTGGAGATGCTGGTCTTAGCACGCAAGGGGGTCTCCCCGCCTGGAGACAGGAACGTGAGACACGAGCGGGTTAACCCGAAGGCAGCGGCTGCGAATGGGCTCCGTTGGCCACCAGCACGGAGCTAGGCGGGGTTGGTGCGGGCCAGCCTTCGGAAGGAGGTGAGGTGATGTGTAATTATTTCTGCACCCGGATAACACAGCGGGGAGCCAATGAGCCGTGTCCGGGTGCAGAGTCCTGAGTTCAAACCGTCCTCTGGGCACGCGGGAATGGCTGAACTTCTCCAGGCACGCGTGGGACATGACAATGGAGGGCGTTATAAGGTGTCTGGTCCAACCACTGCCTGTGAGTCCTCCCTGCATGGGTGCAGCAGAGGGTATGTGTGCCCATGCCTCGACATGGAGCCTGTCTGGAGGGCTTGGATGGCAGCGACGTCCTTCCCCAATCATGGAGTGCAGCCCCCATCTCTGCATGCTGCCTCCCTGCCCTGCCCTGAGGGACAAGCCCTATGTCACCTCCCTCTCCCTGCGACAGACAATGCTGAAGTAGCTCACGAAGGCTGTGATGCCGTGGCAGGGAGGCATGCTGGCACGTGAGGAGCTGTGGTAACCCGTTAATGAAGATAAGTGTTCTTTCTGGTGTTTGCTTTTATGGCGTACGTGAATCCTTTGTACCTTCCCAAGGGGGAAGAGTAATAAGACCTGCTGTCTCTGACCTGAAGGAACTGTGTTACCTTGCTGTAGTCCAACCGCCGCAGTAGAAAGCAGGAGAGCTGTGTTAGCAGTAATTACCTCACAGAATAAATGAGGGCTGTGATGGGAGCTAACATCTGCCTGCCTGCTCCCCTGCGGCCAGGACGGGATCGAGGAGCTCAGCTGCAGCTACGGGGCACCAGCAGTTGGGAACAGTGCTGCCAGGCTGTGGCAGGGACGCTGCCACCTGCCTCAGGATGCCGCTGCATATTTATGGGCTGCAGGAGAAAAAGGCAAGGGCACCGCTCGCAGAACAGCTGCGTCTGCTGCAGCAGGGGCCGGGGGGAAACCGCCCTGCCAAGAGCCTTGCGCGTCCTTCACGGAGGGCAAGGAGCAGAGACGAGATGGGTGGGGGAATCCAGCCCACCCGCACAGACGATTCCTTCTGGTCTGCTGCACCGTGACCAGGATCTGTGTGCGCTGGGGCTGCCTGCCTTTTATATTGACGTACGTAATGCTTGCGTGGCTTTGTGCTCTCTGTATGCAATTCTTCCTGCTCCCGGGCTGGGGGGAACCTCGTTCGATAGCTTGCCTGTCATTTACGTGGTTTGTGGTTTAGCCTCGCTTGAGGCTGATGGTTTTGTGCGAGGCTCGGGGTGCAGCGAGCCCCCCGGTGCAGTTCTGTGCCCCCACCAGGCAACGCGCAGGGTGCAGGGAAGCCGGCACAGCCGATGTGCTGCTGCCGCTCTAGGGAAAGAAAAGCAGGTGCTGGAGCAGGGAGCCTCGTGTCGTTCACTTTCGGTTTGCGTCCCTCGGCAGCGCCGGTGCCTGGAGGAACACTGGCAGAGGACGGCGGAGCGTGAGGAGGTATTGGGCTGGGTGTCGGAGGCGGGTATGTGCAGCGCAGCAGCACCACGGCGTTCCTGGATTGCATGTGCTGCAGGAACAGCCCTGTCGTCTCAGATCCTCATCCAGTGGGACCTTGCCTGCAGGACGAGTGCTTCCTCCCGGGAGGTGTGCACGGCATCTGTCTGCCCTGCGCAGCACCAACACATCAGGACCTGGTCCCGTTTCTTGTGGCTCCTCCTGGCAGAGCTCTGGTGCCGGTGCTTGGGCTTGGCTCCGCTTCTGGCGCTGCCAAACGCTTTGGCTGTGGCCAGGATGGGAGCTGGCCGTGTGCTTTGTGGCAGTGGGGAGAGAGCACATGCACCCGTCTCCCTCCATGCCGCAGGCCATGCCCAGACAGCATGTGTGGAATGGGTAACGACCCTGGGAAGGAGGCTGCGCTGCCGTCTGCCTCCGGGAAGGAGCAGGCAGCTAGGGCTGCGTGTCTGCTGGAGTGACCTTGTGCGAGCTGCCGAAGGAAAACACCTGGAAAACCACCCCGGTTCCATAGGCGTGTCTGAAAGTCTCCCCGCCACGCTCCAGGCTTAACCTGAGGAGGTTGATGTCAGGGTGCTTCGGCACCTGTGGTGCCTTCAGCTGGGTGCTCTTGCTGCTTTCAACATTGAGGGGGGGCAAGGGAGCTGGGTGCCTCTGCCCTCTTTCCTTTGTTTTTACTTTGCACTTTGTTTCTAGCAGGTATGGACGGGAAGAAATGCAGCGTGTGGATGTTTTTGCCTCTTGTGTTTACCCTGTTTACGTCAGCCGGATTATGGATAGTGTAAGTTACCTCCTGCTGGTTATTTGAGATAGCAAGTTAGCCCCGGGCAGTCTGAAGTGCTGCTGCGGTGTGGGCTGCGTTTCAGTGGGGAGTCTTTTGGGGTTGCTTTGTCCTCGAGTTACTGGGGGGCAGGAAAGACATGTGGTAGGGGCAGGGGCCAGTCTGTGGAGGAGCACATGTGTTTCCTTGAGGTTTTGGGCTCCCCGAGCCAAGTTCCTGACCCTGCCTTCCTTTTGGCACGTGCTGCTGGGAGCCGCCTGAAAAACAAGAGGCACAAACGGAGACGTTCCCCTTCCTCGCCTGTTCAGTAAATGACTCAGCAGAGCTCTGGGAGGAGCGCTCGGGCCCCGCTTTGGGGCGCAGAGTCCAAATGCGCAGCGTGCAGCCCCGTACGGACAGCCTGTCGGCAGCTTCGTGCTGACGCCTTGCTTTCTTGCTGGCCCTTCTTAACAAAAGGCGCGAGGCGTGCGTTTCCCTGAGCTGGGCTCTCCCCGTGCACGCAGGCAGACAAGTGCAGCGTGAATCCGAGAGCAGTGTGTGATCAGCAGTGGTGCTCAGCCCGAGGGGGGCTGTATCATAGGTGATGGCTTCGGCCACGCATTGGGGGATGTTGTTTTTCAGCAGCAGGAGCAGCTTAAGCTGCTTGTCTGACCCCTACTGCTGGTAAAACGGCTTTTGTGCGGGAAGCAGAGTGAACCAGATGAATCCAAGGCTTCAGATTAAAAATGAAAACGTTTCCCTGGGTGGTTATTTTTAATCCAGCTCAGTTCAGTGACCCTGACTCTCTACCTGGCCATGCAAAGCAGGTGTAGCACAAAGACGGGCACATAGCTGGGCTGGGAAAAGAGTAGAGAGCAAAACCGCCTGCTTAAGCAGAGAGAAGGGTTTGCCTCTGGCAGCTCCTGATTTTGCCTGACCTAGTGCCAGTGTGCTCTGAGGCACTCACTGGGTAGTTGGAGTGATATTGGGAATAGAAGCCAGAATGAGGTTTTCATCTCCTTTGTTTTTTGACAGGTACTTTATAGCAGTGGAAGATAACAAAATTATTGCACTAAATGTACCAGAGAGGTAAGAGGTGGCTGTGGGTTTTACTTTCAGTTAGCTGTTTCTACATGATAATTAAACGATAAAAGTTAAATGGGAAAGAAAATCTTGAATCTTGGTTCCTGTGCACTTATGTCTCGTAGGAAGCCTGGTTCCAAAAGACCACCTTATATAAGGTGAGTGCGTGATTTCCTTCCAATTACTGCTCTGATTAACAGTTATTTGTACGCCTTTGCCGCCCTGGAGTTACAACAATATGCTTTGTGTTTTCAAAGTATTGCAGGTGACGCTCCTCCTGCCAGCTGCGTGTTTAGCCAAGTCATGAACATGGCAGCATTTCTAGGTAGGAATCACAAGGAGAATGTTTCTTTCTCTCTCAAAATTGGTTGTAAGAAGTCATTGGAACGTAAGTAGTATCCGAGATGTATTGTTCTTGGATAGGCTGATGTGAAATCCTTTAAGCTGTGATTGCTACTGATTAAGCCAGGGTTGTTCTATCTTCAGCTGTAGAAAGACAGTATGAGGCTGGATGTATGTGAGATTTGTTGGTTTCTGATTTATCCTCATATTTTTAATTGTCTCAGCCTTGAATCAGTTGTGACTGTTTCTCACTGTGTGTTGGATTTCTGGTATTTGCTACACATGTGAGATAATGGCACGGGAATACTGGGAAGTGCAGAAACTGACTGTGCAAAATATTGCCTGGGCCGGAGTCTCCCCACCCCACCTCTTCCCAAATTCCGTTACTGAAACAATCCAAGTTGACTGGCTTTTTCCAGCAGCAGATGTAAGAGTGAAACATCACGAATAGAAGGAATACCTGAAATGTACAAACGCTGGCAAAAGATACCTGCATTAGGGTCTTAAAACTGTTTATTACTTACACTTTTACTTATTTTGAAGAAATGATCCCAAACTTAAATGGGCCAATAAGTCATTATTTTAACTTGGAATTGCTGTTCTTTAGTAGCACTTGCATTTACCTTTTCCCTATATGGGACACTTTTTGGTGCTGCCAGTTTCACTTTTTCCACCGCTGCTTCCTGTGAAAGGCATAATGTTTCCTTCCGGAAACCTGAGAAATTGGGTTGAGTTGAGCTTTGGGATGAATCCAGTCTTGTGCATGTACAAGACGCCTTAACAACTTCAGTCTGATGTAATGAAAATGAGGCTTATATCATGTAAAACCTAGTGAGATGAGTTCAGTCGTGAACCCTGATATGAACTTGCTTATTTTCAAATATCGCTTCAGGGAGGACTGTATGCATCCTTACCATTTGTTTCTGTGCGTGGTTTCATTTCAAGGTCAGACCTCGTTTTCCACATCAAGCCAGGGTCTCAGTTAGGTGGAGGTGGCTGCTTGACACCAGTGAATAGGTGCCTGCCTTCGCCGCCGCCTCCAGGCAAGGGCCCGCCCCTTTCTGCTGGCCGCTTTGTCCAGGCAGCCCCTGTGGGTCTGCACCGGGTCCCACCGGTCCGTGGGCTTTATGGAAGGGCAGGACCTGGCTGGATGCTGCCTGTGGATCCCTGTGGTCTGGGTCGGTGTGAGGACGGCAGTCGCTTGAGCGCGAGGGCAGGCTTCGGGCTTCTGCAGGTGCTGTGAAGAAGGGCAGGCAAACAGAAGACGCACAACTTTTTGGAGCCCAGCTGCACCGTGCGCTTCCATTGCACAGCTGCGAGAAGAAATGAAAGCAGGCGGTCTTCTAGACTGCAAATCTGTTGTCACGGCATCTCTGCTTTCTGGATGTAGCCAGGCTGGCTGCAGCAGGTTGGGTTCCTCTGTTGCGCTGGGTGCTTCTGATAGCTGCCTCTGGCTTGTGCCTCTGTTGGCTTGGGCTGTGTCCAAGCCTTTGCTGCTAGAAGCATTGGCTTTACTGGAAAATCAGAATGACATGGTTTTGCAGGTAAAACAGGAAGGTGACTTTCTAATTCCGTTTTGTTATTCCTGTCAGTGTTTTAGGAGAAGCTCATGCAGTTTCAGGGGGAGTGATACCTGTTTTGTAAGGGACTTGTCCTGCAGATGTAACAGAAAAAGCTCCTGCAGGTGAGCCCAAGTAGTCAGAGGGTGTCTGTCCCTGGCAATAAGCTGAGGATGAAAGCCAGAAAACTTACTTCTGTGGGCAGCGAAGCTCTCTTGCATTCAGGGATTCAGAGCCAATGGTGAGACACTAAATTCCAACATCTTGTGCAGTTGGGATAAAGCTGGGTATTTTTCACTTACAGTGTGCTTATTTTCCTAAACCATGGTTTTGGTTTATACTGTATTTTTGTGGATAGTGTAGGTGTAACTTGCAAACAGAGACGATTTACAGCAACATGACCTGCATACCGTCTGTTTGATCGTAGCAGTTAGGTGTTTGGCAGCAACCAGCAAATTTCCCTTCTCAACTACCTTGCTTTGCAGCGGTCTACTTTGAATCCCGGATGAAGGCAGATTGCCTGGCTTTCCGTGTTGTTCCGTGCAGTGTTCCCTGGGGAGGGCAGGAATATACAATGTGAATATCTCCTGGGGTTATATCATATCCCCTGATATATCATGTATCCTGTATATCATGTGTCCTGACATATCACAGCGCTTTGGTGAATTGGGAGTTGGAGTGGGCTGCTCTTCCCATCTTCGCAGAGAATTCGTGCAATATTCTGGGCCACTTGCTTTGGTCAGCTTGGGTAACGCTTGAAAGATTTCGTGATGTTCGTGGCGCCTACTGCTCATTGCAGGGGAGGACGAGAGATACTGAAACCCGCAGAAATACCGGTGTGGTGCTGGTGGGTTCTCTCGCAGGGCCGGGGTTTGGTGTTGCTCCTCCAGGAGAGCTCAGTGAGCCCTGCCTCTGGGTGTAAGGAGTCTGAAGGCTCTGCGAGCCCCGGCGAGGTAGCTGCTGCAGCACGTTACACCGAATGACCCACCTTGCCTTCTCTCTTTCTTTCTCAGCGCTTGTCGTCGCTGTCCTGCGCTTCATTCAGCTGAAGCCGAAGGTGCTGAACCCGTGGCTGAACGTCAGCGGCCTGGTGGCGTTGTGCTTGGCCTCGTTTGGGATGACCTTACTCGGCAACTTTCAGGTATGGGTCTGTGTCATGAGCTCCTGCAGGCTGAGAGGATTTGCCCGCGTCCTTGAGTTACACATGCCTGGCTGCACCCCAATGCTCCTTGTACCCGCTCTGCCACCTCTGCCTGCCCCTACAGGGGCTACAGCGATGTGTGGAGGTGAAGGGATGTGATTTTTCATGTATTTCACGCATGCTTGACCTGCTGAGAGCCAGTGCAGGGAGCCTTCTGAATCTCCTGAGCCCTGGGGTTTGGTGCAGATGGTCGTGGGTAATCGGACGGAGCTGGAAGTTTGCAGCTGCATCTGTGCTAGCAGATGCACAGCTGCCTGTACAGAGCTAGCAGGCAGCTTAACGTCCTTCACCCAAAACTGTGTTGGTTAAATCCATCTCCTGCTTGTCCTCAGACTGGCCGCGAGAGAGATGCGGCAGAGAAACGCTGCCTCTCTCCCTGGTGTGACGGGGGCCTGGCTGAGGTCCCTGTAATTCTCCACCCATTCCGCAACACAATCGTTGCAAACAATCAAGCTGTCAGCTCCACGGCCTGCTTGGTGGGGTTGCGCATCCACCGTCATCACCAGGCTGTGTCTGTCAGGGCTGCAGCGAAAATCAAGGCGGTAGAGCCAGTGGGTCGCGTGGGTGTCCCTGTCCTGCTGCTGTCCTGATACCCTGCCTCTTACCGGGATGGAAGTGCAGGGCCCCAGCTGCCGGGAACTGGGAATGGTCAGGGTTGCAGAGAATCTCAACTGACTTTGCAGGAAGGGAGATGGCATTCCTGCTAATACAGGAAAAAATGCTTGTTCTGTGGGGGGTGAGCAGCTGTTTGGGTTGTGGAGCGATTGCTGGAACGTTGTGTCATCCACAGTTTTCTCTTTTTTGTCTTTGTTTGTTTGTTTTTGAATGAGGCGTGAGCTCACTTGGTTATTCTGGACCTCTTGCTAACTCCACATCCCAAGCCAAAAACTTGTAGGTTTGTTTTTTCATGAGAGATTCCCAGACAGGAACTGCGAGGCCTTTGTAAGAACCACATCTAGGTGTGAGAAGGATGTCTTTATTATGGGGACTAGGCACAAGGAAGCAGTTTCAACATCTTGTTCCTTTTTTCTCCCCCTCAGAGCAAATGCTCATTCTTGAAAAGTGGGTATTTTGAGTCAGTCATGATTATAAATTTTTGGACTGATAATCCACTTCTTGTTAGCTGTATTCTTTCTTAGATCTTGTGCCAAACCATGAAAGCATATGGTAATGAGACTTTAGTCTGTGTTTTTCCCTGCCTGACTGCAGAGCTGAATGTGGCGTTAAATCACATTGCTAGAAAATTACAGATGGGATGTTTTAGAGGGACATGAAGGCTACAAGTCCCATGCAGTGCAGGCTGCCTTGGGAAAAACAGCTCTATCCTATTTTTGCATCTACCATCATTTGAACCTGCCCTTTCTGGAGGGGGGAAAAAAAAAAACAGGGTAGGGAGGAGAGGGGAGGAATCAGTGGAGGCAGGGTGACTGGTTAGTTATTTTGTAGATTGGGGATTGTTTGATGGGAATTGGTTAAATCAGAGAATAGGAATCAAGGCTGCAGGGAGGAATTATGGGCTGATGGTTTCTTTTCTGGAAGAGCCTCAGAGGGAAGAGGGAAAATGTTGGGCCCAAGCCTTATCCATAGTGGGCTTTCTGAATGTGTTTGCATCCTGGAGGGATCTCTTTGCAAACCTGCTCATGGAGCATGGCTGTCCCTTTCTCTTACAGCACTGCACAGTTATTAAGCCCCGTGAGAGATGGCAGCTGAGGGACGGAAAAGCACTTGCACTCCAGAGGGGCTGGGCTCCTGTTGCTTCTAGCCCTAATGCTCGAGGGTGGATGGGAGAGGGAATGCCCAGGCAGCCTTTTGGTGGGAGAAACTGTCCCAAACATGAGTACAACAGAGGTGACAGGGCTGTGGCCGCCCCCCCGCACCAGGCAGTGCTGCCCTGTGCAGCTGGCATGGGGGGGCCGCAGTTCCCTGCTGCTGCAGGGAGCTGAACAAGAGCCCAGCGCGTTGTCCTTGCCTGCCCTGGCCGTCACGTCAAGTCAGGGAAGTACGTGGTCCTGAGCTTTGCGTAGGTGGCTCTTGTCAGGGGGCTGCAGGGGCGGTCGCCGGGTGACTGGGTTTTCCACTGTGCCTGGTTTTGGGCAGAAGATCTGCTCGACTGTGACAGCTGTCAACTCATCTTGGTTATCTCACACCACCCACCTCTGCCAGAAGTGGTACAGCATCACTGTCTGACACCCCAGTGGTGCTCGCTCTCCTCTGTCCCACCTCGGCAGCAACCCAAGGTAACTAGCAGATGATTCCTGTTTTGTCCAGGCAATCACTGTTCTGTTTCCTCCTAGCTTTCAAACGATGAGGAGATCCACAACGTGGGTACATCGCTGACCTTCGGTTTTGGGACTCTGGCATGCTGGATCCAGTCTGCCCTCACCCTCAAGATCAACCTGAAGAATGAGGGACGGAAAGTGGGGATCCCACGGGTCGCCCTGTCAGCCAGCATCACCCTCTGCGTGGTGCTCTGTATCCTTTGGTCCTGCTCTGTGGCAAGCCGGGTATCGTGGTGTCCGACTCTCCTTGCAGCAGGGAATGCTGGTTCTTCTCACATCCACCCTAGGAGCTCAGAGCATCTAGGAACACTGCTGAGATGGTTTTCAAGGCATGAATCTATGATCTGTTCGTTTTGCCGCCTCTGTTTTACAGGGATGTGCTGCTTGTCTGATGGGCTGGGTCGACTGTCATCCTGGTGGCTCTGATGGTCAACATTTTATTATCTTCCTGTTGGCTTTCTCCCATCCTGGCTGATATCTCTGCTCCCACAAGCTTTCCCAGGATGTTTTCCTTGACTTACCTCTTCCAGATTTCATCCTGATGGCTCAGGGCATCCACATGCACGCTGCCAGGATCCAGTGGGGCCTGGTGATGTGCTTCCTGTGCTACTTCGGCACGTTTGCGGTGGAGTTCAGGCACTACAGATTCGAGATCGTTTGCTCTGAGTACCAGGAAAACTTTCTGAGCTTTTCTGAAAGCCTGTCGGAAGCCTCTGAGTACCAGACAGATCAGGTGTAGCCTGTCCTCTGGCAGGGGGGAGGGAGGCAGGCGCGGTCCCATGGTTCGACATGACCTCATTTACACTTGTTTTGATGAGTTTGTTTTCCACGTGCAATCATGATCGTATTGCCAAAGGGCTCTGAGAGTGGCTGTCTCATTAAGAGCCACACAAAAGCAGCTGCCTGCTGGAAGAGGGCTCTTTCTGAACCGCGGTGCCAGAGAGCACGAGGTGTTTGATTAGTGCTACCAGGGACTTTGTCAGCAACTCTGTCGCGCTCTTGATGCTGAAGATGTTCAACGGCCAGTCCTCGCAATGCCCTTCCGAGGTAGGCACGGCTCCTGGAAAGGAGATGAAGGAAACAAACCTCTCTGGGCGCAGAGTCCTCAGATGTCACTGGTTCCTGAGTCACTGGGCTGCACCTTTCATGTCTTACTGCATTGTTTTCTTGGCCGCTGAGCTGACAGGCGTAACCTGGTAGCGTAAGCACAGTGGCCGTTTCTTCTGGACTGCGAATCCGACCCAAAGGGACCGGCACTTACGGCGAGCAGGTGGGGCCTTTCTTCCATCCTGGAAAGCAGCGGAAGGCACAGCAGGGTTGGGGAGACACCACGCTGCAACCAGGCGTGCCTGGCAGCAGGGAGGACTGCGGTGCCCAGGCCCGAGGAGGGGGCACACGGGAGCGCTGTGCAAGGTGTGGTGTTGCGGACACCACAGTGGGGACTGACGGAAACAAGGTGCTGAAGTGAGATGGGAATGGCTGTGTGCTCTAAAGATGACCCGGAAGAGGCTGCTCTTTTAAGTGTTTAGTGTATCCACTACATATGGTGTAATATTTTAAAAGCTTTTTTTTTTTTTTTTGGTTGTTCGCAGAGGGGGGGGAAAAGCCTGCAGTGAAAATGGAATCATTGCAAGTGGATTTTATGGGGCAGAGGGTGGCTGGTTGTTTTTTGTTTTTTTTTTTTTTTTGGTCCTTATGCACTTAGAAGTCAAACTTCAGCCCTGCGTGGGATCCAAACCTCTCCATGTGGCCAGTTTTCCTGAGAGGACTTGGGGGCAGTGCTGCCCTGGAGGCTGGGGGCCTCGGCCTGGGGATGGCAGGTGCTGGATGGAACCCGCACAACCACGCGAGCTTCTCCCTCCTTGGGGACGTGGAATTAACTGGACCTTTTCTCAGAGCTGAGTCACCAAAAGCAAGAGTAGCTTTGTTGTACCCTCCAGGTGGAGCTTGAATTCAAAGGCTGATGGAAATATAACAACGAGAAACTTCCTACAGCCAAGATGGTCTGTGGGCAAAGAGAAAGCAGGAGCCCAAAGCCTGTGTCTGAAAACCCCTGAGCCTGGGGAGGCTGCTGGATTGGCCAGGCAGGGGATGGATGGGAGACATTTTCCATTTTCCTCAGGCTCTCCTGTCTGAGCTGACATGGGGCATCTCATTGCCCCTGCAGGAAAAGCAGCAGAAATGAAAATGGTGGCAAGAGGCGTTTGAAGGGGAACTCTTACCGTACCATGGCATTTCTGACAGAAACGGAAAGGGCACGAGGGCGTACAGTACTCTGCAAAGGTCAGGGGCCAATCTGGCAAGGAGAAATGGTCAAGAAAAACTTCTGTCTAAACCAGCATAAAGGGAGAGTTCAGCCAGCCCCCTCCTTGATCCTTCTTGGGCCAAAAGCCACATTCAGGGAGGGAGGTGCTGAGGCTGCGTGTCGTCCCCCGACACACTGGATGCAGAGGGAGCACAGAGCAGTGCTTTAAGTGTGTTTTACTGTAAATAGCCCACTGTAGGTTTTTTTTTCCTAAATCAATTACTACTTTCAGTTTATCATTTTATATTTTGTAATAATTTTAACAAAGAAAACATGAGATGATGTTTGTGGTTTGTTTTTCCTTTTCCTATATGCAATCCAAACTGAACTTCAGGTTTTTGGTGATAACTCTGTACATTTCTTACAGTATTTCTAAAAGCACATTTCAGTACAACTAAATGACAACCGATATACACTGAAACATGACCACTCAATAAAGTGCTTTTATGGAGAAAGTGAGTTTTATTTTTGTCCCCTATCCCATGCATAGCTTTATGAGGGCAAAGGCAAAACAGAAGGCGTTTACACCATCATGATGCAAATTAACACTATACAAAGCCAGGGACTATTCAGCCATGCAGGCACACTGATTGTAACGGTGCTAATTAGCAGGCTCTTTCTAAGAGGAAGCTCACGCAGCCCAGAGAGGCAGTCGGACTAGCTGCCTCACAGCTGCCACCGAGAGTTTCAGAAGGGCAGTGCTGGGATGAGGTGGTTCCCTCCCACCGTGCTTTTCTCTCGCTCATTCTCCCCGCCGCAGCCTCAGCAGGGCCAGCTGTGGATGCGCAGCAGGGCTCGGGGAGGCGGCACGCACATGTTGCTGGTCTGCTCTGGCCAGTTGGTTGCCAGAGCCATGAGGGCAATCTCCAGCGCAGCCGCACGGACACGAGTAAGCAGCAAGTGATGCCCGTGCACCAGGTGCCAGCAGCAAGGTGTCAGAGTGCCTCTGCCATGGCACGGTTTAACCTCGCTGTGGCTCTCGCCAAGTCCCTGCAGAAATCACGGGCTGGGCAGGGAGGTAACGCTGCTTCCTCTGCAGGACAGGCTTGTCTGCCACCACAAAATGGACCAGGGACGGCGAAAGCAGAAAAAACCCAGTGTTAAAACACAACTAAAAACAAACAATTGCCTTTAGGTGCTGGGCTCACTGATGATAGATAGCAAGGCTAAATACTGGAATAGTAAACACAATGAAAGCAAAGATGTGTCTTTATTGGCTACGTGAGGAAAAGCTCCATGACCACTGCTATAAATTGGCACGCTTTAGGTAGGGTGGGTGAAAAGAGCTGGGGTTTGATTCTCTTTAAATACAGCAGGATGTGGCCCTCAACAGCAGTTGTTTGCCAAGGTCTGCTCAGAGCTGACCCATGCTATGCTGAGTGGTGCCGCTACTGAGGAGGAGCTCACCAGTTAGCACTAAGGGAGACGCTTCAGAAACGCAGCCAAGCTGATGTCAGGGCTCAGCTGGTGGGATCCTGTAGCCCAGCACCACCCGGCAGCAGCGTGAGGTGGGGCTAGAATTTAGTTTTTAAGGAATGTAATTTTTACTGTTCACTCTGCTTTGGTCTCTAGGCTGGCTGTTTTAAGCAGCACCCAGACACAAGGCGTGCTGTTTTGTACCTAGGACCTGCTGTGGGTGTAGCCAAGATTCAAGTCACTCCTGGTCTAAAGAGCTTGCCGGCACCAAGGGCTGGCTTTCTCTGTGGCAGCCAAAACGTCCTGCACAAGGAACCCCACACCGTACTTTCCATCCATACCTGCACTAGTCGTGGGTCCAATACATGATGTGGGTTTGATAGTAAATTCTGATTAAGGACAGTATCACCTAAAGTTACACGAGGACAATTCAGCTGGAGCACAGCCTTTTCTGCACACACTGCTTTCCCTAAGTGGAGGAAGGCAGGAAAAGTTCAGTGAAAGATGAGATGAGGCTGTAATAGGATTTCTCATCGTCCGTCAGTCCTGCGTTGCCAGGTCTGATCACCACAGCCACGTGAGTGTCCGCTTCCTCAGCTGCGTTCGCTTCTGAAACAGAGAGTGGGAGCGTGGAGATGTGCTCAGTGCCTTCTCCACATGAGGGTCTTTAAGGCATGAAGAGCCCCTAAAAAAGTAATCTTGAAGGCTGAGACTGACAGAGCCGCGTTTGCACGTGGCACTGCAGGGCTCTGGAGACCGAGCGGCTCCTGGCTGACCTCCTGTGGGCGACTACAGCTGTGGCGTAACGCGAGGGGATGGAGCCAGGATCTACATTTTCCTGCTGCTGTGCGCGACGTGAGTGGCAGACAGCACCAAGCACTGGGCACGCCACGTGGCAGGAGAGCAGACGCTGTCTGTTCCCAGGGGAAGCCAAGCAGGGCCAAGAAAACTACTGACCCCATTTGTAAATGGGGCACGCCAACAGCTTCAGCAAATGCTCCGCTTTAACAGGCTCTCCTTGCTTCCTGGGGCAAGGGCAGGTTTTCTACCTGACCTATTTTCTCTCATTGCACGGTGTCGCACCCAGCTATCCTGCTGCTGTTTGAGAGCCTGAACGCTTAAGGAAGGAGCATAGCAGTGGCCAGCTGGATGGTCTGCAGTGTTTCTGGGGTGCTATGACAAGTTGGCAGTGCGTGTCCAGCCAGCGCCTCCCTCCCGTGAGAGCCAGAGGGGCTGGCAGGCCACCTACCTCGAGGGACGTCGGTCAGGAAGAGGATGTTGTTAGTGGCACATCCTATGCTCGCGGCGATCCTCCTGTAGCTCTCGCTTTCTACCTTGGGCCCTATTTTGGTATCAAAGTGGCCATCGAAGAGCTGAAAGACAAGAGGAAAACAAAGGCAGTTGCTGGACACTGTGCGAAGAGCAGAGCTAAACCTCGCTGCTGAGCGGTGATTCCTTCCCTTCCTGCTGTAGTGACGGCAGATTCAGCCTCACAGCTCAGCCTGCTTTTTTTTTCTGCGGGACTTGCCACAGCAGGGACTGTCCCAGGCAGAGGGGATGTGTATGGCACAGGTTTCAGATTTTTTTCCATCTGAAACTTGGCTGACAAAGCGTTACAGCAAGAGCGGTCCTGGGAGGGGACTGCTCTGCAGGCGGAGAAGCTGCAGGGAAGACGATAAGGTTATCTACCTCTAGGATATCACCTTCTGTAGAGTATCCGAACAGAAGCTTCTGGGCTTCGACGCTGCCTGAGGAGTAGATGTAGACCTTCATGCCGGCTTCCCTCCACTTCCGGATGGCTGGCACCACGTCCTCGAAGACTCTGAAGCAGAACGGGGCGGGAGGTGAGGACAAAGCCAGAGGCACCTGGGGACACACCTTGAGCCAGGCACCGTTTCCAAAGGGACTTCGTTTTAAAGGGCTCTGAGTTGGATGTGGCAGACGGATGGAGAGAGATGCCGGAGGAGTGATCCTCCAGGAACCTAGCTTTAATCCAAGCCCAAACAGCAGCACTGCACAGCTCTGCGTGGCCTCCTGAGCCGAGGCCCAAAGGCGCTGTCCTGAAAAGGAGACCTGAGCACCCGAAAGCCTGAGGAGTTGGGACTCCCAGCAGATGCACAAGGGGGTGTGGGACGGAGAGCTGTGCAGACTTGTGGCAACCAGCTGGCCCCTTCCTCTCCAATTTCTCAACCATATGGTCACTGCCTTGCTGTGTTATCTATTAAAGAAATAAAATAAAAAAACCAACTCGTTCACTTTTTTTATGGTTACTTATTATTGTGTGTCTGGTACCAGATGAAAATCTTTTGAGGCTGCTGTACAGCACCTGCAAACCTCACCCCTTGGATGCTGCCAGGCAGCAAAGCTAAACCCAACGATTTTGGGCCACTTTGAGATAATTCTCCCTGTTTATAAAACAAACCCCAGGATGGCTGTCCCTCTTGACTCGCTTTTCTGTTTTGTGTTGCTTTCTCTGGTGGATGTTTACATTTTTGGTTGAGCTATCCTTCCTCACTCTTGCTTTGAGAAAACACTTCATGAACATAAGGGTTTATTTTGCTTCCTTAGGAATTTGAAATGCATAGTTTTAACCAAGCATCTCCGGGCATAAACAAGGAGATTGGCCTTAAATGCAGTGGTACCTACTTCTGCACCCTTGTGTTGTGGCTGAACTGTAAAGAAGAGCCTGAAGGCAGTAAGATGTGGAAAGGCAGAAAATGCCCAGGTAAGAGACAAAGCAGGAGGGAAACAGCTGGAAGGACCTCACCCACAGGCAGCCGAGGTTGCTACTCCTGCCATCCCGGCTCGTTCTGGGCTTGTTCCAAAACATAACTGCAACTCAGGGCTCAGATTAAGCCCAACAGGGTTGTGTTTCACTGCCTGACCGGGTTTGGAAATGAAACGCCTGCAGCCGGTTCCACGACAGCAGTGGCCTGGCTCAAGCCACGACTGGAAGCAAAAGCACTTGCCACAGGGCCCTAATCCCGCTTAGGTCCATACCCGGGGCAGGTAGCAGGACCTTGGCACAGCAACGCTGCTCATAGGCACCCGGGAGCGGGGCACCCTGCGCCGGCAAAGCTTTCGCTTTGGGGTTACTCACTCTCCTTTCACGTGCCCCGTGGTGTAGGCTGCCCGCCACATGTGTCCCTGCAGCTGTTTGAGCGCCGTGGTCTTTCTGTCCAGAGCCATCTGCCAGAGCACGTTGTCCACCACAGCCTGGATCACCCGCTCCAGCTCCTCGTCCCCGCTTCCGCTCTCCAAGGGGATCGGCACGGCTCCGTCCAGGCCGGCGTCCTCCTGGGCCTGCGCGGGGGCAAAGAGGGGGGCCGGGTTTGTTTTGGGGGGGACCCGGGGCCTCGCCGAGGGCGCGGTGAGGCGTGAGGCGGTGCGGCGGCCCCACCTGCTTCCTCAGGAGGCCGACGTCCCGCTGGCACTCCTCCTCCTCCCAGTGGGCGCGCAGGTAGTCCCTCAGGTTGTCTCTGACGTAGGGGAACAAGGTCTCCTGCGGGCACACGGCAACCCGCGCCCTCAGCCCCCCGCCGCCCGGCGGGGCCGCGACCAGGGCCGAGCACGGCGCCGCCCCGCAGCACCGGGGCGGTAAACCCGGTAAGGTCGGAGCCAAAGAACAGCCAAGTCTCCGAAAATACGCCCGGACAGCCAGAAAGCACCCACATCGCCAACCCCCACCCACGTTGCTAACAACCACCCAAATCGCTAGTGAGCACCAGAATCGCTAAAACCCTCCAAAACCACACAGATCGCCCAAACCCCTCCAAACTGCGAAAACCCACCACAACCACTAAAACGCCCCAAATCACTATAAAGCGCTCACATCGCTAAAAACCACCCAAATCACCCAAACCCACCCAAATTGCTAAAATCCTCCAAAACGACTTAAAACCCCCCAAACCCCCCAAACCCACCCAAACCACTAAAACCCACCGAAATCACTTAAACCCCCCCAAACCACCCAGAGCACCAAAATCTACCCAAACCGCTAAAATCCACAACCGCTGAAACCCCCCCGACTACCAAAAAGCACCCACATCACCAAAAAATCCCCCAAATCATCCCCCCGAACTGCTAAAACCCACCAAAATCATTTAAGACCCCCCCCAACTCACCAAAACCCACCCAAACTGCTGAAACCCACAACCGCTAAACCGCTCCAAATTGTCAAAAAGTACCCGTATCACCAAGCCCCCCCAAATCAACCAAACCCCCTCAAACTGCTAAAACCCACCAAAATCACTTAAAATCCCCAAACCCCCCAAACCCCCCCAAACCACTAAAAGTCACCAAAATCAATTAAAAACCCCCAAACCACCCAAATCGCTAAAACCCACCAAAATCAATTAAAAACCCCCAAACCCCCCCACATCGCTAAAACCCACCAAAACCACTTAAAACCCCCAAGACCACCCAAACCTCCCCAAATCGCTAAAATCAACCAAAATCCCTTAAAACCCCCAAAACCCCCCGGATCACCCGAACCTCCCCAAATCGCTAAAACCCACCCAAATCACTTAAAACCCCCCAACCCCCCCAAACCACTAAAACTCACCAAAATCAATTAAAAACCCCCAAACCCACCCACATCGCTAAAACCCACCAAAATCCCTTAAAACCCCCAAAACCCCCCAGACCACCCAAACCCCCCCAAATCGCTAAAACCCACCCAAATCCCTTAAAACCCCCAAAGCCCCCCGGATCACCCGAACCTCCCCAAATCGCTAAAACCCACCCAAATCAATTAAAACCCCCCAACCCCCCCCACATTGCTAAAACCCACCAAAATCCCTTAAAACCCCCAAAACCCCCCAGACCACCCAAACCTCCCCAAATCGCTAAAACCCACCCAAATCCCTTAAAACCCCCAAAACCCCCCAGACCACCCAAACCTCCCCAAATCGCTAAAACCCACCCAAATCCCTTAAAACCCCCAAAACCCCCCAGACCACCCAAACCTCCCCAAATCGCTAAAACCCACCAAAATCACTTAAAACCACCAAACCCCCCCAACCCCCCCAAACCACTAAAACTCACCAAAATCAATTAAAAACCCCCAAACCCCCCAAACCACCCAAATCACTAAAACCCACCCAAATCCCTTAAAACCCCCCAACCCCCCCACATCGCTAAAACCCACCAAAACCACTTAAAACCCCCAAAACCCCCCGGACCACCCGAACCTCCCCAAATCGCTAAAACCCACCCAAATCCCTTAAAACCCCCAAACCCCCCCGAACCCCCAACCCCGCCCCGAACCCCCAAAAGCCCCCAGCCCCCCCCGGCCCCCAGCAGGCCCCCCCCGCCCCGCCGCCACCTGCACGAAGGCGATGGGGGTGGTGGTGCCCTCCACGTCCAGCAGGATGGCGCGCACCCCGGCCGGCACCGGCAGCACGCCCATGGCGGCGGGAGGCGGCGGGGAGGGAGCGCGGAGGGGGGGGGGTGGAGCGCGGGGGGCGCGATGCGGGCGGGCGCCGCCGGGGGGCGCTGTGCGGCGGCGCGCGGCGGGCGGCGCTGATTGGCTGCCGCCGCGGCTATATAAGGGCGGGGCGGGCGGCGCCCGGCTCTCTTCCGCCGCCATTTTCTGCGCCGAGCGGGTCTCCGCCGAGCCTCCCCCTCGCAGCAGCCCCCGCCATGGAGGACGCCACCGAGATGAGCGGCGGCCCGGAGGAGTTCGCCGAGGGCTCCAAGATCAACGCCAGCAAGAACCAGCAGGACGACGGGTACGGGCGGGGGGGCGGGGGCCGCCTCGCACAGCGCTCCCCCCCCCCCGGCCCTCCCCCATCCCGCCTCAGGCGGGGGGGGGGCGGTGTTGTGGGGAGGGGGGCGTGGCCTGCGGGGCGGGGCGGGGGTGGGAGGGGGCGAGGCAGTGCGGGGCGGGGCGGCGGGTGTCGCTCAGGCGGAGCGACGTCCCCGGCAGCCAATGGGGGCGCGGGATGCCCCGTTAACCCCGCCCCCCCCGTGGCCCCGCAGGAAGATGTTCATCGGCGGCCTGAGCTGGGACACCAGCAAGAAGGACCTGACCGAGTACCTGTCCCGCTTCGGCGAGGTCGTGGACTGCACCATCAAGACGGACCCGGTGACCGGGCGCTCCCGCGGCTTCGGGTTCGTGCTCTTCAAGGACGCGGCCAGCGTGGAGAAGGTGCGTGGGGTGGGCACGGCGCCGCCCGGCGGGTCGGGGCCCGGCCGCCGCCCCCTCCTGAGAGCCTTCTTCCCCCAGGTCCTGGAACTGAAGGAGCACAAGCTGGACGGGAAGCTAATAGACCCCAAGAGAGCAAAAGCCCTCAAGGGGAAGGAGCCGCCGAAAAAGGTGTTTGTTGGTGGGCTGAGCCCAGATACGTCGGAAGAACAGATAAAGGAGTACTTCGGTGCTTTTGGTGAGGTACGGTGTAGCAGTGTGCTAAGAAAAAGCTTTCAAGTGAGCGTTGTCCCTGTCTTAAGACAGAAGAATTTTGGCGAGTGAGCAGGGTCTCTCCTTAAAATGAGAAAGCATCCCTCTCTGTGGTTGTGAAAAGTCTGTGTTCATCAATAGCTGTGACTGGCGTGGTAGGCTAACTGCAGCTGTCAATAGCTGCGATAGCTGTAGCTGTATTAGTTCCCCTGGTGCAACCTTACGACCCTGCAGCTGAATGTCCATAGTAGGTGGTCCTGACTGTGGTCAGGTAATCCCACCATTATAAGTGCAACTAGTTATTACCGCTAAAACTAGTGAGATAACCTTTGAAAGCTCTTTTTAGCATGGGTGTTGGACTGATGAATGGCTCTGGTAGCACAAAAAGTTGGTTGCAGATGACCCGTAATTGATATGTACTTGTAATTTCAGATTGAAAACATTGAGCTTCCCATGGACACCAAGACGAACGAAAGGAGGGGTTTCTGCTTTATTACGTACACGGATGAAGAGCCAGTCAAGAAGCTACTAGAAAGCAGATACCATCAAATTGGTTCAGGCAAGGTAGGGATGCTCTCTTTGCAAGCTTGTGAAATAAGCACTCTGTTGGCTTCCGTGAAAGCAGCTGACAGAAAGGTCTTGATATCCTTTCTGAGCATGAGGCTTTCTGTCTTAACAGTGTGAGATCAAAGTAGCACAGCCCAAAGAGGTGTACAGGCAACAGCAGCAGCAACAGAAAGGAGGAAAAAGCAATGCTTCTGGTGGACGAGGTGGTGGAAGGGGGCGTGGACGGGGTGAGTATTTTGGATATTGGAATTCGTGTACATGTACCGAAGATTAAGGTGTTTGCAGCTATGTACAGTTTTTGGGTTGCATGCAGAACTTGTGTTTAAAAAGAAACCTCTTAGTAAATGTGGTAGATTCAATTTTGGTGGTTGTAATAGCTTTTGGAAGCTAAAGAATCTTGGCTTGCATTGAAGCAGTCGAAGGGCAAGTGAGATGTAGGATATTTTTTAGTAGACCTACTTTCCACAGCCTAGCTCAATGCAAAGTGCAGTTCTCCTCTTGTGTGAAGGGATGCACTGTTGGTCTCCTCCTCAGTGAAAAATCATGCTGGTTAAAGGGGCAGTCACTTTGCTACCCCTTCAAAAGAGGAGACAAGCCAGCAATTGTTACAGGTTGTTGCATGTCGGGTTTCAAAAGTCAAGCAGCCCTAAGTAATGCAGTAAAGTCTCTCGTGTGTTATAACTTTGTTCATTTAATTGATGATCTAAAAAGAGAAGGCTTATGGTAGGCGCTGCTGTTGTACATGGTTTGGCTTCATTTTGTTTTCTTTGTTTTCTGCTGAATTGTTTATGAGCAGGACTTGGGTGCTCTTTCTCCTAATGTTTTCATGGGTGATTGTGTCTTAAAACACATCTCTGGTAGCCAACTGAAAGCAGTCAATTTTCTTAGGAAGTTTTTTGTGTTGGTAGGCAAGAGGGTTCTTGGAAGTAATAGTTGTGGCACTGAAAAATTGCAAGTAAAAGTGCCCTATGAGAGGAGTGAGAAGTTAGCCAACTTAACAACTTGTACGTTTGTTTTCAGGTCAGGGACAAAACTGGAATCAAGGATTTAATAACTATTATGATCAAGGATATGGAAACTACAATAGCGCTTACAGTGATCAAAGCTACAGTGGCTATGGAGGATATGACTACTCTGGGTACAACTATCCCAATTACGGATATGGGCCGGGATACACAGATTACAGTGGTAAATAGTTTAAATCTCCTTCAAGATAACAATTGCATGGATCTTGAAATGGGAGCCTCTCATATGCTGTTCTGCAACAGCTCTTGCTCTGAAGGCAGCATGGCTTGAAAAAGAGCAGACCTTTCTGGGGTGGTGGCCTGTACGGGAGGACCAGAGACGACTGAGTAGGATGTTAATTTTCACAGCATTTCCCCCCTTGTTTTCATGTACAGGTCAACAAAGCACGTATGGAAAAGCATCCCGTGGTGGCGGCAATCACCAAAACAACTACCAGCCATACTAAAGCAGTACCTAGTCCTTGAGGAAACAGGTGTGTACATGAGTGCGAGGTCCACTCTAAGTATGCCTAATCTAATTTAAAGATCAATAGACAAATGAAGAGTAAAATCTTGCGTAGCGTGACTTTTTCTTTAATTAAACTTTTTTGTTAACTTAAAATACTTTTTTTTAAAACCAGCTTTGCCTACCGTGTCTATAGATCTTTAACTTTGTAAAAATGTGACTTTATCTTCTTTAGTACTTCAGAAAAACATAAGAGTTTTTCTGTTTTGTGTTGTGTACCAGGTGGTCTAGAGGAATAATTAAACTTATTAGAAGTATTAACAGGTAAAGTACTGAAATGGGTACAACTTAAGGAAAACAAGAATGTTGTCTTCTAACTCTGACATTATACCTTGTTTGTACCCGCCAGCGGGAACTTCATTGCAGGCCGTGTGTCACCCTGACCACGTCTATCTCTGGGGTCGCACGTTGCAGGCAGAGCGCAAGGCATACACCAGAAAACGCTGTCCTGTGGTATGGTCTCTTCCAACTTCATGTACCAGCGTAAAGATTAAAGTGGAAAACTTCAGACTTTGGCTTCTTTTTTAATCTTTTTGGAGATTTAAGTGTCTTAACTTAAATGGTTTTTTACAGGAGTTAAAGTACATAAATGCCTTTACAGCTTAATCATTTGGTCTTCTGTTTAGTGTTGTATTTCAATTGTGGAACCTCATTTTAAGTGTGCATTGTTTAAGATTTAATGCTTGCTTTTTTCTTTTTATAGCTAATAGTGAAATCTGCAAACCAAAACGAACTTTTAAATCTGGAAAGACATTAAAGATCATATGCACGTGGACTGTTGGAAGTAAAATGAGATCTGATTTGCCTTTGCGCAGCTGTTGCTGAGGCGGATAAGCACATGATTGGGAAACCCCTTCTTGGCGGTGTTTCCATTGGAAAACCTGGTTCAGAACCTGATTAACCATAAAATTGGGATATGCGTAGTTCTGGAACAGCTTCCTGAATGGGCCAAGTGGCTAGATTTGGGAAGACAAATTTTTGACAGGTAACAAAACGTTGTGTTACCTTAGGAAATATGCATATGATCTTTAACAGTGACGAAAGGAATATATAGAAGACTTAAAGCAGTTCATGAAAATGGACCTTTTAACGATTCTTGTAGTACCTTGCGGAGTTCTGACATGCATTTTGTCTTGGTTTTTTAGGTGGAGATGCTGCAGCAAAGCCATCTTGCAGAGCATTGTGTGCGAGCAGAGGGTGGTCTTCGTGAGAGGAAATGACTATTTTGTAAAGACTTTTAGTGTACGACACAACTGTGTCCAACTGTATATAGCGGCCGGCTAGTTTTCTTTTATGGTTTTTACTTTCTTTTTGCCATTCATGTTATGACACAACGTGGACGTGTGTTTATACAAACTTTTATTTGTATAATTTCATGTTAAAGGATTCTCTTAATAAATGCTTCCCGAAGTGAATGTAGTCCTGACATTGGCTGTGGAGTGAGGTGCATGTAGTTATGTATAACCTGATTTTCTTCCTTGTGTAAAAGGGCAAGAGCAGTGCTGGACAGCAGATGTGGCTTAAGACAAAGGTGGGTGTGCAGCCCCTATTTTGAGTATGCCTTAAATGTAAGGGTTGTAGACTTAATTAGCGTTAGAGGAGGGGACTAGGTCCCTAGCAGTACCCATCTCACATCTTTTAAAGAAGGAGTCTGCTTCTGGGCTATTGTGGCAGTGGAGGAGGCTGTACAGGAGGAGAGGCTTTATCTTAAATAGGTGGCAAGAGTTGAAGCTCCAGTCGTTCCAGATCAGAACCAACTTTGCACTTCTATATGTGACTGAAGGAAGGGGACTGACAGATGAAGGCACTGCTTCCCTGTCCGCGCAGGGACCTCTTGCGTCTAGAAACCAGCCTCCAGCCGTACCTCTGCCTTCCACCCGTAGTGTAAACGCTTTTCTAAGCTTCCTTCGCTCTTAATTCCCCTCACAGTTTCCGAGGGAGCAGCGCGGGGCCTCCTCCCGCTCCCCGGGAGCTGCCTGAGGCGGGCCGGGCCCTGCCGCCGCCATGGCGTCACGTGGGGCGGCGCGGCGCCCCTTCCGCCCGCCATTTTAGGCTGGCTCGGCGTCGGCGCCATTAAGACGAGCGGGCGGCGGGCGGAGGGCTCGGGCCGGGGCCGCCACCGGGGCCGGCGCCGCGGCGGGGAAGCGGAGCCGGGGGCGGCGGCGGCGCCATGTCGGAGCAGCAGTTCGCCGTGGACGCGGCCGGCGGCGGGGGCGGCCCGGCGGAGCAGCCGGAACAGCCCGAGGGGCTGCCGGGGGCCGGCGCGGGGGGCGCCGACGGGGCTGGCGGCGGCGGGGGCGAGTCGGAGGGAGCCAAGATCGACGCCAGCAAGAACGAGGAGGACGAGGGGTGAGCGGCGGCGCCCCGCGGTCGTGGCTCCTCCCGGGCGGCCCGCTCCGAGCCGGGGAGCTTCGGCCCCGGCCAAGTTGGGGGGTTTGTTTATTTCCTCGTTCCCTCGGAGGATGCTGCTGCTGCTGCTGCTGCGGGAAGTTAAGGCGCGGCGCTGCTGGTACGAGCTCTGCCGCGGCGCTCTGTGACGGAGAAGCGATGGCCGGAGCAGCGTCGCCAGGCTTCGTGCCACCCTCTGCCATTTCTCCTCCGGCAGCCCTAAAGAGAGGGGAAGGGACCGTGGGCTTGGGGGGCCGTAACGCGTATCGCTCTTCTGGCTCGCGCCACGAGGTGGGCTCTTGTCAGCGAGCCCACGAAACTCCCTGCGCAGGACCGTGCCGTAGGTGACGAGTTTAAGCGCAGAACGAATGCGGTTTTTCATCTCCCCAAAGTCTGGTGCTTGGCAGGGGGCAGAGAGCAGCCTTCCTACAGCAGGTGAAGTTCATGTAGAATAGATCCAGTTCCAGGACGGGCTGCCGCTCCGTGCTGGTGCCTGTCGTGCTGCTGTGAAACTCAGGCAGCAAGTGTGTTTTTTCAAGGCAGAAAATAAAAAAAAAAACTGAATAAAGGAGCAGTAGCTGTGTGTGTCCTGTCAGGACTTGCAGAGAAGCCTCCCCTTTTGTAATAAACCAGGGTGTTGCTGACAGTGCGGAGACGCAACAGGAACGTGTTTTGAGTGCTTTCCCAGTGCTCATGGGAGCCTAGACGCTATCCTCACTTCTTCCTACCTTAAGTACCTCACTTTAAATTCTGTCACCATTTTCGTATTTGTTCTGCCTTTACCTATCGAAGGGTTGCATGAGGACGTACGCTTTTTTTTGAGTCAGCACAGCCTCCGAGGAGTTGTCACTGCGTGGTGTGGTGATGCGGGGCACTGAGTACACTGTAGTGTATGTCGGCTTGTAGTTGAGTTCAGTCTTTCAGCCCATGAGAGAATAGTTTTTGACCTGCCACTTGTTGGTAACACTGTATGGGAAACTGTTTTTGACAGCTCTTGGAGGCAGAGGGAAGACAGCGTGCCCTCAGTAGTTGCTGGATGGAGGTATGATAGTGGTTCCTTTACATTAGGAATTAGAGACAGGATTTTCAGCAACTGAGTGCACCCTCAGTTTTTCCCAGGTACGATCTTTGTACTCAGATATCCCTAAGTTGGCAACTGCTGGGAAACATCCCGATCAGGCAGCTGGAGAAAGGCCACAGCCAGCCACCGCTTCTGTGTATGCTCAGTTTAGCTATGTCCGAAGCTTGAAAGCTTGGCCAGTGCCCTTCTGGTGACCTATTTTGGAAAAACGTGCACTGATGTGACTTCAACCAGCCAAGCCGTGGTTTGGAAAGGACGCGTGTTTCACTAGGTTTTGACAGTACGGTGGCACGGCTCGTAATTGTCATTTGTGGTCCTGTTGGTGTCGTAGCCTTGCTTTGGCCTCAGTTTTGCAGTGGAGCTGAAAAACTTTTGCTGTAGTGGAAAGCTGGAGCAATTAGGTTTTGCTGCTCCGTGACTGCAGTCACACATTCAGTTTTTGCATGGTGCTGGGGAAATCCTTCAGAAGGGCAGGAATTTCAAACTCCTGGTTTGGGTCGTGAACGTAGTGATAGAAAGCAGGGTTTTGTAGTTTGTGTTAATTGTTCTGCTGACAGCTGTAAAAGGGATGTTTTGTACGGCATGAAGCCCGTGTACGTTCTACAGGAACTGCTCCAGTGTCAGTATCTCCTATGTGTCAGAAATACGATGCTGCATCCTCGGCGTGTGTTGTGTTTTGCTGCTTAGAAAAAACACACGACAACAAACAGGATGACTGCTAATGATACCAGGCTTTCTTTGGATGACTGAACCCTGCTGGTCGGAGGCTACCGTTTTACTAGCATGGTCCATTTGTTCATGTCACTCCCGAAAACAGTAAGAGGTCGCCAAGGTAGGGCATCCAGTGCTTTTTGGAGAAAAGAGAGCTGGAACTAATGGGAGAGGTGAATAAAGGTATGGGGGATTGGTGCTCCTGTTGATAGATGGAAAAACTTCATGTGGAAACAGATGAAGCTTCTGAGCCCTGCTGCGTCTGGAGGTTCGAGACATTTGTCAGAAGCTGAACCTTCCTGTTTATTTCGTAAGAGCACAGCCAGTTCAACGAGGCTTGGGGTGAGTTCAGATGAACAGCTTGGGTTTGAGAGGGCTGGACCTGTGGAAGTGCAGCGCGATCGGAGCAGGGATGCCTGTGTGTGTGCGGCACGTGCAGGAGATGGAAGCGCGCTTGGGTGCTTGCGCAGGTTGTCTGAAAACAGTGCGTGTCATTGTGAAATAAATCGGCAGAGCTTTGGAGAACACGTTTTTACACATTTCAGTGGATCATACCTTTCAGTTCTGAGCCTGTCACAAAATCTTCTTTATCAGCATTAGAAGAGATCATCTCAAAACAAATCCTCTCTGAATGAGAGCATAAGCCTCGTGCCTGATGACTAGGGCATTGCATTCCTGCGCTCGTTGGCTTGATTTTCAGTTGATGCAAGTCGTCAAGCATTTCCTTCAGCGGTGCAGCAGTGCCTGAATTTTTTGTGCCACACTGCTGTTTCCAGACGGTCATGATTTGAATCCAAGCTTCCAGCGTGCTTGTGTAATTAAAAGTCATGACTAAAGGTACCTTTCGAACCCGTTTTCCCAGCAGCGCGGCTCCTGTAAACAGTCTGTAGGGAAGTTGTTCTGGGGATTGGTTTGGATTATGCCAGCTGTTTATATCATGTTTTGGGGAGGAAAAGTTAGCTTTGAGCATCCAATACTTAGCTTTTTTACACCTTTATGGGGAAGCGGACTCGACTGCGCTTTTTTATTTGTTTTTTGGTGTACTCGTGCTGGCATGCGTGCATTCCAGGCGAGTGTGTCAGTGCTCCTGGGTACCCCTGCTGCCTTAGACATGTATCGGTCCTGCCTCTGCTTCACAAACAGCTGTGGGGGGCTTCGCAGAGACCCGTGTGGGTTAAGCCTGTGGGTCAGTAGCGACGGGGTTGCAGGGAGGTAGCAGTACACCTTTACATCGCTCCTTGCGGCTTCTTGGGGTAGTGACGTAAACAACTGCAGCGGACGGCTGCGCAGAGCTGTTGCATGCCTGCAGGCCTGTATCTGTTCTGGCCAGGGTCGTTTCAGCAACGTGTCGAAAAGTGCGGGGCCTCCTATGCGCGCCTGGGGTGTCACTGATAAAGCCCTGCTACACCTTAACGTAAGGCAGCTGAGCTCGTACAGCTTGATGGCATGGGATCTTAGGTGAAGTGTCTTAACGGGCTAACCTTCTTGTCTCAACAGGAAAATGTTCATTGGCGGCCTTAGCTGGGACACTACAAAGAAAGACCTGAAGGACTATTTCTCTAAATTTGGCGAAGTTGTAGACTGCACTCTGAAGTTAGACCCCATCACTGGGCGATCGAGAGGCTTCGGCTTTGTACTCTTTAAAGAATCGGAGAGCGTAGATAAGGTAGTATTAATGTGATCAAACGGCACCTTAAATTGTAGTCCGCAAAGGTGCAGCACTCAGGTGACTGCACACATAGTTATTTGCACATAACCTGTTACAGATGATTTTGGGATGCAACCTATTTAAGATGCTGCTTATGGAAATGTTCTTTTCCCACACTTAGTCGTGCCACAGCGGCCGGGAGCAGCAGCGGCTCCCAGAATAGGCCTTTGGGTACTTGCAGGGGAACGTGCTGCAACCCACTGGCCTTGTGCAATTCAAAACTATCACGTATAATACACCTGCTGCCTATCGCCAGGGAAGTGGTGATGCTAAAAGTGCGCCAAGTCCTCGTGTTCCAGAGCTGCAGGGTGACCCCTGCAGTGGGGTCGGTGGCTTTGATGCATTTGGGCGTTATTCTAGCAAAAATTAGGCGTTAGCCTTTCTAAAGTGCTGCTGATGTAGCACCCTGAAGATTTGTCACCTTCGTTGATCTTTGGTGGTATCTAAGGCACAGATAAAACCCTTCTTTACTTTACGAGGTGGGAGGAGGGGAGGAGGGGATTGTGCAGTGCTTTCTGGGAAATGTTATGTCCGTATTTCCTTGGGTGATAAGTGGCTGCAGGTTATTCCTTAAAGGCTTTAGTAGAACCGTCTGTGTCAGTGGACAGTAATCAAAATCAAGGAACTGTTTGGGTTTGTGGAACAAATAATCATTGGAATAAAAATATTGCCGCTGAAGTGCTAGCATTACCAAAGCTCAAGTATGAATTAGCTGAGCCTTGCTCAAAACTCCCGTGAAACATTTAGCTTGAACTGTGAATAAGGTCTTGTTTTAATTTTCCACAGGTCATGGACCAGAAAGAACACAAGCTGAATGGGAAGGTCATTGATCCTAAAAGAGCTAAAGCCATGAAAACAAAAGAACCCGTCAAAAAGATTTTTGTTGGGGGCTTATCTCCAGACACACCTGAAGAGAAAATACGGGAATACTTTGGAGGTTTTGGTGAGGTACGTGGCAAAATAAATTGCTCGCTCTTCAAAAATTCGGTAATTAAAAACAGCCCCCAGACTCAGTCTCGTTTGAAGCTACGGTAAGCTTAACAGCCAGTGTAATTCCACGTGTTTTGCTTCTCAGAATCTTAACAATAAGGGTATCACGTGGAGGCTGGGATTTGCATGGGTTGGTAATGTGGACGGGGTTATTGGAAGGAGGAGCTGGGGCACATCAGAGACTTGGGACCTGATCTGCGGGATGCCTGAATGTCTTGAGCGAGGCAGGCGTGGGAGGCACAGTTTCGGAGCATGCTGCCTGGGTTAGCTGGCTGAGATGCTCTTCAGGCAGGCCAGCTCATCTGCTGTGGCAGGGATTCAGGCAGTTTTCTGAAATTCTCTGCAACTCTATATTCTGTCTCTCTCTCTGTCCCCCATTTTGGTGGTGCAGGCGGACTGTCACAAAATACCACCTCGGAGCTTAAAAGCTGCCCTGTAGGAGCTTGGTAAGGGTGATGCGAGTTGGCAGCAGCTTCTCTACTTATTGTAAGGTGTTGCCAGCATCAGGTCATGACAGCTCAGCTGTCGGGGAGCTGGGTTTTCCAATACCTGCCTGGTAGCCTGTACCAGAGGCTACAACAACTATTTCCTTAGGCCAAATCCTCCCGTGCCACTTGCAAGGAGAACTTTGTGTTTGCAGTTAGGTGTTGAACAGTATCATTTGTCCTGTTCAACAATTTTAGTAGCGTGATGAACGAGCAGAACTATGGTCTTTTGCAAAGGTAGACGTTCTTCATACAAAGCTTGAAGATTTAGGTCTGCTCAAGGGTGGAAACACCTAGTTTAACCCTATCCTAACTGACATAACTGTAAATCAGATTGAGAGTACTTATCCAGCACGAGTGAAATACTCCTTGTGCAGCATGATCCGTTAGAGCTCCTGAGCAGGCAAGTGATAATGAGTTAGATGAAAGCAGTCACTTACGCAGTTAGGAACATAATTTCTAGTGATGATGATCGTGTTCACAATGTCAGTGATGATGGATGTAGTGATGCTGATTTGCATCGACTAACGTAAAGCCCTGCGATGAAAGCACACTGTCATATTCTAGTTGAAATAATTTTATTTGGCAAATACGAGCTGTTAGAAATGTTTTCAAGTCGTGCAAATGGCAGGATAAAATGTAACACAACTGTTCTCTACCAGGTTGAGTCTATAGAGCTCCCCATGGACAACAAAACTAACAAGAGGCGTGGATTTTGCTTCATTACTTTCAAGGAGGAGGAACCAGTGAAGAAAATAATGGAAAAGAAATACCACAACGTTGGGCTTAGTAAAGTAGGTGACTTTTTTCCTAGAGAAACTGAACACTGACAGTAGAGTGAATTACATGATCATTTCTGGCTGGTTTTGAAGAATAGTCTGAAAATACCTATAAGCTTTATTTCTCTCATGTTGTGCTAAACCTATGAAGCATTTCTAGAGGTGCTAGTAATTGGTTACAGAAAGCCTATGAGCTGAGGGGTCTTCCCGTGACGTTTTGTTCTGCACGCCCTGTGGGGAGAGGGCTGGCAGCAGCGTGGTTGTTGGCTCTGACGCTCCCAGGTTGTCTGGCGGTGTGCCCTGGGTGCTGCCTCACTCATCTGCTCCGGGAGGTTTAACCACGCTTTCCAAGTCACTGGATCTTTAATCAAGTCACTGGAGTGTTTAATCTGGAAATACTCTGTTGTTTAGGCAAAATGCCAATTTATCTTAGAGTGCTTCCGGAACTGAACTGAAATGGGAAGCTAGGCTTTCCTGTTGGAAGTTACCTTCCTTTCAGAAATGTGTTTAAAATTAAACCTTGTAACCCAAACTCAAATCGTAGCCGGCCTCTTCCTCGTTGGATGGATATGCAGTGGAAGCTTTGGGAACTGAGCAAAACGCAATGATACTTTTGTAGCTCAGAGCTGAGTTTGCTTTTCCCAAATAAATACCTCAGAGGTCTGTTCTAAAGTTAAAACAGAAAGAAATACAATGAAACAAGTGTTGTTTTTCTGAATTGGTTCTACTGACAGGAAGGTTGGGAACTTGAAAAGTCTTTACAATGTCAGTGTCTTTCAGCAATGCTCAAGTTGAAGAGTGTAAGCTCTGCATTTTGTTCCCAGGAAGAGCACCGGGGTGACCAAATTTTATTTTCCGCTTAACGTTCCGTAAGCTTAGGAATTCTTGGTGAAGATTGTTGCTGCGAATCGGATCTGATGTCAACTTTCCTTTTCCAGTGTGAAATAAAAGTAGCCATGTCAAAGGAACAGTACCAGCAGCAGCAGCAGTGGGGGAGCAGAGGAGGATTTGTCGGAAGAGCTCGAGGAAGAGGCGGCGGTAAGTTTGCACTGGCGTGGTATAAGATGTCGAGGGGCTTGCTTGAGCGAAAGCAAGTCTCCTGCAGTTCTGAGTTCTGGCACGCTGTGTTGCAGGCCCCAGTCAAAACTGGAACCAGGGATACAGCAGCTACTGGAATCAGGGGTATGGGAACTATGGCTACAACAGCCAAGGGTACGGAGGTTACGGAGGATACGACTACACTGGTTACAACAACTACTACGGATATGGTGACTATAGCAGTAAGTACCGAACTTCTTGTGAAAAGCCCTGCTGTTGGAAAGAAAATTGCTGACACAAATACAAAAAACAAACAAACACCAAACTGTCTTTAAAAGCATATTGGTTTAGGTTTTCAGCTAGCTTAGCGGCATTCCTCTCATGTGTGAGGTCCTTGGTGTGCTGGTTTCCAGTGCCCCTGTGTCCCCAGCTTTTGTGTCACACCAAGTCAGGTGCTTGTGCACATCCGTTGTGCAGTCAGGCTGTGGTACTGCCTGGAAAGCCTCATCCTTTCCGGGGTGCCGGGGAGATGGAGTATTGCCTCTCCTGGTGGCAGGGGAAGGTGCCCGTCGGCTTCCTAATGCACACCTCACTTTTAGATGGTCAGAGAGCACACCTGCCTCAGCTGTCTCCTTACAAACGTGCTCTGCAGACTGTTCAGGCTCACGAAGGGGCTGTCTTGGCCGAGAATAGAACACAAATTTGAGTCCAGCAGTGGCTGCGTCGTACATCGTTAAGTTACCCGTCTTCAGAAGACTGTAGTTAGCACAGAGGTGATATGGCCGTAATCAGAATTTGGGGATGGACCAGCAGCTGCACAATTATACACTCCTGCAAAATAGTGGGGGGAGTTTTTTTTTGGGGGGTGTTTTCCTCCTGATCCCTTGGTAAATTTGTTCTGCCTTAGCGTGCCAATAACTACTCACAATTTGGGAATAGCCTAGCATTTTTGTGAATGTGTTTGTTTTCTCCCACATGCTTTTGAAGGGGTGAGTGTAAAATCGTTATGTTCTGGGGAGGCTGGAGCTGTGGGTAGGATGAAAACCGTTGTGAGCAGCTTGATGCTGCTGAGGTGTCGGGGTGCGGGAAGCTGGCTCTGAAAGCTGCCTTAGCTGATGGCGTTGATGTTTCCTCCTGAAACACGGCCGCCCCCGGAGCTTCCCATCTGACGGCTTTCTGTTGTGTTTAGATCAGCAGAGTGGTTATGGGAAAGTATCTCGGCGAGGTGGTCATCAAAATAGCTACAAACCATACTAAATTATTCCGTTCGCAACTTACCCTGAACAGGTATGTCCTGACTATGTACCTGCAACCTGATTTTGTACTTAATAGTAATTTTTCAAATCTATTGCGTAAGCTATTGTAATGATTAATGCTTTAAAATTTCACAGCACCCAGACGTGCTTACCGTAATGTAACGTAATGACTTTGAAGATATGTAACACAGGTGCTCTTAAGCTTTTGCCTTTTGCCCTATAATTAACAAGTCAGTAAAGTTAACAGGTAAAGTACTGCTAATGGGTACAAATTAAGGAATTGCAGCGAAACAATATTGCCTACTAACTCTGACATTATACCTTGTTTGTACCCGCCAGCGGGAACTTCATTGCAGGCCCTGTGTCGCGCTGACTTCACGATTCTCACAGGCCCGCTCAATGCGGACAGGGTACGAGATGCTCACGCTCTCGAATGCTGCCGTTTGGTATGGTCTCTTCCAACATCCTGTATCAGCATTATAAAATAAAATGGATACTTCAAGCTTTGCCTTCACTTATTTCTTTGCTTTTAAAACTATATGTAATGTAATTTTAATGCATTTTTTACAGGCCCAGTAATGGTTAAATACGTCAGCTTACTGAATAATTTTAACTTTGTTCTTCTAAGGATACAGCTTGTCTCTGGATTTTCCAGTCTTAATTTTATATTTTATTAATCTATTTTAATGCTTGCTTTTCCCATTTATAGACATGGTAGCAGTAATTGCAAGAAGTTCTTGAGCTGAATTCCTGTTGTGTCGACTTCTCCTTAGCTTCTGAGCACAATCCTACTATAGTAGTCGATGTAACCTTTTCTTCTAGTTGTATTTTCTTAACGGATAAGCTAATAATACTCTATAGTGGGTCGGCACAATTCCTAAACGCAACCTTTTGGGCCGGAAAGGTCCGTCCACCAGAGTAGCTTTTGGTGGTGGTTACAGGTATCTGAGATGTCTCGCAACATCTGAGACTAGAAGCGTTTTGTCAGTAAATTCACAGCTTACGATGAAAAGCTTGCCTTAAACATTGGCGCACATGTGGATTTCCAGCTCATGGACTCTCCTGTTCAGCTTTAATTTTAAAAAGCATATATTTACACGATTAATGTCGATATACCATATTTACGTAGAGTGGGACATAGGGGTATCTAAAAAAGCAGTTTTCTGTTAATAAAAAAGAAAGAAAAAGCTGTTCTGCCCGCTGTCAGTTGGCACAGAATGACTTGTTCCTCTCTTTTCTTTCTCCTAGGTGCAGCAGCAGTATTTTCTCATGGGAAGAGTCATTTGGGGCGGCACATGCTGCCTGCTAATAGCAGTTCAGACTAATTTTTGTATCAAGTCCATGATGGGAAGTAAGCCGTGGGGTCCCCCTGAAGTTTAATTGAGTGCTCGTTAAGGCAAAATGGCTTTCACACCGTCTTATTTCTTAACCACGATGCTTACCGATCGCTTTGTTTTACGCCCCTCCCTCTGTACCGTAGCGCGAGTCCTGTGTTGAAGCCCCGTGTGGCAGTGTCCTGCTGTAGTGGTGTCGGGCCGGTTTTTTAATAAATCTTTTTGTACGAACCTGCTCCGATTGGGGGTACCGGGGGGGGAAGGCATCGGCGGCGGAGCCCGGGGTGGCGGGGGTGCTGTGCTGTGGGTCTTGGCAACCAGCTCCTTGGGTGGTTTTGGGGGCTCAATTGCACCCCCACCCCCAAAGGTGTGTTTCTGGATCTTGAGCAGAGGCTGAGTCGTGCGTATTCAGGGCCTGAAAGCGCAGGCTGAGTCGTGTGGTTTTTGGGTCTCTGGAAACAAGGCTGAGTCGTTTGTTTTCAGAGCTTGGAAACGGAGAGCCAGCGCTGTCTTTTGGGGCTGGAGAGCGAGCTGCAAGCCAGAGGGTGGGGGAATTGCTGAAACTTCCCGACTGCCTAAGCCCTCCAGTCTCTGATGGAAAATGGAGGCTTAAGTGCCATGGTTCGGCACTCAGAAAAGTAGCTAAGTCCTATCTTTTTCCTGCTTGAAAATGGAGACAAAGTGCTACATTTCTGGGGCTCTGAAATGGAGCCTAAGTGCTACATTTAGGGGCCAAAACTGGAGACTTAAGTCCCACGTTTTCACAGCAGAAAAGCAGGGCCTAGTGCCATGGTTTGGGGACTCAAAAAAAACACCTAAGTAAGTAAGTCCTATCTTTGTTCCTGCTTGAAAATGGAGGCTAAGCACTACATTTTCAAAGGAGGAAAGCATCAGGATCCCTAAAATGAGCTCTGGGAGATGTTTTTTGGGGGGCTCCAAAAGCAAGGCCCCATGCAGTGTTTGTGAAGCCTGGCCAAAGACCCAGTGCTGCATTTTCAGTGCCTGAAAGCAGAGGATCAGTCCTGTGCTGGTGGACCTCAGAAAGTGGCTCCACACCCCCTTTTGGGGACCAGGCAGGCGAGGGAGGGGGGAGGGTGTCGGGGCAGGCATGCAGACCCTCACGGGAGAAAGTGGCATGCACCAGGCTGAATAAAGTGTTTGAGATGGGCAAAAAGGCACTTTCCCCTTTCCCACGTGCACTCTTTGCCTGGAATAGTTACTGCCTTAATTGTCCAATACTTACGCCATCTTTGGACAATTCTGACGGTCCATATTAATATGAAGTTATGACAGTGATTGATTCACGACCTTGGCCACAGGCCAGATTGCAACAAATGAGCTGGAGCTTGAATTAGTTTAGAACAAGAACGAGCTTTTATTGAAGCAGCCCTTCGCTTATCTTGTAAGAGGAAGGATCATCCATTAGGTGGAGATGGAACTAAGCCGCACCCTTCAGGTATGACTTCCTCGAGACAGATGATCGATGAGACAGGTACATAAGCATTAGGAGCATCACATATCCCAACAGCCGGGTGGTCAAAACCGGAACAAAGAGTAGCACAAGTCATCTTATATTGAAAGAAGGTAGAGTGTCCAGCTGTGGAACTGTAAGAGGCTAGATCGGCCATGAGGTAGACTGTGGAGCTTCAGCGGGGTGCGATTGTGCACCTAACCTGAGCTGTGGAAAGACAGCTGAGATGGGTTGGAGCTGCCAACGACCACCGGTGGTACAGGGCAGGGCACCTCTGATGCGGCACGTCCGCTAGCTGGAGCTGCAGCCCCGCCGCAGCGCCTGTTAGCTGGGGCCGTAACGGCGCCGAAACCCACGGGCTGAGACTGAACAGCACAAGCGTGGCCACAAGGCGGGGTCCTGAGGCAGCGACATCTTCGTACCTGTGAAGGAACAAAAGCGGTTGCTCAGAGATGCGGGGGGCACAGCACTGCCCGACAGACGCCCAGCCCCTTCCACTAGGTGCCCATGCCCTCCGCAGCCACCAGTCTCATTTCCCCCCACAAGAGCAGACTAAAACATGAAGAAACGTAGCTACTGCACCGGGAGCCCAAGGCATGCCTGGCAAGCTCAGCAGGGAGTGAGACATCTTTGATGAGCACAGAATAGAGAATCCCCGATAACCAACAAACAAACGCCTGTTTTCCCTGCAGGCTAGTTTGTCATCAATCAGGATTAGCTGATCTACACTATCCTACATCTCCTTTAGGTATTAGCACCAACGTGGTATAAAAATAACTCAATATTTACACAAGAGGAGCTTCTCTAGATCTCCAGGACAGGCGGGATCCTCTCAGGGGACGCCTGCTGATGGTGGATGCTGTCACAAACATCATCCAGTGATGAGAAGCTTTTCTGTCTTCAGCTGTCCCAGTCCTGGGAGTGGTCTGATCCGTGCCATACTGGTAACACCTTGAGTGGTGTGCATATATATATATATATATAAATGTGTATATATATATATAAGTACGCATAAAAGTAAGTATGTGCTTGCTTTAGGGGTGGCAATTCATAATAAAACTACAGAAACCAAGCCTTTGTGTCCTTGCATATTACAGAAACCTACACACCCACAGTCACCACCTTCTCCCACCCACGGGTGGGGAAACCCTCTCAGCCCATAGCCATGACACCCATCCTGCTGCAAAGACAGGCAGAGCTAAGCTGGGCCTCTGCAAGCATGGCCCAGAGGGGAGAAGAGCCCCGAGGAGACCTTGGTGCTGGTGAGATGGGACAGGGGTCTGCAGGAACCCCATGACAGGGACACAGCTCTCACCTGTCACTGGCACACGGGTGGGTGGCCTTGGAGTCCCAGACCCTGGGTGCTGCCAGCTCGCTGAGGCAATGATGTGGCCTCCCCAGGCTATGCAGCTGATGGTACCACAGCCAGCTTGACCTCTGGGAGAACACAAAAAACATGCCAATTTCTCTGAAAAGCAGCAAAGCTGAAACAGACCAGAGCCACCAGCACTCTTCTGCAGAGCCAACCCCAGCCTCAGAATTACCTTTTCTGACCCATGACAGGTTACTGAGTAAATCCAGCACCTGTTCAAAGCCGTGGTGTAGCAAGGCAGCCCCCAATTACATGAGGTTTTCCCCCAAACTCCTCAAGCCCCCAGTCTGACGCCAGACACCAGGACGTCTCACCCCACGCAGCAGCAGCTCCCAGTGGGCTCTCAGCACCGTGGTTCCTCAGGAGGTTCATGAAGATGGCAGGCTGGACCACAGTCCCCCCACCCTGCCACCATCGCTTCCCCATCGATGCTGTCACAGGCCCTGCCAGTGGCCACACTGTGGCGTGCATGGAGGAGAAGCTGAGATGGCCGCAGCAGCATTGGCTTGGGTTTTGTTTCACTTCAGTTTTTCCCACTGCTGAGTTTCTTGGGCTGGTCCCGTCCTGGTGCAGATCTGCAAGAGATCTTCCTCTGGTGTGCTCAGTGTTGCTCTGAACACACAGCACAAAGCAGCATGCTGTCCTCTGGTGTCACAGCAGGACACCGGGAAATAATAAAGCTAAAACCACAAAGTAAATAAATGCAAACACATGCAAGTAAGGGCAAGCACTGTTCTTTATTGACCGCGTTACCAAGGGAAGGGGGGATCTGTGCAAGAACACTGAAACCCCCATTGCACAGACCAGAAATGCGAGGGCAGCATCAACTCCACAGCCCGGGCAGCAGCATCTGCAAGGGAGGGCAGAGGAGGCTGAGAGATGGGACGGGGATGCGCTAGGTCAGTCGTGGCAGGAAGGGAGGCTCAGGGAATGCGCGCGGAGCTGGGCAAAGAGGCCAACTCACCAGAAGGTGCCCTGTTCTTTCCTCCGGTTAATGTCCCTCTTCAGCTGGCAGAGAGAGCACCAGGGGCAGCACAGGACAGAGATGTAGTCATCCATGATGGAGCCCTGCCAAGAAGGACCCGTCGTACAAAAAACCCCGACCCGGGGAGACGTGGCCTTGTGCGTCTCCAGTCCCCCAGGGACACACGGTGCTCCTCCCCACACCCGCACTGACCGGGATGTTGTATCGGGTGCGATACAGGGTCCTCATGGCCACGCTGGGCCCGCAGAGGCAGCACTCGTTCATGTCCCCGGCCACCTGGCAGCCCAGGCAGGGGTAGCAGAAGGTCCCGCAGATACCTGTGAGAGACATGGGGACACCCCACGCTCGACACACGCCCCACGTCCCCCAGACCCTCCACCAGCCCACCCAGGGCCTACTCACAGACGCCGCAGTCGGAGCAGCAGTCCATCAGCCCTGTCTGCCAGTCATTCCTCTGCGGGGCTGCCATCGAGCCCAAGGGCTGGGTGGTGACCACATGGTGGGAGGCCATCGACAGAGCTGCACAGGCAGACGGCGTCCTGAGGAGAAGGTTGGCCAGGAGGAAAGGAGGCTGCAGCCCTCACTGCCCCAGCCCAGGGGCCACGTCTCTGGGCACTGCTCCACCGGGGCCTCACCCGCTCTGCCTCTCCCCGTCTAACCCTCCTTCCCCAGGGGGCTGGAAGACAACACGTTTCCCATCTCCCTCTCCACTGCTCCAAGCCTAGCCACCAGCTCCTGCCCCTCCTTGCTCACTTACCTTCCTCGCCAGGTGCCTCCTCTTCCTCAGCTCCCCAGCACCACAGGAGCCCCTGCGCTCCCATCCTCCCCCAACAGCACAACACCTCCTCCTCCTCCCCACACCCAGCTGCCCCCCATAATGAGCTCCATAATGAACCCTGTAACAAACCCACCTGAGGTCCACAGCCTCCACACCCTTGGGGCTGCTCCCTAGGGCAGGGACGTGCCCTCAGCTAGCACACCGGTGGGCACTGGGCACACTGAACATGCAGCCCCGGGACCACCGCCCCCTGCTCATGTCCAACGCGGGATCACCGCAGTTTCCATTATCACCACTTCAGCCCCGATTTTCCACCATTTCACCCCAAAGCCCCCCCAGCCACACGCACCTGCAGAGCCAACCTTCTCCCAGAGCCGTGCTTCCTTTGTCCACTCACGTCCCTTATATGCACCGGGCGCTGCCAACCTCTGCTCCTCCCGGCCCAGCTGCAGGCCGGGCTGCACGCACCCCGCTTGCGCAACGTCTCCGCTGACGGCCCTCGCCACTCCCCATGCCGGCGGCCTTTGTGCCTGCGCCGCCGTGCCCAGCAGTGCCCAGCAGCGGCCTTCGGAGAAGGGGAGGCCGCATTCAGGCTCCACAAGCCCACAAGTGCCTGCAGAGACCCACAGGGCAAACCCCCCCTCTGAAAGTGATGGGAGCAGGGGGGACGGCACCTCTCCGCTGCCTCCCCTCAGCTGCCTTCAGGTCAGAAGCATCGTTTCAGAGGGCAAGTCCCACGGCCTCCCAAAAGGGAGAAGCTGCCGGGACCCTAGCACATTCGCTTTTCTGTTGCTGCTGCAGGCAGGTGAAGTACCTGCACTCGTGGGGAAGTTCAGCGCCAGCTCCACAAAGAGACCCAGAAGCCAGCCCACGTCTGACATCTCAGCAGACACCCTACACACATTTAAAATAGTCTATAAAAGGGAAAAGGAGTAGAACCCGGGTGGAAATGCATCCGTGCGGTAGAGAGGGACGATGCAGGGAGGCAACAAGCACACAGCAGGCAAGGCACACATTGCTCTTTATTGGGGCTGTTAGTGAGGGGCTGAGGGGTGACACTCATGGGCAGTCCGCAGCCACCTTCCTGTGGGGAGCAGGCGGTATGGTCTCCACGGTATCTGTAAGCGAAGGGACAGGAGGTGAGGACGGGCTGACAGCAGCCTGCTGCGGCCACACGCTTGTCCCGCTCAGGCCATGGACGTGCACGATGCCTCCATGGTTCAGGGAGAAGAGGGGCGCTGACCAGAAGATGCCCAGCTCTTTCCTCTTGTTGATGTCCCTTTTGATCTGGCACACAGAGCACACGGGACACCAGAGGGTGATGCAGTAGTCGGAACAAATGGAGCCCTGCAAGAAAGGCATGTATTAGGAGCCAGAGCTTCCCCAAAACCACATTCCAGCAAAGAAAAGGTTAGTTGCACTCCACACTACATGTCTTTTCCATCACAGTTCAGTTCTGACCCCGGAGCAGAGGACGTTTTAAAAAGTGCATGGTTCAGCAGCAACGGCTGCGTTGGCTGCAGGACTGGGCAGGCTTGCCAGAAGGAGATAAGATAGGAAGGGACAAGGAACTGCTTACCCCGGAACTCCGACAGGGACTTATCTGTTGGCTTCCCCGCCCGAGGTGGGGGGGGAAAGTCACACATCAAGTCCTTTCACCGCCAGTGGGAAGAAAAGCTCTGAAACATTTAATGTGCGCAAACGCCCGCATTTCCCTGGCACCCACACCAAGCTGCTATCCTGTGCAGCACCGGTGCGACCCCGGTGCTTTCAGGGCTCTTCCTGACAGGGACACAGTGGCCAAGCAGTGGCTCTCTGAGCTTGGCTGTTGCCAGAGGCAAGATGCGAGCCATGGTGAAGGGTGCCGAGCCGGGGCCACGGCCGGCCATGAGGATTGAGAGAAAACGGGGGGGAAAAGGGAGCCCACCACCTGCGCCCACACTGACCGGGATGTTGTATCGGGTGCGATACAGGGTCCTCATGGCCACGCTGGTCCCGCAGAGGCAGCACTCGTTCATGTCCCCGGCCACCTGGCAGCCCAGGCAGGGGAAGCAGAACGTCCCACAGCAGCCTGCAAGGGGGAGAACCACCATGAGCCCCTGCCACCCCACCACCGAGCGGCCCCTGGCCCCACCGGTACTCACAGACACCGCAGTCGGTGCAGCAGTCCATCAGCCCCGTCTGCCACATGGCCCTGGACACGCTGGGCCCAGCCACCACATACTGGGGCTGCATGGTCACCACGGTGGGAGCGGCCATCGCCGACTGTGGCACTGAGTGGTGTGAGCTGGGAAGGAAAAGGAGGGGAAGAGAGCGGTCAGCGGCACGGCCTCAGGGCAGGGCGTCAGGGCCACGGGACCCCCGGCTGCACGACAGGTATCCCTCGGCAGAGCACCTCGGTGAGCACACAAAGCGTGTAGGAAGCTGCTGTGGCCGCACGTTTGCTCCCAGCAGAGCCAGAAATGCAGGAACTTGGCACCGTGTCCTAGGTCTGAACCCTGCTCCTTGCTCTCCGGCAGCTCCCGGAGGAAATGATCCTCAGGTATGACAAAAATCAGTGTGGGCTTGTGCTGCACGGCACGTGTTTTGCTTGGATAACCACAGAAAAAAAGCTGTGCCTCTAGGGAAAGTTCATCTCAGTATGCACAAGGAGAGCAAGGGGGAAGGAACCACAAAGGCACTGGGCTCACATATCCCAAGGCCATTTGCTATAAATTTATTTTCCTTTCCTCAGCTACCGAGAGGGGCGCGGCTTCAAGGAGCAGCCCCACTGACCTCAGCATCCAGAACAGAAACCGAAATGCGCGTAGCAGCACTGCTGGCGGAGCAGCTGTGATCCCTCGGAAATGTGCCCAGCAACAGACAAATGCCCGCACACCCTTGCACTTTTGCAGCCCCACATCATTCCCTGTATCAGTGATCCTCGTGTGCGTTCTCCTCTCCAAGCAGGAAACAGCAATGCAGACACTGCCACAGGAAGATACTCTTGCCACCAAAGCCACATCCAACCAAAAAGGACAGGAAGAGCACAACAAGAACGGGCAGAAACACACAAAAGCGACAAGCTGCAGCAGTCAGCCTTTGGACAGGAGAGCAGCTTCCTCCCGCACGCACTGTGGGGTCTGCCCGAAAACATTTGCAGCTACAAACCTCAGCATCCCCCATAAGAGGGGCTTGCTCTGCAGCACACGCTAAGAAAAAGCAGGGAGCCCGGTTTAATAAGAGAGCAAAGAGTTGCACAGATTCCCCTGGTACATTTATATGCTCGTAGTAACAGGAGAAAGTGGCAAGCCAGAAGTGACCTGCCCATAAAGCAGATTTAGCACACAGCTTGTTAAAAGCATCCCCTTTTCCCCCAAGTAGGATGTAGCAAATAGTTTGCATTAAGATTAAATCCCCCAGCATTACTGAGCAGAGGAAAAAAGAATTAAAAAAAAAAAAAGAAAAAAAAGTATACATATGTAATTTTTGCCTTGTTATCCAATCCTTCTAGGGTAGGGAGCATTTCATATTTTCATGCCACCAGGGAACCAACCTTCTGTGGAGCAGCCTCAGTTGTGGCTGGCGTCCCTGGTGTGTGCGGAGCAGCTGGGCGAAGGGTGAGTGCCTGGCTTTCTGTCTCCTGCAGGCTCTTATTGGCAGCGGTGCTGAGCAGGGAGAGATGGGAGGTAACGGTGGCGGGGAGCCGGGGGGGCCGAGCCCACGTGCAGTGCAGGGTGCTTCTCTCCCCTCCCCGTGTGAAACCACAGCCTGCAGCTCGTTAAACTGGAGGCGGCTGCGCACACCTCATCCGAGTCCCTGGGAGAGGCTTCTTCCCCGTCCCTTCCCTCAAAACCCAAGGACGCGCTCCAGGACAGTGAGGAGCACCCCGGGCTGTTTTCCTCCAACTTCTCCCTGCAAACCACCGTGGCCCACGGGTGTCATCGGGGTCACCACCCCATGCCCCCGATGTCTCCATCTGAGCAGCCACAGCCCTCCCCTCGCTCAGCCCCACATCAGGCAGCACTGGGACGTGATGGGATCTGTGCTGTCCTCCCCCTGCCCTGTCTGCAGCCAGCTCCCTGTTCCCCACCCAGGTCCTCATCTCCCTTGAAACAACACCTCCAGGAGCCTCAGATCTCCTCCAAAACCAGGCATGGGCAGAGCTGCCTTCCTCCTCTGTGCTGCCTCCCACTTGGGGTTACGCCAAGCCCAGGCTCTGCGGTCACGAGGAGCAGCTTCGTTTGATGGGGTGCGCAGAGGGGGCCGCACTGTGTGAAGCCCACTGGCAGCCTCTGGGGCCGAACAAGACCTGATGAAGCTGGGAAATTCCCCGTCTTCGAAATATTTGGCAACTGGGGCGGGACACAAGGCAGTCCTCCCCACAGGTGGCCACCCAGTGCTGCCATCAGGCTCCCCCCGCCTCAGCCCCTGTGCTGTTATCCCCAGCTAATGTCTCGTCCCTTCCTCCACCTCCGAGGCCTGGACAGCAGTCCAGGATGAAAACAAACAAACAAAACCAGGAAGGTGCCGTGGGGCGAGCATGCAGAGGGGTGATTTTTCCACTAGCTGCACTGGCCGCAGGGCACGGCTCGGTGACGGTCCCTCCCCTTCGGAGGAGCACCTCGCACATGTTTGTGGTTGGGCATCGCTTGGTTGTTCCCTGCGGCCCCGATTTCCGCTGGGTGTCAAAAACATTGGAGCTGTATTTTTACACTTTGACCGTGGCTCTTTTACACATTTTTTTATTGTTTTATTTCTTTTGCTAGCCTTCTTCCTGTTTGGCTTGAGCACAGCCTGGTGCGTGCAGCCACCTGCCTGGGGGCACAGACATTGTGTGTGTTTCCTTACCAGCAGCATTCAGCAAAAGAGAGGTGCTATGCAGCGCACTCTTTCCTTGCATTTTCCTGTGTAATTCAGGAAAGGTACCTAAAACACCCCGGCCGCTCACCCTGCAGTACTCCAGCAGCCTTCAGCCCATGGCAGGCCAACGTTATTCATAGCTGCTAACAGCCTCACCTCTCCTGTTGGCTTTGTTGTGATGGCTGAGGGCATCTTCCCCACACCGATACGATCAGAAGCAGGTTCCCAGCCCTGCTCCTGCTCCTGCTGACCAGGAAAACAAGGACCTGTCCCCCCACCCTCCCACTCCCCTTGGCCATACTGTCCCTTGTCCCAGCAGTGCAGCATGGTGCCTCAGTGAGGCGGGGCTCACCCCTGGGGAGGCTCCAACGCCTCTGGCAAGGAAGCAATTCTCCTCGCCCCAAGATCGTAATACCCAGGGCTGGTGCCAAGACCGACCCCACCACCCTATCTGTCCCCTGTCCCCTGCACCACACCCCTCCTTGGCTCCACACCCGCAGCATGTGTTTTCCCCAGACAGAGGCAGGGAAAATTCTGGCCTCCTTGGACTGGGAGATGCCTTCTTTTGCAAGCAGCATGCAAATAGCAAAGTCCAGGCACTGTCTGCCCCAGTGTGCATGAGCTGGTGCTGCTCTCCAACGCGGGGAGCGCACCGGGGACAACCTTTGGGTTGGAAGCCGCCCTGGCTGCTTTGCTGAGCAACCTCCAGCCCTGGCTCTCGGGAGGCACAGCCGACCTTCCTGCCCTCAGAGACGCGCTCCTTGTCCATGCCCCTGCAGGGGAAACTTTGCAAAAGAAAGGGGAGAAACAACATCTGACACCGGCAAGAAGGCTGCCAGGGAGCAGTGTTTATTTGCGTGAAACCACAACAGCTAACCCTGCTGCTTAGAGATGGATGTGGGGGAGACTTTTTTAGCAAATTGTATTTAAATACAGCTGAGATTGCGTTTGTGAAGCGCAGAAAAGAATACCTTGAGAACAGAAGAGAGATGCACATATAACTGCCAGCAGATACAAATGGCATTTTAGCCAGCAAAAGGCATTTGGAGATGATTTTGGAGAACTCCAACAGAACACGCGCAATGATTTCTAGGTTTAGGACTGGTGTGATATTTGAATCTTTACCCTGCGTTGCCACACCTTGTTCTTCTTCTTATTACAAGACAAATGCTTGCTTGTGCCAAGTTGCCACAGGCAGATGGACATGAGACAGTCCACAGATGCTACAAAATGTGAGCTCTTCTCAAATCCAAGCCACTTGAAGACACGTTAGTATGTTAGAAACACATAACTTTTGCCACGTTCTCTCTAAGGTACTGCTACAAATATTAAGACACTTACAGATATTAATTAGACTTGGATATTACTAGTAAATGCCTCGTAACCCAGGTTCAACATGAAGCCGGACGCATTCGTTTCTGCCTGTGCAGAATGCAGCTCTGTCACATAATTGTTCAGAAACTTAACTATCCTTCATTTTTAAAGTGCTGTCCTTTAACTTAGTACCAGTGAAAATTTATAAACCCTTTTTAAGAACTTCCGTGTAAGAACAAAAGAAGCCTCTGATTGCTTGCGAGAGCTATGCTTACTAACCTCTTCACATATTTCTACTTCATATGCAGTCAACCTGAACGGTCTTCTTTCTGGCTTGTTCAAAAAATATTTTATGTTGTGTCCAAATAGTGAGAGAAGCCCAAAAGACAATAAACAAAGCGTCACAAAGCACACACAACAAGGAAGAAGTGTGCAGGACCAACCACAGCACGGCTCCAGGAAGGATCTCCTGTGACCAAAGCCCCTGACCCACTGTGAGCTGTCTCCTTGGGCTGCAACCGCAACTTCTTGATCTGTCCACCAGCACCAGTCAAGCTGAATTTGACAACCCCTGAACGTACAGCTCTGGACTCAAATGTCTCTTAGCCACAGCTGTCTAAATAACTTACATGACGCTCACCTTCAGAACTAGAGCAGCTCCCCTCTCTTGGTCTCGGCTGTGTTTTGTTTTCCTGGAACAGGCGTGCCTGTCGCTCCCTCCACAGCAATTAATCCCACAATGCAGAGGACACCAGGAGGCAAGGAAAAGTGTAACCAGCAGACAAATTGCATAACCAACCAAGCATAAAATGGTAGAGGGCAGGGAAAGGTACAGAGATCTGTAATTAGCCTGCAGTTGCTATTGTTACTGCTTATAGTTCTCCTCCTAACAAACCAGTTACTCCTGTATGAGCAGAAATAGAAAGAAGAAGCAGAAGGTTAAAGGATTAGAATTAGAAGGAGGAAATGAGATTCACTTGGCAAGATGAGTTCCTACCTTAGAGTCAACCACCAGCATGCAAACACTTGGCATTAGTTCTGGAATGTGCTGGTTTGTTAAGCCGGCAGTCTGCATGCAGATTGTTCCCGATAAATGAGCTCACCTCAGTTTCCATGGGCCGCTAGTGCCCAGCAGTCAGACCAAGAACAAAAGGGAGTCTTAAAAACTTTTCTATCGACTTGTTCATATTCTGGACCTCATGGACGGAGACCAGACTGCATCCAGACATCTCAGGATAAAAGCTGCTATCACAATTATTTCACACAACAAGCTCCAACCCAAACTGCAATTTCTTCATGCAATAAATCACAACACCAAACATGTACAGCCAGATTTTATTTACATGCTGAAATCTTTTTGCATTTTCCCAAGTCCTGTCACTAAGAGACATCTGTCTTGCTCTGTATAAAATGCCAGGCTCACTTCTTGAGAGCCAGTCAGGAGTTTCCTTGTACTACATAGGACCAACACAGAAGCTTCACTTGCTTCATTCATGAGTAATCATAGCTTACATTGTAAGACAGTCAAAAACAAGATTTGCTTGGCTTTGTTTTTTGTTTGTTCTTTTTTTAAGAAAAAAAAAAGAAGAACATTTTCACCAACTTCTATAAATAAATAGGATAAACCACAAAGAGTCACGTTAAAAGTGTTTTCCCCTCTTGGAGAATATTCATTTGAGCCAGACTAAAACATCAGTATCGTTAACAATTTCGACTACCTGCTTTCTAAAGGCTCTTGTACAGTTTTCGACTCTTGTCTTTTACAGAGATTTCCAAGCACGATCCCTACGAAGAGCAGAACTCCTACAGTACGATTCGAAGCAAATTTCTTCCAGCAGTCTTCAGGCTTGTCTATGTCCAAAGTGTAAATCTGCAAAAGCACAGTATAAACATTCCAGTATTACTATTTACGGACACAGAAATATTTGACACATCTCAAAAAGACAGGAGAAGGGCTGTAATTTCAAAACCTTCAGGTTCTAAACCCTATTGTTAGCTCCAGAAGAAACAGGAATACTCTGTAGTTGCAAGGGATGGTTCATGACTGGCATCCATGTTTACCTGACAGATTTATTCAACATGCAGCAGAAGAGCAAAGGACTGGACATGAACCCAACTCCTGGAACCTCCCAGTGAATCACAGCATGAACAATCTAAATACTCCTGGGTGCAGTTGCGTAATAAAAGCTGTAAAAATATCTGAATGTGTAAAAAGTCTTTTGGAGACCTTCCTCGGCAGAAAGGCAGCTAACTCGTCAACAGGAACTTCAATAAAAAAAAATCAAGTGCGTGCCTGCACCCTTCCTTTGTCTGCTAGAAAGCACTGCCCGTGCTTCCCTGAAAACAAGGCAGGGGAGGGAAAGCGGCAGAGCAAGAGGCTGCCCTGTCCTGCCCAGGTGCTGCTGGCCGCATAGCTACATCTGCCCTGCAAAGAGGAACCCCGACACCTGCGAGCAGCCGCTGCGACTCCCAGCTCGAGGTGCCAACAGCGCACAGTGCAAGAGCAGAGTTACCGAAAGACAGTGCTGGAAATGAAACTGGGTGCAGAAGTCTTTCGTCAGGGACGGCAAAAGGACGTGTTAAACAACACGAGTGAAAGGATTCATAGAGAGACACCTCCCAGAAACTCTGACCCTGCCGTTTACCCCCTCAAGATGTTGAAAGAAAACACTTTGAAATGAAAGAAATTAAAGCTTCCCTAGGAAACACATTCCTCTGCTGTTTGCACTTGTACAGAGATAAGGGGGGTGGGTTCTGATTAAACTATCTGAAACCTGGTCTGCAAACCTCTAAAACACGATGTTTTTTCACACCCTTAAAAGCCTGCCTGCCTATCAGGCATACGGAAGTGAAAACACTAAATGGATGAGTGAAACCCAACAGCGGCCAAGCCATGAGATGAACCTTCACAGACGCGAAGCACGTAAGGCAGCTTAGTTTTCTGTTCAGGAACTTCTTCAGCAGTACAGGAATTGGACATCTTCGTGACCCAAATTCCTCTGCCTCAGGCACAAACTAGTTAAATTGAGGAAGGGGCACCTTACATGGCTTATTCAGCTTTCTAAACTCAGTCAGTCAGCAGATCTTTGATGTCTTGAACATGAAGATAAGCATGCAAATGCCTAGGCAGAAGTAATATTAAAACATGCACTCAAAGAGAAGCTGCTCTGTGGTATACGGAACAGGGCTGCTCTTACAACTTGGGTAATCTAGAGAATCGTCACACACTAAAGTTGCGCCAGGGGAGGTTTAGGTTGGATATTAGGAAGAACTTCTTTATGGAAAGGGTTGTGAGGCATTGGAATGGGCTGCCCAGGGAAGTGGTTGAGTTGCCATCCCTGGAGGTCTTTAAAAGACGTTTAGATGTAGAGCTGAGTGATATGGTTTAGTGGAGGACTTGTTAGTGTCAGGTCAGAGGTTGGACAAGGGGATCTTGGAGGTCTCTTCCAACCTACATGATTCTGTGATTCTGTGACTCCTTGCCCCTCACATTCTGTCTCCTCACCAAGAAAAATCCTCTCTGCAGGAAAGTGATTTCCATTTGTGCCAAAACTGCCATGCAAGGCCACTCTGGCAATTCCAGGTCTCAATGATAAGGTGGGGGAAAGTAGTACACTTTCCTCCACAGATTTCCAAGATCAAACCCTGTGAAAAGCGGTGGCTGACAAGTACCAGAGCACAGCGCCGCAAAAATGTTGTAACCTGCAGGCACGATTAATGTTTGATATCTACGAGCTGTGGGAGCTCCCCCGTTAAAGCGCTGCTCAGCTGTGAGGGGCTGTAAAACACCCATCAGGCTGTCCCTTGCGTGGCAAGTCACATGTTAATCCCACATTTAACTTCTCAGACTGCTGACGGTTTTACTGCTCGCAGCGCTATCACTGACTTATGAAGGCCAGCAATTACTCCTCCCATAGACTAACCGTCACTACAAGGCTGTGAACCCAGACGTCTCCTCAAAAGAGTTCTGCAAAAGGTACTTGGGAGAAGCAAGCCTTTGTCAGAAGACTTTAAATGATTTTTTCAAAAATTTACAGGATTCTTTTTTTTTTTCGGTGTACTTGGAGAATTTTCAGCCAGGGGCCGAAAAGCACTATGATTTCTTATCAAGAGTTTCCACGTGGAGAAAGTATAAATGAATCCATCAAACCTGGTGTGCTAGGTGAGCGCCCACGGCAGCCACGGCTGAGTAGTAAGGGAAAGTCTGGTTACAATTCATCCCCGCCACGCACAAGCCCACAAGCATTGCCATGCTGAAGCCACTGAGCCACCGCTTTGTATCTTCCTTGAACTGTAACGCCGTGGACTTCACGCCGATAAGGATGTCATCCCTCTTGTCCTAGAGGGAAAGGAACAATTAGCAGAAGATCTGCAATCCAACCGTTACTTGGTAAGGAAAGTAAAATGGGGGGCCCATCTCAAGTTTCCCACAGCTGTTAACAGCAACCTCAATTGAGTGTATTTGTAGGTCCCTGGGTTAAGCTATAAATTAAAAGGCTGGTCCTCAGAGCTGGGTTGGCCGCTAACAGTTAATACCAGCTGTGCAGTTATTGACACAGCGCGGATGCATGGGCACACAAAACGCATTTCACTTGCGGCCTTCTGCCCGCTACATAAAATATTTACAGAGCAATGAAAGGTCCAAGGGTGGATGTTCTGTGGTGCTCACCTGCGCGTTAGTGCTGCTCAAGACCAAAGCTGTAAATTAAGCAAGCAAACATACACCGGTCTGAAAAGTTTCCCACTGCTGCTCTACCTGGTGCGCGTAGATGGTGTCGTACACCAGCGTCCACATGACTCCAGCCAGGTACAAGGGCAAACACACGGACCAGTCGCAGGACCCTTGGATGGCAGACCACCCAAGAAGGGCTCCCCAGTTAAAAGTAAGTCCTAAAAACAGGGAGAGTGGAACAAAGATAGTTTAGAAGGTGCCAGGACCAGTCTAAATTACACGTACAGAACTCAGTATCATTTCTTCAAGCATATGTTACATCTGCAGCTGTTGCTACAATCCCGGCATCCCTATTTCCTAGCACGGAGTTTCAGTCAGGTAACAAATCCCAAGTAATTTGACATTAAATACCCTGGAGATCTAAGGAGAAATGCGCAGTGCCACGCATTTTTCCCCCGTTTAAATATGGTTTCATTATCCTAAGGAAGCATTGGCACAGAACTATTGCAGTGCACTCCAACAACGCGTCTGAAGTTAAAATGCTTTGATGTCGGTAAAGCTGACTGCAAAAGAGCTCAGAGCAGCCAACTGTGGTGCTTCCACACTGGAAAAGGCAGTTCTGGCTGACAAAGCTGAAGACAGCTGGAGTGGGAAGGCCAAGAGTTAAGACAGGTTTTGAGACAACTCTTAAAGTACGGCCAGCTCTCAAGCTACAAGCATTTATTCTCTCTCTCGACACTACAACAGAAGGGATTGTTTATGAACGAAAACATTACAACGCAGCTCCTGCTTAATTTTGTTAAACTACTGCTTAAGAAGCTTCTGGCATGGCAGAATTTTGTTTGCAGAGCATTGTTATTTTAATATAAACTTACATAAAACCAGACTGCTGAAGTTCAATTACTAACCGGTATGTGAAACTTCCCAAAAGCTAGATCGGAAGAAGAAGAAAACTAAAAAGATTTCCAACTCACCCAAAACTAACTGTGGCCAATACGTGATTCTCTTCATCAGAGGGTAGGAGACCACAAGAGACAAGGAGGCTGCTCCCAGAACGATACTGTAAGAAGTACCAGACTTGTTTGCTGGTCTAAAGATCACAGGTCTAAAGAGCTGGTACACAGTACCAAACTGACTACTTGACTTCCATGGCTAAAACTCCTCTGCCCCCAGCATGTTTGCTGTTCAAAATCTTTGTGCTTACCTCCGGACCAGGAACGCAATTCTAAGAAACAGAAGATAACGTGTACGTCACCTGTAGTAATTCAGACACAGAAGCACACAGAGAGCCAGGCTGAGCTGTCCCCCGAGAAAAATGAAGGACTGAAAAGTGGAGATTTCTCCAGCTGCCAGGGGCCTGCTTGCTGTCCTTGCAACCTAAACATGGAAGGAATAGCGTTAACACAAAGTGCAACCTAACGCATTCAAACGTATCCTAAAAGTTCAAGTCACACCACTGGCATGCAACAGGACAATTATTTTAACCCTAGGTGGGATGCAGTGGAGTTTAGGACGTCTGTCAGGAGTAGAGAAATCATGCAAAGCCAACTGAAAGAAGGAACAAATGTTGGAAAATACTTTTAAACCTAAATGAATGATGAGTTACCTGCTGAAGGTGACAATAATCTGAACAAACAAGTAACAAAATCCATCCCACAATAACAACAGGAAAAAAAATGCATTTAGACACGATGTGAAGTCTATTTGGGGAGGTTTGAACGCCAACTTTTTATAGAATACTAAAAATGTATAAAGGATTCTGCATACGCTTTAATAACGTCACCTTAAGTATACTCCCTTAGTATGTTCTCCCCCTACTACTAAATAATTTAAGCCAAACTTCAAATACTGCTTATGCAGTTTAAATACACTCTTAATTAATGATGTGCAGTAGAGTTGGCCACAGAAAGCATTTCTGTGACCAACTCTACTGCACATCATTACCTGACATGGCGTCTTCCATTTTAATTAAAAAAAATAGAAAAAAAAAATCAAATACCTAGTATTGTAAAAAACCACCCCCAAACTGCGACCAGCAGCACAAGCCAACGTCCTGCTCCCGCCCCAGCCGCCAGCTGGCTTGTTAAGAAGATTGCCTGTTGAGGTGTGTAACCAAGTGCTGCTACGGGAATGTTTGAGCCTTTATGTTTAACTACATCACATTCATGCACAAATGCACGTATTACCACGTGAATTCCATCTTGCTGATTGCATACCCCAGCAACCTTCATAGCACAAGTAGCTGCTAATAACCTCTGAACCCTAAACCATCCAAAGACACCACAAAACCCATATGGATTTATTGCTTTCTAACAGAATAAATACACCGGCGCTGGACGGAAGACTTCACAGAGCGCAGTCACTCACTATCCTGGCACTTTGCCATGGCCAATACCCAAAGTGAAAGAAAAAACATAGGATCAGAAAAGAAAATAAGCCAATAGCTCACTGGGATCCTCCCCGCCGAGCGTACGCCCCTGTGCATGTCAGCGTCTGACACCCAGCACTGCCTCCTGTTTATTTCCTTCTACTGAACAAGAGGGAGGAGGAAATGCAACACCACAAAGAGGATTAGTACACGCTTGGGCATGATTCTGTCAACGGCCATTCTCATGCGGAAATTAACAATAACCAAGGCCTTCCTGCTCCTGAAAATATAAAGGAAAGGGTAGATGATACCTAAGTTTAGAAGAAAGGGTTATTTATTTTTATAGAATCATCCAGGTTGGCAAAGACCTTTAAGAGCATTTAGTCCAACCTTTAACCTAGCATTGACAAGTCCCCCACTAAACCACGCTACTAAGTTCTACATCTACACGTTCCTCGAAAGACGCCAGGATGGTGACTCAAGCATGTCCCTGGGGAGCCCACTCCAGAGCCGTACAACCCTTTCAGTAAAGAAATTTCTAATAATATTCAACCTAAACCTCCCTTGACGCAACCTGAGGCCATTTCCCCTTGTCTTATCACCTGGGTCTCGTCTCATCACTTGGGCTCTGTCATGCAGATAAGAGTTGAAAGATAAACTTCTTTTGATCAAGCACTGCACGTTGCTGACAGCAACGCACAGCTTACGTGGAAGTGAGCACTCTAGGAGACTTACTGCAGCCCTGCGCAGGAGCGTCGTATAACACAACATGATTTCAACCACCCCGGGAGGAAACGTAGACAAAGGAGTTGCGGGCGTCTCGGATGGTGACAGGGAGGAACGTCTCGAGTTGGAGAAAACCAGACCTGCCTGGAGCCCTGCGCCTGCCCTTGGCGAGGAGCTCAGAGGACGCGCCCTGTGCGAAACACCCAGCACCTCCCCTCCTCGAGCACCAGGAGCTGCCCGCTAGCCCCGCGCCTCCTCGCGCGTCCCCCCACCTTCTTGTCGTAGTCGCGGTCCCACATGTCGTTGATGGTGCAGCCGGCCCCACGCATGAGCACGGCCCCGGCGCCGAAGAGGGCCAGCGTCTGCCAGTCGGGCGGGCAGCCCGGCTCGGCCGCCAGCCCGATGCTCCAGGCGCAGGGCAGGTACAGCAGCCACGTCCCTGCGGGCAGGCGGGGACAGGGCCTCAGGGCAACGCGGCGGCCGGGGGGGGCCGAAGGCCGCGGATGCTGCGTCGCCACGGCAACCGCGTCGCCATGGGCACCGCGTCGCCATGGCTACCGCGCCCCCGCCCCCTTGGCCGCCGCGTCGCCATGGCTACCGGCCCGCCCCGCCCCGCCCCGCCGCTCACCGGCGGGCTGGTGCAGGCGCATGAGGCGCAGGTACGGCCGCAGCCGCCCGGGCGCGGCGCGCACCAGCTCGGCCGCCGAGAAGCTCAACGGCCGCCGCGGGCCCGGAGGAACGGCGGCGGGGCGGAACGGCGGCGGCCAAACGGCGGCGGCGGCCGCCAGGGCCGGGCGGGCGGCGCGGGGGCTGCACCAGGCCCGGCCCAGCCGCCACAGCAGCGCCGCCATCTTGCCGCCGGCGGAAGCGCTTCCGGCGGGGCGCTGCCGCGCGGTGCCGCGCATGCGCAGTGCTCCTCCACCCCGCTCCGGGCGGCGGCCATGTTGGGGGGCTAACGGCCCTTAGCGGCCCTTAACGGCTCTAACGGCAACAGCGCCTGCAAGAGCAGCCGTTCCCTTAGCCGTTAGTGACTGCGCCTCACTGAAAGCCTGCCTGCTGCCCTCTGCCACAGAGCGTGCCCCGAGTCCGTAACGCTGTCGCATTCCTTCACGCTCCACACACGAAGTGCGCGCGCTCAGGCAGCAGCTCCCAGGCTGTCGGTAACAGGCATCTGTGGTTTCATAAAGGGCTTCTGGATCGTTTCGTAACGGGCTGCTGGGTCTGCGACCTTGTTCACTTTGCTCTCCCATCACCTTATCAGAGTTAATGCCTAAACTGGGACAGGAGCTTTGGACGGAGCCATAAAAGTTGATGCTGCGTGGTAGAGTATCTGCAGTAAAAGCTTTCCAGAATTACTCAGTTTCCTTGTTTTCACATGACTCAAGTGACTCCACCTTACCGGAACTGATTCACAGTAAAGCCACCATGAGTAACCCTACTTTCCATATCAGAAACGAAAAAGGACGTAGGAATGTGTGCGAGTGATACCCATGGGTCAGGGCCTGGCAAAGGTTTGCAGATACCCTGTCAAGGTCAGGCTGCCAAGGTCTACGCAATTTAGAGGGAAGGAGTGCAGGGATGCCAGTGCCTTAAGCAAAGAGAATTCTCCACGATCTTCACAGCACCTAACGTGTAACTCTGCTGTAGCACCTGCTGCAAAACCTGCTGCAGAACTGCGCCTGTACGCTCAGAGGAGGAACCATCGCAGCAGGGCAAAGCTTGGGAAGCCGTCAGCTTCATGCTGGTACCTCCCTCTGCCCCTCCTTGTGATTGCTGCATGTCGCCAGCACATGTTACACCTGAGGCAGGCTGCAGAGCCAGCAGATATTAAACAACCCCAGCTGGGCAGGATCTCTGACATTTTTATTTACCTGGATATGCGTGGTGAAAGTCACCTAAACGGCAGCTGATTTGCAACCAAAAGAAATGCGGGGAGTTCCGTGATATCAGTAATCTTAAACAAAACAAAACAGAAAATTGCAAAAAGCTAATATAAATTGAGTTTATTCAAAATCTTCAGATATAAAAGTAAGAAGCATTGAAACAAACCTGTTAGAAAGTTTTAGAAAGAAGCTACCAGGCAACCATCAACTTTTGTTTCTAAATTGTAGCTTATGCAGCAATAACAACAATACATCAACAACTTGATATTGACAACGTGAGACTTTCCCCCTCATTTTGTGCTCCGTGCACTCATTTTGAATGTGGACAGTGTACACAAACGCAGCCTTTCCCATTCACATTTTTGCTGTGTATCACTTCCTGGTGGCTAGGCCTTCACACAACACACACACGCTGTCTAGGCAAACACTCCTTTCACAAACTGTGGTTAAATATAACCTTTTTATGGTGCACTTTTAATCACGCCTCCCAAAGTACATCCGTCTGCTGGGAGGTGCACAGCTTTCTCAGGAAACACAAGCCAGCCCTTTGCTCTTAAACCCCGTGGAGCTGGTAGCGTCCTTTTCGAGCTTAAGAAGGGAAATACAGTGTGTGTGTTTTCAGCCTGCTGAGCTCTCAGGGTGCTGACGATGTTGAGCAAAACCTCGCTGTGTGCGAGCAAACAAAGCAAAGCAGAGGCTTTGGAGAACGTGGGGCCACAGCTCCATCTTGTGACTGCGGCCTCCCAGCCGAGGAAAGACGTGTGGCACCGCACTGAGCGTCCCGACAGGTCCTGTGCCCCCTGCGCACTTAGATGCACACGATTGCCTTGGCGTTCCTGATCACGTAGAAGCCGTAGGAGAAGGCGGGCAGGCCAAGCGCGCTGCCGGGGGCCAGGGCGGCCTCGTGGAGCGTGGGCAGCGTCTCCTTGTCCACCATCTGCAGCAGGCGGCCGTTCAGCTGCACCCTCCTGCCGAGGCACCCGTGCAACGTTGCAGCCAGGCTCGCCAGTGGTATCCCTGGCTCTGGATGCAAGCCAATGTGCCCGGAGCCACACGCGACAAATAGCCCAAGAACAAACAGTGCTTCCCACACAGCGCCTGCCGTGCTCCCTCTGTGAGGGGTTGCTTGCAGCCCCCGCACAAGCAAGGGAATTAAATGTTCCCTGTTTTCCTGTAGTGAGGGTGACAGCAGAGCAGGCTTTGAAAAGAGCCAACCCAAGCTGCTTTTCCTTGCCGGCAACTGCTGAGCTATCTTCTGTGCCCACAGAGCAGGGCCTGTGCTGAAGCCTCAGTGCCAGCACCACAAGAAGCCACCGAGACCCCCGCCACCAACCCGTTTTCCTGCCAGGCACCAGCAGCAGGCATGTGGGATAGCAGGGCACCTGCTGGTGTGCAAAGGGCATGGGATGTGGGCAGCAGGGGACTGACACCAGGGGACTGCCAGCTCGTCCTAGCGAGCCTGATTTTAGGAGACCTGATGTAATGCAAGTCACAGCTTGAGGGAGAAAAGTTAACATCGCTTTTTCTGTCGTTGTTTTGATATGTTTTCACTTGCCCGCCAAACAAGGTGAGGTTTCAGAGTCCACCTGCACTCTACTTGGCCCGTGCCGCGAGGGAGGATGCCCGCTCACCTGGACAGGATGCTCTCCTTGCCATGGGGCAGCAGGAGGTACTGGTCCACCTGCTTGCTCCACAACTGCTTGGGTAGCTGCAAGCTCTGGCTCACGTTGTAGAGGTTCAAGGCAAACAGCGTCACGTCCCCCTCCCGGTACTTGGGGCTGTAGGATGAGAGGCAAGCACAGCGGCCGTCAGGAGATGAAGAGCTTTTGGAGAAACCACACGCACCTGCACGTTTTCCCTTTGCCGCTGGCCTGGGATGCTGTTTTGGGGCAATTTCACCCATCCTTACTGCTGGGGGTTGGTGCAGTGCAGGTAGACCCGCAGGCGCCGTGCGTCTGCTCCTGCCACGCTGGCCTCCAGCACTCTGGTGCCCACCAGCCTCTTGTACAGCAGCGACAGCCAGTAGTCCTGCGGGAACAGGAGAGAAATCAGCACCCGCTGGCCTGCAGCACACACACACACCTCTCCGTCCAGCATTCCTTTTTCCGGCAGTGTTTTCCCCTCATAGTTTTTTTTCTTTACCAAGTTTTTCCACCGTATACATTCACAACTGCACAAACAGCACAGGTGAAAACAAAACCCTGTCTCCACGTCTCATGCTATGTTTGCAGTCACTTTCCTTATCGTGTCACCTCTGGGAGCTCCTTCTGCCCAGGGTGCAGCTTGGGTTTTTGGCACCTGGAAGGAAAGCTGCCGAGCTTCTCCCCTGACTCCCCACCAGCCTGGGGAAGCGACTTTTCCCATCGTTCTGGCTACCCACCCCAACTTCACATTGTTTTGGCTGTCACTCCTGGTGTAATTTACCATAACACCTCCTATCACTTCCGGCTACAAGCTGCTTGTTTCTCCCCTGAGCGGTGCTCGAACCAAAACACCGCATCGAAACACCCTGCCAGCTGCAGCGGCACTGGGATACACGTCAGGGCATCGCGTCCCGAAAACTGGTCCCCGCTGTGCTAAAACCTCATCGCAGTACCATCTTGCACGTGTATTTAGCACAGTGCTTCACACTCAAGTGCGAGCTCACTGTAGGCACCAGCACAGATATTTGTGAATATCCCCCAAGATCCGTTGCTGCCTTGTTGCAAAACCATCCGGCTTCTGTCCCCGCACGCCCGCACATTCACACTCCCAGTGCACGCCTCACCGTGTACGCACTGGCAAGGGCTCAAAGCTGGCGTCCACCAGGTGATAGCTGCCGGCCCCGAAGAAAACCTGCCTCATCACCACGTCGATCCCCTGCCTGGCCGCGAGCCCCAGCTTGTCCAGCCACCTGCCAGAAACCAGGCACAGGTGGCACCGGAGGCTGGTGCAGCAGCAGCAGCACTCGCGGGTGCCCCGCCACGACTCACATGAAGCCGGCCAGGTAGGTGTTGGAGAGCTGGGGGGCTCCCCCGCCGTACGCCGAGCTGGTCTCGCCCAGCCAAACCTTCTTGCCGGGCACTGTCGCAGCCACGATCTGTGCGGTGTCGTGGGGAAGGGGGAGAAAAAGGCGAGAGGTCAGGTTTGGGCTGCTGAGGTGGTCGGCGCTGCACTTTGGCTGAACGCCTGCTTGTGCTCTTTGCAGCTGTTGTTACTCTCACTAGAAGTAGTGTTTCTGCTCTGCGCTGTCAGCAGCAGCAGAGCTCTGAGGATCCCTGTTAGTCTTTGCACGTTAGTGCAGTTTCTGTGCAAAGCCCCTGGAAGCCAAACATGGGAAGGATTTAAGAGGAGTGGGCACCTCCAGGACATCGCGCACAGCTGTGGCAAAGGTGTCCAGCACTGCGGGGCTCAAGAAATCCTCCCTCGTGGCGCTTCGTCCGTCCACATAGTAACTGGAAGTGGGAAAAAGACAGCTGAAATGAAGAGGAAATACAAACACTGGTACCTGCTCTCAGCGCAAGCCCCAGCCACACGCGACGCTGTCCTGTGGCGTGCCCGGCAGACTGGGGACGCACTTTGAACCCGCTGACACGCGACGTACACCAGCAGGCTGCAGAACTTTCTGTGCAATGGGGAGAGCTGTGACCCAGCTCTGCCTGCTGAATGAAGAAGCAAAGCTGCCCTGCTGTCACTTTTCCCCATCCCACTTCTCTTTTTATCAGTAAAACATGGTTAGCAAGCAAAATGACCTTGCACGTATTGCATTCCCCTCTACTACGCCCACGCTGCAAACCCTGGCGTGGCTTTGGGGTCTGCGCACCAAAATGCACTCCCTCAAACACTGCAAAGCAGTTTGCAGAGACGCCCAGGACCTGCCGACTCGTCCCATTAATACGTGCAGATTGCTGCTTTATTTAAAAAAAGAGAGAAAAAAAAAAAAGGCAACAAGCAGAGTGGCAGCAGCAGCTGGGGGTACTTACTGGTGCCAGGTGACGGAGTCGATCACCTTCCCTCCGGATTTCAGGAAGCTGCAGCCCAGGCGGGTTTGGGGCAGAAAAGAGGGTTATAGCTGGTGCTGGCGATTGGCCATAACCGCCTGCCAGCCCTCCCAGCCCCGGTGGCTGCGGTGTCCCTGGAGGACATCAGTACTGCCCTCACAGTGACTTCCGCGTGGGCTCTTACTCTTTCTGCAGCCTTACTACGGGTTGTGAGTGGGCAGCGCGTGCCCCCGCGAGGGGCCGAGGTGCCCCCGCGAGGAGCCGAGGTGCCCCCTACCTCCTGAGCAGGCGCTGGGTGTGCTTGCGGGGCTGCCCCACGTCGGGGCCGTACAGCTTGGCGTGCCGGTACAGGGGGTGCTGGCTCAGGAGCCGGCGCAGGTGGATGAAATCCCGCCCCAGCTGGGAGCCGTCGATGTAGATGCCCGACTTCTTCTTGAAGCTGTTGGGCTCTGGTGAGGACGCGCCCATCAGCACCCGTGCCGGCTTCAGGGCCCGTCCGTGCCTAAGGAGCGCTTGTGGCGGCACTCACCGTTGCCCAGCTCCCAGGAGAGGTTGTAGCCGCGCCGGGCGCAGTAGCCCAGCAGCTGCCCGGCGTTGGAGCTGTCCCACTCCCGGCCATGCCGCCGCAGCAGGGCATTGAGCCCGAACACCAGGTGGAAGCCGGAGCAGTTGGCGAAGCCATGGAGGATGTCCAGCGTGTGCCCTGTGGGGAGGAGGCACAGGCAGCCACCACCCTTTCACCACAGGACGGAGACCTGCACCCCCCCCGGTTATAAGCCCCACTGCGTAAATCCATCAAAACCTTACCTGTAATGGTGGTGTTTTTGTGCTTCTTCCGGGAATGCTCTGTGAGGAGCAACTTCTCCTGGCCGGGCCACTGGGCGAGCAGCAGCTCCTGCACCGCAGCGAAGCCAGGCTGTGCTCCACAGGCACCTGCAGGGCGGGAGGAGGGTGGGAGCAACAGAGCCATCGTCTGCACAGCAAGGGCAAAAGGTGCAAAGAGCCTTGCCCATCACGCAGAAACAGCAGTGGTTTGTACGGGGTTGAACAGCGGGCATCCGTGTCTGCACAACGCACCTCTGCTTCCACCATTGGTACATTAACCGTATAGAAAAAGGCGGCTGGCTTGCTGTCTATACATAGTTTATATGTACTGTACCTATACAAAATATATATATTATGCATATGTATGTATATTGCCCAATTTAAGGAGCTGGACAGGAATAAAGACCCCGCCGTGCTTCGTGGTGGCTGTGCCCTGGCCAACTATTTCTGCCAGAGTGCCGTGCGGAAACCCCAGCGGCAGCAGGGCTGGCAGCTGCCCTGTGCTCGGGCGATATGGAGCTGCTTCCTCTGCTGACCGCTTTGCCTGGCACTGGGGTGACGCCAGCACGAGTCAGCAGAGGCATTTTGTGTCCTCCGAGCTCACGTACCCTGGCAGGCGAAGGAGGGATGAGGTGCAGCACAAGAGGAAGACAGGAGCCCAAGGCGCAGCGGTGCCGAGAGGTGGAGCCCACGCAGCCTGCAGAAATCAGCCTCGCATCCTGTCTAGCCCTTACCTTCCTCAGCCTGGAGTTCTGAGAGGATTTTCTCCTCCAAAGTCGAATCCTTGTGGGGATCGAAGATGAGGAAATCCGTGCTGGTGCCACCGAACCTCAGGAATCCGGGGGAGAGCCCTCTGGCCAGGGTGTGCAGCTTGGGGTTGCTGCGGACAGGGCAGCGAGAAGCCAGCTGAATGTCATGGGTGGCCCCCACATTGAGGCGAAGCATCGCCAGCACTCAGAGGGACACCTGGCCCACCAGAAAGGGGACCTCAGGCTGGCTGTGCACCATCGCTCCCTATTCCCTTGAGCAACCACCAAATGGATGGGTTTTGCACCAAAACCAGCGTTCAAGTGAAACAAAAGCTGCATGGGACATGCGGCTCCAGCACCAGCCCGTGCCAGAGGAACCACACGCGGCAGCGCTGCCTGGGCTGGCAGCAGCCCTATCTCACCCTGCGGGGACGCCCAGCAGATACAGGGCCACCAAGTACTTCCTGCTCCCCGGGTGGCACCGCCGCGGCCAGGACAGCATCCAGAGCTGTGTTCAGATAAAGCTGGGGGTGCCTTCCGGCTCTGGAGGAGTAAGGCAGAGCTGAAAAATGGGACCGGGGGGAGGACGAGAAGGAAAGAAATGAAATAGCTTCCGAAAAGAAAACAAGAAGTTGAATCAAAAGGAAGAGAGTGTGAAATAGCAGAGTGAGAGGAGGGAAGAAAAGGCAGAGTTGGAGCTGAAGGAGCAGGCATCACCTGGCAGTCCCCTGAACTGCTCCAGCAGTTACTAATGGGAAAAAATAAAGGCGGGGGGCGGGGGGGGGCTTTGGTTTTTGGATCTCTGCATCTAACCTCATTGCTGACAAAGCCTCCTCGGCATGTGTTGCAGTGATGCCCTGCCGGATGTTTGTGAAGCTGCTGGAAGGCTCCGATCGCTTCTATCCCGCAGAGCTGGCTGCACGCAGCAGCCACTGCCTTGCTCCTCCTCGCCCCCCGCGCCCCCCCCCATCACCTGTGCCACCATCACCCCTGCCACCATCGCCCCCCGCTACCAGCTGGTGCCCAGCCCCACAGGGTGGCCGGAGGGGGGGCTGCCGGGGCTCACCTGAGCAAGGTGATGAAGCGCGGCTCGCGGGCCAGGCTGGCGTCCAGGGTGAGGGAGAGGAAGGCTGGGCTCACCGTCCCACGGGGGCTGCCCCGCAGCCCCAGCCGCAGCTCTGCCGCCTGCCACAGCGGCACAGCCAGCAGCAGCAGCAGCAGCGGCGCCAGCATCCTCCTTGCCCTCCTCTTCCTCCTGCGCTACCCCGTGCCGGAGCTCGGCCGTGCGCTGGGACACAGAGGCACGCAGCCCACACGCCTGCTTTTGGTTTTCCACGATGTGAAGTGAGCTGCCAGCAGAACAAGAGCGACCAGACCACATCAGCGCTTTCATAAACACGCCCACGGCTTGGCCAGAGCGGAAACACCCGCGACACTCCTCTCCCGGTATCACGGCCACAGTAACGCTGCCAATTTCGGGGTATGTCACCCGGGACGTGCCTTGGCCGCTGGGTCGAGTCACAGTGCCAGTGCCTGCTGGAGGATCAGTCCCTGCACCTTGGGGTGTTGCAGCAGCTGCCTGGCCCCGCATGGCTTCAGGAACGTGGCCGAGCGCAACGAGCTGTGGCAGCACGGCACATCGGGGTGACCGCTGCAGAGATGTTAATGGTGTGCAGCTGGGGCGCAGCCTGTGCACCGCTCCTTCTGCTGCAATCCACTGCTCCCCCCTCAGTCTCCAAAAACACGTTGGAAAGAGGCACTTCCAGCCTCCTGCCACCGCTCCGTGTTTCTCACAACGTAGGGATAGGACTGGTGTTTCAGGCGGTTTGGGTGCAATCCGCGGAGAGCATACAGTGGGTACGACAGGTCCAGCGTGTGCTGTCCTTTTGCTGGCCCGCAAAAGCCTGTAGCTGAGAAGTACAGCTGTACAAGGATTCAACAGCAAGCTCTATCACTGATTTGGACATTTTTCACATCACATTTGCGTTATGCGCATTATTAAATCTTGGAAATTAAGGGAGGTGGGTACAGAGGCATTTGGCACGCTTGGAAGTTTAGGCAGAGCACTTCACTGTGAACTAGAGCCAGGACGTGCCCTAAGCCCTTCCTTGCTGCTCACAGCAGCTCCATGCCAGCCCTGCCATGGGGCCGGTGTGGCGCTCACCTCCACTTACGTATATGTACGCACAAGGGGAATTCAGAAGGGAAGAATACCCTGTGCAGAAGGCAAACAGCTTGGGGGCATTGCAGCATTTATGCAGGTGAGCAGAGCTGGTGGCATCAGATTAGCGTTTAATCTCTTTTTCTTCCTGAGAAGCCTCAGTGAGAAAAAAACAAAGTTGCAAGAGCAGACTACACACTTGAAAACTTTCTCTTTCTTAAATGATTGAGAAAACAGGTTACCTATCTCAAAGACCTCCCGTGTTATTTTCATGTCACTCCTTGCTGTCCCCATTTTGTGCCACAAATCCTTGAATTAAGTAGCTGGAGAATTTCTCTATGTGAGCAAAGACCAAGCTCATGCACACAAAGCCTGGAATCAAGAGCAGGGACAGAGCTATCGAGGTGCTTATGCAAGCTGCTGCCACCCCCGGGCTGACACCTTAACAGTAGGGTAGGTGGATGTCAAGTTTAAGAAATACTCGCTGAGGTTTTCAGGCTGAACACATTCCGCCCCAGCTGCAACCTGAAGGTTGGTTTGTTCACCCCACAGGGGGGGTATGATGAAATTGTCAGGGACATCCAGCTGAGTACATGCTTCTGACCTACCTCAGCTTTGAAGCATCGAGCATGATTTCACATAGACGAGGTCATCATCCTTGCTCCTTCCTCTTTTTACAGAAGCCTTAGGACGGAACCATCTCTTTGAACCAAGGGAAAACCCCTGCCTTCCAAAACGTCCTGACCCCATCCTGGCGCAGGCCTTCCCACAGCACAGCTGCTGATGACGTGCCTTCATCCACCCCATGTGGACCTCTCCTTACGCCTGCACATCATCCTCCATTTCAGGCACCAATGCACTGCTTGGCCCAGAAAAATCATTTGGCAGCAGCCAGCAGCACACAAACACCGTGATCAGCACCTGTTTGTTTGTTCCTCACCTGTCTCCACCCACGTAAGAAAGCTGTTCTGGAAGAGCATTTAATTCCCACTCTGTAAGTACTGAAGAAAGGGAATGCAATCTGAAATGTGTACTGCTTTGATTAATGGCATGATTTCAGGAAAATAAGTTACGTGTTGCACAAGTGTTAGTGCAAAGCACCTCAGTTCCATTCACTTAAACAACTAGTCACGGAAATCCTGTGGGAGTCGTGATGGCACAGCCCAGCCTGCAGAAGCTGAGCAGCAGAGGTGACCAATGCCTGCCCTTTTTCTTCCCCAACTAGCATTAACTGAGGCCTGAAGGCACCTGCTTGCTCCCACCACAAACTCCTGCCACCATTCTCCAAGAGGTATGTGTAGGTGTGAAGTCCTCGACCCCGTTCCTGGGCACACGTCTCAACAGCTGAGCTTGGCCCAGTGCTGGTTGTCACCGCCAGGTGCAAGTGAGGACAGCGAGTTAGTGACCCAGCTGCAGCCAGCCTCCCAACATCTACCCCTTGCTGATCCCCTTCACCATAAAAATTGAAAGGGCATGCTCATTTTGTATGTTTGTGCTTTCATGGTATGTAACGATCATTGTGGCAGAGGTTCATTTCCCATTAAGTGTTTGGGTAAGGATTTATGAGATTATTTCCACATCTGTTATTGCATTAACTCAGAGAAACATGTAACACTCCTTAATTTTTTAATTCCTTCATTACGAAGTTGCATGCAAGACTGTTTCAAGTTTCAGAATCAGTGAAGCAAACCAATAAGCCTTTAGAGCAGCTGGCCAGGTCTTAAAAGCATAACTAAAATTTCCCCAGATGCCTGTGAAGTAGAACACACAACTCAGAACAAACAGAATTCTGCTTGAATGAGCATCTCCCCTTTTAAAGGTATTTCACATAAACTGATAGAGAAATGTTGATAACAATTTAATCAAACATTTCACCTAATGAGAAGGGCAAGGCAGGCAGAGACATGCTTAGACAACCTCAGGCCATGGCAAAAATTACTGCTGCACCTGGGGGACAGCTCCATCTTACCGTAAGAACCAACTTAACGTGTTCTGGTGTTCCCAAAACCATGTGTCATGGAGCCTCAAACATCAGCAGTGGTATTCCCCCCAGGCACCGCCCATCTAGCTGTGGAAATAACTCACATTCCCCTAAAGAGGGCAGCTGAAGTTCTCAGCCTGTTTTAACACTCAAAGCATACACTTTTGTTTATTAAAACTCCTAAGCCATTACAAACTACCAGAATTCTGGTGTTAGAGGCATGTTTCTGTCAAAAGAAAGGCTAACACAAAGTATTTACTCAATTGCTAACAAACCATTGCTTCTCTAATCCAGCAACGAAACACTTATATAATTTATTCGCAACTTTTTTGCAGCGGAGTTCCACCTTATCCAGTCCTTCACTGCAAACGCCACTGGGATTTAAAATAATTCCCATTTATCTCTGGAATCCCAACACAATTGCACACTAGGGAAGAGCTGACTACAAGACCAAGTTATTTAATGTTTTTTGTTTAAGGTTTGCCTCAGGTTTCCTTTAGCCGGAGGGGCTGGCTGATTCCACAAAGGAACTCTATAGGTTAAGTTTAAGCTTATATTGACAAAAGCTACCATGACTCAACCCATCCGTCCATCATAGCTTTCAAGTCACTCTTCATGTGAAGCACTTAAACATTGTCATGCACTACACACCAGGTTTGAAAAGGAGTTTACTGTGTCACAACTGAATGTTTCAGACATTTTTCAAGCTACTTCTGTTTATATGGCTTCTGCTATTGACTTAGAAAGTCAGTCTTCATATGCAACAATGAAATTTAAAAACCTTTAAAGCAAATTTAAACTATTTAGAAGGCTTCTGCAGAAACACCCTTAATAAATTACCTCTTCAGGCATTTACAGAGACTGAGTAGTAATTTGGTGTTCCAATCTGTTAAAAAATGCTTAGACTAGATAGTAGCTACAATTCCCTGAGCAACTCTGGCACTCCTGCATTACAACTACAGCTCTACTTCACTCCATTAGCTACTCCTGGAACACAGGGATTCCTGCCTGAAGGAGTATTGAAGTAGTTCACTCATACATGGGTGTTCAAATCTTTTGCCAAGCTTAGGCATTTTCTACTCTGCTTTTTAAGCCATCTGTGAACCCAAGCTCTAGGACCAAGTACACACCACTACTTAGTGCAGTCCCCCAGATGTTCCTGGAACCATGTATTAAGAATGATTTTAATAGCACATTTTTTTTTATTCTGGTCTAATGCTGAAGAGGTGGTTAATAAAAACCTTCAAATGAATGCAACTTTGCAAAAAATATTTTTAATTCAAAATGCACATGAATATGACGTATATAAAAGACATTAAATATTTATTATATTTACAGTACATTTACACAGGACAAAGCTAAAACATTCAAATATTTGAATTCATGATTTTTTTTTTTTTAATGACTGAATTGGTCAGGAAGTCCCTGGGATATCTGTAGGCACCTTTAAGAGGAGTTCTACTTCTTCTTGTAAAGCCTCAGCTTTCTCAGTCAGCAGCATCTGAAATAACAATCAAATCATTAGGAAATGAATACAATTATTTGCTATAATTTTAGGACAGAACACCAACACTGCTTTCCAGGCTTGTATCTGGTCTTGAAAAATGAATCAAAAAATGCTGCTGCTAACAGGACTGCAGAACCTTTGCCTCCCGGAACGTGTTTTCTCATGTACTAATACCAAGATGTTGCACTATTTAGTGTTTCAGACCACCTATCAAAACATTTCTGGTTTTTGCTTGCCTGCTGAAGACAACTCTCCACTATGCTGTATAAAAGTGAACTGGCTTAAGGAAATATCTATTTGCCTGTCATTCATGTGCTTGAAGGCCAGCGATTGCTGAATTAACTCCTCTCTTGTAACTATCTTAGACAAACGATACGGTCAATAAAATACTTCACTATACTAATACTGATCAATGTTGGCATCACAAATGTCCACAAGTGCTAAGCCAAATCCTACACTTTCTTCTCATGTCATTCAAACATCCACTTCTGAAATGTGGAATTCCTGGAGCAGTTTCTTTGAACCTTCTTGCTTACCTTTGCAGATGAAACAATTTTCTTGGCTTGATGTCGTGACAAATGCTCAATCGTCTTCACCAGAGTTTCTGGATTTGCATTTGCTAAGTGTGCTAAGGTTTTGTACCCTGCATTATAAAGCTGTTTAGCTCGTGCCTGCAAGCGAATAATAGTGTTAAGTTATTAGAACAGGCAATAAGAACCCTCAGAGTCCCAATCTCTGCATCCACCTCAAACATTTCATCTTTTACATAAATCCAGTTCTCTTTGATTGATCTTGCCATGAATACCAAAACTCACTAAAACTGGCACTAAGGATCCTTAATCCACCCCCCCCAGAGTACCTACTTGCACATAGGATTTACTCCCTGCTAACCTTACCCAGTTCTGAGTAAACCCAAGCATCATTTCCTCTGCACCTGGACAATATTGTTTCTGCCAGCCTCTATTTTGGTCATGTTTTCTGAATTTGCTGTCAGTGACATGAATGACTGCCTTGCACTCTTTGGAGATCAAAATCAAAGAAAAGCTGATTTTGTCTGAGACACCTTGCCCCTATTTTTCTGCAACTTGCAACACAGTCTTCTGAGCTTCCACAGAAGTCCTGAAAAGACTATACTTTCCTGTTCAAGGTGTTTTCCTTCAGTCAACAGATTTTTTTTAATAGTTTTGTGCCAAGTCATGGCTGTGAGTTCACAAGAACAGGAGAGATTCTCTTGAATTTGATGACTATGACAAGCGTGGTAGTGTCTGTGATCTGCTTCTCTTTACTTGGCTTGGTCCCATTGTGGTATCAGGATGCAATGCAGCTATGAACAGTATTGACCAAACAGAGGGTCTCTGGGGGAAATTGTTTGTGCAAAACATACAGTGCTAGAACGTGAAGTACAAATGCATTTCTAGGCTACTTATAAGACCGTTTGGTAATCTCGTGGCTCTACTGGAATGAGTGATATATTAATTCTCATTTGATGAACAAGTGGAACACTGCCTTCACGTATTTCATCTATTACCTTTTGCCTCTTATTTGCAAGACACCAAGTAATAGAAAGAAATGTAACTGATGGCATATGTTTTTTTTAAAAGCATCCAACAGAAAGGCTTACAGACAGTACAGTATCTTCCTCCATGGTGACTAAGGACTATGAGCATTCAGTGATGCGAAGTGTCATTAATTTCACAGAAAATACCCACTGATTGCCAGAAAATATTTTTTGTACTATTTTGCAGTTGTATGCACAGCATGACTGATGGCCTAGAACCACTCCCTGTGAGTGAGTGATCTCATGGAAAGATTACAGACTGTTCTTTGGGAACTGTCTAAGAAAATCATCATTAATTTCTCATTCACTATGGTAAGAAAACCATTGATTTTATCAGTTCCCTCTACAGAAACCTATGCAAATCATGCCTGCTCAAGGTTACAGACTGTCTGCTACAAACATCATTTGTCAGCACAGTTTAAATTCCAGTACAGAAGTAACTTGATGAGAACAATAAACGTCCAGAGCAACCTATACGATACAACTTCAGCAGAATCACGCTGTCCAAGCCCTTACAGACTTTAAGCGACGGAATAAGCCTTTCTTTCCCCTTTGCATCAAATTCAGTCAATTTCATATATGAAGCATCAAGCCTGAGGTCTTCGTTGTTTAACTTTTCAGCATAAGAATTCACAGCCTCCAAATTCAGTGGTTTGCTAACTAATTTCTAGAGTATGCTGGATAGAAAAGACAGAGCCTTTTGAAAAGATGTCCAGTAATGACTCACAGCCTCGCACTGAGGCCCCAATATATTTTTCTACTTGAATGGGAGTCCTCAGGTCAGACTGGTTATGTTTCTTATCTAAAATACATGTAGCAGCTTTAGTGAACATAAAAGCTTAAGTTCCCAATAGAACTTGACGTATTTCTGTGATCATCTTCCTACTCTATCACAAAAGAATCACGACCCAGGCTCTGTTTTCCAATTGAGCAGACATTTCAAAACTATTAAGCAAATACAGTTTTCACGCTTGCTGCAGTAGCAGGCAGAAGAAAAACGTGACTGGCTCCCGCTCACGTTTCCCAAACAGTCAGACCTTTTTCCCCTGACCTCCAGGACTCTTGTGGGATACCTGCATGATGCCCATTCTGAATAAAATACTAGCTGGTCCTCCAGAGACACCTCAATGAGGGTAACACTTAGCATCAAAGTTAACATTTAAGATGTACAAGGTGGGGTTTCCTTACCTCTAGAACCCCTGCTACCTCCATCAGCGGAATGAGTTCTGTCTTAACGCAGTACGTCAAGTGCTTGGTAAGTTCTGTCAGCAGGGCTTTGTAAACCCAAAATTCCTCCAGTTCCTGCTGAGACAAGAACAGTTAAAAATAAAAATTAACTTAAACACAGAAAAAAGTACTTACATGCAGAAATTGATCCCAAGTTCTATACTTGCAGGTACAACTGTTAGAGCTCTGCTAGAGCATGCACCTGGCCTTTTTAGAAGCAGGAAAGCTCTAGTTTGTTATCCTTCCAGCTAGTTGCAAAGTTTTATTTAGCACTCCTCAGCTAAAGCTGGGAGAGTTCTGAAGGACAATAGATGCATTATTTCAAACGAGAAAGAAAACAAGAACCAGCCAAGGCAACTCTTCTCCTGCAATGACATTTTACAACCAGATGGCCTTATCTCTCAGAGGCACACTTATCAGCTCTTCAATCAACAGCACTTTATGACACCGATGAATGACCTGTACAGTAGTTATATTTTCCTTTTCAGTCCATAAAACCTACTGTTAATACCAGAAACATGTGTCATTGCACTAGCATGCTTTTCTTGACAGGAAACGTATAGTTTTGCACAAGAGAGGTGAAATACAATGCCTGCATTACATTCTAACCTAACAGAAGGAAACTACACATTTTGCAAAACGAATACCAAAGAAAATATTGGGATATATAACACATTACCTCACAGAAATGTAGAACACAAGAAGCAAACGAGGCAGCAGAGGTAAGGAGATTCTGAACATACCCTCGGGACAGATTAAATTTTTCTGAAACACTCCATATGTTGGTCTCTTTCAGTAAGGTATATAGGATAAATGTCAGGTAGAGCCTGTTTACAGAAGCACTGTCCACATTCTAGGAATAAACCAAGTTAGATCTCAGTACCCATATCAAGTTCAAGACTTGCTGCTAATTCTTTAAGGATCAAGTTTTTTCATCTCTGTTCCTTCACATCTCTAAAATAGGGGTATTTATGCTAAACCCTAGTACATTAAAGAAGAAGAAAAAAAAATGATGAGGTTAAGAAGAAGTTAATGTGTAAAAGAACACTAGTAATTAACAAATACTTTCAGAAAAGTAATCTAACATTTCTAAACAGTCAAATTAAAAGACTACACTATTGTCTTAGGTGTAAGAAACATCCAGCCTACCTTTCTGATGGCTTGACCAGAAGCCTTTTTTGCAATAAAGCTTTCAGGTACTCCCACCATATCTGCTACTGTTTGCTCTGCTGCACTTAGCTGATTGAACTAAAGAAAGATTGACTACAGTCAAAATCATTTCTTCGTAATAACTCATTAGAAGTTAAATGTTACAAATCAGAACAGCTTCAGACAAGGTGTAAGTGCTATAATTAGCTTTAAAAAGTATTCTGCATCCAATTTGTCTATAATTTATACCACCTACAGGCAGATATGTAAATTCGCTTTCCTTTTTCCTCCATGAATTACAAACATTAATACTTTTTCCACCTTTAACTACACTGGTTTAAAGCTACATATACAGATGTGTTCAGCTGATAAACTGCTGGTGGATATGCATAAAAAGATTCTGTATGTTTAAATACATACATTACTTCATTATAAGCTGCAGACAGCATCATGTTCCTCTCCTCCTTTTCTACAGATATTTACTTCTGTATTTATATAAAAATCAAGACAAACAAATTACAGGCCCTAGAGCACTAACAGTCACTCTTTTATTTACAGTAGCAATTTTTCAAGTTATGTCATCTACATCAATATCACCTGAATTTCATGTCTGCCCCCAAATTTTTATAAATGCTAATAGCAGCTTATGAAACAAAAGATCAGTTTCAGCCTCACCAAATATTTCAGAAACAACTACGTCCATAACAAAAAAAAGCATATTTTTTTCCTGTTCTCCAGGTTTAACAGCTGCTCTGCAGACTCCAGGATAATTTCATTTAAAATTCACAGATATTTAGTTCCCTTATGCAGCATGTCACAGAAATCAGATGTCTATTACTTCAAGTAAAACAATGCTTTTCAGCATATATATAATTGAACACTAGGTAGACTTCTCTGCAGTCAAAACAGCAAATTTTTTGCTTTTAACTCTCAAACTCTTGAGTACCACATCTTAAGAAAATTAGTTATGCAGATTTTAATGATACCCCCAGCATACTACACTTCAAGGAACCGGGTACTTGGATGATGGGTGGATCTTGCAGAGCACACAGGACTACAGTAAGATCTGTATTCTTACAGTGCATGTAAGCACAGTAGTTTGTAGGTAGATACTGCCCATGGAGATAATCATTGCAGTTATGATTGGAGTTGAGCAGTAGACTCAGATATAGAAACCATAAGGATTAAGACTTCACATTCACTAGCAGATTTTGCTTCCAAAACTAAGGATGCAATGGTAGAGCATCAGAAGGTAAAAGTGACTCATTTAACTACGCTTTCCTTGCAGGACAAGGATAACTAGTTTATAGGAAATTCTTGTTCAAGATTAATCCTTCTGGTTATGGTAAGGCTAGCATTGAAGTTAGAGTCAAGATTTGAGATGTCAGAAAAAGATGTTTCATGATACTGTGTCTCACAAAAAGGACAAAACGGTGATTCACAAAGTAATTTACATTTCTGAGAAAAAGGAAAGCAGTTCTGTACTGTGACTGAAAACACAGTAATGTTTTTACCTTTTGAAAGCATTACCCTACTAATTACATTCTATGTGTGTAGACACTTTCAAAATTCACTATGCTGCATTAATGCATGCCCTGATCCACATTTGAAAGTTAATTCTCACCTGTCTCAAGTATATCATCCAATTTGGGCTACAGTTAGAAACCATATCATATGGAGTTGCCAGATAGAGAAGATGAAGACTGCTCTCAAGAACCAGCCCTTCCAAACCTTTCTTCAATTCTTTGTAAAGAAGATTGCAGTACGACAAGTCTATAGACCCTAGAATAAGCACACAATGTATGGCAATTGTAGGCAGGCATACAGAGTAAAGCACAATAGGTTTTCACTCAGAGTCACTTCTTAGTTTTCCAAAAAAAAACACTTGCTTTACACCATCTAAGTTAAGAAAGAAAAAAAGTAGACTAAATATTTGTTGTCATTTATCATTATTCATGAAAGGGAACCGAGGAAAGCAAGTCACTGATTTCCACATACACGCCCATTTTGTATGTTTTTGGAACATTCGAATTCTCTTGGCTTTAACTAACTCCCCAAAGTCTCATAGATTCAAGAAATATGAGTTTTGTCCTGTTACAATCATTTTCCTTGCCCTACATCTTTGCACTATGAGATGGAAAACCATACTTCCTGGTATAATTTTTGTATTACATTCGGACTAGAAGCCATATAATTCCTTTGCCTCTTATTCCCTTCTAGGCTAAAAAAAATTAACATACCTCACAATATCTACTTGTAAGAATTAATTGTAAAATGAGAAAGGCAATCATTTTTATTCCAAACACTAAATAAAATTAAACCATTAATTTTGATACAGTTCTAGTTTGATTCTCCTTGTGAAGGATGTTGTTGGAATTCAATCCTGTAAAATTCAGTCACATAACACTTGATAATACCCATTTTCCATTCCATCCATCATTTCCATTTCCTTTCCATCATTTATCGGCAGTCCTGGCTATCGGGGGAGGTCCCAGTTGACTGGCGGCTAGCCAATGTGACGCCCATCTATAAGAAGGGCCGCAGGGCAGACCCGGGGAACTATAGGCCTGTCAGTTTGACCTCACTGCCAGGAAAGCTCATGGAGCAGATTATCTTGAGGGTCATCACGCGGCACTTGCAGGGCAAGCAGGCGATCAGGCCCAGTCAGCATGGGTTTATGAAAGGCAGGTCCTGCTTGACGATCCTGATCTCCTTCTATGACAAAGTGACGCGCTTGGTGGATGAGGGAAAGGCTGTGGATGTGGTTTACCTTGACCTCAGTAAGGCTTTTGACACCGTTCCCCACAACATTCTCCTCAAGAAACTGGCTGCTCGGGGCTTGGACTGGCGTACGCTTCGCTGGGTTAGAAACTGGCTGGATAGCCGGGCCCAGAGAGTTGTGGTGAATGGAGTCACATCTGGTTGGAGGCCGGTCACTAGTGGAGTCCCCCAGGGCTCGGTACTGGGGCCGGTCCTCTTTAATATCTTTATCGATGATCTGGATGAGGGCGTCCAGTGCACCCTCAGTAAGTTTGCAGATGACACCAAGCTAAGTGCGTGTGTCGATCTGCTCGAGGGCAGGAAGGCTCTGCAGGAGGATCTGGATAGGCTGGAGCGATGGGCTGAGGCCAACTGTATGAGGTTCAACAAGGCCAAGTGCCAGGTCCTGCACCTGGGGCGCAACAACCCCAAGCAGAGCTACAGGCTGGGAGATGAGTGGCTGGAAAGCTGCCTGGCAGAGAAGGACCTGGGAGTCTTGGTTGATAGTTGGCTGAATATGAGCCAGCAGTGTGCTCAGGTGGCCAAGAAGGCCAACAGCATCCTGACCTGTATAAGAAGCAGTGTGGCCAGCAGGTCTAGGGAAGTGATTGTGCCCCTGTACTCGGCTCTGGTGAGGCCGCACCTTGAGTACTGTGTTCAGTTTTGGGCCCCTCGCTACAGGAAGGACATGGACGTGCTCGAGCGAGTCCAGAGAAGGGCAACAAAGCTGGTGAGGGGTCTGGAGAACAAGTCTTACGAGGAGCGGCTGAGGGAGCTGGGCTTGTTCAGCCTGGAGAAGAGGAGGCTCAGGGGCGACCTTATCGCTCTCTACAGTTACCTTAAAGGAGGCTGTAGAGAGGTGGGGGTTGGTCTGTTCTCCCACGTGCCTGGTGACAGGACGAGGGGGAATGGGCGAAAGTTGCGACAGGGGAGTTTTAGGTTGGATGTTAGGAAGAACTTCTTTACTGAAAGGGTTATTAAGCATTGGAACGGGCTGCCCAGGGTGGTGGTGGAGTCACCATCCCTGGAGGTCTTTAAAAGACGTTTAGATGTAGAGCTTAGCGATATGGTTTAGTGGAGTACTTAGTGTTAGGTCGGAGGTTGGACTCGATGATCTTGAGGTCTCTTCCAACCTAGAAATCTGTGATACTGTGATAACACTTGATAATACCCATTTTCAGTCCACTACATTATATAGTAACTGAACTAGCATGGTAAGAGCATTTTTTTTCATTGCCTTTTCAAAGAGAAGACAGGATGCTATGTTAAATGCAGCTACGTTTGAGATTACAAGCTTGATGAAAGATAAAAGACGTCTTACCTTTATATGCAGCTTTACCCAACCGTGTGATTGCTAATGCAGTTTTGGAATTTTGGTCCTTCTCCATTATTTTTACTGTTAGGAGTCCTTTTTCTATTAGACTTTCTAGCCCATCTTTAACCAACTCTGAGAGACTCTTCTCCTTAGACAGCAGCTGCTGCTGAACACCCAGCAATGTATGGCACAAAAAATTGTACACTTCCTCTTGGGTAACTGCAATCTGTATAAATTTTGCAAGCTATTAGCATGTGTAAACATGTCATTATGTGTAACAAAGCATAAGCTATTCAAAACAATTTACTCACTAAGGGACATCTAGCTATCATATTAATAAAATGTTTGTATGGAACTATATGACAAATAAAAGAGACAGTCTATCACTGATCTGACAGGACCTTATATTCAGCTGTTTATTATTCCATGTACCCCATTATATTCATTTGTTTTCACTGTTGCCAATTTCGATTTTTAGAATATAGTACCAGAAATGAAGTATTAAAAAAACCTGTAATTTTGGCCTTGTCCAAATTGGGCAAACGTCACTTTGCATCACCATTTTTTTAACTTAGGCTAAAAAATACTAATCCCAGCTTTGTGCCTGTCATCTGAAGAGAAGCTGTGCTGAAATTCTGTTAAGTTTAACTGTTGAAAATATCTGGTTTTCCTGTATAATCAGATATTGTGTTTATCACATTCCCCAAGAATTTGAACTGCTCAGAAGAGTTTACTGATACCCTCAATCCAACCAAAGATAACAACAGGTTCTGCATTCCCTTGGTGAACTCCGGTAGAAGATTGCTGTAACAGTTCTCCAAAGGACTGGTAACTAAATCTTGAACCTAAAAAATTCCCGAGAGATATATTAGTAGAGAAGAAATATTCATGCAATAGTTATAAACCATCCTTTTCAAGCACTGATACTCATGATTCTGCTTATAAAGAAAGTAACTGTAGACATCTAACATTTCAGCTAATGCCTGAAAACAAACCATGTATGAACCAAGGCAATTAAAAGTTATCATTACATAAGTCAAACACTTAGAACAGTAAGTCCACAGAAATTAGGCTAAAGAGTGCAGCTCCACCTGTTTATCCCACCAGCTTAATCCAAGGACTTAAATCACCACCAGCTTTGTTAAAGTTACCAAATGCTTGTCTTTTTCCTGCACTATGAGAATACTTTCACCAGCGTTGTCAATACCAGCTCGACCAGCCCTGCCAATCATTTGTTTGTATTGGTTCTTCTTCAGGAAATCATTAGCAACATAAGGGGCTCTCAAAATAACCCTGTATTAAAACAAAAACCACCTTGATAAGTCATGCTTCGTATTTAAATTATTAAAGCTGAAATCAGTATCTTACAAATACATTCTCTGGATATGTTTCATGCTTAGCAGCTAAGTTAAGCAAAATTAAGTGTGATTGTTTCAATGTATGTGCAAATGAACAATGTTTAACAACTTGAAGTTGGAATCATAATCCATTTCAGTTACTTGCTGCAGAGCCTTTGTATCTAGTGCAAGGTTTGAGCAGAAGACTGAAAACCACCGAGATAGAAAGTAACCCCTAAGAAAACATGTGCAACACCCTAGAGTCAGCAATGCTGAAAACAAACCACAGTTCTCTGTATGAAAATTAGGTTCTCCCCCCTCAGATGTGTTATTCAAATATACATGCACACAAAAGGTAAAACATTTAAAAGTTATCCCCTTAGGAAAGACTTACTTTAGGATTTAAATGTTGTTCTTAGGAAAGCATTTAAGAAGCACTATGACTTCGTTATTCTTCTGGGTAAAATTACTGGTTACTGAAGAATTTCTCAATACTTCATCTGTTTAGGAAAGTGTTCCTCAACTATGCATTCTAAGGGACTTGCTATCGATCCACATCTCCTAATTAGAAATGCAGATTTTTCACTTGTCTTGAGCTGAACATATGGAATTAGTTCCTCCTGAAGTTTCCTAATAATACCTTGAACATACTTCATGCAGCAGTGATATGTCAAACTTTATATATATATATATATATAAAAATATATATCTGCATATATATTTTTATATATATGCAGGTATATATTTTTTTAAACAAGATTTAATGAAAACATGTAATGTTTTGGGGTGACTAACCTTCTAGCTGGCAAGTTGACTCCAGCAGCTAATGTAGCTGTGCAAGCAAGAAGACACAGGACACCTCTAGAATATGCTTCCTCTATACTCTTTCTTTCATCATTTGTAAGTCCACTATGGTGATAGGCAACACCAAAAGGTATTGTTTGCTTCAAAACAGGACAGATACTTCCATTCCCAATGTTCTTTAGGTCCTTAATGAGGTCTTGTTTCTCCTTCTCCCTGTGAGATCTAAATTCTCTTTGAGAATGAAAAGCATTATTTATATATTTTTTTAGACTTTGATCAATCAATAACCACTTCAGTTATTAATGCAGGCAGGTTTACTGTAATTCTGCTCCTTACGTATTCCTGTAACTAGACATCTGAGGTTGGAGATTTTTCTGATATCCCTAAATTAGTAAGATGCAAGTAGAAACTTAAGTTACCCACAACAGAAATCTTGTATTGTTTGGAAGCACTGGTACAGAAGGCATTAAATAATGACCAGGTGGTATATAAGATGCATTGAAAAACAGAGGGCCAATATCAGCTGATAGGGAAAATTACAGACGTAACAATGGCTCCAAGTTTGGTGGTGAGGGAATTTGAGTAATGAATATAATTTCCTCCTACACACAATCTAAACTTTTATGGACTATTATATCAAACCAGGCTTGTATGAAACCAAACGCATATCTCAATTTCTTTTGTTAATGAAGCCTAGCTTAGAGTTTTCATCCTGTACATATGTATTGAACTCAGTAATTACATGTTCAACTGGTGACATACATGTCCAAACGCAGGGCTATAAAGAAAATGTGTTTGCTAAGCAGCTTGCAGAGAAGACCAGTGCCAATAGGATACAAGGTTAGATGGTTTCAGTATGCTTCTCTTTTTAATTATTTGTCCTCTATTTATTCCTTGATCAAATAATTTGTTGAAAAATTGTTTCTCTAAAACACTAGTTCACTAATGATTAGTTCCCTATCATTTACCCAGTTACTAACTTAACATGATTCTATATTCACCCAAGTATTTACTTGTCATCACCAGGGAAAGACACTTTCATACTAGTGAAGATAAATCCCAAGTTCTGGTGAATTATTCCACATATAATAAAAAAACCATGAGAAACGTACTTGTTCAGGTACTTGCACACCATTGAAGCCACATTTTCACAGTTCTTTTTAGTCGGACAAAAGATTAGGCAGGAATATTTTGGAATAACTTCAGTGACCAGTGCAATGATGTGGTCAGGATCTGCTTTCTTCAGATTACTAGAATACTATCATAAACAGATTGACATATGTTTATTTTTAAAACTTAGAATTCAAGTCCTAAATTCAGCAACTACTCAGTATCTCCTTGCCTTCACTAGGATATTTCCATTTGCTTTAAGGTGAGTTAAATGCAAGATTCTGTAGGATTAAGTTCTCCCAATTTGTTAATTTACAGTGTATCAAAAGATCCAGCTTTAACTGGGGGGATACAGCAATGCAAGAATCAAATGCTCATCATTTTTCTCTTTAATACCATAACTTTTATTGACATTAACCACGTTGCTTGCGCTAGTGGCAGTTTACCCTCACCCACCACTCTTAAGGTTAGAGTAAATCCCTGTAAGGCAGTAATAAGCTTATACATATATTTAACTGTTATTTAAAAGTGATACGCTGCTGAGAAAATCTACAACATTTACTGATCTGGAATTCTTAAGTCCATTGCTCCTCACATGTGAAAATACTGAAGAAACCCCTACCATCTACCTTAAGAGCAGTTAAAAAAAAAAAAAAAAGACAGCTAAAATAGGGTTAAGTATCTTAAAGGACTTCTTTGTCCCACAAGCCTACCATTTTCTTTGTAATAGGCATTGCTCTGATGTGATAGTTCATTTGTAGTTTCTTTTATGAAAGCACTGTAAACAAATCAATTAATGTTTTTTCTAACCATAGTTCTAAGGAACTTAGATTTTACCTTGAAATTCAGGAGACGTGAAAAAGTAAAGCCATTTTCTGCTTTGCTGTCTACTTCATAAATTGTGTCTCTGATCTTTATGTATTCCTTTAATTCTACCTAGGCAGATTTAAGCCAGAAACAGAAATACTGAATTACCAAACCAGCTCTAAAGATTAAGCTATTGCTGATGTGCAGCTGATGTGTTTTTTTCGTAAGCATCACAATTCATACACCAATTACTTGCATGCATACAAGTGTGCACTCCACCCCACAAAGATTTTTTTTGAAATAAATAGATCTAATTACCTGCCCTGACAAAATAAGTGTCTAATTATAGCTACGAATATGACATGTATCACATGTAGTATTCATAAACAGTTCTCAGCATCAGCACGCACACACCGGTAGTCCAGACTGCATGTCCATCAAGGGAACTGCAATGATTTAACCCACTATTTTAGAATTTGGCTTAAAATGAGAAATTGTTTGTCACAGCTTTATAAAGGTACTTACATTTGTACATATACAATACACTAAGCACATTGCAAAACATAAATAGAAAAAGGTTTTCTGTTAGGACAACTACAAGCATTAGCATGTGTATTACTTGATTTTTGAAAACACAGAACTGCTGTAATTTTAAAGCTAAAAACATATACTACTTCACAGTATCTCGTGTACTGACCGGTCTAAAATTTTTAGTGTAGTACTCCGCTTGCAAGAACTTTTGGAGGTCTCCAACATTATTTAAAGTCGCACTCATTCCAACAATGTGTGTGCTTTCTGTAAAACAGAAGTTGAGATGAGTTTGTTACTGTGCTCACAATTTTAAACACTTCTACTCAATATTTAACTCACAAGCCTGCTTATTTATTGTTAGTATTTATTTTTAAATGCCAAAGTGGCAGGTTTCATGGGGATATAGCTAAGAAATATTACCTGAGACGTAAACATAAAAAAGGAATCCATTTAATTGCAATGGCTAAAGGGCTCCTACGAAGAAATGGAGACATTTGACAATACTCAGGATTTCTCAGAGAAGTATCAGAAAAGTTTCAAGAACACTCAGCCCATCATTACAGGGTAAAACATCTCTAGCGGTCAGAACAGTCAACGCTGTTAAAGCATGGACATGCCACATTTTTCAAAAGCAGCCAAGACCAACTAGAAAACAAAGCCAAGACTTGACTCTAGAGATGACTGCACTACGATATTTTAGTGACGCTGACTGCAGACATGACTTACTACTTGTGTAGAGTATTTTTGCAAGAGTCATTTCCAGAGTTGCTCCACGACTTCCCTCACCAAGCATATGCAACTGCAGACAGAAAGGAAAGCAAAAAGGGACGAGTATTAGTGTGTTGCAAAATTCTCTACAAAGAACACAGAAATGGGTAAAACATATAGCAAACAACTCAAAATGGCTTTTTTTTTCCCCTCTCTGTTCTGTTATTGCATAGAACCAAATTGAGAAAGAGTTAATTTCACGGTCAACCAACACGGGAACATAGGGTCTATGGCTCTGATGTAGAAACAAATGCTTCTGTTAATGAAAAATAACATTCAGCACACAGGCATTGGTTACAGTTCAACTTTCCTGACTCTAAGTACCCATGCAGTAACAAAGTTACACAACTTATGACACAATAGGCACTTAAAACTAAACCAATCAATTCAAACAGCACTCCTTGCTAATTAAGCCAAATCTTGTAACCTACTTCATCCACCACATTGTAACCTCACCACCTCATTGTAACCTACCTCATCCACCACAACAAGACCAAGGTCACCAATTCGATCTGTTTCAATCAAGGAATTCACTAGCATATGCCCTTTTTCTATTGTAGCAATATAGAGGGACTTTTTACATCTTCTCTTGATGGGTGGAAATCGTCCTTTACTTCCTGCGTATTCTTCAACGAGGAAACCTAATTCTATCCCGAAGTTTGATAAGCCCCAAACCTATTAAAAAACAAAACAAAACAAAAACAACGTCAGTTACAGAACAAACTCACACTCAGTTTGAACTTTAGGCCTGTTTCAAGAATTCAGTGTGCATTTAACCTACCCACATCCAAATGAACTGTTTAAGGAAATGAAAATATTAGCTACAAGAACTTTCCCTTGAAAGTTGAAAAGTTTAACTCTCTGCAAATTTGATCAAGCTTGAGTTAAAACTGTTCTCTAACTCGTTTTCTTTAGATCTGTTTTTATTACAAAGTGATTTCTCCGGCCGGGTAGACAGCAGAAAACACTGATAAAAGACCAGAAAATCAGGTGACACGGCAGCACACTGCTACTTAAAGAATCAGCACATTTCTTATCGTATCACTCAGCATCTGGAAGTGATAAGCATAATCTGTTTTATCAGAAAATAACTGTCTCAGAGCGGCACTTAAAAGAGAAGCCAGTCACTTCTGTAGAGGTGTTCACGCACAACACATTTTCCAACCATTATTATTAAATTATTATTAAAGTCAGCCACGTTAACAAGGCACATTGCACAAGACAAACAATACCAAGAACACTGTTTCCAGACCTTTTCTTGGACAATGGCAACATATGGCAGGATCATCAGAACATCCTTCTGCATGCAGAGTAACTCTTGGAGAATTAAAATTTCAGCAACAAGTGTTTTTCCACCACTGGTTGGCAACGAGTATATCAAATTCTTCCTCTGCTGTAGACATTCTAATGTTAAGCAATCATGCTGCCATTCTGCAAAATTAAAGAAGAATCATTGCCAACAGTTAAGGGGATATTGATCCCCTACGGCTCTTTGCCTGCACTCTATGAAAAACACTAGTTTTGTGCTTGAGAACTTCACTTCACCGAAATGCGACAAACTTTCAGAGATCCAGCCTTCAAATCCCTCATCTTCTCAAATCTCTCACAAAAAGTATTTCCATAAGCCACATCAACCTCCTCTTACCTAATGAAAAAGAACCTCCTTCTGAAATGGTCTAGCTACTGCCTTAACTTTCTTATCGTTACACCTGTGGAGAGATGACATCACTTAAGCTTTTCCCATGCAACGGGTGGTATGAAACCATCTTACTGGTATACCTGAAAGTATTTTAACTTAAATATTTGTGCCAGGAACAGACAGAAAGACAGGCCTAAAGAAATAACTGTACACCATAAGGAATGAAATCGGGAAACACTTCACTCACAGTACAAATGTTCGTTTTGCAGAAACCATTTGTTCTATTACCATAAAGTGTTTCAATCCCCCGAAGCTGCCAGAAGAGATCTTTAACTTTACTGGGTAATCCATAAAAAGGGCCTATATCGACAGAAGATGATCCAATAGCTTTCCTAGCTACACAAATCTCTTCAGATAAAATAGCTTCTTTAAGCTGCTTGGTTTTTGAGACCTTCAGAGTCTGAGCTTTAGCATTTTCAGTCAAAGCATTTTTTAGATGATCCTTAAGGCTCGTATTTTTACATGAATCAGACTTCAAATCACTAGAAAATTCTGTACTTCTGTTCTTGTGTTCAGAATCAGGACAAGGAGATGATGCCCTCCAGATTTTGTCTAAGGAGGAACACTTGCTCACGTCCATCTTTTTTGTGCCTGCATTTCTCTCAGAACCAGTAGAAGGCTGACACATTTCTGCAAAATACAAAAGTTGCGATGAAGGCAATTCATCTAAAAGAGAATCACCCAGGTCCTCTTTGTTATCCAGTGGGTCGCTTTCAGGCGTTTGGAAGCCATGCTCTGTATCCCCTCCACATATGAGGCCTATTTCTGAAGCGGAAGAATTATCTTGCTTTCTTTGGTCAATTCCTGATGGAAGACCCTCAAGTACGAATTCTCCAGCTGCTTTCACATCTGTCTCTGCATCCCGTGGACGCGTGTGCTCCGTGTCAAGAACTTGAGCCAGCAGAGAATCATCATCGCAAAAGCTGTTGTAGTCTCCAAACATATCCTCTTCACTATCGTTGCAATACTAGGGAAATAGAACAGCAAGCATTAGCACCCTGGGGTAACAAAGCGGCACAGCTTCGCGGATGAAGCATCAGGCGCACGCCACAGAACCACGATGCAATTTCTCATGCAATTAAGCACTATCCTTAATTTGTGCAAGAAATAGTCAAGCTTTAAGGAACGGGTGCTTGTAAGGGGATGGAGCCTAATACAGGTAAGCGATGACAATGAGGTTTTTCTGGAGCCACCCGAAGTCCCAGCAGACCCCTTCTTGCACGCCGCCATCCCCCTTTCTCTTTCTCTTTCCCGTTCCCCCCCGTACCGGCCTCTGTGCTGGCACCCCCTCACCCCCGGTGTTCGCTCTCTTGAGAGCCAGCGGCGAGCAGGCAGCGCTGGGCCCCGCCGGGGGCCGGCTCCGTTTGGGAGCGGAGCCGAGGCGGCTCCTCCTCCGCACGGCGAGCGGGGGCTCGGCCATCAGCGGGGCCCAGCCGGCGGCTCCATGAGGAGCGCAGCGCCCACCACTCCCATCTGCCACCACTTCCGGGGGCGCGGGGAGAGAAATGCGACCACGTGACGAGACAGCGACCAGTCGCCGCCCTCAGGCCGGGCAGGCCACGCTTCCATTGGCCAGAGGATCGCATTTCCGATTGGCGAGAGACTCGGGCGGGAGCTGCGGCGGGCAGGAAGTGACGTAGCGGTGCCGGCTGGGGGGACAAGATGGCGGCACGGGGGTTGGCTGCCGCCGTGGCGCGGCGGAGCTGGGCGCCGGGTGAGGGGGGGGCTCGGGGCGGGTGGCTCGGGGCCCCCCCTGCCCTGCCGCTGCTCACGGCCTTGTCTCTGTCCCCTGCAGCCCCGCGGGGGGAAGGGCCTCGCCGCCTCCTGCAGCAGCAGGCGCTGCCCGGCCCTGACCAGGTAAGGGCCGCGCCTCGGTGCGGGCGGCTGCACGCGGCGCCTCGTAACCCTGAGCGAGCGTTAGCCCGCCGGCGGGGGGGGCTAACGGCAGAAGCAGGCGGTGCAGCGCCTCGGTGCTCCGTGCCTGGCGCCCTTCTGGGCGAGGGAAGCCTTGCAGCACCGGCCGCTGCAGGTGGTGCGCTTGTGATTGCCTCCTGAATTTACGGTGGGGTGTCAATAATGCAAGTAACTGCTGAGACACGGTCTGCTGTCGTGATTGTCGTTGCTTAATATCGCTGTTTCCGTAGCTCACGCACAAACCAAGTGTTGAAGTGTTTTTCTGTGACTACCTCAGAAAACACTTAGTGGGCCTCACTGGTGTGGTGGCTGCTGCCAGCAAACATGTTCCTCTCTAGCGTAACTTGTGAAATAAGTCTCTTCACATGCACAAGGGTAACCTACGTTGCTGGAGCAGCGAAGCTTTTTTGTGCTGGTGCCAGGTGTGCTCAGAAGCTGAGAGCGGCTCCTCAGGGCGCAGGAGTGGGTCCAACATCCTCCTTAAAGGATGGCACGAGCAGACCTGGGACGCTTCCCTTGGAGTGGTCTTAGAAGGAGCTTTTCAGGAGTAGTCAGTGCTATTCTGTTACTGTTCTATGTAGATACTCTCCGCTAAATAGTAGGTGTAACTTTCATCTTAATGATGACTATAATTGATTGGTCACATTGGCAGTTGAGATAGCATTGGTCATGTAGTTGTGTGGAATATGGATTTTTAGGCTGTTAGGTACCATGCAGTGCATTTGACAACTGTAGGTGAAGACAGCTGCGCTCATATTAATGCTTGAGAAATGTCACTTGTGCTAAATATCCTCACTGTTGTTAAGGCACTTTGTTTTTTTTTATGGCGTAGATTAAAACAAGTACAAACTGATCACTTACCTGCAGTGTTGCAGCTTGTTAATAATTGTCTAATTACAGCCCATAGAAATGGAGAATCCTTATAAAGAACCTCCTAAAAAGTGTGTCTTGTGTGGGATAAAGGTGGACTACAAGAACGTTCAGGTGAGTACTCTGAAAAGGTGTGCTTAGATAACAAAGGTAACAGGCTTGTGCTCAAAGGGTGGGAGGCAGCAGCCCAAGGATAACTGGGCGAGGAAGTTCACAGGAAAGGGTGAAGTAGTGTCATGGAACCTCTTCAGCCCCCTGGGCCTATATATACAGATATGAAGCTTAGTGTCCTTGAAAAGGAGTGCTTTGTTCTAATTCTGCTTTACTGTGACTTAAATGTTGTGGCATGCAGGATGCTATGGACGTCCAAGCTGTCCTTGTTCCCCTGTCTGGGAAAACTAAGCTCTGTAAGAAACAGTTCCAAATATTAAAAATGTAATGCGAGGAATAAAATATGCTGAAGCTTCTCTGAGCTACAAGTAACACGAACTGATATTCCTCTCTTTTAATAGCTTCTGTCCCAGTTTGTATCTCCATATACTGGCCGCATTTATGGCAGGCATTTAACAGGTATGTGAAATTAAATCCTATTTACTATTTGATGTTAAAGTCTTTTAGTGCTTAGGTCAGATTTTATTTGATACGTTTACACAAGTCATTACTACTGATAATACACATTTTTGAAGCCTTTATATTCATGAGTAGACTTGAAGAAATTAAATTAATTATTTTCTGTATTTTAGCAGTTTGTATAGGCACACATGAGTTTTTATAGGAAGACTCGGACAAAACTAGAAGGATTTGCAACTAAATGATTTAGTCCCTTAACTTATTACTGAGTTATTGTTCAAGTCAGGAGCCTAAAAATGTTTTTTCTTTAGGCTTGTGTAACAAGAAGCAGAAAGAAATTTCAAAAACCATTAAAAGAGCTCAGGTACTTGGTAAGTATCATTATACTTCCTTGGGTGTTTGGTAAGTCAAGCTTACCATTGATTTAAGAAAAAAACCACTCATCTTATTTTCTTACAGGATTTATGCCAGTTATGTTTAAGAACACATCATTTCTTACAGACCCCAAAATTTGTAATGTTAAGTATTGAGTTATATACTGTAAAGAAATAAACAATAAAACTAAACGTACTGCTTACGTAATTCTTTATTGGGAATGTCACTGGTTGCTGTACTGCATCACTGACTGAAGGGTGGTCAGTTGCAGCGTCAAGTCTCTGAACTTGTTGGAAAGAATAATGAATGCCTAGCGGGATGGCACAAATCCCCAGCTGTGTGGACCACTGAAGTTATCAAAAGTCTTGCTCAAGTTCGCTCCTTTTTCCTTCCCTCAATTGGAAGGGGGAAATAGAATGCTGGAGAGCTACTGATAGGAGAAAATATTAAGACTTTGGCTCTATATGTAAACAGCTATTCCTCAGGATGTTGCCTTGGATCTGACGTTCTTGGCATCGGCTTCTGCTGAGGTGAGGCTCACTGATGGCGTGGCCTTGGGTTCTTCTGCAGCACCTTGGGGTTGTATCACGGAGGCAGTATGTGACATGACTGCTAACGCCCTGCTAGTGTAGTCTTAAAACCCTGAGAGAGAGAAAATACAGGCTTAACTCTGGAAGGCCAAATGAGGGAATGTGATTTGGACTCTGCTCAACTTATGCCAAACAGAATTAATGCATTAAAATAAACCTTTGTACTTGACAAAGATTCAGTAAGCTGTTTCCATCCCTGCAGTGCTATAAACTGGTATGTTACTTTAATATGCTGGCAGTAGCTTTTTGTGCAAATATGTTTGGGGAAGCTGTTAAGTCATCAGAAAGTGGGAGAGTGTGGGTATTCGTTTATATCTTTCAGTTTCTCCAGCACCTCCTCATCTGTTTCAGTGCTACTCAGTGTAAGTTTCTTTTCCTGGTCGCTGTCCTCCTGATCTTGAAGTAACTTTTGGTGAAGCTGCAGTGATCTGGATTTCTTAAAAGACTTCGGTCCTGTGGTGGTCCCTTTGACTTTGCGCTTGCTAAATTGTCTTGTTTCAGGTTCAGGGAAGTCCTTTTCCTCTACCATGAGAGTCAGTTTGTCCATGATATTAATATTATGGTCTGTCTTACAGCAATTCTTGGATATCCTTCTTCCTTTGAAGGAAACAATACATGTCTGAAGCCCAGAATTGGGGAAATATGTTTGCAGTGCCTGACAAAGCAAAACATTTTCCTTGGGCTCTTCTGGGTGATTTTGTTTCTCCCCTGAAAAAACAAATGCTAGAGTTGAAGACCCTCTCAAACTTGTACCAGTTTTGTTCTGGTGGCTTCAAACTTGAGTGTTTTCTGCTGACGCCAATGAAATTAAACTTGGCAGTCTTATGAATATTAGCACTGGATATAACTTACCTGAAGAGTTTTTGTGTTGCTTTTTTCTCTTTATTTCTTCTTTCAATTGGCTCACCTCTGCTAGGAGTTTCTCTACAGATCGTTCGCTGACTTCTACTGTAGAGCATATATTCTGCAAGGAAAGTTCCATTTTGGGATTAACTGCATGCACGTAAATTGAATTTAGTGTTGTAGCAAACACCTTAAAGCTACTGTTGCTCGTGCTAGACACAGAGTATTGAAAAGCTGAAATGAGAAGCTTGAGGCTGGTTTTGAAGATAAGAACTGAAACCTTGTTTGTACCAGATGCCATGTGTTTTACTTCCTACAGAACTTTTGGGTAAATGGGAGTAAAGTACAGGCCACACCCTAGGAACAATCCTACTTTGAGGAATTTTTAGTGTCCCTAAGGATTTATTGCTTAAGTTGATTGAATAGAAACTTGTCTCTGAGAAGATAAAGTACAGCCAAGAACTTGCAGATCTTTTGTTTGATGAATTAGCTTTGTTTGACTTATTGCAGGATGCTATGCCCTTTGCTTTATTTTATAGTAGTAGTGAAAATACCTGTACCAGCAGATATACTTGACTGACCTTCAGCTCCTCCTGCAAGGTGGCATACATCTCATTTATTTTATGAACCTCTTGTAAGGATCCATCTTCATAAAAGAAGTCTGACCTGCAGACAAAGAACAAATTGTATAATTCAAAACTAATGATTTAAATGGATACTAGTGTTCACTTTCAAGGAGCTTCAATCCAGAAAGATGCGTTAGGTCTTTATTCATTAGTTTGATTTAGAATTAGCAATTCCTGAGGTAGACTTCTTAAAGGTTTTACTCACAAGATGTGAATTAAGTGAAGATGGTGCTGACTACTGGCGAATGCATAAAACTAGGAGGCTCAAGAAGTAACCCGGCGCTTTAGTTTGAGTTAAAAGTTAGGTATGAACTGCTCTTTCCAGGCTAAAAATCTGGATGGGCTCTCCTGTTCTAACAGGACTGTATCATTTCACATGCACTGTCACTGAGATATCAGTTCCGGTTACCTTATGTAGGTTAGCTCAGCACTCGGTGCCAGTTTTGAGACTGTTCTCTCTGCAAAGCACATGGCTCAACTAATTTCTAAGTTGCTTGCCAAGGCTGGTAACTGCAGGAAATGAAGTGAGCAGGATGTAGCTGTGCTGTCAGTAGAGGCACTTGGGAATAACTAAAGCAAGTGGTTATGCCAGCCTTACTGGAAAGCTACGGATACTGGTATGTAAGTTGCGTATTGTACCTGTGTTGTCTCACTGCTCTCACAAAGCCAGAAGATACGCAGGAACCAGACACTGTTCTGTAACCTTGCTGTTCGGCCATACCCAAGTTGGTAACCACCAAGGGGACTTTCTGAAAAAGACTTAAAAAGCATAAGTATGAAAAAATGTTTCAACACCTTTTGAGTAGGTGAATGTCCCCACACAGTAAGCATCGCAACCAGGGGCATACAGCATTAACTGTTGCTGAAAGTCGTATCACAGATCACTGAGTCCAAACAAATCCAACTGCAAGAGAGGAGACTTAAAGCACTGCCTGTGTAGATTTTTTTTCCCTGCTTTTGAATGTCAGTTGTATAGTAACGCAGTACTTTGTTAAATGTAGCATGTTAGCAGTGAGTGGCAATACCTCTAAAGCTGATTAAAAGCTACCAACAGCTTGAAATAGTTCAATGAGCAATTTAATACATCTTCACTTACACATAAAGATGAAAACTGAACAGTTACCTGTTTGGTGAAATAACGATTTCACCAATAACGGTTATTGTGTAAATGAGTTGGCAGTCCAGTGCTGGCACTGCACATGATTATAATGGCAAGTCTTTGGATTCATGGAATCATTTTGGTTGGGAAAGACCGCTAAGATCAGATTCAACCGTTAATCTAGTACTGCCAAGTCTACCACTAAACCATGACCCTAAGCACTGTATGTATTGATCTTTTTAAATACCTCCAAGCATGGTGAGTCAAGCGCTTGCCTTGGCAGCTTGTTTCAATGCTTCACAACCCTTTCAGTCAAAGTTTTTCCTGTTTTTCTGCTTTCTAACCTAAACCTCCTCTGGTACAAGTTGAGGCAATTTTCTCTTGTCCTATTGCTTGCTAATCAGTAAGTTCTTGAACAGAACTTGAGGGTGAGGCTTCAGCTGTGCCTGTAAGGGCTCTACCAGTATAAAAAAAAAACTTTTAACACTTTCTAGAGTAAAAAACTATTATTAATAGTAATCCAGTTGCAACTAAAAAAAAGTCAAATAAAAAAGGTCAAATCATAGTGTATATAATATTTAACAGCTTTGTCATAACTAGAGAACAAACTGATTACCCTTCTTGTGGCCGGTGTAAGGCATGTTCCAGTCTGTAAGTTGAACAACTTTCTGTCATCACGCTAGAAGTTAACAGAAGGAATACAAGGCCCTGGTTTGATAGGTGGGACTGTAAATTCTTATGGAGAAGTCTTTCTCGGAATGTCATCATCTGGTCTGTGTTGCGTCTGAATTTGTACCATCCTATTACGTTCTGCAGACAGAAGAAAACTCATCAGTACTATTCTTTAATGTCCTTGCATGCCATAACAAAGCAAATTGGAGGGTCCAGTAAGATTCGTGAGTGTGAACTCTCCTGTACACATAAGGAGATACTTTCAATTCTTAAAGCATCCAAGACTATTTTCTAGGTATGACAGTTTCTATTCTTATATGACAAGTATATTTTCTAGGTATGACAGTTTTTATCCTTGTGAAATCTACTGAATTGGCTTGTTTACTGAGGTTTGGCTCAATCTTATAAGTCTGCAAACTTGGTTTGACTATTTAGCTGTTTGCTGCTTTCCAGCTTCTACTTCTTCCCCTTGTAAAACATTGTACGGAGAAAACAGTACATGGTTTTGTTCACGTGGTGCTTAACCAGTGGAGTGAGCTGACCTCAATTGATCTCAACCTAGAAATTGGTGGAATTCCCTTGGAAGGTTTTAAGAATTCACTTGAGAAATTAATACGAAAAAATCAAGTTGCGATAATACAGAGAGGCAAACTTTAGTCAAAGATAACCTGAATGGGTAGTATTCTTTAGGGGGATAAATAATGCAGGTGCCTTGACAAGTAGTATGAGGGATTAGATACAAGATGGAATAGTTTAATACCACCGATCAGAACAAGCCTCAAAATCTAAGGTGGCCCTGTGGTATGTGTTAGATTTGAAAATAAAATACCTTCTTACAGCCAGATAGTATTTTCTTCAGGGCTGGTTTGTTCAGTTCTCCTGCAGAATTATAAAAGCTAGAAGAAAATTATGACAATTAGGACAAAATGCTACTGCAGGAAGTAATTATTTCCAAGTGATTTGGCAGTCATCTTGCCTTAGGTGTACTGGAGGGAAAGAAGCCATTAAAGTTGTGCTGACACAGCCTCTGTGGTAGGACTGCCCTTACTTTCATTGCTGTTTGCTCAAATAGCTGTTGAGGTGGTCTTGTTAACAGCACAGATGCTCTTCTGGCATCAGTGCTACTGGGACACAAAGGTGACATCTGTATACTTGAGTCACAACTACAAAAAATGCCTTCAATCTGACACGAAGCGCCTCTCTAGCGGTATCTTGATTTCTTAATTTTTAGGAAGATTTGAGAGGGGAATCATGTCGCAATTTTCCTCTTACAGGGAGTAAACCTGCACAGCTGTGTTCCTATTTATGATAGAACTCAAAATACTACTGGTCTGTGAAATGACTCCTGACGTGGGACTTGTGTGTTTTTCTTCTGCCCTACTTAGAGCTCTGCGTTTGTTTTTTTTCTTCTTACAGGCTTAGGGGTCAGGATGTGTTCTTTTAGAAAAGCAATCATTGCTTTTTGTGCAGCAGTTTGACATCGTTCTGTAGCTTATACAGTTCTGCAGCACTCACTAGAATGTGGTGCACCATACCTGTATTTTACTTAGAGACAAACACGAAGAAAGCTTGTAGATCCAATGTAAAATTAACATAAGGCATTTTGCATCTGTAATTCCACGGTGCTGACCCTGCATTCATTGTTACAGCTCCGTGATTTTTTCCATCACGTAAGACAAGTTTAACTTTCTGTAGACCTAAAATTAGGGTTAATATTGTTTCCATATCTTTTTACTTAAAATTCTCACCTGAACAACTGGTGGCATGGTATATGCTTCTGTATATCTGAAATGAGAAAGCAATATTACTTTGTGTTTGTCAGCTCAAGATGTACATTCTTATGTATGCTGTCATGTGAATTGTTAAAACGAACAAGGAAGAACTTTCTTAATATCCAATTATCTACTTAATCTCAAGCTATCTTCTTAATCTTAAGAAAGGAAACAAGTGTAACAAAGTTTCTTCAAATGGAAAGGGGAACCACTTACATAAGTTATGTATATTTGATACATTTTGGTTTTGTCAAGTGCAGAATCACACTTGCTATTTTGTTTTTCCCTCCCTTTCCTGTTGACTACAGGAAGAGAATGCAATATGAAACAGTTCACTTAAGTTACTTTGCAACAAAGCACAGATGCTGGTAGCTAGGAAAATGAGGCTGGAAAAAGGGTATATGATCAGAACTGGGAAATTGACTACCAGAAAAAAAAAATTGACTACCAGAAAAGAGGGTAGGTGATGGCATTTGAAAAAGCTTTTCTTTACACAAATTCTCCACTATATTCATTTTCACAAGTTAGCAAAATAAATCTAGCAAAATAAATAGAACTCCAAAAAATATGAAGCAACTAACTCTGCCTGTGTGAAAATCTGTGTAATATGACTAGGGGCACCACAAAAAAAAATCCCCATACTTTTTGTTCAGCAGTGAAATTGAGTAGAGGAAAGTGTCACACCTTCATTAATTGTGTCCCGGGGTAAAAAAGGAAAATGAGGCATGAATTCTCTCTACAGTGCTTTCAGTAAAGTTGGAAAGAAGACATGCTGTATTAGATGGTTCTTTTTCTTGATCTATTGACAGTATTTTAAAAGAAGCGGGTTAAATTTGTGTATACTCATTGTTTTTAAGGGCTACTGTAATACATGCATCTACTCCCAAGCAAGTTACAATTTTAAGGCAAAATACATATTTGATATGAATATCAAATACATATTTGATATGAATAATACATGAAATTTATAATTTGCATCATTCACATGAAGTATTTTATGAGCTGCAAATTTTGAAATGGGTACTAATGCATTAGAGTTCACATCACTGAAATATGCCAAGTTTCTGCCAGGCAATTGTAGTTGAGCAGGGGTGAAGTGACATAGCTAAGACAAAGAGGAAGTCTAAACCCTGTGTTATTTGTAATGTGAGAAGACTGGCAAAGAACAGCTAATCAAGGAGTTAAAAACTCATATTTCTGTTTAAACCTTCAACTTTTTCAGATCAATTTTTTTCAGCAATTGAAGTGTTGTAAAATGAACTTGGTGTGTGTATTTTGGTGTTAATGGGGCCCCCAGGATCTAGCAGATGCATGTAGCCATATACGCCCTGACATCAGAGCGCTATTAGAGGTGTGGGTGCACTGACCGATAGTGTAAACCACTTCAACATCGTCCATCTGTGAGTCAGTAATGCTGTTCTTGGCTTCGCCTTTCACATCTCCGAGGAGAAATCCTTCCTTTTTAGGGGAAAAAAGGTAAGTTCATGTTAGCAGAGCTGCTCTGATATTAACAGTAACTACAAACGTGTTAGGTGGAGAAAAAAGCTGTTGCTGTCTGTTTTTTTTTAAACGAAGCAGGTTCTCATTCATTTGTAAACAGATGCAAGTAGGTAAGGGGAAAGAAAAAGTTAAGGTGTACTCGAGTGTTTGCCATCCCTTGAATTTTTATTCAAACCCGAGGAGTGTGGGGTTGGGCATGTGCTGTCCAGGGCTCACCCCACAACTTTTATCAGCCGCTGCAGGAGCAGCAGGGCTATGGTATGGCTGCACCCCACCTCGGGCCGCCTCCTCGTGCCTTCCCCGACAAAAAGCCCCCAATTCCCGGCGTTACTGCGGCGGGGCCTCGGCAGCGCCCGGGCCCGGCCGCGGTCCCGCAGGCGGCGCGGGGCAGGCCGGAGGCGGGCTGCGACATGGCGGCGGGCAGCCCGCCCGGCCCCGCCGCCCTTCCCCGCCCCGCGCGGCCCCCGGCCCGGCCCCGCGGCACGCACCGTGTCCGAGTCGGTGCTGAGGTGCTGGAAGGCCAGGGCGCCGAAGACGAAGCCCGAGAGCAGGGCCGACGTGCTCTCGCCCTCCATGCCCCGACAATGGCGGGCCCGCCGCGGCGGAGGGAGCCCCCAGCGGCCGGCGGCGGCAGGGCAGGGCCGGGCCGGGCCGCGCTCGGCGGCCGCTCTGAGGGGAGCCGCGGCGGGCGGGAGCCGGGGCCGGGTCGGTAGCTCCCCCCGTCCGTGTAACTCACAAAACGACAAAATCACGAAGGCTAGGGCAGGCGGCTGGGCAGGCGGCTTGCTCCCAGTAGCGGCATAACGCGTCCTGCTCTGCTAAAGCCTCAAAACATCAGTGACATATTTGCACTAAAGTACTTTTTCTCACACGTTGCAGGTGTTCCGGACTAGATCAGCCAGAAGACAGCTCTAGGAAAACAAAACAAAACCGGAGGACGGGAGAAGTTAAAGTTCCTCCATTCTTAGAAATGTGATCGGAGATCTGGTGTCAAGGCCACCACGGTTTCTGCACTTCGGGAAAGGCAATGTTTGATTTCATCACTCATCAGGACTGTATGTAAGTGTGCTATAAGCATTTTCTTAGTCTTAGACATTCATTTCCTGAGTTTTTAAATAAGATGAATGCACTTGCAGTCTCTCAAGGGCTTTTTCCATCAATTTGGGATGTTATATGTGTATTTTTGTTTGTTTTTACCATGCATATGAGATTAACGCTTTCAGTACAATTTCTTGTCCCTTTAACTTGTCAGCAGGATTTAGAAGGAGAATGGCTAGCTCTGGCACACTTAATGATTTAACTATACATTAAATATCTGTAAACGGTATGAGTATTTAAAAGAAGAAAATTGTTGGAATTTCTCACCAGTTCTCACAGTAGAGAGATGGACAGGCTAAGACTTTTTTCCCCCCTCAACACCTACATAAATGAGCAGAGGGATGACAAAGTGTCCAGGTGATGCGGAATGACTGAGATGAACAGGAAACAACTACTAGGCATTTCTTGCAACACAGGTCGCAGGGCATTCAATGAGTGGGTAATAAATACAATACAACTGAAGTGATGTAGTGGAACAAACAACTCTATGATGGATCATGTTGCCATGGTGGTGGCAACAAGAACGGATGGATGTGACCAGTTACATACCTGTTTGTGGAGAAAATGGTGAAAATGGACATGAATGCTGGCATCTTTCAGGAACTGTGCAGCAGTTCCCTTCCCTGCACTGTGATTTACAGTTCATTCTACCCAAGGACAGTGAGGGCATTTTATGCATTTAATCAGTGTGATGAATGTGGGGTACTGACACATTATTCTGCTGTTATCAGCACTGGTGGTGTGCAAACGGTGTGCAAGATCTATATTGATGGCATGCGAGATGCATGTTGAGCGTCACGCAATGCCCATCTGACAAGTATCTGTACACCGCCGAAGCAAACAGATGTAGTCAGAACAGGTGGAGGGCTCCTTGCTCCAGCGATACAAAGATGCAGTCCTGCCTAAGCTGCTGGATTGGATGAATAAGGTTCTCTAATGGCTGAATTTGCCTTCGGTGGGAACAATTATGCTTGTGTGGTCAGACCTGAATGTGTTACAATCATCCTAATGATTCATACGATGCTTAAACATATTTCTTTACTGTTGTCATAATTGTTCTGTTGATAGGCAGAGATAAACCATAAATAGCACAATTGTGTGGTGGTCAGATGTAAACACAGAGCTGTTTTGTGTCATAGATGGGATCTGTGCTGACCTAAAAGAACAGCAGACAGGCCAGTTAGAATATGGACCCAAATAGCAGTGGCTATTTGCACTTGAGTACATGAAGGCAGTGTGGTTTCCATGAATGAATATTCAGAATGAAATTGCTTACCTTACAACAAGTGATCTTTAAGGTTGTTCTCGCAGTTTTCACAAGTGAAGCATGCGCTTCGCTCTTCATTAAAAGGAAACTAAAACTACCAGAGATGATTTCAGTCTTGAGCAGCGATCAGGTGAGGAGTTTGTTAAATGTGAGGTTGAAACAAACAAACATAAAAGCCAAAAAAAGGAGGGCCTGTTTTTTTTTTTGTTGTTATAACTGGTAGCATTTTAATAGAAAAAGAGGTGGTCTTAGCAGTTTTCATGCGTGAACACACACTTCACAGCTATTAGAGTGCAGAATGCTCTGGTCAGTGCCATTTGCAAACCTTTCTCACCCTGCTAAACAAAATCCTGGTACTGCTAGGTATTAAGAGATGCTTGAAAATCATCCTACATTTGCTCTCTTGATGTTGTGTTGTTGACCTAAGGGCCTTTTTGAAGTAGCGCAGTCAGCATTGCTGTCCTTGTGGCATGGCAAAACTTGCATGGAAATACCAGGGACCCATACAACTGAAGTCAGAGGAACACATTTAGCAAGAGTAATAACTTTGTACGCCTAATAACAATGCCAGGATGCCCTTCCATGAGCAGCTTTTGATCATGTTGCAACTCAGAATAGGTAAACAATGCATCCTATATGTCTTACTGTAAAAAGGAAGATTGACTGTCAGATTGACCATGTTTGATAGTCTTGGAGCCTATTGCTAGTTCCTTTAGGTAGAAACATCTTTTTGTTAACCTATAGGAACGTATTACTTCCTCAGCTGAAGTACCACCTGACTAATGACGTGTCTGTGCTATTTTGGAACAGTATCTGCCAGGGACATGCTATGTTCTAGCAGTCTGATAAGGGGGCGTTGCCTGCAAACTCTCCTCTGATATGTGTCTCCAGGCACCTTTTGGAGTCACTAGAATAGTGAATACTGGACAGGAAGGAGTCACAGCTGGAAAAGTGTGGCTCCCAGAACTCCTGTGACTTCTCCTTGGGGGGGTGCACGGATTGTTCTCACGGATTCTAACCTACGCGTTAGGTAGCATATCAGAGGGAAGGCAAAACCCCAGCGGTGCTCTTGGAGAGCAGGTATGTCCTCCTGCAGTTTTATCTGTTCACGGTGTATGTATACCTGCTTGAAAGATGACAACTGTATGGCCACTCCCATGCAGGAAAAAGCTGTTCAGACCTGATTTCACCCTTCCACGTAAGGTGCAATGAATAGGCAGACATCAGCACTGTGTTTGCTTCTCCATGCACTGGAAAAATAAATGGATCATGGTTCCAGTTCCCTCAGATGATCACAAAACATTGCCTAATAACGAATAAGTAGAATGACCTCAGGGATCGAGAGCCAAGAGTGGGCAGCAGTGTTTGCTGTTAACTTTAAATTTTTCAGTGGTCTTCAAATCTCTGAATTGATGCTATTTATTTGTGCTATAGAGACCACATAGAAACCAAAATGTCATAAACCCCATGAATGACTCCAATTTTAATGATGATGTGTCCAATTTCTGACCAGCATTTAGAAATCCCAAAGGAGGCAGAGAATGTACAAGAAGATAAGACTACTATTAAAAAGCAAGATATGCTGAGGCATAAGCATTTAAGAAAGTCATATATGGCAAATGGGAGTTATTAATGCCTATGGACCATTATTTGTTAGAGATTAGGACATAGGAAGCTTTGGGTAGCTTTTTCTTTGGGAAGCTTTTTCTACAAGTACTTGGAGGTGTTCGTAAACAGGGATCAGATTTGATTACCCTTTTTTTACCAAAATGATAAAGAGCCTAATACAAACTAAATACAAAGGCACCCTAGTAATAATTAAAAACATAAATTTGCCCAGAAATTTATAACAGTTGAAGGGTTGATGCATTATAAGGTTCATTTTCTGTAAAAACCAAAATAAAGCAGGAGTATTTTTGTATTTACCAGAGTGCTGTAGAGCATTTTTTGCAGCTACATGCTTAAGAATTTTACTGTCACAAGATTATCTATAAGAATTTTCATTGGTAAGCAAAAGGAGACAATTTTGTCTAAAGCAAGATTTTGCTTAGGGAAAAACTAAAAAGTGTCTGTGACGTGTGGAAAGCAAACTCCACAATCAGTAAGATTGTAAAGTAGGTATGTTTATTCAGCGCTGGGCGGCACGGGGGTAGTCCCACCAAAGTCGTGAACACCCCAATGTGGCACTTGTCTTGGTTATATGTGGTGAAGAGTTACATATGCATGAAGTTTCTCGAGACGCCTATACATATGCAAGACCTATCCCCGCTTTGTATTAAAATTAGTTCCAGGGAGTCATTTTCATAGATTCCTCCTATCCACGCTTGCGCAGTGTTTTCTGGTAGTGGTCGCTGGGGGTCGTGGGGATGAAGATTAGTGAGTCTTCCTTGTCACCGCTGGTTGACCACTTATCTCAGCGCAGACCCATAAGCTTCTCAGCTTCTGCTTAAACTGCAGATTCGGTTTCAGTTGGTTCTTGAAATGTGTTTCCTGTTTTCTGTCAGGAACTGTTTTTCGTGAGGAATCCCAGAATTTCCTGCTTCAGTTTCTTTGCACAATAGGTAGCGGAAGATATAGCACATGTCCCTTACCTGTCTTATTTACTAAAATCCTTTTGGCTTCCTTACACATGCTCATTAGCCTATCTTATCTACTAAAATTCTTTCAGCCTCCTCTCAACTGAGATCCTCACCTGCGCCTATGTTATTGGCTACAGAGTATTTCTCACATTTTCAACTTTGACAATTAAGACTGTTATTGTCAAAAATCAAAATACTAACTTTTTTAACAGTGTAAGAAGAAAAAAAAATGAAAACTTTTGTGAATTAGTACATAATTTCAGCAGGAAGAAAAACAGCTGTCTTATCCATCTGGTATGAGCATGATAATCAGCTTCCTCAATGGCACTGCTATTTGTCCCAGAACAACAGCCTCCACATGCTGCAATTGCTGCCATTGAATCAAACCTGCCATTAATCAGACTTGAAAGAAGATGAAAATATGAGAAGTATGTCCTGAAATTTCCCTTTCTGGTACTGCTGACATTACGGGGGTGGTTGTTCCTCTGCTACAGTAGCCTGACTTACGCAGGGAGGTCCTTACCTGGCTTACTGCCGGCGGGCTGGCACAGTTCTTGCGGTAACACGCCAGCATGTGAGCCGTCTGATCGACCAGGATCTCTCTGACCGTCTTTAGGTGTTGGCTTAGAATAGCTTGAAAAGCTACAAATACAGAAGAACAAAAGATTATGTTAATAACAGACACACTTAAAGTATCTATATTTTGCTAGTTTTGAATTAGTTTTTAAAGTAGTAAAACTCACCTCTATGGGTGCTTTTTCAGTCTTTCCTGTATCATTTTAGAGGATGCTTATTAATCTTCAAAAAAAAATGCCTATACACTTTTGTGCATTACCTGCTTCTAGCTACCTTCCCCCGCATTATTTTTATGGCATGTATATCTACATACATAATCTAGTTCTCTTTCCTATTTTGTAATAGAGTTGCAAATTGCTCGGGCTTGGAATAGCAAGTTACAAAACATGATTTCCCACTAGGCAATCACTTCATCTCTCCTACCTTCCTCTTCCTCCACCCCTAGAGAAAGCAAAAAGGAAACAAAACCAATCTGTTATAACTTTATCTGACTTAGCAAAGAAGTTGATAAGCGCGTCAGTCTCTCAAGTCTAGTAGACATCAGCTAACTGGGAGCTACAGTTTAAACCGATATCGTGTATGCACAGTCTTCTTTGTCCACTTATTGATGTGTAAAGGACAGCACACTGCAACACAGATGAGCCAATTACCATTCATTTTGAGTTTAAAACAAAAAGTCGATCCTCAAAGCTTCCATTGTGTAAGAGCCACCACTTAGTGCATAAAAGGCATGTAATTATGCCCAAGGACAGCCCAGCCTGGTAGTGCTGCTTCAGCATTAATGAACTAGAGGAACAACATACCTGCACATTTAGTGGAAGTAGATTAATGCATTATAAAAATTATTAGCCTTAAAAGTATATAAATGACATTAAAGTATATAAATATATGACTGATTGAAAGGCTTATTACTCTCTCATTTGCTACATACTGATGGTATCATCTGAAAACAAGAGACCACTGACTGGAAATCTGTAAAGCATCCCTTGTAATTGTGTAATACTTGAACGTGCTATTAAGAAGAGTGCCCCAAAGGAACGTAACTGAAAAGACATCATACCAGACATCAGAAGCTTGCTGAGAAGTATCTGCTCATCCTGTTATCAGCAACACAAAAAGTTAGTAATCTTGAAAAGTCAAGTGGGTCTTCTTACATGGATAAATTGATTACGAAGTGACATGAAGTCCTTTTAACCCCGCCCCTGTATCTCGTCCCTTCCATTGACTTAGATATTAAAATTGAAGGGATAATTTAAAAATTTGCTTATGACTCCAATTCTGCTTCAATATAATGTTGGCATTTGGGAAAACCCTTTTCCAAGTATGGAAAGTAAAGGAACTGAGCTCAAGCTTTCCTGACTGCTAACATTTTGCTGGCACGCGCTTGTTTCCTACCACCACAATCAAAAAAGAATCTCATCATCTTGTCTGCAGCTACAAACTGAAGTCTGCAGGGAAAACACCAACTGCAGGTGACTGTAGTCAGACATGCACTGGATCTGCCACATGTCTCTGTCACAGGGAAGCCAGGTAAACACAATACCTACATGGCACGCACTTTTCCTGTCACTGCTGCAGCACCACTCCAGGAAGTGACGGCAGACATACCAAACCGGATGTTCCACAGTACTGTATTTGTACAAGGATTAACTGCTAGCCTATGAAGTGTATTTATAGATGCAAGATAAAAGCTAAGCAGAGAAGAAATGAAAGTTCAGGTAATTCCATGGCTTAAGTTCAAAACCTTGCAAGTTGTAACATTTTCTGCCGTTAATAAAAGAAAAATGTCATGACAAAATACCTAGAACAGTAAATAGCAACCTCACGTTATCTGCTGTTGGTTGGGGCACATCTTTTGTTAGGCACAGGCATATCACACGTGTTGGCAATTTGGCAGAGAAATGCCAGTTTTAATTATTGCCTAATCTGCATTTCCAGGAACTATTACTGAGGGAATAAGAATAAGAAGGGAATCACAGATTTCTTTAGTTTTGGAACAGCCTGGCATTGCAAGGTAGCAATCTTTGGATAGTTAACTGAAAACTTACTTTATTAGTAGTACTATGACACCAGAGTCTGTGCAAGCTGTACCTTCCTTGCCTCAGTGCTACGGCATAACTTTTTTTTTATTATTATTATGGCTGTGAAAGTTCTTACAATTTCAAGACATGGCATGTCATTAAGTTTTTTTTACCTGAATTAAGGCGCCACTGTCTTCATTCAGTTTGTCATCATCTTTGAACTCTACCATCACTGCCTTGTCACAGTCAACTGCTGCCATTTCTACACCTGTGGTGTTGTTCATGTAAATGGCACCAAAGAAGTCAGTAGTCCTGAAGCCTGTAGCCAGATTAGAACAAACAAACAAACCTTATTTTATTTAAAAATAACAGGTACAAGTGACATTATTTTGTGACTTCTTTTTAGATCATTCAGTTGTGCTTACTAAAATGGGAACCATTTCTCCTCAGGGGTGTGCAGCCTCAGTCAACAGCCACTGTGAGGACAAAGTGAAGCTGTTCTGATGGGCCATGAAGTGGTGCTGCAGCTCAGAGACGCCCCAGAACCTTTTGCGCTGTCCACTTGGCCGTTTTGTGTGTTTGTATTTCTCAAATACTTGCATTTGAGGCAAGAATGATTGGTCGAAAAGTAGGAACAGTAATTTCATTTGAAGTAATGAAAGAACATATAAGTGTCCAGCAACGACTCTCTCTTTTGTACAACTTATTTGCATTTCAGGACGCATGCATAGTGATCAGAAACCTTAACTGTATTTGCAGATTTAAGTAGGTATATACAGTAAGGGCACACTCATTTTACCAGTCTATACTGTTCAAAAGGCACATAATGAAGTTAAAACAGGAAGCCTGATGTTGCGAGTGATCTGTTCGAGCACTTCTAGCTCTGTATTATTTATAGTTATATATTCTCATATGCATGCATATTTATTTTCATTCCCAACGGGTACCGTTACCTGTACTTGTCCGAACCCTCATTATCGCATCGAAGCCGGTCTTTTTTTCTATGTCCTTCCTGAGGTAGGTGAGGAACGGGGCTATCTGAATTGAGCTGACAGCACAAAGCAGAAGGTGCAGTTCACCACGGGGTGGCAGCAAACCAGCAGAAATCCAACACTCCGCCAGCCCGCTGTGTAATCTGCCCCTGCCCTCCCCCCATCAAATCTTTTCACAAATAACATCTCTTTTCTTTTAAAATTGTCAAGAAATGCCAGTTGCTGCTTTATTAACAGAAACACAGATGTGCAAGTATCCACCGTTAATTCATCACTAGGCTTGGACAAGCAGAATTCCTTTCAATCAAACCTGTCTCCAGTAATGTCCGTCCTTGCACCTACCCTTGCAGGCTAGCTGGGATTTTGTGGTACAGCTTTAAAAATTAGAGTAGCTTTGTTCACTTAGCAAAAAATGGTTTTGCAGATCAGCTGATGACACGGAGAAAGTCCCCTATCCCCCATAAAGATTCCCATGAAATTTTAAACAAACGAGTGTTGTTATGGCTTTTCTTTTGGGGAGGAGTGTCTTATCATAAGCATTTTAAACTGTAAATGCAGGAGTAATTGACTACCCTGCTCAGATGTCACCATATGTAGGTAAGTGGGTTTAATTTTAAGATAACAACCAGCTTATGTAGAAGTAAAATTATGGTCTCAAGATACCTATTTGAGCCTGATCTGCTGTTTATACATTTGAATTTTACCCCCCGGGGTTTATAAATAATTTTTCTAGAGTCGCTCTACTTTCACGCTGTCAAAGAATGCTTTGAAATAAAAACAACCAATCCCCAGGTGTTACTATCTGACAGGTAAGAAACTTGCATCACTTACCTGGAAATTGTTGTACTTGTACAATGTTCCTCCAGTGTACGTTGTGACAAGACCCAGGGAGGGTATGTCCACGTACTGATTTGGGAAGAGGTACAAATTCACGCAGCAGCCGTTAGCCACGCAATCCCTGGCTAAAATCTCGTAATAATTTACTTGAGGCTGGAAGAGTGTCTGCACAGAATTAAAAAAATACAAACGTGATAACATTAGATACTGTCGGTAGCCAATCACAGTCCAAATACCCTAATGAAAAATAAAAATGAGACATCGATTTGATTGTAATCGTGTTGTCCCTGCTCATACATTCCACTTATAAACACTGAACACTCAGTCTGTTCTTGTAGAACTAAATCACACCTAGCAGGTAGCAAAGGCTCTTGGTGGGTGGAATTATTTGCAGCTGGTCGATTTCCTTTACTAATGGGTGTTGCTGCTCGACCATACTTCAGCCTCGGAGTTCTTGTAGGGCCAATACCTATATATTTATTCTCTATATCTAAATCATCAGGGCACAGTATAATATGGGAATATTATATATTTAATCAACAATTCTTTGTAAAAGAAAAGAAGTGAAACAGACCAAGGCTCTATACTAGAGGAATTCAGTGTAGTAGCAGTCCCTTGTGAACTCCAGGTAGAAAATACCTTTTCTTTATCTGTATTTAGTAGTTTTTTTGTCATCTCTGTTTCTCAGCTTCCCTGGTGTTTCCGCAGTTGGCAATGAAGAATGGAAGATAAACAATTTTCCAGCACATTCTGCAGCCTGTTGCAAAGACACCATATTGACATTTATTCTACTTCTCAGATAAACAAGCCTAATTTTCATATGCTGTGGTGTCTCTAAGAACAGTGCAAACTTTCTGCAAAGGTTCTTAAGAGCCAAATCATTCATTTAGTCTTTACACTTGATGGAAGTGAAGTCCCAAAACAAACCGGGAATTTTATGTCAGTAAATAACTTAGTCTAACATAGATCCTTTGGATGATGCACCAGTACACTAATTCCTACACTGGACGCTAAAATCTTGATGGGAAAAACTAGAAATACCTCTCCTAGAGACATTTCAGTTAGATACAAGCATTATGCAACAAGCAACAAGGATAAAATGTAAAAACACTAAATTGGATAAATTAAAAGGAAATGTAATTTAACAGAAGATTCTTTCAGTTTGGGTGCACTGCTATCCATTGTATTTTTAGAGAATGACAATTACATTCCTGGACTAGATTCCGCATTCAAACTACACTAAAATGCAGGGCAGCAAAACTTGTGATTAACATTAACTCCTGTCACTAAGAAATAAAGTAAATGCTGGTTTTACTCAAGTTTTCAATTGTTATCTAGAACTCTAATGAGGCCATAGGATTTGCAAACTGGGATGGCAAGCTGCTGACAAAAAACCTTCAATTCCAAAGAAGAGAACAGCAATGGTAGCAGTACCACAGGCATCTTTGTATTGCTAACAAGCTCTTCCACCAAAATTTACAAAATCCAGTTTTTCACTTGATATTGAGACAGCTGATAGGAATGAAAATTGATTAGTCTTCAGAATTCTGAAGTCCTTAAGCACTGAAGAAGTTGGGTGAAAGTGAAAGGAAGGAAGGAGGCATTTGCCCTTTTCCTGCTCCAGGCTTAACCACACATCTAGTTTAGAAATGCAATACCTGAGACTACCGACACAAACAGGCTCCGGTACTGCTTCCCCTCCAGATCTTAAGATGTCCACCAGATACTCCACATTTCAAAATAAGCCACGGCAATTCTGGGAAAACAAGGAATTTGCTTCCTATGGCAGAAATGCAATCAAAGACAGTATCTTACTTTTAACAGAGCTGAATCTCACCCCTAATAGCATAGTTATCTTTAATCATGAATGCCAATTTCTTCAATTACTCTTAAAAAGTAGTCTGTAAAGAATGCAAGATTGACTTACCACCAGTCATAATACACATCAAGAATTACTGACGCTGCTTTTGACAATGTGTCTAAAATGCATATATGATTTCTAAAAAATTATTAATCTCAAAGAGGAATACATTTTACTCTTTTCAGATGAGTTATTTTCTTGAACACATGTATATGCATATTAATAATTCACAGGGAACATCCTTGCAACTTATAACTTTAAAATACAAGTTAAATAAAACGTTTATTTGAGAAGTGCTTTTTTTATAGGAACAACATCAAAAGGAAATTTACATTTATGGGTGTTAAGTTTGTTTTGTAGAAGTCAAATACTGGGAAAGAACATTTTGATAGAAGTGGTAACCAAATGTATATATATTTTGCACACATACCTTTTACTACTATGCGTAAGAAGAAATAAATATTTAAGAAACGGACTTGACAGATGCTGTGTAATTTTGGCTCAATTTATCTACTCGAAGTTTGAGATCTACTTGTACACAGCTCACAGATAAATCAACTATTTTAAAGCACCACTGACTGTTTTCTGCCCCTGCAAATCTTGTGGTGGATCATGGTGTCATTCTTTTAATTGGCATCGCTCCACAGAAATGCCAGCATTTCAAGGGATATCCCTGACATACAGAAAGCTACTTGAATTGTAGAAGGATTTGGCACTGGTCTTTAGCAAACTGCAGGTTATCAAGTCTTGTCCTAATTAAAGAACTACTTTTACAGAGAGGAACATTCTAACCTTTAGTGCCTCCATGCCAACCTGGATAACAGGAGCAAAGATGGTCTCACTCTCATTAGTGTCTGCAAACATCTCTGGAATCTGGTCCAACAAGCTATGAAAGAAGAAAGGTTCAGTGTCTCAACTGGTTAGCGTATTTGGGATAATCCCCAAATATGTGACATACCAAGTCTTCATAGAGGAAGTTCTTTACCATGCAAGTTTACACTTAAAAAATTTTGATTTCTTAGGATTCCAGCCAGAATAAAATGAAACATGAATTTTAAAATTCTATTGAAATGCATTATTGCAAAGCTGATAACATAAAGGAACATGCATTAAATCAAAAATAGCTAAAATAAAGGAGTTCTGGTATGGATAAAGACTTAAGAGTCTTTAGGTCATAGCTAGGTGTGCATCACATATATAGGAGGAAAACCAGGAAAAACATGCAACATGGCACAAAGCTGCAACCCGCCCTCCCACTTCTGACAAAGCAGAGTTGAAGATGCCTGGCTCACAGCTGGTCTAAACAGGCTTTCAGATTCAGCATTGCGAGTTGCTGCTACCACTTTTGCTTCCCCTCAGAGGTGGAAATACAGGACTTGATGCATCTGCTGACTTGTAAAGCATTTCAACAAATTCATGCATCCTCCAAAACCCTGTAACACAATTGACTAAAGGGAAAATGCCTATTCTAAGCATTCAACTCTTATTCAGATATGGAATTATTGTACTTTACTTGTTAACAACAGATCGTGATTCCTGAGAGTTAACAAGGAAACCATCCAGCAAAGGAACAAAAACTCCAACATCCGAGACCACCATCATCTGAGGCTGAGCTAAGTTACTTTGTACATTAAAGAAGTGGAGGACCTTGTTATAAGTGACAAAACCAACTCAAATTGCTGAGGATTCTTCTTGCTCTTCTCTGTGAGAAAAACAAAAAACAAGTGGTTATAATTTTGAAACTCTGGCCTTGCAATGAAAGCATTCCTTTGAAATACAGGGCTGCTTTCAGATCATTATCTGTACTGGGAGCAACAAAGCAAACAACCAACCAGATGTAATTGCCCCAGTCTTTGCCTCAGGTCAAATTAAAACAACCATATTAAATCAACTGTTGTAATTTTATTTTATTTTTTAATATATATTAAAGTCAACCCTATCAACTGTGCATCCCATTCAAGAAGGCAAGAGTATCTAAGATAAAGAATAGACCATGTCTTCAAAACATGGAAAAGAGGGAATAGGACAATCCTTTACAAGACACAATCAGAAAATCAGCTTTATTTAGAATACATTGTAATTCAGTGACACTAATGATCAATGCCTGGAGAGAACAGTTACTAGGCTTGAATAATGAATGTCTGGTGACTTTCAGAGTTCGGTGGCTCGATCTTCTGCTTTGGCAGGACTGCTTTTAAGCAGCAAAAGGTCTTGGATCCCTCAGCTGCGCATCATGCAGAAAATGTACTATAGAAATTTCTCGTTATTCCTAGTGTGTTCCCAGGCCAACTAAAGCTCACAAACTGCTGCCATGAGCTACACCTGCAAGAGCACTGCAAGCAGCGAGCTCAGGGGCTGTTTTTCAGGAGGTAACTCCCTTAAGCACTAGTTACTGTGTCATTAGTAGCAGTATCATTAATAAGACTAATGAGACCAGGTTTGCAGCCCTAAGTTTAGTAAAAGGCAATCGTATTCCAAAAATTAGTCTTAATTAACTCTAAAATAGCACATTCTCTTAGTTTTACAAGCTTCATCTAAAACCTTGAGCTTGGGAGGGAAACGATTTTTCATGTCTACAATCTTTAACACTCGTGTCAATAAAGAATGCTAATCCACCATTCCTGTTTTGTGGAAACAGCTGGATGAGAAAGGGGCTACCTTTAATTTAAAACAAACCAATATTCGGTGTGAACACATTCCGTAAAGAAGCATTTTAAATAATCTCTCCAAGATCCTCTAACTCAAATATATGCATCCTTTCTGAATGCAAGTCTCTAATCACTCCTAGCAATCAGACACTACTATTTTCTAAGTAACGTGATTAACAGGGAGCATTCAGGACAAGTTATTACTAACTTTAGGCACATACAGCACTTTTCTACTTCAAGGAGAAATAGCTGCGTCATCCTACTGGTTCCAACACCTTTACACAGCGGGTATTTGGGACAATTTCATCAGACACTGCTCCTTACAGTCTGGCAGTCTGCACACTTTAAACAATTTGATTTCTTCTATCATTGTTTTAAAGATCACTTGTCAAACACAGCAGCTGATTGCCTGTGCAGCTAACACACTTAGTTCTTTTTAACGTCTCAGAATGAGATGTCTGAATCAAATGTACTGAAATGTTTTTAAGTTATATGTCTAAAAATCATACTGGTACAAACAGCCTGATTTTCTGAGGTCAGGAGCACAATTTCTGTGAACATATTTCTCTGTATTTCTCTAAATTGAGAATCAGTGTTATGGTTTAGAACATCTAAATTTGAAAGTGTCTGCCCTAAAACTTCTAGCAAGCAAATAATGTGTTTTCTGCTGTGCTGCAAATCTGCAGAAGCATAAAGCCCTTTTAACACAAAGTCTCTAGACACCTAACTTAATCCATTATTTGCTAGCTTTAACTTCTCACTTCTCAGCCATTCTCACAGGCTTACCCGCCACAAGCTGCTACACCAGTGGCCTTTTTGTTACACACATTGCTCTCTTAACCAGAAGTCTTTCCTCTTAAAGAATTTGGGCTCCCGGAAATCTGAGCACAGGGTGAATTCCCAGCATGATGTTTTCACCTCATGTGATAACAGCAGAATATTTTTGCAGGTGTCTTTCTTCAGCAACAGAAAACGAACACACAGTGAAGTTCATGTCTTAGCACCAAAATAAAAATTTCACCACAAATGCTGGTGGAGTGAGTGCCTGATTATTTTTAATTCATATTGTTTAAAGGCAACAGACCACTCTGAAGAAACTCATGGGCCTGCCCTTTATTTATTTATTTATCCTGCTTTTTTCAGTGGACATGAAAACTTTGTCCATGCAAACAGGGTATTTAGCAGCAGATACCTACAGAGTGCTTGTGAGGAAAAGAGTATGTTATTTCTTGTGATGTAGATACACTTGCTTTCATTTTTCCTTTACTTTCTCTATTCAAGACTAGGTGTTCCTAAACTGCCAATTGTTTTTTGCTACTATGCTCACGGCCTTTTATTATCTTCAGAGTCATGACCACTCCTGATAGAAAGCTCTGAGATATGTGCAGGACAGTATCAAACACTCGTGTCTCCAGTGTAATCTTCAATGACGAAGTGCTCAAGGGATGGTCTTACATGGGCATCTGACAAACTAACTCCCCACCCTGAACTGGAATTTCTTTCATGCACAGAGATCCAACAAGCACATAGGATAAAAAGATTTTTAACATATTCCAGATTATCTCAAGGATCTTGTCTCCCACTCTTCCTCACTTTGCTCCCTCTGTTTCTTAAGCCTGTTCTCCCTCTACAAATACTGTTATTTGGAATGCATTTTCTTTCTGTATGCTCTTCAATCCTTTCATATGCCTCAACTAAGAAACACCTTGTCTACTTAATTTTTTCAGTCTGACTTCCACTGCTTTCATTTAACTGTCGACATTACTTAAATGTTAATGAAAACTGCACTAAACATATACTAAAAACTACACAAAACTACACTAAAGTAATATACTGTGATTACTACAGATCAGTAGTAATAGTACTACTACACGTTTAATACTGACATAGCAAACATGCCATATTTAACAGAATGTCAGCTGCCTACAAGATTTGCTCCCCTCTCAGATACATACCAGGGTAGAAAAATCACACAACAAAGCAAGCTAAGAGTTCTGCTGATTAACAAAAAAGAGCTAAAGATACAACCCACCAACACTGGCTTTAGAGAGACTTTACTGTCTTGAGATTCTGGTTTGTGGTATTTCTCTGCTTAATCTAATGAGAAAAGCAGCACTGCAGTAAACAGAACTACAGCAAGTAAAGTCAAAACTACAAGCTGGGACTTAGCTGGTAACACCACTAGAGTTCAGTACAGGAAAAGAAAAGAAAGAACGCTACATGTTCAATCAGTACAACACATTCCTGTTCATATAGTAAACCCAGATATCAATGTAAGTTTTTCAAAAACCGCTAGCAATTTTAAAATTAACTTTTGGTCACTATCACCTCAAAAATGCCTGTATTGTAAATTTTGTCATTTTTTATACTTTCTTGGTTTTACCTGTCAACATGCATAGCTTCTTGAAAACTGCAGTATGGTACATTAAGCAAAACACACGTATGTTTCTTTACCTTGGAAGCTTATCTAGCAGAGTCTTCAGTTCCTCACATATGAGTTTAACTAGGCCACTGTTTATATTTCTGTATGATACATCAATCATGAAGATATAAGCTGGTGGATTTGGAGGCTTGTTATTCTACGGAAAAAAATATTCACAGGGAAAATTAGACAGTGTCCTGTTATGTCAAAAAGATTTACAAAACATACCATAAGGCAATCTAAATACTGTGTTTAGTCATTTGAAAAATGCTATGAATTAGAAAGAGTAATTATTACAGAAAGATGGCATGTATTGGGTAAGCACCATTCTTGCAATAAAACTGTACTACTGGAAAATAGATCCTAATAGAATAAAATATGTATAGGGTAACAGTTTATTAGATAAGACGAAACACTAGCATTTTCTATTGGAATTCAAGTGTTTAAACAAATTTGTTTCTGTATTCCATATATGCTTACGCAATACCATTTTGTTAACAGGAATGCTTAAATTCAGTTTTTGTTAACATTTGCCTCTAAAAACTGTTAAGCAATTTCTAACCAATCTGGAAACAGAAAATGTGACTTAGGTACTGAACTAGAATTAAAATACTTCAGTCCTTAGTAGCACTAAGTGTTCGTCTGCATCCTCTCTGTCTTGCTTTCTCATGCCCTAGTACGCTCTGGACAGATAAGAAAACTGTACTTTCAGGAATAAGCTGATTTTCTGTAAGATAATTAAAGCACTAGAGTGTAATGCTCAATGTATCCAACTGCTACATACAGAACAGTGACTCAGACTGGTATGGATTCCTTTTGGCACAGCTTCTTAGCCACAGTTGTACATAAGAGACATGTAAGTAGCATACATATTGTGATATACACTACTGACCAACCTTCTGTAACTAACAAGATGATGACTGTTTTATTTTGTTAATAAACAAAGCAATGTAATGCTTACAGATGTACCCAGGAAGATCATATAGAGTGCACATAGTACTCTATCATCATGGGCCTAGCCATACACTTAAGTTCAGTTTTTCTAATTTTCATTAAGATGAGTAGTGGTCATTACCTGGTGTCAAATTCAGGACAACTTTTCCATTATAGTTATAGATGCTATTTCACTGCCTTCATATAGAGACTTCTGACCACTTACCAAATTATACTAATTACAAATAAACCGCAGAAAACTCCACCTAAGAAAAAATCATCTAATCCTTGAGTTATGACTTATTCACAGTCATATCCTTGGAACACATAAAATTAAACATTATACCCTTGATCTCACTTCATTTGAATTATGTAAATCAAGATTAACTCTTGTCAACTAAAACCAGACAGTATTTTTAAAACCTGTTCTGTTTTCTGTATTTGGATTCTAGTTTCAAAAAACATATCAAACACTACTTTCTGAACTCTCATAGCACATCACTATTTATAAAGAATTCCTGCATAATTTCTGACAAATATATGGCAGAAATGAGAACTTGTGCTCTTGCCACATCCGCTTAGCAGGAGCACAATAATGCAAAACAGCTGCTATTTGTTAACATTTTTTGTAGCTGTTCATCCTTGTCATTTGATAAGCGCAAAACGAAATGGCTTTTCAGTTCTGGTCTTAAACTGATTTATAAAAGAATTAAACTTTTCTAACTTGGAGCAAAATGAGAAAATAATTACAAAATAATGTTAACTTCTCTAAAATTCAATGACTTAACGTTTCCAGTGTGAGTGTTGATTTTATCAGAGATTTATTTTTTGTAACATTCTGCTGAATCTATGGAACAGGTCTTTGCAATAAGAAGACAAACCATGCTGGATGGCTTATCACAGAAGCTTCCTCATTTAAACTGTATGGCAAATTCACTGCACTGAAAGCAAGACTGTGATGATGAACACAGGGTTACACATAGAGAAAAAGAACTGTGAAAATGGCATGGAGCTATTCAGTATACACATTTTCAAAAGCTTAGCTGCAGAAAGCAGCAAAGCTACAGCGAGGATCCCACGCTATTTCTATAATGCCCCACTACAGCCACTGAGTTCTCTCCTGTCCTGAAGTCTAATGCAGATGTCAATGGAATCTCTAAAGGCAGTCTCAGGGATTTCACTGGACTTTGAAGCAGTACCCCTGTGAGAGGCCAGAATTAAACAACCTGTTCATTTCTTTGTACGCCAGCAATAATCAGAAGGTCTGAGGAAGTTACTTGTACCTACTTCAAGGCTTTGTTGGATTGAACCGCCTTTCCTAATTTTATCATATCCACATTCCACTGATGGAAAGAAAATTCCACCCACTTTCAGAAATGACCAAAAAATATGTCCATGCCGTGGGCAGGTGAGGTCACGCTAGGAATTTTGAAAAATTTTGTAAAAAAGTTTGAAAAACTTAAATAATTTGTGCTTTGGGAAGTACAAAATACAGTTATCTAATAAAATCAACTACAAATACTTCCAGTGGCTTGAGTAGACTTTGGACCAAGTTCTTAACTAATTTAGTATTAGGACAGAGAACCCATTCCATTATAACTTACTGGTCAGAACACTAAAACTACTCATGCCAAGAAAAGATTCAAATTCCCACGCTAAGGTTTGAAAAGCTGAGAAGACAATTCAGGTGCATGTCTGTCTGCAAAATTAGTAAGTCATGCAGCTAAAAAGCAACACCACATCACAGAATTTGAACTATAACTTCTGAACATCCTCTAAATGTTTCCAAGGACCAAACCAGCACCTCAGTTGAAGACTTGTGAACCATGACTTTGAGACACTATTTATTACTGTTAGTTGCTAGTCTCAGCACAAAAGAGCAAAACGTTATTGTAAGCTTAAATCCTCCACATCTGTACATTTTCTAAAATGTTCTTGGACATTCAGCTTGGATATTCAGCTTATAAGTGCATTTACTCTAACATAGGTATTTAAAGGATTTTGTTTGTGTTGACATAAAATCATAAATTATTTTGTGTATTGGAAATACTCACTCGGCAATAATCTGAAGTAGCAACGTATTCATATGATCCCAGAGATAGCTCAGGTCTTTCATAATGGTCTACCCATCAGCCAATGTGGTCCAGATGTTGAAAGAAGAGTGGCGGGACTAAAAAACAATACAAGAGCAGGAAAAAAAATGTTTACAGTGTGGAGAGGAGCAACCCAACAACTCCTTTCAATAGTTACCAAGTGGTGACATAGGCACCTCTGTTATTGATCAAGGAGGTGTGTAAACACTTAGACAGGTTATAATGCTTTTTCTTCACACTGATTTAAGAAAACAAACAAACCTCACAACATTCTAGTAATGTCAGCTCCTCTTGTATTTGGAGAATATGGCATATTCCCTCATGAATGTCAATTTTCTCCTATCTCTACTCTTGTTAAGCTTGAGTAGGTAAAACTGACCCAGGTTATTTCCACAGGCAGAAGTCTGCTATCCTCAGGCTACAGATTAAATGATGGCTATTTTGTTAGAAAGATTAGAAAGATACCATCTACTCAAAGCTTAATTCACATCACCGGAGTTAAAAACAGCACTTTTCCTAAAGCCTGTGCTGCTTTGTGCAACATTACGACTTCACTGGAAACAGCTCTGCAATGTTCACAAACCTGGCCTACTGTACAGCAAGCTGCCTTCAGTCCATCACATCGGGAACCTTCTGTAGCTGTAGATAAAGGATGTAGAACTCCAAAGCAAGCATTAAGAAACCAAGTTGTTTTCCTCCACCAAGTTACAGGCAGCTAGTCTAATGGCTAGTCACACTAGGAAGAGTCACCTCTGGATTTTAGCTTTTTTCCTCAATCAATACACACTTAGAATGTTATTTTTTATATTTCTGCCTGTTAAAAGCAGGGGATGCAGAGTATCTACCTAGTTTCTGGGGCATTTTAAGGTCTCATTAATGTTTTTAAGTGCTTTCCAATTTAGATAAAAGACACTACGGATACAAAGCATGATTGAAAATGATACTGCAATTGAAACGTCTTTCTTAAAATGTTCATAACACATTCAAATTTCTCTTTATGAGAGCTTAAATTGCTAACAAACTAGGAAATTTGTTATCTGCTATGCTTGCACAAACATCTGAGCCCCAGGCAGAAAAGAAGTTGGAATGAGCCTGTCAAGGTTCATGTTTCAGAGTTGAAAAGATTACTGTATTAGGGAAAGCACTATACCACTGTGATCCAGCTGAGGAAATCCAACTTGATACAAATGTCTAGAAAGGCTACTTCTGGCAAAGATCTGGGATTTAGCCAAGAGCACAAGAACAGTTATGAGTCACATGCAGCACACTTGAACAAATATGGCATGGTATCTTCTGTGAAAACCAACACTTGTCACAGGAAGATTAATAGGCTATTTAACCACTGTATCCACAGTCGTGGCCAGGACTAGTCTAACATGGTTCTAAATAATTCTTTGCTGAACATTTAGACTTCTTCAAGAAGTTAATTTCTCTACACAAAAGTTGCTTTTGGTTAGCAATACAAGCAGCTTTGTATCCTATGCTGACATAATATTTTAAAATAAGCTTTTGACCATAACAGACTGGACTTGGAATTCATGGTTTAGCATTATTTTTTCTTATATTTATTTTTAAACATTGAACTGAAGAAGAAGTGTTTTAAGTATTTTTACTATTTTTTTTTTAATTTGTGAAATAGCCCTTGCTACTGCATCTCACTAAACTATTTTCAAGTCAGCTAGTCAGGAAAATCATTTAAGGGATACGGTTCCTTTTTAGTTTTATGGAATTTGTATGAATCACAGATCAGAGAAATATCACTTACCATCGTTTACACAATTGCAAAATCCACACTGATACCTTCTTCCACCTTCAATAAACTGCATGAAGGGACACATGCAAGCTTTGCACCTGTTACATCAGATTGGTCCAGTCTCACCATGGTTTACAACATAAAGAGGTGTCTAAATGAAGAGGTACATGAAGTTATAAAAAGCACTGCAAACTTGAAACCAAATAAAGTGAGCTAGAAAGCTGCTGCTCAGCCTTAACACTTGTTAGATTTCACCTGACCAAGAAATGGTTGTTCAGCATTTATCCAAATTCGCCAGTACAGCTGGTTCAACCTCATAGGTCCCCTAAAGAACTTAATTTTCAAGCTCACAAGCTCCTTATTTTGGTATTTATCAGAAAGAAATAAAGGATCCATACAAAGAGCCTACAAAACTTTGAAAGCATTGGAAGTTCAGGGCTCTAGGCTGACTTTCTCCAGCAAAGGATTTTTATAGCTCACAAGGGAGAAATCTGCTGGGGTCAGGTATTTCGCCTTCTCTATCAGATTGAGCTTTTCTCAAAGAAATTTGTTGATACTCACCAATTGCATACAGCTATCCCAAACAGGTAGTTACTAAGAAAGCTTCTAATATTTTCAATTAAATGCCCTTCCCCCTAATGCTGCTGTGTTACATGCTATACTAAGGTTTAATGCTGTTAGGGTCACCAGCTAGAGTAGAAGATTTAGAAGAAATACTAATATTTACTGAAGGAAAGAACACACAGTAAACAAATACAGTATCTCGAACACTTGTCAGCTTAATTACACTGACCATGCTTGCTTATAGCCTCTGCCAAAAACCACAGCTAATGGAAGACATTTTCCAGATGCCTCTTGCAGTAATAACTGTGCAGCAATTGAAAGATTCCTGTAATTGTAATTTATGTTAGAAAAGTCATACTTGAAACCACTGCACAAATGGAAGTTTGTTCAATTATTTGTGAAACTCTACGGAGCATAAACAAACGTGGTTTTTATTTTTTCTTTTTTCCTTACTCCCTTCAACCCTAACTAAAAATCTCTGACTGTAAGAGTAAGAAAATAAATCCAGAGTTGGGCCCCATTATAATCTCTACAAGACGAAGAATGCTGACAACCCTTGAACGCTAAAACTTTTCCACTAGCATATTCACTTATTTAAAATTATTGTCTCTTATGGAATGGACATATTTAATCTATTATATACTTTTATCTTTTATTGGAGCATAAGAGTCTTTGAATACCTAGAGAATCATACATGTCCTTCTAGCATTCACTGCTTACATGTATTTTAATGTTTATTATTTTACAGAGACAATTATTTTACTTATTTATTTCTCCAAAGGATTTGATGCTTTTTGCCGAGAACTTTGTACATACGAGTAGATTTTACTACATGGGTTTTAAGTGATTCCTCCCGCTCCACTGAGGTAATACATTGCTTCATGTTCTTTCTTCTATGAAAATTGAGTTTAACACAAATTAACACAATGTCAGCTGGCAAATTATCAGGGTCATTTTGCAGACACGAGAGCCTTGGCTATAAAACCTGCACACTAGCCACAATAACTTAAGTTTTAGAACTTCTGGATTTTGTTCATTATTCGGCAATTTTCTGATTATCATTCTGCTGTATTAATTTAATGAGGCCTGAATCTGGCTTGCCATAATACAGTATCTGAACAGGTAGGGAAAAAAAGACACCCTTACACAACATCCGATGCATTTATACACATTTTTTAGTGATTTTAAACCCTGTTCTAATACACTTAATGTTATTCAAGAGCAAAGAAAAATTACCCTCAAATGATCATATTTTGAAATACCTTATTAAAATTAAGATCTTTACCTATAAAGCATGAATAAGAAAAATCATAAAAATAAATGCCATAAAGTTCAGAGCCTAGGTATCAACATTCTTATACATACTTAATAAATTACCTTTTTAATGACAGCAGAAATAAAAATATAATTTTTTTTCATTGTCTTTCCATTTCTGGAGTGGAAATATTTATCTTTCGTCTCCCTTTAGCTTCATTAAAAAATTTACTTATTACAAAGTCTTTTTGTAATGCAGTTTTAGAGCCCTAGTAGCCTAAGCGTTACTAAGATCTGCACGTATGTTTAACTTTCTGCATCAAATGGTCTTCTTGAAGTCACTGAGACTATGTGCAGTGCATGAAGTTATAATATGCTGTCAAGTTTTACAAAAACTGTATTCCAATCTTATGTAGAGAAATAAAAGATAAAATATCAATACAATCATACTGCAGAGGCTGGCTATTTTTAGTTTCTAATAAACTTGCAAAAACTTTAAAACAAAACAAAACCCAAAATCAATGAAGTTAAGCCTAACCAAGAAATGCATGCAATAGACTAAAGGATTTTGTCTAACAGAAAAATCTTGAAAAAAAAAGCCCTGTTTTTTGATTTCTTAACGTGAAATGTTCATTTACCTTTCAGTATTTTCTTAAATTAATTTAAACCATTACATCACTAATGAACATATCTAATAATAAACCATTTTATATGATAATTTCTGAATAAAGACTCAGACTGAAATCATCCAAACCTACTTCTTCACAACACAGTTGTTATGACAAATTCATTTCTGTTTGGGTGTGTAAACTGCTATTACATTTCCAACTGTCAATTTCCATTGGAGTCAAAAAACTTTTTTTTTCTCTTTTTAATACCTAGATCTTATAGGAATTTACAAAGATAAATAACATACAAGCGTTTAAAAAGCAAAAAAAGAGTAACAAGTCTACACTAATGAATACATAAAACAAAAACTGTTGCCATCCACGGCCCAAAAGAAATGGTGCTAAATGGGAAAGCCCTGCTTTCTATGCTCCACAGCCTGTACTTCACTCTCTGTAGATGTCACTGTACACCAGAAGATAAAGAGATCTGTTTACGGTCCCATGGAAGTCAGTGGCAAACTTTCACAGAAGGAGGGGATTAAGATAAAATCCACAAAACTTAGATTCCTTTTTTTTTTTTTTTTTGGAAACCAGTGCAGTACTCCTTTTTCTTTTGCTTCTCCAACTATAAACTATCAGCATTTTCCTTCTCTCTTCCTGTAATTTTCTACAAATAATAAATGAATCAATTTAGGTATCTACCATAACTATTTGAACATTTGCTGTATTTGTGTGTTTTGTTCTTGCACCTCTCCTACTCCTTTATCTCCTCAAAATCCTTTCCCCAATTTACCTGTTTGGATCACCTGACTGAGAACAGGGACAGTCCTCACAAAACTGGACACGTAGGCATTGATTGTCAGCTTTCCAGCACTATCAAATTATAAATATTTATCAAAACCAATGACTAAAACTACTACTACTCAGTAGGATAAATATGACCTTGTAAAATAGATTCTTTTTATGTACACTGAAGGACTGAAGAGGCGGAAAGAATCAGCTGCACTGGGAGGCAGAACAGTATGGTTTTATGTTAAAGGGGATTGGGCAGTAGAGATGGGAAATGCTGTGGGAGACCTGCATAAACTTTCCCTTCTCTGAAGCCTCAGGGCCCCACTACAGTGCAAGCCCTGAAAGCTGATCTGATAAACTATAACTTATCTCACTATTAGTCCAAATATAGCTGGAATAGCAAGAGTTATTTTGGAAATATTTCAGCCAGAACATCTCTCTGGAGTCAGAACTGTATCACAGAGCAATAGATAGGCATTGGTGGCACCGCTCCAAGATGAAATACATCCATAAAAATTTTCAAAGGGACTATAACCTGTGCTTTAAAGTCTCAGAGAGCTGAATTACTATTGCTTGCTATAAAAACGAAGACCTGACCCACTCCTGAGGGTTCCCTGTGATGCCTGCAGAGTATCACTGTATTCATATTGCAGGATCAGGGCCACAGCTGGAAATTATAAGTGTAGGAACAAGGACTGTGATGAAGCTCAAGTTCATCATGGCACATCTCTGGAAAAGCATTCTGAAGAGAAAATCAGAAGAGAGTCTCTGGAGAATGAAAAAGAGGCATATGCAAACGGTGAAGAGAACTAGCTATTTATCACACGACAAACTGAAAAATATACACCATCTGTTTTCATTGCCAGACTCACATACATAGACTGGGCTACAAGAAAACCTTTTGTAACTGTGCTGCAAGTCGAATCTCCACATGCAATGTAAGGCAAAATGCCTTTGCCTCACAGCCAGCGTGGACTCCTAGCCCCCCACAACATACACCCTATTACTACCTGATGAATCTGCATTAGGAGCAATATTTTTGCCCACAGTTTGACTCCATCATCATTTGAATGTGTTTAACGCCCCAGCACTGAAATGACAGGAACGTGTATTGAAATGAGACCCACACAACTTGCAAATCTGGCTACGTCCAAGAGGAACATGAAAACTTGTACCAGGAGTGCAATTTTCAATTACATCAGTATCTCTATCACAATCCCTTCCTCCTCTTCCCTGCAAGATGAGCAATTTGCCACCATTTTTTCCATATACTTTTGAAGAACTTTACCGGTTTACAGAGAGAGCTGCTCACTGCAACGTTACACCGTATACTATACATGACAAATTGCCTGTTCAACTGCAAATTATCTCAGTACAAATGATTTTGAAAGCACATCCCATGAGAGAACCATATTTAGTATCTGAGATTTCAGGAGACTAGTTAATCGACGTGTTTAGATGAGGGCTATTTGTTTCTAAAGGAAGATTATCTCACAGGTTTGGAAAGCTGCACGGATACATATCTCTTGATGGCTTATACTGTGATAGTTCCTTAAAATTACACTCTACAGTACGCTAGCAGATAAAACATTTTTATACTTCAGTACAGCGAACATTAAACACACTGTATTTGCACAACTGATTATCTGAAATAAAGACACAACTACCAGTTACTCAATTCAGACAATTCATCCCACAGACAAGCTGTGCAGGGCAACAAAATCCAGAAAGGCAGTGTTTCTAGAGTTATTATTTACATTGACATTCATGTAAGTCTGATTATTAAAATATTTATATGAGCATTTTAAGAGAGGCTACACAATATAACTTTCTAATGATCAGAGGAGATGATTGTTGGCCAAGGTTAGTACCACCGCCCCATGCAAATCTTGTGCTTCATTTGTACAGTAGAGAGATGAAGAAAAAGTCCACAGGATAATCAGAAAGAATTTTGAAATGTAGCACTATTTTGGGGAGGGGGGGGGTGATAAAGAAAAAACCCCAACCCTAGGTCATGAACCAAACTGCCTGTGTTTTCTAGGACTGTTGAAGCATTTTGTTCTGTTTTATTATACCATCACAGATTGCTTTTGAGAAAGATTAACCAGTCAACAAACAATCCCCGGGTTTTGAGTTGCTTTACTGGTTCACATTAAAATGTCAGGAAAGCATTTCCCTTTGTGATGTTCCTACTGTCTTTTATCAGAAGCAATTCCCTCTGAAGTCTGAAACAACTTTGCTGATTCTTGATTTTTGGATGTTGAACACTATCAGCCTCCTCAGCTGATATGACTTGAGCCAGTCTGTACTGCGTCCTCTACAAAGGTCACAGCAGGTTCAAGTATTTTCTGTAATAGTGCTTTTTCATCTATTTTATTTGTTTGCATAATGCAGCACGGCTGAAGTGTCAACCCCGTAATGCAATCTCTCTTAGCTCTAACCTGATTTTTACAGATTGCAGTGAAATGCAGAGAGTATGTTCAAACCTTCTTGTTCAAAAATCCTTCCCACCCAGGCCAAACATTCACCTACATACATGGTAGCATGAAAAATACCGGGACACGGTAGGTGAGCTTCAAGTTGGCACTGCACAGGGAATAAGATCCAGCATGTACCAAAATCAACAGAAAGCTAGTCATTGATATCAGTGAATCGTAGGTCAGACTATCCACAAAATATTTATTCAGTCAGCATTCTCTTTTTAAGGGGAACGCTGCAACTTACTGAATAGAGCTAGCAGCATGAAGATTGCAAATGCAGGCTGCTCTAATCAAAATTAGAAGGATTTAAAGAAGTTTGAGTATGGGGGAAACACATGAAATACTGATAAAATTTTGACACGAAGAAAGCCCAGAAGTAGGTAGCTTACTTCTTTAGAACTTCCATATCATACTGGTGGCAGAAAAAGGGAAAAAAGTTTAATATCCAGGCTTAATAGAGACACAATTTCTTCTGGTCATGATGCCAGGTTGGGAATACCAACTGTTAACAAGTCAGCTCTCTCCAGCACTTCTCAGCTTTGAAGTGGTGACTGTTATTTGGATGTACAGACATGCTACATCTCAAGTGAAGGTCAGCAGCCAGGATTAACTGATGATATAAGCAGAAGCGTGAAATTGGATAATCAGGAAACTGTGCTGAACAACAGACTTTCAAAATGTTAACACTTTAAAGAATCAGATCTCAAGCAGGACCATCTCTCAGTCCAGAGAGATACACCTATACTCATCAGCAAAAGCACAAGCTGGTGCAGAGGCACATGCACAAGGTGAGAACAATGGAAGGAGTAGGAGACAAAGCTACCCTAGGGCAGCTCAGCCCCCTCTTAGTGCTGCTGAGGGTGACATGCACGTGTTAAATCACATGAGAGGATACTGGTTCATGCCTGGACTAATCCACAACTCTATTTCCCACACATCCGTATCACAGATGGCCCAACACTGCAGGTGTTGTCTGAGATTTTTTTTGGCCTTGTCACATTAGTTGTAAAACCATAGAAAAGTAAGACAAATTTAAGGTACCTTTTCTACAGAAATGTTAACAGTTACAAGAGGAGGTAGTCTAGCTTTATTGATAACAGAAGTTTCACAAAATCAGGAGTTTGATTTTCCATGAGAAGGCATTCTGATTTAATATGTCTGGCTTGACATTCATTCAAGCTGAAAATGAAATAAGAGATAGTGACATATTTTACAGAAGCAAATGAAATTAGCAAAGCATTTTATTTTTCTGCAGGTCACTGCAGGAAAGCCCTGAAGTATCTTCAAAACAGCAGACAGAATTTGGGCTCTAAATACTATTACTACTGACTTCTTGACAGGTCTGGTCTCTACATGTTTTGTATGGTCACATCAGTGTTAGTTTACACACAAAAGTTTTCAGGATTGCTAAATACACAATAAATCTAACACCACAGTTTAAAATACAGGCACAACCCATTACCTGCAAATATAATGGATAAACTGGCAGATCAATTCTGTTTTAGAGTGGCCAATGACCACTTTTCACAAACACAGCTGTGACTGTTTCTAACATGCTCTAGAATATCCTCAGGATAGCCAATCAGGCAACTCACCAAACAGGGCTCAGGGAACATGCAGCTCTAGGTTTAGGGAGCAAATATTTAAGTTTGTAAATAAATCTAAGTATAGTGTTGTAATCTCTTAAGCAACGATTCTGGATGAATTTCTGCCACAGGACAGCATTGCCAGTGTTATTCAAACCTTTGCAGAAAGAACAAAACCAAAATCTAAATGGATTTCAGGATCATTGTGGCCTACTGTCAACTTCAGTGGCCAAACAGATGGGGTTCTTTTGTTATTTTGTACAGACATGCACACACACACACAGGTAGGTAGACAATGTATACATATAATTTTTGTCAGCATTTGAGAGAAAGTATATTACTGATTTTAGATTTACAGCATGAAAGGTCTGTTGAATGGAGGGTTTCTTTCCTTCTCAAAAACCTGGAGCTGTTTCTTTCTTTTGTTAGAAGGTATTGCTGTGACTTTTTAAGCCAAGCTTACAGGTGTTTTAATTCAAGGTGTATAAAATAGTTCTGCTTAACATTGTTCAAGAAGGCCAGCAGGTAAGTAGTAAACATGCCTCTAGGGCTAGTTAATTTACTTCCATTGAAATCAGAAAGAAGTGAGAATACCTGAAGTGTCATGCTACAATCACAAGCCAACTCTGGTCACTTGCCTCTATTAGAGGAATACTTAGAAAGAATAAGGAGAATTGTTATTACGTGAACAAAAAGCAGCACAGGATATCTTAATCTCTGAAGCAAGGATATTTGGGGTGAGTTTAATATCCTTTTTAAGTCCTTTCCATGATACAGAAGCTTAGCTTTGAAGGTCGGTAGCAAAACTAGCTGTTATTTTAAAAATATAACATCAGGTAGGAGTGTTTATATTCTGAGTCTCCCTTCCATGAATACTTTCACTGCTGTGATAGCTGGATGCTTCAGGCAGACTCCAGGATCTCCCAACAGTAAGAGTGTTTGTATGCAGCTACACTCCTCTTTTATTTGAAGATTAAGCTGCTGCTGAATATAACAAGTAAGGGGCTGTGCAGAGAGCTATGAGCTAAGCAGTCCTGGGAAGGACAAAAACCTGTACTATTGCTCCTGTACTCTAGGGTTGAGGAGATCTCTGCATCTATTTAGCAAGCACAGATTACCCGATTCTGTCAAACACTAAACAAAAAAGCAGCCCCTCCTTCACATTTATTTCCTGTCCTACAAGAAGAGAAGGATCCCTTCTCACAGAATAAAGGGACATCTGTAGAAGGCTTAGTCTCCCCTGTTTTCCTACAGGACGGCGTTAGAGCCTGCTATTATGATTAGGCCCTAGATATAGCCTTATGCTGCTGACCTTCACTTGAGATGCAGCATGTCCATACATCCAAATAACACTTTGATACTAAGGATAAATCTAAACATTAAAATAATACAAATAAGATCAAACAACATCAGCTTCCTATTCAGTTTAATAAAAACTTCTTTCCCCTTTGAAATTACATACATTACATTGTTCCATTCAGACTATGATTCTGTACTACTGGACAGATAAATAAAATATGCATAAACCGAACATGCAAGAATAGCTTCAGTTTAAAAAGCAAAATAAAGCTTTTCATCCTGAACTAACTAAATACCAGGGTGTGCTGACTCTGAAGTTTCCAAGGTAACTGAGTAACATCCCTGCAGGCTTAATGTTAGAGCTCGCAGTCTTACAATGTTTAATTTACTGCTGTTGCTATGGTCAACTTTGGCCAGTGCATAAGAGGAGACAAACACCATTTCAGGAGAGCAACATGCAGCCTGTAGAGGAAAACGCACCCACAGAATGTCAAGTGGCATTCGAAGAGCTATTTTGAGTTACAGATGTATCTAGCAACAGCCAAAGTAATTTTTTTTACGAGTGTAATTTTTGTTGGTGAAACAAGTAAGTGGCTATGATTATTATTTTTTTTAATTCCCTCTTTCCCCTCGATATTTACTGGTGCTTAGTCAGGTTTTTCTTCTGCCATGACCATTCTGGAGAATAGGTGGTTTCCAACTTATCAGAAACTAATTACATAATCGTAACCTAAATCTTTAGAAATGCACTTTTCCCAGTCTAACCTTTCAAGACTGCACAAATTAATCAGGGATTCTGATTAAAATATGAATAAGGTATATATGAATGTCAATTTTCCAAGTCACTGTCCCCATCTCTTTCAGAATTAAGTCCTTACTGTAACAACAACGATGCATGGAACACGCTACAGAAGTATGAAGAGTATTTTAAAGTGTACACTAAAAACAAAAATGGGAAAAAATAAATAAGGAAATTTACTTGAATTAGGAAAAGCTATGCTGCCAAAACCTTTGCTAACTTTGGCTCTACATTCTTGTTACACCGTGTAGTGACAGCCCAATAGGCTAACAAAAACTTTCTCCTAGAAGATGAAGTCTTGGGAAGCAATCCAATTCCAAATGCTTTACTACCAAATGCAGACTAGCGCTGGGCATACTCCATGAAGAAAGCCTTATCTAACACAGGATTTATGCATCTCTAAATTAGGCACTGCAAAACCTAGATCACATGCACTGGCCTCCCGAGTGATATAAAGCTGTCGAGGTAAGGCACCTGGAGATGCATACAAGTTCTGGGCTCTCTATACCATGCATGGGATAGTCAGGCACCCCAGAGTGCTATACAAAAAACCACAACATTAACCTGGAGCTAATCAGTAGGAGGAAGGGAAAAAAAAAGCACTGAAAGAGCAACAAGACTCAACAACTCTTTTCCAGATTCCAGGTGTACTCAGGACCACAAGACCAGAGTTTCACAGTTCCCTCTCAATTGAAGGTGTTCCAAAGCATCCCTGTTAACATGTTTTAACATCTGAAAAATGGAGGAAATAATAATGTTAAGGCTCACATTTAACAGAGCAGATAGACAGTAATCAGTTCAGGATACAAGCTTATGCTACCCGGACAGTTTCTACATGGACTGACTGTTCCAAATAGCTCAACAATGGATTAGTTGTAAAAATACCAAGGCAGTCCTAAGAACGTGGCGGAATGTCCTGTAGCATGGCCCTATCTCTAAGCTAACTGGCCTAGTTGGAATCTACAAGGCAGTACGGGTACACGTGCTTTCTTTCTGGTCCACCGACTTCCATCTCTGGAAGTTTAAACAGAGGCAGTGAACTCTGCTGTACAGACCACTCAATAGCTCCCCATTCCTGGAGGGTGAAGAAGCATTTCAACATAGTCAGACCCCATCCTAACTATTAAGTTACATCACACACTCACCATGTTTTAGAAGAACATGACAACAGGCACAGATTACTTTGAAAGTATGCCCAAAACACATCGACAAAAGTCGGACACTGCTGGATCTTTGACAATCCAGAGAACTGCACAGCACGCAATGCAGTATGCCCTAGTTACTATTCAGAGATAGCAAAACATTATCTCTTCACTGGTCAACTGCTGCTCTTTCTGCTGTGGAGTACTCATTTGAGAGGAGGAAGGCTTTGTTACCCACAATGGAGAGGAAAAGTCCAGTATTGTCTACAAACACATAACAATTTTGAATAATTTCAATATAAAGAGTCATATGTAGTTTACACAAAGGAAAAAGGTCATGAAACATTCAATAAGCCCTGACGTTTCATTTCCACTAGTGGTGGATATGAAGTGAAATCTCAGTTATGTCAAGTCCCATATGAGGATTACAAATTTACAAGCCAACATTGAAAACGATATTTCAAAAGAAACAGCAGAGCAAAACAAATGCCCAGCTCTTTCAGAGCCTTTCCTTCAGAAAGTTTTTTTCTTTTTGCTATCATCTTTTGCTATTTAAAAGAATCTTTCTAGTAGTAAGGACAATTTTACTGCCTAATCATGTAATTCTTATCTAAAAAGACTCACAGTGCAAAATTGCTGAACTGCATAAAACCAATTGCTTACATGAGCTTCAGCGCCCAAAAGTAAAGAAGGCACCAATATAAAAAGAAACTTTACAAAGAACTTCTGGGCGATCCTAGAGCTACGGACCAGCAAGTCTTACTTCCACAGAAAGCAAATTGGTAGATATTACAATGGAGGAGAACATAAAAAGACACGCCAATGAACAGGACATACAGAGGAAGAGTTGATGTGGCTCTTGCAGAGGGATGTCATGACACAATCTATTGAGTTCTGTCAAGAGTCAGCCAGCATGCAGGCAAGCATGACCTAGTTGATATAACGTATTTTGCTCTTTGCTTTTTAAAAGTCTTTTGATAGAATCCCTCATCAAAAGCCCTTAAATTAGCTAGTCTTTCACACAGTACTGGGGAACGTCCTCCTGCAAGTAACTAAAAATCAAAGGGTAAAATAAAGTGATGGCTTTTTACGGTGGGTAGATGCTATCAGTGAGCACTTCTTCTCTGCAATCTGTGCTTTTTAACGCATCCCTAATGGAAAGGAAGAATCAGTAAGGTATTTCCATTAAATCATTTTGTACTGCCTGCAATCTAAGTGTTCCTCAGTCCCCTCAAACCAAAGCTCTGCACAAGCACGGAACCATTAATAAATACATGTGCCTATATGAAAATGTGTTTCCAACTAAAGGTACAGCCTGCTTGCCATTCTTACTGGTCACCGAATACGAACTACAGAATCTGAGTCCTCACAGTAGATCACAAGAGTGTAGGGATTTCCCTGAATTCTTCAAATTTACTCAACATTTGAATGACTTGTTTCAAACCCACTGAACAGTCTTGGGGTCTAAATGAAAATTCATACTCTTACTTTGTTCTTGAAACAGAAGAGAGATTTTGTAACACTGCATCACCTGCTAGTTATTCACCTCACTCAGTTTGTAGTTTCTGCTAACCTTACAGTACTGCACAGCTCTACCTAGGAAATGCGCTATCATCCCTGTAAAAAAAAAAAAAAACACACGGCTTTCCAAGCAGCTCAGCTGCACTGGCCACCATCATATCTCAGTATTCTTCTGAAATGGTTAAATGGCTTTCAGCTCATGAACACCAGAATTTCTGAGAAGTAATTCCATTCCAGTTTTATCTTTCTAACTTGTTAATCTACTGAGGAGAAATGTGAAATAGTTTCCCACCACTGAATATTTCTATGAAGAAATAACAAATAAATAAGAAATAACATTGTAGAGAGTGACAACACAAAACTACTAAGGAACAAGAAAGTCATTCTAGATATTTTAATATTTAAAACTACATATATTTTTGGAGTTGTTTATATTTGATTTTAAAACTTGAAATACTCTTTTAACTAACTTTTTAAGCAGGCGGTATTAAATGTTAAACCAAGATCACATGGTTTATTCAGGCTCTGGAAACATTCGCACATCTCCAAAACAAATTCACGTACAGCTTTGTCCATAATGATAACTGTGAGAGCTGGTTTATTTTTATAGACCGTTGCTAAAGCACTGGTGGACTAAAAATAAATTCTGTCAAACAATGATACTGTATTGTCAAAATCTACAACAAACAAATACTTTTCATAGATCATCCAAATCAGGGGAGTGAAAATGAACTGTTATTTTTGAGAAATAATAAATGAAGACTTAGTATAGATAAAGATTCAGAAACATCTAGAGCTGTTAAGACACCAGCCAGGGGTGAGGAGGCATGTATGTTCTAACGACCTTAGTTTCTAATGATATACAGCATGCATGTAAGGTTCGCTAGTCTACAGTTTTCTAGATTGGCTGTGGAAGGCTTTTTGTCATTTGTAATCTATGAGAGACTGTGCACCCTCCATGGAGGTTGCCTCTCTTTCAACTCAAGGGCCTTTCTGAATTCTCTCATTTCACTTGCTCTGCTCTTCCGAAGCTCAGTGTCCATGTGCTAAGTGTTACTAACCTGGCTGTTCTTAGGACATCAAACACAAGCAGTCAGTGATCTCTACTGAACAGTCTCTACTTGTGTCTTAAATTAGTTCTCACTTGCGACTTACCACCACTGACGCAAACCCACTGTCTTGAGCTTTTCTTCAGCAAGGCCAGTATGACATCTATTTAAGTTTTCCATAAATGGCTGCCATAAATGAGAATGTTCTCGGGGTGCAGTTGCACCAGGTTACAGGTGAGCACCTGCAATCTGGCATCTTAGCTGTACTCGATCTTTCCTTACTCTCAACTATCAATTGTTGAGGAATTCAGCTTTCCTCCCTTGATCTGAGGATTGATATTGCAGCCTACTGGTGTATTTTTATGCCTTTATTTGTATTCACTTACGTTGCTCGTGTCCTCTCTACTGAGAATTTCCAAACTTCTAGGTGTTATGGAACTTCTCGGACACACCACCATGCCACAGAGTCTCAATTGCATGGGGCTTTTTTTAGCAGTATATAAAGCCACAGCATCTTTATCTTCTCATTCCATTACATTTCTGTAATTTTTCAAGATTCCTTCTCTTTGAAGGAACAAATCCTGTGTTTTTTTTTCCTGAAACACTGCACTGATTCAAAGGCATGCATGGGTTGTTTTAACACCCTTACCTAGCACTGTGTTGATTTTCCTTTGTGTTCTTCTTTTCTCCCACAGGGGTAGCTTGTATCCCATTCTTTACTGGACACATGGATATCTTTTGCACACATCTTCCAAAAATGCCCCTGTTCAAGTTTGTGTATTTCTTGTCTTTTTTTTTTTTCCCTCAGACCCTATTTTGGGAAGGAAAAAAAACCAAAAAACCTTATTCCCATTGTATGCTAGCATTCCCAAATGACTTTTGGAGACAGAACACCATCCTGTATGTGTAGATGCTCCACTTTCCCCAAAAGAACCCACAGTGACTGAAAAACTTAAATCTACCTTTCAGACATGCTGAAACGCTGAATTATCTTTGTCCAGGCTGGACCTCCAGACTGGAAGGAATATTTCTGAGAAATACTACTAAACTTAATTAAACTTTTTATTTGGAAAAGATCCCAGGATCTTTTAACTCCACCCCTTGTGTCAAAGGAAACAAATCCTCAAAGATCAAAATCCAGTTGACTCAAAGTGATGACTATAATCTTGACTACACATACACCTGTAGGACCCCAGTTACCTTTTCCTATACCCTTGTGTTCATTTACTATAAATGAAGAATCTCTCAGGCATTCCCTCCTGCTGCCTGCACAGGCAAGAACAGTTCAACAAATCCCTCTGTTGGTTACAATGTAAAGCCAGCAGGAGATTCTAACCCAAGTGCACAACCCACCAAGGTGTACCAACATGTAACACCACTGCTTACAAGTCATCCACCAAAACAGTGAATGTGTTCAATTAAGACAGAAAATAAGTAAACAAGCAAACAACTGCCCTCAGTAAATCAAAACCCACACTCAGGATCGGAGAAAGGAAGAACAAGACATCTGAAGACCGTGCTGTACCCTCAAATTATCTGGAAGCACGGTAAGTTTTTCCCATTGTTTCTAACTGACCTAGTACAGTAATGGCATAGAAAGAGAGTCACATACATTCTATGGCAACAAACCACTGAACATCAGTGGCAGCCAGGAAGGCCAACTGTATCCTGGGATGCATCAAGCACGGCATTGCTATTTGGTCGAGGGAAGTGACTGTCCCGTTCTACTCTGCAATGGTGCGGCCTCACCTCAAGTACTGTGTGCAGTTCTGGGCACCACAGTACAAAAAGGACATTAAACTGTTGGAGAGCCTCCAGAGGAGGGCAACGAAGATGGTGAAGGGCCTAGAGGGGAAGACATATGAGGAGCGGCTGAGGTCCCTTGGCCTGTTCAGCCTGGAGAAGAGAAGGCTGAGGGGGGACCTCATCGCAGTCTACAACTTCCTCGCAAGAGGGAGTGGAGAGGCAGGTGGCCTATTCTCCGTTATCACCAGTGACAGGACCCGCGGGAACGGTGTTAAGCTGAGGCAGGGGAAGTTTAGGCTGGACATCAGGAAGAGGTTCTTCACCAAAAGGATGGTTGCACACTGGAACAGGCTCCCCAGTCAAATAGTCACTGCACCAAACCTGTCTGAATTTAAGAAGTGTTTGGACTGTGCACTTAGTCACATGGTCTAAACTTTTGGGCAGACCTGTGTGGTGCCAGGAGTTGGACTTGATGATCCTTAGGGGTCCCTTCCAACTCAGGATATTCTGTGATTCTAACATGCAAATATATCTATGAACTATTTCAAATTCATCCTCAACTATAAGCGGTGATGAGAGCAAAACGCCAGTCAAGTAAGAGTTATGTTTATGGAATACTCATAAGACTATCAGTCACTTGAATGACCATGGAAGCCCGTGACTTTTCAAATACAGCTTTACTAATGCAGAAAGACGTGCATCATAATGGATTTTGTATAGTGTATGGGTTTGCTAAAGTCCTTACAGTTCAATTAAGATGTCTGTTTCTCAGCTGTTCCTAATCATATTTCCAGCTGCACAAAGTATTTGTGGGCATTTCACAGCCATGGTCCACTAAATCCTTGTAGCCATTCTTTTTTTTTCCTCCTTTGGAAAGGAACAGAATTGAAACTCACTTGGTGCTAGTGCTCCGTATACTAGCAATGGAGGCATGTCTGCAGCTGAAGCTGCAACAAAGATGAATGAATTGATATTATTCATTAAAAGGCAAGAAAAAAATTGTGATGTTACTATATATAACATGCTGTTTATCAAGAGATTAGACAGATTCCCACTGTACAGAGCCCTGTAACATGTGATGAGCATCACCTGCTGGCCTTGTTAATAGGCACTTAAAGGCATCTGCGAGATAGGATAGACATCCTGAAGGGAAAATCTTCCCGTGCCTTGCAGTCACTAGTTCCAGGCAGAAAGCACCATAGTAGGAAATTCAGAAACACAAATAAGCACTTGAATATATTTTACCTCCATAAAAAGCCCAGTTCCTTCAAATTAAGTAGCTTTTCAGAATTGAAGTGGTTATAAATCCCATATGGAAGACTTTTTTTTTTTTTAGATCTTAAGGGTAAGATCTTATTTTGGCAGCAGCAATGAAGACATGTCATAGGCAAGCCTTGGAAAAACTGCCTCAGCTAAGACTCCCCAGCACTTCCTACTGTAACACCATCTCTTCAGTTCTTTAAAACTTTACCAAGCTACAACTGTTTAGACTGAAATTTTCCACACTGGATTTTAGCCAATTTTGAGAGACATTTTTCAGACTTAAGTTTTTTAGCCTCTTCCGATAAAGAAGCTAGGGAAAAAACACTGCTCTTTACAGATTAATGAATTCTGCTAACCTTTCCAACAGCTTGAGAACACTAATTCTTCAGAACCAGGGGGTCACTGCGTACATTTCTTTTTTGCCAACAATGGAAAAATCCTCCTGAACTTGGCCAAATGTTTGTACATACTGCTAATTTACATATGCAGAAGAGATTTCGATTTAAGCAACTTGATCGCTCGTCCAAACGCTGTACAGGAGACAGAGAAGCCATGTATGGGAAGCATAAGTGACTGGAAGCAGACTGAAAGACATGCAAATGAGGAGCCAACATGACAGCAGAGCCATGTGGGCACAGAAGAGGGGTAAAGGGGACTAAATAGCAAAGGCTGTCTGGTAAGGTGAAGGAGTGGGGAAGCAACAGCAGGAGTTTCATCTAGGAGAAAATGCAGGGGGCAGCAAGCCAAGTCCGCACATTCCCCTCAGGAGCTGGAATGAAACCCAAAATTGCTGTCTAGCAGACAAATGGTGAGACTTGCTATCTGCAGAACTATAAGTAATATACCCTATTTCCCTGTGGACCCCAGAGAAGATAACTATGTAGTTATCTTCCCTGCTAAGATAAAAATCTTAATTCAAACTACAGAAGTCTGTTGGATTGGAAGTTATCCATCCAGATAAAGAACAACATCTGCTTTTTTTCCAACTTATTCTTCAAAAAAAAAAAGACCAAAAAACAAAGAATTTACAAGCAATAAAACAAAGTTGAAGAAAATCAATGACTGCAAAAACCAAACACTGAAAGTCTGTGCAATTTTAATTAGGCTTTTCTGTGCATGTTTTGTGAGGGAGTTTCTGAAGACACAATCACATAACTTATGTGAGATCCCCACATTATATTTTTTTTTGCAGCAAACAATGCTCTGAAAGTAAATTAGCATTGCACGTGAAAAGGAAATGCCGTCTACAGACCTTTGTTGCAGAATTTAGAAGCTGCACAAAGAAGAAGGCAGGCAGTTAAGAACAAGAAAGGACAGCCCTACAGATGATGCAGTTACAAGCTGCACTTGCAAACTGGTCGTATCCCTGCTACAGATGCAGCCCACTGGGGATGCCAGGAAACCGTGTACCCGTGTTAACAACCATCCTGAGATCATAGGACACTGACAATCTGCAGAATTATTTTGCAAATGAACTAGGGCTATGCTTAGAATAGGAGGGGCTGTCGTAGATGGCAATGTGAGAAAAAATATTGATTAGGTTAGTGTCTCCAAATAACTGCCAAAAATGGGTAGTTACATTTCTCTGCTTTCTATGACTCAGTTCACCCAAGTAGAAAAATACCTTTATCTTCCTCTTTATTTTGTAAAAAACAAAATGGAAAAATGAGATTTTTTGAACGTAACTATTCATGTAGTAAAATGAATTTAGCCTCTGTTGATACTGTTCAGGGCTATCCTCTTTTAATGTCTTTGCCTATAGTTATGTAATTCTAGCAGCTGCCAGTCACGGCATAAAGTAGAGGTAGTTGGGGCAACACCAGGAACCTGCTAGTTCAGATTACATAATTACCACTCTTGTACCTTTTCAAAGATTTTTATCCCTCGAAGTTGCATCATGACCCAAGTGCAACTCATAGACTTCTGCAGCTACCTCTCTACTCTAACTCCTTCACAGTCATAGATAAGACACACTCCCACCCCACCCCACCAGAGAAGTCATTAACGTTTAGGAGGCAAAACCACAAGGGACTAATATTCTGTTAGTCCTCACCTCATTTTGCAGAACAATAGCAAAAGGCTGGATGACAGCTGCCAGTGGAATGCGAGCCTGTTTGGCCATATCTGAAGACGACGGGAAGCAGTAGGTAGTACATCAGATATAACGAGGGCTGGCATGGCCTAGAACACCCAACAAAGCATGCTTTTATCAGTCTTTCACTGTGCAATCTGCCTGTCCTAAAGACAAACCAGAAAAACAACAACAAAAAAACAACAAGAGCATATGCTAAGTTAAATACATGCTTTTTGTTCTTCCATGGAAGCTTCTGCCCATCTTATGTATCAGCCCACTGCCTCCCCCTGTAGGCAAACCTTTTCTTGCTGTTTGAATTTAATGAAGAGATTTAAAATTAAGATTTACTGAAGAGATTTAAAAGTATCAAGAAAAAAAGCACAATTGTTATATCTCTCTCAATGGAGATTAATTTGAAAATATCCATATCTGAGGCGTTAAAAGGAAATAATATGAATGAAATCCCCAGTGAGAACGTCAACACTGTATATAAGAAAATGCAGCAAACTGATACTGTCAAGACCACGCTAATGAGCTAGCTCTAATTCAGAAGGTAGGATACCAGTGTTAACATGACTATGCTCATATATCCTGCAAGATACAGTGTGCTAAAATCACTACCCTATTTTTTGTAGCACACTTAGCTCAGTTCCCTCAATGAGAAACTGCGTTCTGCACTGCAGACAAGAGCACTGGAAGTCCAAGCAGTTCAGAAACTACCTTATGTTCCTTTTTTTTTTTTTCTTTAAACCATCAGGCTGCAGATCTGCTCAGTTTCTTGAGAGGAATTTCTTTGTTCATTAGAACTGCATTATCCCATTCTCAGATAATGTTCAAAAATCTTGATGTGTTCATATGTTTTGTATAGCTTATCCAAGCGCTGATCAATTAATGCTGGACTAAATGATACCATCAGTTTTATCTATATTGAAGTATCAAGTCTGCTGTCAGGAGCACACAGTATGGTACTTACAGGGTCTAGGCTGAAGCAAATGGAGGTACACTAGCCAAACAAAAACACTAAGCCAACTAGACAGGCTCATACTATGTCCCTATGGTTTGAATAGAATTTTCCAAAATTCTTATCTTAAAACACAACGATGCTAGAGTCAGTGCTTTTTATAGCATCCATCTTTTAAAATTTCAGAAGAATCTGAAGAGGGCTTTTTACTTGAAAACCTTGAAAAAGTTTACGTTAAGAAGTTGTGTCAATTATGCATATTACTTTAAATTCCAGAAAGGGCAGAAAAGGTGAGGGCAAGGTGATCTCACAGCTTTCACTGGAATTAACCAAAAGTTTAAGAACTCAGTTCTCCCCCCTCTGCTTCCACCCCACACACACACCTGGGAACAATTTTCCCATTTTATGTCCAATTTAGAGTAAGAAGCACCATTTTCAGGTGACAACTGTGGGAATTTAATCATATATACATATATTTATTTCATTTCCCCCAAAGCAGTAACAGGGACAGTTACCTTGATCTTGGATTACACAGTCTGTAGTGACAAGAGGAGGAACCTGTCCTCTTGTGTTTGTAGCATAGATCTGCCCTCCCCTAGAAGCTTTGTCATTTTCAATTACTTGAATCTGATTAATAAGAACCAAGAACAGTGTGAGAAAGGTTGGCCATGGATTCAGTTACATCCATAAAGAGTTAGACCAAGTAAAATTATTGTCTCATACAGAGGTGCAATAAACCCATCACATACAAACTTCTAGGATAGTTAAGAACTAGAAAACTATATAGACACAGCTGAGCAGTGTAACTCACAGCTACAGTTGCCTGTTGGAACTCTGCAGAGGTAACACTACCCATAGGGGTTGACCATACCTATATACAGTGAACAAGGGAGTTGTTCAAAGCATGTTGACTGCTGGAGTCAGACATTTTCAGGAGAGTCTAGCCAGCAAACTGAATAGAGTGGTTGTGTTAAATAAGCCTTGTTACTGAATGTGGCCTTCCAAGATCAAACAAGTGATAACAGGTTGCATCACCTTACTCAGATGTCACATATACCAGGTTATCTTTTGTACGGCCATAATTGTGCCAAAATCTGTTCTTAATAAACGAATGTGTGGGTAATTCATCTGATTGCAATAGTGGGAGGGGTTGGCCCTCAATTCCTGCCCACTAGGCTCTGTGCACAGGACGGTTAAAAAGTGAATGATAAGCTACGGAGAGTACCACGTTCCTAGCTGAGCTATATGTCAGCACTGCAATTTAGAAGGTAGTAATTTCAATCCTCAAGAAAAGCCTGTCTGGCCATGAGGTAGTATGTCAACCCTGGAACTGAGTGTTTTCATTCCCTGAGTCATACTACCATGTTGTGAGCTTCCTCCTAGAAAAAAAAGTAAAGGAGAGCAATCACAGAAACTTCTGGTGAAGCAGCTCTAATCATGTGCAGGTTTATTCTGGTTGAAGACTAGTTAATTATTTTCATGAAATGCTCATGAAACTGGCTTTACTACTTAACAAATTCCCTTTGTGTACACTTTCTATACTGTCACTTCTGCAGTCCCTCATGCTTAAGTTTGATACTTTTCAGGGTACAACTGAAGTTATATAAATGGGTATATTGGTCCACACCATGAACTGGATCACTAAGACAATACCACTATTCCTTCTCATCCTCAAAGGAGTTATCTTTTCAGCTATCAACTTCAGTGTGTAGCCTAACAGCTGTGAGAAAGAGGAAGGAGGCAGAGAATTTCTGAAACTGCCTTTGCCACTGCTGCTTGTATCCCATGCAATTGTATCTTTACACTGCACAAGAAATTCTAATAATAGCTGGGGAACTTCAGAAGCCTCTGCTGGAAAGCAAACAGAAGAAAAACAAAATTAGTCAGCATGGAGTCTATTGATCATTGTCCAAGAGGTATTTCCTAACACACTGGAATTAATCTACAGCCTGTAACATTTTCATTCTCCTTAAAGTTTTTTTATTGCGATTTAAATACACAATACATTCCTCGGAGCTTGTTATATCTTCTGCTTGATTACTTTTCCCTGCCTGCTTGGCTTGTATACTTATCACTAACTCTTGCATTAGAAGGGAAAAAGGCTTTGTTCTAAAAAGGTCTGCTGGCTGAAAGAAGCAAACCACTTTCAAGACTTGGCTCTGCAAAGGATCAATGCACCATGGTATTCTGCAGTTAACTGACCTAAATATATCATTGTTCTTGGAAATAATTGTTGACAAAGCCCAGATGCTAGTTTTCATAGCTGTTGTCAGAGAACATATCAACCTCTAACATATGTAAGAAAATATAAATCAACAATGGCTACAGATAAGAAGTAAATTTATCTGGCAACACTACTGTAATTGTATAATGTAAATATAACAAGAGAAATACACATGGTCATACTTACTCCTCATTCTGAGTTAGCTTTTTGCCCTTTGCAGACATTGACCCAGATCATGTTTCTTTTAAACATGTCATTTTGATCCTCTCTGTGCTGCTAAAACAAACCTTTTAACCTATTTTAACAACACTGTCATAGTCAAGGCTGTTTATTCTACATGTGTAATTGAAACAAGACATCAGTCCACGCTTTTGTGCCAGACCTCCCGCTCCCCTGATGCCTTTTTTTTTCCTAAACTTATTATACAAGATGATTTTGTACTTCTTAAGTAAAAGCACCACACTGAAACACTGAGAATGGTCAGCCTATTCAGGGCACTATTACCTACATTTGCTAATTATACAGAAATTCGCTTAGGTGTTTTTTTTTTGTGTGCGTTTTTTTCTTTTAACCACAATGGTGGCAATTGCAGTTGTTACACTAACCTCTAAATGATTACAAAAAAAAGCATTTTTCCAAGATATTTTCAGTTTTTCAGTAAAACCATCACTGGATAAAACAAAGGAAAATCCCAGTATAAGGAAGCAAAGCTACACCCTACTAGACAGGATAAGGATTTTACACAAGTGATTTTTTCCCCCTCCCAGTAAAACACAAACCCTTTCCTGTACAGTAGTACTGCTTCAGAGTACTAGTAGAGGAAGGGAAGATTCCTTCATCCAGACAAGCTTACAGTGTGGTGGTTAATGCACCTAAGTAGAAAGTCCTGTGTCAAAGCTACAAGATAGCCTGCTTCACGAATCCTGACTCTCCAAGGACCTTTTAACGTGCTCAGCTGATTGCCAAAACCTGTGTAAGTGCGTGCATCAGTGTGCTTTCCCCATGAACTCAGCACATTCCCCCCCCCCCCACTTTGATCAGCTGTTTCCAATAAAAAACCAATCAAGTTAAACAGAGCCTGCATCTGACAAGTTATTCCTTTGGGTAATAATTAGACTACTTTATTCAAGAAAGATTGACAATCCATATCTTGTTTTATTTTTCATCTAACACAATTCTAAAAAGAAGAGGCTTTGTCCCACCAGTGCACATTAAGGCAGGCTTCAACTTCAGAGCCTTCTGAACCTGTAGGAAGCTTAAGCATTATGTATACTCTGAGCTACTGAAATCCTTACAAGGGTGGAAAGATGCTCAAGCAAATAGTTCTGGTTGCCTGTGGAACTCCTACAAACAGTGACATGGCTTTTGAGCATGGGACTTCTCAGCTTTTCCATGTTTGCAATTTTAGAGTTCACATACCTGTGCTCTGCACCAGTCCTACTTTAGGTGTCTACCTGTTAGTAAGTTTAAGCCTTGGATCTTTCTGGAGTGGAAAGGAAAGGTGACCAGCTGCAGAGAATGCAAGTAATCTCCCATTACTCCTTACTGTCATAAGGAGAACTTTGTTGGGAATTCCTATTAACGTACTCTGAGTTGTGGGTATGTCCTGTATCAGCTAAAGTTATAAAGCCTCTTCAGTTCTAAACCTAGCACTATGTGCTACTCCCTTATTCCAAACTGACAACACAAAGTAAAAAGCCCACGTAGTTAAAAGACTATACAAAAATTGCAACATAACCTGTAAACCAAGCCATGTAAATGCAATGGCATTAAATGGAGCAGAAATTTACTTTCATAAAACATTAGTGCCACATCACTTACCGGGCTTGGAACAGAGTCAGGAGCAAGCTGCTTCTGCTGCGGACCAGAGAGCTGTGCTGGACCTCCAGGAAAGGCACCAGGATAAGACAGTTGATATCCTGCCATCTGAGGGCCATAGTTTGCTGCACAGTTACAAATGACCATTGATATGAAGTATTTAAGTTCTGTTATCAATTTTAACATCAGTTTTTTGCCATACAAATCATTCTTACTTCTGCTAAATGCAACTTCTTCCTTTCTGTTTTCAGCAAGTACAAGAAATGGGTTATTTTAGCTCATGCAGGTAAGGTATTTAAAGGTAAACATAAAGCTAGGTGTGACAACTCTAGTTCCAAAATTTTTCAATTATATTTTTTGAGTATAATTAAAGTTTTTGCTATTATATAGCAAAGTAGGATTGCTGGTAGAGTTTATTACAGCTACTCAAACCAGGCCTTTCATAGAACGGCTTTTGTTGGAACGGACCTTACAGACATTCCAGTTCCAACCCCTCTGCCACAGGCAGGGACTCCACTTGTTCCAGTACCTCAGCACCTTCAGAGTGAAGAATTTCCTTTAAATCTTCACTCTTTTAGTTCAAAATCATTCCTCTTTGTCCTATCACTATCTTCCTTTATAAAAAGTCACTCTCCACCTTTTTTATAAGCCCCCTTTAAGTACTGAAAGGCTGCAGTGAGGTCTCCCTGGAGCCTTCTCTTCTCCAGGCTGAACAGCCCCAGCTCTCTCAGCCTTTCTTCACAGCAGAGGTGCTCCAGCCCTCTGATCACCCTCACAGCCCTCCTCTGGACCAGCTCTAACAGATCCACATCGTTCTTGTGATGGGGGCCCAGACCTGGATGCAGCACTCCAAGTTGGGCCTCATTCCCTCCCTTGACCTGCTGGCCTCACCTCTGTGGATGCGGCCCAGGATGCAGTTGGCTTTCTGGGCTGCAAGCAGGTACTGAAGGTTCATGTTGAACTTTTCATCCACCAGAAACCCACCAGATTGGTCAGGCAGGATTTGCCCTTGGTGAAGCTGTGCTGGCTGTCTCAGACAGCTCCTTGTCTTGCATGTTCCTTGACACTGCTTCCAGGAGGATCTGTTCCATGAACTTCCCAAACACAGAGTCAAGGCTCCATAGGTGAGGCCTGTAGTTCCCTGGGTCCTCCTTTCCATCCTTTTTTAAAAAGGAGAGCGATGCTTCCCTTTTTCCAGTCACCAGGAACTTAACCTGACTGCCAGGACTTTTCACACATGATGGAGAGTGGCTTGGCAATGACATCAGCCAGTTCCCTCAGGACCCTGGGATGCACAGCATTGGGCCCCATAGACTTGGACCTGTTCAGTTCCATCACGTGGTCTTGAACCTGCTCTTTGCTTACTGTGGGAGGGACTCTGCTCCCCCAGCCCCCGCCTTGAGGTTCAAGAATTTGAGAGGTGTGTATGGGAAACCTGACTGGCAGTGAAGACTGAAGCAAAGTTGTTGAATACCTCAGCCTTCTCCATGTCCCTTGTTATCAGTTCTTCCTTCTCATTTATCAGAGGGTGTTACACTCTTCTTGGCCTTTCTTTTCTGGCCAGTTACCTCCAGAATCCCTTAATATCTATATTAATTTATTAATAATCCCTTTAACATCTTTAACAGGTTCATCTGCATTGGTGAGCACCAGGTCCAGTAACACTTCTCAGGTTGGGTTGCCTAATACCTGGACGAGGAAATTATCCTCAATGCACTCCAGGAACCTCCTGGATAACTTACAGCCTGCTGTGTGGCTTTCCCAGCAGAAATCCGGGTGGTTGAAGCAGCCACCCATCAGGACGGGTGCCTGTGTGTATGATGCTTGTTGCAGCTGAAGCAGGAAGGCCTCATCAGCAGGCTCCCTTTGATCAGGCGGTCTGTAGGAGATGCCAACCACAAGGTGTCCTTTATGGGTCTGGTCCTTAACCTTTACCCACATGCTTTCAGCCTGTCTGTGGCTGTTTCTCAGAGCCAGCTCTGTGCAACCTATCCATTTCTCAACATCCCTGCCCCTCCTTTCCTGCCTGTCTCTTCTGTAAAGCTTGTAGCCCTTGATTCCAGTGTTCCAGTTGCATCAGTGAGAATCTCCCTACTAACATCAGTCAATGCAAACCAGCCTAGTTAGTTTGACAATTAAAAAGCCAGCTGTTTTACTCACTTGTGACAGGTGATTAAAGCACGCTCTTTGTATTCAATTACAAATCTTTATTGCTATAGTAAAGAGGAGTATCTAAAAAGGAGTATATGACTCCTTTCTACAATATGTTGTACCCTTACCCAATACTAAACACACATTGTTTCTGATACAAATTCATCTCCTTTTTCTTGTTAAGTTCTCAATAGAGCGATGAACTTTTGAGCAAAACTATATCCTACCTTGAATGCACTGACAGGCAATAACAACTTCCATTCTACAAAAAGGTGGTTAAATTTTCATTTTTCCAAGGCAGCGGAACATCAGCTGTGAGTGGTCACAGTTCCACCAGTGATTCTCAATACATTTATTTGTTTGTTTTCAATTAGATACCAAACATCATTCTTTACCTTGCTGAGGACGATATCCAGGCCCTGGAGGCTGTCCTGGAAGCTGTTGCAAGTTAGGATTTGGGGAGCCAGATCCAGGGATCCCATCTTGTCTGGCCATAGTAGGCAACGAAGGCTGAGCACAAAGGCCACAAATTATTTGCTGGTGGAGGAACCTGTGATCCAGGTGGCAAGGCCATTTGCTGCTGCGTTGGAGGTGTTGGCTGTGGACACTGAAAAGATGCTGGATGCCCAGAAGATGTATGAGAGCTCGGAGTAGTGCCAGGACCTGAGCAAGAAATTATTTATCAAATGAGTCAAAAATGACAACGTACTAACTCTGTGTGAATGACATTCTATTTTTACTCCATATATTTGTAACATACAAGGAATATTGAGTTACATACTGACATGCTTCATTAAGCAGATCATGAATGTCTGTTCATAAAACAAATCAGACCTCACAGCTGAAGTATGAACTGACTCAGATGTTCAATTTTATTTCCTTCAGCTCTATTTTCAATAAAACCCTACAGCTGGGGTGGGTGGGGAAAGGGAGAAGGAGGCCAGCCTTCAATAATTCTTGAAGAGAATACACATAAATCACTATTGGCTTTTGATATAATATTTAAATTCTTAATGTGAAACAACATTCCTTTTGGCTTAATAATCAATTTCTCTTATGTAGTATTTTTTTGTTTGTTTGGTCTTCCCATTTCACCATGACAAACTAAATGAAAGTTAAACCCACTCAATCTGTTTTACAACCAACTTCTGGTTTTGATGTTAAAAGATGAAACGTGTGGAAATTATTTTGCACGCACTGGTGAGGAATAGTTTGTTGCTTGTAAGATCCAGATTCCAATTAGAATTAAGACGACCCTGCAAGTGGTTTTCTTTTTGAGACTTAAAATCTGTAAGTGTTCTTTACTTTACAAAACCTGCATTTTTAGTCAAACATCCCCCAAAAGACCTATGTCAAATTAATTTTCAAGTATGCTAAAAAAATAGCAAATTACGTTTGGAGCAAAAGGACTAATGTTAATAAACAAATACTAAAATGTATCTTCTGTCAGACTTGTGAACTGAAAAAAGTGTCACATGCAAACCATGCTCAGGTTCTCCACTGGTACACACAAACATTGATCCAGCAGCATAACAAGCCATGAATTTCAGTGCTCGGTCAAGTTACACCAACTTAGCCGTACCTCTAAGCAAAAATCAGAAGAATAAAACCCAACATAGGGGCATAACTATAAAGACCCCATGTCTTCAGTGCTCTGGAGGGTATCTCAACATTCCCGCATGTAACAAGATAAGGAAGAACGTTACAAAATTGTTGCTGGAGGCAATGTAACAAAGGCAGGAAGAAAAATAATTCTTTTTGCTCTAAATAACATGAGTTGCTGCATATGAAGTGCTGAAACAGCTGAATATGAAGTGCTGCTGTAGAGGTGCTGGGCCACATTTCATCCTGTATAGAACTATCTGACTTAATTGTGCACTTGCAGTTCAGTACACCAAGACTGAATTCAAGTCAAAGTTATTTTTTCTAAGGTGAAGAACCAAGTTTTCACAAGCCATTGTGCAAATGGAGAGTCAGACCCCTGGCAGTTACACAACTTTCATTAAACTCAAGTTAGTAACCTGTCAAGTCAGAGAAGGAACAATGATATAGCATCAGTGCAGCCTGAACTGAAAAGTTCATCTTTACACGTATCTTACAATGATATCAGCCACTAAAGTGACCTTAGTTTAGCAAACTCATCCTCATAAATGCCCTGGCCACAGAGAGACAAGATGCTAACTAAATTCCACTGCTTTCCAGTCAAATGGTAAATTTGACCAGGAAATACTCAGAAAAAGCAGATATAGCCAGACAGAAAATTACTGATGGGAAGCAATTTATGTGGAAGAATCACATGATCACATCTTTGCCTCATGTTTTAGTTTTAACCCCAAATTAAATGCAAACAAAATTTAGATGAAAAACTAAACTATAAGTTTTGGGCAAAAAATAATAAGATGAGAGAAACTATAAAAAGCTGAGAAAAACAAAACAATGCCTGTATATTATTGATCGTGTCTTGGCTGTTGCTGCCAGCATCAACAAATAATGAGAAATGACAGACAAGGTAACCAACATGTATGGAAGGTTCAACAAATTTAGATTCAGAACTAACTCAAGAACACTGATGTAAAAAACAGGATGAGAATAAAAATGTAAGAACTTGAGCAAGTGATAGTGGGCAAGAATATTATCTGCTTATATACAAGTTCATTAAGTTTCTAATTATTATAGTCTTAATAGCTTTAACTCAGGAAAAAGTCAAACATATAAAAATGATTACCGTAGCTATTTATCTGCATGCTGTTGAGCTGGTTAGCAAGTTGTGTTGTAGATGAAGTGGATGCAGTATTTGGGCAGGCTGGCTGTGACTGATGACTGTAGGGAGGATAGAAAAGTCCTGTATTGTTTGGAGGTGGAGGGCCTTGAAACCTGAAGGGAAAAATGAGTGCGGTTATGCCAGGAACTACATCAACCAGTCATAATCCCAGAAGGTCCAATACCTTCTCAAGGGTGGTGCTGAAACAATTAATTAGGTTGAACAAACTTTCCAGAGAATTGTCATGTTCTGCTCAGAAAAAGTATATTTTTGTTAAAATAGTCATGAAGCACAAAGAGAGAATGCATTTTTTCAAACGTGTTTGTTTGTATACTTATTAGAAACAAAGAAGCTTGAGTATTCCATGGAGAAGAGACAGAGACTATATGAAAGCTTGAAGATTAAGAAACTGAAGCTTCTGAACTTAGCACATCCCTCCATCCCCTTTCCATGCTTATGAAGGAAGCTCCCCTATCAGGGATGAATGAAGAGTATTCAGAGAATATCTGCAAAGAGAGGGCAATGGACAGAGAAACTGTTAAGGACTTATCAGTTATAGAGGGAAGAGGAGGATGAAGGTGGGGAAAAACTGCTCCATGGTTACCAGACACAGGAAAGCATAAAGGCAAGAGAAAGAACTGAAGAAAAGAGGTAACACGTGACTATTTCATTCTGATCAAATGAGATCTCAGGCTATCTCCCAGATATCTACATTGTTTTATCTACAACCATTTTAAAAACTGAGGATAGTCCTAGGTATATCAAGAGAAGAATTCACTTTCCTTGAAATTTTGATAAGGAGATTTCCTTTCCCAGAATAGCAGCTCTCAGCAGTTCAGGAATAAAACAAGATCAGGTAAAACCAAAATCAGGTAAAAACAACAGGCGTGTAGCTGTCAGGACAGTGACCAAAACTTAGGGAAGAGAATCAGTATTTTGCTGGGCTGGTCATGTCACCCTGACTTTCATTTTCCTTGTTTTCAGGACAACCACTGCTTCTCCCTGTCCATTTGTACACTTTTTTTTTTTTTAAAAAACAACAGATGACCAGCCTCTGTGAGTCCTCTTTACACAGTTGTAACACACAGACAACAGGCTTTCCTATTCTGATGCCTCATAAAACATATGCATGGCTTTACCTGAACACAGATAACTTCACCACAACTAAACAAGCACAGAAACAGAGTAAAGCTTCAGTCAACTGAAACAAGAATGTTGTTACATGAAATTAAGTTCACTAAAGCTAAAATAGCTATACGTACACAAACTCTAATTTTGTCACTCATGGGAGAGCAGCAAAATAATTAACAATTGACAGAATTAATTAAGAGTTACATGCATTTACCCACTTACAACCCACCCTGCAATACAACCACTCTAATCAAGCTTGTCCACCCTATCCTTTCATCCCCTCATACCATAATTTTTCCAAGATTCATTTTTACAGCTTCAACCTGTCCCTAGTTTTCTCCCTCCCCCACTCCTATCTCCTTCACTTCTTCCTGTAAGTTCTGGAGGCAGGAAAACAACACTTAAATTCTTCATGATTAATCTCAGACTAACTGACCAAGCAAAAGAGCAACAGTCATCCATCTGAAAAATTATACCAAACCTGCATTATAAGATGTCTTTAAAGTACCCTACAGATCCTTGGCTGTGATCCCACAGCAATGAAGCAAAGGCAAGAGAGGGGAAAAAACCTACAGCTATATAGACATGTACCAGCTTCTAGTCAAAACTCACCAGCAACTATTAATTTTTAAATAACAACTTCTTGGTACCTCACAACAAAGGAGAATTAAGAAATCTGAAAATAACTAAAAAAAAAGCAACTTATAAGTGCTCCCTGAAGAGCACTTCAATATAACACCTAACTGCTGCTTTTAAGCAATGAGTCTAAGGTTCAAGCAGAAATAATAGTTAAAAATAAAACAAACAACTCACGATAAAGACCTGACTTGTTCTAGAAATTGAATTAATGAGATTATAGATTATACTGCATGATCTAGCAGCTTGACATCACAGAGAACTGAACTAGAAGATCCAGTTCAGAACTGGAGTAAGTCAGAACTGCTGAAGATAAAAGGGATGCCATACTTAAATGCCAGTGAAACAGCCAAAGAGAGGTCAAATAACTTAGATAGATCTCATGTATTAGTTCTTGAAAGTCACCTGTGCGTTGGCTGTCCTGCTGCACTGAGCCCGTTCTGGAAGTTGGTCTGGCTGAACTGATGTGTACCAGGTGGTGGAGGCCCAACGGGAGCAAAAGATCCAAGAGGCACAGTTGATTTTGACATACCTGCCAGACAAGAAGCACTTTTATGTAAGAATCCTTAAAAAAAAAAAAGCACATGATCATCAAAAATTACAAGTGTACAGCCCTGCTCTAACAATAAGAATAGCAGCTCCAGGTGGCCCTACTTGAGTGGGGGGGGGGGGGACGGGGACGGGGACGGGACAAGATGACCCCCAAAGGTCCCTTCTAACCTCAGCCTTTCTGTAAGAAAGGAAAGATTTTTGGTCAGCTATAGAAGCAGATATGAAAAAGACAGCAAAAAAGGAACCAACCAGTAGTTGGCAACTTTCCAGCAAAAGAAGCCAAGAGGGACAGTAAGGAAGAATCAAGAACGGAGAAACAGACCCTCCAGTCCGATTTGGGATACTGAAGTTCCCTATCACCTGCTTACTTTTGTAGGGAGAAGCATGAGATCCCTTTGCTTTCAGTGACCTCGTCAGAAAGTTTGGAACAATCTTAAAAAAAAAGAAAAACACAAAAACACAACACCAATGCTGCTTCCATATGCAGGTCCGGTAAATCTATGCTAAGAAGGGTTAATTCAGATCTAGAACATCAACTATAAAGGGATTATAATTTATGTAAGAACCACTGTTGAATAAACAGTTTTTCAATCTTTATTTCTTGAATTATTTTCATTTAAATTAATCTAACATCAAAAATTTGTTTGGCACCTAAACTGGTATTTTTTCCTAGCATTCTAATAAGCCAATTACCAGAAGTAATTCTGACTACATTTAGCATTGGGTTAAAGTAACAACTCCTGCTGTCTTTAAAAAGACTATTTTATATATAAAACAAAAAAAAAAAACAAACAAGCAGTTGGATATTTGGTTCTGTTATTACCCTACCCAATCACAAATATTGAGTTTAACATAAGTTACCATAATCTGACTGGTATTAAAAAAGTAATTCAGACATCTTTACTATCTTAACTGTCATTTTCCTCTGTGAAGTCATATTGAAGTGATCCCTCTCTTTCCTCCCTATTTTTCCTAGGTGTGTTAATAGACTTAATGAAGGAAGAGGGAATCTTACTTTTGGGATATTTCCCACCGTTCCGATTCACAAGTTTAGTATGCCTAGAGTTCGCTGAAATTAGACCAGTTCACTGAAATTAGACCAGCAAAATGGGCTTCAGTTCTATGCTCTCAAATTTCTTTTGTTGATGTTTTGTTTTTAAGATCTCAGCCACCATAGTCTCACTTATTATACTTCTTGAAAAATCTGAAGCCACATACCAAGTTAAAATGAATGAAACAGAAAGGAGAGACAGTAACAGTCCAGTTTATCTTTTGGATGTCAAATTATATTATCTGTAACATGATTTCATTTGTAAACAGCAAACAAGCCATCTGCATGTAAAAGCTACCCAAGTTCCCTTTCCTCATGGAAAGTAACCATCCCCTAAGTGGTCAGAAAGCAGATGGGCTCCACTTACCGAGCATTATCCAAACATGTCACCAAGCAAGCAAGCTTAAGCAGTAAAACATCAACCTGTATTTATAGGCACATTTACGCTCAGGAACCTGGTTGGACACAGGTCCTACTGCAAAGAATACAACCCATTTCTGAAAACCTTGCTTGCCATTAACACACAGGAGTTGAGAAACATTTCTTTATTCCCAGAATTTTGTTGTTGTCTGTATTAACACCTGTATTAGGTTAATCACAGCACAGCGTTGAGCACTGGTGCCTACTGCTTCCCGGACAATGGAATTCACACAGAGGTCAGAATCCCACTACCGGGCATCTTACGTCAACACCTGGGCACAAACAGTAACGCAAGCAAAGCCGGGGCAGGATCCTTATGCATCAGCAGCGTATAGCTGAGCACCGTGTGTTGACATAAGTATGATGAAGAGATGCAAAACACCAAAAGAGATACAAAAAAAAATCACAAAAAAGCAGACTGAAAACATATTTTAAGCCAATTTCATACCTGGTTGAGGCGCTGCTTATGAGGAGTTGGGATTGCCCTAATGCCCATAATGAAGTGAAGAATTAGGTGGTCCAAAACTTGTAGAAAAGCCTCCCACTCTTGGCTGGTATTGGGAATACAGAGGAGCTGCAACATAACCTTGTTGACTCATGATGACAATATTCTTACTCCAAGTATGGCGTCCTCCTTAATGATCTGCAAAAGACAAAGAGACACCTGCTACTACTCTTCATTCTTTGGACATTTTAAAAGGCTGAGAATTACGCTTCCAAAAAGACCTAAAACAAACCTGGAGGTAAAAATGGATTTGGAGGTCAGGGGAAAACGATGCTTTTATTTGACTGCAACTGGTTGGTTACTTTCCTTATCACTGCCTAAATTCAAACAATTCACTGAATTTATCTGAACAGGATTCACCTCTCCCAAGCAAGAGAAAAACTGTAACTAAAGGATGTATAGGTGGAAGAAAACATCTCAAATTGTTCTCTTCACAGGGAAAAACTAGACTTCTGCTACACCTGCAAAATAGACAGTAAGTCCCACGTGCCAGATACCAGGTACTTTGAAAAAATCAGGAAAAGCAGAGTGACTAGAGAACAGAACTCCTAGCAAATCCTCCAATGCCAGCAGACTCGTTTTAGATGGGGTATGGAACATAGCACCAGCTCCTCATCAAACCTTCTACATCATCCCTACTCCCAGCAAGTGAGTAAAAGCTTGCTTTCAGTGCTGGTAAAACTGTGAATAAATTACAGGATGGACAGAGAACCTATTTCCAGCTGTCTTCCACATTACTGGCCCAGACCTGAGCAGGCTTTTACACTAAAGGACTCTGTAGTGTGATGAAATGGAGCACAAGGCATTCCACAAGTGAGAGGCTGTTCTCTGAGGGCAGTACGGCCTCAACAGTACTATACGATGTCCAAACTGTTACCAGGCATCTTTTACCTAAGCTTTCACATCTTGATTCTGTTGTTTTCAGAGAAAGAAAAAAAAAAAAAAGAACAACAATAAAACACCAGAATTTGACTAAAAGCAATCAAAAGAAGTTTTCTGATGATGAGGACATTCACAAGACATTTAATCTCTTTCCTGATATTCCAAGATACTTCTAGGAAACTTTCAGAAACCAGAAACATCTGATGAATACTACACTGCTAAACCAGATGACTGTATTTTACATGACCAGTTTTCAAATACAGAGCACTTTCAACCAAGGGATCTGAAAAGTAACTGACGTTGTACACTCTGCAGCCTTGATTGCCAACTTTCACTTTTGTAAGTAAGAAAGATTCTTCACTTTTGATTGCATGTTGAATTTAAGAAAACCGGAATTCCACTAGCTTTCTTTAAAACCAAATTAAAAGTGTTTTGAGAAATGATGAGGATCTGAGCGAGCATTTGGTGCTTCTGTGAAGCCCCAACTAGGGCATCCCCAAAGAACTAGAGACTAAACCAGCATTTCATATGCTAGATGTTCCTTTGAAATAGCTTTGCCAGCCACCTATATTTCACATTCCTTGGATTGCAGCATGAGGTGATGCAGACTGGATCAGGAATTGCAATCCAGCAGCACGCATGAAGGCACCATCTAATCAGACACACCTACGAAACCACAAAATAGACAAATTCACGCTGCACTGACACATTTCAGTACAGAAAAGCTATGCTCATCACAAAACCCACCTCTTGGCTTCTCTTATTAAACATACATTTCTGAAAAAAAAAAAAAAAGTTTTACTGATCTGTCATGTCAGACAAGAAGCTACTTGGAGCTGGGTGCAAGGCCCAGCCCTCCTCACACACTGCTCGTGGCACGAAGCCACACATTCCTCAGAGTGCCGTAAGATTTCTTGACTGAAGCATTAATCTGCTTTGGGTGGGCAAGCTTAGGGGGTTTCTCCCATTTCTTAGTTAAGAAGGTAAGCATAGGAAAAGGGGAAAAATATTTACACAGAGGGACTTTTTGCTGCCAGCCATACTTTCTTCCCTCCCTTGCCCCCATCAGAAGAGACATGACAGTGTGAGTCTTTTACTCCGAAACAGTAAATCAGCACCAAATTACCTACACAACCTACACACTGGTATAAATGCATATGTATTTTAAATATATAAAAAGGAAGAGATTTGCACTTTGAGGCAGCTGCAGCAGCCAACACCTTTAACAGTGACAGCGTCCATGGGAAATGACTCCCCCCACAGCTTCCTCACACACAGCCACACAAAGTCTTGCCACGTCGAACTTCCCACAGGCGCTACAAACACACAGAGGTTGTGCTGGAGAGAGACAGGAACTCTGAACCACACACAGGGAGGGCAACGCAAGCTTATCCAACACAGTTCCAGATTCTACTTAGCACTGAGCATATTTAATCCCTTCTCAGATACATACATATAGAAACACGCAATGCAACTGGTTTGGAGACAACATCCGAGGTACCAATAGACACAGATCCCTTAAGATTTTAGTGATCAGGTTCTGACAAGAGACATACGGATTCATTCTGGAAATGGCATGAGAAAGATCAGAGGATCAACTAAACTGAGAGCTTCCCCCGGGTTTGTTTACTACAGTGTCATTACATAAAAGGACAAAATAAGATTTTGTCTTCCTCAGCGCCAGGTGACCTTACGCCCCATGGCCTGAAGAACAGCACTGACACAAACACCTCTCCACAACTTACTGCTACCCCAGCACAGTGGGGGTACCCCACCACACTCCACTGCCAGGCTATCTCTATGAAACTGTAAAATCCCCTCGTGTGCACACAGAGGCAGGACAACAGAGTTAAAAATAAAAGGCCACGCTGTCCAGTACCCGAAAGAGAGCTATTAGCTCTGTATTTCTGCAGAGGCACCGTGACGATGCACCTAGGAAGCGGTGCTATCCCTCCCCAGGGCATGCTGCAACCTCCGCTTGGCAAACAGCGTTTGCCATGCGTACCTCCACACACACACACACACAGAGGCAGGACCAGGACGGCACACAACCGCACCCTCACTCTTTACTCCTATAGCACACACCTGGAGGAACCTCGCAAAGCACAGACTTAAGTTCCCCGAGCCCCGCTCGGGACCCCCCCGGCACCTGCGCGCCGCCGCCGCCCCCCTCCGGCCCCGGCACCTGTGCGGGCACTCACCGCAGCCCCCCCCCCTCCCCTTGCCCCCCCGCGCGGCCGTTAGGACCGTTAGGGCCGTTACCTGGGCGCCGCGTGCAGCCCCCGCACGCCCGCGCGCGCCGCCGCTCGGTGCCGCCGCTCAGCCGAGTGCCACGTCCGAACCCGCGCGCGCCGCCGCCGCTCCCCCCCCCTCCGCCGCCGGGAGCGCGCCCGGCCCCGCCGGCTGCGCCTGCGCAGTGCGCGCAGCAGAGCCCGGCCCGCTGCGGCCGGATGGGGGGAGCTGTGGGGGGGCTGTGGCAGTGGGACGGGGGCTCTGATTCGGCATTGTCCTGCCGTACGGGGACACGATTCCTCTTTAAACACAGACAAGCACTAAAAATGCAAGCACTTTTCCTCACGTGTGCTTTTAAAATGTCCATCTGCGGCAATACGTATGCATGTATTTAGAGACACAAAATTATGCCTCCTGTATATCCAGAGTGAAACACGACACAGGTACCTTACCTGTTTGCCTGCTCTGGTTTGAGTTACTGTCCGAGCACAATTAAAAACACCGCCTTGGTTACAGCACAGAATCAGTGGTTTTCTAATTAACAAAGTAGAAACACGGGAGTAACACAAGGAAGATGTACTGGTGAAGTTTGCCTGTTCTTTCCAGTCAAAAAAACGAGCAATCTTCATGGTGCTGAGGTTAAAAAAAAAAAAAAAGGCAGACAATTAGAAAAGAAAAACAAAAAGTCATTCAATTAAAAGACAGCTTCAGAATTCAAGTCTACATGGAGTTCAGGCTTCATAGGCCTCATCCTTAGTGTCTGTTCTACAACCTCATTAAGGCTTTTGCAAGTACGTTTTGGGATTGAATAGCTTTATATGGAGCTAAATCTCAGTAGTGAGACAAGATTGTCAAAAACATTCATTACTATACAAAATAATTATGGAAAAATAACGTCTTTGAAATAGATGGCAAAAATAGAGGGGCATCCTTTACATGACAGACTTGGAAGAAGCCTCCATAGGCAACACAAAGAGGCAAGAACGAGTCCCAATGAGGCTTTGTACTTGCTCTCCAGGGCTGGACTCACCACTGAATAGCATAAACTGATTTTCTAGATGTTACTGGAATTAATGCTGTTGGATATTCTGCTCAAACTTTTCCAATCTCTCACTGTTGTCTAACCAGAACGGAAAACTTGGTCCAGGAGGTGACAAGCATCAGTTAAACCGCATGTGGTTTTGGCTGCGGAGTATCAGTGACTCTTTCATAAGCAAGATGCAAAGCGATGCCTTTCATCATTGTCGCGCTGCCGTTTCACCCGTTGTCCCTCACTCTTTTGCTGGTTATATGGACGCATACAATCACCTTCAGTTACACAGAATTGTTTTGAAATACCATGCCACTGAGAGGAAAATAACGACGCTAAGTTTGGACATCCCCTATTTTGCTGTGGAGACTGGCAAGTCACTTGTCCCGCCAGCCCTGTTGTGTCTAGCTTGCAGCTATTAACAGTAAGCAGCTGTGGATAATTCAGCACAGAAGAGCCTTGCACTTACTTGGCCACTGAATACTTACTATCAGATTTCTCCTCCCTGAAATCAGCTCTAGTGAAGCTGAAAGAGGAGATCAGCAACAGATCATATACAGAAACTATGCCATTGCCCGTTCTTCCCCCATTTCAGGCCAGTTCTGGAAATGGATCAAAACACCTCTTTTTTGGAGGCCACAGCTTGGCTTCCATCTGCCATTAGTGTGGAATGCTGAAACAAAATGTACCCAGCATGTCATGGTCCTGATGTTTTGAAGCTATGAGTAATATTTATCTGCAGTTTCCACCTATAAACACTGAAAGTTATTCAACGTCGTCAATTTCAAAAATGTGGAAATCATTAAAGATTTAAGTGCGTTACTGATCTGGAAAGTAATTTCATAAAAATGACGTTGCAATATCACTAAACTGTTGCCACTTCATTTTAGTTAAATGTTTTAATTTAATTTAGTTAATTTAGTTTAAATTTAATTTAGTTAAAAGTTTTAATTAAACTTTACCATAAAATCTATGAATCAGACTGATTTCTTCTCTATCATCATCAGTAATGAAGATCTTGTAGGTTAAAAAGTCGGTTCATCCTGAAGTTGTACCTATACAACACTACTGAGAACTAACTTGATTTACTTAAGACCTAATTTGGAGTTAGCGTTGGTGAAGTCAGTAGAGGAATTTGTCTAAATCTAGATGCTTTTTTTCATCCCAATTAAAAAAATAACAAATCCTCTGCCACCAAAATCTCTAATTTAAAGTTTTCAGATTTTTTTTTTATTAGTTCTGAAACAAAGAAAACAGTCTTCCATCACCTTGGGAGATACTGGTTACAGAACCCAAACAAACTAACTCAGAACCCAAAGAAGAGTAACTCAAATCTTTCAGAGACCTTTTTTTTTTTTTTCTTTTCTTTTTTTTTTCTTTTTTGGGAGGGGGAAGGGGAATGACTTAATGACTTTAATTCATAGAGCCATAGAACAGCTTGGGTTGGAAGGGACCTCAAAGGCCATCCAGTTCCAACCCCCCTGCCATAGGCAGGGACACCACCCACTAGATAAGGTTGCCCAAGGCCTTGTCCAGCCTGGCCTTGAACACCTCCAGGGATGGGGCATCCACAGCTTCTCTGGGCAACCTGTGCCAGTGCCTCACCACCCTGTGAGTGAAGAATTTCCTCCTAACATCTAATCTAAATCTCCTCTCTTTTAGTTTAAAACTATTCCCCCTTGTCCTGTCATTATCTGACTGAGCAAAAAGTTGCTCTCCATCACTGGAGCCTTCTCTTCTTTAGGCTGAACAGCCCCAGCTCTCTCAGCTTTTCTTCATAGGAGAATTATTTGGGATTAATAATGATTTGGGATTGATCTATTCCCTGAAATAACTACCAGTGGCCTACAGAAGCCCCTCACAGACAAACTGTGCAGAACTCCGTATCTCTATGTCATAGCACACTGCATTAAGATAATGCATGTTTCAGGGAAAACTAAATCCTTACCTAACCTTTTCATTTAGAGAATATCTTTAAAATACACCCTTAGCACAAGCTGCCAGGAAGACTGAGAACAGTACTGTGATGCATGAGATACAGACATGTTATCTCTCCTGGTGATAGCTATACTACAAATTTTGCAACAGTTAACATTGATTGTGTTAACATATAGCTGTGACAAGACAAGTATCTGCAGTTCAGTGCTATATGAAATATTATCTATCAAATATATTCTAAACTATTCTGTAAGGGAAGATGTAGACAATATCGGGTATGTTCTTTAAAGAAAAGACTATTTCATCACAAGGAATAGTTCAAAAAACTCCAAAGGTTCTACATACTAGAAGACTTTTTGTTGGTTTTGATACTGTTTTTTTTTCTCCTCTTAATTTCATTTGTATGTCCTGTAGACATAACAACAGGTTTGGTTTTGATAACATCAGAAAGGTCCTAAAGCTATTTACATATAAAGTTGCCTTTATTTTTCCTGTGTTGCTTACATATACTCAAAAATCTTCTCTAATGTTTTGTCTTCTATATAGTTAAGATCTATGGAGAACAATTTATGGTTTGCTGTAAAGCACTTCGCAAGCAAAATGAAAATGCATATTTACAAAGGTTGCATTTTTGTTTAAAATAAAAGAAAACTTTAAAAAAACAATCAAATATGGAAGGGACCATGTTGTTTTTTTTTTTTTTTTCAGGAAAGAAAAAAAGTGTGATGATGAGGTTAGCCTAAAAAAATGTGAGAAAAAGGAAAGATGTAATATTTCAGGAAATAGCACCCTACCGAAAGAAGAAACGGATCAGTGTTGTGACTCAGTTGCATTTCTAATATAAAAAACCAAGCACACTAAAAACATATATAGGGTTACAACAGAAGTGAATACTGATCTCTTTGTTAAATAATCTCAGTGGCAGTTAGAAAATATTATTGGATTACAGCCTTTAAACACTGCCCTATATAAAATAAAAACACAGACAGCAAAGGGTTTTTAGAATATTATACTGATCTAGCTGCTGTTATATAGGGAAAATAATTCAGTAATGTTAAAATGCTGGGCATACATTCATTGCTACATAATTTTCTCCTAAATAACTGGTGTTAGTTAGGTACTTCCTACAGTGACTATCCACTGTCCATTAGTCCTATTTCATGGGGCCATAGTAAAGGAAGAAAATTCCTTACCCTTTTTTCTGCAATATCAGACACTAAAGAAGCAGTTGGTCAGAGTACCCAAAACCAAAATCACGTCTGGCCAGAGGGGCCACTGAGACACAGTTAAGAATTGCTGAGCACATGGATTGTGCAAGCAATTCTCCCTTTTCCTTCCCGCTAAGTATAGACCTACTGCTCCACAGTGGTCAAGGCTGTTCTACCTCAGGCTGCTTTCAGAATAAAAGGTCCTGACATTCATTATAGTTTCCCAAATATTTTAGATGAATAAAAGTGTAAATCCCAGCACCTTGCTGAAATTCCAAGTGATAAAATTATAGTCTGTCTATTTGAATTTTTCTGCAAATTCATTTAAACTGAACATTACTCTCTGTTTTCTATTGTAAACTGTGCAATTTTGTTGCACTTGTACAATTGCTGGTTGCCTTTGAGCAGCTGCATTGTTCCACCCTAGAAATGGCTGCATTTTGTTATACTCTGCATTGGCAGAGGAGAGGAAGAACTGGGAGTGTGTCATTCCCTCCCAGTCCCAACCCTCTTTAAATGTCACTGGCAACTGGTCAATCCCCAGTGACAGACCCTTTTGTCTTCACGGTCCCTGGCTCCCCCCAACAGAGGACAAAAATCAACCATTACAGAGGACAATCCAATTCTTGCTTACTTCAAAGAGTATTGATAAAGCTTACTGGCATATTTGCAAAATATAAAATTATGCTTACAGGCAAAACACGATATGCAAGTATTTAATGCTATTATTTACCTAGGAGACTCACTCTGGGTCTTGGTAATAGGGCACTTGCCTTAAAGCCAAGTTTGTGATTTCTTGTTAGCTTGGTCTCTATGACCTAAAACCACTTTCTCTGAAACTCAGTAAGATAGAAATGATTATAAAATGCTCTAAGGTCCACCAGTTCTGTTCAAGTCAAACATTACAAAAGTGCACATGCTTTAGAAAACTCACTGTGGCTGCTTCTTTAAGAAGGATTTTCTGGCTAGTTCAGGCCTCTTGATTTTTCAGTATCTGAAACCTGCAAGGCTCCTCTCCTTCCCCTGGCTGTTGCTATTTTGGTTTTCTAATGAAATCAGCATTCTTGCAACTCGATCTGGAACATTTACAGGAGATAGATTCAGTGTTCTGAGAAAACTGCTGTGATGTTTCAGTTGGAGAATTTCAATTATAATTTTTAATTAATTTAGTACTGTCTAAGATGCATGAAAGTGGACGATCGCAGTACTAGATCTTAAAGAAAAGAACTCAAGACTTGATTACCCTGCTGTAATTGCTACATAACAAACTCTAACATAAAAAACAGAGAACTTCTCATTAAAATCCGATGAATAATGTATGATATATGAAGCACTGTGAATAAACATTAAGCCATCAGTGACAGTCTGAGAAAGGACAGCAGAAAGTTATGTGATCCTCTCCCTGTCTGCCTGATGAATGTATGGAATTTCTCAAACTTAGATACATTTCACTTTTACATTCAAAAGCATCTGAATTAGCTTTACTTCCATTGGCTTTCATTTTGTTTCCTGCCCATGTATAAAATTTCTGATGTGTTAGTGGAGTATTGCTAGAAAGAATACTCTAATAAGTGTACTGTCATAAAAAGGAAACCGAGTATATTTCTACTGTTATTAGTAAGTCATATTTGTTACATATAATCAATTGCCTACAGAAACTTAGGTAATTCCCTTTCTCTGCTCAGTTGGTATCACCAACAGTGTTAAGTTCATTTCTATTTGTTAGTACTGACACTACTGCTGAATGTACTGACATAACTGTTGAATGAATATATTGTATAAGAAAGACAGCTTTTCAAAATCACTAGGAAAGCATCTAAGATGCCAATGCTTTTGTGTTTATTCTCACTCACATTCACTGTCTTTCTGCTTTACACCACTATTAATATAGGAGCAAAAAATCCTCTACCCGAGCATTGAAAAATAATATAGGTACTAGACAGCAGTAAAGGAAATTGATCTGTCATTTGTAACAAATATCAGTATTTTTTACAAGAGTATTTTTTTTTCAAAATACTGTTTGGGGGACATTTAGATACCTCTCATATCAACTATTTGATTCTTTTCCTGTCACCAAAAATAAACCAACAAACCCACTTCAGAATTAAATCAAAGAAAATCAGAATTAAATAAACAAATCTGTCACATTATCCGTATACGATAGATCCAACAAAGGGGTAGGAGATGCTGCTGGCATAAAATAAGAAAGGGCAGGACCAACATTCTACATTACAGTAGGTCTCGCAGCATGCATACTAGATTTGCTCTGTGGGTACACAAAAAACAGTTGTCCAGGATTTGCAGATGTTGGCAGTTGTCTGGAAAGCCAGCAAATCCATGCCAATACCAGTTAAGCAGTAGATTAGCACCAAAAGCAGAAGCCTTTGTACAGACTGAAGGAGCTGAGAAGTCTGGAAACTGGTTTCTGGCAAGAAGATGCAGCACCACAGGAAAGGATCAGCAGGAGTTAAACATCAAGGTGATTTTGGAGGACATTTTTTTTTCTAATGTGCTCCATTTGGCAAAGAGTTAGTTATCAAAGCAGAGAGCTGGAATTCTTGTTCCTATAGCCAGGAATGAAGGATTGCTTTTTATCTATTGCAGTTATTTGCATGGGGGTAAGATTTCATGCGTGAGGGTCTTTGTTGTATCCTATTTGTTGTTATTGTTTCTCTGGTAAAAATCTAACCAGAACCATCCAGAGACAGAGAAAGAAATGCTGGTAGCCTTATGCAGATAGAACTTGATGCCGTGGCAACTCTTTATGAACAGTCCTCTTGCTAGATGCTCTAGTTTGAACCACAAACATCAGACTCACTGGGGCAGACACCAAACAAAATACTTCACTGTATTTGTAAAGTCCTGTTAGAAACTGCCTTACAAAGCTGACAGCCTAGTTTGTGCAGAGGAAAGAAGGAAGAATGGGGTACTACAGAAGGACACAAATTATCGAACCACCCACTGAGATGTTCAGAAGTTCAAACAGATTGCTCAAGTTTATACCATGGATTAGGTATTTTCCCCATTTTAAAGGTCCAGACCAAAACTTAAATGTAAATTTGCAAATGTAAAAACGGAACTCATATTTCCTGAGGCCCATACTGAGTTATAACACAATCGTTCCTCTGCTTCTCCTATTCTTATTTTTAGTACTGATAAATTCAATCTGGTGAGCCTGTCAAGTGGAAGCCTTTCAACAATGCCTGATTTACACTGCAATGCAAAAATTGTTGATTTTTATGCTAAACTTGAGCAATACATGTAATTATTCATTGTGCTTTCTAAAAGCAACTAGTCAAAGGGAATTAATCACTTTTATGCTGGCTAACATGAAACAAGTTTCAAAAGAAAATGAAATTTAATGCAGGTGAATATTCATCAGATTGATGTTAAATCTTCAAGATCTTTTCAATCTTCAGTGCGATGTTTTCATCATTTCAAATACACCACTAGGGCCGAATTCTTAGCTCAGCTACGATTAAAATCTATTTTCCAACTGAATGCAATATGGTTACTCTTGATTTATGCCACTGTAGTACATCAGAAAAGTTCAGTATGATATTTTTGTTTAGTCCAAAAGTAGGCATGAAATGTTTGCAGTGGGTTCTTTTCAGTAGGAAGAAGGGAGATTAGAAAAGCTGACTGCCTAAGGTGAATTGATAGACAAAAGATGCTGATGCAACTTTTCCCTGCCAAAACCAGTAAGAAAATACCACAGATAGTTTTCTTTTTGATTTAGAATCTTTTATCAGGATTTTCCCAACTACTCTAGCCAAAATGTAGTCATCCCATCTCCTGAGAGTCAAAATGAAATAGAGATAGGCACTTAAGAGTATCCCCAAATCCCAGGAGAAAAAGAGTTCTTCCTTATTAAAATATAGTGATAACTAAAAAACAGTGGAATGATACCTGGAAACACAAGTTCTAGCCCAAACCCTTACTTCAACATTAACTAAAATGTTACTCCTATGTTGCAGAAATTTTGTCCATGTTCACAAGTCTTGCAGTGAATGTGTTTTACTTTTGACTCACAACGAAATCTTGAGGGGCCTTTGTAGCTATTTTGCTTGATGATTCTTCTGTATATTCAAAAATCCTTGTCTTTCTATATATTTCTAAACAGCTCCTTTCCCAAGGCCCTTTGGGTTCCTCAAGACCACCTGTACTTCCAAATTGCCTGGACAACACAAGTGAGTGGCAGAAAGTAGGGAAGGAAATCTGGCTCCTATTGTAGTGTGCCGCTGGGACATGGTGAGGCCCCGTGCATACACCTGGAGGCTCAAAAGTCTTCTCAAAAGACTTTATTAGGCCAGGAAAAACAAAAACAAGAAATGTCTGCTTCTCTTCCATCAGCAGTTCAAGAATATACTTCCTGAGTATCTGGAAGTGGCTTGGGGTAGGAACAGGTAGGACAAAGACCAAACAAACATCAGAGATATGTTCTCCAAACTCAAGTTATCAATACATCTTTATTCACTGTATTTAATGGTGACCAGTCTTTGGCTATAGAGAGTCTGTGACATATTGACACCTATGCATAAACTTAGAAAGCAGATCTTCACTGATCTGCATCCTGGCATGGTGAATTGCAGAGTTACAAGGGAGCTCTCTCTGTATGAATTTCTACTCACTGTGTTATCAATCAGTAATACTCAAGGATATTAACTTAGTTTCTAGTTTGTAGGACCAAGCCATTTTTTTGTTGTTTTTTTTTTTTTTTTCACAATTGCTCCTAAAACCATAATAATAATACTATTGCAACAAGAATGACTCCCACTAACATAATTGCTTAGAGAAAAACCTCCTGGTAGTTGCATGGACAACTTTCTATCTGCAGCTGAACTCAGTTGACTTATGTTGTCTTCTTAGTGAACCATCCATAAATGCTACGAGTGTGATCTAACACACTTCTCAACAATGTCTGGCATTAACTGTGTATGCAATCAGTTCACAGTTTTACATTAACTCAATAACAAAATGCATGATTGTGACTATGGTGAAGTCTACCACCAAGAGGAACAGAGTTCTTACTCCTCTGCATGGGCTATCTACATTAATAAAGTTCTTCTTGTGGCTAGAGTTACTATTACTCATTCCACTAAGACAAAGACAGGGAACAAAGAGGTAGTGGAAAGATAAACAGGCAAAGGTTTGACCCTTCCTCAGTATCTAAAACTTCGTTAACCTTAGCTGAGCTGGTGTGGAGTTGAGGTAATTTGTTTCCAGCACAGAACAATAACAGATTACTTTTCCGCCTTTGAGGGAAGCGTGGCTGAGAACTGTTCAGCATTGCCCCTTACACTTGGCAGATTGCAGACTTACAGCTTTTCAGAAAGTGACGGTGCAACCCCATGTACTTCAGTTTAGAAGAAGAATTATCTCAGGTTTTAAATCATCATCACATTTACTTAATGTTTCTGAGAAAGTGTTTTTTCACACCAGAGTCAGATTCAGGACATTTCTCTGCTTCTTCTACTGTACTTCATTTGCCATTCTTCAAACTGGGGAAACAACGACAACAACAAAGGAATAGTTGTGAAATTCCAACCACTACACAATATCTAGCCTAATAATCCACATTAGGGATTAAAATTTGAAGCCTTTACCTTTACCAATGAGAAAATGCTCAGGCCTCTTACGAGCATGGGCAGGGCTTTCCAGTCTGGCCTTAAAGGTATCTAATAAGTATGTTATTGTTTTATCTTTTATTTCTTTTCTACTCACTAAGAGCTTGGTATTGCTGTTTTACTGTACCTTTACATGTCTGTACTTTCAGTCAGCAAACCCTATTTATCTTGCAGTGCACAGCTAAGTTCCTCATGCCATCAAACATCTGGATTCTATTATATTTTCTTGTAGGACAAGAGAAACTTGATGGGGGGAAAATGAGGAGCAATCAGCTTTAATGAAAGTTTGCTAGCACTGTGCAGCTTAAACCTTCCGTCAACATATTTCATTCACTTTGTCCATCATTTAAATCTTTTTCTAAAAAATTAAATCCTTTCCATGTGGCTCTGTTTCTTGTTGCTTCTGAAGTCAGTAGAATAAAAATTAAGCCTAGGAATTAAGCAGAATATTTTTTCTACTTCTACAAGGTTTGGGGAAAATGGAATTTATCTTTGCATTCAGAATTTGCTTTTATTTTACACAACTACTTAATTGTATTACTACTAAACAAGAAATGTTATTAGGCAGTGATTCAGGATAATAACGTAGACTGCATTGCCTTACACTACTCTTAGTTTGCAGAAACCACTTTATTTTAAAATCTCATTTGAAGGGATCTGTTAGATGACGCCATTTTCAATTCATTTTGGAAGAGACTGTTTTCTCAAGTGGTATGGCTGTGATTTTATCTTTTGTTCCATTAAACTATGTATTTTTTTTTCCCTGTGTAATTAAGAAAACAAAACAAAAAGCACTGACAATGTTTCTTTTCTTTTTCTCTTTTCTCTTTTCTCTTTTCTCTTTTCTCTTTTCTCTTTTCTTTTCTCTTTCTTTTCTTTTCTTTTCTTTTCTTTTCTTTTCTTTTCTTTTCTTTTCTTTTCTTTTCTTTTCTTTTCTTTTCTTTTCTTTTCTTTTCTTTTCTTTTCTTTTCTTTTCTTTTCTTTTCTTTTCTTTTCTTTTCTTTTCTTTTCTTTTCTTTTTCTCTTCTCTTCTCTTCTCTTCTCTTCTCTTCTCTTCTCTTCTCTTCTCTTCTCTTCTCTTCTCTTCTCTTCTCTTCTCTTCTCTTTTCTTTTCTTTTCTTTTCTTTTCTTTTCTTTTCTTTTCTTTTCTTTTCTTTTCTTTTCTTTTCTTTTCTTTTCTTTTCTTTCTTTTCTTTTCTTTTCTTTTCTTTTCTTTTCTTTTCTTTTCTTTTCTTTTCTTTTCTTTTCTTTTTCCCTGCTGATTCTCTCATTTGGCTAAAATCACATACTACAATAAATTGTGTAGTTTATTAAATTATTTACAGATGATACAGTTAGAATCTACTCGAAAGTTGTTAGAATGGACATTTTTAGGGAACTAGCCTATGTTGATTTTATGTGAAAAGAATCAGATAGGAAAAGAATGAAATGTTAAAAAGGAGAAAACCTTACCATTCAGGTATTTACAGCACTAAAATGCTGCCTATAAATTAGAGATCATGATATCCTCTTTCCCTCTCTCTATTTCTCATTACTAAGGAATGGGTGGAAAGGTTTGCATTTTTAAAGAATCCACAGACCTAGGGTAATTTTGTAGGAAACTGTAGCTGAAATGACAGCTTCTCTTTTATTGTGGAATGAAACGTAGCATACGTCTTATTTCTTTTCATGTTGCTGGAATGTCTTCTGAATCCAGAAGACAGAACTGGTTGATATACATTAGATTTTAGGTAAATCCACTGATAGTGAAACTGTTCAGAATCATAAATGATTATTATCATAAGAATCTATATGGACAAGTGTCTGTAGGTGATTGTAGGCAAACAAAATGAAATAGTCACTGAGATCATACAGAGTTTTAAAGAATTTGAAGCTGCAACAGATGACTTACTTAAAAGTGCCTTGTTACCTGAGACTACAGAGTGCCATTTTTTAACAAAAATGTTCCAAGAGAGGTTCAGAAAACAAGCCTGTCAGTCCAATATCTACACAAAACAAATAGGTGGAAACTATAATAAAGAACAGTGGACATCTGGATAAATATGACTTATCTGGGAAGAGTTAAAACAGTTTTCATAAAAGGAAGTCCTACCTCGCAAACGTAAGGCTATCCTTTGAGGGGATCAAAAAACATGTGGATAAGGGTGATCTGATTGATCTTGGATTTACAAAAGGCTTTCAACAAATTCCTTCACCAAAGGCTTGTAAGAAAACTAAACAGCCATACTGTAACATGGCTTATAAGTATAAGGTGACGCATGTTGGAGAAAAAAAAATAAACCATTAATTCACATATAAAACAATGAGCTTTGAACTGATTAGTATCAGACAAGATTTTAAGATTTTAAAAGATAGTTCCATGAAAGCATCAACTCATTGGCAGCTGAAAAAGCAGATCAAGTGTTAGCAATGCCAGAGTTAGAAATGAGAAAAGAAAACAGATAATGTCATCGTGTTATTGTATAAATCCCAACTTTTTCTGCAGTCAGATGACTGTGTGGTGTTCCAGACCCTGCCTCAAGAAGGGTATAGAGAAAGACAGCAAGGATAATGAAAGGTATGAGAGCTTCTGTATAAAGAATGACTAATTATCCTATTTGTCTTCCCTTGAAAGTAGATGACTGAGGTGGATATGACAGATATCTATAAAGTAAGTGGAAAACATTACAAATACACTTGGTAGCTGGAGATTGCTTGTTCAGTGTCTGACACAAGAAGCAGGGGATGTCAGACAAATCTGTAGGATCCAGATTCAAACAAGAGGTGATTTTTTTTAATGTCACAGTATAGTTAGGGATGACTTCCTACAATCAGCTATAAATACTAAAAGTTATGTGGGCTCAAGAGGAGACTGGAAAAGTTCATAGAAAAGAAATTTATAACTGTTACTAAATACAAAGGAACTGCATCTGGCTGAGGAATTTCTTGAGTGCTAGTCACTGCAGGCCGCCTGAGGAAACTAGTGTACATTTTCCATGTTCATGTTCTTTTTCCTGAGCAATCATTTTTCACCCTCTATCAGAGACAACATTTCAGGATATATGGCCTCACTGAAGTCTAAGTACTGTTACTTAGCTACTTTAAGTTTACCAGAGCTCATCAGTGCTAACGTGCTAGAATTTTGTACTGGCAGTTCTTGAAAGCAGATGGGCAGCTGGGGGTTTGACCTAGATTTTTTTTTTTTTCATAAAGATCTTATCATAGAAGATCAGATTCAAGCCAAATCTTTGCCTGTATTTTGGCACAGATGAATGTTGGCATTTGTAACTTGCTGAGTTGATAAAGTTGAGTTTTGTCACACCGAATTTTTATCAGTTGTTGCCTGCACTCGGATCTTTTGGTTTTAGAGAAAACGATGGAGATGAGGGCAATGGTTAAGTGGCTGTGTTTGCTGTTAACTTTAAATTTTTCAGTGGTCTTCAAATCTCTGAATTGATGCTATTTATTTGTGTTATAGAGACCAAATAGAAACCAAAATGTCATAAACCCCATGAATGACTCCAATTTTAATGATGATGTGTCCAATTTCTGACCAGCATTTAGAAATCCCAAAGGAGGCAGAGAATGTACAAGAAGATAAGACTACTATTAAAAAGCAATATATGCTGAGGCATAAGCATTTAAGAAAGTCATATATGGCAAATGGGAGTTGTTAATGCCTATGGACCATTATTTGTTAGAGATTAGGACATAGGAAGCTTTGGGTAGCTTTTTCTTTGGGAAGCTTTTTCTACAAGTATTTGGAGGTGTTCGTAAACAGGGATCAGATTTGATTATCCTTTTTTTACCAAAATGATAAAAAAGAGCCTAATACAAACTAAATACAAAAGCACCCTAGTAATTAAAAACATAAATCTGCCCAGAAATTTATAACATTTGAAGGGTTGATGCATTTTTTCTGTAAAAAACAAAATAAAGCAAGAGTATTTTTGTATTTACCAGAGTGCTGTAGAGCATTTTTTGCAGCTACATGCTCAAGAATTTTACTGTCACAAGATTATCTATAAGAATTTTCATTAGTAAGCAAAAGGAGACAATTTTGTCTAAAGCAAGATTTTGCTTAGGGAAAAACTAAAAAGCATCTGCTATAGCAACAGATCAACATTGCACGAGATAGTAAGGAGCAGCTAGCCCTCTTGAACTGAGTTATTCTAAGTCAGGCTTTTTCACTCAGATGTCGTCTAGCAAAGCTTCTTCAAAGACCATTCCCTTTCTGAGTATGGCTTCTCTGGTAGTATCTTTTAAAAATATTTAATTATAAGTCACACTGTGCTTCTTTTGCTTCTCCAGAGCCTTTGACTTGCAAGCAGTAAAAGAAAACACTCTTTCTTCCATTAAATCCTGACATTTAGAGAGTGACATTTTCCTCTGTTTGATTAGGGAGCCTGTCTCCACCCAGTCTTTGAGTTACCTTAGTACCTTTTAGATTCCTGACGAAGGGCACAGGCCTAGGTTTAAACCCTCAACAGTTACCAGCTACTTAGATGCAAAGTCATGTAACTTAAACGCCAAGTGTTTCCCATTGCCCTGGCATCTCTGAAGACCTAGAGCCAACCAACCAAACCCACTTTGTACCCCTTTTAAACCACTCCAACTAGATCTGCAGGAGCTCAGCTGTCTACAGTTAGACTACCTTAAGTCAGAACCGGGAACAGAATTGCACCCAGGTCTTGTAATGCAGTGGCTAATTAATTTCTCACTGAATCATTTTTATTCATGCTTATGATAAGGCTACCTTACAATGCAAATCATCTCTTGATAGCATCATTAGAGTGAATTGATATCTCATTCCACTAATCCTCTTCCCTTCCATGGTGGGAAAGGCATAAGAACAGGCATTATTACGGTCCAATAATGATTCAGGTCATTGCTAAATAGCAGTCCATGCTTCAATATGCTGGGGCTAGAGAGTACCAGCAAAAGAAGCAATTCCAGGACTGGGACATTAAAAAGCTTTTCCTTTTTTTTTTTTTTTGGCATACCTACAGTGCCGCAGAAAGTGTGTGCAGGGTAGAGATGAAAATCCTAAAAAGAGCTTTCAATCTAAGTGTATCATTAATTCAGAGGATGTACATGATGTTTCACTTGAGATTCTGCTTTCTTCTTTGTTTGGAGTATGAATGCAAGAAGTGGGTAAATTAGAGTTTAAAATGTCTGGCACCATTTATTAAAGTAAACTTATGTCCTAAATCATCACTGGGAAATGTACACTTCTTTCTGCTGTTGTTTTGATTTAGCTGTCACAAGAGACTCAAGTTTAAATACAGCCTTTTCTGTCTCATGGCCGGGTCTCTTTGTGTGCGTTTCCTCAGCGTTACTTACTTTACTTTGAAGGTGGGCTGAGCGTAGGAATCTGACGAAAGAGTGGGCTGTGCCCTTGGTCTGAGAGAGCTCTTACATTCTTCTGAATGACTACATTTGCTAGTGCAGTACACAGCAGCAGCAACAGTGTGGTGCTCTGGGTCTCCAGCTCTGCCTGGCAGACAAACCTCAGGCTCGCTGAACATCTGCAAGACAAATTTTTCATGTTCTTCTGTAAATGAATGCTGCCTAACTGCACCAGGAAAATGGGCACAGGGGATTACATCTGCATTGCTATGACTGGAGGGGCGCCTTGGGGCTTTAGATTGCAAGGTGGCAAGGAGCAAAAGCAGCCTTTGCAAATCGCCAAGGTAGGATCATGAGAGAAAGATGTCAGTGTTTTGTGAACACGTGTGAAGAGAACAGTTTGTTAAATATATACTGCCTTGGGTGAAATTGTTGCTGTGGGTTGTATTGTGATGCTTGTTTGAATGTGCTCACACATTTTGCAGAGATTCTACAGGTGCTGATTGTGTTTGTTTCAATAAAAGGGATGATTACATTTAGATAGTTAACAGGTATTGCAAACATTATCTTGAATGTAAAAGTTTTGAAACTGTGAGGTGTTGTATGCCTTTCAGCTCCTATTCAACTCACTGTATGATTTGAATATTCTCAGCATATCGCAACACTGAATCTCATATTAGGAAATGCTGTTTCAGTCATCTATTTATGATACTTCTCTTCTCTAAGCATAGAATAAATACAGCTTTATCATGAGAAAATGTTCTTACTATTTTGGGAATCCCGGAAAGCATTACACTGAGTTATCTCTGTTTTTGGAAAGTTAGCTGGTCTTAGGAGCAGCTTTAACAGAAGCCAAACATTTCCTTTTATATTTCATGAACAACATTGAAAATTACTGAATGCTTCATAAATTATCTTCATGGATAAAAAGAAAGCAAAAGAGATAGCAGAAGTTCAGAATAAACTGAAGTAAGTGCCTGGAGAATTGGTAACCCCGAGTTAAAAAATAATACTTTAAAAAGTAGCGCTGCTAAAAATCATTGCTCATGCCATTGCAACAATGAAGATTTGTCATGGTTATTGAGGCTTATGTAACTGTATGGAGCTGTGTTCTGTTTTCCTAGACAAGGGGGACAAATTTTGTCCAGAGCTCTGGGATCAGCAAAATACCATTGGCTGAAACAGTACTGGGACTGCTCACCATACAATTCTCCCTTCTTAAATTGAGAGAGATTAAAATATGCCTTAGGCTAGAAAAATAGGCAGAGAGACAAGATGTCTAGGGATTTGCAGATCACCTTTTAGTATCTTGGTAGTTCCAGTACACTGAGTGTTAATTTTTCTTTGTATTTTAATATATTATTTTAGATCAGTAGTTCAGCCGTTTAAGCTCTAACTTTTTAAGCTGTCAATATACTTATTAACTAGTTACATCTAATTTACTGGATCAGTTAACTTTTTTTCACAAATAGCAGAACAGTATGTGTAAATCTACGTCATCTTATAAAAGAAGGTCCTTGTAGTTCCTCTGTCAAGAAAAGAACATCTTTCACTATTATTTTCAGTTAAGTCTATAATATTAATCATATTCAGTAAGAGAATTATTTTTATTGAGTTTATGTATCATTTTTTTATTATTGTTAAAGTTTTAGGCTTGTTCTAATATTTTGCAAAACTTGAACATGTTTAAATATTTTTTCTACTGATAGGCAACTGTTGCTTCACAAGTAAAGCCACTGATAATAGATAACAGTGGAGTCCTGCCATCTAGTGAAAATTTATAGCTAGAACTTCAAAAATTGTAAGAAACAGTGAAAGGCAACTGCCCTTGATTATGTAAAACTAAAACCAAAAAATCACAGTAATTTGAACACAAGATTATGAATAAACTTTAGTTTTTCTGGCAACTACAGTCCACACCAGATACTTTTTTTTCATATTCACATCCTAAACAGCAGCACTTAAGTCTCGTTTCCCTTTTACCACCAAAATTTGGAGCTTGAGAACTAGAGACATGGTAACAGTTGTGACTTTTCCCTTTTTCTAATGGCAATATCAAAATTTAGGAAACAAGTATATCTATTTTTAGAAAAAGAACAAAGCATGAGTTTGTTTTCTTGAAAATGAAACCAATCAACAGGTCAATACAATACTTTGTAAGAGTACATGTCTATCAGCATGTATGTGTTATAAGCATGGTGGATTGGTTGCAGCTAGGCACTGTGTGACCCTTTTTGGGGAGAGGCAATGTTTTCAGCTTTTCTTCCAGTATCCATGAAAACTGAAACTAATAACACATGAAAGATTAAACAATTACACAGCTATTGCACAGTGATTTTCCTGCTGGCTCCGAGATCCAAAGGTAGTGTTTTCCAAACACGTTTTTTTTTTTAAGTTTAAGGTTCAGCTTCTGCACTAGTGCATATTAATGTAGCTCCATGGAACCGAAGGGTCATTGCCAATTTACACCAACGCAGATTTCGTCAGAAGCGTGTATTTCTCTTTCGGTATCTCAGCTCAGCAGGAAAGCTGTGAGGGGTTGCTCTCGTTGTTGCTGAACACAGCCTGAGCGCAATATACCCCTGCACAGCTGCTGAACTGCACTCAGGCCCCAGTCATAAGCAGAGCAGGGGTTGTGATATGGATCTAAAGGGGAGAGGGAAGTAACACGGAGGGAAGTGAGACAATCCATGAAATTGTGGCAGGATACAAAAATCCCAAATTCACACTTATCTACATTTGGTAAAGGAAATACACTATTTTTAAAGCTAATGAAATAAGTCATTGCAGTTCACTACCAGAAGCAACTTTTACCAGTTTGGCTTATGACTGCTTTTTGAAAATATTGTTTTGTCATTTTTAACAAGAAAAGTGTAGAAAAATTGTTTGTTTCTTGCCCAGCTCTTAAACCGTATAGGCAAGTAGCATTCCCACTAAAATCAATGAGATTGTAGTATAAAGTGCCATCTACCATTATCATGCTAAGTGTTAACAGAGAGAAAGAAGCCTTTTGCCTTCCCAAGAAATATCTTGTGGTGTATTTTCTCACCAGCACATAAAATAGGAAATTTTCATCTGCAAAGAATTTTCAAACCATTAAATTAGGTTCAAGACATCTCCATAATTTGTTAATTGTGAGATTGCAACAAATGGAGATTTTTTTGAACTATCATAAAGTATCACGTTGCTTTGTCTATTTATAACTCTTATTCAGAACGTGCAGTTTTTAAAAACATTTGACTCTTTTTCCATAGAAGCATACAAAATGCTTACCCACCCCCCAACTCAAACCGTGGATCCTTAGATCAACTTATTTTGTTAAGTCTGCTATTGTAAACAGTTCACAAAAAAACCTGTCCATTAAAAATAGTTTGCATAATCTTTGTATGTCCAAATACATCAAAATGAACTAAAAAATATCTTTTAAATGCACTGTCAAAGGGGACACTGTGCTAAAGAAAGCTATCTAATAAACGAATGTTCTGGAAATAAAAAAGGTAATTGGGAGTACTAAACAAAGGAAAACGGTGGTTGTATCACTTGTGCTGTGCATGTACAACAACAATAAAACATGTCAGTGTAGCACGATAGAGTACCTTTTCCAAAGCAGGAGACGGTTTGGAAATCTCAATATAACAGTGACCCTAGATGGTTAAGAATTCCAGATATATAAGAGCAAAGTGACATGTGATGTCCCTTCTGTTTCCACTATAACATACATGAAAGAATGCTTATTTTTCTCAATATCATGAACATTTTTCCATGTAAATATCTTTGCAGTTTTTAATTTATAAAATATATAAAAACTGTATTTACAAAATCATGGGTGATTTTCTGGACTAGCATTTGAAATAAAGTCCTGTTAATGTTCCTACTAACACTTAACAATACCATCTGTTACATATAGCGCAGCTATATCCTTTAAGAAGCACCTCTCTGGCAACAGATAATTTAATGTAGTTGTCTATAGATGACTGATTTATAATTCAACCATAGTGTAACTCCATTACATTACCTGGTTGCAACAGAAGTACGCTATGTTCAGCATATTCATTACCTACACCAAGCAGCAATTTAATGAACTCATTGTTTATATCTGTCAAAGTCTTGCTAACTAAAGTTTGGGAAATTAACTGAATATTTCTAGTATTCAAGGGTGGTAAGTTCCATCACTTAGACCTCTAACCACTTCAAAGGAAATTCAGTTCTCTTTCTCATATTGGTATCCTAAAAGTAAAAACGAGCAGATGCTTACAAATCCTTATGATCAATTATGCTTAAGACACTGAAGAAACTGATGTTACTCAGAGTGGTGCCTCACTTGTTAGTGATTTCAAATCACGTCAGGTCTAGAAGTACTCTGGTAAATATGTCTATATTCTGATCAACACAGCTATATTTCTACATACGTCAGCAAAAACCACATCTTCAAAGGGAATCATGTTGTCCTATTTTATATCTTTGAGAGTATTCTCATCTCTCCCTGATTCATCAATGGCAGAATATTGTCTAATACAGAGAAACACGTTTTTTTAAAAGTGCTGATAAACTTCATGTAATTTTTCAGCAACTTTTTCAACTAATTTTTTAGAAAAACAGAATGGTAACATTTCCCCTCCTTTAATTTCTACCATACCAATTTGCCAGTGCATAATTACAATTATAATGCCTATCCTCTAAAATTTCAAGTTATTTCAAAGAACTTAATGGACACTTTGAAACTAATTTGTTTTTGTTTTTTGGAACTGTTTTGAAACTCAGTGTGGTTTTGCACCCTGAAAACCTTTGCTCTATTTCGATGGATGTTCTTTTATGTCGGAACATGCAAAATATCATGCAATTTCCATTCTCCTGTAAATGTTAACTATAGTCCTAATTAATTCTGTGAAATACTTTGATAATTCACAGTTCAAATCCAATGGCTTCAACTAGGCTTCATGCAAAACATTTACATTTTGTGACTATTTTGCCAATTTCTTAAATGGACTGCTACTGCTACACAGATAGTAGCTTTACCCTTGCCTTAGTAATGACATGTGACAACTGGCTGCTTTGTCATTTTGGACCTGTGCACTTGTCCATGAGAACTCTCTGATTTCAATTCAAGTCTCAGTTTCATCATTTCGGATTCAATGGAACCTGAAACTGAAAGAGAAACTCAAAGACTTGGCAACAACCTCAACCATCAGTGTGAAACGCTGATGTCTGAATTTGATCAGTTAATGTCAGATGCATACAGAGGTGGGCTCCAGTGTGGTTGTTTGGCTTTCTTCCTGTGATTATCTGAAAAACTTGACACATGCGGAACAAGCCCAAGAGACTTTCATCAAGTTGACCTTTACACTTAATTCTAGTAGAGAAAAAATACAGTATAGGATATGTTAGCACAGTTATGCTTTTGATCCTGAGGTAAGGCAAAGCATGCCACTGGCACATGCATGAGAGGTATGTCAGCGCACAGTTGGCCCACCCACAAAATACATCAGTGCCACTAGATTTAAGAAAACGCTTTTAAGTCACTGTCATTCTCCTACATTTTCATCACTGACGTGTGCCCAAAATGCCAGGTAGAAACACGGGGTTAGCAGCAGCTGAGGTTCTGCTTGCTACATCCTAGCTGAGACACGGCAAATACACTTGGTGTTATACCTGTGCTCCCAGCTCATTTAAATACCAAGTCACACAGATGAGTACAAACCATCAGTTGCCGAAGCAGTTTTTTTGTTTGCCTGCTTGCCTCTGCACTGATGACCTACGAGCACCATGTTCCTCCTGAGATGCAGGAGACGCAGGAAATAACCACTTTGTTTCGGGCCATCTCCAGATGACATTAGAAATCATCTCTGAGTTGGAGTTGGTACTTTGGTGCCATTTGATTCTGAAAATATACTAGTTAATGCATAGTCAAGTAAGATCTTACTGTACGTTAGTGTGTTTGAAAAGAAGATGCATAGATGCAGTGTAAAGGCTCAGTAGTGTACTAATGTGACCCTGCTGATGGTTCCTTATTTGTATCAATGGACATTTTAAATAGAATTTGAATACAACTTCATGCTAATGCAGACAGAGCAAGCCATGTTTAAAACATGCTAGCTGAACTTTGGCTGCAAAGGAGGGGAGTTTAGAGTTAACCTACAAGATTTTAAACACAACTTGCCTTACTTGGACTGCATTTAAAACTGTTTGTTTAAATTTGCTAGCTAATACATTTCCAAACATAGTTTGTTTTCGCAGCCTGGACAGGCTCTTATTCTCAAATTCACTCTTCAGACCATCTGACACAGCCTGTATTTGCTGATATTCAGGAAACCCTGTAAGGCATATTTACATATTCTTTCACATGAAGAGTTATGTGGAAAGTTTTTTTTTTTTTTTCCCTATCTTTTCCTGAGAGGATTTTGAATCCTTTATGGGCCCTGACCCAATTTAACAGCTGATAACATTTTTTGCGTCTGTTCAGATGACACAGTTCAGCTTCTAAGTAAATGACAAAACTTCCATTGAAAGAAAGGGAAGAACTTGGACTTTGCAGAGGTTAGGTGAATTTATTTTGCAAAATGAAGGAACAAATTAAGTTTCACAAAATCTAACTAAAATACACCACTGCTGAGTAACTGTTCCTGAAAAGCTCTCATTGCTAGTTAGAAACAGAAAAATAACTAGGAAAGAAAACTTTATACACCTTTACCAGCAAAGGCTTATATTCACTTCCCAAGGTTAGGGCTCCGCATTTTCTAGCTCCAAACTTTTGCGTTCCAGCTATTGTGCCAGTGGAAATGTTTAGTACTGAAGTCCCATCTAGTTGTTTAAAAGCTGCAGGCTGAACCAGCACATGATTGTACACCCTATTTTAGATATACAGAACTACATACCAAGCTGGTTTTGGCATGCTTTCCACAGTATTTAGACAAATACAAGCATGCTTTGGATACATGGAAGTATTCTGTGTTTGTTTCTAACAGATACTTTCCCAACTCTCATGCTAGGAGAGTTTTCAATGGAATAGAATGAACGACACAATTCACACTGATTTAAACCGAACAAGTTAAAAAAAACAAACAGTGTATTCCTACTAAATCAGATTAGTTGCTTTGTACAGAGCTTTGCCCCATTGTTTAGGTTCTTTGCTGGAAACATTTAAAGTACACTGCATGACATTATTATATTTCATTGTTCTGTATTTTCTGCCATTGCATTCTTATTGTGAATGTGAATGTAATAGTAAGACTTTTGGCCAAGTTCACAGTAAAATATCACAACAGGAAATGCTGTTTACAAAACCCTTTAGGATTGTGTCAGATTGATGGAGAGGATACTGCAAGCAATTTATGCAAATCATAGAGGGCTTTCTTCCAATCTCAGCGTGTTTCAGATTTACTTTCTAGAGCAGAAATCTGTGTTAGGGACCATATTTCATGGGTTAAATGCTTAGCACTCTATAAAGTGAGACTGATTCACAGAGATAGCTTCTACTTTAAAAGGAACAATTCTGTGCAGGGAATTAACTGTGGACAAAAATGATAACATTTAGATTGCAACCAGTACTGTTTGTTAGCTGGAACAGAACAGGCATTAAAGAAAAGCCCTGGATATCAGCTTGAAGGTTTTAAATTTCAGACCTAATGTACACAAGTTACACAGTGGATTTCTTTTTCCTTTTCTGTAATTTTTCCCATCTGTCCCATTTCATTAGAATCTGCAGTCCATAAGCAGTGTGGATGTTAGGAAGACGCTAACGCACGTTTAGACTGAAACACTTCAGCATGCACCAAAAAAAAAAAAAAGTGTTATCCTTTGGTTACCTGCCAATATAACATGGTGTTGAGCATGAAAGCCAAAAATCTTCAAAACACCTCAGCACCTTACTCCCAATGGGGTGCTAAGAAGAGTGAAGTGGCTGCTTTATTTGTTGCTTATGTGGAAGGAAAATTGCAATGAAAAACTGGTTTTAAGCTCTCCAGAGTTGATAGGCTCATACCCTGAGCTCTCTATGTGCTGCATTTCTGGGCACAGTACAGGATCTTCTTCTCTTGTTTAGCAGGGAAGCACTGCCTACAAATCTTTCTACTTCCACAGAAACATATTTTGAATCCTTTAAATTTCCTTCTTTGTTTGGTATCTCCTTGCTACATCTGGGTTGGGGCAACTGAAGCATGGGTAACCTTCTCCTTCAAAAGAGTTACGTCATCCTGGACAGTGCAGTTGTGGAATTGTTATTTTATAAACTTGTCTTTTTGTAAGTAAATTTCAGAAATATGGTCCCATTTAGGAAGCTGGATACTTTGGTTTTTGTAAACATGTTTTTTATTACAATTCATTAGCAGATGAACCGTTGGTGGGTCAAAACTCTGAGCAAAGTAGATAAGTTACAGTTTTCTATATGGATCATCTGTCTTGATGGTTTCATTTCGTATGTTCTCTATATACATAAACATGTCATGTATGTCATGAATGGCTACAATACAGAATTTCAAGAAAGAAAGTTTCTAAAAAAAAAAAAGGAAGACAATCATATGTCCATTGCAGTACTCGATAGTAAAAAAGAAAAACAAACTGAATGACAAGCGAGCATAATTTTGTAACACCAAATTCCCCTTTCCTAGTACTGTTGCACAAGGAGTACCAGGAACCGCTTGTTGTCTGTAGGCAAAGGTGGAAGAGAAGAATCTTTGTTTTAAAAACCAAACAGCTGAAATTACTATAAAGGACTCCTTAACAAAGCAGTTGCATTTTTTCCCATGAACTCAATGGGCAAATTGCCATTGACCTTAAAGGGCAAAGGATTGAGTGTTAAGATGTATTATATAGGATAGATATTTAATTAGAAGCAGATATTATGAATAAAAATCCTCATTGGGAAGGGTGTAGCAGCTTTTGCTAGAGATCTATTTCCTACAATATTCTTTGTCTAGCAGAAGTAATTCCCTTCAAAGGAAAAAAAAGAAACTTAATAAAAACAGACTTCAGGGTATTCCAGTAACACTGTTGAATAATGTAACATTTTTTTTTTTTTTTTGATCTATTTGGTAATTGTATATTTTACTTCCAAGCTGTCTTGGAAGTCTTTGTAAGCACCAAGATACACTTCTGAGTTGAAGACATTTCAGTTTGCCAATTTATAAGAAAGTGAAATGATTGCTAATAATAGGTATTCGACTGGCATTACTAGATACTTGAGACACTTACTGATGGGCATACAGTATCGGTGTAAGCTAAGGAGGGAATTTAGGCTGTGGACATATCTCTCAGTTGCAAACTTTTATTGGTTGAAGGGACTACTTGTAACTGCCCTCTTGCTTCCTTCAGCTCTGCAAATAGGTTTGTGTCAGTTGAAATAGGCTGGTATTTCTTAAACAATGTATATACCAGGGCTTTGCTAACTCACCTCATTTTGACCAAGAGCTTAGGGACCAATCATTAGAGCAGCTCATCTACATGATTTGAAGTGTGGAAACATCCACCTTAGCACAGGGAGGAGGAAAGAGAGGAGTGCCAAGCAGCTCTGGGTGGCAACCTTTTCAGCATGCACAGCTGTGGCTGGACAAAGCAGACAGTGACTCCTTGAGTTGGCACACCTAACTTGCAGATGCATTTTCAACAGTTGAACTGGCATCACTTTGGAAAGGCTCTAAGTGTCCTGCAAAAACCTGCTTTTCTTCCAGAAGAAAAGCATCCAAATGGAGAATTGTGCAATGGTAATTACAGTGGTTGCCTATGCCTGTGTTTCCTGGATCTACCGTATTCAAGGGGATTCACCGTCATGAGTTTTATTAGCTTTACTCAACCACTAACACTAGTGCTCCTGAAGACATATCTCTATTTATCTGTCTATACAAACTTAAATCCTTCTTCTCTGCAAGAAATTCTTTCTCTGCTTTCTCTTACCATTCTCTCAGAAGTACTTTTATTTGAATATAGAAATACAGCTACTTACTTAAGCATTGCTTTCAGTGAACTCACTGAAAATTGAGGCCAAACAATGCCTAAGAATTTAAACCTTGTTACTTGGTTAGAATAGTGCCTGTCACTTCCAGACCTCTGGACTGAAATAAATAAAAGAAACCTTCTGCTTTGCAAGAACTCTCTCATCGCTGAAATCTCTGAACTACTAGAGCATAACAGATGTGGCTGGAATACACTGATCAGCATTTTGTTCCACAAATTACATTTTCCTATTCTGCAGAGAGAACTTCAAAGACTAGCTGCCATAAGCCACTGATTTAATTACAGAGGATGCATATGGAAATAATCTGAAAGGATAAATAGCTTTATATATTATCATATATTCATAATTATCTCCCTGCACACTGGAAAGAATACTCCCCGAATGCATAGTGTAAGACCTGCTTATAAAACTCTTCAAATTAGAAAAAGCTATCATTAATCAAGGATATTTTAAGCAAAGTCTAAAATATAGCATTGTTTAATGTCTAAGACCCTTACAGAGAAGCAGCTGTTCCACATCCCTCACTGTGGAAAACCCAAGGTTTTAGAATTGTTGACTTGTATGAAAAAAAAAAGAAAAAAAAAAGATACCTAGCTAATTAGCATGGTTTCACCTAAATTTTCATTCAGAGGAATGAATCTATTATGCTGATCACTACAAAACAAGTAATTCACAAACTTGTGGGAAGGTTTGTTATAATAATGCCTAATAAAATTGAGCCATTTTTTTATGAAGCAAAATGTTATTTTTAAAGTTTTATTTCATGGGATCCATACTGTCAGCCAAAGTCTGCATTTAGATGTGCTGTGCATATTTAGGGGTATCATGAGGAAGATACTAGTCATTAAACTGAGATAGAAATCACATCTAGAGCACTTTTCCTTTTCAAGTGCCCAAATCCCATTGCTAAGTGAATTAGCAGCGTGCAATTACACCCAGGCTGAATAATGACCTTTTCATGATACTGACATATTATTGATTATCACTAGATGGTGCTATTATTCACAGTCCCCAAAATCACAGGTAGCTGAATGTAAAGATAGATACACCTTTGAGAAATTTTGGTTGTTAGATTTAGTATTTTCTTACTGGAGCTGTTGAGTATTGTTCAGTTCAGCAACTCTCAGACTGAGTAATTTCAAAGTGTAGAATTAATTCATTCAAGGTAAATATGTAAACAAATCAAGAATCACATATTATCCAATTAATCAAGCTCTACATCCCTCATTGCTTTTTTCAAGCCATTTCAGTTCTTCCTGTCACATCTACTTATTAAGCCCTGCATACAAACAGAATATAATCTCTTGAAGGGGGGCCCCATAAATTTGTACTAGGGTTTGATTTGTGATTTTGTAATACTATAATTAGGTCACAATTTTTTTTTAATGTAACTAAAAAAGAAATATTTCAGAAGGCCTTAAGAAAGAAGCAGACATAATCCTTTAAAGAAAGAAAAAATCATTATCTGTTTTTCATCATATAATCATTTAATATTACACACTACTATGTAATACATGTAGTGAAATAACAAAAGAGAGTAAAAAAACCAAGCATTATATCAAACCTAAGTTTCTTCCAGCCCAATATGAGAAGGGCCAGGGCTGGGAGCAATGGAAAACTTAAGAAGTCTCCCAGGTCTTGTATACAATTTAAACTGAACTTTGAAGTATTTTTATTTTTTTCTCTTCTAAATTCCTCATTATCTTGCTTTTCCTTTTCCCTCCCTTAATTTTTGTCATGACTTCAGCCTGCAATACTAGCCCTTCTAAAGATGCATCCTTGAACAGCTAGGGATGTTGGAAGTCCACCTGAGTTTTTCAGCTTCTGCCCATTTTTACTTGAATATTTTGAAATTAAGAGATCACTATAAGTCTGATCCAACATATTTTTCCATGACTGCATCTTTCCTTGAAAAGCCCTCATTCAGCTCCTACATGTGCTAGATTTTTAAGTCACTTCCCAGATTCCCAACATAATGTTACCAAAAGATTTCTGAATTAAATGGCACAGTCTGTGACTACAAAATGATTTGACTTTAAAACATCTTGCCAATCCACAGACGCAAATATTTCCCAAACTCTCAGACTTACAGCTTTCTTCATCTATATTTACAGCAACAGTGAAAAACAATGAAGTGAATCTAAATCTAGCGAGAGGACCTTGCATGCCTCTTTTTCTATACAGGCAAGAACAGTACGAAGGGTATGATAATTAAGCCCAAGGAGATGGTCATCTTTGTGGCCTGATATTTTTTTTAGTGTTACTACTTGAACAAATGGAGCACTGAAATGCTCTGCCTGAGAACAATGGTGCTGAGCCCCGTACCACCCTCCTGGGTCATTCAGTTGTTGTTTGCTTCCAATCCTGATTTGCATAAGAGGCCTGGAAAAGTTGCAGGGACTACAAATTAGCACAAATTGATATTGGGTGCTAATTGACTCAAGAGAAAACTAAAGATGCATTGGCCTGTTCAAATCAGGCTTGAATTTAGGCTTTCTGGGTTCCTGCATCAGCCAGCTCTGAAGAATTAATCCCTGGCACAGTTCACCAGCCGCTGGGTCCAGGGATAAAAATAGAGAGGCAGTGACTGGACCAGGTTTTAGCACAATCTCAGCTGAAACTGAACAGGGTGGGAAGGATCCCTTCCTCTTACGAAAAATATTTTATTTTCAAGTGTTGTAGGCTACAACACGGCAATCAAACTCATCTAAAATAAGAGCCAAACTAAATGTCTCCCCAAAGCCTTTTACTGCTCTAGACCCAAGCATTTTTTCAAGGCTGTAAAATGTTCATAATTCCATTTTTTGTGTGCTGCATCTAAAACAAGGAACAACATTTATTTCAATGACTGGATGAATCATGCTGACGGTCACAGCTTTACCTCTACAAACCATGCAGAGGCAGCTACCTATTGCTCCGGTTCTATGCAATGTCTCTTGCTTGTCTGTTACCCAACTAAAAAGCTTCCTCTCATTGGTTTCCACCAAATCATGATGAGTGAGCCTTCAGATGAGACCTGAGCTCTCTGGCATCAACAGCTTCTTATGATATTAGGATTTTTTGTAATCCACAGATTGTGGGACTGAGTTTAATACCTGGAGAAGTTCTTCATTCTGCACATGGTGGAAATACTGTGCCAATAGGTTTCTTAGTGACATCTACTCCCTTTTGTATTGTAGCATTGTTGTACACCTTACTGGGAGAGGAAATGATATACTGCAAAATTCCCTCTGTTTTTATACTTTTATAGCACTACAGAAAGGAACAATCCCTTAGGGATTTGCACAACCTCACATTATAGCTACACATCACTTAAAGCAAAACCTATGTTGGTCCAACTGAGTTAGTTTCATTTAAAAGCTTCCATGATCTTTCTTGATTTCTCTAATTTTACATTTGCAACATGCTCTCAGGCCAGAGATAAAGTTTACTTCAACATGCAGCTTCCTGGTTTCTTCCATACAAAAAGGAAAGAACTGAAAAACAGTTGCCTCTGATACAGTGACGTGAATATGCTCTTGCTGAAGTGTTTTCTTTAAATTACTTATTAGGCTTAAGTTAATATGAAAAAGGTAAGTTTCAGGGCAAAATAATAAAGAGAAGAGGAAACTGAACACTGATTCTGACACCAAATTCAATTTATGAAGGCACTGACCTATGACATCTGATTAAAGACTATGCAATCCTTAAAAAGTATGCTTCCCAGAGAAACTTGAGAAGATACCAGCAATTCATATAGCAGGCCCTGTCCCTCAAAATTGTATTAATAAGAGCAGTGTCAACAAAGTTATAACTTTTCTGAGGCAATCTGAGTCAGATTATTTCTTTCATGTGAAAGAGAGCACTGCACATCTCTACATTCCTCTTCAATTGCTTAAAATGCCACTTTTCAGTTGATCTTTAAATGACTTCTTTAATCAACAATACGCTGAAATTCGCATCTGACTCTGAAGGTTTCTTAAAGAGAGCTAGAAACAGTGCCATGAGTTAGGTAATTACATCACCCTTCAATTTCCAATGCACAAGGTAATGTGAATCATAGGGAAGCACTTGCTCAAGAAACAAATCCAAAATACAGAACCGATCCATATAAATAACTTTTTGGTTTCTAGCTGTGCCTTCACAGGTTCCTCCTAGCCTCTATTCCCTTTCTTTGGTGTTTGGCATTTGGAAGAGTGCTGCAGATCAGGGCTGGCTGCCATTACCACAGGTTTCCTGAAACTCCTTCTAACAATCCTTCATGAACAACATACTGTCATATTGTCAGATATTCCTTCAGATTATTTCTTCTTTCACTAGTAAATGCTGAAAGCAGAAGAATGCCTATGAGAGGAGAAGATAGAATGATTTCCATTTCCTGTTCTGTATGTGTCTCATCTTTTTAAGCTAGTATTTGACCTCTGTTGGGAGTTTCCACAGATCTAAAGGGAAATAATACATGAAGGATTTTGTTTTAGCAGCTGCCAATCCCTTAATTTCACATGTATTTACAAAAAGTGCCTCTTAACTCAGTACAAAATACATTTTTTTTGTTGTTTGCTTCTGTAGCAAAGGCTGTGTTCAGTCTCAAGACCAAATCATGAAGATCTGTCACAGTTCCAGATTTATCTAATCAAAGTTACTCAGAGGTTCCATATGGCTGTAACAATGCAACTGAGTTAGATTGCAACAAAGCTGGAATAACAGAAGCCTTGCAAAATGAAAAGGAATGCTTTTGTCCTAAAGTCATATAACCGTAGAGCTGTCAAAAAACTATGTTCGGATGAAATATTCTGAATGACAAGTAGGTATTTTATAGCCACATGTTAATCTTCTCAAACGGGATGAGTTATTAAATTAAATCCTTAGAAAGGGTAGTTCTTTTATGTGTGCTTATGTTTTCCAGATGTTTGATAGAGACAAGACTATCCTGCTCATTTGCATATGCTTGTTTCTTTTGTTATTATTTTCAGAAAAAATTTTAAAACTCATTATTATTCTAACATCTGAGTAAGATTTGAAAATCTTCTTTTATTTTAGTCCCAGAGCATTTTTCAATTATCTTTCTTAATTGTTATTTCTACAATTTATTGTTTTGGAAGATGAGGAAAAGAACAGAAGTCTATCGTGACTTCAAGTTCTAACTTCTATTTCAGTAACACTCTACAGAATAGGCCATTACTCTGCAGCATAACAATAGAGAAGGTGATGGAGCTGCGCTAGAAGAACTGTAGTGCATTTTCAACAAAGTCCAGGAGGCATAAAGGAAGGTCACAGGCGAGAACATACTTGTAATTTGGAGTAACACAGTATTCTTCAGAATGATCATACTCTTAGCAGATTTTAGATCTTTAAGGTCTTAAAATGGGAAGGTTCATTAGCAGCAAAATCCAGAGTCAATTGAAATTAATTAAACAAGTAGGATTTTGTCCTAGGTTTTGTCCCCATTAATTGGATTTAATGCTTCTGGAAGCTTAGTAAAGTTATAATGCACAGAAAATATGATGCCTTTAAAAAACACTAAGCTTTTTACTTGTGCTCTTCCATTACATAATAATAGGTAATGCAGAAGCACTTTCACACTTCGGTTCCTTGTCTTCAGGAAATGGAGATGTACCCATACATCTCCTGTGTGTGACTGTCTCATTGGTAGACCACAGTTGACTGATATTTTGTAAGCCAGACATCACTTAATAGGAATACTAGCAACAGCAGTGATTGTTGTCTTTCATATCTAGCGGAATGCTTTTATACAAAGTACACCTATGCTGCAACAAATAACTGTGCTTCAAAGTGAAATAATACCACTTCAAATTGCCATCTCCTTTTTCAAGGCCCTTCCTTCTTGACAAAACCAGAGTGTTGCAGAAAGTTACTGCTGTGCATTCAGTACACGCCAGGGTCCCTGCTAGGCCAGCCCCTGAGTGACCCTAGCAGGAAATGTGTGCCTGGCAGGTCTGACCACCTGCAATCATTTTACTTTTTAAAGTCTATTTGTAGGAGAGAGACTACTTACAGTGTCCCAACCAAATTCCAAGTTGTGCCTTGGATCTGATTACATTAGTTACCCCATGCCCCTTCCTGTTTTGAGAGTTTTATTTGGAAAATATTACTTTACCTCCTAAAAGACACACATACAGTGGTGCTCTGGCATAGGACAGCTGCATTTCATGAATGTGTGGACTGCAGACTTCTGTGTGTACAGCTGCATCTGCAAGATAGCTGACATGTCTTCAAGCTGGCACAGATTTTGGCCAAATGTCATTAAAGCACTTTAGAGTGGAATGAGAGCTGCCATATTATGCTTGGGTTAGTACATCATAATAATATTTCAGAAAGATAATTAAATGAATAGAAAATGTATGCCAAAGATCTGCTTGAAACAATACTCAGTCTCTTTTATTACTCCAGAATTGTTAAAAATGGCAGCATTAAAAACCAACTGTCTCTTTCCCAAGCTACATGCCTCTTGGATTTCCTTAAAAACTCAGTCTTTACAGATCCTTAATAATGCAACCATTGTAATTCAAGAACGCTCCCCTGCTGGTTTTGATTAATTTATTTTAACAACACAGAAGAAGTCTGCTGTAGCTCCTCTGGTAATACAAATCTGTGTCACAAAGAATTCTGTTGTCTCCACCTCTCTAATAAACTATAGTGTCAGGGTTCAGAGCTAAATGGATTGCAATACAACTTAATTCATCTCTACTCTTGCATCTGAATTTAATATCAGTTCTTTTCCCCTTCAACCCTTAGCTTGTTTGTATTTCTATTCCAATTTCCCATCTAAGTAGCACTTCCAATTAAATATTTTAATTTGTATGCAATAACACCCATTTTACACAATTAAAATTAATATCCTGAAAAAAATACCCATGGTCAGATATCTTAAAAAAATAAAAAATAATCATGGCTTTCTTGCCAACTTTTAAAAAATTACTGCAAGTAATGCCATGTGCTCTTTTTCTTACACTACTAGATTCTGAAGACTGGTTCCTACCTGAGTTACAGCCTACATTACAAGTAGAATACATTTCTGCATGTTCTCAATTGCAAAATTATTCCATCCAGAAGAGGAAAAAACCCAAGCAATCCTAATGTTTTAATGTTTCTATCTTTTTTCATATGGTATCAGAGGAACTTTTACTTCCTAGTTGCAAGGCTAATAGAAGAACCTTGGAAGGACCGCAGTCAGTTTGAAAATGAAATACATATTGAAGGCACCTAAACAGCAGTTACAGTTCCTAAAGATGGAAATTCAGTAGATGTACAAATAGCTGCTTTTAAAAAGCAGGGGTTTTCAGAGGTTTTAGCAATTGTTGCAATGTCATATAATTGTTTTCCCAAATTCTAGGAACAGGTGAATACTCCAGCATTCATGTAGTATGATGATTTTTGGGAATTGTACCACACTTGAACAGAAATTGCTGTTAGCTTGCTTATACAATTACATACACTTGAACTGTTTTCTTTACACATAAATATTAAATACTTCTTTGTTTAAACTCACTCATTTAAACATTAAGTAAAATGAAACTAAACAATTTCCAGGCTGTTTCTTACAGATTTCTGATAAACTAGATGCTCCTTTGACATATCACATGTAATTTCAACAATACTCCTACGTGTGACTGTATATACAGATGCTTTAGGCTAACATTAAACAATGTTCTATAGCTATGAGTGTTTTTGTAATCCAAATAAAGTAGGTAGTGTTTTTATAACTATCAATTCTTGGGTTATGGAGAATGTCTTCAAATAGAAATGGAAAGAGGTTTATCATTACAAACAGGTCTCATTCCCTTAAAAGGAAGTTGTTTCTTTTTTCTTCTGCTTCTTTGGAGAACTGGCTACAAACTGGGAATGGTTATTGTATGACTCATTTGAGAGGAATAGCTACAGTGTAAAAAGTTCAGAAAGGATTTTAATAAAACCAAACCCAATTATCTTCTGTTTGGGGCACAGTAAGGATAGATTTAAAGTGGAAAATATCGCATTTTTCAGAATGTTGTAAATCAACGTAATACAGTAATGTTTTAAAGGGAAGGGGAAAAAGGTCAGGAAAAATAAAGCATTTACCGTTACTCTCCGTTCTACAGATGAGACAGAATTCTCCTTTCAAATGCAAACTTTACATTTACTTTATTCTGGTCTGGCCTTAAAGTGAGCTCCTACACCCACCGATGCAAATCACTGACTGCCAAAAACATGCAGCAAACTTGGGAATCATCACTCACTCAGCTATGCACAGATAGTGCAGCTCTTCCACTGCGCCCCACATACTTCAGCTTCTTGGAACTTCCTCAAAACCCCAACACTGTAAGTCCAACTGTTCACAGTAATAAAATTATTTGACATGAAGCTACTTTAATTACATAAATGGCTATGCTGTGGACATTTGAGACTATAAATGCTACAAGTAAATATTATTGTTTTATTTCTTTTATTGTTCTCTCCCCTGACAGCTTAAAGGATACAATAGTAAAGTTAGGACAGAAAAAAGCCCTTTTCACCTTAAACTTCTGTTATTGTTTATGATTAAGCAACTGAAATTTTTGGCATAGCACAAAGATGTGAAAGAGGCAGTCTTATACCTTGTAACTTTTGTTTACTGTGCTATTCAAAGGGGAGGCTGATCAGAAAGCATGAGGCAGTACTCAAGTGATCGTTGTATCCTTTCATTATAAACCCCATCTTAGATTTTACAAATTGATGCATGAAATCACATCTCCATCATGTCACTTAAAGTTCTGCTTTTCTGTGTGCTGCAACATTCAAGTATCCTATTTTTTATTTACAAATGGGAAACTGGTGTTACGCCTCAAAACTAATTTTTAATAGTGCTTGTGACTGTTAACATTAGGAATATGCATAGAAAAAGTACATGCTAGCTGATGTATTATGTATTTTAAAGATGCGATGGCTGGGTGAGGGATACTGAGTGTTTAGCAAGTGTTTCATGCAAGATATGGAGAGAAGCATTTTTTTTTAAACTCTGCTCTAGCTGTTTAGCTATTGCTGCTCTAGCAGGAGAAGTAGGTACGCAGCACAGTGAACTACTAGAAAAATCTGGTATATAGTCCACTCTTTAAACAGCTAAGTGTTTCAATGTTTTTATCTAAACCCCAGGCAATGGGGTCAGGATATTCTATTTAATGTGACAGTCAAACACAGTTTGATAGTTAAAGATCTGCTGAACAGTCTGTAATATTTTTGTAAGGATATGGCTTGTCTATTTAAAGTGTGTGAGATTAGAAGGGCAACCACAATAATCATTGCATGTGGTTGCCAAAATTCTGTAGAAACCATCTGGAGGGGAACACAATATAGCAAAAAACACCATTTTGCCTTAAAGTTATAGGACATCGTAAATGAATAAAACTTCATGGAGTAAGTCAGTTGCTTCATATCAAGACACTTCTTACTGTGTAGTCCAAAGAATATTCTGCATCAATAGTTTACAGTTTTTCCACTCTAAACAAAGACAGTAATTCATCAGTCACAACAGAAAGGTGTTAATATATTTTAAGATTTTTAATTACTTTGTCCTTAATGCACATATATTTCTGTGTTCACTTAAACAACTGTTAGAGGTTCACATTTTGATGTGAAAGTGCATGTACAAAAGTGTGTGTGATAGTGCATGGCCATTTGTATAAATTAAAGTTTGCAAAAGAGCTGATTTTTTTAATTGTAATTTAAGATGTTTTTTTTTTGATTTTCCCACTTTTAGCACTATAAACTTTTTCCTCAGTGTTTCTCTAAGACTGAGCCAAGTGAGGCTGAAGTTAACAGAAAGCAACCAAGTGATTTCAATGGGAGTTTCACATCTTGAAAGTAAAAACAGATCACTATTTTGGCAAGATTGTCTCTGTATGTGAATTCCTATTCCTAGGAAGTTTACAGTAAAATGCCGAACATTTCAAACTGCTATGAGACTAATTGAAATTGAATCTTCTTCTAAATATAGGTAAAATATCTTGTAGTCTTCAAAGCTAGATTTTAAAAGAAAAATTGCTTCAAAACCCTCATCACTCCCTTCCACCTTGCTAATGCCTGATCAGCTGAGAAAGTCCCGGCCAAACACGGTTCATGTATGTATCGCAAACATTCATTTTTGGGAGAACCCAGTAATCTTGCATACCTTCAGATTGTTCTAGGCTGTACAGTGCACTTCAAGCACTGCTGTTGCTTTATGAGGTACCTTTGTGATGAGAGACCTAAAGTTGCAGCCATAATTTACCCTTGCAGTAGATTGTGGGCAGACAGAATTTTAGAATTAAGGTAATTTTAATGGATTTTTTGAAAACTTGTTTTGCAGATCTCACATTTTAAAAAGATGTGAGGTGAAAAGATGTGGGGAAGAAGTATGAAACTGTTGTTGCTGCTGCTAGTGTACTACCGTGTTGTTTGTTCTGTGTGAGGGCCTCCTGGTTGGTATCTGGTAGGGGAGGGCAAGGGCGCTGCTGCTGGGGGTGGGAGGCCAAGAGGCACAGGAGATTCCCCGCTTCTGAGCCAGCGCTCTACCTGATAGCAACAGGATTGGTATCACAAAAGACTGCAAAAGAGAGTCTGTGCTCCTTTAAAGGCCTATCCTGGACCTGGCTGCCAGGGAGCTGAGGGAGGGAGAAGGCTGGCAGCAGACAGGAAAGAAGGAAATAATTCAGTTAAATTGAATTAGATTACATCAGCAGAACTAAGCAAAAAAGTACAATAAACAGGCCCCCTAAATCAGAAGTGGCTATGACCACAGAAATCAGTCTTCACAGATTTGCGTAACAGTATATTGACTTATCACTGGTGTCTAACATGAGCCATTGCATTGCACAGTTACAACGTCTTGGACTTGATTACATCTAGGACTGCATGTGTGGCACTGGCCCATCTTGGTTCATTTGACACTGGTAATTTTTCAGGACCCATAGCAGGTGGTGATGCAGCAAGGCACTGATTTCCTACAGACTGAGGAAGTGCTGCCTTAGTTTCTGGATGAAAGGAAAACAGAAGCAACAGCATGAGAATACAGGACTGTGAGCAAACCCTTGTTTCCCTCTTCTGCTGAGGACTCCTGCTGAACCCCCGCAGAGAGGGCAGCGGTTGCTCTAGAAGAATGACTTTGGATTTTCAAAATATCCTGTCTGAACTATTGGGCAGGAAATAACCTTAATCGAGTAGATATAACCAAATAGTCTACTAATACCTTCAGATACTCCAGATTATTTTTCCTCTGAGTGGTAACTAATTGATTTAACGAGACATATTTTCATATTTAAAAGGAAGCATCCTGAGCATTTCCTGAAGACTGTAGATTTAATTTGTTCAGCAGTGTTTACGTATTTATCAGCATTAGTTTTTAGGTATTCATCAGCAAGCAAATATCAGATTTTAGTTTATAACAGGCATCGAACTCCATACAAAAGCCAGAGATTTAGGAGGAAACTGGGTGCAAGTGACAAAGTATCACTCGTAATTGACACCAGCACATAAGAATATATTTACCTACTGCTTGGATGTCTTTCATTTGACGGTACATTTTGTAAGTAGTTATGTTTGAATGAAAAAGCACACTGGACAAACTTGCAATTTGAAAGTGAAGTCCTATTCCCTTTCTCAGTGCTGCCTCCTCTTAGTGCTCCATTCTAGGAGTTTCTGAACTGTCCTGTGCATTATTTAGCATCCTCAGCTCCTACCAACATAAAATTACACACAGCACCACCAAAACTCCAACTCGGTAAATTTTGGAGGCCTAAACACTCCTATTTAAAAAAGCAGTAAAAAACAGTCCTGTATGTACTTCAGGATTCATGAGAATGAAATACTGGTGAGAATACTTCTGTTAGTTCAAAGTAATAAATATAAATGTGCTCTTAAATGGGTTCCATTCTCAAATGTGAATTCCTACAACAAAGGTTAACATCCTGAGCCCTAGGATATAAGCAATTAATTATGGAAGAAAACCTAACAGCTAATTCTTCTAGAGGAAAATTTTCATGTTCACAATCTAAAATGTTCACTTCTTTGCTTTTTTGCAATCATATGCAGAAACTAAAAGTGGTTGCGAGATTTTTTTTGTTGTTGTCTACAGTAATGCCTTTTTGGGTTATGGACCAACGGTGCTGACAAATATCTAAATCATGCCAGCAGCCAAAATGCCAAATGGCAAACTAGTCCATTTTTGATAGTACAAATGCAAGATATGGCCAAGATAAGATATGTCTAAAATTAAAATTGCAAGAGACAGCATGGCTGGTTTCAAACCTTGCTGTCTATTTGCAGTAATTACTTCGGACACAAAACAGCCTGACACAGAACAAGAGTTACAATAGGTATTAATAATCAAAGTGTCTGACCAATTGTGTACTCCCAAAGAACTAAAAATGGAATCCAAATAAAAAAGTCAGAAATAATATTCAAAATTCCTATCTTGACGCATTTGTGACTTTGGCAATATGGATAAGATTGCTGTAAAATTTTGCACCCATGGATTTTGAGGGTTTTGGATATTGGGACTTTGGCATGGGCCCAGGAGTGTTCCAGTAAACTCATTTTAGAAACATGTTTAGCTTTTCTATTAATGTGATCAGTAGAAGTGATTACTGTCAATGGAATTATGTGAAAGAACTCCAGTGGAAGACCTGGTTCCAAAGATCATTGATTGTAGGAGACAGAAAGAACCGATGAAGCGTAGGGATGAGTTAAGGGTCCACACAGGATAGCCCTGTTTAGCATTACAGGCCAGGATCTAAGCTTAAAAGTCAGATAACAGTCTTTTTTTTTTTGTTTAATATGTATGACCTTGGGTTTCACACTACCATTCTTCATCTGCAAACCTGCCTTTCATCACATCCGAAATATTAAGTGGATCAGCTCTGAACACATTTTCCAATCAGAGTCTCATCTAATCTCTCACCTCTCCCTCATCCCTCCCCATATTCTTAACACCTGCAGTGTGCTGCTCCAATTTCTTCCTGAATACAGACATATGAGATTACAACTTCTGTCCATGAACAATCCCCTTCTAAATAATCTTTGTCTAAAAATCCTTCTTCAAACACCTTGCATTGCTTAGGCTTAGCTACCTCTTAAGCTGGGTGTTCCCCTGCTTTATTCTAGTCCCCCCTTGTCTTTTTGGTCCTTTTCCTCTTTCCTTCCACAAATATCAAATATCTGTGATATTAGGGTCGTGTTTTTTTTTTTTTTTTTAAAGGAAATTCCCACCATGTGAACAGCTCTATTGTGCTTCCTCACTCTTTAATTCTTATTGGAATATACACATCTTTTTTGACATTTCCGATTCCTTTCTCTTAGGTGTTTTAAGGAAACGAATTACTCAGGCATATTTCAAATAAACTGTTCTGCATAAAGGTAGTGGGAAGCCATGTTACATGATGAAGACAATTCTAAGATTGTGAAGTTTATCAAACATGGAAGAACAATTTAAATATTTTAACTACTTTGCTACACATACTGTGTGCATGAGAAGATATAAACGATAATGACAGTAGATTAAATTTGGTTCACAAACCTTCAAAGATACTCAGTATGACATTCTTTTTCATTTATGCAGCTGAGCAAGTTTACTTCAGCCAGCGGGTGGGGGGTCTAAGAAAACTATTTGGACTGTATAACAAGAACACATCTGTACAGTTGAGATAGCTTTGAAGATATGCCCATTTTTTTTAATAAGCTAAATTCTTTTCTAAAAGAATCTTAATATCATTTCTCCCCCTCACACACACACACACACAAAATAAAACAGCTTTAGAAACAGTCATGTAAGCACTTTTGCGTCCCAAAACATAAACTACTTAACCAGTCACGTCACAGAATAATACAGTATACACATAAAAATGGAATGGGATTAGTTTACAGATTATGCATTCAAACAACCATCAGCTAAATTCATCTTTGAAAAGGATTGATATGAAAAACAATTAATGTTGCTAGTTCCAAGCAAAAATTACCTATAGCTCTTTACAAATACAAATATCCAATTACGGTATGCTTCAGCATTTGACTAAGCTTGGCAGGGAGAAGTAAAAGCAAAAACATACCCTGGCAATCTACAGCACATAGAATACTACAGCATTAACCAATGTAACCGTCTTGTCCTATTTAGGAATTTACTTTTTTTGTTTGTTTAGATTGCTTTGTTTGGGTTTGATAATGTAACTGCAAGCTGATTCAAAATGACAAAAAGCTTCTTTCCCTGCTCAGTATTAGATTGCAGACTCACTGGCTGTCCATAATGATGATTGTAAAAGGTCCATTAGACTCTTAAAAAGAGCAGTCTGTTTGCAGCTACCTTTCAGACAGAATTTGCTAGTACTACTGATTGTGTACACTTGTACACAAAATAGTAAGCTATATAAATTTAAAGTCAGTGTATCAAATTCTCATACAGCATAGATGTTCTAAGCATGCAATTTCAAAGGGCTGTATTGTATTCAGTGCTCTGGAAAAAAAAAAGTTACAATTCCTCCTATGCAACTAAATTTGGAAAATAAGAGTCCACAGATGTGCTCTGGAGTATTTTACGTGCTTGTACTTAGAACATTATGCTACCCAGCACAAGTGAGGCCTATGACATCCCATGACATAAGCCACTGGCTTTCATATGCCCAGAGCATTCGTACTGCACAGTGAAAATAGTTTGGACAAGCTGACCGACACCAGCACCAGCAGCGTCATTCCTAGCAAAGAACAAAACACTCAGGCATGGCTGAGGCTTTCTCAACACAGTGTGCATGATAGCTTCCTTAAAATGGTAAATAAGTGAAAATACTGGGAAGATGTTTGTCAATTTCCTTCTGTTTTCTCTCTGTCCCACATTATGTAAAGGTAAATTTAAATGTTCCACTTTGAACTATTAGAGATTTGGAACCCAATGAACTCTAGATGTGTAACTGTCATTTGGCCTCACCTAGATCCTTTGCTTCCCCTCTGTCCTTTTTCTGACCTCCTTTCTTCATCATCAAATCTTTCATATTAAGAGAGCTAACTGGAAACGTCAGGGTTCCAGTTCTCTGTGAAACTTGAATTTAAATCTCACAGGGATGCAGTGGGGAAAGCGTACAGAAATTTCTTTATTAAGACCTACTGGTAACCATGCTGTTAACTCTCCTGTGGTCACTGTGAGGAAGTCTGCTCCTGGCCTTGCAGAACAACCATCCTCTTTCACAAGCAACCAGACACTGTAGAGCTTGGTAGAAGCATTACACAGAGGGCTGTCATGTGTTATTGCAGTCTTATCTTTGAGCTTTTTTCCTTGGATGAGCTTATTTTTTCAATCCTACAACAAGTGATACACTTTTTCACCAAAAAACAAGGGTAGCTTTGTCCCAGAACAGTCTAGGATAATGTGTCAGAACCTATTTTCATCTGCTTATTACAGTCCTCAAGAACAATACTTTAGCCCTTCCCACCATCCAGAATGATGCCTACCTTCAGTGGATTGTTTGTTTGTACTCAAGATAGCTAGGCAACAAGTGAACAATAATTACCCATGACGCAGCAAAACTACATTGTTTTAAGCTGTACATGTCCAACTTTTTTTTTTTTTTTAATTTTATTATTATTCTTATTTCAGAAGGCAAAATTGAATGCAAAATCTGGATCAAATTAGTTTTGACTAATCCTTATCTACTCCCCATTAGAATACAGTGAGAGCAATGCACCATGATCTATCAGCTACCTAAAATGAGTTCTTTCCTGGAAGATATTTGTGGTGCTTAATGAGCTGTGGCTCTGCACAGGGGGTCTAGCATGTTGCAATGCCATACACACCATGGAGCCCCATGGTATGAAGGTTGTCATGCCATACAGTTTAGCACAAGGTTGCTTCACATGCCCTTGAATTACAGTCCTGGAACAGGGAGAACTGGGGAGCACAATGGAGGGATACAGGAGCTGGTTGAAACAGATCGATTAGCCTAAGATCAGTGCTATTGCTGCAGTCAGCAGGGCAGCCTCTGCAGGCAGCAGAGGCAGGAGTATGCTGCAGCAAACTTTGGGAGCAGGATGAAGTGGATACAGCAGAGAATAAATCTTGCCAATTTTTTCAAGTATGGCTTAGCTGGAGAACTGTTGGGAATCATTACTGTATAATATATTAGATGTGCTTGTACAAGTTAAATTACTTGTTTTCTTGGACAATGACATGATCTTCTTTCTTTAAAGTACTATAAATTACTCGACAATATAAATTGAGATATTCTGTTGATATGTGGGTTTTCTTTCTTTTCTTTCTGGTTTTGTTTGGTTTGGTTGTTATGCCTGGTTTCTAACAAAGCATAACTTTCAGTCCACATTCATGTCAGCAATGGCCTTATTTGAAACAGCAATTCTTCTCAAGGTGCCTCGCAGGGTGATGACCCTTAATTCCAGGCATCCCAGATTTGATTAAAGCCACATGAAACAAGTTCATCTTTGTAACCCTGCACTGGTATATTGCCTACTCTCCTCAAACACACAAAAAGCCTTTACTAAGACTACACTAACTCATCTTTATGTTGGTCACATTTTCTTAAACATTGTCTCTCTATCAGAATTTAAGCCACAAACCAGGTACAGAACTGAGAAATACACTAGGAGCTAGATCAAAAACAAGATCAAGAACAAAGTATGAATCGCCACATTTATTCCTTTAAGGAAGAGCCCTTTTGTGGAACGTTTATTCTATATATAACTTATATATGTTCTGTCTAGATATCTTTTAAAGTAGAACAGAAAAATCCTAGCATATATACTGAGAATTTCAGTATCAGAAAGGAGTAAAGATAATCCATTTTGCTCCTTCTTAGTTTGCTTCATACATGAGACATACAGAGGAGAAAGCATGGAGGCTTTGTGAAGCTTTGCCTGACTAGTGACTTGAGTTAGGCAAGAAGGAAACTCAGTATTTTCTTTATAAAAGCAGAGATCTTCCTCTGTGCTCTCCCACAACATTAATTGTATGTGCTGTCAACAAGAACAATTACTGCAAACACAAACATTCCTCCTGAATGAGGAGCAAAGTAATTTTCCTTTTAAAACCAAGAACAAAACCATCTCTTCCTATAAGCTGAGCTTTCCCACTCTCTTTTTCTTCAGAAGTAAGTGGCCTTTTATCTTTCTTGGGGTTATAAGGAGATGAAATCCTATACTTCAAATCAGTGGCTATTCCTGTCCCCCCCCCCCCAAAGTAGCTGCCATAGAAGGGAGAGGAGGGAAAAAAAAAAAAAAGACCAAAAAATGCAAGAACAAAACTTGAAGCTTTTTGGGGAATTGGACAAGTCATGAAAAAAGAAAAAAAAAAAAAAGAAGCAGAAGAAAAAGAAGGCAACACACAACTGTCACCACAAGCAACTGTACAATCATTTCAGTGGAATTGTGAGGAACTATTCTGGATTTAGTGCCCATTTTAAGACTAGATCCATGAGTTTGATACAAGGCTGTTCAACAGAAGACAAACTACAACCTAGCCACGTTATCATAGTGATACCTAAACCCACAGAACAGACCACCTTTTGTGGATTCTCTTTCCCTGTGGGTGATCACTACCTTTACCGTTGCAGTTTTCTTTTTCAGAGATCAAAAGAAATCTTGTTTTGGTTCTTGTCTTTCTCTCTCAGGCTTTCACATACACTTTATGAGAAGTTAGTGAATTCTTGATGTTCATAGTTTTTTGATTCCATTTAAATTCCCAATCCCCTCTTCCTTACTTCTAAAGCAGTCGTTCTGATCAAATACAGATAAAGAAACAAAGCATTTCCACAGGTTAAAGTCTCCAGAGATCCCTAACCCACCACGGAATCATCACTGTTGAATATTCAGTCCTTTCAATAAGAATCCAAAGTATAAAACAGATCAAATAATGTGCAAGTGATCCTTCAACATGATCATAATACCTAATTTATTATAGTTGGTGTTTCTAGCTCCAAGTTATGAAACACGCTGAATGCCATTTTCTTACTTGAGAGCACCAGATACTGTTCTATGCTTTTCTGACTTTCAAAGTGGATATCCATTGGCGATAACTTTCAATAAAAATCCACTTCCAAACCAGTGTAGACTAATTACAGCACACAGAGTAAAATCTCAGTGTCTAAATATATTAACAACAGGCACAGAAATTATCTTGAACACAAAAAGTCATCAGACACAGAATCCTTTTCTTTAAAGAAGATGATGCCGGCAGAAGACTTAATTGATAAAACACTGACCAAAACAGAGATTTTCTGATTTGTCACCTGTCCATAAGTATATGTGTGTTTCCTCAAGGTTGTGAAGTGCAAATTATCCCCGACTCAAAGCAAATTCCTCATACAAGAAGTCCTAAGCATAGTGCTGCCACTACAATTACAATACAGTGTATAAAATCAGTTGATCCTCTAGTAGTTCAAATTCTAGCTGCAAAAATACTTCCTTTCATTGAATTATGAGACAGGAACCCATTATGAGTCCTGGAGAGCAACTCAATCTTACTAATTTTCTGTCAGTGTAAACAGCTGGTAACCTTGTCTGAATGTTGAATTCTAGATTTAAAAAATTGTAAAAACCACTTTAAAAACAGAAAAGTAATTTAATACTGTTTTTAAAATTGTGGTTTCACTTTCTGTGGGAAACAAATGTTCCTGTGGGGATCACCTGAAGGAATGCCAAATATCCATAGTAGACTGCACAGCATATAGTAGCCCCAAACTTTCCACAAATAAGCAAGCAAGGAGAACCTTCACTCAGTTTCAAATGAGCCTGAAATGGCTTTGTTGTTTCTTCAGTTTTCATGGGGAACCAAGTGAAACAGAGCAATTTTAATTGAATTTTGGCAGGATATTTCTTTTAATTCATTCAAATTCAATGTGAATTTCTAAGCATGCAAGTTGTTTACATGGATGTGTACACAGAAGGCAAAACTTAAGTTTTCACTGACATGCTTGTGACTTTCAAATGTGAAGCTATAAAAGCTACATATTAAAGAGTTCATATTTAAAGGAAGGATAATTATAATATCTACCTTCCTCTTCTGAACATGTGCACAAGATAAAACTGCTAGTATTAATGTATCATAATATTTGATTTCTTAAACATTAGCATTAGTCAATTTTATAGTACAAGTATCTTTCGACATGCTATACAGCAGCAATTATAGCATATACATTCAATAATGTATGTGCATTACCTGTAAAAATATAAATAAGTGATCAACAGGACCTGGACAGTTGTGCTGTGCACATGTATATGAGAGAATATTTTTCTTAAAAACTATGAGAATTTTTTTTTCCAGATCTTTTGGGGCTGACTCTACAACTCATACACACTGATTCCTATCTACCTTCACAGCCAGAAGTGGCATATGACATGCTGTAATAACCCAGCAGAGTGCTCAAGCACATAATTTGTATAAACAGATAAGCGTTAATTAATGCAAAGACTATCTGCTTAGAATTAGATTCATGCTGAAATACTTGGCTGAACCACAGCATATATAACTGTCAGCCTGTACATAATTACATTCCTGTGAAACAGTGAAACATAAAATAGAGCCAAAGGAAGCCAAAATTTCTTTATATGGATTCAATTGCCACAAAAGAGAGCATTTTCATATGACCATATGAGACCATACAAGTTAATGCTGGTGGTATTTGTTATACCAGTCCAATGAGCACATCTCAGTATCTGAAACAGAAGGCTATTTTTTTTCCCTTTTGCTAGAGAATCACAACTTGAGTTCTAAATTTAATTTGCTAAATTGATTTCAAGTGTTAAACTTCTGTACATACTAGAGAAGGAACAGGACGGAATAGAAAGCACAAAACAGCCTCTCAGAGGCCACTGGGGAAATGCTGAGTCCCAGAGATGATAATAACACCAAAAATGTAGGTTTCTACAGTTAAAATCTGGAGCCACTCAGGTACAGAAGTGCTTTGTCACCACTGCCATGAGTATTTAGAGGATTCATTCCTACAACTTCTTCATAGGATTTAGAAATGGAGTTGTGGAAAAAGAAAACTCAAAGGAAACACAATGGTTATTTCCCACAGACTGTTCATCAGAGCAGTAGCAGGAAGACCGTATCATTGCTCCTTAATGTTCAGAGATGGGTTCATGTACAGAAACCCATGGCACAAAAATAACATATTTCTTACAAGAGTGTGCAGCTTAAAATAACCTCAACATATTTTCTATTCCACTTTCAGTTTATGGCTTCTTTAAAAAACCATAAGTTTACTTTCTACCTTCCTCCCAGTCCTGAAGTCTGAATTGGTCAGCTTAATGTATTAATTCTTTATTTTGCATGTCTCTCAGAACTTCTTGTTCTGGATTGACATTCACACAAACAGGTCCTAAACACCAGGTCCTGTCAAGTCTCTCTCAGTGTGTAAGAACCTAGGGAAAAATCAATGGCTTAGAAAGGAAGTTCTGAGAAGGCCAGAGGTGAATGAACATGCAAAAATCCAAAATTGTTCTTCTCTGGGAGGCACTTGGGCTTCAGAAAGGAAATTTATAATAGGGGCTGCACTTAGCCCTTTCATTCACCAGTGCATAAGCACTGAAGCAGCTGATTGCATAGGCATTACAGCTGACTACATAGGCATTACTACTTTCTGTGTGGGAAGAATAATCTTTCTTTTGTCCATATAATATAGAATTAAGGCCTGGGTCACCTTAGTTCCTCCTACCCCTTATTCTATGTTGGCTTCTTCCCTATTCTTTGTGTTAACTATAGTGCCACACTACCAGTCCTGGATACTGAAATCCTCTCCAACTCAAATGGGTAAGGTGTAAGCTATAAGCCTCATAAGCATCCTCTGTCTTGTGCAACTCACATGGGCCATCAGTTGCTGAGGAAAATGGTCAATCAGCTCCATATCTTCAGCTAAGGGGCAGTGACATTGCTGACCTCTCTGGACTGGGAACCTCAAAAAAAGCCCTACTTTTACCATGGGTAGGACAGTAAACAGCCCTTAAATTTTGGGTCTCTCTAAAGCAGAAGAGCTCAGTCCCCACAGATGTTTCAGCGTTAAGTGTGCCAGTGGATTTCTCCAAGTTTCTCTGTGGCATAGTGGCACCTTCTGTGAGCTGCTCAAACCGTGTCACTGAAAGAAATTTTAGGACAATATAGTGACATCTATATTGCTGTTTCCTAGTGTACTTACCTCAGGGAGGAAAGGTGTTTTTTTCTTTTTTAATAATTCTAGCCAAAACAGTCCTGCCAACAACATTTTGTTGCGTGGACTTAGTCCAAGCTAGAACAAATCAACTACCTAGAGACTGCGCTCAGAGACCTGGCAGTCAGCCATTTTCTTTCATCTTCTAGACCACATTAAGATGTGACTGTTTTCTTTTTTGTTTCTAGGAGACATTGGTTAAAATTAACAACAACAAAAGATCATTATCATAAGACAACGTTGAATATGCTAACGATATCATGGACATAAAAGATAAACATGGTAACAGATGAAATATTGCTGTGTGAAGGAATTCCTAGAAGCAGAAGGCTCTAATGAGTAGGCAAAAATGATATAATGATGCTAAAATGGTAACAGTTAATTACCTTAGCCTTACACAGGGAACTGTAGTCCACTGTCAGAGAAAAAAGAGATACCAAGAACTGAGTTGTCTTAAACTTTCAAAGTGTAACACAGATGTAAAACATTAAACATGACTGACTTAATCTTATATATCTATCACTTTCTAGAGAGTCCAGCTAAAAGTTTTACATCAGAGAGATCTAGAATCGTGCCTTCTGTCCAGCATCCTAGCATATGGCTGTCTTAGCTACCTGTGGATTTACACAAGTGCTACATCTTAGATCCGGGCTGGCACGTTCTGTATGCCAATCATAAGTTTATCTTTTACAGTTGCGATGATAGAAACTCGAAGGTCTAGAGCTCCAGCTGAAGTCTCTGAAGACCCTTGCACACATTAACTGGCAACCACTGCTGAGGATATAAAGCTGGACAATCCTTTCAGAGGAACTTACAGCACTGCTATTTCTAAAGCTGAGTACCAGGACAGCACAGTTACATATGAAAACATGGGCAGCAAGTAATGTTAACTACAATTGTTTAAGCACTGAAAATTATCAGAATGGAAGCTCATACAAAAGTTTGGAAAGAATTGTTTACACATCTCTAATTAGAATGTGAAACTACAGTACACAGGGTGGATTCTGTTCCCATTGTAGCCATTGCATGCTTTTCCCCATATTGCAATCTGTTTGTTTATATCTAATTTATCTGGAGAGAAAAACAAACACAGAAACACACCAGTGAGGTAAGGAGGACTTTTGTATATAATGTCATTAAAGTTTTCCAACATGCTTTACTCCTTCACATGATTTCCTTATTCATCTGCTGTTGAGCTTTAGTGTACCAAGAGGAACCAGGGGCCCTCAACAAACCGAATCCCACTTGTTTGGGAAACAGACAGCAGTTTTATGGGGACCTGCTTTCTCTGGTTCATTTTCCCACTTCACTAAACATTGTCCAAGTACTACTGAGATCCATTCAATACAATTTCCTAGTGAAGGAATATGTCTTACATTGATTTGAAGGACCATTTTCTCTTCTCTCTTTTCTCTTCTCTTCTCTCTTCTCTTCTCTCATTTTTTTTTCTTTTTCCTTTCCTTTCCTTTTCCTTTCTTTCCTTTTCCTTTCCTCATTTTTTTGAGAATATTATGTAGAGTAAATATTAAGTCCCACTTTCTTGAAACTCAGAATATGAGTAACTTTGATTGGAATTAGAATATATTTTTATAGGCAGCTTTGGAAGAATCAGCATTGAGTCAGGTCCAATTCTAAGCAGATTTGTTGGAAGCATTTGCTTTTCTACAACAATTGTAGTGATTGGAAATGGTATGTGGGTGCCCTCACACTTATATTTTTCTATACTTACTGGAGCAAGAAACTCTCCCTGATAGGTTTAAGCAGCCATAAGCAGTAAAAAAGAGTTAATAAATTTCTTTATCATCAGGGTAAATCACTTATTTGGGACCTGGGAGATTATGGTGTGTTCCCTAATAACAGAATTGCACAGGACAGGTAGCGCTGCTAAAACCATCCACTTTAACTGTAGAATATTAAAATATGTGTTCAATACATAATCTGTTTACAAATCTTTTTGTTTATCACAAAATAAGGCATTTGAGGTTAAAAATAGTCTGAGGAAAAACTTACCCTCAACATTAAATTAAATTATAATCCAATCTGTTCAAAACACCCAATTAGATGCTATAGGTTCACTTATTTCCATTTTTGTGGAAAAAGGAAGAATTACAAAAATGATCGGTTAATCTGCTTTATTTGGAGATCCCAAGGTACAAAAAAGGCCATGAGGCTCATGGGACTGAAGTTACTGTAACTTCATATTTTAGGATAATGTTCTCCAAAGACTTTTTGAACATTTCCTTGCTTGGCTGTTATACAGTAAGTGTGCTGTGAGATTTCAGGCTGACCTTTAGCTTTTGGAAATGCTGAAGTCTGTGTTTGCAGAACAAGCCTGCAAATTTCAGCTAAACAGAAGAAGGAAAAACAGTGGGGACTGTTTTGTTACAGGGTCGAGTCATTTCTTTTTAACAAAAAAATACTGCTGATTCAACAGAAATTACTAGAGACACTTAAAGTGGAAAGTAATGGAAATGTTTATATTGCAAGCAAAATCTGAGTAAAGGGATATTTTCCAATAGATGGCTTACTATAGTTGCCACTTCATAGCCTCTGAAGGCTGCTGAGCTTCCTGCTAGATCTGAATCTACTTGCAACTCCTCTTTCTCAGGCTCTACTAAGAGATGGAAAGGAATCACACCTGCTGTTTGCCCTTCGACGATCTCCTTCTCTGCAGAACACACTGTAGAATGTGTGCCAATGCCCTAATCAATATTCATCTAATAAGCTTCCTCTAAAGAAAAAACAAACAAATAAACAAAAAACTAACAGTCATTTCTCTATGAGTGAGCAAACTCAATCTCTTTTGAGTTCTCACAATTCTACTTAAAACTTACTAAAATTAGAATGCTGTCCTTTTTAATTCATCACAAAACCGATAGCTTAGGCTGAGACAATGCCAGTGGTTTTCAGACCCACTTTTCCCAGTAGGCTGCCTTAAGGGACTTTTATACTGGGAAATATAACTAATGTCTTGTTTGTTCTCATAGCTGGCTTGGGACAGCAGAGTTCCAAAAGAAATAGGAGAGTGATTTGTTTATGTTAAGATATAGCCCTGATCTAGGATGTCATCTCTTTTTTGATTTCTCCCATAACTTCAGTTCACTCAGAATCAGATGCTTCTTTTTTAGAATGATTAATCGTAAAAATGCTTCCTAGTATCTGTGTTCAAGATTTCTCACTTCATCTCATTTGAGTGTGACAGCAGGCAAGAGTGAGGTGCAGAGAGCAAATGTTGCTCCAGAAGAAAGTGGAATAATTTTTCAGATCACAATCTGAAGGACTCACTCTCAGTTCTTCTCAGCACAATATTGTAGAATAGTCAAAATTGGCTTAAACTTTTCATATTTCCTTTGAATGCTAATTAAATAATTTATAATTAAAAACCCTTTTAACTTTGGATGGAAAGGTTTTCGCATACCAGCTTATGTTTGGTGATAGGGAGACTGTTGTCATGACATTGCTTTCCTTATCTTACTCATTCGTTTCTGCAAGGCCAGGACATGTGTATTGAATGTAGGGACAAGCTTATATTTGGACACAAAAAAAATGAGCTGCCATTATCCTCATGCCCTCCCACATTTTCCACAGAAATAAAAAACAAAGCTAGCACCCTTTCCTACATCTTTAAAATCCTCTTTTGCAGTGGAAAATCAACCCTAGGAGAAACTCCAGAAAGAGCTATGCTAGGATATTACAGAGTACAAGCAGTTGTTTCGATAGTATTCATTTTTGGTGATCCACGGTGTTTGAGACCAGAATAACTTTCTGAGTTGAACAACAGAGTGGATGGAGAGGAGCTCACAAATCTCAACTGAATCACTTTGCCTAGAATTTGAGTTAAAAGCAAAGCAGACATTTTTTGTGACCCCCACCACCCAAGTTTCTGAATTAAAATAGGTACTAAAATATGACCAAGTAATTGCCGTTTTGTGCATAAGGGGAGACTTGGCAGAAAACAAAGATATTTGGAGAAAGTGTGGTGGCTGGCATGGGTCATCATGCATTTTGAGAATTACAGAAAAAATGAGGAGCAGAAGTATAGAAGAAAGAAGACTAAATGCCGTGAATCTGATGGTGATCATTAACAGGAAATTCTCTTGCTGGAAAGTTCTAATTCCTCTGTTGAATTGTTGCAAATTCTCCCTTATTATTGTATGCTATACTTCTAAATACACAGATTGTTACCTTTTCATATCAGGAGTTTAAGGAAAACCTGGAGTATAGAGATGGATGAAGTATAAATCTCTACACTAGTCGTATTTATTTGTAGGGAAAGAGTTTTCCCTACCATTTCATGGTCCATACGTATCTGTGTATACTTCAGGGGCAGGAACATAACATTCCCAAACTTATTCCACAGAGCTGAAGCTATAGTTTGTTTATACATATGCAAAGACTATCTACATGTATCACTAGTTTTTTAGAAAATGTCATGACATTTTTGTACTAGACAGTCCAAATAGGATGCCAGCGCTGCTGTTCTAACACAAGGCTTCTCAGAGCAAGTCTAGATGCAGATCAAGTGAATAGAAAGCTGTGCTAACCAAACAGTTATTGACCTTGTGTTACCCATGGCAGGAAGCATTTTGTTTTTCTCTTACATTTCCCTGCATAACTGTAGTAAAAACAAGAGACTACCAGAAGTTTTTTTTGGGGTGTGTGCCTGTCTTCCCCTTGATATTTCAGTCCTGATCTGCTCTTTTAGTGTAGAGCCTCCTCAGTAGAGGTGACTCATAATGCTGAAGCATTCTCCAAATGCAAGGCGAACAAGCATTTGCAAGGGATTAGGCTGAGGTCAAAACTCACTCCAGACTGTCTATTTAGGTATAAATTTGGGTCAGAAGAGTTTTTAAGTTATAAGAATTTAAGTTAAGTTTTAAGAATTTAAGTTCATTAAATCATTCTGCCACCTAGCTCATATTAGCCATACTTTAAAAGGTAATTACATTGTGTTCTGAGATCAATTTTGCCAGATGAGCCTAGATGAAAGGTTCTGATACAGACTCTGGGAGCTTTATGATTCTTATCTTTCATAACCAGACCTTGTCACAGTCACCAGTAGGTTTGTTAAAGCAAGTGGAGTAATCTTTGTAAGATGACTACTGGATCCCCACTAGCACAGAACATAGCTTCCTACATTGCCCCAAACAGGATGGGAGAGATCATATTATACACTCTTCTTTGGCTGCTGCCTTCTTTTGTAAAATCAGTGCAGAGCTTAAGGAGTCCAAAGAGTTCCATGCTAAATTACTACAGAGAGGATTGCATTAATCTTCTTTCATGCTATTTTCTCAGACACAGAGGTAAAGTGGTCCTGCTTTGACTATTATTTTCAAAAATTCATGTTAAATGCACTCTTTCTCTCTAAGAACGTCAAAGATGAAACGCTATGGCTATGTTTAGAGTACAATTCAAGACATGTTTCTCTGTATGGCCTTTTCTGTTACTGTGGCAACTACAGATTTGATAAGGTCCTCTAAACTTGCCTCCAGGCTAGTTTTTCTTCTTTCCTGTAAAGTTATTTAGGTAGATGCTAACATTCGTTATAGATGTAAGGGGCTGCTTGCACCTCAAGGGATTACATACTGCACTGATTTCCTGTGAAATCACCCCGTATCTACCCACTATGCTTATGACCTCTTGCAATTTCAGTCTGTCAAATTGCAGTCATCATGAATTACGACTTGTAATCAGAGTAAAAATTCACTTGAAAAATCACTGAAAAACAGCTTCTCGCCGTAAGGATTAAATGGTCTTAGTCCATTCCTGACAGAAGTTTGCTTAAACTCTTCTAAAACCCTCCAGTGAAGGAAATTCCAGGACTCCTAGGTTAACTCTTTCATTGCTCTTAGAAATATTTAAGATGTAAATCTAAATTTTATTTGCTGCAAAGTTGATTTCTTGCTACTTCTTACCCTATATAGAAGATCAAACAAATGTGCTGCCTTCTTGATAAGTTTTCTGTTGTGAAGAGGTTAAGTCTTCCCACTCAACTCTATAGCTGTTTTTTTTTTTTTTTCCCCCTCCAAAAAGAAAGACTGAGTACACTAAATTCCTTCACAGCTTCCTCATAGGTCATGCTTTCTAACTCTTTTAGCATCCTTGCTGGCCTACTTTGGACCATCTCCAATTTGCCCAAACCCTTCTGAACTTGACAGAGCACTCACCGTGCCAAATAAAGATGAATAATTACCTCCTATGTTCTACAGATTGAGTTGTCCTATTAATGCGGCCCAGTATCGTGTTTCCCTGTTTCTTTAAGGAACAACAACAAAAAAAACAACAACCCCTAAAAACCTCCTGAACCTGTAGTCTTCCCTTATTTAGTTTATAAACACACTAAACGACCCCCAGAACTTCTGCAAAAGAGCCAGCGCCAGCAAGATACTTCTCTTCTTGTTTTTATAAATTCATTTTCTCTTTCCCAAGTAGAGGAGTTTGTTTTAATGTAACAAACTTTATAACTTCACTTTTTATCTTCCATTTTCCAGATCATTCCAAACATGGCTCTTTATAACACCAGCAGTCACACCCAGTGGGCTATCATCAGCCAATTAGTGTATACTATTTCTTCACTAAACAATTAACAGAAAAAGTGTTAGGAGTGGATTCATGGCATAAGCCTACAATTCTGCTTGAAATAGCCCTCTAGCCTCAAAGTAGAATATTACTTTTTAAAAAACATATAACTTTCTTAAGCATCTAGCCTTACAAAGTCCCGCCAATACAATGATAAATGACTTGAAAGGGTTGTAACAAAAACTCTTCACTGGTTTCTCTGAGCACAGCATTAATAGTTTTCTTATCAAAGATGGAATCCTGTAGCAATAAAGTGTGGTATGCTTTGTACGATAGATAGAGAAACTCACAGGAAGTCTGTCATTAATGATAACAGCCAATTTTCAATTCCAAGGGGATCGTTTCCTACCTAACGAGCTCTGGTGAAAGTCCTTATGACCCCACACCAAATAACATGTCAGGTGGCACAGCAGCACAAAAATTGCTGTATCATAATCGATTCAGTGAGAATGAATTTAAAAAAAAAAAGTTCCAATCTCAGCTAGGTCTACAGGTTTGTAAATAAATATCAAACTTCTGGTTCTTATTGTTAGTCTAATGGGACTCTAAAAATCATATTAGGAAATATGAAAATGGTATGGACTGAAAAGTAGCAATACTTTTAATGGACAATATGAAGAATGTTTTAGAATGAGGTTATACCTCTATCATAACTTATTTTAGGATGGCTTTTAATATAGCTGCTGGAATATTTCACATCTAAATATTGCTCTTTGTAAGACTGAGATTTATAGTCAGTATTTTGGAGAAAATGTCTGTATTTTCATGAGGAAAAGTCTCAAGCTTTCCTTTTTTTCATTTTTGTTTTGTTTGATTTGTTTTGGTTTTGATTTTTTTTTACCCCACCTAACTGAACAACTTCTCATACTTCACTTCTGTCAAAAAATATTCAGATACGGAAAATTGCACCACCCAGAACTGTAGCTGCAGGGAATATAATTTTTGTGTCTTCAGTACTACTTTGAGTTTTAATTTTGGCCTTATCTCCCTTTCTTTCTCGCTGCCATGTTTCTCTTTTGCAACATAAAAAGACAACTACTAAAAACTCATAGGATAGTTTTACAACATGTATGCAGGGTAGCAAACAGTACTCTGGTCTGCAAGTAACAGTTGTGCAAAAAAATAAACATAGTTCATCTAATTGTGCCTGTATTGGGCCTATTAAGTAAAAAACAAAACAAAACAAAACAACAACAACAAAAAACAACAAAACCAAAAACCATCATGGTATCTACACAGGTCTGTAATTTACTTTGTATGTGCCCAACAAGGGCCATTTCTGATAGGGAATGTCTAGGAAATGTGATTGTTAGGATAGAGAAAAATGATCCTATTATCACACTTTCTGTGTAGTGGATTCACTGCCCTCTACTGTCTTAGATGAGAGCAAAGCCACTAGGGAACAATTTAACTTGTCTTGACAAACAGTAATATAAACTGACTGGGAAAACCTGTAATAATAAAACAATAGTCTCATCTGTTTCTTAAAAAAAGAATTAAGCTTTGTACTAGCAGTAAAGCTTTCAATTAAAATTGCATGCAATTAGAGTAAAGGTCTTTGTTATTATCTCATTAAAGTAAAATATTTGAACTACATTATACTGCTTTGTACAAAGGGTACTGTTTGTGTGTTCACCAAAGCAAAAGTAGTACAAAAAATGATTAACAGTCAAGAAGTTGAGACATGTAGGGTCTTGGATCTTCAGTAACATTTAATGTTTAAAACTCCACCCAGATTTCAGACCTTAGAGTAAATGAGAATCTAGTCAGTCATTCATCTGATGGTGTTTACTTAAGAATAAACTGAGATTTAGTCTTTTTTGACTACAAATGTATCTACACAACTAATGAGATGCTGACGTCTGAAACCAATACTTCAGGTGTGTCTATATAGTGCAATGGAAAGTACATATTCTGGACAAGCTCTTCAAAACCCACTAGAATAGTGCAACATATCACCTTACTATAAGGTAATAAAACTTGAGGTTGAATGGCAATAATGAATTTCACCATTCTACTTTTAATAACTAAGCTAGCTTGTTCAGAGAGATAGTTGGGCCTTACACTGCTAATCAGCACGATATATAGATTCAGATTTTAAAAGTGCAAGCAGCTTTTTGAACTGTTTAGTATACAGAGGGATTTTCAGTACAGCACAGACTCTACTAAAAAACTGTATGACTTGTATCTAAATATATTTGATGTATTTAAGATGTAATGACATAATGTAGTGGTACTTAGCTCACTGAGCTCATAAGAAGAATAACAACAGCAACAGGGGCAGTAACAAGGTGAAAATGACGAGTATATTTTTATCTCAAGATAGCAGCTGGAGATAGTATCATCACACCTATTCCAATAGCATAATTTCACATTGCAAACATGCAAATTCCAATTCAACAGCTCGTTGAGCACTTCCCACTCTGTTCAAATATATACAAAAAATGTCACACTGCCACTTCGTATGTTCTGAGGTTCACAGTAACTTGCCAAGAGAAGCTGAAAAGAGGCAGCTAACACAAAACAACCAGTAATCCTCAAGAAGTACTCTACGCTGAGAGCTGGTTTTGTGCATTTAAAAAAAAACCATAGATATCACTCTAAGCAACTACCATATGCTGTGTTCTGTGAGAGTCCTCACTAATATTGCCAGTCTGCTTAAGCAGCCACATTCAGACTATGTTTTGGAAAATCCTCTTTACTTGCCTATGTTGAACACTGTCCATTCCCTGCTTGGTAGTTACCAGTCTTTCGTCCCTTTCTGTTCTTCCCAAATACTGTTCTTACTGTCTTAATAAAATGCATGGAGCCTTCTGTCAACTTTCCTCTCCGTCTCAGCTGTTCATGTGACTGGTGAATGACAGTTTCAGCTATGCTCGTACTCACTATCAGTTATTTCAACTATCTATTTTGACACAAGACCTCCTAAAGGAGTCCTGTCAAGATCAGTTATTGTCCTCCCTTTAGTTACAGCATACATATGGTTTGCATCCACACCACAATACGGAAATTTATATATTGATACTTTTTTTTTTTTAAATTATTATCTTCGAGAGTGACCCCACTGTGGCTGAAACTATCATGACTATGATTGAGGACCATTTTTATCTTGGTGCTCTCAAAGATATAACATGGTTCTCAGAATAATAAAAAAAAAAGATCTTCCTTCATGCAAGAAAATCATGATGCCCTGTCCAATCATTTAGTATTTACACAGATTAACATGAAAGTCAACTCTTCAGTACAATCTCAGAACAAAATATACTGAGCGTGTATAGTTCTGATGTATGGTTTTTCTTTATAACTACCATATAGTAGTCAGTTACCATACTTTAAAAAAGTTCATAAAGCTAGAGATGGAGGCGGTAGTTAAAGTACAATTTTAATAGTGTCAGCTGTGGTTTTATACATATGCTTTATGATAATCCAGTATAATTTGTATCATATTTCTTTCCATATCACAGGAAAGCAAGAATAATGGGATGAAAGGCAAACAATCTCCCACATTTACCTTGTGTTTATTATATAAGATTTATATATATATATATATAGTTTTAATGACAAACACATAAGATGACAGACAAACACACACTGTCAAAAGGAAGTCATTAAACATCGTTTTGAAGTCAGACAGAGAATCAGTGAAATCTGTGAGAGTGGTATGGAAAAAATATCCAGGATCCAAACCCAAAAAGACTCTTCTGCTCTTCTTGAAAGAAATGTTCATACTGTCCAATAAATAATCAGAAATCTTTATTTAGTCTGAGACAAGAATTTTGAAAGGGTGAATACTTGAGAATTGAAAGGTGTTGCAGTCTGGTCACAGCGAGACAATCAAGTATAAAGAGCTTGAGTAATACTCGCATAAACCTGGCCTTACAAAAACTGTGCAGTTTTCCTTGATACTGTGGCTAGCCAATTCAACGGGATTGTAAAAAATTCTGAGCTTCACCTTCCTGGCAACAGGATATACACAACTCCTGCTGGGGACTATATATCGACCTCCCTCCTATTTTTTTTTTTTTTAATAAACATTCATCCTTTCCCATTAAATTGTTCCTACCATTATAATACCTTAAGTATCTTAATATTAAATGAATAAATAAATAAAATAATTTCAGACTTTGCCTGGTCAATTAGTTTTCACAAACTTAGAAATACTCTAATAGAAAAATGATTTAACATTTTCTTTGTCTGATTTCTTTAATCTAGTTTGTTTCACCTCTTGTTTTGGACTCTCAGAATTATTATTATGGCAAATACTTTTCTAAAACATATAAACACAAAAGGACTCCAAGATTAGTAATGTGTTTATAAATATTTTGGAAGTTAGTGGCTTTTCAAGCAAATCTTTATGCTTAACTAAATTCAGGCTTACATACACAAACAAAATACAGATGTTTTCTGTAACTATGCATTTTGTGTTGCTGATCTAACCTTCAGCTATTTAGAGGAGGCCTGATGATCAAAACATTGTACAATCACGACTTACAGACTGATGGTGTTTGTATACAGCATAATGCCATTGCTCAATTTTATTTGTCTTTTACAGCAGTATTTCAGAAGGAAAATATTGCTTTTTTCAGAGTTCTAAAGAACAGTTCGAGCTTCCCACCTTCCTCATTATATCCTTTAAGTAGTTTTTTCCTTTTATTTTTCAGAATACGTTATTGACATTAGAATATTATGCACTGAAAACAGAAGTATGCTTATTTAGAGACACACACAAGATGAACATTAAAGTTGAAGAAAATTTTGCAAATTTTCTAATGGTATTCAATCAAATGTTGAAGTTAATATCAAATAAGTATTTGCAAAATAAACAGAAAGCCCATTTGAATGAATAAATATGCATCCTGCAAAGCTTGTACTCACCATTTTAGATGATCAGTCAATGAGGATGAAAATTTCAGGTCTGAAGTCGTCTCCTTTGTTTTCAGCCCTTTCAACTTTCTCTTCAACATACCCATCCGATGTAGGATAAGAAGCTTGACTGATGAAAGTTTATATACTTCACTGTAAACAAACAAAAAGATAGTTTAGCTCAATTAAGACTTGCCTTTCTCTAGCTCAGAATTTAACCTTGGAGCTTATAGGCCTTTATTGTTTTTTTTTGGATTAGGCATCTATATGATATTAATGCACCCATATTACATTTTACAAATGGTAACACTATGTAATAGATTTATGCTGTTATCAAAGAGTTAGGATCCATGAAATGGAAATTTGCATTTATTTAGTAGTCACCAGTTCTAGTCTTCCTCTGTACAACAGATAAGAAAATGAAAACTAATATGAGCGTAGAAAACGGTATCTTACAATTACTTCATGAAACCTGTGGTGGAAATGACACTGAAAAAGTTAATTGAGAATATATTAAGGCAACCGACTGACCAGATGTACAACATTTTAAAAAGTATCTTCTCAATATCATACAATTGCTATGTTTATTAATAAAAAGGAAAGTATAAAGTCCACTGCCATGGGAATGCATAGTAGACAGTGGTCTGAATTAACCTCTACAGCCTTAAACAGCTACTCGTTTAGGAGACAGTGTAGAGATTTGTTTAGCCCCAGAAGGAGACTGTTCAGGAACTGGGAAGAGGCAGCCTGGGATTCCTGTCTGAGGCAGCTGCGAAGTGGATCAAATTAGGAACGTGTCTTTGCTGCAGGGTAAGCCAGCGTGCTGATGACATTTAGGAAGGAAGAGAGGACTGCCACGGGAATATTTCTTGTGTGCTTTCTCAGTGAGGCAAGGGAAGGTAGAGAGGCACTTCCTAGGAAAGAGGAAGGAGAAAATTTCAGCTCAAAGCAGAAGTAAGTTCTTTGCACAGGTAGGGAAGGATGAGGAGCTGGTTTCTGTTGTGGTGCTCTGGGAATGAATGAAACATTGCAAAAGACCTTTTTTAGAACAACATAGTAAAATTATCACCAAGTTCATTAGGTTTATCATGATTAATCCCTTGCAATTACTCCAGTTATCTGCATTTTTTTTATAGCTCACGTGTGGCTCCTAGATGTTCTGGTCATAAAAAGTAATAGTGTACTGCTCTGGCACATTTGCACTAAAATGAGCACTCCAATTATGTGGATAGCAATTTTTTTGTCGTTGCTGGTAACTCAGCCACTTAGGGGCAGTGTTGCTCTGTTGAAAAGTGCAGAGACCTGTTAAAATTTACCTCTTTCTCTCCAGCTTAATGATCTCTTTCTAATTTATTTCCTTTAAGTGCAGACCCTATATTCACAACATAACAAATGCCTGCAATGCCAGTAGTGTCATCCAGTTGTTCTGTTCCTGCCCAATATTCAAAACCAAGATAGACAGTATGTGAAACAGATTTCACCAATAAATCTAAGAAGGTACCTGTGTGCACAGTAGTTTGTCCAGAGCAGCGGTTCCCCAATATACTCAAACTGCTTCTGGTACTTTTAACAATATGCCAGGACTAGCATGTCAACGTATTCAAAAGAATTTAAAAAATACATTTCAATATTGATAATGATACTTCTGAAGAGCAAGCGTCAAAACAGAGTGTTTTGTTTCTCCTGCTGTTCCTGGTTCAATACATTGGATGGATAAGAAATTTCCCTAGTGCAGACTATTTGGAAATTGATGCCTATGCTTCTGCTTTGCCACCAACTAATTTGGCTTGTGTTGCCTTCTGCGTGACACAAGACTGCTTACTATCTTTTCTTATGTTACTGAAATGCAGACAACAATTCCTTTTTTTTTTTTTTTTTTCACCCCTAGTTCAAATAGTCTGGCTCTACATAATTTTATTCACCTGAAGTCAAACAGGTTATATCACAGCTAGCTAGACAATGTAAAAACAGAAATATAAAACCAAGGTAAGTTAAGACCAGAATCAGTTCAGTTCTGACTCCATTTAGAATTCATTTTAGGAGCCATGTCAGACTGCAGCAGAAATGGATGAGCGTCCTTAATTTAGCACTACTACCTCATCTACTCCTCACTCAGGGAAAACCATATTGGCCCTAACTGCTGTGCTAACATTTCCAACAGCTGCTAAAACCAGTGTTACCTGGGCTGCCTCCGAAAGCTTGGCCAGACCTGAGAGCCTCCACTGACATAGTATTCCCTGGAAGCCAAATGGTCCTCTTAAAACAGTGGCAGAAATGACATTGAGAAAGTTAATTGAGAATGGTTTTATCCAATTCTGTTCAGACCTTTTTCCTATCTATTCATACAAAATTAGATACTAAGAGTAACACAGAGTTGTGTTTGCTGAATGATTCTACATCAGGAAAAAATAGGCTTCAGAATAAGGCTCCCTAGCAAGCCATGCTGAAAGCCAGGATTTTAGACACTGCTTCTTTCTTCTGCTGTTGACTGTGACAGCTACTCTTAGGCCACCACACTAGTCTGCTTTTTTTTTTTTTTTCCTGCAGCATTCAATCAGCTTAAGTGCACTTTGTGCTCTGGATAACAACAACAACAAAAACATAGCTGGAAGTACTGAATCTGTAATATCAAATTTTACCTAGTTTCGCATGTGGGACACGGTGATAACTTGCAGGGTTTTCCCAGTGCTGTCACCGGTTTGCACAGTAAGTTGTCTTTTGGCACCAGACCGTGCTTGGAACCATTCCTTCTCTCTTGCATCATCACTTGTAATAAAGAGCTTTCTTAACCATTTTTAATGGCTAAAACAATATTTTCAAGAACTTGTGATAAATTAGAATAACATTAAAAACAAATACTGGGTCTTCAGTTCTGATTTCTGTTCCCTCTCCCCACAAAAGATATCCAAGGCAGAGTATCTTTTTTTTCTTTGTTTGTTTTTTTCCAGTTTTACACAGAAGAATCAGGTCCTTTTTCTCTCCCAATAAGTAACAAGTTTTCTCCTATATTATATAAAAAAGTAATGATCTCCTCAGCACAGCCTTATATAGCTCTTTGAGTAGAATCTCTCTCTAAAAATAGAAATCTCTTTGACATTGAAGTGCCAGGCAACATGGAAACTGTTGCATTTCAAACTGAAGTTTTGGAAAGTGCGCTCTGCAGTTCTTCTACAAGTGTCCCACAAATGTGCAAAATGCATGACCTGTCATGAACTTTGAGTAAAAGAGATTTTGTTTGCAGTCAGTGCTGTTGCAGCAATAGCTTTTTAGAAACAGGCAATAAAAAAAGAATGCAGCACTGGCAAAAGGTGCTGGATTTACAGCTCTGCAAAATAACACCCTTTCTTTCCCCCTCCCCCTGCCTTCGTACACAACTGCCAGCCTTTCCCAGACTGCCTGACTGGGCAAGATTACCCTGAGTTAAGCCCAACATTTGCACTGAGGACAGAAGGGCAGACGAAAACAAGCAAACAGAAATCTCACATGTCAGTGTAGCAGTTTTTCCAGTTCTCAGGCAGACATTCCTCTTGGGAATACACAGAAAGGAAAAGGCAGAGGGAACACAAATCCTCCTGGTCCAGCTTTTGAAGATGTTGACAACTTTCTCTCAACTAAAGTCAAAGAAAGAAAAAGCCATCAACTCCGTCAGCATGCCTGAACTGGAGACTGTAAGGATAGGCCTGATTCTGCAGCACTCTAAGTCCAGGAGCACTAAACAGAGCTCAGCACCTCTGTCAAACTTGCTCAGACACGACTGTGCTAGGATCTTTCAGTCTTTAGTTCCACTGCAAGTCTCATGCTCTACTTACAAGATACCTCATTTTTTACTCTGGTTGGCCCCACACTGGAATTCTGGTATATAGCCTTACACTGTATTTTACTTGAGAGCTGAAAGGCAGCTGATGAATACTGATCTCCATGTCAATTTTATGAAACATGCACAAGCTGACAAATGGGTTCAAGGTCTGCCTATGCAAGAAAGTATCAAGGGGGTGCCAAAGTAAATCTTTGCAATAGACATACTTATTCCTACTTTCTTATAATTGTTTTGGGTTAAAGCCATATTAGAACAAGCCACTGAAAAAGAAGGATGAATTTTATTTGAGGGTTTGCATCAATTCAACTATGACTGTTTTAAAGCTTACTCAAATTAAACTAAGAGAAATTTTGAAAAAATTTGAAATTCAGATAAGGAAATCTTCATGCCAGATTATGGACTTTAATTGTTTAATTGAAAGCGCAGGGTTAAATAACTAGTGGCAAAGTCCACAGAGGGAATAATCCTGTCTCCTAGTTCCCTGGAGGATCTGGAAACAACACTCGAGAATCTTCACCCACTATTTTCCCCCTCATTAGGGTCTCGAGCACAAGCACAGGAACTGTGCCTCCTCCGTTGTAAAACAAACCCAGAATGAGACCACTGACCTCCTCTGGTAGGCATGCATTTGCATGGTGTACAGCCACCCCCTGAGCCACTACTAATGCTTTCCTGACCAGCTTTATTTGAGCCAGCAGGGAGAGGTGAGGCTGTTGAACATCTGAATTCCCCAACGAGTCACCAAAAAGGGGTTGTCCAGGACAACAGGCAGAAGACACTGGGAGGCATCTATGTGAAAGTATTTTGTGAACGTACTGACATTCACAAAACATTAACCTGGTTTTGCAGAGCTTCCCTTCCTAAATAATACCATGGCTAGGCCTGTTGCTGCTCTCAGTTTTGAAAGGTTGTTTCAAAACATCACCCATGAAGTGCGAGGGACACTAAGTAACTTAGAAGACTGGTAACTAAGTTTGCATGCTTTTTATTTGTTTGTTTTGTGATATATTTTGATATATTAGTGAGTTCTGGGAAATCCATCTGAGACTTCACTGCGTGGCTGCAGCCATTAGCCAATACCACTTCATTTCCATGAACTGTCTAAGATACGAACAACCAAAGAAACAGAGAAATGTCAATGAAATTTGCGTAAACCAGTGAAATAAGAAATTCTGAAATTTGTTCAGTAGAGAACTTTTCAGGAAGTAGAGAAGCTCAAGTCTAGTTGAGGTATTTTGAAAAGTGAAAGAAATATAAATAGTTCAAGAGAGTAAAATGGTGGAGTTTAATGTGAAATCCTGGTAAATAAAGCTAACAGCTTGCACCAAGGACCATTTTCTTCAGTCTAACTCAATGTTTTATTTAGCTGAACAGCACAGCTAAAGATGACTTCAAGTAATGGCAGCTGGAACTCAGTCCCTGTATTGAGCTCTCAGCTGACTTTGAGCCACTGTTTGATTCACACTTCTGTGACTTGAAGCTTTGTGCTTTCCTTTTAAGAGCAGGCACTGGCCTCTTTATTTGTGCATAATACAATAACTGTTTAAAGTATATTATCTGGATGCTGCATTTCCCAGCTGCTCCTGCTATTAGGTTTCTTTGAACATTCTGATTCATTTGTACTTAGGAAGTCCCCAAAGCCACCATACCCTGCAATTTGAGATCTGGCCCAATTGTACCAAACATTGTACAAACAGAAAGCTCTCTTAATAAACACTACTTTCTCCACTGGAAGTGAGGCAAAGGTTCTGGTTACCTCTTTACAGTCCTTCTGGTGCTGACTGAATTGCTGCCTAGGCAGTGAGGCAAGTAGCAAGAAATACATCATTGGGCACACATTTCAGTATAACCTTGACATCATTGACAGTGATAGCTACAGCCCTCACTGAAACAGAAACCTGCAAGACGGCATTTGTTTCTTCTTGCTGCCTTTGCTATTCCTTTTGGGCGGATGATCATATGCCATGCTTGTATATTTGCAAACCCATGACATAATGGTAAGGGATTGTCATAAACAATACCATTTCTGGGAATGGACTGAGGAGAGTGAATAATGATTTCATTTTAACTGTCAACTGGACTAGTTTTGCTCCAAGGATTAAACGTGTTGTCTCTTATCCAGATTTGTAATGAGAATCCTCCCTCCCTCCTTCATCTTTCTGCCTGTCGTCCCCCCCACCCCCCAAGAGAATTTGGGCAGACGACCAAAGGAGAGAAAACGAGATGGGATAGCCACATAGGACAGTGTAATTGATACAGGATATGAAGCTAGGAATGAGTGGGTTTGACAAAATGCATGCTAGTAGCTGAGTGGCTCATTTACCTGTTAGTAGGATGGATTTATGGCCTGTATGTCACTAATTAATAAGCAGGTTCTCCCAGCCCCTTCAAGTAGTCTCCCCTCTCCCAACATTGCTTAGTCTGAAAGGCAGGTCACAGGACAAAACATCAAATTACACAGACATGCTTTGGATTAAACTCAGGAAAATGCAAAGAGCTCCAGGAAACTCCCTCCAATCTCCCCATTCTCCCTTCAAGACAGGAAGGTTTTTTCATACTTCTCAACACCATTTTTATCGCAATGCTCGATGACATTCCAGTGGGTAATGGTCTATTCTCTTCTTCAAAGTGAGTCTTTTCTCTTCCTTGCTATCTTTGACCCACAGCAAGGAAGATGCTGAGAGTGGTCTGACTCTCCCAGAGATGCTTTTGGGATGAAGCACACTTTACTGTTGCGCAGGTCTGTGCCCCAGGTCAGCCAAATGCTGTCCAAGCAGAAAACTGCAAATTATCAGGTTCTGTATAGATCTATAGCTGTGTATGCTCTGTAACCAGATACAGCTGGGACTTGCAAATCTGCCTCAAATCTCATTCATAAACATCACCTCAGAAATTAGTTAATCCTAGATTATGCAGTTTTATAGGTCTGAGATACAGGGAAACTAGCTGCGGCTGAAAGTCACAAACCAATCTCAGTTCTCCTGAGGCAAACCTCATGACAAGCTTTGGGTCTGGAGTCCATAACCCCAATTTCAGTCACAATGAATTATGGCCCATCCAACCTCCACCACAGATAAATGTGAGCAAATTTTATCCTAACTGATTTTGCAGCTTAAAATTACCAATTGTTAGCCAAAATAGTACAACCTGGATCCACACACTTGTTCTCCCATTAACGTGCTCTCCCATATTGGACTATGGCAATCAGTAACCCAGTTTACTAAAACCGTGTTAGGCCAAGGCTCTGCCTGCAGTAATCCACTCTAGGAATGGTGGTCACCTGGTGTTCTTCATGAGCTGCTCATCACAGCAAAAACACCAGTTTCAGCTCTTCCTCTAATCCTGATCTGAGTCTGGAACCTCAGTTCCCACTGTCATGTATGACTGAAAAAAAGGCAGTGTCCACATCAGCACATTTCACACAGGATGCTGCTGCAAAAGCAGTAGGAGCTTTTGCTCTTTAATTTACATACAGAAGTTTTGAAAGCTGTCTCAGAAGGCCTCTGGACAGCTAATGCTGATTTTCTTTGTCAGAACATGGCACTCAGTGCCAGAGGCCTAGAAAAACTGAGTGCTGTTTCAGTGTTTTAAAAGCATAGACACAAGTAATTAAACGTTCTGGTATCAGCTCTGACAGCATTAATGAAGTAGTCGGTGCAGTGACTCTTAGAATCACAAAAATGCAATTAATGACTATGGAAGATTGCTCAATACAGGACTGCATATTTGAGCGCTCTCCCAACAAGATTTACTCCATCAAGGAAAATTATAATCGTGTTGATGTGACATGCTTTTTCTAAGGAACTTGCCTTGGCACCACAATTTTGCCTGAGAAATTTAAAACAGCTCATTCCTAAACCACTTAACAGTATGTATTTGTTCTAGTTGACAGTTAAAGCCATATGAATGTATTTTAGCACCAAGAACAGTCTCTGACTCCAGCACCCCACCCTCAGTTTCTGTATACTCTTTGTTTCCCTCCATTTGTCTCCAAGGACCTGGAACAACTCTTCCTAGAGGCTGGCAGCTGCTGGCATGGTTCAGGCATGCCTGTTCAGTATCTTCCTCGTACAGTTATCTCACTCTCTAGTTCTGCACCTAGCTCACGCATCTTTATTACAGCACTGCATGATGTCCATAGAATGGACTTAAAAATACCTCTTATCAAGTATCTCCCAATCAAAGAGGAAGCATATGGCCAGTTTTTTCCCCACCCCATCACAGTTATAGGGAGGAACAGAAGAAGAATCCTTTTTTTTTTTTTTTTCCAAAAAAAAATTGCTGTCCTTTTAAAAAAACTGAATTTCAGGTCTGGAAGTGCACAAGTTTTCAGTTACTTCTCATACACTTTTTACTTCTTCTACCAACAGTTCTCAAAACTCTATGCTAGAAAAGCTGTTCTCTTTGAAACAGTGTATATGTATCCTAGTATTATCTTAGTACCACCATAAGTACCTACTTTCAGGTGGCAGATTTTGCTTTTCACCTTTCATTTACCTGTCTTTTGGTTGCAATTTTGGTATAAGAAATGCGCTGCTCTTTCTGCTGGAAACACGTACTGTATGGTCTTAAGACCATACTAATGGTGCACATGTACAGCTTCCACTGCTGTATCAATGACAAGAGCTCAGACCAAGGTTAGGCACTGTCTATTGTAGTACTTGCATTGTTACCACCTAACTGCTCCATAACAGTTGATACAGACATTTATGTTTTTCATCTGTATTGGGCCATAATATCCTCTCTTAACTTTAATCATCACAGAAATTATTTTCTCCAGGCCGTAAGCTGCACTGGAGTGAGAAGACTTTTGATGCTGCTTACGTACTAAAGCACTAGCTAAAGAAGCATTGGCAATTGAATTCTCTCTCTGCACAGAGAAGAAGAAAAAAAGGAGAGCATAGGTAGAATGTTCACAAAGAAATCAAAGTTGGTTAGGATTTCAAAAAGCATACAGCCAGTCACAATTCAAGCAGGACAAAAAGAAAGGCAGAATGGAAACAGAGCAAGACAAGGCACAGCCACACTGTTGAGAGGCAGCAGCATCATTCCTCTCTTTGTCATACGTGAACCAAGTCACAAGCAGCACTAGTGAAAATCAGCAGAACATTTTAGTTTTGACACATCAGCTACTAAGCACACAGTAGTACGCCCCAAGAAAAGGATAATCCACAGCTAGCTAGGCTATCCACTAGAAGTGTTGCACAAAACAAATAACAGACTTCAAGTGCTGTACCCAAGCTCACTATTGGGAAATTTGCTGTGTTGCCAGCATAGCAGATCAGTATTTCAGAGGTCATTATCTCACTCCTCCTTCAGCTGCTAGCTTTGGATTTTTGCCAGAGAAAGGCAACCACTAGCAAGATGATACACCAGCACATTAGGCATAGCTTTGGGGAATTTGAGCAAGCTTTTCTTTTCACCGAGATTAGTCTGCTTTCTGGTTCCAAATGAAGTAAGTTCTCCATCAATACACAACTGGTCAAACATGTTCTTTAACCCTCCCACAACAGTATATATAAGCTGTACCAAATAAATTGATTCTTCTGCATTTGTCAAAAATACCATCAGGAGAACTGTACCTTTATATATGTACTTCTCACATTATGGCAAAGAGGAGACAACAGTTAGCAGACTGAACCAGTGCACTCAAGAAGTGTAATTTCACCAAAAGGAGGACTGACTGGAGACAGAGTTATACAATAACTAATAATCAGATGATACCATCACCCCTCTGCAAGAATATCCCATGAATTTTTACATGAATAAACAATGATTCAAATTTTGCTTTAGCTGTGGGTTGGTAAACAAACCCAAAACCTTCCAGGAAACTAGATCAATGGTTTTTAAAAGTTAGAAAGAACCTTCACTTTATGAAGTTTAACATCCTATAGCACATACCTTTTGCCATAAACTAGCATAATATTATATCACTGTTCAACTTTTCTGATGATGAGCTTGGTGATAAGCAATGGCAGCACTCCCATGAACTCAAAGAGCAATATCCTACCTCATCTTCTGGAAGGACTCAGATTTAGATTTAATCTGACACTTGAAGAATTGTATCAGACACTAAAGAACAGTAACTAACAAAAACATACCTGAATGCACTCTTTTCTCCTTTGACCTCACTAATGCTGTATTTTCCCATTTAAAAAAATAATTTAGAAAGATAATTAACTTTATAGACATTCATAAAAGCAATCTCTACAACAGTGGTTCTGTCTAGAAGCTTCTCCTTAAGACCAGAAGCAAAAAAGCGTATGCAGACCTGCCAAATTCCCAGTATCATTATCCTGCTATTGGGAAGAATTTGGTTGAGGAAATATTTCAGTGCTTGCCTTGCAAGCCAAACATATTTCATTATTCAATGCTTCCTCCCAGGAAAACCATTCAGGAGATAGCGTAGAAGTATCTTTGTTCAACTTAATCATTTAACACACTTCCGCATGCTTTCACTAGTCTTAGAGTGCAAATTCTACGTACATTCCCCCAAATTCCCCCTCACTATTTGGGAACAGAGAACTCATATTTGAATTTTTGTGTGGGTACTAATAGGTATTAGAAGCAAAGGAGAAACAGGGCCCCTTTTTCTAAAGACTTGAGTTTACACAGTCCATAATATTATGATTTGTGATATGCATAGCTCTTATTAATGAAAAACTACTGCCTGAAGACAAAGCTTGGGGATGGGAAAGAAAGTATTAAGATGGATTTCCATTTGGTTGTTCTCATTGTAAGCCTGGGTTAAAAAAAAAAAAAAAAAAAAAAGGGAAAAAGAAAAAGAGCTGAGGTGAGCTTGTCACTGCACTGCCTCTACTGATTGAGTGACTACGGGGCATTTCACATATGTCCCACCAGCTGCCTGGGAAGGGTCAGAACACTGTTGCTGAAAGGGCTGGTGCTCTGGACTGAGGAGCACCAGTAAATGCTGCTTTGCATTAAGTTGTTTGTGAGCTGAGACCCAAGATTTTGTCTTAACAAGATTAGTGCTCACCAGCCTGACGTCTGTCAGGTTGGGAAATGTACTTAAAAGATCTAGAGAGATCCCCCAAAATCCAAACCTATTATCAGGTAGGCCTAACTTACTGTACAGATGTTTCTGTCTGTCTAAAAAATGAAAAGCTTTCTAACTAAAAGTTACTTTTTGTGTCTAAAAGACTTCTGCGTGCATAAATGTCATACAGCAAAGTCCTAGGCCTACAATTTATGATAAAGCGTACCTGAATTCATCTGTAACTTTATTTTTAATTCCTTAATTTCATACTGTTAAAAACACTAGCAATTACAGCAGTCGGTGCTTCTGCTTCCGATACTTCTGCTTCCTGTTCATAATAAACCATTGTGCATCACTAATTCTATTTAAATAAATTTACTAGCCTCTGCTTTTGCTGCAGGGTTGTTAATAGAAGAGGCAAAGTGCTTTTTATTTTTTTATTTTTATTTTTTCCCTGTTTTTTAAAGGCTGTATACAGGAAACACTGATCTTTGATCCCTTATCTTGAACTTCATGACTAACGCCTAGCTAATCAATTAATGAGAAATGTAACTGCTGGAAAGTATGAGCTAATGCTCAATAAAATTAAACTAAGTATTGATTACATTAACTTATTTATGCTGGCCTTAGAGATATTTAAGAGAAACATGATAGTTAACTAAATTTATTATAACAACTAGCAGATAAGCATTTAATTGTGGCAGTACTATGTTGCCCTTAGTTAAGATGCCAAAATCTTATTGTTACATGCAGAAAGTCCTGCAATGTTGCAGGTAGATAGAACCAACTTATAAAACATAACATTTATTATACAATTTCTGTATAATGGAAATGCCAAACTGATTTTTTTTTCCTAAACAAAAAATAGGTCACCACTTCTGTGGAAGAAAAAATTTAAAGATCTCAAGTCCAGGCACATTTAAACAAAGCTACTCTCTTAGGTAATAGTGAGATTGAAGAGACTATACAATGTAAGGGTTATTTGTAATCCCAAGATTAAGGTTAATCATTATTTTCATTAAAAACGACCTATTTAACAGATAGTTTTTAAACACAATTATGCATTACTGATGATGGCAAGACATCTAAGGGCACTGATTACTACTGCAGCAAAAAATACTGCTTTAAAAGCTGGTTAGTTATTAGATCTGAGAAAGTAACCTTAAATTGGAAATCATTATTCAACAGGGGCAAAACAGTAGTCCAAGGACAAATCCCTGTTAACCCCCCTTTGCTATTGATGTTCAATCATCAGTCTAAAAGAAAACACAAAGTCACTGCTGGTAAAGTTTGCAGCTGATGTAACTAAAGCAGCGAACAACAGTGAAGACGAGCAGCTGACCTACAGAAGTCTCATTTGCCTGGTAAGCTCTGCTATTGTGGGCAACATATGTTTGTCTCATCATAATGAAACATGTTGAGCCATCAAAGGCTCAAGATCAACACTTTGAACCGTGGCTTCGCTGAGGACTTACATGTGTAAATAAGGTCCAACGACACTGGCTTCAAGTCTGAGCCACACAGCAGTTCAGAAGAAGCTTCAGGAATTAGATAGGATATTCAACTGAAGACAGTCTTCCAGAGTTGACCCTTCAATTAAACAAACAACGTCGAATGTATGAGCAAGGAACCAAAAACTGTGGGGAAGTGTACTTCCACTGTATCCAATGACAATATTTTCTGTTATTTGTTTGCTGCTAGTAAGCTGGAAAAGGATCAGTAAATAATTGTGAGAATAATAAGTTTTGGAAAGCTTTCTTTGAATTCAGAATATCTCTGTGTATGTTTTAAAGCCACAAAAGTCTTACTTTTAATAGATAAAGGAATAGGCTAAATGGCTTATGCTCATGCTGACATCGCTTCTCATTCAGAGCAAATGCGCAGCCAAGCTATATCTGAAGCACACCACCTAGACACTTTTCCCACATACAGGTTTGTACTCCTTGCAGCAGATCAAAATAAGATTTAGATATCGTTCCAAGAAGTCACTGGTACAAACAACACTATAAAGTATTCCAATACACGTCTTAGTTGGGCAATTGGAGGACCGACTGCTGAGTGTCCATGACTGCAACTGCCTTGCATTAAACTACAATGACCTCGTTATCAGGTTCAGCATACCTCAGCATTCTGATCTGCATATTATAGTGCTCAGATGCACAACTTAGATCACCAGCTGGTAAGCTGAGCCCCAGTTGCTGTCTGTGCATTCACTTGCAGCCCACAACAAATAACAGGCGCATCTAATTTAGCTTTTTAGCTTCACCAGGGCTACATTTTGCAGCAGCAAGTTTCCTTGCTATCCTTTCTTACCACATGTTGATTGGTATCACAGAAGAGCTTTGGGTTGTATAAACTGAACTGCTTTCAGATGAAATCAAAGGAGCACATTTAATATATGGTACTTGGCAAGGGAACTTCAGGTCACATAATAGAGCTAGAGCTCGTCTAAAGTAAAAGTCTAAAGTTCACTGCAGTGAACACAGCACGAAGGCTGGGCACTCAGCATTGGCTTTCTCTACAAAACCTCTCTTTTGCCGTGTACTAGTGTAAGAACAGCTACAGCGTATTCCCCCAATTTATCCATCTTTTGCTGGTTAAGAATCTGACTGAAATTGCCACTTGCTGCAAGCACCCACGATTGCCCCAATACCAGCAGCAGGCTGCAGCTACCACCAACCCACAGTAAGTTACCACACCACGCTTTTCCCCCCACATACCTGTGCCTCTAGGGTGTTACCTCTCACCAGTGCATCACTACACCCAGACCCACAGCCGCACCTCAGCAGGCCCCAGGCTCAGTTCCTTGCTTCTTCCTGGTGCTGCCAGGCCACTTACTTTTTCCTCCACAAGGGAAAGAAATAGAGAGAAACACATTCTCTATTATCAGCTTTTCACACCAATAAGCTCCCGTTAAATCAAACTGCTGACAACCAAGATCTGATCCTCCTGATGCCTTACTCAGTTTCTAGCCTAAGTCTTTACAGACTCCTGAAAATCCCTTGGAGAGCCCTACTACCCTGTTGCAGCAGCTGCATGTGATGAGGTACCAGGTGAAGGGAGCGAGGAGCTGTCCACCACCAGTTATGTATTTTTTTTTTTATATTCAACCTCTTTAAGACTTAAAAAATGAGAAATGTAAAATTCCTTATGGGCAAAACATGTGCAACATTGACTAAGAAAGATCTGTACTGCTGCAATGCAGATACACCCTTGAAAATCATTTCCTCAAAACTTTCGGAATTGGGAGTAGATAGTTCCTTTGCCACTTCATTGGAAATTTTGTGATTAGAAGAAAAAACAGTCTAATAAAAGCATGATATGCACCTTGAGTAATAAATAATAATAATATCGATACAATATTGGTATATTGATGTAATATAAACAGTGATAATAAAAAGGACAATTCCTGACTGAGGTGAGAGCAGAAAAGCAACACAGAGAGCACCAGGGAAAAATGGGCTGAAGTGGTACAACTTTCCCCAGCAGCAGCTGGGTGTCTGGACAGGTTCAGCACTAGCGGTACAGGCTCAGCTCTGCTGTGTTATGCCAGTACTGCAAGTACTGAAAAACTAAGAATGTTTTTACAAACACATTTTTCTAGTAGTGAGATCCCATTCATAAGTTATGGGGAGAAAAACCACACCTGTCCTTCCCAAGGAAAACTCCATCCCAAAGCAGACAGGCAACAAGTAACTGGGGAAGCCTGTGCTGCAGTATATGGCAACGGAAATCACTGCTTTTGGAAGAATCTCTTCTGCTTCATCATCATATGTGCCTTGCTTTAAGGTCCCAAGAAGCAGGTAAAGGTGTCTTACTGTTCCCTGTTTGGCCAAATTGTATTTCTGGTAACAAAGGCAGCTTCCATTTCCCAGTGAGCTGGCCAAAGGCTTCCTGCCAAAACTTCCTTTGAGAGAAAAACATTCATTAAGCAACTCCTTTACCAGGAAAATCCTAGTTTCCACAAATCCTTTTTTTTTTCTCTTCAGAAGTCTGAAAAAAAATTGTTTACACAAATAAATTAGTTTTGTCATTTTTGTGGGTTTCCAGTGAAGAAAAATAAACAAAATCCAAAATGATTACAGCTTGTCTGGTAAGACAGTCTGCATATTGCTGAGCAACCTGGTCATATCCTGAGACTAAAGCAATACAAATGATGATGGTGTATTTCTATCCTAGCAGCAACCTGCTATAACTTACTATTATAATATGCTATACAATCCCTCGCTCATCTTTTGTCAGTGCTCTCTCCTCCCTTTTGTTGCCCCAACAGAAACACCAAAAACAGGGTAATACTGAGGTTACCTTACATTAACATTGTTCAAATTCAGGAGGCACAGGTGCCTTGGGGAGAGGTTGAGAAAAAGGCTGACATACAGTCAGGAGAACCATTAATAGGTACAGCACACACAGTGTGATCTTGTGATGGTAAAATCATGTTAATGATTTGATTTATGTGGATAAACCTGGAAATATAATATGGATAGGAAATTTGCTCTAATATGCATATGAACTGCAATGGAACCAGACAGTGACGTATAGTGACTTACAGCAATTTCTTTCCTGCATGTCCAGTCAAAGAAGGGGTTGAGTTTTCTTACAAAGGTCCAAGTATCTCACAACTTGTGATCTTTTAACAATTCATGAGGCAGAAAAAGGGACTGAAGGGCCCTTTCAAGAACAGTAAAAAGATGTTCAATGTCCTTGTCTATTTTCTTTGAATGCTACCAAGGAGTCTGTTAAAAAATAATGAAATTGTTTGAGCTGTATATAATTTATATAGATGTACTAACATTGTACATATGTACTTTTTGACGTAAATCACTGAAGTTATGGAATGGGTAACAATTTCTCTCCTTAGACAGCTGTAACAGTAATCTATGGCAGAACTGACCCCATATTCTCAGACACTTAATAAAGAAACAGAAACAAGTTTTCTTTTTACATCATAGCTATCACCTTACACTATTACTGTATTCACATGTTGCTACAATTACTGTTCACATGTCTTTAGAAAAAGGGTCACTCTACATTCTTCCTAGCATCCACATTAAATATTTATATTCAGGCCTGGGGTGCCCTGTAAAATTTTAACAGCATAGCTTCCTATTTCAAAAAACAATAACAAAAAATTAACCTAAATACTAGCTCATATATGAAGCACAACAATAATGGCTGTCTAAACTCATTTCTTCCCAAAGTACAAGGATGTTTATGTTCTTGCCTAAGGGAAGATAAACACAGCAGCATACCACTCCATATTTGTAAATGTTAACTCCCCTGCAAGGTAGTAACCAGCTTCTGTATGCACCAGCCATCTGTTTCTTCACTGCTCAAAAAGCCATAATATGACATACAGCTATGCATAAATTGAAACAACAAAGATCTATGTCCCCACCACAAAAAAATATGTTCAGTCTCACTCTTCATTCTACACATTATTCTGACTTCAAGAAACTTCAAAATAGCCTCCAGAAATGGCTCCTAGGCCCTAGCCTATCAGGATACTGGGGATAATTCCATAGGTCACTGGGACTACTAGATGCTCAGGACCAGTATATATCAGAAGTAACTCTCCTAGAGTCAGTGGGGACTGACTGCTGCTGTGAGCGTGATAGAGCTATGCTACATCTATAAAATTTTCAAGAAAATACCCTGAGGATTTTATTAATCATTGTAACACATTGGAGAATGTATTGACCTATCAATTGAGTATTGTCTAAGTCCAAAGTACTCACACAAACAGATAAAAGATACAGAGAAAAGAACCCGAGGACGACCCTTTTATGTGTATGTGTCATTCTAAAATACTCCTGCAAGTATCCTGGTTAATAATAATGTACTGTTTGCCAAATATGTACTTTAAAATATGTAAAATATGTACTTTAAAAATAGCAGTCAACTGTATGGCATACCTTGAGTGGTGTTAAAGCCTTCTAGGCTTTGTTATACACGAACTATGATAAGTTATAACATGCTGCCAGTGGAAAAAGGAGTGAAACAGCAAAAACCAAGCTGCTTAGATTATTGAATGAGTACTTAATGGTGAAGATTGAACCCTAACAGGCATGTCTTAATTTTTAATAAATCAAGGAACTTATTCATATGACTAAACATGGATTTAGGACTTCAGTGATTCGGATGTTTATAATTTGGCAACTAAACCTGTGGCTGGGCACCTAAGGAAAAGTGTCCAGTATATCAGAAATCCGTATACATACAGCCCTAATAGCATGCAGGTGTTGACATTCTGCCTAGAGTAGCCCGATGTTATACACTCTTCTTTTGAAATCTTGTCCTGGATTTCAGCTCTTGTAGTCTTCCATTTTGAAGTTACTGAGATTTTTTTGCCTTTCTGCTAGACTCTGATTGACTGTTGTCCCAAACTTTCATGTCTCTCTTTTTTCAAAAAAAAAAAAAAAGTCCATCCTGCTTGACATCTAGCTCACAAGCTCAATAAAGCAGAAGTTTTTGTATTTGTTATTACTGAGAACAGTATTAACCTCAAATGGGCCAAGTTATTGATTTGTGTTACCAGAAATTTGTATTTGATCAATAACACTGATCCTTTCATTTCATACAGATAAAATTAAGTTGGGGACATAATTGCTGCTGTTTTCAAATAAACACTAATTGTGCAATTTGGAATTTTGTTTTTGACTCGTTGTAGGTTCGCAGCAAAAGCAAAGCAGCAAAGGCTGGCCTGTGTGAGGGGGATGAGGTGGTGTCTATCAATGGCAAACCCTGTGGAGACTTAACCTATGCTGAAGTTATCGTTCTGATGGAAAGCTTGACTGACGTCCTGCAGATGCTTATCAAGAGGTACAGGAATGCTCACAATGCTTTGGTGCGATTCTGTTTGGTGAACCATGTGGAAAATGCTGGTGTTGAATGCACTCATTTTGCAGACCTCTACTGTGATCTTCTGATAGCTCTCTTACTTGTGTCTGTAAATCTGTTGGTATGGAAAAGGGAGAGAAGACAGAGTATTTGATCTGACGGAATTAAGGTATATAATTCAAACAGCACAGTTCAGGCACAGAATTAAGAATCCAGTCTCCAAATATAACAATTTTATTTCTTATTAACTGTCCTTGCTACTTACAAGGTGTCCACTACTGTATCTGCATACTGCAGAGTCTTGAGTTCAATTATTCTCTCCACCCCTTTGAAGTAGTGAAGTGTTGTTATTCCCCATAGATAGGGAAGTGAGGCTTACAAAAAGCAAAGGCTGTATAGATGGAGAAAGTGTGTTACAAAGATATGCCTTGATGATGACATGGCAAACGGTCATCTTGGGTGGCAAAATGTGTGAGTAGTCAGGAGGGTGAGAGGGTCTGGAAATCATGAATTCTATTTTTGTAGCCGTTATCGCTTCACTAGATGAGGTGGGTCAAGTCACTTACAGCTCTCTGGATCTCAGCTTCTCCATTTATAAATCAGTGATAGTGAATTTTACTTTTCTTTGAAAATGCTTTGAGCTTCTTAGAGTAGAGAACCTTCATGTGAATTTATGAGCAAGCAAGCATTACTGCTTACTGAATATCGGTCTACTCCTAGGGGGTTCTGTAATGGTGATCAGTTTAACATATGCTGTCCTGAGTTGGGAACCACCAACAGTGAGCACATTCTTCCCAAACTTTGTGCATTCAGATAAGATGAAGTCTGAACTGCCTTCAGCGTGGGTTAAAAGAGGAAGAAAAGACCTTAGACTTTCCCATTCCTTGTAAGGAATTATGGCTCCCTGTTGAACTGCTGCAGTTCCCTGTATCTGCTTTCACACATGCAGAAGCAGGAGGACAGACAGGGCCAGGATTCATCACAACAGCTAACAGAGCAGTGTCACTGGAAAGGCTGAAAGGACGCTGCTGCAAAAAGGCGCTTGCCTGTGATTACCAGGAATGTCGAAAAAAGCAAGTGACATTCCCCTGTGGTTTCTGCAACCTGTGTAAGGGAAACTTTTCCGAAGTGTCTCGGAGTTTGAAGTCACAATCTGCCTTCAAAACAAAATGCTCTGAAAGAATATTCATTTTGTTTATAACAGACATTTTGCACGGCCTGTCTGTGCATCTTGTTTTTGGCTAAGCAGTGGATCAATGTGGTGAGATCAGGGGAACAGTGATAGCTGAACATTACAGCTTACCTTCTGTATAGTGCATACCTCTTGTTTCTGGTTCAACAGTGTATCATCTGAGTACTCCTCATGTGATATCTGCATTCCAATGTTTTTAATTCATAGCATGACAACTGGAAATGCACTTGTGAAAATTATATTTGTGGCTGACTGGCTGCCCACTTTGCAGCCATACAAATAATTCCATATGCTTTGAATCCTAGTCTGCTGCTGCTCTTTAATTGACATTTCAGTGGTATGAACCACATTATGCTCTAGCTGAAAGTGCCTGCACAACTTCTATTCACTCCACTGCTTCTGCTTGAATGTATGGTGAACAGTAATACGTGTCCCGAAAATCAGAATCAAACCAGAGTGTTTATGACCTGTATTTCAGTGTTTCATGGAATGAAACTGTGTTTCTTATAAATTTTAAGAAAATTGCAGTTGCTCAAGTGTTGCTCAAGTTGGCTTGCTCTGAAAGTGACTAAAATATTCTAAAGGAATTAACTACAAGAATCTGTGAATTTCTTCTCATCAGCTCATCACCCCCAACTCCCAGTACCTCCTGTCAGTATCTTCCCTGGCAGGGAAGAATGAACTGAAATGCTTCTCCTCCCTTGTCACACTCTTTGTGGTTAATAGCCCATCAACACCACAACCAGAAGGATTTTTCAGGAAGTGTCTTATCACACTCTTAGAGAACAATGAGAAGCAAGTCATTCCTTTCCTGAGTAGCCATCTCATGAAAAGGCTAGAAATCATAAGGAAGGAATAATGCCTGATTAAAGTGGTATTCCAATGGTAATCTCTGCATCCAAACTTATTTCGCTAGTAGGGAAGAGTATTTCTTCTTGGAAGGCTTCTGACTGTTCCTGAAGTATTTACACAAAGGATGAGACTTTCAAAAGCATTTATTGTTGACCTAATTTGGCTCTTACTGAACTCACGGGTAGAAAAATTAGCTTTTAAAGTAGTTTTTGAAATGCTACTGGGGCTTTGGTGTCTAAAAAAGTTTTCCTGATCTCCTGTAAAGCACAGTCAGTTTCTGACCAGCAATGCCCACAAAATCTTTGGTTTGCAGGATCAGAGGAAAGAGACATCCTGCAGGGCAAGCACCCTCCAGATGCCATGTAGGGAAACATATTACTGACCTTCCCAACAAATGATGAACAGGTGTATCCAGGAAACATTGAGAGTGGGGACAGAAAAGCTAGCCTGCCCTTTTCACATCAGTGTTAGCAACTCCTGGGCTACTGCTGAGTCTAGAAACAAAATTTCTAGGGGTAGGCAGGGAGTGTGCTCAATGCATACCAAAATGAAATGCACCATGTAGGGAGTAAAACATGACTCTGAGACAAACCCTGCTGTGCTGACTCCATGAGTTCTGCTTCCTTCCTGGAATTATACCAGGGATGTTGTTCTTGCAGTGAGCTGGAAAGACCTGAAACAAAAATAATAATTTGACAAAACAATCATAAATAACAAAAAAGAGATCAGACCAAGTATTCTGCTTCTTGACACATGGATACACATTTATGTCTATATAGAGTAGAAGTATATCCATAAGTAGCAAAGGCCTTTTAAGGTGGAAATCTTTCTCTCTCATACATACACACAATCACTCAGCTACCAATAAAGGCTAACATTTAGCTGACCCACCCCCAGTCTCATATCCAACATGGAAATGTTTATGGATTTCTGTAATTTATCTGTACTTAAGAGCAGTGCAACTGATCACCCAAATAGCATAATATGATGGAATCCAGCAGCCCTCACAAGGAGCTCCCTAAATCAAAATCTGTCTGACCTTTATGTAGCTCCATATGTAGTTTAATGGATGTTATACATTTTATGCTATTTGAGGCAGACACACACTACTACAAACAGTATGCCACATGGCAAGAAATGCAAGTGTTATTGAAGCTTCTTCAGTATACTGACAGATTTATTTCTTCTGTCACTTCTTCCAGCCTTTCTTTGTAGGGGGTTCCAAAGTTTCAGAATAGTTGGGACCTGCTTTTGATTTTGGAAAACACTATAGTACTTGATGTGAATACTTTACTGAGGGTACCTACCTCTCCCCTCATTTGAAAAAGTGCTTTGCTACCTTCTAGTCTACAGAAAGCCTTAATAGCATGTTGCAGTCTTGTGCAGAAAAAGGTTTATTCTTAAATTACTAAATAGTCAGTATGGTCACTACTTTTCAGAGTGCTGAAAGAGGAAGCTAGAGAGTACACTAAAAGTCAGAAAACCAATGACACAGCCCAACTGGACCAGGGGAATAAATAGTTCAAAAAAGGGAGTTAGTGAGGTACGCAGTAGGCTTCAGGAAGTTAAAGTCATATTTGCCAGTCAGAAATATGTTTTTTTTCATAACTAGGAAATATTGTCTGGCTTCAGTAACCTGTCTCATTGGATCACCAGAACAGGCTGAGAATGTTTCAATTATTCCATGATATATATGGATGATGATTCTCACAGGAATTCTTTGAATGTGTATTTTAAGTATTCAACCCCCTCCCTCTCACTTCCTCCCTCCCTCTTATCCTCATCCAGTTCTTATCTGTTCCTTAGAGAGTAAACTACTTGAGAGAGCAACTGTGTGTGAGGAAGGTGCCTAAAGAAGTTGTGGTAATAGCTACAGAACCAAAAAAAAAAAAAAAAAGCACAGTTCTGGTGTCATGCAAAGTTACTTTTCTCATGCACATGTGAAAGATGAAGAAGTGTTGTCCTAGAAGCCTCAGTAGCATCACTATAACAGAAATGTGTCTGTGAAAGCAAACTGATGTTAGAAATGATATGATTCAATACTGCAGAAGGATGGTAGTAGGATCATAGTTATTATCCTACAGCAATAATGTAATTTCTCTCTTACCGAACTGTTAACTTGAAGAATTTTGGAATATACAAAGATGTTTTAATTTAAGACCTCTACATTCTGGGAAAATTCTTCTACTTAAATGGACCTGCTTGCAGGTACCACAATTAAGTTAGGGGAAAAATACTATACAAAAGTTGCTTCCGTAACTGTACTTACAATTACTGTACTTACAGCAGCTTAATTTCTTGAATTACTTGTTTATGTATGTGCAGATCCTCCAGTGGAATAAATGAAGCTTTGAGTGCTGAAAGAGAAAATGGAAAGCATGATAACATAAAAAATGAGGACTATAGGGAGAGCGCTACACTACAGATTAATACAGCCAAAGAGATACCCCATGGAGACTTATGCATCACAGAGATATACAGTGAGACTCACCAGGCAGCAGGAGAAAGCAACATACACTTTTCTGAAATGAAACAACAGACCACACAAAGCCACAGAATTGCTCCTAAAGTGATAGGCACCTCCAAAGTGCTTGTGACAGATGAGTCTGCTCTCAGAGGGAAGAGAGAAGAAAGAAGGCCAGGCACTATGGTTGAGTTGCAGTTGTCCCTCTCAAATGACGGTCACAAGAGCACCAATGCTCCTGCTGTGACTCTCCTAGAGGCAGAAAAATGCGCCCCTTCAGGGAGAGGACCCACTGTACAAGAAGATGGAACTAGCCCTGTAATTGCAATTCCCCTGGGTGTGAAAGAGGGCAACATCCAGTGGTCAAGCAAAGTAGTCCAATTTTCTAGTGGCAAAGAGGTCAAGAGGATCCAAGGTGCAGCTCCATCTATCCCCAGGGTGGAGGTGATCCTAGACTGTTCAGACAGGGAGAAGGAAGCACCCAGGTCTCTAGCTGAAAGGGGGTGTGTTGATTCTCAAGTGGAAGGAGGGCAGTCAGAAGCACCTCCTTCCCTCCTCTCCTTTGCAATCTCATCAGAAGGCACAGAGCAGGGAGAAGACAACCAGCACTCGGAAAGGGATCACAGACCTCTCAAGCACAGGGCAAGGCACGCAAGTAAGTATATCCCATCTAATCATTCACACTGCCTAAGGGTATCTTTTGTAACTTGAAACATCTTTTCAGAATTCAGATCACATTAGGAAAAATAATGTTTAGACTGTTTTCTGCAGTTTTCTAACTTCCCTCTCTCTTTGTCTTCTAAACAATGTTTCTGTTCTTGCTTTATGTATTTTTTCAAGGTAATGCAATGTTCCTGTTGATGAATCAAGTGTATACCCATGCCTTAACTGTGCTGAATAATTTTGCTTGGTAGACTTCCACTTTGAAATTATCTCATGACTTTGTCTAACTAAATAGACTTATAACTCCAAAAAGGGATGAATTCTGCTGGGCTTCTCATGTACATTAAAAGGAAATCTGTAGAATATTAAAAAAAAAAGAAAAAAAAGTTGCTGGCACACATCTAAATGAATCCTGTGGATTTCTCCTTTTACAGCAAAAACTTTGTCGTCATTTCCATCATCTAAAATCAAAGCCATGCTTCTGCTCTTGATAATAAAAAGTTGATAAAAAAGGCTATTAGAAAAGCTTGATGTTGTCTGCAGAAGAGATTTTGACAGACACTAGCATATGTATAACTGTTACATGATCCTTTCAGTTTTGTCAGTCTTCTCTAGACTGTAAAGTGAACTATTTCTTCTGACTCCAAACCCAGAGGTCAACTCCAAAATCTGTCCAAGAAATTTACATGAAAGTACACTTGAAATTGAATCCAGTATCAGTTGAGTGTAGATATGTAAAAATCATTTATTATTTTATTAATTTGGGACCTTTCTATTGTTTTTGTTGTTTGTTTGTGTTTCCCAACAATGTTAAGAATCCTGTCCAGGGATTTAGTAACAGTATGGCAAAGCTGCTTGAATGCATGCAATGATATACTGTAGCAACAAGCTATTTCATATGCAGTGTTGGAATTAGCCTGCTAACCCATTGCTAATTCCTCTGTAAGCATATTTTTAGCATGATAACCATTTGTATCTTATTGGCAAGTGGATTAAGCAGTTACTTATGCCTAAGTGTCTGTATCGAATCCACATATTTTTGGCATATTAAATGGACCATATAAAAAGAGTGCACATACTTTACATTTTGGCTGTGTAGCTAGAACCAGCTGTGGGACTGTGCCTGTCTTTCTCGGTGAATTACTTGCACTGCTTTTCCAATGAGGCAAAAATATACAGAACAAATTACGTGTTACATGATATATTCTTCTTTCAATTAGGACATATCCTGCCTTTTTCCCATCTCAACTATGTTATTCTCAACTATTGCTAAGCTAGTGGCAAACATTATCATTAGGAACCAACAATTTTACCTATAAAAATGTTTGCTTTTATAATTATTTGTAAAATACAATCTACACATTAAAACCATCACGGGGTAATAGTCTGCATGCAGCAAATACCACACATATAAGACATGTTTCTGTAAAATTAAAAGCTATAACACAGCATTTAAGTTTAAACTACAGAAGAATATTTATTACAGGTGTTTTATCTCAGCAGAAATTTTATCTGTAAACAGTTATCAGATTATATTTATCTGATTAATATTTCTTCTGTCAATCTATTGATTAAGTAATTACAGGGATGAGTTCGGAAAAGATACACTATTAAAATGAAGAGTCTCAATTTTTGCTTTCCACAAAACTGCGAGTATCTGCTGAATCCCCCTCCTAGCAAAACAGTCACTGCTGATGCAAGTAGTTTATTTGAAAGCATGGAACTTACATGCTGAAGGGTGACCGTTTCTGTTTGCAGAGTCACTCTAATGCTACAGGCTATACTTTTGGAAAATGTCTCCAGCAACTATTGTAAGCATTTGGCTTGTCAAAGGAGTGAGCCAAGGATTTCGTGATTTGGCCCTCTTGAAATAAAATACTACAAATTGCTGGTACAGACACCGCGCTCTTTTCTCTTTTATAGGTTCTTGTGAGAGCCATTGGTCTAGTCATGCTGTCATCTGGCATGATGGCAAAACTCCAAGTTTCTTTAATAGGAGAAGTATCAGGCTCCATCCTCTGACATAGCTAAAAGGATCATTAATAGAAAATACAGCACAGGGCTTTCTTTAACCAGTTTGCTTTATTTATGCTAGCAGAAGATATTAAATAATGTACTGTTCTGTTTTCATATATCAGAGGCACACTTTTTCCTTTTGAATTTAACTGGAAGGGGACCATTGATTTAGGCAGGAACAGCTTTAAATTATTTCTTTTTAAAAGGGAGAGGCCAGTGAGGCAGTCATGCTGACGTACAGTGCACCTATCAGCTTTACAGCTGTGTATATTCTTGCTCCACATGACTTGATGAAAACCAATAGTTTATACTTTAAGAAATACATATTACGGATGCATGGTAGTGAATACTCTTGACAAGTTAGCTGAGCCTCCTCCATTCAGTTTTTAAATGTGTATTCATTCTTGCCACATTTTAAAAATAAATATTCTGGAGATGTTATATCCTACACAATTTTGGATTATGTTTCAGGCAAGTTAAGTTTGTTAAAGGACTGAAACCTGCTTTACATTTTTACAACTGTGTACTGTGGGGCCAAACTCCCACTGTCTTCCAGGGGGCTGAAAGTTGATGCTAATAGTTTCTTTGAATGACTCTGTGGATATATACTTGCTTTTAAATAGCTAATGCATATAAAGGTACCTACTTTTATCAATTATACACATTCTGAAATGCATATGAGTAAAATAAACTCATAAATGACAGAAGCTGCTACCGCCATCAGACACAACACACAATTTCATTTGCTCTCAGATGTTAAGCAGACATGGGCCTGGCTGGCTGTGAATCTCTTCTGTAAGCCTAGGAACTGTGGTCAAACACTTGAATTGAATAAATAAGAAAATACTGTCCAGCTGTTGCTGCTGAGATGACTTACAGGAATAAAAATCAAAGAAATTAGAAATGGACACACGTGATGTTCCTGTTGAAGCAAAGAAAGAGATGTACCCTTTGAATTTGTATGGGTGTGCCTCTAACTAAGGAATGCTGGGTGGGGAATTTATACCACAGTTGCTACTGTGGGCAAAGCTTCAGCATAACAAACTCTCCATGCACAAGAAAAGAAATGTTTTAATACGGGAAAGAGGGACAGTAGGTAAATTTCACTATAGACAGACATGTAACTATTTGCTAATATACTCCTTGCATTTTTGTGGGCTGCATGCAATTAAATGTGCACTTCAATTCTTTCCATAGGACTCCGGCGAAGTGAGAGCCTGTCAGAGAAGCAGGTCAAAGAAGCCAAATCTAAATGTAAAAGTATTGCATTGCTGCTGACAGCAGCTCCCAATCCCAATTCCAAGGGGGTGTTGATGTTCAAGAAGCGTCGTCAAAGGGCAAGGAAATATACTTTAGTGAGCTACGGTACTGGGGAGCTAGAACGTGACGAAGACGAGGGTGAAGAAGGTGAAGGTGAAGAGGGGGACAAAGAAAACACTTTTGAAGTGAGTTTGCTTGCAACGAGTGAGTCAGAAATAGATGAAGATTTCTTTTCTGACATTGACAACAACGGCAAGATTGTGACATTTGATTGGGATAGCAGTCTACTTGAGGTGGAAAAGAAGACAAAAAGTGGAGACGAGATGCAGACGCTTCCGGAAAGCACAGGTAAAGGGGCCCTCATGTTTGCCAAGAGACGGCAGAGAATGGATCAGATCACAGCTGAGCAAGAGGAGATGAAGGCACGCACAGTGCACGCAGAGGAGCAAAGGGAAGTCACCATGTCAGAGAACTTCCAGAAAGTAAGCTCTTCAGCCTACCAAACAAAAGAGGAAGAAATGTCAAGACAGCAGACCTGCGTAAGCAAAAGTTACACAGACGTGAGCCAGAATCATGGTAAAATTGTACAACAAAATGGGTTTGGCTTAGCACCAGACACAAACCTCTCTTTTCAGTCTTCTGAAGCTCAAAAAGCAGCATCTTTGAATAGAACAGCTAAACCCTTCCCTTCTGGGGTTCAAAACCGAGCAGCTGCACCATTTTCACCCATAAGAAATGTCACTAGTCCTCTTTCAGATATACCAGCACCCCCGCCCTACTGCTCTATTAGCCCACCGCCTGAGAATTTTTACAGACCTGTATCAGCTCCTGCAACAAGCAAAGCTGCGCCAATCGTGTGGTCACTCACAGAGCCAACCGAACGCATAGCATCCAGAGACGAAAGGATTGCCGTGCCAGCCAAAAGAACTGGGATATTGCAAGAGGCAAAGAGAAGAAGCACATCAAAACCTATGTTCTCTTTCAAAGAAGCACCCAAAGTAAATCCTAATCCTGCCCTGTTGTCCCTCGTACACAACACAGAAGGCAAAAAGGGTACTGGAGCTGGTTTTGAGTCAGGACCTGAAGAAGACTACCTCAGTTTGGGAGCAGAAGCTTGCAATTTTATGCAGAGTCAAGCATCTAAACAAAAGACCCCTCCTCCTATTGCTCCAAAGCCTTCAGTCAAGGTCTCTCCTACTGCTGGTACCCCAGTTTCACCCGTTTGGTCACCTCCAGCTGCGGCTGCTAACAAGGCTCCTTCTTTCCCAGCTCCAGCCTCACCTCAGGCAGCGTACCCTGCGCCACTCAAATCCCCACAGTATCCTCATTCTCCTTCTGCCAATCCCCCAAATACTCTCAACCTCTCTGGTCCTTTCAAAGGGCCTCAGGCAACGCTAGCGAGTCCAAACCACACACCCAAGACACCAGTCACACCAAGTGCTGGAGAGACAAAGACGCCCTTTGAGATGCCACCAGCTATGAGTGGAAAAGGAGCACAACTATTTGCCAGAAGGCACTCTCGAATGGAGAAGTATGTGGTCGATTCAGAGACTGTGCAAGCAAACATGGCACGAGCCTCATCTCCAACTCCATCTTTACCAGCTTCTTGGAAATATTCATCTAATGTCCGAGCACCTCCACCTGTAGCTTACAATCCCATCCACAGCCCATCTTATCCTCTTGCTGCTACCAAACCTTCCTCTAAGTCTGCTGCTGCTACCAAAAATACCAAAAGAAAACCTAAGAAAGGTCTCAATGCTTTGGATGTTATGAAACATCAACCTTACCAACTTGATGCGTCTTTATTTACTTTTCAACCTCCAAGTACTAAGGAAAGCCTAGCTGTTAAGCAGACATCAAAGTTGCCTACTTCAAAGCAAGCTCTGTCTTTACGACCACCTGGTGCTGGCTCTCCTACTAACGCCCGGGCATCTTCAGTATACTCCGTGCCAGCCTACAGTACACAGCCTTCATATCAGTCAAATGCCTCTACCCCAGTAAATGAGTCCTATTCACCTACAGGCTACTCTGCATTTTCTAAGCCGGAAAAAACCACTTCCCCTTTGTTTACTGCTCCGAGGCCAAAATTTTCAGCAAAGAAAGTTGGCGTCACTGCACAGGTGTGGAAGCCATCAATTATTGAAGAGTAAACCTTACAGCTGAAACTTAGTGTCCACTTTGCTTGCCATGCATTAATTGTTTGCAGTGGTAACTGGGCACACAAAGAGTGCCAGTAGTATTCCTTAGCTTACTTAATAACTTCAGATGTATCACCTCAAATCTGGGTCCAAAATACTTGAACTTTTTTAAGGAATCAAAATAGATAAAAATTTTTAGGATATTTAAGCATAATATCAGATGCTTTATACACATAACATCCTGCAATAAATTCACACTATCGTGTTAAGTAAGCAGGACACTAGGTTTTTGCTTTAAGATGACTACAACACAAACAACAGTAAGCAGTATTCCTGGTATGTCAAACTAATAGAAAAGAGCTTTCTTTCTGCACCAATTGGAGCAGACCCCTGCACCAATTATGTCCTAATGACCTAGGGATTTGAGGACTTTTTTTTTTTTTTTTAAAGTGCCTTATTAAATGATATTAATATTAACATGTATTACTAACATACATAGTATAAAATAGGTAAAGTATTAGACTCTGACTGATCACTAGCAGAATAGAGCTGGATAGACCTTTGGGTATGCACAGAGCCCCACTGAATTCAGTCAGAATCTGTCCTGGCTCAAAGGTCCTTCCACAAAAATCTGATTGATCAGTCAGGGGCTTAGTTTGTAAGTTATGTGGATCAGCTGTGATCCAAAATCATGAATTGCCTCTGTGATTTCACAGAGAATGTGCTATAAGAGATGCTAGAGTGTTCTGCAGAAGAATAATTTAAAGGAGGTGGAAAGACAGCTGGAAAAATCACTAAGATTTCCTATTTTGGGGAAATCTGACATCCCAAGCGCAGACATATTTTTAGCCAAAGTTTGCCTTGAATCCAGCATTTAACATAGAAACTACTAAATTAAAAATATTGGTCAGAGAGGTGAGATGGGTTTTGCAGCTGCAATGTAATGCAATAGTTTCTTGTGAAAGCACAGTGACTGAGAACTGAAGGGATACATATATTTAAGATTCTTGCAACCAGAGTAGCATATGCCACAAAAATCAGCACTTAACAGTAAATCATAAATATTGCCATGTCTTCCGATTGGTTTGTCATACGTATTTTCTTAATTTCACTTTGGGATTTACTGTTCTTCTTCCCACTTTAAATCTTTCTACTCCGGTCTTATACTTTCACCTTTTACTTCTTGTATTCGGTACAAAGGATTGAAATACTGCTACTGTAGAAAATTCTTAAGAGTCTGTAGTCTTGAAACCTACTGTATAATATTGCAATGAATACATCTTGCTGAAATCAAGGGCCTATATTTGAACAGTTTATCATGTTATTCTGTAAAGAGTCTTGTTTACATCAGTAGTGCTGGGTCTGAAACAAAACGTTGTTTGACACAAGTAAGGGTATCAAAATCCATCCCGTGTGCAACAAGATTAGAGAAGTGCAATAAGACTAGAGCATCACTCTGTGAGTAAAGGCAGCAGAATCTGTTGGCATATTTAAGTTATGATCCAGCAAGCTACAGACCCAAATATGGCTCTTTTATATCATAGTGGTGCACAAAGATTTTGTAGAACTATCTGTCTCAATGAAGAAAGCATTCCCCAGTATGAAAAAAACACCTTAGTTTGGTCCCATGAAGGTAACTCAAACAGCAATTAAGTTTGAAAAAAATAATAATTTGGTTGGACATATAAAACGCAGATTGGAATCAAGTCAACAAAAATCACTTTGAATTTTGGACCTCCAAAATCTCACTCTCTCCTTTAATATTTGGACTGGGATACTCACTGCATTAGAAGAAAATGACCATGTGATCCAACTCTCTCTTAAAATTCAGAACAAGGATGGGAAATTTTGAAGAAAATTGTTTGGAAAACTCAAGAAAGAATTACACTACATTTGCCTGGAAACAGAGTAGCAATATTTTAATCCTCTGGAGATATCCCTTCAATCCGTTTTTCACTGTCAGTATCTATATTTTTCTTCTACCATTAAATTTGTCCCTTTCTTCTCTGCCTGTTTGGGTTTCTTTTCTTTGGTTTGGTTGTTGTTTTTTCCTGTTATGTTTTGCTTTGTTTCGCTTATATATACAGACTGACAGTATCTTTTAAGGGAAATCTGTTTTCTATGTAATTCTGTTAATATGAAATCTCCTTTCTCCTTCCCTTTTCCCCCCTTCCCTTTTCCCCCCTTCCCTTTTCCCCCCTTCCCCTTCCACTTCCCCTTCCCCTTCCCCTTCCCCTTCCCCTTCCCCTTTCCCTTTCCCTTTCCCTTTCCCTTTCCTTTTCCCTTTCCCCTTCTCCTTCTCCTTCTCCTTCACCCTCCTCTTCTCCTGTTCCCTTCCCTTCCCTTCCCTTCCCTTCCCTTCCCTTCCCTTCCCTTCCCTTCCCTTCCCTTCCCTTCCCTTCCCTTCCCTTCCCTTCCCTTCCCTTCCCTTCCCTTCCCTTCCCTTCCCTTCCCTTCCCTTCCCTTCCCTTCCCTTCCCTTCCCTTCCCTTCCCTTCCCTTCCCTTCCCTTCCCTTCCCTTCCCTTCCCTTCCCTTTTCTCCCTCCCTTCCTTCCTTCTTTCCTTCCTCCCTTGGAATAAAGATACCCTGCCAAAGATAAGGGTTGTGCTACTAGAGAGATACACAGAAATCTAATCCCTTTCAGACAGCCTCATGTTGCCTTACATGTGTTTACCTACAGTCTCCTCTTGTAAAATACACCTGCAAATTATAATCACACTTCTGTACTTGTTCACCTTACCACCTCAAGAATATTTCCCTAATGTGGAGATTTTTAGCAGTTTTGTACTTTCACCACAAGAGTTGAGGTTGATGCACATGGCTACTAACAAGATACATCTTGTTAACACAAAGATAAGATGTATGCCTTACCTGGCATGGTGACCAGGTTCTATCACGCTCAGGTCAGTAACTTTTGGAGATTGTCACCATCTCCTGAATATCCTGTATGAAATGTGTGGATTACTGAAATCTAATGTGTATATGCCTACATGCCACTTCCATGTAAGAAATAATATGCATTACTATTCTAATTATCAACTTGAAAGTCATTTAGCTATTTCTTTCATTAACAGCACAAACCACAATTTTACTTAGGATGTTGTCTAAATAATATTCATGTTGACAACTATAAACATAATCAGCTTCTGTGATTGCAGTACAGAATGAAGCTATTAGCCTATCTTCTCTTTACCTTGTACAGAAGAAAAGGAAATTATGTTAAAAATTTGGATCTTGATCAGATTTGTATTTTTTGCTGTTACTCAAATACAGGTATTTTGTATGGCCTATAGCAATGACAGAAGGGCTTTTTAAGGTATCAGTATGAGTTAACAGCAAAAGCCCCAGTGACAGTAGTGCTCTTAATTCAACCAAGATCTTTTGAAAATCCCATTCAAAGACCAAGTCTGAATTCAATACCCTATAGATACACTATTCTACATGCATAGTGCTTGGATCCAACTTGCCTTCAAGATTTTTACCAATCAGGTAAGTCTGTAATTCTTATTAATATTTCAGAAGACTGGCCTACTTAAATTAACAGTTTTATCCAAGGTGTAATCTCTCATGAAGCAGATATTTATAGGAAAATTAAGCTGTTCACTGCCTTGAGTCCTAATTAAAAGGTAAAGATGACATTAAGCATAGATGCAATGGCAAGAAAATTGACTGTTTGCATAGAAAGGAGCCATCTGAAATTTTTCTATGAGAGAAAAATGAACCTTTATATTTTTTTTTTCAAAAAGTTTTTAGAATTTTTAATATAATATGACAAAGCTCCAAAATGCAATTGTTGTGCTTACTCTGTAAGCATATATACCATAGAATTTTAGGCCACCCCTAATAACAATACTTCTAATATGTTCACATTAAAGGATCTATTTGTTCTTTATGTTGCATTTATCACATTTGATTATAGCCCATACTAGAGCCCATACACCACACAACTTAGATCTCACATTCGAGACAGCTTTTCCATGATTCAGTTATAAACTGCTTTTTATAAAACCCGAATTTAAAAGTTTTGTCTTGGAGAGGCATAGCTTTTAAATAAGAAGTTAAATTTTTGTAGCAAAAATAAGAAACAACATTTATTTATTGAAAAAAAACCTGTTTAGCTTCTCTCCCTTTCTCCAGGGAAACTACTCTTACCAAGTTCCTGACTGGCAAAAGATAACATATTTCGAAACAAACAGAAAGATATTTCAAATATTTTTTTCTGTAGGAACATTTACAGAGTAAACAATACCATCTCTTAAAAGTACGGCTCATCCTTTTGCTTTCTGCTCTCTTATGGAAGAAATAATTTTGTCAGTGTCCTAAGACGTGACAATATCCAGTGACAATAAGCCACTTGATTCCAAAAGCACCTGGCTGATGGACTGGGACTTTATAATACACTCACAGCAAGGTGTGCAGTAGGGAATGCTCATTTCTCTCCTAGATGCACAGACAATTCACTATGAGATTAAGCCAATGCCATTAAAATATCAGCCACCAAAAGGTTTCAGTTCATTTTTTGTCCAAAGTTTTCTTGCACTGACCCAAAATATACCTAACTTTATCTGAGACAGAATCAAAACATAAAATCAGCCCTAAAAGTGTTGTGACCCATTTTGCTGTCACCACAGCAATCATGCGGCAATGAGTTTTCCTTTTGACAGAGTGCTGCTACTATTCACCCTAAAATGAATGTCTAGAATTCATGCAAATTTGTATTTGAAGTAAAGGGATACTATGAGGCTGAGGTATCACCAGGCTCTAGCAATTAGGAAGTGAGAGGCTAGCATGTGGTTCATATAGGAAAGTTACTGCTAAGTGGCAGAGAAGCAAAACTCCAGAGCAGAGACTGCAAAGGATAAAATATCTATCACAGGTTTATGAAATACTGAAGGTACAAGAGAAGAAAACAATCAGAAAGAAGGGCTTAATTATTTTGCACTGACAACTTCAAGCCTTTTGTTGATATTTGCTAGACTGTTTTTGGATGACAGAGCACGCATATCACTGGGCATGATTTTTTTCGTCTACTTACAAAAAGGTATTGTGAAAAAATGGAAATGTTAATGGCCAGGAAAAAGAGAAAAGCGAGCTTAAAAAAAAAAAAAAAGCCGACCCTATCAATAGACATTTGCTCTCAGAGGCAAAAGATGTACAAACATATTATCCCAGATAGCTCCTATACACGACAGTTTTTGAAAGTGCTGAAGTGAACTCTGATGAAAGATAGTAGAGAGAAATGCCCATCAGCAGTGGGATGCAAGTGTAAAGAGAACTGGATACCAGATGAGGTGATCTGGGAGGAGCACTGCTTACCACGTAGCCGGGCCAACACCCCAACACAGGACCAGCTTTTCCAGCACGTCCCGCTGCTCCAGCCTTTCTGTGGGAATCCTCTGTACACGATGAGGTAGGGAAATACCAGTGAAACAACAGCACTCTTTGCAACTAACAATTTGCAAAATCTTTCTCCTCTCTTTTTCCAGGATCCTTATCCAGATTTCCTAGCTTTCAGAACACAAAACAAGTGGTTATAAAAAGATCTGCCCTTTCAATATTACTTTTTTTTTTTCTTTTAACCAACCATGATACACCTTTGCCTGAAGTTAAACACCCAGGAGATTCCACTGATCGCTTTGTGAGTTCGGCACGGCAAGTGCAAGCCTTAATTTCACAGCTTGGCATAATGTTATTTTTTAATGAATCTACTCAGCTTGAAAAAGAAATGTTATGCAAAGAAGAAACTTGATGACAAGATATTAAAAAACCTGTGGATTCAGAAGCTCTGAACTTACTGCTGGTAGATTTCTTGGGAAAATACGTGACCTGATATTTACATGACACACTTGGTGCTACCTTCACAACTTCATAGTACCCATGACAATGACTGCTCTTATTTTATCCTAAACTTTACTTTTGCATGTAATTATATAAGGGAGGAGTTATGTTTGGCAAGTGCTTTTCAGGCTGGATGCTTACTACAGGAAGCACTTTAGGTTTTTTGTCAAATGATTAAAACAGTAATCCTGAAGCTAAGTGGAATGTGTTGGAAGGATCTTTATGGAGACAGACTTGAGCTCTTCCTTTACAAACTAAGACTAACCACATAATGATATTTCCATGGTTTAAACACTGGCTTCCTTAAGTAAGGCCAGCAAAAGCTTTTTTATTTATTTTTTTATACCATGCTAATCAAGCCTCCCATTACTCTGCGGTTTTCAGAGGAAAAAAATCTATTCTTGTCTGTAATGATCTTGACAAAATGTTTTTAATTTTAATGCATGTGAAATTTTCACAAAGTTACATGGAAGTATATTGTTAACAGTAACTGTTCACTCTCTTAGACTGAGGAAACTCTGCAATGAGAAAAATAACTTACCAAACCATGCTTACAGATGGACTAAGTAGATGAAGGCTTTGTGTGCAGGGTAATCAATATATCAGTAGTGTTTTTAAACAAGAATCCTTGATTATATTGTATGATTTGAGACAGACATCTTAAAAACATAACTCTGACAATGGAAAGATACGTTGCTACAAAAGTAAACAGGTCATTTCTAATTAGGCGTAAACACTAAATTGTGGAACAGATGGATCGCTACTCTTGATGTTTCCACATAAACCCAAAACAAGAGACTTTGACTATTTTAAGAAATGCAGAACATACAGAAGAAAAGGAGGAACATTATGGAAATAAAATACCCTCCAAACCACCGTCACACATGTTGGGTTACAAAGGCTGCCATGAAGCACCACTCTCACTCATTTCACTATGAGCTTTACTTGTTTTCAAAGCCAAGAATTCAGTATACTTATATCAGAATCAATGGTTTCTGTACAGGAACAACCTACAGACAAATATTTTCAAATTTTAAAGAAAGTTCTTGAGAAAATATACTTTTTTTTTTTTCCCTAATTGAGAAAAACATCAATAACTGCCACTGATTTTTTCTTTGATCTGTAAGAATGCTACTTCTCACAGTCTCACTGTGCAGGTTGTTGTTGGTATATGGCTTTACTACTGGGAGCAAAACTAAAGGACAGGCATCTGGGTGCACTTAGATTTCTTCCTGGAATTTTGGTAATTTTCCCACATCAGGTCTATAGCTTAAAATTGGAGCTTAAGCAGCCTTAAATAGTTGAAGATGTGGTGACAAGAAAACCTCAATATCTGTCTGCAGTTTTGTTTTCTTTGGTTAAATAACCACGTTTAGATATATATGGGTATTTCTGCCAGTCCTAGCCTTGCTACCTAAGAATCTTTTGTGAACTGAAAAGTGGGCTGTGAATTTCTTCAGAAAACACTGGCACATAATTTCTTTCTTCTTCTTTGGCTGATATCAGAAAGTGCAGAGGTACGACAAATGAGATTTATTTTTTTTCATGATGGCTTTCCATTAAAAATTCAAATGATTCCACAAAATGAGAAGGAGCAACATGACTTGTTATGTTGATATACATCTGCAGTTGTGCTGTACTCTGCTGCACATCTGTAAGCATTTCAGATATATTTCCTCATCCTAAGATTACTTTCAGAGAGATGGTTTGGTAGGGAAACTAGACCAACCTGGTCCTGCTAAAGGAAAGCTACCAAAGCCAGGGCCTGACCCTTATGTGTATAAAATTATTAAAAAAAAACAGTCTTAAACACTACTGTTTAGATTGCAAAATGAGGCACTTGAAACAAATGTGTCACCTTACTTCAGCCCTCTCAAGCATTTGTGTGACAAAAACACCTGTAATCACCTCATCACTTGCTTTTTTTTTTTTTTCTTCTTTTTTTTTTTTTCCCCGTAGAACTCCTAACTCAATTCAGGGCACAGAATGGTACTGCTCAACTGATGAATATCTCTTCACCGATTTGTAATGACACTGTTCTGTGCTTAGCACCGTTTCTTATCTAATGTGCACTCTTCAAAGTATGCTCTTCATACAGAATCATTTATTTCCTCATAGATTTTTTTGTTAGTATCCAACTGATTCAGAAGCTGTAATTCATTTTTACACCACTGCATTTTACAAATGAGTAAATGAAGATGGAAGCATTGATATTAGGAAACTCAGTAGCCTTGGGTGTCCAGTTCAAGACATTCAGCATCTTCAGATCATAGTATAAGAACTAGTCAATATATCGAAAGCATGGTTCTCCTTAACATCAGTCCATGAGTATTCACAGGTTACAGGTCTCCAGGTGGAAGCCCAGAGAAGGGAATACTGAGTGACCAGCACTGAAATCCACCCAGTGAAAGCATCTTTCACACAATATACTCCTTTACCATATAATCATAGTATTTGCTAAAAGAAACCCTGAAAGTGCACTGGATGGGGCAGAAGCCCTGAAATGTAATAAAAATGCATATGCACTGGCCAATGATGCTTTTGAATATTTGACCTTCCAAATTTACTTGCATTGTTTCAAGGTAACTTTGTGTGTTTAAGACCCAAGGGTTTTTTTGAAACAAACCAAACCCCAGAAAACTACCATATAGCACACTGTAACCAACAAGGTCCTCCAGCATAGCCTGAACCACCCCAAACAATTGCCATCATGCTACTACAGTAAATGGCAGCAAGTGCATGTTGACATCTGGCTGTGAGCCACCACTGGGAGGATGGCACAGCTTTCTGGTGTGGCTCTGCAGTCTTTTCTGACATCAGTGAGATCCAGGAAGGACAAACTCCATTCTTCCAGGGATTAAATTTCTCTGGAGCTCTAGAGGAAAGTACACAGTAGTCAGCACAGGTTTTTTTCCCCCGATGTGCCTTCATGGCCCCATTTCTTCATCTTATCTCCTTCTTGTCCTGGTCTCCAAATCGTAGACTCGTTGCGAGCTACACAGGTCAATTTTCTATTCCTTAATCTTCTCATCCAAACTCGGGAATCTTGGCCATCAATACCTAGTCTCATCACTCTCCAAGCCAGTGCTGAATACAGTTTTTCCTTCTGCATCAAGTATTCCTGTACCCTGGTTTTGTTTTGTCCAGCCTCTTCTCTGTCCTTCCCTCGCCTGTTTCTTCCACCCTGTTGAAATTCTGCTTCTTGCTGCTCCGTATTTAAATCAAGTGTTTTCCCCTTTGAAGCTGCTTGGGCCAAACAGGAGCTCTGGAGCTTTGCCAAGAGGCAACATGCTCTGCAGTGCACCTCAGTCCTGATCAGTCAGTGTGCAGCCTTGTGTTCAGCCCCAGTGTTGTGATATGGGTATGCACCATACCCTGCGCACAACACTTTTTTGTGAATGAAAACTGAGCTGTGCAGCAAGTGCAGGAGCTGTGGTACACCTCAGTGACTTCTCCAGCCTGTGGAGATGGACAAAGCCTGCAGTTTACACAGGCAGAGAAAGCAGAAGGTCTGTCTCCTTGTTCTTCTGTGTGTGCCCAGACATTTCACAACATACAGCAGCTTAGAGCTGTAATAACGAATAGAATCCCGCTGCCTAACAGAATATCAGTGCTGTCCTGAGCTCTCAGGAGCTATCTGAGTAACAGATAAGGTGTTCCTACTGAGCCTGACTTTCCTGCTGAGCCAGTATTAACTAAAATTACTGAAAGGTTCTCAGCTTGGATATAAATAGGCAAATCTGAATACACTTCAGACACAAAGAAGATTAGTCTCAGAACAATTCTAAAGCATGAAGTAGTAGTACTGCTTTTCAAGGAAAAGGAGGCTAGAATTTTTGTCATTTCCCCACTCTCATTCCTTGAAATTGTTGAGCCATATGGGTTCACTTGGTTAAAATGTATGTCAGATGGTTGAATCATCTGGGATGAAGTAAATAGGAAAAAAAAAACCACAAGGCTGAAGAGTTTGTTTTGGAATATTTGATAAGAAAATTATATGGAACTGGATAATGTACCTTTTCATTTGGAAATGTTCAGAAACAATAGTGCCATGACCTTCAAGAATCACAATATATTCAATATAGTTTTGATTTGATTTTAGAAAAAAAATCCATAGTCTTCATTTAATACTAATTTTAAACACTTCAATTGACAATACAAAATAGAAAGGTTGGAAACTAGGAGCAACTTTGCACTTGTTTTTCAAACTTTTATCCACAAGTAAGCAAGGCTTCGTGTTCTAAGACCTTCTTCGAAACTGTAATATTGAAGTCCAGAAGGTGGCAGCAAATATTCTTCCTTACCAGAAATAAACTGTCTCTTCCAAGGAAAACTAAGATGCCTTTTGCCAAAAACGTTTCAGCTATTTGCTTGTTATAGACATAATTGTATTTATTTTTATAATCATATATTGATAAATATTAAATGTCAACAGAAAGCACCAATTTTCTTTCATTGACACAGAAGCAAACTGAGCAATAACAAGTGAGAGGTTAGCAGCACTCTTCTCGCTTCTGTTCCATGTGTGCTGTAGGTGTTCTGCAGTAGTAAAGGGCCAATTTTATATTTTTATGTTCAACCATTACTTGACAACTAAAAGGAATTTATTGTCAAAAACAGAATTTGTCATAATGTGATTCTAATCTATTACAATTCCTAATATAGCTACTGACAAGGCTTTAATTGTTACAGACAGGTAAGACTCCCTGTCTCTCCAGTCATTAACATCCCCACAGACAAAAATGATGCATTCCAATTTTACAAGTTTCCTTTTGCCTGCTATAAATTATTTCCAGGATTTTAAATTTTACTTCCAAATTTTTGGTAGTTACATTGTAAAGTAGCTGCAGTATTTACTCCAGAGCCGGCAGCATTTTGGTGAGAATTTTTAATTTTTTTTCATTATATAATTTTTAAATTGTGTTTTCAGATGAAAATGAGCTACAATAAGATAATCAACATGTCTTCTTTCTATTTATAAATCAGATTAAAAACCTGAAATGATTATTTTCTGTTTAAAAAAATGGAAAGAAAGATTTGAAAGAGATATATACATAAAAATATATAAAAATCAGGTATTATTTATTTTGTCCTACCATTTTCTCTAGAGTTTGATCTCTAACTGAAGTAGCAATTACAAGCTGATAGAAAGCAAAATGACAAATGCATCACTGAGCTTTTTATAAAGACAGAGTCATATTTTGCAATAGTCCAATTGTTTTAACCACTTCCTTTTCCTTTGTTCCCTTTTGGTATAAACATTAGCCAGATGCTAATGTTAACTCTGATTTGAACCTGCTTTGATATGGGATTAAGGCCCATGACTAAAATGAAAAGACAAAAATAAAAATGCCATAATGACTTAGAAACCTAAATCATTTTTTTAAAGCGACTCAACCAGATGAGCGTCTGTGTTGCAGAGTTTCACTGAGACATGGAATATTAAGAGCCCAAGCTACTTCTAGAGCATTTTAATATATGAACTTTATAATATATGAGCTATAAATAGAGTTTTTTAATCTATGTCCCCTTAACTGGTGAAAAGGCAGTTTCAGAAGGTAAACATATGAAGAGTTTTCCCTTACTAAGAAGATGCACCACCTGAGACAGAAAAAGTTATTGTGAAATCATTTCACTAAGTAGCATTTTGCATTCCCATTTGGCCTGTAAAGTGAAAAAGATCTTTCTAACTTTTGATATTTATATTTGCACTGTGTTATGAAACCAAATATTGCATTTTTGTCTTTCAGCTTTTCATAATTATCAAGAAATTTGAAAAATCATTAAGTTCCAAATGACAGGTTTTTGATTTGAGTATTACTGAATCAGAGGTACACATACACACTCTTTCCCCTTACAATGAAAGAGAAAACATGTATGTGTACACAGAATTTTCATAAGTACTGTGTTTACATTCATTTATTTATACTGAAAAAGTTACTTTGGGGAGTAATTTTATATTTGTTTTAGTTCTAGTTATTAATACACGGATCATAAGTACTAAAGGCACTTGTGGTACAATAAATGTGTGCTTCACTGACCAGTTTATAAACAGTTTGTATTTTTAAATCAATGTTAACCTAACACTGAAGTTTAATCTGTTTGCATAGACACCTGGGCAGTCAGTAGCTGTTGTTAGGGTTCTGTGATTGCAATGGACAGCTCTGAACTGCCTTTCCTTTTCTTGACAGCTAAGAATCACTTCCCCTTTAACAGCTATTTTAGAAAAGACCTTTCCCTCTGAAAAGGTTCACATCAGGCAATTGAAAAACATAAATTAATCACTGTATAGGGTTCTGTTTTGTTTTGCAGCACTTTGAATGCTGGTACAGTACTGTAATGAATGTTTTACAACAGTACAGTAATACAATATGTGACAATTCAATAATTCTGGTAGCATATCACTTATGTTTCCCTTCTATGGGGAAATTTCCTTCCCAATTCTGATTGCTGGGCAGAAGAATGGAAGATCTCTAACACTCTGCTTGCGATTTTCTTATAGCTTAACGGAGACAGGGGTAGAATAATCATTCTTCATTTGCACTTTATATTTACCACTGTCTTACTTATGATCAGGGGTTTGTGCACTCCTTTTAGTGCACTCATGTCAAAAGATTTATCTACAATAATTAAACAGGAAGGGAAAGTAAATGAAAGTATCAGTATGCCTGGCTGCTGTTGTCTGCTAAATGAATGATGAATTGTAGTGATTAAATGTTGCCTTAATTCCACATTTTGTTTGTTATTTCAAAGAGGCTGAACACCACAGTTCTGATAAAAAGTAGTCTATGAATATCAAAAGCAGATCTGCTATGTATTTAGAAATGTTCAGACCTAGGCTTTCAGTGTAGGAACACCACTACCGGTAATGAAAATTAAGCACAATGACAACAAGGCAATATTAATCATATCTCAGTTCTTACATTTGAGACACACTTGTATTTTAGAAAAACATGCTTTTCTACAAATACATAAAAACTATTTACCACAAAGTCTGAAAAAATGTGGAGAAAAGTATTCTGAAGCCAAAGATTATTCAGTTTTAGAATAAAGTTGAAGTAGGTAGAAATATTCTAATTTTGAACGAAATAAATGATTCCAATAGTATGTCACTATGTAATGCCTATATAATTATTCAGCTAAGTACACAAGAATCTGCTGTGCAGGCTGCTATTAGACTACTTGTCTTACAATAGATACTGCCATAAGAATCTTAGTGAGTAGACTTAGAGACTAAATTCCTCCCTCTTAAGGTAAACACCGAGGTATTATGGCACAGTGCACTTAACTGATGCATTTGCTATATTTCTTTCAAGGGTGATGAAAGAAATTCTGTAATTTTCTGTAAAAGAGACAAGAAAATTAGAAATATATCCTTCTGAATCCAATGGGTTATAACTGCTTCAAGCTGCAGCCACTTTACAAAGCTCAACAGAATTGTTTCAGGCCCAAACTAATATTTAATTTTCCTAGATTTAGTAAAGATAAAATTCATATAAAATGTTGTTTTGCTCTCCCTGAGCTTACTGGAATGGAGATAATGATGACTGCTATGTATTTTAGGAATGCTGTAATTTAAAATAACTAAGGCTCACTTTAGTCAAATGTATTTTTATCTTCTTGGGACCCCAGAGTCTTCAAACCTTCTTATGCCCTTCTGCCCATCTTCAGCACAGTTATGATTTCTTCCATTTGGGAAGGGTAGAGAATTGTGTCAGCTCCTTCCAACAAGACCCTCTTCCTTCAAAAATTATTGGTCCACTTTTCCTCCCTATCAAAAGCCAGACAGCCAGACACAACACTACAACTGGAGGTTGGTATTATCTCAGAAAGTGGGTGTCTCTCTCAACTTTTTCTTCCAATTCCTTCTGACCATTACAGAATGGGCAAAGTGCTTCCCACTTACTTCAGACATTTTCCAGGTAAATCATCTAGAACACTATTTTCCCTTACAGATTTCGTTCTTTCACTATCTGAAAAACACCTGTTAAAAACTCACATTATTTAGTCCTTCCTTCAGAGAAGTAGAGATTAATCTTTACTTTATAAAATGTGGAAGAAATGGATATCCAATTTCACAGCCGTTTTAGACTTAAAAAGCAGCCTAATATCAGAACTGTATCTAAATACAAGCTACCAAGTGGGAAAGGAGAAGATTTGACTGGTTCAGGAATACCAAAACAGGACCAAGTATGCTAAAGGACTGCCTACGGATGAGAATCATCCATCTGACAGTACCATATGTCATCAGTTTGATCTTGCAGCACAAATTTTGTTGCTGTGATTTAGATATGGGTTGAACAACTATCCAGAATGAAGTAATCACTGATTATCTTCAGTGATAAAGATCTTACTGAATGTGTCCACTGTATCCTATGTAACTAGTCTCCATGCAAGATACTTAGCACCTAACAAAGCTGTCCACTGGGGCAAGTGAAACAAGTCTTTGGGTAACTTGCTCTGTTTTTCTATCAGAATTAACTCTCTGATGATAGCTATGAAGATGAAGTCCAGAAATTAACAGGATTATGTGAGATCCAGAAGACCAATGAAAAAAATGCATAGATTACTCTGGCAAATTGACAGCAGTAACAAATGCAAATAGTCATTTGGCAAAATGGACAAGACCTGAAATAACTATTCCTGGGGTTCTGAGTAGAAAAAGAGAATACTTATCAACTTCTAAGGAAATACATTTTTCCAGATAAATTGGCACAATATCTCACTGGCCACATAAATTGTAACAGTTGCTCCAAGTTACCTGGAAGTCTAAATTGAATTTCATTGGAAAAAATCTATCACAGACAATTTCATCTTGTAGAGTGATCACTGGGTAAATCCCTTTTGTAGCTAAGGAAAGCCATCGTTACATAATGAAACGTTCTTCATCTCTTGAGAGGGTGTGAACTACTTGGACTCTTACGTAGTCATTTTATCCCTGAGAGCCTAACTAAAGTTAAAAATGAAATAAAAAATGAGTTCAAGTAATTTTAGTATAGCCAACCTCATTCTCAAAACACTACTGATGTTCCAGTTTACTGACTGCATCTTTCCAGCATTCTAGTCAAATGCAGACCCACACTGCACAAAAGCTGAGAAGAATCTCAGAACTAAAAGGAGAAAAGATTTATATTTCCTATGAGACTAAAATCTTCCATGTCCAAAGTATTTCACATTACTTGATTTTTTTTTCAATATGGAGAAACTGAAAAGATATAATAATATCCCCCAGATTATCAGTATTCAAGATTCTGCTTTTTCTGCAGCAACTCTTACATGCTCAACTTACGATCTGCATGATATTACAGGCACTGTGGATAGATATGACTCGAAGTACAAACACTTGTTCATTGATGTCTTACAAATTAAGGACAAAAGAGATTATCAAGACAGTAAAACACTCTTCCTGAATTTGGCTGTCAAAACTGTGCCAGCTCCTTTATACTGTATTGACTGATTCATGCAGAGGGTTTTTCTAGGAGGTCATTTTAGTTCTCCCCTGCAAGTTCCCTTTCTTTGCCTTATGTAATAACAAAGTTCTCCCTGGAATAGTTTCCAGCATCACAGAATAGTATCTTATTTTCCATTAATTATCTTGATTTTCTGTTGAATCTGATATATCGCCCATACTAAGAAACTGTAGAACTCACCACAATGTGAACATTTTATTTGGCTATACTGTATTGCTGCTTTTACAAGCTCCTGTCCTCATAACATAATAGAACAGCACATTTTGTTTGACATGGTACTGAAATACTTTTCCTAACTCATTGCTCTCTGATCAAATTCTGTCAAAGAAAATCAGCTCCTGCTTTATTACTGATGATTAGGCCAAAAAGATACCTCTGCAACTTGATGAACTCTGGAGGTTTTCTCTAAACGTGACAGACTAAACAGAGTGTTTCATCTGACTGTCTTGAAATACCAGCCATTTTATGCAACAGTTCCTTCAACAGTATCATTTCCCTCTGCATCTCTGTGATCCTACAAAGTACTGACAGGGCTCAGAACTGGAATCTCTATTAAAAGGAGGTTTTTCTATTCAGCACAGCCCATGATCTTGAATCATCCTGAGAGCAGTTAACACAGGTAGGCTACCTAGCTGAACCTGTCTGATCAACTTTTTCATCCCTCTGTACATCCCGTCTTCTAAGTTTCATGGTTGAGGTTATCCCATTACTTTCTAATGGAAAGTGCATCTCATTTTGCATATTTGCTTTGATTTCACACCTTTGAAAAATTTATTGTTGCTGACAATTTAAACAAAATACAGTAATTAGACATGCTGAAGAAGCTGGTTTCTGTGGATTCAGTGAAGAAAGAAACTGAAATACATGAGAGGAAAGAGAATTTTTCTGACAGACCTATCTGGGTCTGCCACTTCTTGTACCCAGGCATGATCTGTTATCTGGACTCTTATTTTCCAAGTGAGAAGAAACACTCTTGCTAGGTGAAGATGTGGAGAAGGTTTAATCCATTCTTGATGGTGTATCACTTCATCTATGTGGAAAAAGAAAATTCTGTATATTCTTGCATTCATCTACCTTCCAAATGGATCACTTTTTCTTTTTATATGCTACCAACTTAAAGAACCCTGATGGGACCTGTCTATATGTGGCGATCTGGTAAGCCACATCTTTAATGCTTGACAATCTTGTGGTATAAGTGAAGACTCTCAAAAATGAATTGTGCTCATTTGTCAAATTTGACAGAAGTATGTGGGGGGAGGATTAGTAATGTTGGAGAATTTCCTCTCTGGAACTGCAAACTGGGAATGGCTGGTTGTAGCTAAGTGGTGAGATGATAGTCCTGTTGTAAAGCATCACTCGCAACCTCTTTGTGTCTCTGCACACTCAGCAGATTCAGACTGTGCACCACCAGACTGACTGAAAAAAATGCAATCAGTAGTCTTTTTCTCAGTTTTCATCTCTCATTTACAAGGCTGATATTGAAACATAACATAAAAGCCTGTGTGAAGTAAATGTCATTTCAGTTTCTTAAGTGTGTCAAGATCTTGTGATGTAAAAAACTATAAAACATGATGTTTCTGCGTGAATCTTTGCAGGATTAGCTATTGCCTGTATAATCGTATAGTTATTGACTGGTATCTCGATCATGTTCACAGTATTCAAAGTTTTGGAAGCTAATTAGGAAAAGTAACACAGGCCAATGTCATTTGAATGAAATCTTAGCACAGCCTTTGGCAACAGAGCCCGGAATTTCACACAGGATTTCAGAGCTGAAGACATTTAAACCTCAGGATATGAATCAGTGGGTGTAAATCAATTAGTTTACAAACCACATGTATGGACACTTCTCAGTAAGAACAATGTGATTTGTCGAATACAAGGAACATGTCTGGTTTGGGGAAAAGGCTGTATGTGTTTTGTATGCCAAATGAAGACTGTTGTGGGCAGAACCTTCTCACGAACAGAGTTTCTGTTTCAAAGTGCTGCATTACTAAGAAGATTAGGATTTGTCAAATATGAATGGATTGCTCCTATAAATGGGTCAGAATGTTCTGAAATTTTGAGGGCACTGCCTTCTAAAGAAGCCAGGTTAAGTAGCGTCCTGCAAGGGTATTAAGGAAATGATTACATTAATGCTTTTAATTTTGCATGTTAATTTTTGACCCCTTCTCATTCAAAGTTCAATAATTTTAGAATAAGAAATTCCTTTCTTAAAAGGAGATTGCCAAAGATATGTTCTCAGACAGAGCCGTAATCAAATAAATTAGACTGTGCCTGCATGTTTGAGGGAATCTTGTAAACACACAAAGAACTGTTGCAACATGACTTCCTTTTTCATTATTAAGAATGGTCTTTTCTGAACAAGACATACTAGCTAAGTAGTGGAGATGGAAGAAAAGCTGTACAGTTGTTAATGTAATTGTACCTTTTCAGTAACAAAATCCTGCCTTTGGTTTATTGACTTTCCTCAAAAAATCAGTTTGCTCTGTCTTTCTTCCTGCTTCTTCCTCTGCACCCTTTCTAATATCACATCTCTTTCCACCTAATTATTAAAAAGTACCCATATATATAGAATGGGATTGCCAGGATATCATGCGCTTTCAGGGTTTGTTGTTCCAGTTTGGAAGTGAAGAGAAGGGGCTTCTGTTTTTGTTGTTTAATGACTGCAGCTATATTTGGTGTTTTGTTTTCCTAGGAAAGAAGCAGTGGACGCTCATTATCACTTCCTGGGAGGCCTTCTGCATTTATTTCTCGAGCCATGTCTCCTACTTCTCCTCTTATATTTCAGCCTGCCCCTGACTACTTCAGCAAGCCAGATACAGCAGCTGACAGGCCTGGCAAGAGACCGACTCCCTGGGAAGCAGCAGCAAAATCCCCTCTTGGCCTAGTGGATGAAGCTTTTGGGCCCCAAAGTATGCAGGAATCCATTGCTGCTAACGTAGTATCAGCTGCTCGCAGGAAAACACTTCCTGAGCCACCAGATGAATGGAAACAAAAAGTTTCTTATGAGCCCCCAGCCCCAAGTGGTAGCGTAGCCTTATTAGGAGGGAAGCAGTCGGGTATTATATCACCCCAAAAAAGCTCCCTGTCTGTCCCGAATGCCACCATGCAGGGTGGCTCTCAGTTGCAGTATGCTTACTGCAGCCAAAGGTCCCGAACAGATCCTGATATAATGTCCATGGATTCCAGGTCTGACTATGGCGTGTCAACAGCTGATTCAAACTACAATCCACAGCCAAGGGGATGGAGGCGTCCAACATGAACAGCAGAAGGGCCTGGCATATTCTCCCTTCTTCCAGCTTTACAAGCCTTAGATTTGAGTTGGAGAAGGAAAGTTTCTTGCCGGCCTCACCATCTCTGAACTAAAGAAACGAGGAGGCAACATTGAATGGAGCACAGTTTTCATATGACTGCAAGACTAGCAGCTGCTAGAATAGACTCAGTTTTACACCTAACCTAAGATAGTTTTGTTTGTAAAAGGGCAAAATTACACATTTCTTGGGGGTGGCTATGAAGGTGGGCAACCATGTGCTCAATACAAAAATCTAGAAAGGATTTAGATGGAGACAGCACAAGTGTTTGCGGTTAAGATAATGTGAAAAAAAAAAAAAGGAAAATAAGGGCATTTTAAAGGCTAGAAGTATTTGACAAGGTCTTGTAGGTTTTCTGGATATGCTAGACACCCGAGTTCCAGGGTACTAGTATAACCAGACTTGAGAAAGTTCCAGTGGAAATGGAAGATTGGGAAGCACTGGCTTATTGGCCCTATGTTTTCTTTACTGCATTAAAAAAAAAAAATCTAGGAAAGGAAATCAGTGAATAATTATACCATGGTAACATATAAAATACATCTGTGGTCATGGTACCTGAATCTCTACAACAAGTAGATATACTCTGATCTCATGCAGGCATACATTTCAGTTGGATTTCATGACAGTTTCAATGAAGTTTTGCATATTATAACTAATTGTATAATCTGAACACAACAGGAAGAACGGTGTTGTTAATAGAGACCAGTACCATGATATCTGAACAACAACAGGGATGAAGAAAGTATTTAGATTGTATTTAAACTGGATTGAAAGTTAATTTTGTAATAAACTATCAAACAAGACAGAGGCTGGAACAGCCTTTATTTCTCTGTGAAATGCACTACTTGCTGAACATTTACTGCTACAGTATCTAGTACTTTGACTGGCTGGGCAGTTGTTCCTAGTATGTAGGTAGCTCAATGTTTAGAGGGCTTTTGATTTGTATTCTCAGTTCAGAAGACATAAATAAGTTGTTCATCAAGCATAATACCTGTTCTATGTAGAAGGTGGTATGTGAAAGAGGGTTTATGATATGTGTTACATGGTATGAGTCTAGTATGAGTAGCAAATATTTGGACAGTTGGCTACAATTATCTTGACGGATCTGAAGAGATGCTAAATAATCGTTGCTGGTGATACATATCTTGCATTTTTAGCTTATTGAAGCAATAGAAATATGTGTCTAAAATATACATATTGCAAGCTTATTGGGTAGTTTAGGTGTTGTTAAGGCATTAAATGAATACCCCAAGCTTTACAAAGTGCTCTGCATCCTCCTCGCTTTGTGGGGCATTCTTCAAGGATCTGTAAAGCACCGCAAACTAAAATTACTGCAGAAACACTAGAAACACTGCTAAGCATTCCTATTTTCATTAAGGTTGTCAACTCTGCATAAAGTGGTTAGATTAGAAAGAACTGAAACGTGTATATAAGAAAGAACGTATTACAAAACATTCCCATCTGCAAACAGTTTTCAATTATAACAATTATAGAATATAATTGGTATAAAAGAAACAAGAAAAGTAAACCAAGTTCAGCTGAGCTGGAACTTCCTATAGGAGCAACTAATCACACAAAATATACCTTTAATGAGTTTAAGTTGGCAGTAATTCTCTAGTCAAACACAAATCTCCTTGTAATCTATCAGTCCTTTCTACCACTGAGGGAATGAAGACATGGGAGTTATAAATCTTTAAATTAGGATTATATTGCTATAGCACCTTACAAATTTCTTTCACAAATTCTGAATTTGTAAAGAAAAGATGATTTAGATAAAATATACAAACAAGGCTGCCATGGTACGTCTGAAAATGAGCTTTGCACCTTAGAGTCGTTACACTCGCATAATCGGATTAAATTTTCCTGACAAAGAAAAAAAATTACATTTTTCTCTGCAGGGCCCCATAATGTCCTTTTTTGACACCACTGGGAATATTTCCACTGAAACCAATGGGCCTGTGGTAGTCCCATTAGCCTTAAGGACCTGTGTTCGGATCCAGGTCTACTTCCCTGGAAATACATGTCAAGTTTTCACCTGATTTCAGTATAACTGTGATTTAGCAGTAATGCTTTATAATTCTAAGTCATCAAAGCCTTAAGTAGTTAATAAATGCTAGTGTACATGTATTTCACAGAAGGACTACATTCTGAAAACTATATAATGCTTACATATTTTGCTGAACTGTGGTCTGTATTACAATAATAAAATGATTCCCTGTATCCAAGTCAAGCTTAGGTTTCTGTTTTGAACTTCATCCTTTACACTGTTAAACTAGAAAACAGATTAATGAGTTTGCAGTGAGACATATGTTTACCAAATGCAATTATTTTAATTCTCAGAATCAAGTGCATAGCTATTGAATTCTCATTGAAACTAATGTTATGAATTCTAAGATCCTATGTCTAATAGAATGAAAAGTGTGCTTAGTTTTAAGGTACATGCCATTAAAAATTCTGATAAGTATTTCTAAATTTTGATATTTCAAAAAAATTGATATAACGTGATATTAAGAAGTATTTAATGCTGTGATTACACAGCAATCAATGTGGGAAATCATACTTTAGAACCAAGCTCTAAAAAAATTCCCAAATATGCACTAAACGTGTAAGAAAAGCAGAATCAGAGAGCTTCAGACAGAATCACTGACTTTCTTTCAATGTCCCAAGAAAAAAAGAAAATGTAGCATGATAATTTTCTTCTCTTGGTAAGAAGGGATTCATCAGTAAGTACTTCTGTGAACATGAGAATTAACAATGCTGAGTTTCCTATGGATTTGTATCTTATCATAGATTAACTTGGGTGTTTAACATGATCTACTACAGATTTTGTTTCCTACTGCTGAGGAATTACTAGTTCTCTTTCCCATATGGATTTGTTGATGTCTAATATGGGATGAGTTCACCCTGCAGAATTTCCCTCAAGAGTGACACTGCTAAGGGTACCTATTCTCCACTCAGCTGCCTAGTTTTACAAAGTCTGGGGGCAATGGTTTGCCTCCGAGATCTATTCCACTGCAACATGGAAACAAAACAAACATTTTCAAAAGCGTTAATGGGAGGGCAGACATGAATACAAGCATGCAGACAGATCACGTAGCCTTGTTTACAAAGGAAATCAGGCTAAAACCAGATTGAGACAATGAACTGATTTCAATGGAAGCAGCAGGCCCAGACTACTAAATGAAATGTTAATGCATACAGAGCTTTATGAAGAATCACACAGCATCTTTCACTCTCTGTTCTTCACCCCATTCCTCCACTAGCAGAGCATCTTTCTATCATGTAGTTGTGACTGTTGTGTGTGAGTTCTGAATATATTAATACAAGTATTTCTTACATTTGGTTTTGAATGCACAGATCTGCTCAATAAATGAGAAAAAAAAGTCTTGATATTTTAAATGCAGTTTTCCTGTTCACCCTCAGAGGTGTCTCTGTCAAAATGCAAAGGACTTGAATACACAATATAACTGAAAATTTAGTTTCTTTAGTTGTGCTAGATGATGATGTTCACAACTCTTGTTCACAGTTTGTTTTCAGTTTGGTTTGCTTTAACACAACCAAATATCTATTCACATTGCATTTCTGCCTAGTAGCAAAAGACTGTATTATCTTTATTAAAGGCTTTTCACTTCTAAAGGCTTTTTGTTCACTGCAAAGGACACTTTATTTGAGAGTGCATGCCAGAGATGTAAATTGTATCATTTAATAAAGTGATTTGACCAACCAGATGAGAAACACAATTTTGTTTTCTCTAAATTCTTGTCTGTTTGTTTTAAATAATCTGAACCCAAGTAAAGCCTAATCTCTTTTATTCTGCACCATTTTTAGATTCACTGACTTTGCCTGTCTGTGACCTCGTGCTGTTATGAGCTTCCAGAAGCTTAAATCAACATCAGGTCAAATGGCAGCATGTCACATTCGGTAGAATTTCATTTTCATACTAAGTAAGCAGAGGAAAGAAATAGAGTGAAGCACAGTCTACCCAGGTGAAATAATATGGCCAGAGCAGTTTTTATTGTTTGAATGTTTTTATCCCCACAGTAAAAACCTGCAACTAACATCTGTTCACTATAATTATTTGTCTACCTTACATGCATCTAAACCTGTTTTTTCCCTGTAGGTTTGCTCAGAACGACTGTATTGCTGCATTCTCTTGTTGTTTATTCTTAATTGAAACATGCTATTTAAAAATAAATAAACATTGAGAATAAATTATGAATCCAGTCTTGACACTGTTCAGACTATTCAGTGAACAGTTCTGCAGGATATGAACACTTACCATCTAGCTGTGAAAAGTCAGATCAGATTTCCACTATTTATGTGAATAGCCCTAAAGAATCACAAATCAGTTTTTGCATTGGTAAAACAAGCAGCGTTGTGCCCTCAAGAAAAATGATTGATGCATGTAAAATTTGGGAAACTAATAAAGCTTGAATGTAGCATTTTAATAGCTTAGCTATACAAAGGGTTTTCAACGTTTAATGCAACTCCCTTGACTTCAGCAATTTGCAATAGCTTAAAAAATAAAGAAAGTGATGCTGTGTATCACTTGTGTAGCAACTAGGGATAGAAGCATGTGAACTGTATCTGCTAGCATCTTTCCCCTAGCAAAAGACCATCAAAAATGCTGGAAGAGCTTTGAACATTTACAGAAATATGAATTTCACAAATTAGGCCTAATATTTTGCACAGGGAAGTCAGTTTGAGACAGATTAACCCTAAAAAGTGCATAAATAAGTCCCACTGCAGGATCCTTCCTTTTCTTTAGGCGGACTTTTAGTCCACAGGAATGTCTTTCCTTTAGTTACCTTTGGTTCTTTCCCTTTTTAGCTTCTCAGTAGTGCTCTGCTCTGTGCTTAAGCAGCAGTCTCCATTCTTGCTTTGTCTTTTGGAGTGTTGTTTGATTTTAGAGCTACACTCAACAAGTAGCAACCAGCCTCAGAAAGGAAAATACTGCTGCTCTGCTCGTGTCACTCTCCATATACTCCCTTATTTCTCACACTACCACTGGCTTTGGCATTGGCCTGGTCTGGCCATAGTGAGCTGAACTAGAGGAAAAGTGTCCCTAAATTAAGACAAGTTTCATGCTCTATGTTAGCTTATGTTCCTTTCAGTTGCTACCAGCTGTTAGAGTGGCTTAGCCTCACTCTCCATCTGCCTGCTCCTCCAGTGCTGGGTGGAGGAAAGAAACTCCTCTTCCCTTCCAAGAGCTCTACCCTGCCTGTGCAGTAGCAGCCAGGCAGAGGAAATCGGCCTCCCTGTCTCCATTCATCCGTACACCTTTAACAAAAGAGAATCAGCAGCAATATAGATCAAGGGTAAAGAACGGAATTGCAGGGGTTGAGCTGGTCTATTTGCTCAGGTGCTGATCAGCTACTCTGATTTCCAGGCCTGTTCACGACAGTTAATATATACAGTTAAACACAATCTGTGGGCTATTAAAATAGTTTGCCTATTGGAATGCGGAGCTGAAATTGAAGCTCAGTGGTGAATTACTTGTGCGCACAAGTGAATAGTCTCTGATGTGTTGTTTTGTTTTTCAGTGAGAAACAAATAGGCAACCTTCCTGGCTTCCAAGAAATTCTCCCCTATGGTTCCACATCATTTCACATCTTAGGTGAAAGTTAAAAAATTCCTCCACTATTCCTGTGGCATTCTCCACCATTCTTTACTTCCTCTAACAACTTAAAACTTCAAGACACTATCCATGTCATAGCCAAACAAAATAAGATCAATGTAGAGGTGGATAAATCTACCTACTGAATAAGTATGCCCTGAGAAAGAATGTAGTTGAAAGAAACATCAAAAACAGGACATAAGGCAACAAAAAATCCTTCGACCACATGGAAGAAGACTGATCCCAGCTAAGACTATGGAATCTTTACTACTTTACCACTGATGTCAGCAATGTGAGAATTTTACCTCACAGAGAAACGTGCAGGACCACAAAGTAAAACAGGTCATCAATCCATTACCAGTAACTGATGTCAGCAGTTCTGCAGTATTTTGAAGCCTGTTGTTTCAAAAAATGTGACTGACAAAATAGTAAGGGGCATTAACCAGCTTTTCTAATATCAAGTTAGGAACTTGCTCTACTTTCAATGTACAGAAATATGGATAGTTACCTCAGCTGGGTCTCTGTTCAGGCTAAAGACTGAATTGTACCTCAGCTGGGTCTCTGTTCAGGCTAAAGACTGAATTGTCTTGGTCCCCTGTGTGATCAATGTGGAGAGGAATTCTTAAAAAGCATTTCAATTCATCCACAAATACATGTATAAAATAGGTGGACTGGACGCTAATTCTACAGGCTATTTGGACAGATGAGAATCAAAGAGCTTTTGATGGTGTAGAGAGTGCTAGAAGACAGGTGATTATGAATCTCTCTCTTTCTACATGTACAGGTACCTCTTCAGTACAAATATTGTGAAACATTTGGCATGTAAATGGTTTTTACTAAACGCTGAAACCTGAATACGCTCCTCATCTAGCCAGACTTGATCTAGCATGAGTAACAAAGCCCCAGGACCCTGGACACACAGTTATGTCACTCCAAACTTATCCAGGTTTGCAGAGGTCAGATCGGATAGTTCTCTGCTTGTGGTGAGAACAAGCAACAAAACAGATAACCCACCCAAGGACAGTGAAGAGACGTTTGCTGTTATTTTGGTAGCCAGAAAGATCTTGCGCTTTAGGCAGATATTTTTTCAAAATTGACACAGAGGTTTCTCAGAGGAAGGGATCATTAAAAAGTCATCCCTTTCTGAGTTTTAATAAGCTGCTATTTACCCTAGCAGAATTATATACAGATCACTGTATTTTGGGTGTATATTACTGCAGTTAGATATGACTCCTCTGTATTTAATTTTAAATGAATGGCAATATAAGTACAGGCTTGGATGGCAGCTGGTAGATGTTTGGATGGATAACATTCAAACAGTAGCAAAATAGCTTTATTTTTCCTTGTGACCTTTATAATAATTTCTACTTCTTCTTTGAATGCTCTGCCATAAACTGCACCACAGGGTGGAGATCATGAAAGTGATTTAGTTCACAACTACAGTAATGGAGGATTAAGGACATTTCCAAGGCACAATGTAACTTCTTTTCCCCAGATATTAATTTGACTGTTTGTGTCTTACTTTGGTATTTATTACTTTATCCCATTTTTAATCTTTGACATTATTCATGATCTCTCTTTCAGACACTATAGTGTGCATGAGATGCATTACATTTTTTCACAAAGCATATATACTTCCTGATAAAGCACGTTTAAGCTAAAAAAGGCAGTGCATTGTAACGTTCACTCACCTATAACTACACAGAATGCTCACAGCACAGAAGGTCTGAGACAGGCAGAGACCAAGAGGGAAAAAAATGCAAGAAATCATGTGTTACAGAGACACAGAAAGAGAGTATTTTATTGGACTGTAGGATGTGGTGGCTTCCCATGCTTGCAATTCCCCTCTGCATTTTTAGGGATTGGTGCAATCTATGACACCTGACTCTGGTTCCTGCGTAGACACATGGCCCTGTACAAGCCCTTAGCAAAAGACATCATCTAATGTCTAGCCCAAACGGAAAGACAGTTGGAAGAGTACAAGAAAACAGCTGTGACGGGTTAGCAGGCAATAATGCTAAGCAGTACTCTAAAGAGACTTGCTATTCCATGACGTCTTGTGCCACTGGAGACTTTATGACCTGACCAATCCATGACAATAGGAAAATAAAATCCAAGAGATTGTATTTATTTTTTAGCCTCTTTTATAAAACAGATAAGTAGACTAGTATGTTGTAGACATTCAGGAATGTGAAGACCCTACATGCATCTGTACTTAGCTGCAATAAATAAACTGACTAGTTAATTTCATTTATTGTCTGCTAAAATACAGTTGTTCTGTCACTAAATACTTCAACATTACTTAAAAAATATTGTCACGTTTTTCATCTCTCAAGCTTTCCAAAACTTGAGCTGTGCTGTTTGGTTGGGATTGGCTACAGCTGTTTCTGTTTCTTTAGCTGATGAAGACACAGATGAGTCTGACACAAAAATCAGGCAGGGACAATTACTAAATCAGTATCCATGAGCAGTGATATGTAAAGTTATTTGCAAATCTTTATTTACAGTGAAATCTAATCTTTGTTAATGACTGTGGAAGGGGAAGATGCTAACATGCACAAGCACCGACAAAGCAATTACCTTTCTCAAAAATCATTGAAAATCCTGAACAAATGTTTTGTGCATTATTTCACTGTCCAACTTTCAAGCCCCATACAGCAAGATAAGCACTTGAACAAAGTCTAGTGCTGTCCAACAGAGGGCAATGGTACACAATCCACATAAAGCTAACATACTCTATGCTCTCCCTGACAAGGCCTCTATTTCAATAGAGAAGATCTGGTAGAGTTTGAGGAGATCAGTCTGGACACCAAATGCCAAATGATGTAATTTCTAGCTGGCCCACATATATGTTGCAGCAGAATTGGAACTCAAATGCCAAACTTTAGTCTGAGATAAGTAAGAAGAGACATGAGGTATTCACGCTGCACTATTTAATAACCACGACACAGATACTAGCTAATTACCCCTGACCTCAATGCCATGGTGTGGACTGATGTCATTGTCTCATTTTACAAATGGAAGAAAATGAGACAATGAAAGGTCACGTGAATTGCCCAAGGCTGTTGAGACAATGGACTTCAGCACAGGCATACCCGGCTCTTACCTTCACCTATAATCCACTAACTATTTATAGTAGTAGCACATGCTTAACAACCAGTACAATTATATCCTTACAGCTCAGAAAAGAAATGTCAAGGAAGCTCCAAATCCTTTGAAGAAACAATCCAATAATTCAAGAGACCAACAAAGTTATGGTCCAGTCTGTCAGGCAGAATTCACCAATTTCTGTGACAGAGAATGTAAGGCTTTGGAGTTGTTTACTGACAGTAATCATAGCAGGGCAAATAGGGATTAACCTCAAAGGGCAGTAGAAGGATTAGTTTAAAAAAAAATCAGAAGTAATACAAGATGAGTCTGCCATTTGTGTTATCATAATGGAAGCAACTGTCCTCTCCCATACCACAACTCTAGTCTCACCTAAAATCTCTATAAAGCAAACCAAAACTACCCAAATTATCAGATTCTGTGAAATTCCCCATGAGCCAGTGTGCCCAGTCATCACTGGCAATGTCTTCAGCCTTAAGACTCTGATGATCTTGATGTCTGTTACTAAGGAGCACATGTTTTTTTGGTATCTATCGTAACAGTAACATAAAATACACAATCAGTTGTTGCCATGGTGCTCAACAGTGCCACTAAAAGGAAAAGAACAATACAGTCATATTCAAAGGCACCAAATGAAGGCAGTTAATCAACACAGGGCATGTTTATGCTAGGGGTTTCTTACATTAGCCTGGGGAGAAGGTGACGTACATAAAAAATTATGTCACTGCAGATGGCATAAGGGTTTCTTTTGTAACTCCTTGAAAAGTGCTTTAGTAAGCTGTATGATTAATTTGAAAATGAGTGGTAGAACTTGTCAAACTTGCCACTTCTTTCTAACAAAGCTGAGTTAACAGTTAACCTCTGCTTCTAAGCAGGTGGCATAATAATAAACGCAGGTAACATCTATTTGATGGTAGAGTATTTCTGTAAACAAAAACCTTAGAGAAAAAATCTTTTCTAATTAGTTAGCAATGCCAATTCCTGGAGACAGAAATCTTCTGGAAAAAAGCGACAGAAAGAACACGAATGGAAAACAACACACCCATTACTAATGAATCTCCCTTAAAAGCAAAGTAGTGAGGAACAGATTTACTGTAACTAGCAAACCCATAGTAAGTTTATGTAAATGTATGTTCACAAGCTCCAGCCACGGCAGACACAATATAAACTATCAGCAATTTCCACTCAAGATACTAAGAGTAAGTGACACAAAATAGATGGGAGAAAGAAAAGGAAGTTGGCATAATTAAAACGCATTATGTGAAATGTCAAAAGTCATGCAGACTGGTGTTTCCAGTTTCTTTGACATGCATGCCCAGTTACCTTCCACTTCCAAATAGGATAACGATAATATTATATACCTGTTTATTTTAATTTCCAACAAAGGAAAAAAGCAAAAACACTATACCTGTCCCCCCCCCCCCCCCCCCCAAACATATCAGTCATCCACGCCCCTTCTATCCCATAACTGCAGATCATGGTGTTTTGTCCTAAATCAAATAACAGAGCATCAAGATAAATATTTCCTTGGGGGAAAAACAAACAAACAAACAAACACGCTTCGTACCTTTGTATTCTCTACGTTATACACATTGTTTTTCCTAGTGAAATGGCATTTAAGAATAGCCTCTGTCAGGGTTCAGATGAAATGGAGTCTTTAATTTCTGGGGAAATAAACATTACACTTCTGGTTCTCTATTCAGAAAGCTCCAAGTCCTGCACCAGGGACTTTGATTCTTGCAGTATATTTTTCAAGGAGGTTGGAACTGTAAAGATAACTTGAAGTTCCAGACCTCTTCCAACACAAGCATTACTGCTTTTGCATTCAATAATTTCTTGTTGCTTCTAGTTCTGTTCACTGTCCTAAGCAGAAGAGGAATTTGGAAAAGTAAATAATCTGCAAGTGCTAACAGCTTCTATTTGATTTTACAGATAAGCTTTATCTGAATTTAGGCATACAAAAGCATTGGTAGAGCAAGTGTTATTCCTCTGGGCACAGTGCCCACATTCAGTGTGGCTAAAGTAATGGAGAAATTACTCAGTAAAGTGAAACACACATGTACAATTCCTTGATGTATTCCAATATAGTGTAAGGAGTTTTAATTCCACCTCTGTAGGATCTCAAGACTGAGAATGGAAAGTATCTATGGCATGGTTGGACTCTTGTAAAGTGGAAAATATGAGATGCTAGGAGTTTTATTTTCTATTAATCAGCTAACAAGCCCATTAATCACGGAATGTCTCTAAGCTAAGTGAATCTGTGCAGAAAGAAGTAAGAGCAACAACATTAAGAGTGAATAAAGCATGTCTTAAGAGTGAAATATTCCTTGTCCTATTTTAAACTATTTCTTCTTGTGGCCATCTATGCACAGATGGAACTTTGCACAGCAAAATATGGAGCAATACTTAATTTTTGATTCTCCATGCTTAACAGTTATGTACTTGAATTCACAATTATTTGGAGTGAATAAATTAATTTTTGTAAAAAAAAATGAAAGGGTCAAACTGACCAGGCTGCAATCTGAATGTATGAATCCAGCAAATATTACTTTCAAGGCTGTTGTTCATTCTTGGTAAAAATAGCATCCAAGCTATTGTATACCTTTCATAAATACTCTAAAATATGGGCTTAGTATGGCAAAATGCTCCCTGTGGAGTCTTTTGTCGATGACTCTACTAACAGCTAAAGAAAAAAAAAAGGAAGAAATACTGAGAGGATAATCTAGAAATTATCCCCAAAACCACTGCATAGTAGATGTGAAATGAAAACTATTGTAATATTTCACACTTCATAGGGGTCAAATTGAAAGGTACGTTTGGAGGGTATAATACAGTAACACTTCCTCAGTCGTGATGTGTTACAGTTTTAAAGCTCATACTTGCTTAAGGGAATGATATGGTATTCGTTCTCATGTAATGAGGTTACACATGACAAGAAGAGTCTCTTAAAGTTGTTTGGGAACAATATTAAAACTTTTGAAAGATAAGGTAATGAGACATCTTGATGACACAGCAACAAAGAAATGGTACTTCTATTTCAGTTCTTTCGCGCTAACTTTACAAAAGAAACATCTGGTCAATTATATGCTTTCTACATTTCAGCCATGAAGTATTCCAATTAACTTCAAAGTTAAATGGATTACCAGAAAATATCCAAACTCCAGAAATGTCACAAAGTAGACGAGCAACATCATCAACTTTTTGACTTTTTGTGAAAATTCACCAAAGATGGTTGCTAAGGATAAGGATTTGCATCACTCAGTGCAGAAGCTGGTTCCCTAAATGTGGGATAGAAAAAAAAAAGGAGGGGGGGATTTTTTTTTCAAGTTGGGCTTTAGTTTCTGAAAGAAGAGTCTCCATATTCATACAGAGGTAGTACAGAGGTAGCTTTGTTAGTGAGCAGGGGCATATCGTTTTCCTCAGCAAAATTAACTGCAACAAGACAGAAATTCTTAAGCTTTTTTGATAATGAAAACACCAAATGGAAAGCAAGTTCAGACAAACTTGTAACTCCAAAAATGGGGTCTACATCTTATTTCTGGTTCTGAAAAAACATACCAAATACCACACCCTCCTTCTTCTCTGCTAATAATGATTCTGCCTAATTACAAAAACACCTTGGGAAGAACCCTAAAAAACATCAGGGGTAGACTTGGAGCTTTACAAGTGCCACCTTATCAGCAAATAGTCATTCTGCTATTAAACAAATAGTGTCTATTAAACAAGCAGTCTCTACTTTTTAAAAGCTAAAAAGCGTTTAAAACACATCCAGGTGTGCCCACTTCACAAGCTTGGATGATAACTGACATTTAATACCCATAACGTCAGCAGATTTTGCATGGTTGTAAAAGGAACACAACTTGCTCCAGTCATGTGACTGTCAGCTGAAGATGACCAGAAAGTTTATTTAGATGACTTCTTAGTTTCTGCTACCTCCACTAAATAATCATTTTTCACTGTAAAATTCAAGAGGTCTGCAGAAAAGATTCATTCTTAAGTACTTTGTTGTCTGAATGAAATTAACCTAGTTTGCCCTAAAACTTCTGGTCTTTTTTGTATTGTATACATATGTTCCAAAATGTATATGTGCTCTTCCACAAGAACAATGTAAATTCATAGAAACTCATCTGTCTTTCGAGGTCAGATAAGAAACTCATTTTCCATGTACGATTAATCCCAAACTCATTTCTTACTTTAAAGGAAAATTCACTCTATCCTGAGGGTGATTCTTCCTCAGATCTGTCTACTGGAGGAAACTGACCTCTGCATATAGATTTAGTTCCCTGAGTATCATCTACAATCAGCTTTTAACCAGCCTTTAACTTGTTATTTCAGTCTTCCCAATTAATGTCACATCCTGAATAAAAAGGTGAATTGACAGTTACTGAAAAATGCTGGTCTATGTTTGTGGTTTTGTAACCAGTAATCTCTGCTTCAAAAGTCCTTTTGCCCAGTATTGCATTGTGACATCTAAAAATAACTTAGCCTCTATATTCAAAGTCTTGGATAAGTCACTAAATCAATGTTCAAAGCTTATAAATAAAAATGACTTAGTTTTTGGAAGTGCTGAGGCCCCAAAACAATGAAATGCATAAATGTACATCATGTCTTAAAAGCAGCCCCACTGCTTTGTAGCCTGAATATGGTGCTGCATACATAATTTTAGACCTCTAGATTTCAAACGCTTTCTGGAAAGTCTCCGTAAAGTCAGTGACAATGTTAAATAGGATTTTAAAGGCCTGATGGTTTTGCCAGTTGTATAGCTGCTTTCTAGAAAGTACTGCTTTTCCAGCCAAAGTATTTTCAGAAGCAAGTATGATAGGATAGGCTGTAGGATACAATATTACTTGAGACTCAACTGCAGGTCTTCCTACAATGAATGCATGCAGTTTCCATTGACATTCATAGAAGCTATGCATGTGCTAAAGTGCAAATCTTATTTGGCAAATGACACTACCACACAGCATTGCAATCCACTGAGTACAGACGCAAATCCTGGTTTCATACTTTTGCAGTAACAAAGCCCCCATTAGCTGACACTCCCTTCCCTGAACCAACCGTGTATATACTTGTTTTCATTTAAAGATATTTCTGTGCAGGAAGGGCAGCAGAGGATAATTTATTTTCACATAAAAAGATGAGCACCTATAATGATTAATGGGAACATAATTTTCATAACACTGGGATACTAAAAAGAGAAAGAAATGTGGGGCAAGTTATGTAATATGTACTTACTGAAATATGCCGCATGTTTCTGAAAGGAGATTTGATCCTGCTGTCTCTGAAGTCAACAGGACCTGTGCCACTGAGGTAGACCTCAGTTGCTTTAAATCATAAATCAATTTCCATTAGTTTATTCTAATTTACAGCAAAATATTCTTGTGAGGATAGTATCAGGAACATATTAAGGAAGAAGAATGAAAAAATACTACACCCAACAGCAGAACACCCCCTGCATGACATGATCTCTATTCCTGCTTTATAAAGAACGGTATCATCCCTGTGACACTTAGAACTAAAACTTGGTGATACCAACGAGAACGAGAGCTGCCTTGCCCAAAACAACGGGGGGTAAAGCAACATTAACATGTTTGCCCTTTGTCAGGACTGCAAGTTCTTCCATACTTGGAGACATTAATCTGAATCACTTACAAAAAGCAACTCTACCCAGATGAACAAGTGTCTGGAAAGAAACCACTGTTACCTAAGATGACACTTCTTTTGGAACTGTGCTGAAGTTTCTGGGATAGCCTCATCTCAAGTCAAGGGCTTATAACGTCTGTAACATTTTTTCCTCAGGGCAGCAGGGATATCACATATTTTCTCCATTTTTCCTGTAAAACAGGACTAGGTGCCTGGTCATAGGTACTCATGAATGTCTGCAACAAGAAACTTTGATTTGCATTTTTAGATCAGGTCTACTAAGTCAACGGGGTCACTTTTTGAAATTATATTACAGCCTACACAGTGACTTAGAAAGGGGATACCAAATTATCTGGGTCTCTTCTACTTCAGGTTGCAACTCAGCAAGGAGAGCAGCCTCTTCAGGGGTGATATTCTTCACCCTCCCTCTGACATGGCGGTGTGGAGAGAGATGCTTCAATACTGCGACTCCAGTGAGGGGCTGTGGGAGTGCAGGCAGCCTGGCTTGGAGAAAGCTCCTCTCTCAGTGACACAGCTGCTGCAGACAGTTTCACTGCTGCATGACAGAGGGAACCAGAGACACAGGGCTTGGGAGCTGCACAGCTATTGCTTGTCCTGAAGCCTGCTGCGAACTTGCAGTCTAAAGCCCATTCTGGGCATGCAGACAGTGTCATGTGCTTGGAGAGAGGCTGTGTATCTCCAATGAAACCAGACCCTGGTAGATTAGGTAGATGTACTGGATGCCCCCTTACCTCACCACACACAAGTTACCTCCTGGGCCAGAAGAGGCAAAATTTGAACCTACCTTAACTTTATAGCTTAACCTTATAGTTAAACCTATAGCTTAACCTTCTGCATCTCACAAGTTTACCCGTACATAAGTTGCATTATCCACCAATGGTATAACAGTGCTTGTGTTACTAGCCAAGAAGGAAATTTAAGTTACATTCAAAGTAAATTTGTTAGCAAGTATTTTTTATATCAGACCACGAACCAGTAAAACAGTAGAAAACATAAATACACTTAGAAAAAATATTTGGAAAATGTATCAGATATGAGAATAATTTATGAAATTTATGAATTTATTAAATTCACTTAACCCACTTTGTCCTACTGTACTTGCACATGTTTAAAGGGAAATTAAGGAATATCTGATGAAAAAAAATAACAACCAAACAAACCAAGACTAACTTCCATTAGCTGCTACTTTAGTTATCATAACTTATTCTGGTAAAATATTTGCCAACATAAATGTAATTTATATTTAACCTGAGTACTTATGATATGGCACACCATGTGGTTGTGAAGCTGCAAGGCTGTACTATGATCTGGTCTCTGTATTTCCAGTGCTGAGAAGAATTCTGCCAAGGATTTCATAAAAGTGATGGAAGACATTTTTTATTAGAAACAAACAAACAAACAAACAAACACCTAGCTGCTTTCCTTAAGGAAGCTTAGGCAAACACTTTTCAGTTAATGGTTATAATCAAGTGGATGCTGATCCATTCTAAAGTCTTGTGAGAGTAGTAATTAGAAGTTATGTTAGATTATATCCTTCATGAAGACAAAGAAATCTGAAAACAAAAGAAAATTCTAGTTTGGAAGGTGATGACCTCTGGATACAGTTTGTAGTTATAGAAGAAGGCAGTATTCTTTCACGGAGAATTCAGTTGGATTAAAAAATATATATATGAATAAACATATATCCCAATAAGTTTTACACACATTTACCAGTTGGGGGAAAGAATTAGAACAAGTAACTAATGAAACCTGAGACTCTAAAGGAATGTTGACATTGGTCATGGAACCAGAACTCCACTGAAGTACTATGCAGAGATCCAAGGCAAGATGATGAACAGTGCAGGGCACCAAACAATGGAGGAGCAAACTGAAACAATACTGAACACCTGGTTTTAGCAAAACAGTACAGAAAAACAGAGAAATCTAGAAGGCTACTGATGACTTGTTTCTCATAATTAGTCTTCCTGAAGCTGTTTTACATTATTTGTTTTTCTTTATTCCAAGGCTTTGCAATACGTCTTGCTTCTTTTATTTGTATCGTCTATATTCATTTGTTTATTTTACATGTTACAGAAAACATGCTCGCTTTATATATTTGTTTCAGGAAGAAAAAAAGTGTTTAAAATAACTGAAATGCCAGTAATAAAACAGTTAGTGTGTTAACCTTCTATAGAGAGCTTCTTGCCGGATGGTGATGGTTACCATGAAGTATTAGTATCAGCCACAGAAATATTTTTACAGCAGGGCTAGCTATGGCTGCCAGCCAGGCTGCCTGTTTTTGAAGTAAATCAAAATGTTGATAACTGTTCTCTTTCTCAAGGGTGGAAAAAAAAAAAAAAAAAAGGAAGCACTAAAGTAAGCTTTTCCACCTTATTTGTACTGCTTTTTTTATACAGCAGAGATTTCCTGCCAACTTCTTCCTAAGAAAATATTTGGCCACCTGATTTTTTTTTTTCTGATTGACTATTTCCTGCCAACACAATCCTTGTGAGCGCATGCCACAGTGCTCCTACTTAGCCATAATTCCAACTTCTCTGCCTTTACATGCAGGTGATATTCTCAGTTTGGCAGTTTTTATGTTTAGTTTTGAAATTATTTCAGCATGAAAAGCTATATAAGCCATACTTAATAAACACAGGCTTGATACTGCTCGTGCTTGGACATATCAATTGGACAGAAAACCAGTTCAAATGCTCTTTCTAACTGTTCAAGTTTGTTTCTAGCTCTGGAAGCTTTTATTTTGTCCTGTAGATCACCTTACAAGTTGAAGCCGTCTGAAACTTGTGCTTCATCTTGTCCTTGGAATAATAACCCCATAAAAATCCAAGAAAGTATAAAATCGAGCAGGTATTTATTGATAGGATCAGGGGGTTATTTTTGTTTAAGCCACAAATTATTTTCCCAGCTGATTATTCTCAGCTTTGTTTAACAGTACTTACCATTTTAAGGTTGATTTTAAAGTGGTGGAATATTATACTCTTGTTTATTTTTAAGGTTTCACACCGTCCTGACTTAAAGACAAACAGATGAACTGTAAAACGGGTATTAAGGAACTTTCCCTGCTCATAACAGAAGACGTTGTCCTCTCTGAGTTAGTTTCAAACCACCAAACTTACAGAAGTTAATCACAGTGACATTTTAAGCATAATGATTATGTTCAGATTTGATTGTTGAGAGAAGCTTTTAAACCACTTTTCAGATTAAATTTACCAGAAACAGGTTGAGGAAACCTTAAGAGTTATAGAACTGCTTAATCAGTGGAGTCACTTCAAAGTTAGCCTGTGAAACTGGAGAAATGTTAGGTTTGAACCCTTCTATGGCTACACTAGTTTGGGTATCATGATGACATGCTTATCATGTATGGGGTAGCCATGCCCGACTATGGACCAATTTCTGCTCTCACAAAGAGAAGCTGCTCTCAGCTATCCTTTATGAAGACTCCTCCGATTCGCAGCAGTTTAAGTGAGAAAGGAGCTACATCCAACGTTTTTGTCATCTGATGGCATTTCAGTAACTGAAATTCCTATTGAAAAGATACTTGCAAAATGAACACCACCAGCATCACTGGGTAAAATTAAAAAGCTTGTAGCTGTCTGAAAAGATAGAAAAAAAATAAATGGTTATGAAGAAGGTATATATATTTTCTCTAAGTCAGGACTGGGGAAGAGCAGCAAAGAAAAGCCAGAGCAGCAATGTTATTAAGATATCAGAATTTAATACCAAGTTTCAAAGTATTCCTTCTAATTTCCAGTTCCTGCATTCATTAGAATCCCAGCTTTCCTTAAAAAGTTTCTACTCACAGAAAACTGATAACATGACTGAAGTGCACACCATAAAAAAGTCTGCGTATGCACATCCCCCCTTGCAGTTAAAAACACATTATGTATAAGCCACTGTCCAGACTGAATAGTTGAATTTGGAAACAAAACTAGGAAAATAAGCGTGCAACTAATCACCTGGATGAGTAGATCCAACAGAGCTCAAATAAATCAGATATACATTGAGGTTTGAGTTGGATTGTCATCTTTAAATATTTTAAAAACATACCACATAGTTTATGATTACAAAATACATTTTAAACTCAAATTTGCCTCTTTACCTTCCAAAAAAAAAAGCCCTAAGATAGTCTGCCAGCTTGATACCTGGCCCTCTTCAGCAAACAGAAGCAGCTTAATATTCTGACAGAATTACCATTTAGAGCTTTTGCTTTCAACTCCCTTTTGGAGTAGGAATGTAATAATGTACAAGTAATATGCAGTCAAATTATTATTGCTTTTTTAAAAAGGACAATACCAGTATCTAATGCTCACAAAATAAAAACAATCAGACAGCTGAATACTGTAGTGAAGGCATCTAAGTCTATTCACTGGATATGGAGAAAGGAAGCTAGAATTAAATGCAATACAGAAAAGACTTGTTTCTAAACAAACATCAACCTCACAAAGACACACACAGATACTCTGTGTGCAACATTTAAGAGGCAAGGCTTCACCCTTTAAGGGCTTCTCACACAGACCTAATACATGCTTGTGACACTGTGTCAAACTGCAATGTTGTTATAAGCAGTGTGAAGACTTGCATCACTTGATGAAAGAAAAAACCAACCAAACAAACAAAAAACAAGCAATATGTCAGCTTCACCGTGCAAAGGGCCACCCATAGAAATGAGTGTGTTTTCAACTAGCAATCATCAGAAAACGCATGCACTAAATTAAAGTTTCCTGGCCAGCTGCTGGCTCTGATTAAGTCTTTGACAGTACAGGCCTGTGTTTGTGGCCTTAGCTCTTGGGATTAAATCAGGCTCTGAGCTTTCTGTTTTTTGTTTGTTTGTTTTGTTTTGTTTTGTTTGTTTGTTTGCTTGTTTTTGTTTTTGTTTCAAAATGACAATCCTTTAACTCTCAAAGACTGGAAGTAAAGCATGAAAGTGTGAGTCATATATAAGCAATAAATCTGGAGAAGTTGCGCCTAGATCTGTTGTTCCTGAAACTAGAACCATCTCAGCAGTAACACAGCATCCCAGGGGATGCTGCGGCAATTTTAACATTCTCAGTGAGAAGTAGAGGCAATGCTGTGCCTCCAGGAACAAAGCAAGCTCTGCCCAATCACTACCCCAAATGGAAAATATATTTCTAATATGCATGTCCTAAATGGAGAAGTGTCCCACAGCATGGAAAAAAATGCCATGCTGTGGGACACTTCTCCATTTAAGACATGCATATTAGAAATATATTTAAAAAAAAAAACAAACTAATATATATATATATATATATTTAAAAAAATAACTAAATCCTTTTGTTCTGTCCTCACAGGTAATAATCCTTAGCATGTGTTGCCTGGATTTTATTCAGTTCTTGACAACTTTACATCTTATTTAATGACAATCAAAATGTTCCAGCTCCTCAGTGTCAGAAAAATGAGACTATCTTCCTTTTGGTATTCTGTTCACATAGCTCAAAATATCTGCCTTTTTTTGTACTGCCCTAGTAACTAATATTTATTTTGTGATTCAATGTAAATACTTCTGCCACATTATTTGTGTAGTTATTCCTTAGTTTCTTCCTCTGAAGTTGATTTCTCTTTCTTATATGCAACTAATCTGTATTTTATTTCTTAGGTTAATTTCACTGATTTTGAATAATTTCATCTATTTTTCAGTGCAATTTTGAGTGGGAATCCTACCATTCTCAAGAGCTTGCAGTTATCCAGAAGTAACAGATGGCATAATTGTACATGCTTGTACAATACTCTAAAAGCATGATTCATCTTGCTCATGTATTTTTTATTCTATCAAATAACTAGTAAATGGAAATCGTAACAGACTAAACCCTGGACTACTGGGGATTTCCAATAGCAATCCCAACCTTTGGGATGCCTCTTCGTATGTCTTCCTGGATTCAAAATTCAAGCTTAAAGACAAGTGTCAATCGGTTGAATGTCCACTTCAAAATTTCATTTGGATGTGGTCTTCTGAATTGTGTTTGACTTTTTCCCCGTTCATCAAGATAATTAAATGTTTAAATTCTTTCCTGCAGACTGCTTGTAATTTTCCTAGGTTGGCACTTAACCGAGATTCTTGGCTTCATCACTGAAGTTATTAATGAAAACATTGATGAGCATGAAGCCTTGACAGACTCTCTCAATTTCATTTGACAGCTTGGTGGTGAATCACTAATTCCTAGAGTACAAGTTTCCAATGAGTTGTGTAGGAGTTTAAAGAACATTTGTTCTTTCATTTGCTTAAGGAAATGTGGCATATTATCAAAAACCTTACAAAAGTCAAAATATTTATGCCTACTGCTTACCCCTTCTATCATAGGCCAACAACTACTGTCAAATAAAGAAAATTAATTGGTTTCATAAATTTATATTGGTAGTTTCCTACCAGCTTATTATCCTGCTAGTGCTTAGAAACTGATGATTCAGTCATTTATATTTGGGGTGAATAAAAGAGATGTAAATCTATTTCCTTTACAACACTTTCCTCTTTTGATACCAAAAGAAAAATGTAAGTTAAAGCAACACTCATCTTTCTTGTATGTATGAAAAGTAAAAATTCAGTAAATGTTCTGTGATGACACGCATCTTTGTAGCTCTTATCACCTCAGCCTAGTTTCTGAAAGTCTTGGAAAAAAAAGCCTTGAATTACAGAGTAACTAACAGTGGAAGAGACCTCTGAGGGTTCAATTCCCCGTTTAATGTGAGGCCTACTTGGTTTGCACATGGCTTTGGCCAGTCAAGATTTCAGGGGACGCAAAAAAGAACTATTTGGGTTGAATTAAAACAGGATGCGGTAACATACTTTGCATTAAATCGTTCTGTCTTCCCTTCAGTTTCGTTATCTTTCCTGCTCATATTCTGCAACTTCTCTTCTCAAATACATAACAGGAACTGAAAGGTTCATTGTATGCTTCTTTAATTCACTTATTGTGTGGGAGAGAGAAGGGGGGCTTAATTTTTTATTTCAAGAGTATCTAGAAATCCACTCTAGTTTTCCCTTCACTTTGCTGGAGAAATCATTGAAGGCCTCCTGACAAACAGATGGACAGCAATCTTGAAATTGATAAGATTCAACCAAGACTTTGACTGTGTTTGCTGGTACTGTCCTAAGTAGCTGATCCAAGCACAAAAAACTGAGAAAAGAATTACTGACAGGTAAAAAGAGCAGGTAGATTGTGATAGTGAGGATTAGAATGAACTTCTCTTTGGGGCAGAGATGTCTAGGATCTCAGAAAAACGTTTTGCAAAGCTAAGTCTAGGAACAGAAATCTTGAGGGGGAAAAAAAAAAAGTAATTTTTTGGTTGAACACAAATGCTTTCAGGACATTAAATCAGGCACATACTTCACATCTGCCTCAGAGTGCTTGCTGCTTGTAAAGTTATGCACACTGTGTTGATGTATTTTATCACTCTCCAGATTCAATTTACAGGCAGAATTCCTTTCTCCTGTCATATCAGGATCCAAGCAATTTTCTGATCAATACTCCAAGCCAAAAAAGACCATAATTTTCCAGAAGAAATAGAAACTTCATAGAGCAAAGCCAAATCCTAATAAGAAATAGAAAAGCTTCTTCATCTTGTTGTTACTGCCCATAATTCAGTTATCAGCATTCAGACAACAGGTTGTGGGGGGAATGTTTCTTTCTGCTTGTTTCTTTCTGTCCTAAGTTGGTTGCTGTCACGTAATATTTGTGCTCCACATATCACACATTTCTTTGACAAGCTGATACAACAGTATCCTGGAATGTTGAATATGACGAAGTTTCAAGTTACTGCAGATTTCTGCTCCTAATGCACAAAGAAAATTACAAGATTTTGAATAACAGTTTGAGAGATGTGTGCTTGTTGAAAAATTACTCCCAGATATTTATAATACTGACAATTACTCCCTACCACTTATAATACTGAAAAAATTCTCATTTTTTTTCAGAACAGACTTTGTGTATCAGCCATCTGCCACTGACTTTAGCTATCAGCTACTATTGAAGCACGGTTTCATCTTTCACTAAGGATTAGCCCATGCCATTCTCATCTGATAGTCTTGCCCATCCATATATTTAACACCTTATTTTTAAATGTCTCTTTCCTGGTTATAACATAGAGATTATTATTCTCAGAGGTGATGAGGAGATGATCTGTATGGGTATGAGAGGAGCATTCCATTAAATCTTCCAATAAGCTCCGAAAGGGATATAAACTCTCTTTGTTGTGGGTGCAGCTGAATCTTTTCTGTTCTCTTCTTTTGCCAGGAAGATATGAGTGGCTGGAGTGTTTGATGCTATATATAACTAGTTGATGTCAGCTGGATGCCAATCCCTTTGAAGAGGATCAGCCCCCAGTTTGTCTCGGTACTAGGTACCATGCAGATCCAAGCACAAGGGTAGAAACCATCCTGGACCAGGCAGGTCATCCCCATTCATAACTAACTCCTGAAGCTTCAACTAAAGGGTTGAGAACGCTTTTATCTGCACAACAAAACAGTAGGGTAAGTGTATTGTTTCCTGAAATATTTTGACATTGTCTGTCCTACAAACTATCAGATAAAAGACATTTATGTAACCTCTTGACTCTGCAATTGAAAAGATGTTTATTTTTTTACCAAGTTTGCACTTTCTTTAAAGATGCCAGAGCATCTTATTTAGTTCCTCAAATTCTTTATTAGATTAAAAAAAAAAATCAGAATAACATTTCTGAAAACATACAGTAAGCTATAATTAAAATATTAGTTATGAATTTAAATCTTTTAATATAATGTGTAGATGTGAGAAGGCCTAGATCGCTGACACTGATTTTGCTACAAAATGTGTGTAACCAACTCAAAGTTCATTCCTTGGAACTTTCTATCCATCAGAATACATCCTAGCATCTGTCTGCAAGCAAAAGCAGTGCATTTTGCATAGTTAAAACCACTGTATTTCTAGATCAGGTATAACTAAATTCAGTATTCAGCCATTCTAAACATGCTATCAGAAATTAAAGTTGGCTTACTACCGCAAGCTGGCTCAACAATATAAAAATGTGTGTTTTCTTTCAGCAAGGAAAAATCATATCAGAAAATCACAATGTTATCACATTCTGCCATGGTCAAAGAGAGGAAACAACAAGCATCAGCCATTATGGATGAAATACACAGAAATGGTATAGCGCTGAACCCAACTTACTCTATATGCACTGTCCTCTAGCCCTCCCTAAAATATTTTTAATCACAGAGTTTAACTCTCTTACAGCTTTGTCTCTGGGTGTTTTGCCATAAATAATCTTGGGGGAGTATCATGCTGCCTATGGTAACTAATCCTTTTGTAGTTGCCTCTTTTCATTTGAAAGCTATTTTCAGATGAACAACTGCTGTGAAGGAATGAAGTAATCTAACAGCTGATGTACATTCTGCTAGGATAGCCTTTCAGAATATTATTTGGGGTGAATAACATGACTTCATTCCATTTTAAAAGGCTATCATTTGAGAAACATGCTGATCTGTCTGTATCCTCTTCTTTTGCTCTGTTTCACTTTGCTTTTTCATAAGAATGATATAAAATTTTGAAACAACTGTTTACAGCTCTGTTCCTTCCATGCATAATTAATCTTTGTAACTAACAAAATTTACTAGAAATGTGGCAATTTTCTCTAGTGCATAGCCACCACTCTTCTGTTGTTGCACTGATGAAAATGCAGACACTTATAAGAAGGTAGCTTGATTTGCAAAAATGGGTTCTTAAAAAAAAAGTAGGCTTCTAGTGTGACACCTTCAGAAGCAATGAACTCATCTGGGAATACAAGTCTTCCTGGCTTTCACTTGGTATGTGCTGGATGTTTTCGGAGATTTTTCCAATACTCCCTATGAATGTTTTTTATCATCTATGAAAAATACCGATTTTTTATAAGTGATAAACACCCCACAAGTCTCACTGAAGAAAAACAAAACAAAACAAAAAACACAAACAAAAACAACCAACAGGGAGCTCTGTTAATATTTAGATTTTCTGATAATCATCCTGCCTACATGGGAAAAACACTGGACATTACATTCCAGTACTGAAAATCTTCCCTGGGTCTTTTGCTCCAAAGAATTTGGGGATGTTTTTTGTACTCACTAATTGACCAGTCTGATTGCAGGAAGAGTAGGACCAGATACCTAAAGAATTCAGAAAAAAAAGAAGCTACAAGTTTCAGTGGCTGGTCCTAGTCCTGATATTTTCATACTTTTTTCTATACTTTCTATTTCTAAGCAAATACCTCTTCCCTCCTTCCATTCTCCACTGAACTCACACTTAAGTCTGAAACCCAGCCTGCCCTTACAGATTTCATTAGAATTCCATTATTTTTCCCACTGAAAACCCAAGTATTATACGTGCCTGAAATTGCCTGTAAGCTTTTCATGGCAGAAAATCTGTCTGTCATATGTTTGTTTAGATCCAGGCATTTCATGTGGTAAATGTTACTGTTCATAGTAATACTAATAAATGTACCATACAGTTCTGGAAATCATTGGAATTACTGGATAATCTGTGCTGATGCTTACATTTACTTTACATTATCTTTGGTTTCATTATTTATGTATTATCAGATTTGCTGTCAAGTTTAGATTTATACACATAGATACTACAGTTTATTCTACAAGATATGGTATGATACAGGGCCACTGAAGGCAAATACAGACTCTTTAAGTGTATGTTCTAGTTCTATGTCTTGGATGTCTGGGATACTTACCGTTAAAAAAAAAAAAAAGAAATTACATGAAATTTATGTGACAAGAGTCTGAAATTTATAACTGTAAAAGCTCAGTGAAACCAATTTAGAAACAGAGGATAACCAAAGCCATAATGAGACAAAGCATACACTAGTTCTTTGGGACCAGATCTTGGAAAAATCAGGGATAAATCTGTTTTTTAAATGACTAAATTCAGCTCTTTTAATTTTTGAGAATTTATTTTTCCCCTAATTGTTAATTGAGCAAGTTTAACCTGAGACAAACTGCTGTCTTTCTGGGTTTTGCATCACTATTAGTAATGAAGATTCTGTACCTGGAAATTGCATGAAAACTAAATTTCATCCAGTAAAGAACCTACCTTATTTCACAGACCTATGAAACTCTCCAGTGTTAACAGAGGTAAACAGTAATAGAAGATTCTGTAGTGCAAGTCCCTGTGGCTAGTAACGACACTCAGAAAGTATACCTGATATGTTCTTATTTTAACCCCTTTTATTATAATGCTTTCAGGTAAACAGTTAAACTCCTTGTAAAAGAAAAAAAGAAAAAAAAAAAAGCAGAAACAGTTGTGAATAAGATACAAAGTCATCCAAGTTTTTACCAGTGTCTCAGTTCTGGGCTAGGTTAGTAATGACTGAAAGCCCACATCTACCTGTGGTACATGACTTTGTGTTCTAGTGAAATCCTACATGTCCCCACATGTTGCAGTAATAGACACTACCTGTAAACCCTCTTACAGTGTTAGAAGAGAGAGGAATGTGGTCACCTTCCTAAACCCCTGTTTTTTCTCTGGCTGGCTTTGCTTAATTTTAAATTTCCTAAGTCTGACTGGCTGAGGTATACATGTATATATGTATGTTTGAGGAAGCCGTTAGCATTCAATTACACTTAAATCTCATGTCTAGTTCTGTCCTATTTCTTACATTAATTCTTCAGTAGCTAAATGATCTTTTATGATGGAGTTACAAATTCTTATTTCTGATACTATGAAAAACTATATCATATACTATGATGCTCATTATTAAAATTTATAATCCAGATGAAGGTATTTAGAAGATTGTAAACTGGAAGATGAAAAGCGATTGGGGGGAATGCAGGAGAAAATAGATAAATTATATTTAAATGAAATCTGTTAAGATTTTAAGGGCAGGATAGGGAGGGCTTGGCAAGAACAAATAAAAAAATTAAACTAGAAAGTTAAGATGAGGATTGAACTACGAATTAAACTTCCAGTATGAATGCCCATTTATGAAGAGCACTTGGAGAGGTTTTCTTCCTATCATCCTCTAAATGTCCCCCTTTTCTCATTCTTCATCACCTTTCCTGCAGTGACACTGAAACAATCCCTAGACACATTATAAAACCAGACAGCAGATTAGATTTTAGTTGGCAGGGGATTCAAATAAACTTAACACCTATGCTTCTGGGATGCTGACTAGACACACAATAGTACACAACTGTAGGTTACAAAGTACCTTGGAGCCTACAGTAAACATTAACAAGAACAGCACGTATGGAAGGGAACAGCAAGGCCCAAAATAGTTAACATCCAGCATGTCCCAGAAGAATACTGAGTGGTTTGGATAGAGAACTGCAATCATCTTGGCGCCCCAGTCTCTTAGGACTTACATATTACCCACTCTGCAGACAATGAAGAAAAGCTTGTTCTACATGAAAATATTGCTGATCTGAAAGGTAAACTTCTCATCCCTTACTAATATAAAACCATTCAACAGTCCATGCCCCTGGAGTAATCTTGAAAAATAAGAACATCAAAATATGAGTTGTGGGTCAACATTTCAGGCTGCAGGCCAATAACTAGTGCACTTATCTCAACCACAGAGCCAAAACCCCATCACTATCTGTCACTGATATGGCTGTATTGGACAAGCTGAGTCATTTTCTTCCATGTTAAGAACTCCCTGTTTTGTAGCTATCCCTTAAATATCAGAAGGGTGTTAGGATTCTTTGTGCGTACTATTTTTAAAGCAGAAGTCCATGCTCCGGCTCATGATACAGTTAGCCTGCTCTTGCTCCAGTGAAATCTACTGCAAGCATTTGACTGAAATAAGTATGAACAAAAGTGGATCAACAGTGATGAACTCCACGGCCACAAACCTGTTTGATTTAGTACATAGAAATCCTGTACAGCTTGGGCTAAATAGTTATTGCACTGATCTCTATTACATTTTCCTAAATGTAAGCAATCCACATTGCTTTTCCATCATAAAGTTACTAGGAGACATATGCCATGTACTCCAAATGAAAGTCTGAAACTAAAAATAAAACCATCTTTTTATTTTTTTTCCCCCAGCATATGCAAAATTAATTTTGACATTAGGGACCTATCCAGCTAATTAAACTGGGAGTCTGCTTGCCATGGAATCAAGATACAGTATTTTACATCTAATTTGCTTTCATTTTGTTTTAATGCATTAAAATGTATGTTGAAGTTCATAGTTTTAAATCCTGTAGATTATTAGAATATGTAAACAATAGGAGGACTTATTATTAAAGAAATAACAGAATGCGATACTGAATAAGTGGATCAAAGAAACACACTGCACCTATTTGATATAATCCTCAAAGCATATTGCACCTTCCCATTTTTCTTCCTGAAGTTTATGAACTGAGAACAGTTTCAACTAATAAAATGGCAAATATTAATATAAGTGGCAATAGGAAATGATTTTCTTGAAAATTCAGTTTTTACTATATGATCTAATTATTGTTACATTTGTTCAATTCTACTAAATTCTAAGCAGAAATAAGTTAATACAAAAATAGTTTGTTCAGTGTTGAAGTTACTGTATTCCAAGGTCCAAGCCTTGTCTATAGGTTGAGGACACCTATTGAGAGAGTTCAGTCACTCAGCTTGCTCATTGCCACCAGCACCCCAAACTCCAGAATATCACCACAGAGATGATCGGTACTTTCTGATATTCCGTGTTCTCTATTTACAGTCTCAAATGATCTCCTCTCCCTCTGCTTATGTACCTTCATTTTCAAATCCCTCAACGGTGAATAAACTAATACTGCACCTAATAATTCAGTATCTGATAGGGTCATTTTAAGAAGACTTGCTTGTAACTTTCCTCTTAGAGAGAATAAAAAATAAAACATTCTAAATCTATCGTTTCCTAAAAGCATGTTGTAATTTGTTCTGTCTCTCGTTTTCAACACCTTAAGTTTTATTTTGAAGGTTTCTTTAAAAATAACAAAAAATACAGCTTAATACAGACTTTCTAATACAAACTCTTCTTAAAGTAGAAAATAGCCTAGATTTCAGAAGAAAGCGGGGTTTTAAAGAGTAATTCATAATAAAATGTTTTAAGCAATAAGAAACTGGTAGCTGTGCTTAAAAGGAGCAACCTGCTCATCTACCCAGTGCAGGACAAAAAGTTAACTTAATGTTTGATTTTGGAATGCTGAGGTCAGATAGAATTTTGTTCCTGGTTTCAGCAGAAGCCAGTTTTCACTAGTCTGTGTGCAGGACAATATAGACCTGATTTTCAGAACAGCTGAATGTCATTCAACTGAAATAAATTTGGAGCTTGGGGTGCTTAGCATCTTTGAAAAACAGGTTTGTGGTGTTCTATAATCTGCTCCAAAATTCTAGAAAATGATTAATTTCACTAACACCATATGAAGCTGCCTCGTGTATTAGATAAGTATGCACTGATGTGTTATTGGGTTTCAGGTGTAGGGTACATGACATCAGGCATTTACAAAAAACAGAGGTATGTATTTATCCATTGTATTTCAGTCTCACCCAGCTTAAACCTTGGAAAAAAGGTCAGCACCCCAAGAGATATCATGGTAGAGGAACTATCGACACTCAGCAACAGAGGCGCAAGACTCTTCAAGAGACGTCAGCGGAGGTCTGACAAATACACGTATGAAAATTATCATTATGTAGCAAACAAGCCAAGAAACGTGAGTATTTGTAAGCACTTATTAATGAAACACAGTGAGACTAGCCTGGGGTTCCCTTGGTGCTCATGGTACATTATGTGCCTGATTTATTTGTAGCTTCAGGAAGAATAAGAGTAAAATACTGTACTACAACAATGCTAATATGAAGTGAGCCATTTGTATCTTATTGGGCTTCTGTAGAAAAATTAAAAAAATCTGAAGACCTTAATACTTCAGGACATCAGATTCAAGTAATTTTCACACAAATCTGATTCAGGTTACTAGTGATCGGAGTTCTTGTCCTGTAATAATGGGCACATTACTGAAAATTAACTAGTTAATGATATTCAAAAGGTTGGGAGAAGTGACGGTCTCTTTTACGTGACCAGTATTTTTATTAAAATAGGGTGGTGGTCTCAACGTAGTTGCCAGGCAGCTATGTGACTCTCTCAAATGACAGAAATTTTTGAGACTTCTTGCCTGCCTGTCTCAGCAAGGGGACAAACGATGAAGCTTGTCACTGAAAGACAATTATTCTCTGAACTAGGCCCCCAGGAACTGGGTTAAAGCACTAGTGATACCCTGGGAATCCTCATGGCTGGAACTAAATGCACCTGACGTTTGTCTCATTTATTGCCTTTGTGAAATACTTAAACCTTTCTAAACTTTTTGTTTAATCTCTACAAAGAAGGAGAAAAACATTCATAAATTTTATCTGGCTCTCCAATGTGATAATGGTTTATTTATTTAAGCATGAATACTCCATGCCCAGTCTAATAAAGCATGCAAGCAGCCCCTCTACTTCCATTGCAATTTCAAGTCTTTATTGTTTTAAATCCCGCATGTGTGATTCTACGATTATATTAGCATCCAAACCCTACAGAAACCATAGAAAGACTTTGACTGAATTCTTTAATCAAAAACTTCACTTGGAATAAGAAAGATAGTGACTATATATAACGTATTGTTATGATAAAACCTAAAGTTTGTACTGGTACAAACAGGGAATGAATAATTGATGAACCAAACAGTAAAGCACCAATGGCTTTGCTCAAACTATGTTCAATTTTATTAACGAAACCATATACACACACACACACACTTGCAATTAAATAAGAAACAATAAAATGAATGCAGTTTTTTTGACTCCACGGAATTTTTTTTGTCTTATGGCATCTCATAAGGAGATTTTGGGAGCAGAAAGTAAGATGCATTTGTAATTTACTACTGTCTTGCTAATCCAAATGGTGAAAGATCTCTTTACTTCTTCCCTGGAATTTCCCACAAAAACACATGCATACTGCACAGTCATTATGACATTCTGACATGGGAAGAAATGATGTCTCTCTGGTTTCTGTTCCACTCCCTTACATGCCTATTTAGCCACTACTGGTGATATCTTCACCAACGTTATGATTCTGGCTGCCAAAATTAATATTTCTAACATATTTTAGGATTGCTCCAAACCATACTGCCTTGATCTTTTTTGTTTATTTGTATGTTTCAGGTTAAAACAAGTATAGTTTTTTGCTTTCCTACTTTAAGAAACTCATACTCTGGAACTGTCTATATTTAAATTACTTTTAGCCTATGTGTCATAGCTAAAATAAGATACTGACTTCTTATGAGACTCCCATCTATATTTATGCAACAATGATTAAGCCTTTAGATGTTTCCTTAGAACTGATGACCCAATAGGAGGGTGGAAAATAACAGCATATCGTTAATCTCCAGAAAGTGACCTGCACTGAAGTTGTTATTTCTATTATAAATACAGGAAAAGAAAAGCCCAAACAAAAGCAATTCAACAAATGCAGTGGATTTTCAACTGATATAGGAAGAAAAGCTTTGAAGAATCAGTGACTTGAAACTCATATGCCTTAAACCTGCCAGATTTCTCGAATCTTTGGGCAGCAAGGGGGCCCTGTCTGGCACATCACAACTTCTAGCATCTAGTGATCCATGGGCTACATGTTATGGGCCCCCCTGCCAAAGTGACCATCTTTACTCTTTGCTGTGAACTACACAGCCCACAGGCACAGGTAGATATAGTGGTGACTGGTATGAGCAGCAGATGGGATGAAATCTCTTCTTAGACTACCTATTAATATTCAAATATCCCCAATTTTGGAAACGGTCAGAAAACTTAGTTGGATGGTAACGAAGCTTCAGGAGTCTTGTTCTAGCTCCCAACACCCCCAATCCTTTGAATAAAGCCATCACACATTTGAAATACAGACATTTAAAATTGTGCTGTGATACCATTCTTAACACTGATAAATTATTCTTTTGCTTACATAGCCATTGTAAGAAAGTTGTGAAACTGTTTCATCTTCTGGGTAACAGCCAGAAAATCCAGAGGAATGCTATCTAGCAAAAAGGGTACCTAACAGCAGGACAGTATGCCTTTGGATAATATACCCTGGGTCTCAGATCTGGCCTGTAAGATGGAGTAATATTCCATCCCTCAACAGAGAATCAGAGAGGGACTCATTTTTTGCCTGTGCTATCAGTGATATTTATTTCTGTTTGAATGCAGCGTGGAGAGCCCATGCAGGGTGTTAAAATGGATGGCCTCAGTGTTGAAGGAATTTCCCAGCATGCCCCAATGACACCTCCTAACACACCTGATCCCCGGAGCCCACCGCATCCTGACAACATTGCCCCAGGTAATAGATGAATTTATAGACATGAAATGCATTTAGTACCCAACTCACAGCAGACGAAGGAGCTCTTTCTAAAACAATATAATTATCAATAATTTATTAATAGAGTTACTATTAGAAATCCATAAATTGAGTCAGATAATTAATCAGAATCTCCCATGGAAATTTAAACCAGTACAGTTTAGTTGCTTCTGTTCGTTCTTAACGATTTGATATGCCCTTTGTACTACCTTTCCCTCAACTGAAGGCATGCATTATTATCCAGTGAGACTGCTCATATATTTATTGATCTTATAAACATTGAGAAACAGATCCTCAGACTTTAAACCAGATTAATATACTGACTTTTCAACACCCTAGTTTCTAATGTACAACACACTGCTTAACAATCTGAAAGATATCCATTGTAGTTTAATTACCTGTAAATGGACATCTGAAGTCATTGCAAGTTTTGCTGGAACCCTTTACAGATAAGTAACTTAAACTGGAATTTGCCCCTGGCTGTATACACTGTTCTGCTTTATTTAAGTCCTTAACTGTGAGGGTACTGTTGTCTTTATTTAAAGCAGTGAGCTACAGGAAGGCCTTAATTTGTATTCTTTAGAGAAGGCTAATTTGTTTTAATTAATTTATTCAGTGATATAGCCCTTCTTCCTGTTTATGAATTATCCATGAGCAGACTGTGGTTTTTACAAATTCATTCTTTGTTCAGAATTACTCAATGCATGTTTTGTGCAGACCTTTTCCAGTCTATGTAAACTAGGTCAATGCTACTCTGTTAGTGACAGCTAAGGCTCTCTGTATCCATGGGCCAAATACAATGCAAACTGAGGTAATTCCCATTGCTAAAATATGATACAAATCTTCAAGTTTTCTTTAGGCAAGAAATATTTATTCGTGGTGAAAGGAGTATTTACTAAACCACAGGGCTTTTTTTTTTTTTTTTTTTTTTTAAGCTTACAAGAGGCAACAGCATTAATTTAAAGAGCTAGATGTCATGTGAGGGTAAATAGGAAAACAGATTTCCCTTGTTTTTCAAATAAATACTATAAACTCATATGTTAGAATAATCCCTTGCTGATTCTAATTCTTCAACTGATTCTAATTCTTCAAATTGCACAGTAAGGTCTGGGCTTTTTTCCCCTTATGTTTATTTGTGCCATATTGTACTTGGCTTTAGAAGAAATCACACTGAATAAGGAATTCACGTGTTTAGTAAAATTCTGATCAGAGCCTGATTCTCAGATGACTATACAGAGAAAAAAAAAAAAAAAACACTGATTGTTCACTTTTTTACATGATTAAAAGGACCAAAGAGCCAAGTAGGTTGGACATTTTAAAGCATCAAATGGAGGCAAAAAGTCTGCTAGAATGGCTGGGACCCTAACTCCTTTTAATGTTTTTGGGAAATCTCACGCAAAGACTATTGAATTATCTTACTTTTAACCAAAAGGCTGTTTTTAAAATTTGATTGTTAATTCAGCCCAAGGTCTGTGTAGATGTGCTCCTTTTTCAAATAGATGCTTATAATGATAGAAACAAACTTAAATAAAACTAAAATAAACTTACCCTCAAAAGAAGAGTAGATAACTTCAGATCAGTTATCTAAAAGGCTACAAATACCTCCTGTGAGTTTTCTGGTTTTGTGTTGCTTTGGTTAACTCACTTGATTCAATTGTTCACTTTAACTAACTGTGAAATAATGGTATATTACTTCCTGTTTACATAGGATGATGGTAAGAAAGCAGAAAAATCAATATACTGTTATACTGGTTTTACCTTGATCTCCTTGCAGGATATTCTGGACCACTAAAAGAAATTCCTCCTGAAAAGTTCAACACTACTTCTGTGCCAAAGTATTATCAGTCTCCTTGGATAGAAGCCATTAGGGATGATCCAGAGCTGCTGGAGGCTTTATATCCTAAACTTTTTAAACCTGAAGCAAAGCCAGAACTGCCCGACTACAGGAGCTTTAACAGGTAATTTTGAGTGAACACTGGCTTTTATGGAGCAGAGAAAAATTACTGTGAAATGAAATGTATCCACTGGCTGTAAAAAGACCCATGACCTGTTTTTGCAAGTATGCCCATAAGCATGAACAAACAGATTACAGGTAGCAAACAAGAGATTTAAGAAGGTAACTAGTTTCTCTCAAAGTGTGGACCCAAAATTAAATTCTAGAACCAAGAATATAAGATTAATTATTGAAAATATTGAATGAAAAAGAGAAAGAAAGAAAAGAAAAGAGAAACAAACAAACAAAACAAAACAGAGAAATAGAAGTATCAGAATCCAGTGTACTGAATAAACGTGAAAAATGGGATATAGCAATGCCTACAGTATTCCTGTTGACTTTGGCAGGTACGGGATCATGACCTCATAAAACCTACCAGGGAAACTCTCAGTAAACACTTGGCTTGTAAACAGTGTAATGCAAACCACATATACTTTTCCTTTCTATTTATTAATTTTATTTATTTACTTATTTATTTTACAACTCACACTCTACAGGCTTAAATTTTTAGGCAATGATACTACAATGAACTCTACCATGAACTCTACCATCTACCAATCCCTCACACTAGACAGTTAGAAGCTTGCATTTTTTACCACATTTAACTTTTTTTGCATCTTCGATAACCTTTGGTAACAAATCAACAGATGGAACATTACAAGCAGACTTGAAAAAACATTTGAAATCAAAGGGGATCTGTCACTGAAGTTATTTGCATAGTAGGTAGTATACTGAATACTGAGGCTTTCAGTGGAACTTCTTTATATATTGACAATAGTGAGTTTGGAAATACTTTGAAAGTTTTAAAACACATTCTTACTTAAGTCCTTTGCTTTAATTCAAGTCATTCACAGTATCTTTATATATCAAAGTCATGGACAATTTTTCACTAAATGATCCCTGGTGAGCTCCAGACACCTGAGACAAACCAAAACCCCTTTGTCAAAACATCAAATAGATGGCAATCTACTAAAAAAAAAAAAAAAGAAAGAAAGAAAAAAGGCATGGCAATATAAACACCACAAACATCACTTGCATTCCTGTCATAGAGGCAGGCCTCAACTATGAGTATAAGGAGAAAAAACTCCACAATACAACATCAAAGTTGGCACTGCAGACACTACATTAATTTTTACTTCCTAACAGCAATACACATAACAAGTGTGTAGCACACTCTTGTCAGCAAACAAAATAACGATACAAGTCAGAGAGATGAGCCACAGCTGCCAATGTTGGAACAGTAGCAGCACAGTTTATGTACTATGGTTATTGTAACTGAAAAAGAAGAAAAAAAAAGCAAAAAAAAAGCCAAACATATATATACATAGAAATAGAGCCAGAATCAGTAGTCCCTCACACAAATGAGATTTTGAGTCCAGCATACAAGTCATCACTGTTGAAAGACAGAATCAGACAGGGCACAGAAGCTCCATTAATAGGGATATGTGTCTTGAGACAGTATCTGATGGCTTCTTTGTGAATTTCTGGATGCTTTGTTGTCCCATAATCTGTTAGTTGTCCTCTATACAACACTAACTGTTCAGATTTCTTTCTATGAGGATTTGCTCTGTGTATGATATGGCAGAACCATGGTTCACCACAGTCCAAATTTGTTGAACATATATGCATTCATTTAAGGGAAAGGTCAATATTCATCCTTGGAACTGCCATAAAAAAAAAAAAAAACTGGCATGCAATTCTAGATCCAGATTATGAAACTGGTAAATTGAAAATGCAAGAGATATAATCCATGATATTTAAACAAAGCAACCACTCTCCTCACTGAAAAAAAAAAATCTACATCCACAGCAAAATAAAAGGATACCTGGTGAACCTAAAAAAGCTGTTTGATATATACGATGCACTCAGACTTATGTTTTATAGCAAGAAAAACTAGATCCAAAAGAAATTAAGAACTTGCAAAATTGCAGTTCAAGATACTAGCCTATTGGAGAGGATCTCAGAGCCATGAGTTATGTGTCTACACTCCTAAAAATGCATAGGAGAGTGGGGTGACTGGTTATGGGATTCAGTACAACCAGCACACTGTACCTGTCAAGCTAGCCAAAAGAAAACATTACAGAGAATGCTTCATGTGACTTAAATTCCTCTTTGTCAAGGCCATCAACACCTAATCATTACTGCCTATCTTCAGGTCAGGGCTAGATCAGGGGCTTCCTTTCCAAAAAAAAGAGCAGAGGTCACATGTATTCTTTAAAAATGCATACTCAGGAATAAGGTTAATTTCTTTGGAAAGAGCATTTTCCTAGGATGTGGCCAGCCTGGGTTTATTTCTAAAGGAATGTCAAACCCTGAGAAGAAGTATAACAACCTGGCTCCAGGCTCTTCCAAGGAAGAGGTGGGAACATTTTTCACTTCCCTTATTAAGACTCGTACCACAATACAGAAAATAGTAAACTTATTTGGGCCAAAGGGCCATCTTTTCTTCTCCAGCTGAACAATCTTTTTTCTCTAGCTGAACAATTAAGTAGCTCACGTGGAGAAAGAGAAACCAGGGTCTATATCTGAGTTCCCACATCTTTTCATGTACTTTCTTTAGTTATTCCTTACAGTAAAGTAAATAAATATTTAGAAGCAGAAAACAAGACCTACACCTCTCTGCTATTAGTTGTTCAGCCTGATGTCTAGGCTAAGATTCATACTCTGTCTAATCCAATTAAATTTATATTTTTGGGTAGCATTTGTGCTTCAATATGAAGGGCTTCAAGCCCTTTGGAATATTCTATGTGAGCAGTTAGGTCCATTCTTACAAAGACATCTCTTGCAAAACAGCTCTGGTCATGTTCATGCTATTATTTGACAGAGATTCAACAGTACTAGCCATGGTCGTAGAGTGAAAATGCTTTTACTGAAAGCTTGCTGCAGTAGTATATTGTGTGTTTTCAGGAGTGGAAGTTCAAGCAAGATTTTATTAATTAGAGAATCACAGATGAGTTTTGGTATAAGATAGGTGCAGCTGCCAATATAGCTAAGTAAGATCTGAGCATTTGCAGAAGAAAAACTTTCGGGCATCTCAGGAACTTAGCAGCCTATGGGTTTTGGGCGTAGAGTGAAGTATCTCTTGGACTTTTATGTCTGTATCATACTAAGCTATTCTGTGCATCTAGGTCACAGCATCCTTGATTTCTTTAATTGCAGTCTTGGAGAGAAAGCAAATGATAGTGTATTAAACAATCGAAGTATGATATAATGACGCCTTTTTTCTTTTTATCAGTGAGGGTATCAATCAAGGCTTTCTATCATGATTCATCATTCAACAAAGTGCCATTATGTCTCTTCTCCTGCAAAACACTAGTACAGTCATCGTTAGTCAGAACGGGGTGTGGTTAACAGTAAGTGTGATGCATAGGACTTCCCAAAGGAAACGGGCCTCAGATTCTACCCAGTTCATTCATTTGTATCTGTTAAAATGACACTTGGACTTTCCTGGACATATTCAGGTTCCTTTCAGTTTTCTTTGTTCCAGGACAAACTAGCAACATGACTTTAGCAGCTAGGGACCTCAGCTGTGTCCGAACAGCCCCACACAAACATGGCGTAAAAGTTTACTCAGTACTCAAGAGCACTCAGGGTTTTTTTGTTTGTTTGTTTGTTTGTTTTTCTCCACTGCCAGCAACATGGCAACTCTGGACCAAGTACCAATACAAATTTTTTTGTCATTGGCTTTAACAGTAGCAGAATCAGGACTATGGAATTCACAGAACTATTAGTTGAGGTCTCGTAGGCATTTTACACTGCATGGATCTTGCAATTCCGGCAGGTCAATGAAGGAAGAAGCATTGGAAGCAACCAATAAGCACATTTTCCTTCTGAGGCAGGGCTTTCTGTGAGGCAGCCAGCAGTGGCTGAATTGCAGATAGTACTAGGCAGGGTACATGCTCAGAGAAGCTGGGTTCGGAGGGTTTCTGTAACAGACTCTTGAGAAAAGGCTACCCTTTCTCTCCTAGATGAAAATGAATCTGCTAGCAGAGAAATACTCCAGAACAGAGACATGTCACCTGATTTCCTCTTGTCGGTTTATTTCTTACTAGAAAATTAACATTTGTTGAGAAGTTTGTAATACCAGTTCATTTAGTACCTTTATTCCATCTGCTTTCCTGAAGCTGGATAAAATGTCAAAGGTACGATTATGAATGACACACAAAGCACTACATCTTGCTCACATAAGACAAGCAAGTCTGACTGGTTCTGCCTCTCCTACCAGATAAATTATTGCTCAGCTTTCTCAATTCCCAAAGACTACTGTTTCAAAAACACTACAGGAATCCGGTCCATCTGGACTGGGCTCTGCTTGTATTGATTAATGGATTCTGAACTCTGTTGTAAAAATGCTGAGAACCAGATCCTCTAAGGAATTTTGGGTGCCTAACTCCAAATGATGTGAGAGATTAGTGGAAGCTCAATGCTTAGCCAGTTCCTTAGCATCTAAATACCTTTGTGAAATTGGCATTAAATCTTGCATTAAGCTACCCTGAAGCTCTGAGTATTTTGCAGGGTCAAGTTCTCTGTTCCTATGTCTCCTTTTAGCACAGAATTAACAATAAGAAGAATGTTCACAGAATGACAGTCCCATTTTTAACAGTGAAACTCGCGTTTTTCATAATGCGATGTAATAGAAGGTGTTAATCCAATACAGTTAAAACATTTCTTCAAACTTTCAAAATCAACAACTAGTCTCCCATGCTGAGACAATTCAATGTTCAATAAAACAGACTAAGAACAAAAAGAAGAAGCCCTACTAAAACAACAGTTAAACACGGTTGTGCCTGATAACATTAAATCACACATCTACTTTTTAGGAATATGCGAAGTGATTACTAAACAGTCTCTTATACTTGTGCCACTTCCTATGGCTCTGAACCAGCATTTCCGCCCTTATTATGAGCAGTGACTACTGGAATTTTTACACAAGTTTTAGGCTTCTATACAGTGAATCAGAGGTCAAGTGATACAATTGATGTCCACACAACAGAGGTCATTATGACAGCACGTTGTCAGACAAGTTATTGCTCACAAAAATATACTGCTGCTATAAAGGAAAATTAACATCTAGTAGCCAATTACTATACTCTCCTTTATGTTGATTACCATGTGCTTCTGCCTAGCATGCAAGAATGGCCCCTCTGAGGCCAGATTTTATATAGGAACAACATGTTTGTTTTTTTCCCCACAAAATATATTTAAATTTCTGTAGAACACTCTTGTTTCTGTTACCTACAGAAAATTCCTGTACATAAAAGCAAAAGGTACTACAAGAAGGAATTTTAACACTATAGAATTGTTTGGGATTTTATACAGCTATTACTGTTCCATTCATCTTGATTATTCCTTTGATTTACATATTGATGAGAATTAAATATTACGACAATGTGAGACTGTGTATCTTAATTAGAGCAGCAATTAAAACAATCTTTATTATCCTGTAAGACGCAGATCACTACATTCACTCTGTGCCAATTACCAAGCAATTATTTTTAATCAGTATCATACAGTATCCAATTTGGCACTGTGACCTAGAAGACAAGAAAAGCTTGACACCACAAGCACTTTGTATAAAGAACTCAGTTTTGACCTCAAGAGAGTTTAATGCCTGGACTAGTTACTGCTGCAAAATCATATCTTCAATTGAGAGAGAGTTTTAGAGCTTAATTCAAAGCTGTCCTCTTCTCTCCCAAAATATGCATGCCCAGAAATTTCATGATTTTTACATCTTGCAATATTGACCTTTGGAATTAACACTATCTCTTTATTTTTGTGCGCTTAATTCAAAAAAGGTTTTGTTTTATCCATAGTTACCTTGTTGAAAATTTTAGTCAGATCTTCAATTTCTCTCTTTTAGTTTCTGTTGGTAATTATTTCTCTGGGCTTCACCTATAATACCTGGAGCCAGTAGGAATATATACCAGCAGATCTGTTTGGTATCAAACACACAAAACCTACAAGGGCTAGAGGAAATCCATTTAAAAAAATCATTTTCACATGCCACTATATATGTATCTTTGCAGAAGTCAGGTGTTGATGTGTAATTTTAAAATCTTACATCTCTTAACTGGCCAGACTATATCCCAACAAAGTTACAGGTAATCAAAATGCAAAGCACATGTCTGTTTGTTCATGTTTGCTCATACAAAGGATTCCGGAAAAAGTGAGAGACCTCTCCCTCCCCCCTCATCCCCTCAATTTTTTACAGCCTAGAAATCTGAAAATAAATAAATAAAAAGAATTAAGGGAAGTATATGTTAATACTGTTGCTTAAAAATATCTGCAATTGCATGTAGCAGTCAGTTCCTGCTTAGTAATTCGTATCTTTTAGTTTCTCAGACTTACCATCCAAGGGAACACGTACATCTAAATAACATGAAAAATACTGGCTGCAAATTAGGACCAATTTCAGCAAGTGTTTCAAGGTTTAGTTACATAAACATTTTCTTCAGGAACAAAGCTAGAGTAAGAAGTCCTCACCCATTCCCCTCCTTTCCAAAGACTGTTGTCTTTGGCTGTTCCTTTCTGCTTCACATTACACTTCACTGCCTCCTCACTTGTATTGTTATAATTGTTTCAACATAATGATAAAAAACAGATTGCTGTAATAATTCTCCTTTGAAGTGTGTGTTTTGGTTTTTTTTGTGTGTGTTTTTTGTTTGTTTGTTTGTTTGTTTTAATGCAGATCACATAAATGACCCAATTGTATCACATATCCCACATACGTTCTTGCTGGTACAACAATGTGATGCTGAAATATAGTCTAGTGGGAGGAACAGGCTGCTGGGGATAGGAGAAAATGGGGTTAGAACTTCCTGAACTAGTTACCTGCAAGGGAGAGTGTGCTGAATTATGATTTTCAGACTTAGAAATACACTACCAACAAAATAAATTTAGTAACTGTGACTCACCAATGAAAAGGTTTTCTTGCAACAGCTATTTTCCCCTCGGATTTTCTGTCCATTGGTAACTCTGAAGAAGGCTTTATCTATGGGAAAATTTATCAGATATTAAAGACAATTTGCCAGAAAAGCAATTAGCATACTTTTCCCAAAGGTGTTAAAATGTAAACAAGAAATTACATTAAATCTTTATCATTAAAATAGCTTCTATACTTTTGATGCCTGGGAGAAAAATATTTTTTAAATCACATTTTAATTTAATTTCTCTAATATCTACAGAGTTGCCACTCCCTTTGGTGGTTTTGAGAGAGCATCAAAGCTGGTTAAATTCAAGGTACCAGATTTTAATATGCTGATGCTAAATGATCCAAGATTCATGATCCTTGCAAACCCTCTTGCTACCAGAAGATCCTTCAATAGGACTCCTAAAGGATGGACGTCTGAGAATATTCCTGTAGTATTCATTCAGCCTACAGATTCCGACACTGTTCCAGAAACAGAGGACCTGTGAGAGAAGCTGCACTCTATATCATACAAAATGCTGAAAGCTGCACATCCATGTATTTTTGGTCCAAATACTACTAAAGGCTACTGATAAAATCTTTCCCTGGCAGCTGGCATATAAGTCATAATGTCTGATGCAATGTCCCTTCTCTGGCATCTAATTTCATCTGTTAACATAACGTAAATAAAGTAATCTGGCAAGTATTGGCTGCAATATTTTGTACTTGTGTTTATATATTCTTTTACTTCACCAAAAACTACGACTTTTGTAAAATCTTTGCTAGTCATTTCAGAACATGTGCATTAAGATTTAAAAAAAAAAAGTGACACTAATATCAACGAATTTGATTTGATAGATATGCTGATTCTGGTAGAACAATTGAAAAATGCCATGACAGTGCACTCAGTGCACTCCTAGTACTGCCTGCTTGAGAAGAGCTCTGAGGAACCAACCTTTTTTTTCCCAATCACTCTTCAGCCAAAGTTATGTTTGTCATTCATTACTTTGGTGACAGCAAGTTACACCATTTTCTTCTTTTCCTTCTCTAACTCAGCTTTAATTATGGACATCAATGTCCTTGTCATATGGATTTGTTTACGGAAAAAGCAGTAAATTTGTCTATGACAAAGACTACATACTGGTATGAAAAAGTACAAAGGTATTTCCTGGATGAGTCTAGAATGTTTGTTAATCACAACTAAAACACCTACCAATGACTGGTCACGTCAAACATACCAAATTAGTCTCATTGAGCTATGTTACCACAAATGCATTTGTTAATAGAAAGAAATGTCATATACCTTTCCCCCTACAGCCATAATATCTTTTAGGACTTAAAAGCACGTGAGTTTTCTTGTTCTTGATATGCTGGCAAACTCTGACATTTTAGAAATACAAGTATCGGACTCTTACTACATCCATAACTTCAAAGGAGGTAGGCAAAATCAGTAAAAAGGTGCTGTTCTTCAGTGTCATTTTTCAGGTTACAACTACATACTGGTAAGAGGAAAATACTAGTATAATAATTGCTTGTTCCTAAATACTTTCATGTTTGATAAGTATCCAACATCTGTAGGTTGGATATTCTAACATACAGTTTAATTTGTATGTTTTGAAATAGGAAACAGCTTCAAGCAACAGGCGACTCCCCTTTCATATATCCCAGATGCTTCTCCAGGGCATAATTGTCTCTAAGCATGCACACAACAAACAAGAGCTTTCTGGATAACTCAGCTACCTATTTTTTCTTTAAATCAGAATATTCATAAAGTTTTGCAAGCTCTATAGTGACATGTTAATCAAATTTTAGCTCTAAATGAAACCCACAGAAGATGATGATGGTAAGCAAGTAAAATAATGCTTTTTCTAGATATTTTTCTTACTAAAAGTTTGTTGGCGTTGACCTACAAAAGTGAATATTTCAGCAAGAATCTTGACAACTGAAAAAAAAGAATGTTGGAATGGATTTAGAATGGAAAGACCAACAGAAAATTCTGCCTACATTCTTGTGGCTAAAATGTGTGTCTGTAAAAATGGTTCCTATGTTTCAATTCTGGTTTCAAGGCAGGTAGTTGGCACAGAAAATTGACATCCATTACCTTTAAATTACTTTAAAGTAAAATAATTTTGGCTGCAAACTGCACAGCCAAATGCACAGGTCATAAGCAAATTTGTGAAGGAAAAAAAACCAAACAACCTCATTGACAGAGAACACTTTCCTAGCAGGGGATTAATTTTGGGACCTTAACTGTGCACAATGTACAATAATTATATGGAAAATGATAAAAATTATGAATTCTTCAAGCCTAAAAATGCAAAAGCTAAAGAAAAAAACTATAGTGAGGAGCAATGCAAACAAGTTCTCGAGCTTGTTTTTTATAAGCCACAAGAAGCTATCATTCTGTTTGAATAGAAATATGAGAACATCAGTGTATAGCATATACACAGCAAGGACTATGAACAAGGGACAGAGCATATTTATTGTATACTCTGTAAAGATAACTTATATGTGTGGAGCAAGCCACCTTGCTTCTTATGCAATATACATGATGGTAACTTTCACTGTCTATATATCCAAGGATCCAGTGGAGTAGGAAGGGCTCAGGAAGCTTAAGATTTTTTGGAAGCACTGAGTCTGCTATGCATGTGTTCATTTGATGGTCCAAATAACTGCATTAGATGAGGCTAGAAATTACTGACAGTCCTTACATCCTCAAATTCTAACTGAGACTTCAGAAATAATCTCTGATCTGGTTCCTCTAATTAAAGTTATCTACAGTTATCAACTGCAGCAGAACCCTGTTCCTCCTGCTTTACTAGCTTGACTACCATAGAGCTATCTACATACCAGTAAACCAAATGTGCCCAGAACTGCTATTTTTAAAACTGAGGCCAACTGACACAGAAGCGTGCAACCATACTATTTAATATTCCAATATTGGGCGGCTTTTGATGAACCACCTTTTGGGAATAGGCCTTGGACCACATTAACCTCTTGAACCACGTCTGGGAAGTGTTTAGGAGCGTGTTAATTAGCAGAAGCGAGGACTGCGCAACGTGCTAAGCATTCAGCAGCACAGAGGATCAACTGCCAGTGTCCAGGAATGTTCCCTGGCTGCATCACTCTAGATGCAGCCTTATTGTGCAAGTCTCGCTGCAATAAACAAACCTCTCTGCCAAAAAAAAAAAATCTTTTGCCACAGAGGAAGATTTTTTGTTAAAGCTGGGGATTCAAAGATTTTCTAATGACTTCAGTGAGTTTCAGCACAGGCATTTATTTTGTGAGAAACTTATATGGCAATTGAAACGTATCCTACAACAACAGGAGACTAGCTTTGGGTAGAAATAATGAAGGAGTTCAAATATCGAGATTTGTATTATTTTTTTAGACAAAGATATGGCTCTGAAGTGAAAAAATAAAGTTTTTTTAGTTATAAGTCTGGAAAGATATATACAAAACAATTGACATATTTACATTTTCAGTGGTGTTTCTAAAAGCTCCTGCAGCTAAGGAGTACAGCTGAAAAGATAAATTAAATGGAAAAACATAAGCAACAGCTTTACACAAATGTAAACAATAACAGGTATATAAATATTTTTAGAAAATATGCTTACAACAGCACATATACTTTATCGCACAACACTCACATTTGCTTCCAAAAGAGAAGGGAACTGAATGGTGTGATGAAAAGGCAGAAATGCAGTAGGGGTAAATATATAGCTTAAAAGGTCTTTGTTCCCAAAGCTTTTTTTGGCCTCATTTTTATTTACATTAAGGTATCCATTACAGCAGTATAAAAGAGACTTTAAAATTCATTTCAATGTTCTAATCAACAATGCAGTGAACTGAGGAAACAGATCTGCCATTTCCCAACCTACACAAAATACTCACTGATCACAGTGTGTAAAAATGTAGTAACAACTTAAAAAAACCAAACAAACATATATGCACCTTAAAAACCTTTATGATATGAAAAGCCCAAGTTCATGGTCATTACTGCATGCAGCATTGACAATAAATTGTTATCAGCAATAACAGTAATCAGGAGTCTGTATTTTAATCCTATACAGTTATGGCCTGAAAGTATGCTTACTGATAGAATGACATCCCTATTCCACATACTTTGGTCAGACTCAAAAAAATTATATATTTGTACTTCACTTTACTTAGCTGTTATTAGGCCAAAGTTATTAGGCCAAATTATGCTTAAATGTAAATTCTACACTGGCAGCACTGAAATAACTTCAGAAGTACTACACACAGTAAGTGATTGGAGATTCTTTCTTGAATCCAGTAGGCCAGAGACTCTCTGATGCTGATTTCTGCTGATGTGTTATTTGTTTATGATTGGTATAACGAATGTTTGTAAAAATGGGTTAAAAAAAAAAAAAAAAGATATGGTCTCTCTCCCCCTTTCAACAAAAATTGTAGCTGATTTGTTTCCTATTTGTTGGTAACACAGACCATCAGTACCAAGAAACAAACACTTCATGTTAAATTACTTTATTACTGTCTGCCTCCAAACTATTTGTTTATACCTAATATTGTACTTTGGATGTATAATTTATTAAATGCATTCACACTTCTTAGGTGCTTTAAATATGTCAGCATGCCCTCCCGTATATTCTGCACAACCGACAATTGTGGAAATGAATTAGTAGTCTATTGTGTCAAAGCACTGCAGTGTTTTCATTAGCTTAATAGGCTTTGCTTCAATCATAGCCAGGAAAAGCACATTGGAGCTGGATTTCTGATCCCAGTGAAATCAAACAAGGGTTTTGGCTCTGATTTCTGTGGAGGCAGAATTTCACCATTCATTACATTTACTGCATCTCAAATCTGTATTTGTAATTGAAATTTATGCCATTACCTTAAGCTACTACGTGTTCAGCATCCGAATGGATGTTTTAGATTACGGAGCTGGGGCTGACCACATATGCAGTTGTTTGTGCATGGTACATATGATGAAGTACAAACAACCCTCATCAAGCCTCAGAAATACTCTGGGAAACTGTACAGAACTGTGGAGAAAAATATGAGCCTGTATCTACAAGTTTTGTTTTTATTTTCAGAGCAGGCAGTAATAACCTGGAACCTACAACCCTCTAATTCAGTTCTTAGATGGCATTACTAACCAGCACAAAATATTCCAGACCACCTCTGTGACAGGAGGAAAAAATACACTTCTTGAAATACTGTAAGAAAGTGAAGCATAAAATACTATACATGTTGGGTTAGAATTTCTTAATCCGTGGTCCATAAATTGTTAGCGGCCTAGACAGAAATACCAGAAGATCCCCATATGGCTAACAGTCATGTGGTGCTGTCCCCTTCATTATTCCCAGAGGCTACATACTGTTCAAAAACAAATAAATATTCTAAATTATTCATACATAATATGGCAGTCACAGAGCTCTTACGTAACTGGAATGGAGAAGAGAGATGATAATAAATTAAACAGTTATAAAATACAGCCAGCATATTGATATAGTTTAAGAAATGAAAATTGAACATAAAATATTCTAACTAAAAGGAAATTAAAGAGCAACTGAAAGGGTGGTTTTTTTTTTTCTTCCAAGGAAATACTTTATTTTAAACAGGCTGCAGGCTAAGTGTTCAGACTAAGTATAAACCAGTACAGAGTTCTAACCCTTCCCTCCAAAAAAGTCAGCATGGTAGAAGAGAGGAGCCTCAGCACAGAAAGAGACAAAGAAAACTTCTCTGCAAGGAAACGGTAATTACACTGTCTACAAACAAATAAAGGAAGTTATGACAGAGGTCTCCACAAATGGTATGGAGAAGATGAGGAGGGGACAATACCTAAGGAACAAACTGACTCTTAAAATGATAAGGAACAAACTTTAGAATTAAACAAATGAATACTTCTTCAAGAAACGTCTAGTCATGGGACTTGATGCTACAGGATGCTGTGGATCAAAAAGTATTAATAAATTCAAAACAGGATTAAACAAATGCCTGCTACAGATAATGGCTTCAATGTGATATGAATTTGGGGCTTATTGTTGGAAACTGGAAAGCTTTGTGAGAAAGTTCACCCCACATTTAGCCAGTTTATTTCTATAAATGTCTTCTACGAGGCACTGTCAAAGCTCAGTAATAGGGAAGAAGGATCAAGGAGCCCTATGAAATACTGTCTGGCAGTCTCATGAAAATCATGTGTACTACAAAAATCATAAGTACCATGACAAATCATAGGTACTACAACAGTACTAGCAAGTGTTTTTAGCACACAGGTTTATTCATTTACATAAAAATATCCACTATGGGAGCAGCTAGAGGAAAGCCAAGTTCCACATGTGAACGAGAACACTTAAAATTAAAACAACACTTAAAAGTTAGAACCAGAGAGAGCCAGGGTTAACTTAAAACCTCCCACGCAGAGTATGGGCGCCGCAGGGAACACAAGAGCCTGACCTCAGCTACGCCTTTGGCAAGACTCCTGATCCTGTGCAGTGAGACCTCACCCTCCTGCATCCACGCTCACTATGTTCCTTCCACATGTTAAGTACACATCAGCCCACAGAATATCAAAGGCAGTTTTAGTAAGTGGTGATTATGATACAAAGTTCAACAAAAATGAATAAAAGTGAAAGATTCACTTTACTGATTAAAACACAAGAAGAGCCTCAGGTAAAAATAGTCTGAAAAATCCAAATTTTGTATGGGGTTTGTCATGGACTGGTTTTGGGCAGAACATATAATTTATTCCTCAGCTTTCCAATTAAATAGAAATACTAATGCAGGCTATATAACTTTTTTTTTTTTTTAATCTAAAACAAGAAATGTTATGGTAAAAAAAAAAAAGGAAGTAAACAGGTTTACGCAAATATGCACATAATATTCCAGGTACATAACAAATACCACAACCATTACAGGTAGAAAAACATACTGCTTTCATTTTACTGGAAATAAAAGTTATAATTCTACAGTGAACAGATTTTAACTGATTTAAGTAAGTATTAACAAATTAGTATTTGGGATGTTTTTAAATAAAATGATGTTAACTGTAGTTCTTAAGAAGTCCAAATAACTTCTTTCTTACAGTTATGTTTGGCCAAAACCATCAACTAAAGTCAGTACAAATTCATTTCAGATGGAAACTGTATTTCCTGTGAACAAACTATTCATCCAAAACACCTGGTGCAGCATTTGCAATACTTCCCGACTTGACAGAGACATTGTGAGACAAATTTCAGTAATGCTTTTAAGAGGCACAGGATTTTTAAATCACCATAAGAGTAAAATTAAGCCTGAATATTGTGAGCCAGCTATTCTTTCAAAAGCAGATGGAGATTAAAATATTCGATGGAGTTTGTGCAAAGAACAGCCTGAACTTTGCCAGTTCAGAGCTGGCTGTACTCATTAATGCAGGAATGCCCTCAGGCTGCTTTGTGCGGAAGGTATAACTTAGAACTGGATTTCTCTGGAGTTCTGAGGGACACGTAGACAGTCATCTTCAACATAAACACACACACACTGGAAAAAAAAAAAGAAGACAAGGATAAAACCAAAAAAGCTTCAAATCCCTTTCCCATTCTCATAAGGATGGTACGCTTTTTCAAGAAAATACATCCAATTCCCCTGAAGCAGAAGAGGGAAAACAATGGAGAAGGGCTTAAAGGGACAGCATAAGGAGCAAGGAGATCTCACATGGCACACAGAGCAGCAGGCTAGCAATTCCCACAGGAGGAAGGCTTGCAGTCATGCAGTAATCTAGGGAGTATCACTCCACTTCCTTTTCCATTGTGAAGTTCCCCTGTCGAGCCAAGTTACTCAAGCTAGGCAAAATATTAACTTTAAACAGTAGTTACTGTAGTCATTACACTCAAGATTACTGAACGATGACTACACAAGATAACTACAAATGACTATAAACAAACATTTGAGACATGACAGACTCTTCCTAGGCCGACCTATCGTATGTCAAGAACCCAAATAAGGCTTAATCCTGGCACTTAAATTCTAGCAATGTGTCATTCCTCAAGTTCTTAATGAGAACATTTCGACTATTTGCTGGCAAGGAAAAAAATAAGAACATGCTGTTCAAATAGGAAGAAAAGCAAGCTGACCAGCTACATCAAGCATTACTGAACTATAATGGAATGTACTTAATTTCTGGCAGGATTTTGTGTGATACAAATACATTTCATTAATGAACAGCTGCTGAAGAGAAAGTGATACTACACAGAATTCAAAATAAAAACAAAAAAGTCTCCATATATTTCATTTCATGATTTTACCATTCACGTGGCTATAGCTTACAAAATAGGCACAGGAGCAGACAATGGGGAATTCGGAAGCCATCAGTGGGAAGGAAGCAGTGAAGCAGCCCTGCAGCACAACGGTTCTCTAAGATGGACACAGGAGCATTGCTCTTCTAAGAGGCAAGGAAAGCCACTAGCAGCACACTCTGTTCAGCACAGCGCTCATATCCATCACCTTCAACACAGTGAAGAAATCTAACAATTCTCTCTACCTCCTGTGTCAGTCTGGTTTAGACTACGGTTGCTTTCAGCTAATACACGGGACACTTCAGACCTGAGCGTGCTCTACCTACAGCTTGATGAAACACAGGACAAAACAAATTCCATGCTCTAATGCATGTCCCTTGCACATTACAGATCATTGTATCATATAATTCCTATAATGAGGATATTTTCTCTCAGCTTGCTAGGCTTTAGAGGCTTGATCAGTTAAAAACAAAAAACTTTCTCTAACTTCTAATTCATGCTCTGTTGATGTTATTTTCTTAACAAAACATACTTTTTTTTTTTTTTTTTAACAGGCCTCCTTTCCTTCTTTCCTTCCACATTTACTGCAACCAGGATATTCAAAGACTGTCAGGTCTTTTAGGCTTCATGTGGCTAAACTAAACAACCCAAGTTCCTTTAGACTACTGTCCACTCCTCTAATAGGGCTTTTTTTTTCTTACAATTCTCCTAAGTCCAATTAAATTATTGTGCACTTCCAAATCTGTGCACAGTTTTAGAGCTAAAGTTTCACCAGTCACATGTACCACAAGCGGCATTAGTACCTCCTTACCTGTACAAAAAATACAGGGCTATGATACCTATGACTGAGTTCATCTTTTCCACAGGAACATCAAATCAGTGGTGCACAGCCACCCTCTCAGTGGTTTACAGATCATGCTTTCAAATTCCCTCATCTTCCATTTGACAAGCTCTAAGTTTATATCAGAGAGCCTTTGCTATTAGTCCCTGAGCACATGACCTTGTGCTTTGTGTAACTGTATTTTATCCCATTTTATTTCTCTACTCCTCAAGGTCATCCAATTATTCTGGTAGTACACCACCCCACTGGGAATGTTTCCCAAGTTTGATGTCAACAAATTTCATTAGCAAGTTCTATTCTTTGTGCCAACACCACTAATGAAAATATTAAACAACACCAGTTTCAACATCAATCTTTTGACAGAGCTCTAACAACTCCCCCCTGCCATTCAGTGTAACACATCACCACCTTTCCTTTCAGGCATTTCTTTGCCCATCTGACAACTCATTTACTAATTCCCCTCTTCTTCAGTTTAACAAGTTTGTTCATCTCAAAAAGCAACCATTGCATTACAGAAAGAAAGCAGACATGATCCATCTAGTGAAAAGATGTTTTAACTTATTTACTTCTGTGTCCTTAACTTTTTTCTTTAATCCTCCAGATTTTTTTTTTTAAATAAATCTTTACAAGCAGAAGCTAAAAGGTGTCTGTCCTCTATAAAGAAGTTATGTAGACAGAGTCCTGTCTACGTAAGGCCCATGTTACAGAAAACTATTCGCAGTCAAGATGTTCATTTCAGCACTGAGCCTCACATAGAAAACCCTTCCTCTTGACTCGAGGACCTAGTAGTTCCTATGCCTCCTTCACTTGCCCGGAAAGGAGTAGTGACATGCTGTTACATCAGAATCAAAAAACCAGGGCTACGAGTTTTTCACGATAAGTTAGTATTGGCCTGGCTTTTAATTTATCTGACAACACTCCCGGAACAGCAGAACATAGTACTGGACAGTTCCTAGCTCTGGGAAGAGAAGTAAGAATGGATGTCTCAGCACAGTACAAATAGTACAAATTCACCATACATTTCAAATACCAGGATTTCTTTTTTGTTCAAACTAAAGTAATATAGGCTCAATTTACACCTGTTAAGTAACTTAGTGGTTTGCAAATGAAAACCAGCTCATTCTGTGCATAGAAGTAGGGCTAACCATTTTAATGTTGTACTGGAAACTCTATTTTTATTTTGGGAGCTTTTCTGGAAACTTCAGAAAGGGTTAAAATAAGAGAAGAAAATGAGCAAGCTAAATCCTGAGATACAATGAGTACAAAGAACACTTAACAAATCAACTGCTTTTTTTTTTCCCTTTAAATCAGCCTGTTCTATAACACAATCCTGTCAAATTTTGCTTTAAGTGTAGACTGAGGTGGAGACTCAAGGACTCAAGTCATATATTTTAAATCAGTGTTCAGTTTCTCATAGAGGACAAAATCACTGTTTGAAATATTTGCTAACACTTTTGCATTCTATTATCTGAGGTATCACATGTATTTTAAACTCTTAATGAGACAGTACATATTACATAATGTAACTACAACCTCTGTATTACTCTATTCTGTACCTTTTGAATATTGCTTTTTTTTTTTTTTTCGTTAGCTTTGCTTTATGTTGGTTTTCACCCAGAAAGCTCAAGTTAGCCAGAGATGGTCTATGTGAATTCTAGGAATGAACTTTTTAAGGAATCATCCCTCTCATTCTTCTCTTTTCCTGTTGCAGACACCCATCACCATTGGCTTATATCCTAAAAGCAATGAACTAAAACAAATTTGAAAGGATTGTGCAAGACGCATGCAAGACAAACAAAGATCATCATTAAAACTTTGTTTGCTAAAGCACCCTGATGAGGACACAGTTTCAGAAAAGGGCCTGGCATGTACAGCATGCATAGAAGGTTCTCATACTTTTGCTTTTCCAGGAATTCAAGAACCAACTTTAAAAACATAACAGCCTAAAATAGGATAGGATTTCGGTTGCATTGTTGGCCCGCAGAGGTAGATTGTTGGACTGGAAACTGGATTATCTAAGAGGAAAATGTTTCATTTCCAAGATATATGCCCCCCTCCCCCCTCCTTTTTTCCCTCCTTCCTAAAGAATGAACACAGCCATGCACACACAGGTCTTGTTCAGGACTATTGTCTTCAGTAGGTCTGGAGAAGAACGAAAACCAATGTTTCTTACTCTCAGGGTGAAATTCTAGATGACTTCAGTGAAATTGCTTCTGGCACTCTATTGAATATCTTAGCGCTTGAAAAACTACTGGGAAAGAATTTATAGTCTATAAATCCTATCCATTTATAGGATAGTGCACAGTGAATAAGAGCAAAACATACTGTGTTTGCTCCTGCACCTAAGGTCAGGAAACTTAAAAAATAGTGTGTTTGTGCTCTATGAAAGCTTGTCTACAGCTAGTTCACTGGAGAAGGGAGAACAAACGACTGGAGGTTTAGAATCATGAGATGTTGTTGCATGTTCATGAGATGGCATGCAGCAGGCTCCTCCCAGTAAGTCTGTGACGCTTGCCTATTTCAGCTCTTTTGCAGTCTCCTGTGTTTTGTATTTTTAACCTAGCTAAAATAAATCAACCCTTCTTAACACTCTCATTGCTTCTGAAGCTTTATTTAGAGCTTTGAGGACTAAAACCAAGCGATGCTGCTTCAGATGAGATCAATATTTTTCTTTCATTCATGGCTTCTAATGTCCTCATTTTTCCCCATCCTTCTCTTCTTACTGTCAATAGTAACCGTTGTTTCATTATTTCATTCTTCTTTTTCACCTTTAATTTTGTCATCACTATTCCATACCTTCCTTCTCTATTTTTTTTTTTCCCCAAATTGTATTTCTGCTCATTCTGAGCTCAGCTCTGCATGTTTTGCTCTTATGTAGCCCTTCCTCACAGATGCTGTGTGAACGAAGCAGGGCTGCAGCATGTCCACAAGCAGAAACATAGCCAGAAAGGTTTCTAAGAGCAAAATACCTTTTAAACATAGCATTCCAGGTAGGATGAAAAAAGGAGTGGGAAACTAGTTCACTGAAAATCACGTCTGCCCAAAGGAGTCTTTAAAGAAATGCTCCACTAGCCTGTTTGGATGTGGGTATGTGTGTAAATTTTAGCCTCTATACAGGATGTGGGAACGAGAGAGCAATCAGATGACTAAGCTTCATGTGACTGCTTGCTACAGGCTACATAGAGGAAAACTTTGCTAGAGTATGTCTAAAAGAAAAGGTGGTGGGTGTATGTCCTCGTGGTAGGGGAAACACGAGGACTGGAACATAGCTAGGTAAATTGCCCACAAAGCAATGTGTCCTCACTTAGCTTACTGAAAGCTTGAGATTTTTTTTTTTTTACTTGTTCTGCTTGGTTTTGCATCTTTTTGTGATAAAACAGATGACCAAAACAACCCAGAGAACAGATGTTGGACTAAAATGTTGTTAAAACTTCCTTTCAGCCTCCCTACTAAATGCATATGATTATTATTTTATGTTTTAAGTAACAAGAATACTGTTTATTTTTTGTTTGCTTTACTCCCATATGGCCCTCCTTCCTACCAACCTGTTTTCCTTATAATAGCTAACCCTTGCAGCATTATAAAGTGCACTGCGCTAACCTGTGTTCAGTGAAAACCACTGCTCCTGAAGACAAATAACTGTATGAGTGTCTCGGAATTTGAAAGTTTTTTCTCTTCCCTGGGCAAAAAGTGATCTGACAATTCCCCAAAGGCTTTGAGAACATGGAAAATCAAGTATTCAATAATTAGTTAAGCATCACAGCTTCTTGTGGAACCTTCTGCCTCAGATCCTATACGTTAGTATTATTGCTAATTCAGTTTTTGCAAAAGCCCCCCGTAAGTACAGACACAGTTTCCATTAAGTACACAAAGTTGATTTCACGTGATTATCAGCTTATAAACAGGAAAAAAGATGGGTGCAGAAGAGCACCATGACAAAATCTATTAGCTACCCAATAAAACATTACTTAAATCACTTTTTTTAAAAAAACAAAATTTAGTTTCCTATCCCCCTGAGAAAATTAGAGGCAGACATAATGTCTTCATAAATCATAGGAACGTGAGGAGGGTAGTAACTGTTTGAAAAGACTGTTGTAAAGATATCCCAAGTGTTCAGAAATATAAAAGAAAATGGAGAACAGGTGTTCCAGTAAAGCTAAAGGTATGAACATGCTCACAGAAACACTGTGTATACAAAATACACGACAATAAAATTATTTCAGAGGAAGGAATCTGATCAGCCAGCATCAACAACAGTATGGATCACTCTGGAACAAAAACATTCTAACACAAAAATATACCATGTTGCGTGTAGCTCTGAAACAGATTTCCAGCTCATTCATCACTGAAAAGGAAGTATAATGTCTGCAGTTTTCAGAAAAAATATTTAATGCAATTACTTTAAAACCTTTGAATGCCTCCTAAAAATAAGATTTTTCCTTTAGTACCTAACTTTCCATAAATATGTTTTGCCCTGGATTGGACATGTGCAAAAAGCCAACCTCCTGGATGTGCTGAAGGATCTGGTTATGGTCTTTCTCCCACTCTCTTCCAGCTGCGTGTTTTGTGTCACCCTCGTGCCCCTCCCCACAATCAACCACATCATTCTTTCTGCCTTTTGAAAGTCTTAATATTGGTCAGTTAGCCTGGAGCCAAACCGAGTGGTTGGATTACTGAGTAGAACTATGAATACCTGTTTTAGTTTACTCTGGATCCCTTTCCTCCGAGTTTAAGACCTTTTCAACTGTCCAGTCAACTCCCTTGTTTAACAACATATGTTATTAATACTATCAAACTTTACATAAACATCAGTACTAAAAACATGTAAACATTTTTCTGCATCCCTGCATCATGCATAGCACATATCCTGTACTGACAACTACAAGAGGAAATCACTTGCCCTTGTGGCATTGTTTTGTACTTGCACCATTTATTCTAATTTTAAAGTTCTTCTTTTAGTTCATTTGGGGCTTCCTGTGCCACACCTGTGTCATTCTCGGTCTGTACTGTGTGGAAGACTCTATTAAGATCCCCTTGTAGAAAATCTTAAAATATACCATAATTAAAGCTCACAGACTACATTTCCTCTGAGAAAAAAGAACAGAAGAAACCGGTATATGTCCTAAGGGACTTCTAAAAGATTAGCAATGAAAAACAAATCTGTGCTGAGGAAAAGGGCAAAGGCAAATGAGAAAGCAGAGTGCACGGAGAAGCAAAAATATCAAAATAAGGTCATAGTTGCAGTGAAGTCATATTGCTAGTTTGGGATTCACTGACGCCTTTGCATGACTGGCTTTGCAAAGAAGTAATGCAGGGATCAAGGACTAAACAGATACTAACCAAAATGATACGGACAATTTTTTTTTTAAATATACCATAACAAAGTGTACTAACACAAAAGTGGACTTTTTAATGGTAATATTAACATGCTGACTTCTAATGTGCCTTCACTTTAAAATTTCTGCAGAAAACTAGAGATTCAAACACCTATCAATACACAGCTAAGAAAGTTCTACATAAACATCAGAACATGGTTGTTGTGCCAAAATGCCGTATGAATCTTAGGACAACAGGAGAAGCAAATATTATATTCCCTTCAAAAATCACAAAAATTGGGAAACATATACTGTACCTGTTACTATGAACAATGTAAAAAGTATCTGTTAAGCAATCATAAAGTATATACATTATTGGCCATAACATCTGAAAGTCTTAAGAAAAAAAATTATACTAATCTTATATTAAAGATCTCCAATTTATGAATATGACTATCCAAATCACTGAGAAGTATGTATATATATATATAACTATATAAAGTTTGGACAATTTAATTGTAATTATCCCCAAAATATATAATTTTTTGAAGTAAAAAGTTGGCTACTTGAGAATATATGTTGGACAGTGAAACTGAGAAAATTGCCTTTGCCAGCAAGCTTCTTACACTAGCAATATAATGGAAGAAACACTAGCAAAACCAATCTGATCAAAATGGATTAAAATTGATTTTTTGATGAAAATGGATAAATGATGAACAAAAGTGTAGCATTTACATGAGGCAGTGAACTCATTTGATGCAGCGCCTTGTGCTTCACACAGTATCTTCTGGAGCAAAACATTACTGCAGTCTGGATGATCTAAAGGAGGTGAGGGAAGTGAACTTTACAAGGAAAGGACTTTACTTATTGCAGAAGGTGGTATTGCAAAAGTGAACATGCATTCATACACATAAACACTTGTCCAATCCTGAAAGACCATAAAAAGGCAATTGGAAAAATGGGAACGTAAAAAGTCATGTGCTAAAGACTGGTACTGGGTGTGGTTACACTTATATTTTCATTACTAGCCTAGAAGTGAAATGTGTTAATGAAATCTACATCTTTATCCAAGAAAATAACAGCAAACTACTTAAGGTACTTGAGCAACTAGAAACACGAGTATTTATCAACATACAATTCCTTTTGCAAATAACAAAAGGAAACACTCCTCCCTCCCCAAAATAATAGACCAGATAAAAATAATAGGGAACATGACTTTGGGGCGATGACCCCAGGGCAGATCTTTAGGTGATACTAAGTAGGATCTTTCTGAGCTCTGTGGAACTGAAAAGCAAGGCAGCTCTGGGATACGCGTACACTTGCTCGGGGTCTGTCATCAAAGCCGCCCTCATCCCAGAGGCACCCCCGTGCCTGTGTAACTTCACGGGCACCTCGCGTAGAGCCAAAGCGTGCTGACAGGCATCCAGCAGCCAGCCCTGACAAACAATTGCTGGAAAAACACCCGCTGCCCCGTCCGTTTTACCAGGCGATTAACTCCCAAACCCAGCGGTTTGGAGCAGCCCCAACACCGGCCTCCTGCCTGCAACCGGCCGGTTACCTCGGGGCTCCTCCCGGGGGGAGGGGAGGGGGGGGGTAACGACGCCCTCAGCGCCAGCCTCGCCTCAGCTACCCCTGCCCTCAGCCACCGGCCTGAGGGGCGGTAACGGCCGAGACCACGCCGCGCGCGCCGGCGGTTGGCACCCGCCCAACGGCCGGCCTCGCGCCCCTGCCAGGGGTGGGGGGAGCGGGCAAACGGCGGCTCGCGCAGCGCGCAGGCGCGGAGGAGGAGCGAGCGCGAGACCCGGCGTAGACGGAGGAGGGAGGAAAAGTTACCGCGAGGGCGGGGCCGCGCCCGGAGTCGCCCGCCGGGAGGGGGCGAGAGAGGAGCTGCGGGGCCGGGAGGCGAGGTGAGGCGGGGGCGCCGCGGCTTGGGGACGGGGGAAAGGGGAAAGCCGCCTCCCCGTCCCCTCGCGCACCCGCCCACGGGGGGCAGCGGCGGAGTGGGGACCCCCGCGGGCCGGTCGTTCCCCCGCCGCCGCGTCTGGGGCCGCGTCGCGCGCCCGGCCGTTGGGGGGTAACGGCCGCGCCTCAGGGCGCCGCGCGCCCCCTCAGCGGCCGGGAGGCGGCGGCCGGGGCCGGGGCTGAGCGAGGTGGGCGCTGGTGGGGTGGGCTGGGGGAGCCGGGGGGGGGGCTCCGTGCCGGGCTGCTGGCTCGGGCAGAGCCGGAGCGCGGGGTTAATGTTTAACGCCGGAGTCACGTTGCCCGTCGGCGGGGTTTTAGGGAGTGTTTTCGAAGGCTGTTGGGAACAGGAAATGCCAGCGCAGGTGGCGTGGGGCTGCTCCGAGTGGGATCGGGTCCCAGCCGGTGGAGCACCAGGAGCCGGCAGGTACCCCGTGCAAACTGCTCGGGAACCCGTCCGAGCCGGAGCCTGCCCCTCGCTGTGATTTCTCGATGCAAATATTTGAGAAGAAGCTGTTGAGGAAACGCGTCTCGTTCTTTCCCTTCCCAAAATAAGTGCGGCTTTTGCATGTCTCTGCTTAATCCTTTATTCTGCGCACGCAAAAAAAAAATTCCCTCTTGCTTGACTTTGAAGTTGCTAGGATTATTTTAAGAGCAGAAGCTTAGTCATGTGAGTAGTGTTTTACCTAACTGATGGTGTGTGCGCGTCTCCTTCCCCCTCGCACCTGTGGCCGCAGTGGTTATCCCGTCCTGCTCCGGTTAGAGTGGTGACTTTGGCTCTCAAAGCAGGGAGAGCTCATGTTACAGTCTGAATAGAAATTAGTCTGAATAAATAACAAACGATGTTCTCTTGTCTTAGCCTTGTTGCAATGTAAGATGTCTTTACAGTTTTTTTCCTTTAAAGATCAAATTACTTCGGTAAAAAGTTCTTATCCTGGAACAGGGGGATGCTGATGATAAAAACACCTAAAATGTGCTTGATTTTCATATCAAAACTTGATAGAGCAGAATATTTTCCAGTCGTACAGCGTGCATGATGTACTACTGGCAGAATTGTTTGGGTGTGAGACCCACGAGACTTCAGGGACAGCATCAGTGCTATCGCTTGTCAGTTACGTTGCTTTCCACAGTCTTGGTTGCGATGCTCATTGGTGTTCCTCAGCTGATGGCTCTGGGTGCAGTAAAACAGTCACTTGATGGGCATAGGGATAAGAGTGGAACACTTTCAAGGAGTTCTTCAGAAATGTTTTCTAGGCGTAAGCAGAAACAAGTTGGATTTTGGCAGGGCCAGGTTAAATGATGATGTGCTGAGGGTGTAGAGGGGAGATGGACTGGATCAGAGTTACAGATGTAAAAAAGGGTTTTAGATAGGTTTGTGCAGACTTGTATGTGTGAAATGTAAATGTTTTGAACGTTCGCTTTTATCAAGTCAATTAAACATTTGTGGGATTAAAGATAATACTTATATTACCTTTCCTTGTAATTCAGTTACTTAGTTTTTCCTGGTGGCTTAAGAAATCGGAAAGCTTTTGGGGGAGGAACAAAAACCTGGTGTTTTGCATTTCTATTAGTTATCAAGCATTTACTCCAAAATCTGAGAGGCAAAGTTACAGTTTGTAACCCTGTAAGGGTAACAAACCTTTCCAAGATACCTTGTAAAGATACTTTCTATCTTTCTGAGGTTCAGGGAGTAGGTGGTAATCTTTGAGGAAAACACATCATAAAGGATTGGGAAGATGGAGAAACAAAAATATATGTGGTTTAGTTTAATAATATGTCTCACGGTGTTTATGAGGACAGTCAGGAATAGTACTCCTGAGATTTCATCACATTCAGATTGATTTGAGATCATCTTGACCGGTCTTGTATTTAATGTATGCTGATACTTGAATTCAGTAGGGAGAAGGGCTCGTGTGAGAACTCAGAGGTAACTTGCTGCTCTAGGGCATTTGGGTTCCAAACTTCTTACAGCTGAGACTTTTTGCTGCCTTCTCTTTCCTACTGCTTCTATTCTGCTGCTTCATCTGAATTCATCGGTCTAACTAAGAGTTTCTGTGCATGATGATTCACTGTAAATGTTGGCTCGTGTCATATGTTGGGAACCTGTATTCTTTCAGATCTTTAGAAACAGCCACAATGGGAACTCTGAGTAAAGTTGGTTCCTAGTTGTAACAGCCCAGAAATGCTGAACCGTGAACCTGTTGTTTTCTTCTAGATGCAAACAGGAAAGTTTTCCTTGGAACAGCTTAAAGAAAAAATTGTATCCTTTTAGAGAAGCCATCTGAGATAGCATCTATACTTCTGGTTCTCCCATCCTGAAAGTCACACAGAAGTATGACATGCAGGAGCAGTGATGTGGCATGTGAGGGATAGCTAAATGGACTGGAAATAGGCAATTTCTTTAAAATAGAAAAAAGTCTGGTTTTAATATCTTTAGAGGTTGGTTAGAAGGATTTCTAAAGAAATGGCCGTCAAATACCATTTTTGTCTCTGGAGGACTTCTTGAGTCAGTGATGGAAGGTAGAAAGAATGTGTCAAACCGATACCCCTGGCTGCTGTACTTGCAGATGGCCCACAAAATCAGGGCTAATGGCCACAGCGGGAGATGTGACTTTGGTCTTACAGTGTTGTTTGTGTTGCAAATATGTGCTGTTAACGAAGGGTTTTTGCCCTGTCTGATGTTTCAGATACTGAAAACTTCAGTTCTTGCAAATAGTGTCCTTCAAAAACAGGCTGAGGACTACTAACAGCATTAGCTGTGTGTTATGGAGTATATTATGGCAAAGGAGATCTGACATAGACAGTTCAGCACAGTATTAAAGGTGAAATGGGACAGGGATTGGTCCAGCGACCAAAGAAATGAGTTAGTCACATTTGGAGGGATATAAGAGTTTTATTCATTCCAAAATTCTGTCTTTTTCTACTCTTTTTCTTAAGCAACATCACTGATTTTTTTCCAAAAGTCTGTGTGTGTGGGGGGGGGAAAACAGATGGTGTCCTCCAGTATCGTCATAATACAAATCAAGATTTTTGGTCTGTTGGCAATTTTAAATGACAAGCTTTAAAACCACAGAAAACACTCCAAGTACTCAATTTTTTGGTGTTGTAAGTTGTTAGATTTTTGATGGATTTCATTCTGGTGGGAGAAAAAAAGCAACCACAGTCCTAACAATGCTATTCTCACTACAGAAAACTGATGGTTTCCCATCATAGGTTTGCTTCTTTTCAATACATTTAGTCACTCTTCCATCCAAATTTTTGTTATCTGAATTCCTAAGTTGTGACATGTATCAGTTTAGAAATTGATCTACCAGAGTTGTCAGGCCATTGGGTGGGTTGCCAAGCTCAGCACAGAGGTGTGAGCTGCCAGCAGAAGCAGAAAGCTGAGATACTTGAAAGTAACCTTAGTGCTGGGCACCAGGAAGGTTTGTCATTACTCATCTATGCAACGCGCTGGGATGCGTTGCAAAATGAGGCTGAGATGATGCAAATAACTATTCTTCAGCCAAATTTCAGACACAGTCAACAACTTTTGAACCCGCTGGCAGGTTTCCACCCAATTTGACAGAAGGGATAAAGTCTTAACGATGACGATGTGCTTCCAGAGTGCATGGCAATAGGCTGCTGGCTGGAAGAGAGACGTTGTGAGGAGATGTTGGGTATATACCAACTCTGCTGCATGGCTAGGGAGAAAACTGAGAGCTCGTTCAGCTATGAGACAGCTGCCAGGAGCCAGGCTGGTAGCTCCAGTGTTCATAGACCCAACTGTTTATCTCACTGGTTTTAACTGAATGCATACCAATAATGCCTAAACCCAAATATACTTGTAGAAAGTGGTTTATGTAAAATAGTAATTGTACCATTTCCTAAGCTAATTTAATAGTATTATTCCCTCCATTGAGAAGACTGTGCAAGCCACAGTTACCTAATTCCTAGGGTGTACCTACAAAACTGGTGATAACATGCTGTTTGCAGAGTAGTGCATTTCTTGTTCTGGAAGCTATAAAGGTAAGCGTGTGAAATTTGTGACAGGCATATATATATTTTCTCCTGTGTGACTGCATGACTAAGGGTAGCCTGGTGCTTGATGGGATCATTGATGACCAAAGAACAGTTGCCTAAAATTAGGCAAGGTAGAAGAATATAAGTTGATAAATGGCTGTTGGTTTAAAAGTTCATAGCCTTTGTTTAGCAGCTTTGGTAGAGAACAGTCATCCAAAACTGATCCCTTTAGTCTGAAAGGCAAGAATATTTCTTTAATTCCCAGGTGATAAAATTCTTCCATAGCATGTCATTTAACTCTGCATGAAATATCTGCTCTTGAAGACTCTGTGTGGTTTGGACAAATTATGATCAATCATCAGTCACCCACACCTTTGTCAAGCCAGGAACTTAACGAAGAACTTCAAAACCCCAGTGGCTAATAAATGCTTTGGTGCTCTTAGTGACACTGGCTTACCACAGATGTGTAAGGACAGTCTTCAACTCCTAATTACAGTCCTGGAGAATATTGAATTTAGATGAAAGGAGTCAGTGGTCTGTGTCCCAGTCATCAAAATGCTTATCTAAACCTCGTGGGCTGGGGAAGGAGCCACGGCTGATCAGCAGCATCACTTCTCTGGTTTATGGAACAGCTTCCAGCGAGAGCAGGCTTGTTGGCAGAGGAATAATGCTCCTGGTGGATGGTCCAAATCAAGCTAAGTTTGCTGTGACTAAAGAGCATGTGTCCTTGCCAGCATCCTCTACAACAGCTTTGTTTGATCCTGGCTTTTTTGTTTTTCTTCTGTTAAAGAAGCTAAGAGACATTTGTACAACATAAATTTCAAAACAAGATGCTACTATAAACTTTCCTCTCCTTAGGGAGAGGCTGCAACAGCAAATATGTGCCAGATGTTAATCACATCGCTCACGGCACAGTTGGAAGGCTCTTCTACAGTGGTCCCCTTGCTAGCAAATAAGAAGTGATGCGGTGTACTTGATACAGAATGGTAGTGGAGGAAGAGAGGCTGGTGGGATTTCCAACCCCGGAGTAGGACTGGTTGGTCATATTGACCAGAGAACTGGGTTGAGGTAGGATTATTTCACACCTACTTTCTGTTACTTGTTTTGTGTGACAACTTCTGGGGAGAAGGACAGCAGTTAATAAAACAAAGGGACTCCGGTGCCAATTCAGTGCAAAGTCCTAGTGGAATTGAAGATAATTTTTTTAAATGAATAGCTATTTGATATACCGTTCTTACTTTTTTTTTCTTTTAAAATTGATTCATGCTTGAATTGCTGGGGGATGTTTAGTTTGACATATGCAGTTTAAAGAACGCGTTTATAGAGAGTTATTTTAGAAGGTTGCATAAGGATAACTTTTAAGCAGTCACTTCTGATTCTTCTTGTGTTGTATTGAAATTTTCTAGAACAGGTGTACTGATGTTGTGGGCTCTTAATAGAGGCCGTATGACTGTAATACCACAGTGCTCTGGTAAATGGATATCTGGTCTGCATATGAAAACCATGCGATGAATGTCTTCTGCAATATATAATTTTATTTATCATAAATAGGTTTGTGTGCACTTACCTGGTGTGATAGCTGAAATACTTTGTATTTACAGCTTCGTGGATGTGAAATTAAACAGGAAGCATCTTAACGTGATATGATATTAACAGAGAGCTAGCAGAGAACCATTTTTATAAAATTCCTGCAGTGAATCGCAACTTCTCTGAAACCCATCCCAACACCTAAATGCTCACTCAGTGCATACACTGTTTGTCTTAGGACACCCATGAAATGTAAAACAAAATGCGTTTCCTGAAAATATTAGTGAATTAATGCTTCTTATCTGAATTGTTCTGAAAGAACTTTGTTTCCAAACAATGTGTGTATTTCTTATCAGTTAAAGTATAGACTAGTTTAAATTCAGAGTTGTGGTGTTCCTTTGCCCCTGTTCCATATCGATGCATAAATCTCTTGTTCAGAAGCATGGTGAAATTGTTCTTGAAATATGCTAAGAAACAAACGTTGATGGAAGCTCTTCTGTCCTTATCGATTGGTGTAAGTATGTCCCAGGGCTGGAAATGAAATTGACAGAGGTAAAATTTCTTTAAGTATGTTACATTTTTCATCTGTCTGTTTTAGCTACTACCTGGGTGAAACAGAACCCTATCTCACTTTTGCATTTAAAAAGAACAACACATATGTTTCCCAAACTTAACGTGACTTTGGGTATATCATTAGGCTTTTCTTCAGATGAGAAAGTAACTTACTTATGGAACAAGTGTTCACTTTCTTTTTTTGGCCTAAGATGAATCGTGTGATTCTTGTCTGTTCTTGATTTTCTTTAAATAACCAACTGTAGTCCAACTTCACAGACTCCTCCTCAGTGCATTTGTAGTTGAATACATAAGATCTGTTTTCACCTGTAATTTAGATACTAGAAACATTTATTTTTGCATATAACTTGTGTGTTCTAGCACTAATGTATAGCCTACCTTACTTTCCATCTAGTGCTTCCCACATTACTCAGCTGCTCTAGGCTGAGTGCTATTTACACAGAAATGCAGACAGCAGAGGACAGGCTAGCTGAATCAGCAATGGTGGTGGAGTTCCACTGTTGGAGCAGCTCTGGAGGTGTGAGGTGTGATGTATTAAGTAGGGCACTTTAGGCTGGGTGACCCTGACAGCAAGTCTGGTGCTTCTGGTTCAGACCCGTGTTTATCATGTTGCACCCATGTGTCAAAGGTAGCAACTCAGCGAGGGACATTTCAGGTATGCGGTGGAGTGCAAATACTCAATTCCTTCATGGCTGCTGCAGGCCATCCAGGCTGTTCCTGATCCACACTTTCCATTCTTTTTTCTCTTCAGTGTATCTGTTTTGATACTGCTGGTTACTAAAAATTGTCCATCTTACGTTTAGCTTTGTCTTCCAGGGCAACAGCAGGAAGGTGAAGAAGACTGTACAATCTTCTCCATGTGGAAAGTGATGTAAAGTGAAATTGAGAACTCTGTATTGCCAGGAAAATGGGGACTCAAGAAGTTTCCCTGTGACAAAAATGTAGTAGGTCAGTTTTTTAGCATAGATATAGGAGTACTAATTCAGAAATCAGCAGAAACTATTTTAACAGTTGAAAGAGTTGAATGTGTAAGACTTTTCTCATTTTTTTTTAAAATTCATAGTTATATCTATATCTGTATTTTTAGAGATTAAAAGTTATAGTTCCACATGATAGCAGGAGACTTTGATCAAAACGATGCTTTCTATTACTAGGTGTTTTTGATACAAGATACTGGCTCCTAGTGTATATATATGTATTATATATGTGTGGGGGTGTATATATATATAACCAGTTATACACTTTTTTTTTCTTGGCTCCTCTTTATTCATTATTTTCTATTTATATACTGTAGCAAGACTTTAATGAAAATATTTGTTAAAAATATTTTTCTTTCACTTGCGTTATGTGGATCTGTTACCACCTCTGCATACCTGACTTGAGACAATCTTTAATCTTCTGTATTAAGCTTCATTTTACCCTTTCTTACCTTCACCTCTGTCCCTGTTTTCTATGAGTTTGCTCCTTTGCAGAAGAGTAGTTGTTATGCTATGGAGCACTTTAACTTTGGCTTTCATGTGGAAATAAAATTTGAAGTTGATACTCCCTTTAATTTAAGGTTTTAATAAGATCTTAAACTAATATGTGTTTACAGTTACCCACTGCATCTTTTTTCTTTTTTCCCTTTCTGGGTTTATTGAAGTGAACATAAAGAACACAAAATAATCACATGATAGTCTGTCAAGGTCAGTTTCCAGTTAGATTTCAGATTCTTTGCTCAGTGCTGTCACAAATCACACTTACTATTTCCAGTATTATTAAATCAAATTACTTACGGGTGAGATGCAGTAACATCAGTAAACAAACAGAAAACATCTGATTATGCACTGGGCAAAAGGGACTTTTGGTTATGTTCCAGTTATTGATTTTTAACAATACAAGCAAGTATAAGTGCTTCTTTTTACTAAAGGGTTTTAGGGGTGCAAGTCTTCATGCAGTTATGTTTGAAAGTCATGTGGTATGTTTCTGTGGTGTTCCAGCTATACAATATTTGAGAGCAGTAGAATTGCTTGATGTGAATGTGTTGGTGGTAGCTCTGAGCTGGGCAAAGTTATCTTCCAGATTATCTGTTGTAGTTGGACTACTGTTTTTTTTTTTAATTTCTCACCATTCTGAAAAGGCTTTCATAGTGGAAAAAATTATAGTGAGAAAGCTGCAAGTTTTTGTGTACCCTGATACATCTTTAGTATCTTGCATGCTTGTAAAATTTAAGGTGAATAGGTTGTCTGTGATGTGGAAGGCCCATATTTCACCTTTTTTTTTTTTCCCCAAATATGTAGTCGTAATTGCTTTGGTTCATTCAAATTTATTCTGTTCTGTGCTATTACTTTAAGTATGTATATGGATGTTGTAATAATGCCAAACTGATTGGATAACCCATTGTTCTGAGAGGATCACTGTATGAGCTTTAAATGTGCTTTTGACGATGAGTCATTTAACTGGAAATACGTGCCTTCAGCAAGGAGAGACTTACTGTTGGAACTGGAGAATCTTGGAGTTGGTTATTGGGGCAGTCACTGGTCTAGGACTGCTATTGAAACATTCTTGCTCTGCTTCTAGCTGTGTTTCTCTAGATGCTTTACGAATGCAACTAGATTAATGACGTATTTTTGTAGTGTTTACTAAGTAGTACAAAACTTTGAAAGCTGAGAATCCATCTATAACACCTTCAGAATCGTAAAAGAGGCATAAGTTCATGTGATTTGTTGGGATACTGAAATCAAAAGCATCTTAGGTTTTCAAGTGTAGAATAAAAATATTTATTTCTTGGTAATCTTTTAATTAGGCTTTGAGATTCAAAGTTAGAATAACACATGTCATGTGTTCTTTTTACAAGCTGTGCTACATATTGTTAGCAGAATCCAAACTTTATCGTGGTCTCTAGAGGTGTATAGTAAACTAGAAAATAACTGATTATGACAGACAAAATAATTTTTCTGTCTTGAGAAAACTATGGAGTGGAAATTTTCTTCTTTTCTTCCCTGATTATTGCATCTGCCTGTATATTAAGTGGTTGTTACAGCCATCTTATTTATTTAGATCTTTAACATTTTTGAAAAATCTGTTTTTATATTATTTTTTTCCTATTTCAGATTCACTTGAAAGAGAATGAGATAAACATGGAGTCTTCTAAACTGGAATATATTTTGTGGGCCACAGTTAAAAGTAAAAAGATGGATGGAAGTCAGAGAAGAGGAGTATAATGCCTGTCAAGTCAGAAAATAGGAGTATAACGCCTGTCAAGAGTTTTCCATTTCTGTGATATATATAACCTCATGATATAATACAACTCATGATTTATAGTATACTTTATTGATATCCCTGGAAGAAGAAGTCAATTACTGTGCAACTTGCTTAATAAGAACTTTTATTCAAATAACTTTTATGTATTTTAACCTTAATGAATTTTAACCTTAACTGGACACCGTATGTTTTTTTTCTTTTTTTTTTTGAAAGTTTCATTTGAAAACTTTTGTGTGGTTATATTTTAACTGACAGACTGATCCTGATAGACTGCTGACAGCTGCTCCTGGAATAAGGACTTAAACCCCTGAATGGTTACTGTTACACAGGGTTGAATGGAATGTCATGACTTTACAGTGATTCTCTTAGGACCTTCTTTGCCTTGCACCCATCATATCCTTAAATATTTAAGTGTAAATAGTGCAATTATAAACTCTGGAAGATAATGGCATGGGTGAAATTTTTAAGGAAACCTGGGGGTAACCTTGGAAAAGTTTATCAGCCTGGAAGTATATTGTCCCTGGCCCCGACAAAAGGTTTATTAAATGAACCAGGACAAAACAGCTGCTTTCTAAATAGTGCTGTTCAGGTAAGAAAATTTTTTGATTTATTAAGTAGTTCTCGTTTTGTTGCAGCTTAGATGATCATAACAGGGAAAGGGTTCTCTTGGAAATGCTGTTTTTATTATTTTTTGTATTGCAGTATGTGCATTCTACAGAAAAATACACCATGTTTTCCAGTGGTGTTAAATTCAGTTCTCAACGTATTAAACTTTTTAATGATGCGAATTGAGACAGAATATTATTGCTTTCTGGAATTGACTTTCCTGTAAAAGGTGGCTATCACAGAAAAAAGACAATGGTGGGAATAATTTTATTTAGAATTTGATTTTAAGGAATTGATTGTGAATGTTAAATATTTAATTCTGCCAAAAATGACAGCATGTTATATTGCTTGCATACATTAAGAATAACAGTAAAACTTTCTTTTCATATTTGGCAGCTTATTACTCATAACTTTAAAACTTAGTGTTTGAATTTTAAAACCAATGTTTGTTAAACATAGTGTTTTTATTACCTACCAAATTTACTTTTTTTTTTTTTAAACGTGCAGCAGCTAGTACTACTACATGCATTGAATAGGATACTATTTTTATTGAAATGCTGTTTTCTCAGAATCAGTACATTAAATTGTGTCACTGGGGGCATATCAGAAGATGCACATGCAGTTGAAAGCTTTGGTTCTAATATTAGGAAAGCCTTATGGAATTAGTAGAGCAGGAGATACAATTGATACCAAAGAAATATGACTTAAGTATCTTTTTACTCTATGTGCATATCTGTTACAGGTCAAATTCTTGCAAGTATTGCCTATGTACTGTTCTGTGAACTTTAATTTGAAAAAAGCGTTGCCTGTTTAGATCTCTTAAGTATAGTTTAATAGTACAGTGATGTTAGCATGATAAAAGTTGGTCTTTTACAAGCCTATTTGTGATGGAATATGGGGATATAATTAAGTGCTATTCTTTCCAGGTTGTCTGCAAGTCGGAATACTAGCAGCAGTTTAGTTTTAGGTCTTTTTAAATCAAAAAAGTAGAAGTTTAAAAAAAAATAAAAAATATGCAAATAGAGGGTATAAGAGTATATTTTGTTGTAATGTTTAGATTTTGGCCCTGGTTGTTTGCAAATTGTACAGAATTATTTGCCAAACTGGCAGAGGTCTTAATAGATGCATAGACTTCCCTTAAAAAAAAAAAAAAGGTGAAAAAAAGCCATCCAACAGCAAAAATAAGTCTTAAAAATGGTATAGATATGAACACAGGAGGTGAGATATGCAAATGCCATATAAATGTGGTATCTAAATAGGTTTAAAACAAAAACGTACAATAGGCTGTGTAGAATGAGTTTGCTGTGTTGGATTTAATGAGAACAGCATGACCTATATTCTTCTTTAGTTTTGGTAGTTTCCCCTAGGGTGCCCTGAAATTAAACCCTAAGTCATTTTTAGTTATGCTTTCAGACAGTCCTAGTATTTTACAACATACTGCTGTTTATCACATGGTGGGTGATGATTGGTGACTGCCCTTTTAAAAGGAGGAATGTGTTCCTTTCTTTTCTCTCCTTTGTTCAACCTTCAGAAGTGATGTTCTAACATTCCTTTTCAAAAATATCCTAATTCATTTTAGCATTTATATTTATAGATAGAAATTTTTCTTCTGGATTTGCAACTGTTGTGTTACAGTGTCTCTCAAGAACTCATTTTTGTGCATTTATTTTTTATGGCAACTTTGTGAACTACTGCACTGATTGTGCAACTAAGATAGTAGATACTGAAAGCAGGATAGTGCGACTAAATTGACGTTACCTTTATATACAGTAGCTACACAATAAAAAGTAGAAACTTGCAACTGATAAAGCACAAGTGGATTATCTTGAGCTGTGGAAAAACAAATGTATTTCAGTGATAGTTTTTAGTAAGAGAGCAAAATGAAATGCTGTTCACATTTTACCTAGCAATTCAGTTTCCGTGTCTTCATCTCTTTTATTTGAAAGAGGGAGAGAGGAAAAATGAGACCCCATAGCTTTTTTCCTCTTATGTAAAGCCATAAGATACACTACTGCACTCTCTGTACAAAGTTAAGCTTACTTCTCGTTTCCTAAAGAGCATTTCAGCATTTCCAACATATAGTGCCTTTGTTTCAAAAGTTTAAAAATGAGATCTTCATTTTATACAAGAGTTGTGAATGCAAACCTTCCAAAATTGACTAAGCTAATGGAAAAGGATCATCGTTTAGCAGTCCTGGTGCTCATGTTGTAAATGTTATGTAAAATCAGGAGGAAGAAGAGAGATCTAGTGCATGTTATTGTGTTAAATGTAGAGCTTTCAAAATGCATTACTTATTTTCTGTGCATCTTTTATAGGTTTTATGGCAACTTGACATATTTCGACGAAGTTTGAGAGGTTTAACTGGACACGTATGCCAGGGAGATGCATGCATATTTTGTGCTTTAAAGGTAAATAATGAATAAAAATTTTAGAACGAATCATTATGCATTTCTCCCTATACGTCTTAAAAAATGAGGGAGAAAATTTTACTGAGATCTGATAATTTTACGTCCTTTTCGTTCATATGTCTAATAAGAATGTCTCATTCTTGTGATTGAATCATACTTGTATAAAGAAACAATTTAGATTTAAGGACATTTGTAGCAGATGTTTGTAACAAATATTTTCTTGTATTATAGGCGAAATATTACAGTACACAAATTTGCAGTCTGCTTAAGCATGCGACTGTTGTCTAAGACACTATAACCTAATTGAAAATTTCTAGCAAACCTTGTAGAGATCTGTTTTTTCTATCTACATACAAATGCTTTTGTTCTTTACTTCAGTGTTTGAGTACAATAACATTACTGACTGATAAGGTCTCAGGACTTTTTTCTGAGTAGTTGATGGTAACTGTACAGAACTTAATTGTTTAGCTTGTAGGTAGTGAAAGGTAGGCAGAGGTACTAGAAATTTAAAGAATGCTGGTAGTATTTTAGAATTGTAAAAGTATGTCAGATCTGCAAGTCTTAACCAGCACACAAAACTCGTACTTCAGTTTTGTAACTCATCTGAAGTCTAGAAACAAATGATTTCTGTTAGGTTCTTGCTATTTCTACTGCAATGGTATTTGGCTGCTTTCAGTTACCAGGGAAGAACTGTAAACATCGTATCTCATGTTCCATTGGGATAAAATTCCCAATGAAAAATGCATAGGAGTTTTTGTTTTGTTTGCTTGTTCTTCTAGTAATATGCACTTTCTACTTTTACTGACAACAAAGATGGTTTGGGTTTCTGTATAGTTATATACAGAACCAAGAATCACTTGTATGGAGAGAGCTGAAAGGGTCAACACTATTTAAAAACGAAATTCATCAAGGAAGTGGTTTTTGACTATACTAAATTGTAGGCAAGGATAAGCCAAGTATTTGTCAGGTGTTTCCAGTTAGAGTTTATTCACAGGGCATTTTACAGACCAAACTTTGTTACTGAATAAACATTTTGAGGCAAGAAGTATTTGCAGTGATACTTAGTCTTTCAGGAGGTGTATAATCTATGTATTCTGTGTAGGTTTTTTCAAACCATTTTAGTGTTTATCATGATTGTGATATAGCACGGCTGATCTCTCCACTAGTCTCTCTTTTCCCAAATATAGCTTTCCTAGAAGGTGTCATTTTACTTCTTTGGTTAAAATGGTTCATTTTAAAAAACAAACAAGATGAAGTAGGTTTTGATGCAACTACTCATATTCAGACCAGCTTCCTGAGGCTTTTTCCCAACTTTTTTACAAGCTTTTAACTCCACAGAACTTAATGGGGCTTTCTGTTTCACCAGGGTTTTCATGCATATTATATGTTGTTCTGTGTGCTGGACACTTGGTCTTATTACTACATGAAGTCCAAACCATAACTTGGCACACCTCTGTTTTTAGATAAAATTTTTAGATATAATCTTTTATTGTTGTGTGTACGAGAAGTCATGTTTACGTCTGATGTGATAATCTGGAGTAAGATTTGTGGCCTATCCCTTTTGATTTGACCCATATTACACATTAAGTGCTGGTCATATATCGTCTTGTTCAATGATGCATTGGAACTGACTTTCAGAAATTCAGAGTGATTGAATAGTGGCAATTTCTGGAATGTATGTATACTGCATTCTCTATGTGAGTAATCGCATTGCTAAAATCATAGTAAAAAAATACTGTAGCAGTTTTAAGATGCTCAGAAACATGAAGATATCATGTCAAGTTGCAAATGAACATAAGTAATGAGTTGGTCTGTGCCAATGGTGCATTTGTGAAGACTGGCTGCTTTTTTCTAAGCTAAACTTGCTATTTGCTGTACCTTAATACCCTTTTCCTTTGTAATTATTGGGGCTCCAGTACAAAGTGAAATAGGTTTTGCATCACTTTAAGTCACCTCCCAAAACAACACACTAGCTTTAGCTCTTCTGTAAGGCTACTGCAATTTAGGACTGGTGATTTTCTTTATTCTCTCAAGTACCTGCTCTAGAAGGTTTGATTACTCCCATAATGCATTTTCTTGTGCCGTTTTTCTAAATGGCTTACAAAACCTGAATATTTTGCATTGCTTGGACTGTCATGTCTTCCTGTTTTGGTAAGTTCCCAACATAAATGATAAGCCATATTGCTGCCTGTTCTGTAATTGGTTAGAATTGAATTGGTCATTGCTTTAACGACATAATTGCATTCTTTATAACTGTATGGCCAGTAGCCTAGGTATTGAACCAGAAACACCACTGTAGTTAACTCATTTGGAAGTATCTGTCCTCAGTCATTATGTGCACTACTGGTTTTGCTTTCTTGGCTTATTAGAGATGCTGGTTGAGTGATTCTGTTTGTTCTGTGTTCTGAACCTGGGGCATTTTTATATTCATGTGGTGTATGTGCTCTATGAGGATGCATTTCAGCAACTTGTTTGTGTTTTTTTTTTTTTAATGGTTTGGGGCTATTTTAACCCTTCTTATTCAAAAATAAAAAAATGTTTTGTCTTTTGTATTTTTTTAACCTTTCCAAAAGGAATTTGACTTTTTTTCCCCCTATGTAAGTGCTATTCTAGGCTTTTTCTGAGCCTATGGTGTAAACTAGTAAGTTTACTAGCTAAGCCAGTAAGTTCTGTTTTACTCTGTTCAACACTTTTTAAAAAATATTGGTGTTCTATGTGTTAAATATGATTTTTTTTTCTGGGTACTGCTGGAGTGGGATTTAGAACATAGAGGCTGCTAAAATGCTTTCTGGCGTGAGAGGGAAGTTTTAAATATTTGGCAGGCACTTATACTGGAATGCATCATGTTTAAAACGCTACTTTATTAGCACTGAAACTTTGGGTGTCTGTTGCTTCTTTGCCTTCTGTACAACAGATTTATTTTTTTTTTTACCTAGGAGGCCTATGTGAAGAATAAATATCCTTATTTATATTTTACATGACTTCTTCCGATGTGCTTTGTTTCTCTTCTTTTTTTCTCAGAAGTTTGACTTCAGAGAATTTTTGAGAGTGGAATACACCCTTAAATGTCTGCAAATGTTTTCTTATCCACTTAATGGATTTTAACGTTCAGTTCTTTTAAAATCAGCCTTCCTTACTTGCTAAATAATGAGGTCACTTACATGCATATCTGCCAAAAAGAAAAGTAGTAGCCAACTGTCTCTTCTGGGAAATGAAGAAAAAATCAAATGCAGTTTATTTTCATGTTCTGGAACTACAAATATTGACACGTTTTCTTGTCTTGCTGTATACACTGGTTGAGTAGATAGTTAATTTAATAGCAAGGATTTTCAGCATTCTATATAATGGGAGTTTTTTTTGCATATCCATCATTTTAATAAAGGTATGATCCTGTCTGAAATAGTAATGTAAATCTATTATTAAATAAGTGCTATATGTTAAAGTAAAATTACATTGTGCCCCTAAGAAATACGTACGATCTGTAAAGATGAGATACTTAAGCATAAACCACTATTCCAGTGGCCAAATTAAAAAAGCTGCATAATTACAGACCAAAGTTTTGTGTTGCTTTTGGGAGCTGAAGGGCTTGCTTTTTGCATTTTTTATGCTTTGTGTTTTTTTCCTACTGAATCAGAGTTCCGTTTGGTAGCTTAACTTTTTATAATTGAACAAGTGATGGTGAGAACATGGAACTTGAGTAACTTCAAGAGAAAGTAGTCATTTGTAAATTTGCATATATTCATGCTTTTTATATTTGCTGTTTAGGCATGCTGCATAAGAACTGATCTATTGGAATAGAGCTGCAGTACATAGTTAAGTGGCTAATTAAGCTGAGTAATCATATTTCTTCCTAGGCAATATTTTCACAATTTCAACACAGTCGAGAAAAAGCACTCCCGTCAGATAATATGAGACATGCCCTGGCGGAAAGTTTTAAAGATGAACAACGTTTCCAGCTTGGATTCATGGATGATGCAGCAGAATGCTTTGTGAGTATTCTTTACAATAGTCAAGTAGGGTTATGTTAGCTTTATAGAAAGGATGCCAACCTGGCTTATTGTTTTGGTAAATTTAGACTCACAGGTAGGATACAAGTAGCATAATACTGCTGATCTTGTTCATGTCAATTTATGGAGACACCCACAGTAAGTAGTAATGTGAAATGGAGTAGTCTTGCATTTGCTCCATACTTTCTTTCCTAACTCTGTGTCTCAGACAGAGGGGTGTGTGAAACATCATCACTACAGGAGGTGAGGGAGGATAAGTAACTCTCAATCGTTCCCAAAAATTTTTGGATGGAGAGAAGGGTTCTCTTAACACCCGTTGAAAGATGTTCCATTTCAACTAGCCAGCTCATCGCTGGCATCTCTGCAGAAGAGATTTCCATTATCTTATCCAAGAGTGAACAAAAACTTGAAGATCTCAACTCTTGCTGCAGTTACTTGCTGCTTTTATGAAGTCTCTCTTTGAAAAGCGTGAATGGTTATTGTGGTCATAAAAGATGACTCAAAGTCACATTGACACTGGTAAAGAAACTTCTCTGGGAGGTCTCTCCTCTGAACAATGAAAATTGTTCAGCCTAATAAAAAATATAACAGGTACAGAAAATATGTTTGCGGCTTTGATTACTTTCAGCTTTCAACAACCTCTGCAATAACCCACAAATGAACACCTACCTGCCAGGTGCAATTTCAAATACATAGGAAAATCCAATGAAGAACTCCTTAAAGTAGTTGTTTTGAGTGTTTGCAGACAGGCTAATGAATTGAAGTCAGGAAAGGGAATCTCATCAGTTCTTCGTCTAAGCAGAACGTGTTGTGACCCCTGAAAATATCTGCTACCTGAATTATCTGCCTATATTTTCTTCCTCCCATTACCTCTGGTATTTTTGGCGAAAGAGAAAAAAAAATGGCTGTGCCGATACAGGGGTCAAACAAATGACAATCATAGTACCTTTTTTCTTTTTCATTAAAAAGACTGGGGATGTGATAAGGCATGTGCTATTTATAAGCTTTTTCCAGGCCTCTGTCAGCAGTACTCATAGCGTTGGCATAAACGCTAAACATGATCAGGAAATACATAGAGAAAATGTGCAAGTGTGAAGAACAACTGAGACTGAGGCCTGATCCAAAACATCTTTCAAGCATTGCATGCAATGATGTTAATATTGTCTTAGTATTTCTTCATGAAGATTCATGACCTTCATAAGAGAACACATGCTAGGAGAGTTGGAGTTGGATAACTGTTGTTTAATGCTGTTTTTGTTATATTAAAGTTTGAAAACCTTTAAGTGAAGAGAATTCCCATCCACTTCAATGTGAATAGGGACAGAATTAAGTACATGTTAAACTTGTAGGTTGCCTGTTTGGAGCTAAGAGGAATAATTGCTGGAGTATTAAACTGGAATATTGCTTATATATTCCGACTTCATCAGTTTATGTTGTTGTTTCTTTTTAGGAAAATATCCTTGAGAGGATTCATTTTCACCTAGTGCCAAACAGTGACACAGATATGTGCACTTCAAAATCCTGTATTTCTCATCAGAAGTTTGCTATGACACTGTATGAACAGGTCAGACTATTATTTGATTGCTTTAACAAATACTTTGTTTCTGCTGTCATGAGTAAGTAAAAACAAAAGGATCTTTATTTTTGTAGTGTGTATGCCGCAGTTGTGGAGCATCATCAGACCCATTGCCTTTTACGGAATTTGTGCGTTACATTTCTACCACAGCCCTGTGGTAAGGGGTTTTATTCTTGTATTTGTCTTAATTTGTATATATACGCTCCAAGTAATATGCCAGAAAAATGCTGTAAGTTAAAAGTGAGTTCTTTTGAGATAGTGTCCCAAAGTAACATTTGGATTTCAAAAACAAGATGTTGGGGGAAGAGTTTGACAAAAAGTATACATTGTTACTGTTTTACCTCTGAGTCTTTTCCTGTTATGCAAAAGATTAGTTGAGACTTGGTAGAAATCTGTTTATTCTTAAATGGAAAATAACTGTGGAACTCCTTTCTTACAATTTTTTACAGTAATGAAGTAGAAAGAATGATGGAGAGGCATGAGCGTCTCAAGCCAGAAATGTTTGCAGAATTGCTGCAGGCAGCAAATACTGCTGATGACTACAGAAAGTGTCCTGTAAGTAAACGAAGATGTTCCGTGACTTTCGTTAATGTATAATGGAGAACTCTTTAGGATGTTAAATCAGGCTGAAGTATTCCTCTAAAAGCAGGATTCCTTCTGGCCACTTCAGTGCAGTCTAGCTTAGGGAAAGATTGCCTTTAATTCTGTTGCTACAGTTACAGATAAACTTTGTACTGGATGTGTAAGTAACTAGTTAGAAAGTTGAGTTATTAGGCCTGTACTTTCACTCCATGTTAAATCTACAGCTAGGTACTTTTGATTAGCCTGAACGAGTGTATTGTTTGAATGAAGCACCTTTCGTTCATATACACTGAGAGCTTGAGAAAATCGTCTTTAATTGGAATAATGTTGTACTTTTATCAACCAAAAAAAAGTCTCCATTAGCTTATTCTGCTTCATCCTTCTCTTCTTCAAATGATACTTTATCAATACTATTAATCTGGGAATCATCAAGAAGGGAATAAGAAAGTATAGAAATAACCCTAAATTTCCTGGGTATGGGTAACAAAATCATGACGGTGACTTGCATGTGCTCAGAGATTTCTATTTTAGGGTGGTGATTGGATGTAGAAGTTTAACTGTAGCCTTCATCAGTGTTTATGGTATTTACTTTAAAAACATAAAAAGTGATGATGAAGAATTTTACCTATAAATTGTTAGAAACAAAAATCATAATTCAATTTGAGAATTAGAATAAGTTGCAGAGGGTTGTTTTGTTTTGCCTGGTAACTCAACAAGGAGCTTAGAGGTTTCTTTTAACATATTTGTTTTCCTTGTCACCACACCCTTTTTTTTTCCCTTTCTCTAGAGTAACTGTGGTCAAAAAATAAAAATTCGTCGTGTTCTTATGAATTGCCCTGAAATTGTGACAATTGGTTTAGTCTGGGATTCAGAACACTCTGACCTGACAGAAGAGGTTATGCGGAATCTGGCAACACAACTTTATCTTCCTGGGGTATCTGACCTAAAACTAATTCTTTATTCTAGAATTTAATTTTATATAAATCTTATGTAAATACAAATATATGCATATATACATATGGGTATGTAATTATATGTATTTAAAAATCAGCACAATTTAACTTCAAAATTTATGGCTAACATTCTGTATAATGTGCTGCCTAGTGTAGTTTTTCTGAGAGGAAAAAGTCTTGTCAGAAGTGTTGGTCTTATACCTAAGTATGAAGAGGAATATAGATAAATTCCTAGTTGAAAATTTAAGAATATCATATTCAATTTGAAATTTGTTGAATTAATCCAGAGCATTACCATTTTGCCTTAATAGCTATATAAAAAAAGAAAAGTTAAAATAGACCTATTAAGAGCAAAGATCATTATTAATGAAAAACTGAATAATGCAACAAGATATTTAATTCTAATTGTCTTGGTGGAGTGCCAGTAGTTGGCCTAGAAATCAAGGGTAAGTGTGTTACATGCATTTAAAAATATTAAATATCTTTACAGCTCTTCTATAGGGTTACAGATGAAAATGCCAAAAATAGTGAACTTTTTCTTGTGGGAATGATTTGCTACACAAGCCGACATTACTGTGCCTTTGCCTTTCACACCAAGAGTTGCAAATGGGTGCTGTTTGATGATGCTAATGTAAAAGAGGTAAATGCTGTTTTTACTGCTACCAAGTTTAGTGATCTTCAGTTTTCTAGAATGCGTTCTTCTGTCACAACACTTAAACAAGTCAAATGAATGTCTCTTTTTTAAGTGAACCTTTAGTTTACTAAATAAGTTTTCACAAATGAATTATAGAATTAACTTCACCACTTAAAAATGCCAGATACTTCATGTTAATGCACGTCCTGTCAACTATTGAACTTTTCATTCTTTTTATGAAAGACTTAACACTGCAAATATAGCCATCAGTAATTGATGTTCTGGTTGTTAGCCAGTGTAATGCTGGTTCTAGATTCTTGCCACAATTTACATGAACTTATGCTGCAGTGTTGAATCTTAACGTACCTTTGGAATTAGGACATGGTTACCTGCTGTTGATTGAATTATTCTTTCTGTAATTCTCTTTGATGGCTTTGATACAGAAAGATTATTTTTTTCTTAGATCGGAACAAAATGGAAAGATGTGGTCTCCAGGTGCATTCGGTGTCACTTTCAGCCATTGTTGCTATTTTATGCTAACCCAGATGGCACAGCTGTATCTCCAGAAGATGCTCCAAAGCAGATTATTCACTGGTCTCCAAACAAAGCAGTAGGAGGAAATGGGGAAGACTTAGGTAATTCATTTTTTTAATAATGATATAAACTATGAGGAATTATGAAACGAGGATTATAAGGAGGGGTAATGGATTAGCTGATTTGTTCTTAAATACTTTTATCAGTAATTATCTAAAGGGTCTCAAAAGAAAAAATATTAGTATACATACTTCATACTGGAACTGCCTGTTTTGTCTGATATGGGAATACAAATTGAGACGTGGATAAGGAGTGGATTTTTTTATGGAAGATTGGTCATTACTAAAGTTATGTGTAAAGTAGTTCTTTCAGAAGAAAATCTAGTATATTTGTATATGCAAATGTTCTTAAGCATGTATTGGTACATTTAAAAAACTGCTTAAAATATTATTAATTTAAAATCATCCATGCTGCTTAAAAAATGCTTTTTATAGCATTTTACCAGAGCTTAATACAAATACAGAGATATATTTGGAGTGTGTGTTACCATATGCCTATGCACGTGCACTTTTTCTAAACTTTAAATATAACATACAAGTAAAGTAAAAGACCAATTGAATTTGACATGTATCCTCTTTACATAATAAGTCGCAATAGGACATGCACTGCTTCAGGGAAGGAGTGGAGCCTATTCTACTGCAGCCTGCCATTATAAATATGGCAGGATACAAGATGTTACAAAACCTTACTGCCTAGCATATTGAACTGTGGTGGGTTGCTTGTTTCTTTTTGTTTTCTTAATCCTAAATTAAGAATTAGTTTTGAATTTACACATTGGAAGATTTAAATTAGGAAGCCTGTAATTCTAAAGATAGATATGTTGTTTGTTAGGGTTTGAGAAGCATTCTGCTCCTAAGTCAGACCAGTTGAAAGAGAATGGAATTGGAGACTCCGCTAGTCAAAGGAGTAATAAAAAACTTCAGCCAGATAATTCAGCCTTCAGCAGAAGCCACATTCAGGCTAGTGGCGGCAGAGGTCCAGGTATGTACCTCCCTCCCCCCCCCAACCCCAATATGTGGCTTATTATGAAATATTTACATTGGTGCCGTAACTACCCCTCATACTTCCTGTACTAAAGTGCTGCTTGAGGCCTGCATCCTTTTCTCCAACAACTTCATACCTTCCAGTCATATTGTCAGTTAAAAAGCTCATTAGAAAGTTGAAACCGATTTGATCTGGTAGAGCATGTGGCTCTGCAAGTCATTGGCTGTTTGGTGGAACACTGTTTCCCAACGGTATTGTGATGTGCGGTATTATTTTTAATCCTGTATATTAACTGATGTTTATGTTTGGGGGGAAAAATACTTTTTTATTATTATTATTTTTTTTAAAAGGCACCTTTAACCTATTTTACAATCTATTTTGTCAGTAAACCAGGCTTCCAAAACCAACCAACCAAAAATTATTTAAGCAGCAATACTGGGGAGTGACTGCTGTCTTATGTGTCTGTGCATTTGCTACAAACTTCCCATACTGGGAGAGATGTTGGCTTCTCTTACTTGAGAGATGTTTCCCTTCTGTCTTTCATTGTTGAATTGCTAAACCTTATCAAACTTCAGAATGCACATCTTGATAACTTTTTTTGATGAGGTGATGACCCAAAAGGGGAATTTGTTGTTCTTAAGCAGTGACTGCTGTTTTAGTAAAAATAGCACTTCACATTTAGACAAGATTAAACTTGGATTAATTTTGTAGTATAATTCATAAAAGTTGAGGTAAATAGTATGTGCTTTGAAAATAGCTTGAGTATTCAGTCTTAACAAGACACGCCTTTAAGACATGCCTGAGGTAATGCTGCTTTGGTTGCTTTCATTAGCGCTCTTTAGTGGACTGCTTGGAGATATCTGTATGCTCGTACATGTATGCTATACATCTTCTGTTTTCTTAAGAATCTGTGGTTTATAATTCATTAATCTTTTTAAGTAGTGTTAATGATAAAATATAAATGTTATTGTACATAAATACAATTGTGTATTTTGATCATGAGTAAGTTTTTATTAATGATAATTGGCAAAATATATATTTTTTGCAGCTAAGTTAGTTTACAATGATCAAAAGGACAGGCTAAAGGACATATCCAGAGAGTGTGCTCAGAAAGCTGCTGATATGAAAAACTTCTCATCTTTACGAAAAGATGCTGACAGAGGACCAAGAAAAGAGTCTGGGAGACAAAGAGGTACACTTTAAAAATATGACCAGAGAATCAATGGTTTAGACAGGTTTTAGCACCAAGATTTTTTTTCTTCTTTGTTTTTCAGTTTGCAGTGTTCTGAAACATGTACTGAATTTGAGATAATATAAGAAAAATATGAACTGTGATAATATTTGTTATATTATTTGTTGTATGTTAAATTATTTGTGAGAACTTTAATGCAGCTTTTTTTTTTCTCCCTCTTCCTTCTTACCAGATTTAACTGGGGAAGATCGTTCCAATTTTAAGTCAGGATCTCCTCCAGTTGGGAATGGACTTAGACAATGCACTGATCAGCGCATATACAGCAGCCAGGGAAGAGGACCGTATAAGCATGACAGTGTACCGCACCAAGCAAAGCTTTCTGTACCGGTGCTTGGAACAAATAAAACAGAAGCTTTTACAGCTGGGGAGAAACCGATGGTTAGGACCCGGACTGATGGTGTCACTGGCTATGATACAGACTGCAGTCAAGACTCTAGAGACAAAGGAAGTATCATCAGCAGCAGAAGCAGAAGTAAAGGCTGGAAACCCATGCGAGAGACGCTAAATGTAGACAGCATTTTCAGTGAGACTGAGAAGAAACAGCATAGCCCGAAGCACAAGGCAACTCCGAACAGTAAATCTAAACATGAAAAAGAACGGAGCTTTCACCATTGGCCGAAAGAGAACCAAATCCAGAAATGTTTAATGACTATATATGAAGATGAAATGAAACAGGATACAGGAAGTAGAAGCTCTTTGGATTCAGAGGGAAAAGGCAATGCTGAAAAAATCAAAGGCTTTGCAGAGAGAAAAATCCATGGTGATAACTGGCAGATCCAGAGAACAGAATCTGGTTATGAAAGCAGTGATCATATCAGCAATGGATCTGCAAATCCAGACTCTCCTGTTACTGAAGGAATCAATCCAGCTGAGGTCAAGAACGTTAAAGATGGCACTTCCTGCAGGTAATGCTAGTTCTCTTAAGAACTTCTATAGATTGTACAGAAAAATAAATTACTATGTTCGGGTGTTGTTCCATATACAATCAAGTAAGTATACTTCTGGAACTTTACGTCTTTGGGCTATGTATGTAGAAAACTAGCAATATATCTAGAAATATGAGTGCAAATATGAGTCTTATATTACCTTCACTCTGAGGCTTCAACAGTATTCAGTTCTGTTTGGAAGGTGCTGAGCCAGAGCTTTGAAGCCCTGCTGAGGGGCAGGGTGTGTTAATTTCAAATAATTGCTACAACTTTTTAATTACAGGGGTTTCAAGCTGTGGGTAACTTGCTACCTGCAATGGAATAGAACTGTCCGTACAAATCGTATCTGTAATAGTTGTATGGACAGGCCCCTACTGAAAAGATGGGAATGGCAGTAGATGACTCTTGTGTATTGTTTCTAGTCATTGTTCTGAAATTTAGATTTCTAGAACACCTAAGGTATATTGGTCATTTGATAATTGGTTGAGATGTTTGAAATCTTTGCTGAGAAGTGTAAAATTACTAAAACTGGCTTAAAAAAAAGAATGGTTAGTAGCCAAATTTTAGTGAACTTTCTAAGAATTGCAGTAACAAGTATGCTGTCCAGAGAGGTTTTGGAGTCTCCATCTGCAGAGATGCTCCTAACGCGGCTGAATGTGGTCCTGAGCAGTGCCTGTTCTGGCTGACCCTGCTTGAGCAGGGGGTTGGACTAGATGATCTCCTGAGCTCCCTTCCAACTTAAATGATTCTATGGTGCTGTGAGATAAAGTTGTCAACCTTCTGCATGCAGTTTTCAGCATTGTGTGTCTTAAACTGTATGTAGAAATTCATTCCTACTAGAATCTATATGTTCTTATTCTGAATTTTGTTTATATCCATAAAATGGAAAAGCACAGTTATTAGACCAAGCTTATTCACAAATGATTGCTAGATTTGAGCATGATTTGGATACGTGTTTTCATCTGTTTTTTTTTTCTTACTGGGGAAGGGAGTGGCAGGTGCAAAGAACGAAACTGCTCTGACTTCTCTAAGTAGAGATGCAAAATTTAAAATGTATTTCACAAAGCATGTAGAAAGTTATCAAAGCAAAATTTTAATTTAAAACATTCAGAATTCACCTTCTGGGTGAAATAAAATGTCTCTGATTATTTTGGTACTGCAAGAAAGCAAAAACAATCATTTGCTTAGTTCTCAGTTTCCTAGGGAATTATTTTATTTGGCATACAGAAGTTATAAATAAGGCCAAAAAAAATGGCCTTACCAAGACAGGACCAAAGGTTCATCTGGAGTTCTTTCAGTCTGCACCAGTAGCCAGCAGCAGGTGCTTATGGAGAGAGTAAAGAGGATAAAAATGGTGGTATTTGGGAGGTGTATTCTTCTGACCCTAGTGTACCTGGCTGTTTTATGGACTTTCCGAACGGGAGACTGAGACTGTGGTATCCACTTCCAATTAAAACACTTTTATTCCATGCTTTATCTGTTCACCACTCTCTCTGCTCCTTTACCTCCCAGCCAACTAAACAGAACTGTACCATGCAAAACCCTCATGGGCTTTATTTGAATAATGATATGAATAAATATGAATATTTGAATAATGATACAAATAAATGCATGTACAGCCCCTTTAAACCATGTTTTTAATTGTGGTGTCTACAGTTACCTTGAACAGTGATTTCTACAGTTTAACCATGTTTTTTTTATATGTCCTCCAGTAGGTAACTTAATGAGACGACCAAATATTCCTTGTATTTTTTTATGAGAGACTTTTATAAATGTAAATAACTTGAATCATTAGGAATCTGCTTACACTGTTGTTTAACCTTTTGTCAAAGAAAGAATATACGTTATCCAAATACACATGATTTCTTGGGACTTTCCAGTTTTATTGGGTGACCAATAAAACTTTAGACCAATAAAATCTTCCGAAAGATTTTATGTGATTGGTATTTAGAATTGACTGGCAGTACCAGTACCAGAATCCAAAGGAATTACTTGAATTATTTGACAAGGTGGAAAAAAAATGACTTTTGTTTTCCTGCCTTTTACGTTCCTTCTGCCTTTTTCTTTCACTGTTTTTCTTACTTTCCTGTCCTTTCAATAACAAGAGTCTTTTATAGCAAAGTTGTCACCATGTATCTTCTCTGCTTTACTTTGGGGGAAGGAAGGAAATAGCAGGGTGTTTGTCAGCTCCCTGTCAGGGTTGGTAAGGCACACTTTTTGCTTAACTAGAACAGCAAAAGTTAACAACTCTGCTGAATTTTCCACTTGCATCTGTGACTGTTATCTTCTGGTTTTCTTCCAGTTTGAGGAAAAAGTGAGAGACCAAGTGTCAATATCAGTTTTGTTGTTACAACAAAGTATGAATATAAAAACAATAAATAGCAAAATGTGAAACTAGGAAAACAGACAAGCTAGAATGTTAGCTAACAAATTTCACGTATTTAAAATGCTGAGAGATTTCTGCACTGAATTCAAGCTTCTCATAGATGCTGCTGCATAGGTGTTTCACTTTGAAATAATCAAGGCGTAACCTACTAGCACTGAAAATTTGTTTTGGACATGGGTGATAGTGATGATAAATAGGAATAGACTACCACGTTGGTAGTTTTCTTTTGCTGCACTAAGTGGTAATTATTGGGAAAAAAATCAAATAAATGGAATCATGTGACCAGTATCATCTATTCCTCTAGAAAAATGATATTCTAAACAGTTGTGCTTTCTCAGTGATCTCTGTTAGTATGCACTCTTTAAAAATTTTCTGAAGTTTTTATTTGCGGTGAGGAAAAAGTGCAGTTTGTATTCTTTTCTCACTAGTGACACATCTCTGTTAAGTTGTTGATAGCTTTGGAAATCAGCTCTTTATTAAGCAGACCGAGGTGATACTACATAACAAATTGTCTTGATTATTTCTGCATTGCATAGTGGACATCCTGCTCCTCTACAGTGGGGCTGGGATGAGAGGGCATGTGCAATCTTCAGAACAAACGGATACACCAGCCTCACAAACTGTATGTTTTTCAGCTGTCCGTGTTAAAGGATGCAGTTCATCCTAAATTCATCTGCGTCATTGCAGCCTATCATGCATGTTAGGTGTGTTAAAAGTATTCAAGTGCCACCTTCGCTATTTTATGTATCTTCTGTAAAGCGTTTTAGTCAAAAATGTGACAGTAATGATAACAAGCACCAAAGTTTCACACAGGCAAAATTTTTATGCTTGTATGCATTCAAGGAAGTAATGTTTGTGATCACATGGCAGGAGTTGAACCTTTCAAATTATGTGTGTGTTTATTTTACAGTGAGCAGAACCTGTCAACCAGAAAAGCTGAAAATGTGTTACATTCCGTATCCCAGCAGAACAGAAATTTTTACGGTAAGAATTTTAACTTGTATAAAGAATTAGAAGCTTTCTAGAAATAATTTACATATACCAAAATTGTAATACTAACATACTGATATCACATAAGAGATGGATAGATTTCTGTTTTTTTTATTTTATAATGTTGCTGCAAATTTGTCATGATATTTCATAAAAGTGAAAAATGTATAAAAGTTATCATTTTAATGGCAACACGTAATGTTGTCTGTACCTAGGTCAAGAAAATTTGCATGGAGTTGATGGCTGTTTTGTGCCAGTGTGTAACTGCTACTGGCTGGTGTAGGTTCCCTGTACAAGCACCAGAAACACAAGTTTTTACCAGTATTCATGATTTTTGGATGACATTATGCTGGCATATAAGGCATTCAGTGTAATTCATTTTCACTGCCTTTAATCAGTATTTTCTTTTTAATCCAATGCAAATGATTAAATGTGAATCTCATTTTCTTTTGCTTGTATTCTGCTTGAGAACGTATTTCTCCATTTAGTTTTTTTAGCAACTGTGCCCATCTCCCATGCCCCCTCTCGCCCCCCCCCGCCCCCAAAAAAAGTCAAAAGAAAATGCAGTTCTTTTGTTCATTCCCTGTGTTTTCCAAAAAAAAAAAACCATTTCCATGAGTGTTCTTAGTGGATACTAAGGAAGATTTTTTTTTAAATGTCTGGGTATGCTGTGGTACCATTTCTCTTTCTTCAAGATAAGAAGCAATATCAGGAAGAAACAACTTGTAATAAGGAAATCTACTTCCTTTTACATACTAATATGTCTGCTGGGTTTTTATAAATGCCGTGGCATATAAATATTATAGGTCAGCATGAGGCCAGCCAAAATCATTATCTACTGTTGCTGGAACAATGGAATAGTGCTTGTACAAAGAGGTGCAATAAATATTAAGACACTTCCCCAGGAAATGTTTGATTTTTTTTTTATAGATATCATACTACTTTTCAGAGAATTGTACACTACAGATTCTTCTAAGACTTAAATTTGAGAGAGGTGATGCATTCGCCACATCACTTTGTTATTGTTACTCCAATTAGTTTTTGGTTGTAAAAAGAGAACTAATTTGGTGTTTTTTCTTTTTTTTTCATTTTGACAAAAACAAAAGCCCTCAAACCCAATTTGGCATGGAATGCAAAGATCTAGTTTTGTATGATATTTTTTCTACTGTAGTTCTGTAGTATAACTGTTTTTTATCATTACCAGTGGAAGAAAGTATATAAACACTGGGGTAGCAAAAAAGGAAAAAAAGCCACTAGTGAAAATACAAAAAACGCTGTCAGAATGAGAAATAGTTGGGTTCAAACAATGTTTCAATTTATTGCTAAGTATTCTCTGGAGATTACTGTGTACTGTACTTGATTATATTTAAAACTTTGATCACGTTACAAATATTTCTTCAAAACTGTTACCTATTCCAAGTGATCCTCACAGTTATAAAACATAATTGTCATAAAGCATTGGTGTAAAATTCCCATCTTTTCAGTAATTCTGTTTCACTAATTTTTGAGTAGTTTTGTAACAAAACCATATGTAATTCTAAATTAAATGTGAAGTTTTCACGTGTGCGAGTTTTGGAAAACCACTTTTACTGTAAATGATAAATGGGCTGAAAAGAAATCTGAAGAATTTGATTATGTACATGGCCAAGGTTAAAGATTTAGACATAGGTTTCTTGCTTGTGTAAAAAGTGTCAGAACACCTTTAGGAAAAACAGTAGTAGTCATTTACAGGTACCAGTTTTATTGCCTTATATTATGGTTCCGAGTATTGTGACCACAACTAGAACTGGTAGGTAAACATTATATAGATTCCTAGAAAATGATACTTTAACAAGGAAATATCTAGTCCTTTCTGAGAGAGGAACAAAACATAGGAAATGTTTGTTAGCTGCTCCTGGCAACTTGAAAAAGTAACTTCTTGTCTCTTCTTGGGAAAATAACCATGAACTTTTAATTATGCCCACTGTTTGCGTAACTGTGCTTTGCCAGTTCCCGATTTTAACAGGAGCTGAATTAGGCTACTGTTCAGTGGTTCAGGAATTCTGTCCTTGACTTACAAAAATAAACTTATTGTTAGAGCATTTTAAAGATAGTAACGTATCACACAGTGGTTATGTAGATCAAATGGCTGCTTCTTTCACTACTTGTAAGCAGTAGATAACTTGCGCTAAAGCAAGTGTCCCACATGGCCAGCAATTAAACCTAGAAGCCGTATTTTCTAGATTTTATTTTTTTCAAAGTTCAGAGTACTTTTTGAACTATCCGTTCAGTCAAATAAAATGGTAATTCAAATGGGCTGAACGCTTTATGGAATCTTGTTTAAGATGCAATGATAAAAGCTACCTGTTCAGTGACTTCATTTAAATGATAATAAAAAAGATGTGCTCAGCATCAATGCCTTAAGTTAATAATTCGTTCCATTTGAAAAGAATTGCATTGCATTTGCAGAGTGGTGTTTTTAATATCGTAAATCCAGAGGTTTTTCTGTTAATAGTTGTTGAGCTCACTAGTATGAGACAATTTCAACCGAAATCTTGAATCATTCAGAAGCTCTTGTGAATATGGAAACAATCCCCAGGTTGCCTTTAATTCTTTGTGACTTCAGAAAACCATACTTCTGAAAAAGAAAACATATCATCCTAGGAAAAACATATATTTATAGTAATATTTAAAATGTGCTTCTAAGGGAAAATCCAGTTGTTAACCTTTCTGATGCAGTAAGTCTATATGACTATTTTGTTTGAAGAACTGAGTAGTGAATTGAAGCATACAGCTACTTACTTTCCTTACTGCAAATCAGAAACAAACAAATGTCTTTCTGGAGTGTCTATAAATGACAGATGAAAGACAAATAAAAACCCTCAGAACTAAATCCTAAACTGTAAAGGTTTCCAAATGCAGTCAAATAACCCTCAAAGGTTGAAATTTTAAGCACTCTCATTTCTGTTGTTCACTTTATGAATGTAAGAAGTTTGAAATTTAAAAGCAACGAAGCAAAGGTTAAGGTTCAGATTTTAAAACAAAGACCCAATAAACTTGATAGGAAGGGCAGATCATAATGAAGGGAGGATAACAGTTGATATTCTCTGGTAACAGTTGTTCCACTTCAAAACTTGCTTAAGCTCTCACATGTGCAAGTATTTAAAAAAAAAAAAAAGTAGAACTGTATTTTCATTTTGCCTGGATGTTAAAAACTAAGGAAAAAAAATGTGCTAAAAAGTATATAATAAAAGTTTTACAACTGCATGTTGCTCTAAAAGGAGAGTTTATTCAATAAAATGATTTTTTATATATTTTTAAAAATACAGTATTTTTAAAACAAATTATAATGTGTTTACCTTCTTTTCTGGGACTGTTTTTGTTCCACATTTCCAAAGCTTCCAGTAAGTTCATCTGTGATTTCAGCTGAACACAGAAAAAGTCTGTGTTCAGGGAGAAGAATTTACCACAGGACATTCTTATTGGCAACTTAAAAAAAATAAACCAATAAAAAACACTCATGAGGAAATCAAAACTACAGGAAACATGCAGCTAAAACATTAGTAAGAATTTGATTTTTTTTTTTTTAATGTACAGAAATTGGGCATTGCAGAATTGTGCAAATGTTCTGTATATGTAAATTAAGTCATTAGAGGAAAAAACTTTTGCTTTACTTGTTGGCTATAGAATGGGTGTTAGTCTTTTTACAAATCTAGATTGGCTATTCAGCTGTGAAAGCTGCTGTTGATAAATCTTTTAAGATTGGTTTGTATTTGAGAGACCAGAGCTACCTTTACTTATTGGTAAGCTGCTTAGAGGTTATGATAAGGTTGTCAGTCTGCAGCTGAGCACAGTGCTCATGTGTCCCATATTTGGGTTTGCAAAGAATCTGGAGCCAAAATTCCCTATAGAGCCTGTGCCTGGTTTTAACCTTGCATGGATCTCATGTCAGCAGAAGAGAAAATAACACGTCTATTTTTAAGTTAGCTGGAATTCTGAAGACAGATCACCTGGTATTGCTGAGCAGCTTTGGTTGAGTGTGCCATGGGCATGCTAAAGAAACAGTTTACTACCCTTTGCTGCCTCCTCCTGACAGATTTATGATACTGCCTTTTGGAAGGACTTGACGTGCTAAATTCCCTCAGAGTTTGGCTTGGAATGCACTTCACATCAGTCGGGTTTTGGAATTAAAGAGCAGTTGTATGGTCAATTTGTATGTGATTTTTAAGTAGGAATGCTCTTGTATAAAAACCTGTATATTCAAAGACTTAAAGCTAAAAACATTAGCTACAGACACAGTTAATCTAGAAAATTAAATTGACTAATTTATTCCTAGACTGTATGCTGAAGACGGGTCTATGATTAAATACTGAACTGAAAATGATTCACAGGAATTAATGTGACAGAGCCTTTGCTTTTCGCAGTAAAGTGATTTACAGTTCATTAAAATCTGTAGCAGAATGAAATGTTTTCTATTTGATTACCTCAGTGTTAGTTATCTCTGATGTCATGGCCTGCTGGAGAAGTTTCGAACTTTCTTTCAGGTTAGTCACTTGACCCTTGCCAGTGTCACAAGGGCTCATTCAGTAACCATGTTTTCACATAAGTGTTCTTTCTAGGGTTGTGGTACTGTTTACCATGCTGGAATAGCAAGAATTTTTTTTAGTTTCAAGGCTCGAAGGAAAGCTGTATTGAAGGCTTTGTCTCTTCAGGTATATGCCTTTTTAGCCTCTACAACCTGTGTCTTTGTCAAAGATTTAACTTCTTTAATCTTTTATCTGCTAAAAGATAGGGCACATACTGACCCTTGAAGTAAATCTCCAGCATTGCCCCAAAGTTTTTAGTTTAGTTCTTCTCTGTTGGGTTTTTGACTCAAGTCAAAAATGAGTTCATGAGTCAAAAGAATGCTTCCAAGGCTTTAAAACTGGGGAAAATAAAACATGCAAATAATATATTAAAAAAAAAAAAAACTTAGTAAGATTACATCAGTTAAGAATAGGTACCAAATTTTTATAGCTTTTGCTGATAAAAAGAGGACAGCCTATGTTAGCTAATTTCTGACAGGGTAAATTAGTACTGCCTGCTGAATCAGATCATTCCACTGGAATTCAGGCAGTGTAGGCTGCCTTTTGTGAAGTACATTGCCATTTTTTCTGAAATAAGCAAAGTAGTTGTATGGATATAGTCCATACATTTACAAAATACAACTTTTGATTGACTGCAGAGCAGGTGACTGGTTATAATGGACCAATTATTGCATTAGGAAGACTTACAGTAACTATCTTCCAACAGAAAGACCATTGCTTGTCACTTGCCAAGAGTGTGTTTTCTTCTGCGTGGTGTCAACATGGATTCTTCAATGCTTCTTTTATTCACTGTTAACTAGGAGCTGCTTTGTTCAGAAATTGTGTATTTTTAGAGAAAAATTCTTTGCTTTTGTCTGTGAATAGAAGGAGCTTCTTAGAGTGTGTGTAGTACTGCTGGCCCGAGCACTCTTACGTTGTGTGCTTAGGGCATGTGAGTGATAATGCTCTCTGTCTGCTTCATATCTCTGCAAACTGTACAGTTATTGTAGGAGAAGTAACAGTTCTAGCATTTTTTAAATGTTTCAAGGATGCATAATGCATTTCTCAAACAAAGAAACAAAACACAAGCAAAACCCCACTCTTACAGTATACATTCTGATTTGTTAATAAGTCATGTGAAAATTCAAAAGTAGTAATATATTATTACAAAATTTATTTTGGATATCTGAATAAAGGTGCTTTCATTAAAAACTATTTTTGAAAAATGTATTTGTAATTAGATTAAATGAATTTTGAAAACATCTCTATAGGATTGTGAACAAAATTGTGATAATTACCTCTTTTCTGGCAACATTTAAAAAAGAGAGAGAACATTTCCTTCAGATTACTGTGGATGAATATAAGATGTGATCTTCTGTGAAGAATTTTTTCCAAAAATGTTATTTTGACTTCTGTCAGATCTTGACAAGAATTAAATTTCTTGTTTTGTTGTGTTTTGTTTGTGTATAACCTCTAAGAAATCACAAAGGAGTTGGACTGTATTTCTGCTTATTTTAAAATATTTTTCCACCCCCAGACTTGAGGAAGGACCCCATCAGTTCAGAAGCTAACTACAAACCTCACGTTAATTTCCCAACAGAATTACATTTGCAGGTGCCCAGTCCTCCAGTAAAGAGGTAACTAATACTAGTATTAATTTACTATGTAGTATTATTTAAAAAAAAAAAAAAATCTGTAATGTGATAGTAATCAATATTAAGTATTTTTAAAGTATAATTAAAGAAGTTAAGGTATTAAAACTTTTTGACAGAAAATGCCTCTTGCATTTTATGTAATTTATAAGGATAAAAGCTTTGCTCTTGGAAAAAAAATGAGTTTCTGTTATTTAGTGGATGGAACCAAATTTATGTAGTTTAAGCCATCTTACTGGAGCAATGGGTTTTAATATTTTTGTTTTGAAATTGTATTATATAACAAGTATTGGTTAACCAATTTTGTGGTTAATGCAATAACCAGGAAGGGGGTATTGTCTGTTTAGAAGCTGCTGCAGTATACCTGTTGTTTCTGATTTGAACTGTAAGTGCTCAGAACCTCTTGAAAATCAAGAATCAAAATGCAAGTTTAGCTCCCCGAAGTAACACCTAGCATTTGAAAAATGGAATTATAAGCCCAAATCACAAGGATGCTTAGAAGAAAACCAAATTCATACTTGATACAGTCCTGTATCTTGAAGGAATTTCTTTATTATGACTCTTTCAATCTCCCACAAAGTTTTCTGGGGACAGTGTACCTTTCAAATGAAAGAAGCTTGGAGTGATTTAATGCAACTTTTAATTAAATGGCTTATGTCAGCTCAAGAATACCTAGGCAGTGTTACCAGGGCTGTCACTGTAAAAGTTGCTTGCATCATTTGCCATTGTTACCCTGGCTTTAATGGATACTTATGTCCTCTTTGTTTTTGTGTTTTAGAGCTGAAATGCCTGAGAGTAATAGGAAACTTTTCCCATCATCAACTCTACAGCCAGTTCTTAAAGAGGTGGTGAAGTCAGAAAGTAGGAACAAGGCAAACGAACCGAATTCTTCAGAGTGGCTTAATCCAGACAGGTTTGAGAAGATGAATGTATCAGTATATTGTGCTGATGGCATACCCCACCCTTATACAGAAAACGTCTGTGGAAGGAAGCCAGTCAACAATGATTTTCACTCCTCGTCCCATCCGCAGCCTCTTCATGCAAGAATGTTTGTTCCCAAGATGGGGTTTTTGGCTTCTGTGCCACAGAACCCACTGGAAAGGCCCGTTGTGCTGCCCCCTCCCTGTGAGCATGCCGGGCACCCAGTCCGCAGGGCGGATGCTCTTTGGGTGCCAGAAGCAGTTTACCAAAATCTTCCTCCCCCTTTACCTCCAAAGAAATATGCTCTGAATGTTTTGCCAGGATCAGAAAGTAATTCAGCAGCTGATGTAAAACTGACAGAAGCGTTGCAAAATAACCCATTAAGGCAAGCAGGTACACCTTTAAAGTCGGCATCAGAAGCAAATGTATTTACAAACGAACAAAGGCTCAAAGAGCCATTTCAAGGGAATGAGTTGTTTGTTCATAAACCGGATTCTCCACCTAGCTTATCAGTTAATGACTTTTGGACAGTGTCTGAGAACTTCTTAAAGAAAGGATCTCGTCATATGGGACCAAGTGCTGGCTATGTGGATGGCAATGACAGCGTATCCCTAACAACTTATTTTTCAGTAGACAGTTGTATGACTGACACATACAGGATGAAATATCATCAGAGACCCAAGCTGTATTTTACTGACAGTGGAAGCTTTCACAAAGAAAAGCATCCATCACCAGCTGGAGTAGAACTGAATGCTCCCTACCATGCTACTCATGAGCCCAGGCATCCTACATCCGAGCAAAGGTACAAGGCAAATGTAGAAGGCATACATTGCAGTAGATAGAGCTAAAAAAAATAAAAATAAAAATCTGGATCTGACTGTTGCATTTCACATAGTCTGTAAATGGGCACAAGCCTTGAATCTCTGTGTGTAAGTTGGTACCCAGTTGGCTGTACTTTGCCTAGGGGTTATGACTCTGTAAATGAATATGCAAATAGGAGGTGAGCAGAGGAGAAGAGGTGCTAAACTTCCGGTTCTTTGATTTATTACTGTAGTTGCCTTAATGCTTACCACTGTTACTTGTCTCATCTTCTACAGTTTAGGTTGAAAATGGTCCCTCTAGGTGTATGCATCTTACAGCAATGGGATCAACTAGATGTTACTGATTTATTTTTTTTTTTAAGATTTAAATAGTTGCAGTTTAAAAAGTGTTCCTTCAGACTGTGGTCACTACATACTTAAACAAACAAAAGTGGTAAACGTATTACCATATATAATGCAGTAAATACAACGGAGCAGTATTTTCCTGATAGATAGCAGGAGGTTGTTTCTTCAGCTGACTTCTCTGAGAGTCTGTGCTTTCGCAAACCTTCAAGTGTCTTTAATACAAGTTTATCCAGAGATTTTCTAACTTATTTAAAAGCCTTAAGGATAATTCTTTACAAACCGTTTTGTTTTGCAAGTGCTAGGTAAGATTTTTAAAGGGAATTCAAGTAAATGGCAGTAATGTTATCCTATTAATATACCTGCTCTGTTTGTACACACTTTTAAACTTACACATTTATGAGATTTGTTCACCCTATAAGCTATATACTTTAACTTAGTCAAATTAAGTTTAACCACATAAGCTACAAACTGGTATAGGAAAATAGGATGCTAATTTTAAAATATGGATGTATTATATAGCTGTCAAATATGCATTTTGGTAAGGTTTTAGAATTACGGAATCATAAAACAGCCCAGCTTGGAAGGGACCTTTGAAAGATAATCAGGTCCAACGTTTCTTGTGAAAAGGCAGCTTAGATAGGATTATCTAGCATCCTGTCCCATTGAACCTTGAAAACTTTCTATTATTGGAGGCTTTCAGGATGTGATTGTACAGGGTGCTAGATAAGTGTGTCCCTATGGAGGTTGTTCCAGTGATTGATTGTTCTCACTGTTAATAAAAAAAAAAAAATAAAAAAAATCTTAGATCAAGATGAAGTCTTTCCTGGTGCAACTTGTTACCCATTGCCCCTTGTCTTCTCTATGTGGCTCCTTGTGGAGAGTGAGCCTCCATCCTGTCTGTAGCCTCTCTAAGTACTTTAGGCATATTTGCTGTTTATGTTCTATTCTGATTTATTCTACAGTTGCACACAAAGTCAGTGTTGCTATTTATTGAACTTCCTATCTTTTCAGCTTGACATTTTAAGCAATGTTTAACAGGGATCAGACATAATTTTACCGACAGTTTTTTCCCTCTTCGGAACAGTTCTACAAATGGCTAAGTACTGTAATAGCAGGTAAGTCTGACTGAACCTGCAGCCATTTAGACTAAGGTGGCATGAGAAGAAGAGGTTCCTCTTTTTCTCTGTTCTGGCACTCTGCCCTGCTGTTTTGGCAGGTCTGGCATTTACAGTGTCTTTTGCTAACCTGACTTACTTCAGAAATAAAGCAGATTTATTTGGCATTTATTTGGTTAGGAAGTTAAATCAGTGCACGGAAGTATTAAGTGACTGCTGGGGCAAAGCACGTGGACCAGTGAGGATGGGGGAAAAAAGAAAGGTGAACAGGATTTTACCCTCCTGGCAACCCTGAGCGTTAGAAATGACCTCCTGCGTCTTGTGGTATCAGAAGCATCGGCTTAGGGTTCTGTTCCAGTCTGTTGTAACACTGCACAATGTGTAATTTAGAATTAATGTCAGGAAGTCCTGACACAATCTGGAAAAGCTGAACCTTTTAATTATTTGTGTTACTGTTAACTTAAAATTGGGGTGGTGCTGACGACATCTAAACGTAAATGCCTTTTAGTTAAGAAAATAATGCAAGCAGGCTAAAAATGCATGGTAAACACACTTGATTGTGCTTGCACTGTTAGTCAGAGAGGCTTTTTTAATGTTCATAAAACTTATGCGAGTTTTAGTGCTTCAACAAAATGTTGAAAACTGTTTAGCGTGATTAACCAAGTTACACATTTGGTTATTCTTTAAGGTCAGTGTTTTAAACTACTTGTAACTTATAGTATAAAACTGGAACAGGAGGTATGCAACAAACCAGGTATCTTAGATTAATCTTATTTTTGTCTTCTTGATCAAAATTTATTTCAGCACTTGGAGAAAGAAAGAATTCTAGAGTTTATAGTGCAAAGAATTATGCATGTTTAGGTATGGTTGCTGGAAAACAGCAACTTGAAATTATCCTTTTGTAAGCAAATCAGTGGAATAGAGGAAAAAAGCCTTGAACATGTAAGAACTTGGAAGATTCCTTATTGTAGTATTTTTGAAAGATTTCAAAACTTGTAAATTAATCTTTTCTAGTGTACCTACAGCCATGTTACATAATATACATAGCCAGTTAAGTAAAACTGTCTTCTAATACTTGTGTAAAAAACAAAGATTATGGAATTTGTAAATAATGTATAATTTGTAAAAAGTGTTTGCAAAAATCTTGTATTTGAAATGACAGTATTTTTATGTATAAATAGCACAGCAACAACTGTGAATAATAACAGCTATTTTTAAACATGCATAACAATGTTCATACTTCTGTACAAAAAGCAATATGAATGCCTATTACTGATGCCAATGAACTTGGTTTCCAGTAAGCACAACTGGTAAACTTATTTTTAAAGTAGCTGCAGTAATTTAGATGTACTTCTGTCTTCTTGCTTTGCTTGAAACAATCTTACCAGACAACTTCTTAGGTGACCCATGTTTACCAGGTATTTAATAGTAAACAGACAGCTAATTCAGGCACCTTTGTTTTTATATTTGACTCTGCACTCCTTGTATGTATGTAATATTTGCTAATGAATATGTGACAACTTGTTTTGACTTACCTAGGGTGCCTATTTATTTTTTTATAAATGTCCCCTTCTGGCTATAGATTTGTATAAGAGCCTAGATGATTTTTGTAACAGTAAATACATTAACAAGTCTTGTAATTAATATATTTTTCAGTCTTTAGAATTATTTTCTTGCAATGTTCTGCTTGTTCAAACTATCAGATTAAAAACTTAAAATGCCTTTGTCTCTGTTCTTTCTGTATGCCACACACAAACCAAAACCCAAACCCACACCAAGACCCCCATACCCTGGCTTTCCAGAACCACATTTTTAAACGATGACGGTTAATACTAATGCTTGTAAGCTTTGAAAAGAAGGTGGTTGTTATCATATTTGAAGTAAAATTCATTTTGTTAAATACTGTCTTGTTAATAAGCTATTTAGCTTTCTAAATACCTATGAAATGCATAAATCAATTTTAATACCATAATTCCATAGATTTGGTGACAACTGCTTGATTAGTTATACTTTATAGCGCTACTCTGTTAGGGGGAAGTGAAGTGAAGTGGAGTTTGCTTTTATATGTATATTTAGGTACTCCAGGGGTGTATGAAATAGCTTGAGCTCAAAGCATCACAAGCCTGTACTTTGACAGCTTTGTTTCCTGAGATAGGTAAAACCCTGTCTTTCAGACCTGGCTGAAGGGAAAAAAATAAATCACTACAGAATAGCTTGAGATTTCTTTTAACCTTCTAAAGTCGATTCAGTCAACATTTTTTCTCAAGTCTGCCTTACAAAAGAGAAATGGAACATTACAGGGATTACAGTGCTTCCTTAGTAGGAAAGTAGGAAGTAGTTCCCTTGAGATTTCACTGTGAAATCATGTTGGGGGAAAAAACAGTAGCGAACTTGTCTCTTTAATAGGCTCATTTGAAATAAAAGTTAAAAAACAATTTTCCTCTGTGTGAGAATGCAATCATCGTTCAGCTTTTTTCTAGCCCGAATCAGGAATGCTGAAACCACTTGTTCATAGGTACTACCAACCCATGTCATAAATATTAGCAGATACAGGTATAAAGCTTTAAGCTCCCTTCTGAACACACAAACCTGATATATAATTGAAGCTACTGTCAACTGAAGAATTGTTTACGAATAAAAAAAAAAGAAAAAAAATGTGTACCCACTTCCATGACCTGAAACCTATTTAACCTGATAGCAGCCTCTTCTCAATGTGTTAGAGGATGCTGGAATCCTTGAGTCTCTGAAGTCCAGTTATATTTTGTATTTATTCCTGGGAAAAAAAATATATATACTTCTCACAATTAAGGGTATTTACAAGGGAAAAATACACAAGGCAACTGAACTGCTTCCACCCATAGTTAAAGACTTTCTTTCTCAAAACCTGATTATCTGGTAAAAATCTTACTCTGTGTACTCAGCTTCCTTTTCTTTCTCCTGAGCACATGAGATATTCCTTAACGTAACATTGTTTTGAAGGCCTCGTTATAGTCAGAGACACCAAATTTTGATGGGGCACGTGGAAGTTGAAGGGCTGGTACTATTTACAGCTGCTCACAGACGTAGGGAGGCGCGTACTTCACATGTAACCTGCCTAGGAAGGCTCTTCTCGTAAGCTCCCTCCTTCACTGTTCATAGCAAGGTGCTCAGAACTGACTCAGTCAGTGGGTGCTCAGACAGCACCCACTGCTACCCGCTGCCACGTTCCAGAAAGCTCAGAAACTGCTGAAGCACGAATCTCCTACACGCTGTGGTACAAAGAGAGAATGGTACAACAGGCAAACAGGGGTAACAACATACTAGCACGCTCAACTTCTCCAAAGTACAACAGCAGAGGTATGTTTCGTCTTTCAAGCAATAAGGCCCGAGTTACAATTCCCGTCTCTGTGTGAGCTGCGTTTTATTGTCAATATCGTCTGTCCTCTCGGTCGCTTTTTTACAAAGAATACACATTTTCACGTATGCATCATAAATATTCAGGCACAAACGGCCAAGGCGCAGCCGAGCCGTCCCGCGGACTCCGAAGGCACAGCGCGGGGCAGGGCGGGCGCGGCTCCCGCCTCAGGCGGAGGTCCCCAGGTGCGAGCGGCGGCGTCCCCACGGCCGCCTCCTGCCGGGCGGGTCCCGCTGCTCTCCGTGAGGCGCCGAGCGCCGGGGCCGCGGCCCTGCGGGGCACAGAGACGCCGGGTCAGGGGCTCCCCGCGGCACGGGCTCGGCTCAGCACCCCCGGCCCGCCCCGCGGCCCCCCCGACCTCAGGGCAGCAGGTAGATGAGCACGAAGAGCGCCAGGTCGAAGAGGACGAAGAGCCACAGGTCCAGCCAGTACGACTGCCCCGACAGCGCCGGCGCCGGCACCGCCGTCGCGTCCCGCTCCGCCTCCCTCTCCGCCTGCTCCCGGCGCCGCGACACCGCCGCCGCCGCCGCCATCTTGTCGCGCCGCTCCGGGAAGGGCCGGGGGCGGTGCCCAGCGCGCAGGCGCCTGCAGCCCTTCCGCGTGCGGAGCCAATGGGAAGCGAGCGCACGTCCCCGCCGCCACGCCCCCGCGCGGCCACACCCGAGGGATGGGCTGGCGCGTCACGTGACGGGGGGTGGTGACCGTTGGTGGCGGTTGGTGACCGTTGGTGGCCGTTGGCAGGGAGCTCCCGCGGCGGGAGCCTCCGTCAGCCCGTGGCGGGCACTTCTGCCAAAGTACCAGGGCTGCTCCGGTCAGTCTGCACAGGGACTTGTGTGGAAATAAACATTCCCCACTTGCTGGGTCAGCTTCGTGGAGGGCGGGTGGCTTGCTGGAGCAAACTGAAGGCTCCTCTAGGAAATCTTGGTGGGAAGATACCCAGCGAAACTGGAAGTTGTTTTAAGATACGTGCTTGGAAGCTGGTTGCAGCTTGTACGCCTTAAACCATCGTGGAGAAATTCATGCACACTGGGGGCTTTACACAGCATGCAACTGCATAAAAAAATTCAAAGAAACGAAGCTGCACAGCCTGTACTGCCATCTGACAAACATGCCAATTCACTCGGAGTTGGAAGGAGTGCAATTTTTTTCATTTTGTCTAGAAGAGTAACTAGAAATTAGTGATTATACTAAACAAAAGCATCTTCATTGGAGCTATTAACCACTTTTAGCCTGCATCAAGAGTAAAAGCAATGCTATGTGCAGAATACAGTAGTCGATCCTACCTCAGGTATTAGAGACTGAATCTTACTGTTTTTTCCTTATTTTTCAAGTACAGCTGCCACCTGCATCTGTCTGAAGTATATGAGGTTGTTGAACACTTTTAAACTTATATCTTCAGGTTGCTTCTCACACCCTTCCTTCCTATCAATGTACCATTCAGTTAATGGCCTTGTATGTAATCTAGAATTTGCTAAAATAATTTCTCAAATACTTAAAAAAATACCCCCCACAACAACAACAAAACAAAAACAAACAAACAAAAACCCTACCTAGTAATTATCCTGTACTTTTGTTTAGCTTTTCGTACATTTGCTCTCCAATCTTACATCTCTTACAATCAATATTGGGGACTGGAGAAAATCCGAATTGTTTTGACGAAGGATGGTGCTCCCTAATCTGAAATCGAATCCAGTTGGCGTCATGAGAGCCTTTTGCCATTAGAGGGAGCTCTGAGACCCTTAAGACTACAAAAGCATAGGCTGGAGAGGCTTTAGCTGTAGAAATACCTGAAGAAAGAACATTCTCTTTTCTACCCAGCAAAAAAACAGCCAAGAGAGCCAAGAAAACAGTGGAATAATTTTCGAGAGGAATTAGAAAACAAACAAACAAACAAGCAAAGAATTAGAAGTGTAAATGTGCCCGTTAAGAAATGATATTTGAAACCAGGAGCTCCAGCAGCATATGAATAAGCAGACGGCAGAAGGCTATTCAGCTGCTTCCCATCCTCAGGCAATTGTGTGCTGACGTGCTGTAAGAGACTACAGCTGCACTCGTGCTGTGGGTTAGAGCTCGGGGCTGTCCTCAGGTCCCCGTGGAGGTATAACCTTTTAGCTAGGCCCTTGCGTGGATCAGCCTTTTTCTCACTGTGACAGCAGAAGGAGGAAGGTGTAAAGAGCTCAGAAACAAGCAGAGAGTCCTGGGGCATGTTTGCTGCAGGACAGAAGTGTCCGCAGCACCCAGGTGTGTTCTGCTGCTGTGTCAGTGACCACGCAGGGCTGGAAGAAGGTGCCCTTCAGACACGGGGACAAGGACTGGATTGCCACTGGGAGGCTTAGTTATGGGGACACAGCAGATCTAGACTAAAGCTGGCCCTCAAGAGACATTTTTATTGCCAACCCTAGGAAATAGTGCGACTCGAGGGAGTTGAGTCTGGGGTGAAATCAGCAGTTACAGACTGAGTGATGTGAGCAGAACGTGGTACACGTATTTGTCACCCATCAGAAGCACCAGTACTTACTTGAAGCCAGCTTTGTCTGAAATCATTCTTTATCGTGGTAAGATACCTTGAATATTTTTATTCATGTCCTGAAAAAAAGTTTCTGACATTCTTCCTGACACAGAATGATTTTGAGCCCTAATGTATTGGAACAATTCCAAATCTGTATGTTTTAAAAGCATGTCCACACTTTAAAAAACAAATATAGTGAAACTGCTTTATGTGAGATATCTGTATATCATCAGCAAGTGCTTGATATTACTCCTATTGATATCAGCAAGGCATCAGAGATATCATTTGAACCATCAAAGTGAGAGGTGTTATCTGACCATATTTTTATTTATTGTGCATTTATATTTACATATAAGAGTTTTCGAGACTTGGGGGTTCCCAGGTTTCTTGTAAGTTTTACCATCCTTATTACACAATTCTCAGTACACAGAGAAACCTTTAATCAATATAAATATAATGGTAAGGAAACTAAGTCACCATTTAAAAACCAGTGCAAAAATATTTAGGTTCTGATTATAGAATATAATTTTGCCAGCCTTTTACAGTCAGGTAGGACTTCATACAAATAACACTTTAGCATTTGTTTCAAATTGTAATAGAATTTTGTTTATTCAAGGCAAAACACTAAATGTAAACAAACGTTTTCAGTAGCAGTAAGTGATCACAACTTTTTAGGTGCTGTGAGGGGATAAAAGGAAAAACAACAGGGTATATGTAGAAAAATGGCCTTTTATCATTGGATTTCAGTTCTAGTGCTGTTCTGGGTGAAGAATTTAGCACTTTTTGAAGAATCTCTTGGCTTCAACTCCTTCATACACATAGGTCTGTTCAGAAATTAAGAAGAAAAATCAGTGACTGCTTTCATAAAATCTCATTTCACAGATTCTATTGAGAAACAGCAAAGGCAGTTTAATTAATTGTGGGGCCTACAGGACCTCGTAAGGGCTCTGAGGAAAGGAACGTAAGGAAAGCAGCCTATTGACAATAGCCATAAATTCCCCATGCAAACATTTGAACAATTTTTGGAGGCTTAAAACAAAACAAAACAAACAAACAAAAAAACACCAAGGTGTTGAAGAGCTGTATTCCCAATAAAATTTCTAAACAAGTGCCTTTTTTTTTTTTTTTTTTTTAGAAATGTGGAATTTTAGACTGTATGATTTTGGTCTCAGATCTCACACCTGGTTATTTATTTTTAAGAAGTTTGTGTCCAGCTAGTGGAAGGGATCCTGAAACATTGTGATTCACTTCAGTCTCTGGCTTTACTGCAGATCAGTGAGGCATTTCCCATTTGTCTCGAGCTTCCCCTTCCGTCGTTTGAAAAGGGCATTTATCAGGCACTTGAGTACATTATCCTGTATGAGCTCCTGCAGTAACGCTTTTAGAAGTCAGAAAAGGGCCCTCACACTAAAGTAGGTATATGTATACTTATATATATACCGTATATATACTATGTACGCTATATATGTAGTATGTATGTACCTTCTATATATAGCTTGTATTCAGAGATGTCAGAATGTGTTGATAAGATACAGTTTACATGGGTAGGAAAAAAAACACGTATTTTAAAGTTTTATTTTATAGTTTTAAATTTTAATATATTACTAGACTTGAGGATTTTAACTGAAGATAAATTAGGTTACTTGGCTTGAAGAAAATACTTTCTACTGTCGAAACAGCTCTGAACATGAGCTTATTTTCAGGTTGTTATGTGTTTAAGTTGCACATAAGTGACTGCTTAACTCACCTGAACGAGCTCATCACCGACGATTTCTCTGTATGCTGTGAGTGCCTTTCCATTATCTTTTCTTGTAAATGTTCCTACAAGTTTGTTTCCTTCCATATTCCAAGAACCCTATGATGGGAAATATATATATATATTACAATAAACACAGCATTCTGTGTTTATTTTGATTTGATTTATATATATCTGATATCTGATTTGATTTAAAGACTGCAGGAGTGCTTTAAGGTGAGCAGAGATTAAAACAGTATAATCAAGTTTTTATGACATAGTTGGACAGGCTATAAAAATGAAATATTAATAAAACTAATAGTTTATTTAATTCCCTATTTGTCAAACTAAATTTTTTTAGTGCTTAGTTGATTTTACCTTTTCTCTGTATAGTTAATTTCTTACAATACCCTCACTACACTCTAGGTGGTGTACTTGAGTATTATAAAATACGAAATTGCACGTGCCTGGGTTCCTGCATGTGAAGATTGCTGGATACTCTACTTTTGGGGCACTGTACAGAACACTGAGCTTCCTGTTACAGTGTTAAGCCATTAATAGTTAAGACTAACTTGTGATCTTGTATATGTGCTGCAGGCATTCCTGGACAGTCAGACTTTAAAAGTCAAATTTAAATTAGAACCTAGGAAAACAGGTCATTAATCCTGAAATTGTACTTCAGAAAGTTGTTACTATATAATAAATATATAATCATATAAAAAGTATCTTACAGTAAGTTCAGTCCCATCTGCCAGACTGTATTCAAAGCTGACTCCCAGAGTGAATTCAATATCAATGGTACGGAAGTTGCTTGATTCTTTGACAAGAAATTTGTTTCCGTCTTGTTGAATAGTGATCTTCAGATTATCATGGGCTCCTAACTTCCTTTTCATAATGTTAACACCTGGAAAAATCAATTAACATAAATCAGGAAAAAAAAAACACAAAAGAGAACATCATATTTGTATCTTTGTCGTGACATTTATGTGGTCAGCTGAGCTTAGCCCAGCATTCTGACCCAGATTTTTATTCTTCTCCACCTTTTACTGAGGCAGCGTTCAGTAGTACAGATATAATACAAACCACTAGCCAACTGGAATAGTTGTTTATATCCATATTACAGGCAATTTGTACAAGCTTAAAGTAAGCATCCACATGTTAAAATGACTTGAATCATGCGTGTTCTGTAAAATTGAAGATAAATGGTTTCCTTCCTCCCTAATTTTTAAACCAGTTTTATGTTATCAAAATAATATTCCTGGTATAGAATTCTGTTTAGAGTTTATCATTCAAATTCTCTGAGCATTTTTCACGAATGTAATCTTAGAAGTCCTAGAGATTGTTCTGCTGAAATAACTCTACTGGAATTAGCTGGATTGTTTAAGATAATGTAATTAAAATCAGAATCTTTTTCTACCTCTCTGTAGAATCTTTTCCCCTCTCTATAGAATCTTTTGGAAATAAATGCAGGACAGTGTACTAGGACAGAGTAGCAAACAGCAAAAGACAAGTTAGCCAGAAGGTAGTGCACCGAAAGCTTGAGTTTGGAGTCAGCCATAGCAATATCAAGCATTTAGAAGGCATTGGAAAAGTAAGGCTTACCCATGGTCTCCATGAATTTTTCATAATTTTCATTTCTGTCTATTTTCCAAGCACCATTAAATGCCATCTTTCTGTCTGTAGGAGGACTTCCGTGAAGTAGCCGAGCTTTGCAAAGAGAATTTATAAACTGGCTTATCATGAAAGCAATTTACATGATGATGTGGCTGGCTAAAGCTCAACTGTTGCGCTGATCTTGTCAGGGAGAGGTTTACTGTAGTTTAATCAAATTTTCAAATCGTGACCAGACTGCTTGCTGAATCTCTCCCTTATTGCCCAAAATGATGGTAATATCTTTATTATACTTCTTTATAAACAATCATTAATCCATTCATTTTTTTTTCATCTTATTTGACTTGTAGTAAAAATTGTTTATCTAGTGAAAGTAATGATTAGGCTAAGAAAGTTTACTGACATTTTCTCTCTCTGGTGTATAGAACATCACGCTTGAGGGAGAGTCTCTATACAGCTGGAGAAACTCTGTTTACCCAACAAACCAAACACAAATCTCTACCTTGTCTATTGGCAGAAGTCTGTTCTACTCTACATAATAAACATTGGGTGGAGAATTTACTGAGTGTCTGCAGTTTCAGAAAACTATTCACTTTCTTCTTGTCTAGTGCTGAGCTATGAAAATTGTGATGATATTCTGTATTCATGTGCTCACTCAGTTTAAATTCTGAGCAGTTTCTAAAGATTGTCTATATTATAACATGCTCAGTGAATGCTATGTGTTTTACCCATTCCTACACCAGAAAAAGATGCCACAAAGTGAATATACCTGATGTGGTTGATTTCCATAGGTCCCAGGTTTTGTCTGTTTAGGAATAATGCTGAACTTGAGCCTACCCTTACCTAGCTGCTTCTTCCCCACACAATAGCTCTTCTTAAAACCGAGCAAGTTTGCCTGTACCAAATCTGTCTGTGGCAAATTTAGGATTATAATTACGCTGTTCTTATGGATGGCATTAGCTTTACTGTCTATTAGCTTCAAAACGTAAATCCTGAATGCTGAACTGAATTTTGCTTAGCACACAGGTGATGGGGTTGTGCTCTGCTTAATGAATTTTAAGAGCCCCATGTTATCATAATCTTGTCCACCTGTGGATTCCAGACTGCAGCAAGAGGTTTTACTGAGGTGCAACCCAGTGATACTTGCTAGTTACCAGAACACTGTGTTTTTTCCCTCCAGTCAGCTTCATTTTGAAACCAATGCTAATGTCATATGCCAAATGCATGGTTCCTGGGAGGTTGCTGTACCCCCAGGGGTTCTGCATCTGGGGGAGAGCAGAAACCCCCAGACATACCCCTTTTCTGCATGAGAAGGTTTACCCACAAGTGGCAAGGATTGGGGTGGTGGACATGGGTCCTCTTCAGGCTGCAGCTTGTCCACTCATCTTCCTCTGTTCCAGCTACTGTAGTTCCCATCCCTTGTAGCCACAGTCTTTCATCTTATAAATGCCTTTTTATTCTCTCTAAGACTAAGGAGAAGCAGAGTCTGCCATTCTTCCTGTAACAGCTACCTCTTCTCTCCCTTTCCTTCTTCTTATAATCCTGTCATTTGACTTAGGGAAATATACACCTGCTAGTCTGGAGATTGGAACTGGGTAAAAATCAACCAGTTCTAAGGTTGGAGATGTGTAGTTGTATTAGCACCCTGCTAAAACCCAACTTGATGTCTCAAAGAATATCACAGCCCGTGCCCAGTGCTGTGCTACTCATGGACACCCATCTTACTCTTCAGCCAGCTCCAAAAATGGCCAAGATGAGTGTCTGTTTTTAAGTTGGATTATTTCTTCTTTTTTATTGCATTGGAGTATCTCTTGACCTTTGTAGTTATCATTGTCGATCTATATTATTTATGTAGTACATAGGCGTAAACAAAAATATGATGTCAGGTTATAGTTCACCAGATTTACAGTCTCCCTTTTTTATAGTCTTTGCAGAAATGTTCTTTCTGTCAGTGGTGTAGTCACTTGTCTTGAATCCAGTAAAATAACTGAGGCTGTGCAGCAGTTCAATGTAGAAGAGTATGTATACATAATTTTTGTGCATATGTATAGCATAGAGCATTTTTTATATGAAAAGATTGAAATACTTTTTGGGATTTTTTTTTTTTTAAAGATAGATACTTTCAAAGTACTTTATTAAGTGCTTAGGGACATGGTTTAGTGATGAGATTGGTAGTAGGGTGATGGTTGGACCAGATGATCTTGAAGGTCTTTTCCAACCTTAATGATTGTATGATTCTATGATTTAAATAATGGCAACAGGTCTCTAATTCACATTGTTTCAGGTCCATATGAAATCTAACAAATAGGAAACTACTGCTTATTGAGCGCTTCAAGAGAGCTTTTCTAACTTTTAGGTGGGTTCTGTATTCTCTCCAAGAACCTGGTGATTAATTTCATTTAAGAAATGTTAAAATATCTGAAGTAATCTTCTATGTATTTAAACAAAATTATCATTGCTGATTGCTCTTCTCATTTAAACCATCTTCTTAAGCTCTGAAAACAAAACTCAGAGTAGTGATGTTCCACAAATTAGGTATGAATTTCTGCATCCAACTTAGTCCAGCAATTCTCTTGAACCTTGAAAAAGAGAGCGGGTCTTCTGGAGTGAATCCTAAACTAGCAGGAACTTCTCTCAGATGTGCTTTTCCTGTCAGTTATCTCACAGTTTGCCTCTCCCCACTTGTGATTCTGTGGCCTCCCTCAGAAGTCAGGCTAAGCAGCCAGCTCTAAACCTTTTCACCATAGGAGCAGCAATTGGTTGGTCCTGAATTTTCCGTTAACAGCCTGTTGCTTCATTTCTTCCCCATTTTCCCTTCCTTAGCGTTTCTTTTCACTGAGTATGAATCCTTAGGATCCTCTTCAGATCAGCCCCACGGCTGTGTTAGTTAAGCAAGAACCTCACAGGTGGTTGATATTTATGAGTATATGGGGTCCCTCCGCTGGTGTGCACTGATGGCACAAGGAGCTGTTCTTCCCGAGGTGTGGTGGAATGTCAGTGTCAGAACCAGCAGCTGCATTTTTATGAGATTTAACTCACACTTTATGAGTTACTTAGGACTATTAACACGCTACAATCTGACTTCAGATTTCTTATATGTAAAAGAATGACGCTATGTACATTTCAGAGTTGAGTTCCTGCAAAAGCTTTCTTTTCTCTTCTAAAATTATAACTAAGATTGTTTTTGTAGATTTTTTTTTTAATGTTGGAATATCTCACTATCCCCCCTTTTTTTTTTCCCCTTCTTCTAGCTTTTCCTTGTGCAGATTTCAAAACTACAGTTTTTGTTTAGATGCTGCATTGAAAAATCTGTTTAGTATTGCTGGTTGCATGAAAGTCTTGAAAGCTAAAGGTGTGGATTCTTGTATTTGTGGCTTTAGTCAGTTTGCCAACTGTAGGACACTAGAAAAAGGCAAACTTAACTTTGAAGTTTGATCTTTAAATGAGGTGGATGGAAATCAATGATTAACTTATACTGCTTTGCCAATCTCATCATGCCCGTCTCTGATAAACACATCAAGCTGTATTATGAAGATAATTCAGAATGCGATTCCAAAGATCAGGGTGGCAAAAATGCTTTTGCAGTGGGTTGCATTCCTCTATCCCATTTATTGTTTAGTGGCTTGTCTTAAAGTTGTTCAGCCTAAAATTAGCAAGGACAATAAAACTCTGCTTTACCACAGAGTGGTACTGGCTTGGGGCCAGCGTAAAAGTAATATACTTATATAAATATTATTATATATAATGTTGTTATATATATATATTAAGAAAGATATGAGTCTGTTCATACCTGTTAAAATGATGCAGATGAACTGATGTCTGTCAGGTAATTGGGAACTGATTTGGCAGTGTTTCTGCATGTTTTCTATTACAGGAATCTTCTAAATGTCTGTGAATGGATAGCAAGGATAGCTGGGCATTGACGTCGTTTAATTGCATCTAGATCGCTTGTCACGAAGTTTGACTGAGAATTTAAACCACAATACTTATATTTATATGGCTATAGTAAACATAATTCTATGTCAATAAAGCCAACCTTAGGATAACTTATGGGTGGCTTAGCAATAAGGAGTTCAATGTAGCTTGACTAATGCCATCTCTTCCATAAACGATTTCCAAGTATGTATTGTAACTGGATGTTGTGCTGCAGCAGGATTAGATCATACTCAAACTAGCTTTTGTCCGATTCCACCTGCCCATTTGCTAAGTTTGTTTTTGTTTTGGTTTGGTTTTGTTGTTGTTGTAGGCTTTTGGTTTGTTTGTTTTGTAGAATCACAGAATGGTTTGGGTTGGAAGGGACCTTAAAGATCATCTAGTCCAACCCCCCTGCCATGGGCAGGGATGCCACCCACTAGATAAGGTTGGCCAAGGCTTCGTCCAGCCTGGCCTTGAACACCTCCAGGAATGGGACATCCACAGCTTTTCTGGGCAACCTGTGCCAGTGCCTCACCACCCTCATAGTAAATAATTTCTTCCTTATATCTAATCTAAACCTACCCTCCTGTAGTTTAAAGCCATTCCCCCTTGTCCTACCCCTACACTCCCTGACAGAGTCCCTCCCCAGCTTTCCAGTAGGCCCCTTTAGGTACTGGAAGGCCGCTGTAAGGTTTCCCCAGAGCCTTCTCTTCTCCAGGCTGAACAACCCCAGCTCTCTCAGCCTGTCTTCACAGGAGAGGTGTTCCAGCCCTTTGATCATCCTGAGGCCAGGTGGGGCCTCACGAGAGCAAAGCAGAGGCAGAGAATCACCTCCCTTGCCCTGCTATCCAAACTGCTTTTGATGCAGCCCAGGATACGGTTGGTTTTCAGGGCTGCAAGTGCACCTTGCCCGTTCATGTTGAGCTTCTCATCCACCAACACCCCCAGGTCCTTCTCCTCAGGGCTGCTCTCAATCCGTTCTCGACCCAGCCTGTATTTATGCTTGGGATTGCCCCAGCCCAGCTGCCGGGCCTTGCCCTTGGCGTTGAACCTCATGAAGTTTGCACAGGCCCACCTGCCAGGTCCCTCTGGATGACAACCCTGCCCTCCTGCATGTCAGCCACAGCACTCAGCTTGGTGTCATCGGCAAACTTGCTGAGGGTGCACTCGATCCTACTGTCTGCGTCACCAGCGAAGATGCTAAACAGGACCGGTCCCAAATGTTTCAAGCAGTATCTGGATACTGCTGATTGTGCAACCTGTTCAACATGAAACTTCACCGTTCGAAGATTACTTAGAAATTTCCACGGAGCATAGAATGCATCTGTCTGATTATTTAATAGTGGGCTGTGGATCTTAAAACTTACTCCTAAGTGTCTGTATATGCTCCTTTATAATTTGTGTGTACTGGCTCTGTTCCATGAAGCGCTGCATGTTTTTGAGAGTTGACTACTGGAGAGATCTGAAGTGCAAAGGCTTCTTCACAATAAGCTCGAGGTTAAAAAAAAATAATCTAGAAGCAAAATGCAAGGTTTTCTTAAAGAAATACTAACTCTGTTATTTCCTTCATCTACTAGTGTACCCTAAAATGTGTCCTAGGATTACCTAGAACAGTAGAATCTGGCCTAGTCATAATGAAGAGGAAGTGATATTGAGCTATTGCCAATATAAATAACAGCGTGCTTCTCCAGTAAACGTTACACAAATCTCTGAGTATTAGTGCCATTTGGCACTTGTCACATACAGACTGATGTCAGTAGACCTGTAGGGCTTTGAGTCAGGCTTGATTTAAACATGTATCTTAGTACTCTTATCCTGTATTTTCCAGGTAGATGCTTAGTAGCAGCCAAATTTGGGGAAGTAGTTAATGAGCTAACAGTGTACTGTGTTGACAGTCTGCACCTATCTTTTCAGTTTCTCCAAAATCTGAACTGGCCTTTTGGTTCATTTCAACATAGCTGTTTGCTGATTGTACACTTTTTCTCTTGACTATGATACAGCTCCAAACTCCACAAAAGATTATTGTGATTATCTGGATTAGTGACTCGGATCTAATCTCAATCTGTAAAATAAGGATTTTTTCTGAGCTCAGCATAATAGCAAGGGAGCACCCTACACAGCTCAGGTAATTAAGCATTTGTGTAATGAAAGGGAAAGATGTCTTCAACACAAAACATTCTTTTCTTCATGTCTTATTTAAAAGCAGAACTGGGACCCAAATCTTAATTCCGTCCAGCTAAGAAATAGATTTTGTGTGACTTTGATCAAATTAACCTCTCTACTTATCTGTGAACTGAACTTCCCTTACATTAAAAAGCCATTTATGTCATAAAATAATATGCCAGTGACTTGATCAACTACTACTACTACTACAAAAAAAAAAAGCTCAAAAAAAATGCTTGTATGTGAACTAATCATGTGTAACTTAGTGGAATGATTTAACCGTGTGTTTTACGCCCAGTGTTTGTTAAAGATCTTTGATGATGTTAAAGAAAAGAAAGCTATGTAAAGTACAGAGCTATTTATCAGCCATTATGAACTGTTGGGAGGACAATAGCAGGCTGAATTGTTTAGCCTCATATTTCATCAGGAAAGAGGATTTTATTTTTATTTGACAGTACAAATTCAGAACAGAAAATAATACAGCTGTCTGAAGAACAATTTAATCTCTCAGGAAAAGTAAAAATAAATTTCCATGTTAAGTAAAATAGAGTGTTGGAAATACTGGGGGAAATACACGCAGCCAAATATTGCAAAAAAAATTTGAATTGAGTATACTGAAGTGAAAAATTACTGTGTTTGTAACTTGTGGTATTTTTCAACTGAAATTCAAGTTCTAAAGTTATGGCTCCATAAGTGCTGAGAAATGCTACTCTCCTCTGAAGGGCTGAAAAACTTGATGGCTGCTAGATTCCATAAATTTAGATCCTGAACTTACTACTGCAGCAAACTCATAATTTGAACTACTCTGTATAGATCTTAAATAGTGAGACTTTACTGGTGCATGTCAGCAACAGCTGTCACCACTGTTACTAAAAATAAGGTGGAAGAAGGGGCTATCATCTTTTCCCTTTGTTTAAAAATGGTCATCACCGTGCAAAATGTGAAAGACCAAGTCTAATATTCTTTTTCACCTCTTCAACAAAATACCCTAGTTCAAGGTGATATTCTTTTCTGGGTTGGGTAAGGAATGTGTTGCAGGATTCCTGTTGAAAACTGTGCCATTTCTCCCAAATGAATTCATTCAGCAGGCCAGTGAACACCAAGCAGGAGCATGCCTAAGTTGGTGACCGGGGTGGAAAGATTGGAGTCCCAGCAGCAAATGGTTACTTGATATATGTAGATATACACAGGCAGTTGTTCAGTTGCACTCACAAAATTGCAGTTGGTTTGAGCAAACAGTGCTTGGGTTTTGTACTGAACTAAATCTGGCCCTTCATAACTTTTTGAATGAGCCTGTTGTTTGTCTGGGATGTACATACTTGTTGGTTTTGCCTAGAGCTAAAAAAAAAAGTCAAGCCAGAAGTGTTGCTGTGGAGAACCTAATAGCCAAAGAACAGTGCCAAGCAGCCCATCGGTCTAGATTTACTTCTGGGATCAGCAGTTTGCACATGATGCAGCTTTTGGTGTAAAGAATAAAATTTTCACAGTTTTGTTGGAAGTCACTGGGTTGACTATTTCGATCTCTCTTATATGCTACCTAGGAATTGACAGCCAGGGACAAAGGATGAAAATGGATCTGTGTAACAGTTTTATTTGCCTACTACTAACCTGGTTTCTGACAGCTCCTAGCAATTGTAGCTGCACTGCTCTCTAGTGGTTAGTAACAGCAAATTATTTTTTGCTGTTAAAAGAAACCCCACTGTCAAGTAGTGCTTGTGTTAGAGGTATCTTGATATTAATAGTGAAGTTCTTGTCAGAATTTCTAGGCCCTAGAAAAGTTATTAAAAATGCAATAAAATATACATTTGCAGAAGTGATGTCTTGAATCAGGCAACAGTGAGGTGTTGAAAATTTAACCTCAATAATGCTAGCTAACAAACAGTAAAAATTATTTGACGTTGTCCTTTTTATTTTAAAAAGCATGAGAACAGTACAAAGAGAAGAATGAGGAAGCAACTAAGCAGCAGTTTGACCATCAAAAATAACGTGACTCTCATATTCGCTATCAGCTGTACAATTAAGAAGGACTAATGGTTCTCTTAAGTAATATAACTAGTTTTACTAAGTAGTCACAGGACAGAAGCAAGCGAGAACACATAACATTCAGAAGACTGCTTAAAGGCAGAACATTATATACAGAGTAACCCAATTAACCTAGTACAAAAATACTGTGCCCAGAAACTATATATTTGTTCAAATATTTTTAAGATAAAAGAATACAAGTGGACAAACTCAGTGGCTAGTGACGGTGATTAAGATTTTTATTAAACTATAATAGAAATGTATATTAAAACTATTTACAGTGCATTTCACACTACATTCTTCAAGAGACACGTGCATGTGTCTGCCACGTGAATACACAGAGGGCTCAAATTCTAACTTTGGTTACATCTGTAAGGTACCTCAGGCATCAGCAGCAATAGCTGAATACAGTAAAGAGCAGGTGAGGCAGGTGTTACCAAGGGTAAGAGTTTGGTTCCTCTTTATGGGTAGAAAAGGTGGATTTGACCCATTCCTTCACCTTCTATCCAGTCTCCCACTGAGCTCAAGCCAACTCCCACTGAGGTAAACTGAAATTACATAATTGACTTTAAATGGACACTTGAGCATACCTTAGGCCCCGGCATGACAAACTCATGCTGTGAAAGTTAGTGGAAACTAGCTATTATATAGCATTGTCACATAAATATACATTTACAAACAGTGGTACTTAGATATGAGTTTCTCTATGGAAACAAACTTTATGTGGAAAATAAACTTTCCTATGCAATTTCCATTCATCTAGCAATGACAAAGATAAAGGATCTTGAAGTCACAATTTGCTGTATTTAGCAAGTGTCACCACCAATTACCAGGCCGGACTCTGTGATGTTTCTTCTTCCCGTGAAAGTCCAACCCAAAAAGTCCAGCCCTCGTTATTTCTCATACTCAGGCCAAAGTCGGATTTTTATTCAAGCTCCAATGTTCAAGCTTATCTCTCAAATTAGTGCAAGTCCCTGAAGATGCTGAGCAGGGGAGTGTGAAATAAAGCTGAAACCTCGTGGAATGTAAAGTGCGTGTGATTTGATGTGAAGATCAACCTACAGCATTGCAGAGTCAAGACTCTTAACTAAAGCTAATGTAAAAATTTACCTGAAAGCTTAGGTCTCTGTAAAACCTTTAAAAGTGTGAGGCATTTTTTTCATCAACACTCAGTGCTATTTTCTCATGCTTAACTGTGAGGGACACGAACCAATTCACTCCGGGAACATCCCCTAATTTTAAGGGGTAGATCTGACTTGTCATAATCTTTCTGTATAATAAGTTGCACAGTCAGTTACTCAGTAATTCTGAAAAATCCTATGCAAGAATAAGACTGCTCTGAAACTGGTAGTTCATGCCACTACCAGATAAAATGCATTGGGTTGGAGTCCAAAAACTTACCTTTACATGCACCCAGTTGGCAGAAAGTGATGCATAAAATCAGGCTTCAGCCCTCTCTTCTAAAGAGAGATCAGCTAGTTATCAATGGAAGAGATTATTCACTTTTATCACTAGCCCACTTGCATTTGCATTCTGCACAGATCTGAGTGTGATCTGCTCTTGAATTTAAACTGCTACTGCTTGAAAATCAACTCCATCTCCAAAATCAAATTTACATTGTTTTTTGTCTCTTTTTTAAAAAAAAAAAAAAAAACAAAACGTTTGTGGATAATAGAAAACCTATATATTCCACAGGTAATACTGGATGTGTGGCTAACCTGCTGGGAAAAGAAGTACTACCTGCAGCTTAAGAGCCTCACTGTTATTTTTAATTAGAAGACCTAGGGTTAATCAATATTTTTGTATATGTTAATACACATGACAAGTACTTTTTCAGAAGGGGGACAAAAAAAGAAAAGTGTATTTTAAGCATTAACCTGCACTGCGGAGTGACTTCAAAAGAATATATGTGCATGTCTGAGAACAAGTAGGATCATAACTTGTCTTAATTGAGACTAGGATTAAAAATTAGTGGGACAAATTCTCTACCCGAAGACTTAAATAACAAAGTTCACAACAGCTTTAGCAGACATAAGACTGAACTGACAAAGTGCTGAACTCCGTTTCTGCTTGTATCTTCTGCTTGATTTCTTTAGCTAAACAATGTAAATTAGGGCAGAGTACGGTTGAAAGCCGACTAAAATAATCAGATACACAATTCATGATGAAATTTATGATAGCGGCATGGCTGGATTTAAATTCTGAAGGCAATGAATTTCAGTCAAAAAACAGTCTGGCTTTTTTTTTATTTTATCCATATTGTCACCTATCTACACTATGAAATAAAATAAAACTTCCTGCAAACAGCCCACACAAAGCTATGAGACAAAACCAGCACCCTTTGACTTTGCCTTCAGGCAGAGTGAAACACTACATATGCAATTTGATTATTCTCTGAATTTTCACAAAGTACAGCAAACTATGCTCTTAAGATTCTATAACCAGTAGTTAAAGGGTTTGTTTTTGTAGAAATATATACAGATACAGGTATATTGTGACATTTAAATGATTTATTTACTAGGAACTATATTTCTATGAATGTTCCAATCTTTGTAGTGGAAGAGATTGTGGGATAAGTGTGTACAAATATGTAATTAAATATATGCACATACTCTATAACTGTGTTCATTTTATGTGAACCTTTGAAAAATGCAACTTGTGCATTTTTTTCAAGTCAAAGGTAAGAATCCAGCATTCTTTTGTAATAGTTACAAGTATATATCATAATAAAGCTTTGTTGAACACACAATATAGCAAAGAAATATAATACTGGAACCTTAATGTAAATGATACATCACTACACTGTAATACTACCGTAGTTGATTTGCTGTGTTGTCACCATGAATTACTAGTCTCAACCATACCAGCAAGAATACATCTTTATATACATATACTTTGTTCATATTTATATTAAATACGTATTTCCTCAGTTGACATAATAATTATAGTTCAGCATCTCAAACATTCAAGGAAAAGAATATACAAGGACTATGCAAATCCTGAAGCAAGATTCCTATTTATCAAAAAGTACCTAAAAACATTATATTTCTTTTGAGGTGGGAGACTGAGGGGGCAGTATGCTGTAATTTTTCAGCATGTCTATGACCTGTTACATACATATATTGTACTGTGTATGCATATAAATACACATATGGAACACAGCATAACAATAGCTCTAGAATTCTTAATTACTGTTGAATTCCATACTTTCTTGTAAAATCCAAAAAAAGAAAACAAAAACCCCATCGGAGAAATACTTTTGTAGAAAAAAAAAGTTTTCAAATACAGCTGCAATAATATGTTATTGGTAGTCATTAGAGAAATTTGAGATGGGATTTAATCAGTGCCAAATAATACAGGTTGGCAGAAATGCTGCAAAATGTAAGAATACATTATTCTACGTTTTTTGAAAATGGAACATTTTTTGTGGAACATTTTGAAGCACTTGCTTCATTTTTTGTTAGCTGCTGGTATTGCTTATTTAAATGCATAAAGAGAGGTTGTTTTCGGTGTCTTTCTAACCAGCTACTAGAGGTGAGATTGATAGTCTCCGGGGAAGACAAATTTATTGCAGTTTCCAACAAGAATTTTCTGGATTACTGTGATACAAAATAACTCCTGTCCTTCAAGTATGATACTAAGTGTATGACCTTTACGTTATACTTTTTTTGATTTTAACTAGAGTCCTTACTACAGATAAAAAAATAAATAAATCAACATTTTCTGTCTCTATGTAGCTGAAGTTATACTTAACCACTAACCAATCTTAGATTGCTGACGTTAATCTCTTAATCCTGCCCAGCCAAAGCAATTGTACTCTCTTTGTACTACTCTTTTAGGATTGTCTTACATGCATATTTTCTTGAATTGGTTCCCAATGATCAGTTCAAAACAATTTTTATGATTCGTCTTCATTTGAATAAATATCAATGCCTTCTTTTCCTAGTGCAAGTTAATTAATTCTTACTTTTGGTAAATCCCTGTAGCATTCTGATATATATTTGCTTTCAGTATTCTTTTTTCATATTCCTTTAAGACATGGTGGATCATTTATAACATTAACTAGTGCTGCTAAAAATGATTTTAAAAAGATATTAACATAAAATTTTCTTCAAAGTGGTCATAGCCATTTCATAATAGCACTGGTCCTTGATGGTCACTGGCAGTATGCCATTCCTGCATCATTCTGATTCGGATTTCATCTCTTGCAGTCACATTCTCTTCCACTTTTCCTGCCTGTGATTTAGTTTGTTGGTTATGATGATGTTAAATTCAACTTAAAAATGAAGTTAAAACCATATAAAAATGATCTTGTTTAACTTCCATTTCTCTTTTCGCTTCCTGCAGACTTCTATAGGAATCAGTCTTCCAAGGCAGCCTGTCAGTTATGTTGTATTTAATCAACAACAAGCAATTTCCATTATCCATGGATAATTATGACACTTGTACCACATAACTCCTAAGTCCTCCATTGCCTAGTAATTCACAGGGTTTTAAAAAATTCATCCAAATGCAAGACATTTGCTAAGACATTCTTAACATATGAAAAAGCTACTGGGTACACAAATTCTGGGGCTATTTCACTTCAAAGCCCAGTTCTGTCTCCTGAAAGAAGTCAGCATAGTATATGCTGGATTAAGCTCCCCAGAGTTAGTCCCAATCTTTCTTCACAGCCTCTGGGAAGAGAGGAGGCAAGACCACTCATTTCTTTTACAACCTAACACAGCAAAACTGGAAGAGGAAAAAAGGTGCGAAATGCAGTAGTCTTTAAGATACTGGCCACAACATGATCACTGAACAACTATATACATCTATAAAGTAATAGGCTCTCAGAGACAGTCGAGTAACTGCACTCGTACCTTCTTGTGGAATAGGGTAGCATAAGCTAACTTTGCAGATCTTTTTTGATCTCACTCAGATGTAATAAAAGAAATATATGATCTTTATATAACCTTGACATATACATGGTCATGCTATATCTTGAAATGTGGAAAAATAATACAGCAGTGGCAAAACATAATCCAAATCCATACAGTGTTTAGTAAAATGCAGTACTCCCCTATTACTGTCTTCTATGTGAACTTAAGCTTGTGGTTTTTAAATCGGCATCTCAGTTCCGTTTGGCTTGATTGCTTTCTCCATTAATCAGATTCTTCTCTTGTTGTTCAGCTAAGGATTGCCATTTCTGCCTATTTTTCCTACAGCCATCCAGTAAAGGGTAGCAGGCCTCTGATACATGCGTTAGGGCCTGAAATAAATTGTAAAACATGTAAAACAGTTTAACAACAACAAAAGTGTTCTTAAAGTTGACCATTAGAGCAACCAGAATGACTGAAATATGAGGTCTATTTATACCTGAAACTGAACTTGTATTTTGACATTTAAGGAAGGCTTCCCGTTGCACTTCAAACATGAATACAGTTACCCAGCAAACTGGGCTGAATGTCAGTGTCTGTGCAGCACATGATACACAGGTGCAGGAGGAACCATGTTAATTTTGTTGTGTTATGCACAAATGACCCGTCCAGGATTCCTAGTGAAGTACCATGGATGGACTTTGTTTGCAAGCCAGCCCTTTCTATATACTGCAAGGCTGCCATCATAAAAATGACCTTGGAATGGGAATCAGAATCAGATGCAGAGCAGTTATAGTCACTGTGACCATATTCACTGATGGCATCACTACTGATTCAGAGGAGTCGTCCCTGAAATATTTGAATTCAAAGCAATTAGCACCTGATAGATAAATTCCATTTGGCACTTGGTGCCTCTGGGAAACAGCTGTAACTGAAGTCTATCAAGTATTTTCCGTGATGTGGCTGTGACAGTATAGCAGACTGAAGGAAAACTGGGTTGGTATTTAAATATGGAATTGAAAATTAAATAGAAGAATAAGCATTTTTGCGTTTTTCTGATGGAAGTGATGAATACATATTCTCACATGATAGTGATGCTTGGTCCTTGCATGAAGGGTTCTGCTGACTTCTGGAATGAAGTCACCCTATTCAGAAGCGTGGAGTGGGAGTTTAATAGTTCAGACAGTGCTGGACTACAAGGTATGAGCAAGAGTGAGACCACTGATTCTAGAACTACTATGAGGACTGTTAAGTATGTAGAGAAAAGTCCTAGTTCCTCTGCTGGTCACTATATATATTTCAAAAGTCAGAATTTCACATGGGTACTCTAGTGAATTATCAACTTGTATAAATCTTCATAGTTCCTCCTTTTGGTTTTCTAGACAGCGTCATTAGTTCCAGTAGACCTAAAAGAATTATTCTTGATTTACACCACTATAAGAAGAATGGGGCTCTCAAGTATCTCTTGAGTATTCCTGATTTATATATCTGAACATATCTAAACAGCAACTACTAAATGGTACAATTTTTTCAATTAAAAAATGAAGAGTGAAACATACATTTGTTTTTTTCAGATTCCTGAACTTAAAGGGAAGACATACAGATCAGTTAGCATAACTCCACTGGTTATCTGTCTAAAACAAGCCACGCAGCTTCAGTTCATTGGGATTTGAACCACTCTGAATAACATGGTAAGTCACAAACTTGCAGTGCTGCACTGGACACTCACCTCTGCATTGTTTGTCAAATTCCTACTGACTGGATTAAAGCTAAGAAACAGTTGGTGAAAACGCTGTAGTTACAATCCTGTTTCTTGTTTGCCATTCTAGCATTATAATATTTGAGAGTGAAATGTGTGCTTGTTCATTTTCAAAGTAACATAGAAGTTGCTTATGTTTTACCATTTATTACTCATTGAACTAAAATCTGTGTAAGCAGGTGATATCCCCTACCTGTACTCCAGTTAAAATAAACAGTGTGTCAGCTCACACTGTAGCCCTTTTCTTGGATTTACCATTATTGTTACTGGTTATGTCACTTCCTCATACGCTCCCCATTCTCTTTAGTGCTCTCTGCCCTTGCAGATATGTCACGCTCACTTATCTCTCCAGTTTGGACGCATGCTGGCTACTCTGAGCCTATATAAAGTCCCAGATACTGCCAGCTTGCTATGTGTCATTCCTGTTCAGGACAGACTTTGAGACAGGATGAAAAATAGGAGTGATAAGTGGAAAGCTGTAAGAGGCAACATGTACATGCTTATAGCCCCTCCTGTATGCATGGCATCTCATTCTTTCTTCCCCAATTGAAGAGAAAGGAGAAGACTCCTAACATTTGTAGGTGCTCTTGGCTGCCAACCAGGAATTAGATTATCTTCACTGCAGCACAACAAAGCTGCAGTTACAAAAGCAGGGACTAAGTCACTAGTAATTACTCACACACCTCATTTCCTTGCAGGAACTGTACAAGACCTAGGTATAATTTGTACTAATATTATTTGGTAACTGTTGATGTGAGATGCAGTGCATACTTCAGAGTAAATAACTGAATGTTTTCTGATCTTTTCATAAATGGGAAAGTAAAGCTCTCCCCAGCAAATAAAGCACAGTTATACAGTCTCTGGAGCTGTGGACATTCAAACTTGTTCCGATATCCTATTCAAAGAATTTTCTATCTGTATAATGTGTACCTTTGCTCAGCTACTTAGTCTTCTTTCAGCAGCTTAGCTACTACTGGAGACAGCTTTCTGAGGCTTCCCAGCAAAGGCTGCCTTATTTTCCTGACAACGTTTTTACAGCACAGAAACATACAGGGGGCAGCAGCTAGTAGTTCCCTCCTTCCTCTCTACCTTTGTGTTCTTCCAACTGGTGGATGTGGATTCTTTTTAGAAGGATTTACTGTGTAAAAGGGAAAAAACTGAATCACCTTCGTCCTCCCATTGGAAGGTTAAGATTAGAGTTAGACTATTTGTTCCTCACCTTTCTTTTTTTTACCTCATTGCCTGTAAAACACTTGCTACAGTCTCAGTGGACAAGCTTCCACTCTAGTGCTTTACTGGTTTTAAAAAGTTAGGAATTATAATTTATTTCACATTTTATCTGACCAAGTATTTACTTATGCAGTTTGTGACCAGGATGAAAAACATTTTAATGAATGCTCTCATGCACTCCTTTTGTGTGTGATGAGAGAGAAAAAAATGGATGGGAAATTTTGAACTCAGGTAAATTTCTTATATGTATCATATATCACCTTTTGCATGAAAAATTCTGAATGCTATAGAACTTTTAAACAACACTCTTTAACAGTGCAGTACATGCATACCATTCTTTCCACAGATAGCAAAGCATTAGATGTTTTTGTCTTTCCCTAATGATCACAGCAGCTCACTGGCAGAATCCAAAATATAACCCAGGGATCTAATACCAGTTCACAGAACACAGCAATTACTACCGGATTTAAAAAAAAATAAAACAATATACATTAATCAGCCAAACATACCATTAATGGTAAATACTAAAATAATCATTTCTCCAACTGGATATTGCAGTCAATTTTATATATATATATATATATATGTATGTGTGTGTGTGTGTAATCTGTTTTTCTTTCTAACTTGGGTACTACAACAAATTTGGCTCTAATTTTATATCTGCAACTATTAGAAGGTACACTGAGCAGTTCTGGTTTTAGATATTTCCAGTTCTAAGGCACCATACCTCATACAGCTGCAAACAAACAGCATCAATGAATCCAACCTGCATGCTTGGAATTTTGTTTTTCTTCTCTCTGTTCATTAAATCCTGCAAATAAGAAGTAAATAAGCTCTATGTTTAATAAGCTCTATGTTTAAATGCATTTAAAGATGAAACAGAATCAAAGGGTCTGAAATTAAAAAGCAGCACCTTAAAAAACACAGCAAGCTCAACACAGCAAGGCATCAGTACTTGTTATAATGCAGGTAATTTGACTGCATGACTAGCCTTAGAAGGTTGTCTTTGGACTGACAGACTAGAGGAATAGAAAAGCTTATTTATTTAGGACAGGCTGCAAATACGTACCAATTTAGGAATGTACTTCCTAGACAATTTAATAATACTGATTTAGAAGAGATAATGCTATCTGTTCTTTTGGCTCAAAGACAATGACATAGTGCTGGTGTCTGGGAACCACAGAAGAAAACTGACGGCCAGGAAGACAGGGAAGGAGTTGGTCCTAAATTCTGGTCACTGACAGAAATGGTGGCTTTTAAAAGGCAAGTGAGGTGCTATTTGTAGAAGCCATTTAAAGAGAGGTGATTCTATATGATCTTCCACTTACTGTTGGTTCTATGTTGAGTTCCTTCCGCTCTTTATCACCCTGATCAAAGAACTCGGTAGCTACAAGCTCAGCAATCTGCAAGAGATTTCATACATTGAGAGCTATAAAAGTTTGCTTGCTACCTATGATCAAAACTGTTTCCTGAGTTTTCTGTGTCTCCTTAGGATATATCAGATTGGGATTCCCCATAATGAAAATCTTCAACATAACAGCTAGCCTTTAGATTTCTTTACATGGGTCTGTGCACAGAAGAAACACATGCATGTGCTGATACTTACTCTGATGATTACTCTGACAAAGTAACTTGGAGAAAATGGCACAAAAGTGTCTTACCACTGGTAACAGCTGGAGTAATCCACATAGAGAAAGGCCAGCTGATACTGAATACTGTCATATCAGTTGACTACCTTGTAGTAACACTGAAATGTTACATAAATACAGAGATCCACGATTCACCTTCAGACTAACCTACTAACAGGCTGTCATAGCTAAATGCACAGATTTTGCTGCAAAGACCTGAGAAAGTCTTCAATCCACATTTAGCACTTTGAAGGACTGCTTCCTAAGGCTCTGTGTTCCACCCTTGCCTTTGCAATATGGGTTGGATGGAGGAAGCAGAAGACGTCATGCAGAGTTTGTATTTAGGAAGTCTTAAAATTAAGCATATACCCGTTGCTGAACTGGCCATGGTTTGGTTATGGCTGATAAATCACAAGCAGTCATCAGCATTGCTCTATAGAAAAAAAAAAAGAAATCTATGAATTACTATATTGTGAAATTTATGTAGACACCGAGCCAAGTGATTAGTAAATAGAATATCCAATTTCAAGGAAATCAAAGTCAGAAAAAAAAGTGAAATTAAAGCAAAGTTATAAAGATGTCCAAGGCTTGCTGATGTGGTAGACCCTTTCACCTGTGTGAAATGAGCAAATCTCTACCAATTCTTTTGGTGGATTCACATCAAATGAACTGTTTCATTCTATTTTGCAACTGGACAGACAGCACATTTATTCACGGCAGCCAAAAGGACCAACCATACCCTGGGATGCATCAGGCTTAGCACTGCTAGCAGGGCGAGGGAAGGGATTGTCCTGCTCTGCTCTGTGCTGGTGTGGCCTCACCTCAAGCACTGTGTGTGGTTTTGGGTACCACAACATAAGAAGGACACAGAACTATTAGAAAGCATCCAAAGGAGGGCTACAAAGATGGTGAAGGGTCTGGAGGGGAAGATGTGTGAGGAGCAGCTGAGGCCCCTTGGTTTGTTCAGCCCTGAGCAGAGCAGGCTGAGGGGAAGCCTCATGGTGGCCTGAAGCTCCCTGACGAGGGGAGCGGAGGGGCAGGCGCTGAGCTCTGCTCTCTGGGGACAGCGACAGGACCCAAGGGAACGGCATGGAGCTGGGACAGTCTGTTCAGGGCAGTGGGCACAGCACTGAGCCTGGTGGAATTCAAGAAGCTTTTGGACAATGCTCTCAGACACAGGGTTTGAGTTTTAGGTGGCCCTGTGTGGAACCAGGGGTTGGACTCAATGATCCCTGAGGGTCCCTTCCAACTTGGAATAATTCTGTGATTCTATGATTTATTCCTCTCATTAACAGAGACTACTATCTTTATCGACGGTATGAGGGTCAAGGACTGAAACAGAGAAAGACATGAATGTGACTAAGTGAGACAGGTTTTTAAAGGCACTGAATTTGAAATAGGACAGTCTTCCTTTCTGAGACAGCCTAGGTAAACCTGCTTTTCTCTAGCTGTGCATTACAAAGTGTCTTTCTATTATTTATATATATATAATATATATGACTATATATATGAATATATAATATATATATATATATTATATATATTTCCACTTCCAGTAAGGAATCCGTTTAAAACAAACTTCCAGTCCTGAATCTTTAGTTATGGGTTTCAACAATTCAATTATTAAGTATGAAGTATCCACAGCAAAAGAACATGGTACTTAGATAGGAATCCTATAGAACAGAAATGCTTCTGTAACTCCACATGCTACTTAACAAAATTTATTATTATAGGCTGCAGGCTTGGTAATTCACACCCAAGGAGCAACCTGTGTCACCTGTACCAGTTTGTACACACCCAGAGCACATAGATCTGCTGGTTTTAATGTAGTTCACAACAACATGGCATGGAAACTTGAGCACCTAATATTAATTGGCTTTTTAACCATTCTGCATTTACTTACAAAAATAGCTCCTTCTGCATAGGATCTTCCCAATTAAATTGCTTCTTCCTTAGAAGTTCAAAAAATTCTCCTCTCCTCCTTTAAAAGAAGTTAAAAGATTTTACAGTGTGCTGACACAACACAAATATCAAGCAGTGACTACACAGCCAAACTTGCCTGTGACTTACTTTATGTATAGTGCTAGGTCTGTGGCTAGAATGGCTTGTTTTATCATTTTCAGTGTGGCCTTGTATTCCTCAATGGAAAGGCTGCTGAGAATCTGATTTCCCTTTACAAAACAAACAAACAACAACAAAAAATAAATCAGTGTTAGTGGTAAAACAGGCAACAACACACCAGTTTGCTAAAATCTGTCTTAGATACTGAATCATTCCAAGTTGCTTATTGGTATCTGCTGTCATTCTTTTATCTGCTTCCTTTTGAGGATTCCCCAATTTAAAAATAAAAATTCCAGTCTTCTTGAGTAATGGCAGAAAGAAAGCTGTGCAGCACAGCGTCATAACTGACTTTTACAAAATGAAACTGCAGGCAGAGCAACAACAAAGCCTTTAAGTCCCTTTCATTCATAAAAAATAAATTTGCCATCAGTTGTATCAGAGCATTTCTCTTTCCTTTTCCCTCCTCCTTCCCTTAAGCACAGGAATGGTAACAGGTTCCACTATCTGCCTATACAGCTCACATAAATTAAAACTCTCCCCTTTCACGAAGCAACATAAATAACAAGCTAGTACATAGAAAGACAAGATCAGCAGCCCCTGGTCAAACCAAAGCACTATATAGTTGGTGACATGGCAACTTGCCTCCACATTTTTCCATGTTTTCCTGTATGAACAGGAGAGAATCATTGCAATACAAAGGATGCCAGAAGTATCACACCTGTGATATGAAACGAACATTGGAGATACACAGCTTTGAAATGATCATGCATGATGAATAACTGGTCTTAGAATTAGTTAATAATAGAAGAATGTAGCTTTATTTGCATATTTACTTAGCTTAGGTTTGGCTTCACTTTGGAATGTAAACATCAAGCAGTGTTTGGTTTGGTCTCATCAGGACTGCTCTGTGTATGTGTAGGCCGGAATGTTTTTTGAAATGAAAGCAAGAACTTGGGTTTGTTTGGTGGTTCATAAGAGGTCATTAAAATGGCAACAAAGCTTTTTGTTTCCTTTGGTCGAAGGAGGCAGGTATTCAAGGATATTAGCAAGAATTCCCTTATCAGGCAACAGTTGGAAAGGTTTGATGGCCCTCAGAAATGGAACTGTGATCTCAAAACTGCTGCATTTGTTTTTTTTTACCCGAAAAGGAATACAGATCACTTTAGGAATGTATAAGAGCGGGAATTTATCCAAAAGCTAAAAATAAAAATTAAAATCGGGAATGGTTTCCTTTCAGCATACACAAAAACGAGGCACTCACTGGACTATTCAGGATCATCAGGCATTGATCAAAATGGTGATGCTCCATGATAGAGTGGCAATAGAGTTGAGCCAGTGGATGTTCACTTCTGAAGAGCAAAAACACCAATCAGATCGAGAAATCAAATTAAACATAATGCTCATCCAGAAATAATTTCCTTTTTAATGTCCTCTTATTATTAGCCGTTCATCCCCACCCACCAATGCTTGTTTTTAACCAGTTCCTTTCTCCCTTCTGTATGACTGGCTAACAAAATGAATGTATTTGGAAAGATGCAGGAGGAGTACAGATAAAAAGACAACACTGTTACTTAGAGCACTGACAACTCTAGTTTTCTGCCTTCTGTTACCTGTAGAGACCAGCTGCATGCAAGGAGTGAGAATGTAAAACGAGGTCTTGTAAAGGGGTCAGAGTTCTTCCACAAAAAGGAAAGGCAACAAGAAAGGTTTCTTCACCAACAGAATATAAGTGAGTTTTGGTTTCTGTTCATTTTGCACACCCGCCTGGCATATTTCATCATATATACTGAACTTGCAAGTAATAAAGCAGACCTGAACTAAAGCCCACAGATGTCAATGGGTAAGTTCCTGCTGGCCTCAATGGACTCTGGTGCAGGCCCCCAAATGTTGAGCAGATAATTTCCTATTGGGCTAGCAAGTGTACTGATACTTCGTCACCATTCTCACGACCAGACTACTGCAGTATCATTACCTTCCCTTTGTCCAGGGCAAAATCCAAAAGGGAAAAAAGATGTCAGTTGTACTACAGGCAGTGGAAAAACAGCATAAAACCAAGTGCATGGATACAGAATTTAAAGTTTAGTCTAGAAAAAAAAATAATTACTGTTTGAGTAGCTTTAGACAAAATACATAAAATTCCTCCTCTGAGGATTTCTTATTTTCCCCTCTTCCTCATTGCATAACTTTCTTAGCTTTTGCTACTCTATCTTCATTTTCAAACCCAGTTCCCACATCGGTTATCTCATATCTTTAACTAAAACAAGATTCTCTTGGAAGTCTGTTTTGTTGCTTATCCTGAAAATATTACTCTAATTATAATCTGACCTACAAACGTTTAATCACGTGAGAAATTCTGTTTTAGTGTACAGTTCCATAAGACTTTTGGTATGGTTAAGGATCATTCACATGACTAAGTGGTTGCAGGGTTGAGTCCCTATGTAAAGTACATGCACACAGAAACTCAAAAGCCATGAAAGGAGCCTCCAGGGATTTCAGAAGCACAGAAATGTGGAGAGAAAGATGGAAAGACAAACAAAAACGCACAAAGGGAGATTAAAGGATGCAAGTCCCTCGGGATTATGGGCTGGCTGCCCAGCACCTCCTCTGAGACCACTGCAAGAGGAAAATATATAGCAAATATGCTTGCGTGTTTCTGTTAGAAAACAAATTGTAGGACTGTGCCAATGCACGCTGAGTGAAATTCCCATTGAGTTAAATGGGATGCATGCTATGTCCCTGAAGTTCATCTTGATCGAAGAGAGAAATATGTGAGAAAAATCTTACGTTATCTTCCCAAGTAGTGCACCAAACTAGAGCTTGCTCAGTACTTACAGACCCTGATTGTCTGGGAAGACACAAGTGCTGGAAATAAACTCAAGTTCCTAGTTCTGTACTACACAGCATTTTTGTTAAACCACCAAGCCAGGGCAAAGGACACCACTGCTTTCAGAACACAGTGGTTTGGTTATGCAGTTTTCATACTCTGTGCTTGCCTACTTTACATGTGGGTTTGAAAAAAAAAGGAAAACAAAACCTCTGCATATCTACAAAAGACCTTTAAACAGTTCATTTCCTGTAATTTCTGCTACCAGGACCATTTTAATTTTTGAAACTCTGTTGCTTAAGAAAAAAAAAAAAACATATGCCAAGTCCCCACTTGCTCTGCTTCCAAGAGCAAACAAAAGGGATCCTTTTCTAGAAAAAATTGCTTTTCATTTAATTTACATGTGGAATTTAAAAACAAAATTCATGGAACTGTTTTGTTGAAAAAGAATTCAGCTGTAATCGTTTCTGCTTTACAGCATGTATGAATGTTAAATTTTGCTGTCTATGACACTTTCCCAGGACATTTTTGAGAGGAGATGACGCATCTCCAGATGTCTTCCAGGAAATTTATTTTTAAATAAATAAAGCAAAAAATAGCTAACCAGTTCTAATCACTGCAAGGCTACAAGTTACTGCTGGATTCCCCTATTAGGGAACTACAAAAAGGTTACTCTTTCAATTTTATGGCCTTTTTTTTTTTTTTTTTTTTTTGCTTTACCCATTGGTCTTAGCGTTATTTTTGACATGTATCTGAAAGGCAGGAGCTCTCCTTCAGCTTACTTATTTTCAGCCTTTCAGTATTCTCTGCCTGAAACAAATTTTTCCTCCCCTAATATCCTATTTTACACACAGCGAGAACAGCTGACCACTTCTGCCAAAAGCAGCTTCAAAACCACTCTCCAGCTCTGCCAGAAAAAGATACAAGTAAACGTTTCTGGGTAACTTTTCCCCATCTCTGGTCAGAGCAGGACACATTGCCATATCACAGGAATAACATTATATCATGTTTTAAGTCAAGCTATTTATTCAATCAAAGAATCGTATAGTGTTATTTGAAGTGAATACTAAATTCACTGAAAAACACATTTTGTGCCGATCTGAAACTATTGATAAATTATATTTTTTTTGTTAAAAATTAAAATATGGAGAATTTCAGAAGAGTTCAGATGATTTTATTTTGCTAATTTCAATTTGAAATATTTTGTTTAGTTTAATTATTAATTATTTTAATTATTATTAATTGTTTAGTTTAATTATTTAGTGAAATATTTTGTTCCAAGGCTTTAAAATATATCTTGCCTTTTTGCTTTGTAAAGGCTTTTCTGTAATTTCAGACTTGATCAAAGTTAGAGTATAGATAACCCAAAATAATGCCAACCAATCATAAATTTGTAATGTGGTTTTAAATATGTGTCCTATCCAAATCAACTTTGAATTCTGGAAAACCATGGCTAAATCATGGGTGAAATGATCGGAGTCCAAAATGGTGTGGTGACCACTCTGTGTCATCAGGACGGCTGCACAGCTCAGCTCTGGGCTGGCCCAGGCTAGATAGGGAACAGCTGGCTGGGCAGCAAGCAATCTGAAAAGCTGCACGTTTTTGTCATGCTGTCGCTTAGAAGCTGGGACCTTTTGCTATCTCTGTGTGGGAACTGGGGGATGGGACATCTGGAACAGCAGCAGGAAGATGCTGCCCCTGCACAGTCTCTGAAGAGTTCAGGTCATCTGCCATCGCAGTTAGCTAGCTCAGCGAGGTTACATGTCTTTGGCCTTGAATGTTTCAGGCTGTTCTTGCACTTACTCCTATGTAAAGACCTTCCTTTGCACAGTCTCACGTTGTCAAATCAATTAGACTGTACTTAATTTAGTTCTGTGATTTTATGTATTTGATCGTTTTTATTTAACTTCTTTCAGGCTACTTACCTTTGTATGTAGGAGTTGTTCACTCCTCTGTGATCTAAATCATGGCTTAGAGCTGCTATCAGTAAAGCCAGTGTTTCTAAGTCAGTCAGTTTGCTCTATATGTAAAGAGAAATACAAGAAGTGAGTTACCTTTGCAACAGGGATTTATTTTGCACAGCGTGTTTTATATCTGCCATCTTGTCTTCACCCACATAGGTGATAAGCTCTGGCCAAGAGGCCACAGACATAAAATTGTGTGCTGACAGTAAGGGGTTATCTCTGAAGTGGTGCACAGTAATAATCATTCCTCATAGGCCTCAATGAGTTTTCAGAAAGAATTAACATCCTCAAGCCCAATATTACTGATGAGGAATCTGATGTAGAAGAGGAAGTGACTTGTGTAATGTCACCTGCCAGCAAAAAGACAGCATTGGCCTGATTTTTTTTTTAGTTCTGGCTCCATTACTTTTAGTTCAGCTCCTATATAACCTCAAGGAAGTTACGCTACATTCCCTAAACCAGTACAAAAAATACAAATGTCCTTGGAATAATCAAAAGGGAAAAATGGCATGCTCTACATTGATCACTGGGCAAATAAATTAACAGAAGTTCAAAACCCATTAAAAACAAAATTCAGCAACATCAGATTCATTACTAAAAGCTTATTCTGGAGCTTCAGCAAAGATTAGTGGAGAGGTTACAGTTTCTCTTTCATGACTATTTCATACCTTGCATATTGTTCAATAGAAATGAATAGAAAATTTACTTAAATGTGAGAAACAGAGGCTGGACAAAACTACAATATTCATGCAGCATTTTTTTTTTAATGGGATGAGAATAGCAGGCACAACAGTCACGACAGGAATTTGAAAAACAGCTAGTGACAGCACAGCCACTGGGGGGCTGTGCCCTGTGTACAACCAAATCCAGATTTTCTTCAAGCAGTTACAACTTCTGCGGATTGCGTCTGCTTTCTAGATAATGCAGCCTGTCCTTACTCTAGTCAGAGCAGTTTGGAAATGACTGATTTTATGTTTCTCTTAGGAAGATGTGCATCCTACTGCTTGTTTTTCCTCTCAGATGAAAGGAAATTGAGAGACTAATGTTCAATGCAATTTCTGAGTCCAGAATCTAGGACATGAAAATGAGAGTGGAGTGAATCCAATGCAGTTAGGAATAAAACAATTTATGGAAATTGCAGTGGAGACTGACAGGATTCCAAAAATAGCAAGCAAGCTATCAGAAGCATCTGAGATTGCCATACTGCACACAGAGCAAATCTACCATGTCCCACTCTTTTCCAACTAGAAGGAATGTGAATGTCTTTGCCTTTGTCTCTTAATAAACCAAGTAGTAACAATTGTCCGTAATCCAACTGAGAAACATGTTGATTCAAAATGAACAGGAACATTTTGTTTTCTTCAAGAAAAATAAAAAGTAAACCTGAAAACATATTTTGGAAAAGTCTTGAATGCAAGTTTTTCTTATTTTTGGGATCATCTGGCTCTTCAGTATTTGTAATACAGAATGATTAGACTGTTTTTGAAATTATTAAACTTTTAGGTGGAAAGCTGAAACATTGTTCAAAGGCACCGAAATGAGCATTTAAATTTTTATTTCTAAAAATGTCCTATTGTTTGTCTACAGCTGTATTCAGCTCTGTTTATGAACTTAAAAACAAACAAACAAACAAAACATGCTGATTATAAGGAAGCATCATGAAACTTATTTCCTCTTCTTGTGGTCCTTTTGGTCCCTTTCTATTACAGCTTGTAGATTTGCTTGCAGCACAAGCATTGACTTTTAAAAAAGATATAATGCTATACATGCTTTATTTGAGATATTTCTATTAGGAGCATCCACCTGAACATTTCCAGAGGATTTAGCTGAAACTGGATACATAACAACATGGCAACAGCCGAATAAACCAAGCATTTAAAGCCAGAAGTTTTTGATTTCATTAGCAATCCTGTAGAAGAATGAACATCTTAACAACATGACAACTGGAACTCTGCATTATTACAGAAGTTAGCCAGAAGGTTCTTAAACTACAAACAGCAAAACATACCTGAATTTTACCGGATTTTAAAGCTGCAAACATGCACTGCGCTGTATTAAAGGCATGTCTCCAATTGTGATAAGCAACATTTTTCCGATAATTTTTCTTCACGCTTAAAATCCATCTGCAGAGAACCTTTAAGAAACAGCATCACATAGTTAACTGTAAATATATTAAACATTTATTCGTTTTAGGAAAACAAATTTTTCTCAAGATAGTTTTGCAAACTCTCATACAGAAAAATTTCCTTTTACCTCAATTAAGTTCAAATATAACAACATACGTGTATGTCATTCTTGTGAACATAGATAAAAATGTGCTTACAACCACCAGTTTAGCCTCTCCTTGAGTATGTAACACTTGTGGTTTTGTTTTTTATTACTACTGGCTAAACGTTAGTATCTGTTATGTTAGTTAGTAACTGTTGTTAATTCAGAAACTGAGTTATTGAGCTAAGTGGGAGAAAAAAATGCTTGCTTGTAACAACATATGTCATTTATTTTTGAATTGCAGAACTCTCTTAAGAGCTGTTTTGATAATGAACATGTGGCTTTTCACTCATATCAGCTTGTCAAAAGACAAGTGGTTTTGGACTTTGGAAAGCAAGTATGATAGAAAGATAGCAATTACTATATTGCTGGGTTGTATTTTCTCATGAAGGAAGCAAGTATGCCCTGGATGTTTTACAGAAATGTATTACTAGTTGTGGGTTATACTTTACTTTTAAGAAAGTGAAAGGCATGAAGGCCAGAGAGTAACTGGATGTGTACTAAAGCAGATCCCTTGGTTTAAATGTGTACAGCATACTGCTATACGTTAAATGCTGGCTGAGGACCTTGGCCTTAGATTGTTCAAGATGATTTTTAGTGTTCCTAGTGAAAGGTGGCAGAAATGAAAATCCAGTGTCACTCATCCAGATGAACAATTATGCACAGACAAAAACAGCAGTATTCTGTGCCTTTCCACTGTCAAATAAGGAGTATTTTGCTACTGCCGGTTTTCTTGAGCTCTAGTATGGGAAGACAGAGGTGCAGCTTCAAAGCTGTTAATGCTCTCTTGCTTCTACCGATAATATGTACCTATACGTCTATTATCACGGTACTATTTTGTTGTTTCAAACCCAGCAGAATTGCTCCACCCTGAACTAGAAGTTACACCCTCTCTCCTCCTTTTGGGTCGTACCCCTTAAAGAAGTACAAGTTCTTGGCCTTACCACAGAGGTAAAACTAAGTACTGTGATATTCAAGAGATCAGACTAGGTAATATAGTACTGCTTTCTGTCCTGAAACTCTACACATTTAAATTGTCCTGTAAGCTGGTGATCTACAAATTAAATACCTGTTCTCCCTTACTCATCTGTCTATGGAGTCCTCCAGATGAATCTTGCATTTTGATACTAAGCTTTGGAGGTTTTATCAAAAAAATATAAAGAGCAAAAATTAAAGCATTTATAAATGAATGCTTTTATTAATAGAAGTCATGTGTATTGACTGGAAGAGGCCTAAGAGATCACCTAGTCTAACTCCAGGGCAAAATAAGAATACCTGTCTAGATCACCAAGGACAGATGCATATCTACAACTAGGTCTATTGGTAAAAGCCTCCAGTGGAATTTTCACAGTCCACTTAAGTAATCTATTTCAGTCTTTACTATCTCCATAAATATAAAGTCCCCCCTGACATCTAATCTAATCTTTTGTGGGGGAAAGACTAAGCTATTTACTTCTCTTACAGCCTTACTACTGTCCCCTTTTTAACAGTCTTTCACTTACTGAAAAGTCGCTAACATCTCCCTCCTCAATATTCTGTTTTCTGGAGAAAATCAGCTTAATCATTCAAACTTTCCTAAATCTAAAGTGTTAGTTCTCTCCCCAGAATTTTTAAAATTAATTTGTATCTCTGTGTGTCTCTTCAAATATGAGCTACAATATAATTACTCCACGGGCATTAAACACTACTCCTCTGCCAGTAAAGAACAAAAATTTGCCCTTTTTTCTTACTATGGCACATTACTGACTTTTACGCCGTTTCTGGTAATAATAGCCCTTAAATGGCTTGAAACTAATCCTTAATACAGGTTTTCACTTATATTACTGATATACTGTAGGCTTGTTTCAATATTCTCCTGATTTTCCAATCATTAATTTGTCTCGTTATGTGAAGCAGCATCTGACAGATTTTATACCTCATGTTTCATTTGGAAATTCTGCACCAGATTGAGGTCTGTGAACATTCGAATTGTACACAGTGTTGTTTCAAAATCCGATAGCTCAAAATCACTGAAGTTGAAGTCAGTTAGGTTGAGAGATTGTGCAGATGGTACTACAGCAGCCTAGAGAAGAATAAGAGAATAAAACTTAGCATAAGAGAAATCATAACATAACTATCTGCTTTTTCAACAGAGAAGTAGTGAGATACTAAATTTTACCTTCATGTTATGCTGAAACCTCATAAGTACTTCTCACTTATCTTTCATTAGCCTTTCTTCTTTAACACTGTCTTATTTGCTTCTCAGATTTAACAAACACTTTTTCCATAGATCAAGAGAATAAGTAAAGGATTACATGGTCAAACAGTCTGTTACCTAAGTCACCTAAGAGAAAATTATAACTAAGAGTATGTATGAAATTGGGAGATTGAGAAAATTAAGCAATGTAGTTTGTTTTTATGGAAGTACGGACATCAAAATCTGTAACTGTTGGTGTTTTTCTAAAAATGGTGAGGAAATATATCACCGTAGACTTGTTAGAACAAAGAATTCCTAGCAGAATCCACATTCAGCACTGCGGTAGCCAGAACCTGTTTACAGCTTTCTCAGGGCTAAATACCTGAAAAATTAGGGTTTACCTCTGGTCAGATAATCTTTAAAACCCTTGAATGATGTTTTTAATGTATTTAGAGTATAATTATACATCTTTGCTTTGAAATTCTAAAGTAGACATGCAAAAAAAACAACACTGTAATTTTAAAAATCTGTAACTTCTATTATCAATAATCTTCCAACACATCTGTGTATCACAGCTCTACATTTTCTAGTTATAAAATTCAGAGTATATGTATCGATTGCCCCTCAAAATACAGATGTTAAATTTGTTAACACGTACATGATATCTTATGTTATAGATTAGAATCAGATAAAATTAGTATCATTTTTTTCAGTAAATAAAAAGGTGGAGTTTTCAGTACTACTTCCTTCCAGTTGTTTACTTCAATATGGTTTAAAAGAAAATCAGGTAAAACTGGGATGGCTAAAGAAATAAGTGTTTATCTTTCTGCTTTGTAGTTCTAGGACAAAACATTTCTCCAGCATGGGGAACTGTATCCTAGAAGGCTGGCACACTGAAAAGAAAGTACGTGTTATAATCTAAAGTACTGTTACGTGTAGGAGGCAAATCAGCTCTCCCCATAGCTAAGTGTACCAGTCTCTATTTCACCTAAGTTTGCTATTATCTTTTCTGTGCATCACAATTGGAAAGACATGAAAGATTATGAAAAATAGTATTTATACAGGAACAAAATCCAACATTTTAATATATATTTTTTTGTACCAGTAATTTTGCATCCTTTGGTTTGGACTCATGTAGTATTTCACCCACATGCATGGGAAAGAACCACCAAGCCTGTATACTCAGTGGAAAATAATGCAGCCATTTAGGATATCTGATGACAATTTTGAAAAAATGCAACTGCAGCCTGATATTTCATGAGGAAAATCAAAAAACAATTCAGAGCACAGTAGTAGCTCAACAGAACACCTTCTCATGCCTGCATTCTAATTTTATTTGTAGTTTATCTTTCCCTTCCTTGATCTCCTGTCTTTCCCAGCAATAATTAATTTCAGATGACACTTAAAAAACCTGCACTCTATAGCTATTCAAGGGTTATTTAACTGGATTAGATATTTCCCCTTCTACTTACCAAAGCCAGTAGAGCTATCTGCCCGCCCATTTTGCGGCATGAAAGTTGATCAGCTATTTTAATTTCAAGTTATTAAGCTATTCTCTGCTTCTGTAAGCACTGACCAAACTACAACCTCTTGCTCAGTTTCTCCACCTCAGGAAAATTATAAACAGCATGACATAGTCAAGAAAAGAAAAAGTGCCAGTTATTTCCCCTTTTTGCATAATTGTGACTTTCTAATTACTATTGCTTACTATAGGGATTGTATTAGTAGCAATGAATAGCAAATAATTTAGTGACTCCATTTCATTACCTGGTTAAGTATAAAAATAGTTTTGAATACATGTCTTATATTATTGAAAAACTTACAGATAAAGCTTATAACTTCATTTCATGCCAAGGCATTACCTTCAAGGCAAATCTGCTCAAGCACAAGAACAGTCCATTCTGACATGCAAGAAGTAAAGCAAGCATGGTAAAAGGCCCTTATGGATGAACAGGGAACTCCTCAGTTTGCTCAGATGAAGACATGCAGTACACAGAGAGGAAGCGGGGATGGGCTACTTGGGATCAGTGCAGGGACATTACCAAAGCATACCAGGATGGAGCTGGGAAAACCAAAGCTAACCTTGAGTTAGAACTAGTGATGGACGGGAAGGGCAACAAAAATGGTTTCACAGAATCACAGAATCATTTAGGTTGAAAGAGACCTCCAAGATCACCTAGTCCAACCTCCGATCTAACACTAACAAGTCCTCCACTAAACCATATCACTAAGTTCTACATCTAAACGTCTTTTAAAGACCTCCAGGGATGGCGACTCAACCACTTCCCTGGGCAGCCCATTCCAATGCCTAACAACCCTTTCGGTAAAGTTCTTCCTAATATCCAACCTAAGCCTCCCCTGGCACAACTTTAGCCCATTCCCCCTTGTCCTGTCACCGGGCACCTGGGAGAACAGACCAACCCCCACCTCGCTACAGCCTCCTTTAAGGTACCTGGAGAGTGGGATAAGGTCGCCCCTGAGCTTCCTCTTCTCCAGGCTGAACAACCCCAGCTCCCTCAGCCGCTCCTCATAAGACTTGTTCTCCAGACCCCTCACCAGCTTGGTCGCCCTTCTCTGGACTCGCTCGAGCACCTCCATGTCCTTCTTGTAGTGAGGGGCCCAAAACTGAACACAGTACTCGAGGTGCAGCCTTACCAGAGCCGAGTACAGGGGGACAATCACTTCCCTAGCCCTGCTGGCCACACGGTTTCTGATACAAGCCAGGATGCTGTTGGCCTTCTTGGCCACCTGAGCACACTGCTGGCTCATATTCAGCCAACTATCAACCAAGACTCCCAGGTCCTTCTCTGCCAGGCAGCTTTCCAACCACTCACCTCCCAGCCTGTAGCGCTGCTTGGGGTTGTTACGCCCCAGGTGCAGGACCCAGCACTTGGCCTTGTTGAACCTCATACAGTTGGCCTCAGCCCATCGGTCCAGCCTATCCAGATCCTTCTGCAGAGCCTTCCTTCCCTCGAGCAGATCGACACAGGCACCTAACTTAGTGTCATTTGCAAACTTACTGAGGGTGCACTCGATCCTCTCATCCAGACCATCGATAAAGACATTAAAGAGAACTGGCCGCAGTACTGAGCCCTGGGGGACTCCACTAGTGACCGGCCTCCAGCTGGATTTAACTCCATTCACTACGACTCTTTGGGCCCGGCTACCCAGACAGTTTCTAACCCAAATTCCATAAATACATTAGCAGCCAAAGGAAGGCTAAGGAAAATATGGTATCATTGTGGTAATTGGGTGGTAGCAAAACGAAATTTTACTTTGTTTCATTTGCTTTGTATTATAGAGCACAGGTTGCAGACAGTATCCACGCCCAAAAGCAGTGACTGATGCAATAGGACACTCGTGCTATGCGGATGCAATGGTGAAAGTGAAAAAATCTGTTCTATCAGATTATTTTAAAGCAAAACAAAGCAAATCACACAAAGTTATATCCAGAATGACCACCTTAATCTATTTTGGCTGGCTTGATATAAGAGTTCTGGAGCCAAGTAAATCACCATTCATCAGCTGACGCTCAGTAGTAGAACGGAAGTTGTAATATGCAGTGCATTAGCTTTAGCTACCAGTAAGGGCCTCTTTTATGGGTACTGACTTGCTGTGTCACCTCGATCACATCGGCACACATGAAATCAGTGTTGTACAATCTGACGCCTGGAACAAACTCTGAGCAACATCCGTCTATCACTTCAGGCGAGGTGTGTGTATTAGTTAGGTGTTCCACATGATGATTTCAAAACTGAAATCTTACTGTGAAGTGTTAATGGGAAGACAGTCAACACAGAGTAATACTGTGGAGGTTATTCTTAATTAGAGGGAAATACTAGCACAACAAGTTCACAGAAGTTCTTGTAAAGCCTTTGTTTACCCCCCCCCCAAAAAAAAAGTCTCTACACCTGCCCTCGACTAACATTTTAAGTTAGATTTCAAGGAAAGAATCATCTGCATACAAAAGGAATCGCCACACTTACATATTTCCCTGAATTCTTACTTAAAACGGACTTCAGCTATGAGCTAATTTCTAGAATCACCTGTCTCTCTCCCATTACTAAGAGGAGAATCTAAGGTGAGAAGGTTAGCTTTTCAACTTGGGTAGCAGGTGCTGCCTTTGTCACTACTTATTCAAAACTTAAGATTAGGCACAGGTGAACTGATGTCTTTAACATGAATGACTTGATTTATAAACTCACTTGGCCCCATCTCTATTCAAGTATTGGTAACTTTCTCAGTGCACAGAAACATCAAATAGCTTCATGAAAAAAAAAAAGAAAAATAGATGTTGATAGTTCCAACATTTCATTGTATTCTATTTTGTGAGTACAGAGTCAAAAAAAAAAAAGGTAGCAATGATCAATGATCCTGTATCTGAAGGGGTATATGCTGACTGCAGATATTTAAAGAGCAGGATTGGTCTCTTTTCTGTGCTTTAGGAATGAAGTCTTAACTGATTCAACTAAAAGACAGTGCAGGAATATTAACTGTCTGATTGTACCATGTGGATTTTTAGGGCAAGGGTCTGTAATCGTAGGGTAATTAAGAAGAAAACTAAAGCTATTGTCAGTAGGTTGAAACTCTGTATGGTTTTGCTCCTCCAATCTAACCTTTTCAGGAGTCCACAAATTAAAAAGTATTTGAAAGCTATGGCTTTAAATTAGAGCAGCCACATGCTGTTGATTCTGTTCCTAGGCCACAAAGCTATACCAAAGATATAAAATATACAAAATTCAGACTTAGCTGCGAAAAAAAAATCACAAGAGTTTGCTTCTGAAATACTTGATCATTGTGAGTTGGTAGTATTATTGCACCAACAGCTGCTGTCATTTAAGCTCACGAGAATGGCAGTCAGTATGTCAGTGTCTATTTATATTTCTGGCTTTCAGGTAATTGCAGCTCTCTGTACATTGTAATGTTAACTTCACTATAATTTTTATTTCTGGAAAATGTGCTTCCACATGTGTAGGGATCATGTCTGTCAAGGACTGCCCTTCTTTGTTACATCAATGAAATATTTCTAAAGTAATAGTAAAAAATTCAATTACCGCTGTTACCTGCAGCTCCCTCGTTTCCTCCTCTGCAGCAGAAGCATGGTATGAGAGAACCTAAAGAGAAAAGGAGACCTTAGAACAAACAAAAGAACAATGTGATAAAAGAAGGAGGGTTTTAACTAAAGCAGAATTTTTCAGTCTGCAGCTGCATTGTGTTGCACTTGCTGATGAAATCTGGTGTCCATGCAGGGCCTGCTCCGGTTTTAAGGAGCTCCAAAAGCACACGGGGAGATATCTGCAGCTTTTACAGATCTCCCACAGCACAAAATCTTCTTGAGATAATTAGGCCAAGAAAATGTAAATAGTTTCTATAAATGAGCAAAGAACTCATTTTCTCTTTGGAAAATTTTCATGCTCCACTTTCAAAGACAAATAATTCATGAAACAGCTATAATTACGAGCCTGACATTGTTGCCATAATAATCGTTTCAGGAGTTTATTCAGACATAAAAGAAAGTTTTGCCTTAAATGAAACTTGGCAGAAAAGTCTGAAAGAAAATATGTTTGTTTTAAATTAACAAAATAAGCTCATGTTTTTTAGCTGTGAGAACCCAGGACATGAAAATGTTATGGATTTTTTTTTTAGCATCTAAAGAATAACTTTTTTTTTTTAAAGAAGCCAATTTATATATTAACCTATAATATTTTTCCCACTATGGAATTTATAGGTGTGGACTTCACATATTATCTATAAAGTGCTACAGTAGGACAGAGAATTGCTAATTTGCCAGGTAAACTGGCAGCTTCTTTTTAAAGAACTTAAATTATTTTGACAATAATTTTACCATCTTTTTATTTAATATGACTTAATATGGGTTTATCTGAGAGTAGTAACGTTTCTTTTAGAGGCTACCAGGTATATAACCCACATTTTAGGAAACCTGCAAACACTCTATTTACATAAAGAATATTAGGAGATCCAAAGTCTACAATTTTTTCACTTTCAGCCTCAAGCTATCACCTCTGAGTAATTCAACTTCTCAGACTAAAGCATTCTTCAGCTATTAAATTTAACAGTAACCAATTCAAAGGCTTAGACAGATGACATTCATCTTGATATGGTTTGATGGAGTCTTTGACTCCAAAGAAATTGCTGAAAACCTACAATAACGCTGCTGTTACTCCCCAAACCAGTTTGTCTAAAGGACTGAGCCAAAATCATCACAGAAAACCTCAGACAAGAAAAGGAAGCCCCTAATCCCCCAAACCATTTCCTCTTCCTACGCAACTGAACAAACCAGCTATGCTGCCAATGCGTAGCTTCATGTAGAGGAAAAGATGTGTTCAGTTCACCACTAAATCTCATGAGTAAAGTTAAAATACAACACCAAATGAAATAGTCTGCCGTCAGATACGGAAACCAGCAAAGAAAATCCTGTGCAACTCAGCAGGCCAAATGTTGTTCTCATGGCGGAGAACAATTTCTATTGAGTATTCATGGGAGTAGCTGCACTTCTGTGTAGAACAGTCAAGGTCTGGAGAAAGTTAGGATCTGTTTTGTGTCAATTTAAGACCACCTAGATTTTGAGCTTACCTCTAATGTCACCATCTGTTTGGCCATTGCTCTTTCTACAGCTTCATACATCTGTGTATTCTGGATCCCCAAGCCACAAAAGATGACAAAAGCTTCCAGGAACTCTTCATCATTTCTGTTGAAAGCCTTGATTTTGCCTGAATTTTCTTCCATCTTATTCACAAGCTGGCAAACCCCTAAGTCAGGATAGAGAAATTTAAAGAATTAATACAGAGAATTGCCAAAATACCATCTATGGTATGATACGTCAAGGGAAAAATTAGGTCTAAGACTGTTTAGCCTACAGTACAAACCACCGATATACATTAAAGTGACACATTGTAGTGCTACAGAATTTTTCATCCCAAAGTTCATTAGAGTGAGTTCACTGTATTACAGAATAAATACTAAAATATCATACATTACTTGGTAAACCCAAAAGCATTTATTAGGATTTATAAGCCAAAAATTTGGGTGAAATTCTAGGGTAGTTTTCATCCTGACTTTTATTATTAATAGTATTCTAGGTTGATTTAATCCCTAAAGACGATTTGTCCTTTGGAGGCTAATTAAATTTTTGTCAGCATGCCAAAAGAACATCTATGAAAGTCAGAACATTGGTACACTGAGTTTTCACTTTCTTGTTTGAGTCAGTACTGGAAATTTTTTAAAATAAATGAACTAAACAGAAATAGCCAAGTTGAGGCTCAAAGTTCAAATATATTTGCTGACTCCACGAGGATGTGATTGGATTACAGCCTGCTCCAAAGATTACTGAAGTCATCCAAAAGCATGCTATTGAAATCAGATTGTTAACTTTTTTGTTGATTTTGCTGATGATTGCATCTGTTTATTTTTTGCATCTGTTTATTTTTTGTTAATAATTTCTGCTGTTTAGTGCCAGACTTTTCTGTGCACTTGCCATTGAGAGGTTTGACAGGTAACTTCTACCATGCCTGCAGATTAAATCTTTGTTTTAAGCAGAGGGAAATTCACATATATACCTCAATCTAGCTTCACCTAGCAAATGGCAGTTTTTGCTAAGAAATCAGAATATGAATTAAAGCAGCTGCATCGTAAAAACATGTCTTTGTCCTAAATGCTGTGAGAGCGACTACTGTCTTACGCAAGTTCAAACGTTTTTTCACGCTCATAAGTGTAAGGACTGGCAGTTTTAAAGATAAAAGCTAATATTTTCCTGATCAGTTGCAAATAACTGTCCCAGTGAAAGTCATAGTTCCAAATTAAGAATTCTAAAAAAAAAAAAAAAGAAAAAAAAGAAAATGCAGTATTCTTAATTTGATATAAATTGTAATTGCTTACCAGTTTGTACATTCTATGTATTTTATGAAGAACATTTTGCAGCAGAAACAGTAATTTATTAAATATGTATTTAACCAGCAAAGGAGAAGATAACTATTTAATGATGTTTCCAGAACACTGTTTACCAGCTTTCAGGTTTTGCTCTAGCAGAGCTACTCCTCATTTACATAGGTTATATGAATAGAATCTGAATGCCTTACACTTTGCCACCATAATGTCAGGGAGGACGGATTTGCTCTCTGTTTATTGATAGGGAAGAAATTATAACCAATACTATTTAACAGTAGAATCAACAGTGAACATAATCAGTTACTCTAAGGTTTTATTAGTACTAATGATTTTTTATATGAAAGTAATTCTAGGATTGTAATACGCTACATTTACAGACTAAAAAAATCATTATGGTTTGTAATTTTAAAAAAAGTCTATGAGGGAGCTAGTTTATATCTTCCCTTTTACAGTAAGCAGAAAAAAGAAGGAAAAGAACGTTGCACGTGTTAACTATGTTTTTAGAAGAACAATGGCCTAGCATGTAGAAATTTTAATGTCTGGTGACACTATATGAACACCATCCTATTTCCAAATTATGTTCTGTTTGAAGAACTTTAGTATTCGAGTCTCCTCTAGAGAGATCAGTAAGATTACAACTGCAGTTGTAAACCACTGGGGCAGGGGTTGTGGTATCTGAATATTGCAAAGAAGATGCTGCTTTAATGGATTAGTAGATACTTAAATGATATTAAAAATATATAATTTTGGAGAATAAGGATTCACTAAGAACAAGATTAACCTTCCCTGGGAAAAAGAAGCTGACTTATAAAACCCAGGGAAAATCTCATGGAACTCACTTTCAAATCTCTGTTTAGTACTGTTTATGACTTTATAATTATTTCCATAGCAACTGTGATGTAACAAACACAAAAGTCAGATTCAACAGTGAATAAGCCACAAGTGAAAATGAATTCTTAAAAGGCACAGCATTTGGATACACATAAATGCCTTTTAAAAATGGGAAAACTACAACAAATATGCCGTGTGCTATTTAAGACTCTTAACTGGAACATTTTTCAAAAGCATTCAGGGGTCCCAGAAGCATTCAGGGGTCCATATGTTAGAAGTAAAGGTACTCAAATTTCTTTCATTGGGCCATACTTACAAAACCACAGAAAAATTCTATAAAGTTTTCAACACAAATCTGAAAAATGTACAAGTCAGGAGAGTTAAAAAAAATCTTTTTATCCTTCTTCGAGTAAGATTTGCTTGGTTTTACTGTGGATGGTTTTTCCTACCCTCACTGCCCCCTCTGCACACCCCACTCTCCAAATTCTGGTCTTGGGTATACTAATCTTAAAAAAGGGAGACAAAATATTCTTATACAGTATGTTAAAGGAACCTACGGGTATTGTCCCTGAAACAAGTTTTTGATGTTGCCCTGTTAAAGATTTGAACATTAGGTGGGCTGTGAAACCTGAAAGGACTTTGAAGAACATTTCTCACTGAGAATTGCTCGGATTTGAAAAACCCACCTAAAAATGCTGCCTGACTGAAACTTTCAGTTTGAAATTTCACAGAAAAAAAAAGACAAAAACACAACAATAGAAACACTCCACATGAGATCTGATGTAACTTTTATCAGTAGTTAACAGCATAGTGAAGCAAATCTCATTAAAGTTCAACAGTTCAATTTTCATCTTGGTCTTCTAGAGTCTGGTAAAATACAGAAAACAAAGTAATAAATCATTGAGGAGGCTGATATAAGAAGAAATTTCAAAGAACTCTATTTAATAAAGACAATGCTTCTCTTTTTGCTTCAGGAATTAAAAAAGAGCTGTCTTCATGGAAAAAGAATCTTGTATTTACTGTATACATTGATTATGTGGTTTTGCCATAATTCTCAAGCACAATTACGTGAAGACCATTAAAAATACAATCTTGGAACATTTTCTTGACAAATTCTGTAAAGGTGAGGAAGTTGGATTTACACTGCTATCTGGAAATTAATATATTTTATGTTCTGTTTGGTCATGGAACTTACTGATGCCAGCATAGTAGGCTGACACGCATTCTACTCTTCATGGGACAGGGAGGACCTGGTAATCTTCAAAAGCATCATCCTCCTCTTGCCTAAGGTGAATCTGAAATTCATGGAAAGACTTAAAACTCATTAAGCTTATTCCCTGAATCATTGTTAGGACCAGATCCTCAAGACAATTTAGGCATTTATTTCATCTTGGAGGATCCAGACCCTGGCCACCTAAATATTTTCAGGGACCTAAAGATAAATAGGCTTTTAAGTTTCCATAAGGATCTAGGCCTATGTGGGCCTAAGTGACATCAAACTACTTATGAAAATTTTACCACAGGAAACCAGTGGTACTATGGGCATTCTTTAAAAAAGAAGAAAAGTTCAAGAAAAAGCAAAGGAGATGCTGCAGAGGTATTTGTGCTAGGTAGATTTGGGCTTTTAAACTTAGTGTCTTGTAATAGGACTGTAGCCTTCCTATGCAATCTGCTGGTAGAAGCAGGCAACTCTAAAGGGCAATTCATAGCACCAATACTGCATAGCACTTAGCCTTCTCATGTATGAATCTTTCTGTAGCCAAACCTTATTTGCAAAACTGTCACCGTATGCACAGCCCGCTTGCCTTCCCACATGCTATACTTTCAGAGTACTACCACCTCTGTTCCCTAAAAGCCCAGAGCTTATTTACTGATTTACATCTTCTCTTCCTTTCACTGCCTTGTAACAGTGAGAGTGGTATCTGACTCTCTGAAAAGGAAACAGTGAAAATAATTTTACTTATAGAAAACTATCAAATGCATGAAGCTATGAAAATGATGAAATATCACAGGAGAGTTGTAGGTAGCTGGTAACTTGTAAGGCAAGCAATTTACAGGCAAGGTTGCAATGGACTTGTTAGTTGAAAGCATGATAATTAAGGGTCTCTTCCCCTGTGTTTAGATTCCACGTTGCTGAGACTTTACTGTGAAGCACAGAAATATTGCTATGACAAGTACAAAAATACTTTTTGTAAAGATACCTACCTATCACCTTATTCTTTTTCCCATTTTTTATTGGTGTACACAGCAAACTCTTTATGTGTTGATTTACATTTTCTGCACTGTCATTCTGTTAAACAAACAAAAAAAAAAAATACAGTTACAATTTTTAAGACTAATGCTTAGGTGCCTGAAATGAAAATGATGTAGAGCTGGGGCCTACAGCTATTCTTGGTTCACATTTTCCTTCAAAAAGCAGTCATGTCTTCAAAGAGTTTGCACATCTTTGGCTGGATGGTATAATAAACATTACATCTGATACAAGATTTAGCGAATAATAATAATACAGGTAAAGTTGATAATCAGAGTTGCCAGTGACTTGTGTAATTGTGCTAAAAATGTGTTAATTTTGTAATAGGTTCTTTCATTTTGCTTTCATAAAAATGACAATTCTGCACCAAGACAAAGTGTTCGACTTGGTGCAGCTGAAAAGAGATCAGCTGGGCTTTAGGACACCTTTCTATTCTCATCAGGTGAAGAGCTGTGAAAGTAACTGACTTCTTCTATTTCCAGCATATCTTCTTCACTTACAGTATGGCCACAAAGAACAGATGTCATAAAACAGGAGTAGCTACCTAGCATTAAGCTAATTGTGCATTTTGTGACACACAAATTTTTGTAAACCCTTTTGGTTCATTTGAGACACCTTGATTAACCCAGCGATGTTATGAAAGGTCTGGTGGTGGAGACTAAGTTATGATCCAAATAATGACCAGTTTTCTGACTAGGTGAACATACTACAGTCTTCCTAAGACCTTTTATCATTGCTAGGCTGGATGTATTTTTTGCTATCATGCCCCAAGAGAAGGACACTGACTTAATCTAGGAAGTGAGAAGGTGAAAGGGGGGAACAAAACGACAATACACCTACACCAAATATCTGGTGAGCAAATGACCTAGATCTGTTCAGTTGCTCTTGGTCCTGGAATAATACGGCAGTTGCTGAGAAGTAAATGAAGGCCAATCTCTAATTGTATGTGACACAAAAAATGTGTATGCACTAATATTTCAGATCAAAAGTGCTGGGGGGTGGGGGGTGGGGGGTGGATTGTTTGGTTGGCTGTGTGGTTTTTTTTGTTTGTTTGTTTGTTTGTGTTTTGGTTTGTTTGCTTGCTTTTACTGCTGTTGCTTTGTCGTCTTGTCCTGTGCAAGGGATTGAAGATTTTCTGTGCAGGCTAATGCACAAACACTATAATGCTTATAAATGGCAATAGGAAGTATGATTCTTTGAAGAAAAGATGAAGGGATTATATCATGCCAGATACTTTACATGACTCCAGGAACTTAATATTTAGTAGCCCATTATCAACAGGTTAGATGGAACAACTTAAGAGTAGGATTTTGCTGGTTTCTGAACTGCAGGCTGAAAAGATGTACCTGTGAAATAAGCTGTAAAAAAAGGCTAGGAATCAGCATCTCTCCCTGCTAGACCTCTCCAGCAGGGGCAGTTGAGAACCGCCAAGTTAAGTTTGCATGAAAACTGGTTTACGGCTACCTTAAGGAGAACCTGCTGTTTCACGGTAAATTTCAGGTGCGCTGAAACTCCAGCTTGTCTGGATTGGACAAGACCAGTGTACAGTGTTTAAAAATATACTTGTCCCAGTATTAATGAAAAGGAAGGAGACTAAACAAGAATAGGCATAAATGGTTTTAATGAGTGTTGTAGATACTTGAACTTCGTCTCTACTACCCTAACTTTGTTGGTTCAGGAAAAAAACACACAGGCATGGCTGCTGAATCTTAGCATTTGGCTTAAATCCTGTCCTTATAGATAGCCTGAACCTGAGGCAGGCAACATCAGGGCTCTCCTGTGAAGAAACCCATGCTGTTTTTCTGCCTCACATCACTACGTTGGTAGCTGAGGCTGCCAATGCATTTAGAAAGCACAAAGTTCTTTTCATAAAGTGAGTAAGCATGCTGTTGAACGTTCTCCAAAGAAAGAGACAAGCTGGGGTTTTTAGGTTACTAGGTACGCCTGGGATTTCCCACATACCACGGTTTGTCAGCTTTCAAAAGATTTTGCCTCCACCCAGCCTTGATACTGCTCCTACGTAGTGGTGGAGATGCAGCCACTGTGACTGTGTGAAAAACATTATCCAAAATTCCTTCTAGCAGAACTGTTTCTGAACTTTTGGTTGTGTGACACAAAACAAAGAGTTTGATAAAAACCTGCTGATCGTGACAAATCTTATCCCTCCTCTTACTCTCTCTCTGAACCCATCTGGCTAACAGGCCTACCTATATTAAGAAGAGTTTTTTTCAAGTTTCTGCACTGAGAGGAAAACACAGAATTACAATTTTACTTTATGTTGATGACTTTGAACACAACCTGATTGTAATCTGAGTTTTGCAAAGTGACCTTCCCCTCCTAGTTCTCCAGTATCTGTGTTCAGTAGTGCACCACACCACAAGCTCACACTTGATGAAGTGTGAAGCAAAATCTTTCACAGAAAAGTGAAATTGTTCCTTCTCAAAAGCAGCAAAGAACTGGCATAAATATCATTAATCTTTGCCAGAACAAGAAGGGAAAGGAGGGAATGAAACGGAAGGAACTTTTGAGAGCTTCCCAACAATCACAGTAAACTACAGAGAATTGCTGTGAAAACCTCCAGCTGTTCTTCACTTAAATGCTTCCCAGAGAATACACTGCAAGCTCTCCACATCACAGTTTCTATTGACAAATGAATGTTAACCTTTTTAAATAATGGCTATAGGAATACCCTGCTCACTGTGTGAGTATTGTACCATTTCTTCACTGATAAAGAATTTTATAAAGCAAACATTGTACCTTCCTTTGTGTTTGTGGAATTCTAACTGTGGCCATCAAATTAAAAAAAAATACTGAGGGGAAAGCGAGAAAGATTTGAAAGGTAGACAGAAAAAAATCAATTCTGAATTTCAAATGTAAGCTTATTTTACTTACTGTCCAGGGAAATCTTCTATCTTTGCAGACATCTGGGATGTTGAGAGGCTCCATAGTATTCTTGACATACTGAGCGTACATATAATTGATTTTGTTTGTATCACAGTCCCTAAGGGATAAAAATATTATTTTTAGCTGCTTAGTATGACAACAGGACACTTCATTATGCAAAGCAGGTAACAGTAAATATCTTACATGGATAAGGCCAAGAAAGATATAACCAACAGCTATATAATGGAATTGAGTTCAAATTTTGTACCCTAATCCAGTTGCCATCACAAAATGACAGAGTGGATTAATTTATACACTACACCATTTCTTTAGCATTCCAAAATGTTAACACCAAACATCAAATTTAAGAAATAAACAAATCGTTTCCGTTCATGTAGATGAAGGATAAAGAATGAGCAACTGAGTTTGCATTGAAATAAACAACTCTGAAAACAAACTATTCTCAAATCTCACACACTTGAAAAATCAATAGATGAAATTCGCATATTCTTTAGACTGGGTATAGCTGGTAACATTTGTGAATTTCCTACTCCTAACTTTATTTCAGATTTGTTCTAAAAGTAAAAGAACAATCATTTGCATGGGGATTCTGTTCCTGAAAGAGAGGTGTTTTTTTCCAAATTGGGGCAGAAAATACCTTCAATCATCTCCTTTATACAGCCACGATGTATTAATTAAGGGATTTCAATTCTATTGGCCCCCTTTGCTAACATTGGAGAAGGGCATATGTCCTAATAATGCACCTATTCCCAACAAGCTCCTGAACAAGTTCCTCTGACGTTTGACTCGACTTTAGCTATCCTTCTGGTGTAAGTGTATATCCAAAGGATGTTCACCGTGTTTGAGGAAGAGAATTATTCTCTCATTATTTCACCAACTTGGTTATACAAGGCAATACCACATAATTCTGAAAACGAGTCTGATCTGGGTTTAACTCAGGGTCCCTGATTACATAATAAGCCTGAAATTATATTTTGTAACATAATACTTTCCATCTAATCCATGTCATGTTTTTTTGTTTGCCTGAAATTGTGACCTTAAAACAATGCAGAAGTTCTAACTCCAATTGCTGACTCGTAGTACAGTCCTTGGCATATTAACTGTGCTGTCCCATGAACAAAATTCAGATATGCAGCTAAGGTTCCAACATTCCCTTCCTATCAGTTAGGAGAAATAATTTACTGATGACCCATGCAAGCAGTAAATTACATTTTGAGTGCCTTAACTAGTAACCATGAAAGGGATAATGAATAGGAAGGTAAAATCTCTCTCTGCCATTCCCACAGTATAGAAGAGGAAGTAAAGAGTTATTCTGTGATCTTAGTACCATTTTGTACCTCTGAACTTTCTGACTGTATGTTGTCTAGAAATCCTACTACATCTCAATGGTTTTTATTTGCTTAAGCCACACATTTTTAAGTTCATTTTCAAATATATGTAATTAAATTTCATATAAGAAATGTTCACTGAAAAAAAAAAGATCAAAGAGGTATAGAAATTTCCATTTTTCTCTCCTGACACTACATTTGTCATAGTGTTTTAGATACAACTGTCTCTCACTCTTTTGACACTATTTGAAACAACTTCTTGTGATGACAGAAAGGTAATGAAGACGGTAATTTTCAAAACTTAAATACAAAGGTTCAGAGTAAATTTGGAAACTATGTAATCTGAGTATTTTAATACAATTATGTCTACTTCTTTCCATCCTTCCCAGTTGAAATTCTTAGTGGTTTCTTGAACACGACCTAAAAATCTAACTATCAGTCATTATTCTTGATTTCGTTGGTCATGTTCTTTGATCCATCTTTCCTATCTATAAAATAAGAATAATGCTTATCCTTCTTTATAAAGTACTTTACTTTTTTTTTTTTTTGATTAAAATCATATGGTTATACACCGTTTGGTAACTACTAATGTGGTTGTGTCAACTCTACAACATAGTCACCTACATAGATTTCTTACAGACCAGTTCTAGAGCAGCCCATGAAATTAGATTTTTACTTCTCGTGTTTTGCACATTTCCACAGCATAACCTTGAGATGCAACTATGTACTTCGACCTGACAAAATGAAGAGAACAGACCTTGTTCTCCTATTCTGCTCAGAGTGAACTTTTTAAGGCAATTTGTCTATGTACTTTTCAGGGCAAAACCTGTTCCACAGCAGAAATACATGGCACCCAGTGGAAAGGCATGGTACTGTGTCCTTTATTATGAAAACCTATATTAAAAGCATAATTTCTTCAACATTCTCCCATGATGAAAAAAAAACCCTTAAATTCATTGTTTTACCTCTTCAGGTTTTCAGCTGAATCCTCTAATTCTTCAGATTCCATGTGAAACACACTAGAAAATGAATCCTGGAATACCAAGAAGATACTTTAATATATCATTGTGGTTATAAGTTAGAGTAGTAATATTCATTTGAAAAGCTTATGCTCATGGCAATTATCAACACCTATTCTGTAATAAAGACAAGTATAAAATTGTTTAATTTCATTTCACATCTAGCAGCAATGGTACAGATTCCTATGACATAATTATCTTCTTTAAATATCACTGAAGTGTCTTGAATCTCTACTGATCATTCTGAGAAGAAATGCCGGTATTTATAAGCTGTGCCAAATTTACCTGTTAGCACAGAACTTCCATATTTTAACATTCATCCAGTTCCAGACCAGGAGTGCATAATAACTGCTTTGCTTGGGGAGGTGAGGACATCAAAGCCTTTTAAACAGGTTGAGAGATCTCTGTCTTTCTTTTCACATAAGTTTTTTTTATACTTGAGAAGCCTAAACGTAGAGAGAAATTAGATTCTCTCTGTGCTACGCATTCAAACTACAGACTGGAAACTAGGTGCTAGAGTTTGGCTGACTTGCAGGGACTGTGTGAATATCTGAATACATACATTATGTAAATTCCTCTTCCACATTCCTGTGCAAGAATAACTCTCTTAAATACAGGGAAATATTATTGCAACATAACATCCTGCTTCTTGTTCTGCAGCCTATTTTCAATACAAAGGAAATAAAAGTAGGCAGATAGGAAAGGAGTATGTGCTTTGCTTCAGTGAGCCAGGATCTTGGGAGAGGCCACGATTCTCTTCAGATACCTTGTTTAGATACTCCCTGATGAGATATATTCAAGAAATAAAAAGTACAGTCAAAACTGATTCTGCACATCAAGTAAAAGCCACATTGTTTTTCACCCAGCCTTTTCCTTTTTTTTTTTTGTCTTACATCAGTAGCCAATAAAATGAGTTATAAAAAAGTTCTGCATTCAAGATCTATGCCACAGGAGAGAGCTTAGAGCCATAGCTTACCAATAGGTAATGCAAAATGACTGTATAAAATGGCATCCTCGCCTACACAAAGACCTAATCCTCTGAAATCAACACCTGCCCTGACTGGATGCCATAAAAGCAAGGGCAGGGAGGAAGAAGGTTTGAAATGCTACTGAATCAGAATGGAGGGAAGCCAATACCGCTCCCAGGGACTTCCCAGCACTTCTGACTTTTAACCAAGAAAATGTACTCACAGTACAATCTTCATCCACTATGAAGATGGTACACCTCTGCACCTGCATGAAAGATATTATAGTGGCAGCTATCTTCTTCAGAATTACTTCCAAAGACTGTTGCTCTTCAAAAATCAGGCTGGCAAGATCAAGAAGCACCTGGAAAAAAAGTCTTTTGTGAAAATTTGACTGATGGCGATGTAAGCAATAATTACAGTTCCTACTCTTCTCCTCTTCTCTGAATCAAGGAAATCAACACATGTCTGTGACAAAAATTAAGCTTTGGCTGTCATACAGACTGCAAGGCAACAGGAATTATTAGCCAGTTTGGTGGAGAAAATAGATAGCCTAATTAGTTGTCTGATGTTTCCGGTCAGATCAACATTAACAGTTGATCAAATGAAATTTGAGAAGTCCAGACAGCACACAGCAATTTGCCCTTAGGAAACCTAATGGTTTCCTATGGCTCTTGTGTGCATTGTAAAAATATCAACCGTGATATTTAGATTACTGAAGACTTTTGAGCACAACTATTATCTGTTGTAATTCAAACAGAGCTTAACGAACTCATTTGGTGAAAACATCATTTAGGTTCAGGCTGCCATATTTCAAAGCTGCTGTTGAAGGACTTAGCTACTTAGATGTGGTCAAATTATATTCCCTTTTCCCCACAGGAAGCATGGAACCAATTTGAAAAGATTATCCAAATTTGTACCAATTTACAGACACCAATAGTCACTTGGAAACTCAGACCTACCAGAATGCTATTAAAACAACTGCTGCCTAGTTGTTTCTCCAAGAACTTTTCATATCATGTAGGGGAGAGATATTCCACCCATAAAGGCTATGGCGTTAATAACCCATCAGTTACATAGATGGCTATTCTTATTACATTATTAGAGGAATTTATTACATAATTGGAGGAATTACATTCCTCTAGGAAATTTAGTTTCCTGTCTGATCATTATGGAAAATATTGTTAGTGACTATTTATAGTTGTAGGAGACTAAAAGAGCAATCTGTATAACCTCTGCCATGCTGTAGGGATAATTTTACCTGAAATTTCTGGAGTATACGTGCCTCCGGCTGTGTAATACACACAGTGAGCCACAGGATAACTTCAGGCAGTATCAAGTATATTGACATGGAATGAATTTTGGACATGTAGCTTTACTGTTTTCCCCCACACAGCCCACTTTTCACAGCCCGAGCTGAAATCTGCCAAGCTACTTCTCAGTGCAGTTAGAGCTCCACAGTATTAGAGTAATTAAAAATTGCCAAGGAATTGCTACCATAACAGAAATAACAGGAAAAGGTGCAGATTTTAGCTGACCATCATAATTTTTGTATTCTTGGGACAAACCTGTAGATCATACCTGATTACGCCTGTTTTCAAGCAAAGATGTTTCATACAATTGAGCATTATGAAGAACAATTCCACAAAATGCCAAATATGCAGCAAAATCCTGAAGACAAATAAACATAAGCATCTGATGAAGATAACGTCTCACAGCATCTTAACTCTGTTCAAAGATAAGCTCCTACTTTTTTTTTCCACTTTGAAATCTTAATTGATATTTAAAGCTATTTTTGGCATTCACATTCCTTTTTTTTTTCCTCCAGTTACTCATAATTTGTTATTTCCTCAAGAATCTCTTCTCTCTTTTTAAACTAACTATCTTTCCAGTTTATCCTGGTACAAGTAGGATTGGGGTAAGAAGCAGCACAGAGGAATCAACTCGTCTTGCAATAATGCAGATTTTACCTAGAAAAACTTGGTGCAGACAATCAGCCTCTGTTATGTTGGGAAGTGGAAATAAAATTCTGCTAACATAGCGGAACCACAATTTTTTTCCTTATTTGAATGGGATTACTTCTTATATCCCACAAATACTCAGTATGCATTTTGTTTTAAAGGGGAAAGTTTTCAAAGGGGAACATTACATTCTGGTATTTACTTATTTATTTTTACTGCTGAAAATTCAGTCAACTTCTTCAGCCTTTGTGCAGCCTCTTTTGCTCTACAAATCTAGATGTGAAATCTGGAAATGTCTGGAAAGCAACTCCATTGGGAGAATTAGGAATCAAGGTGCTGTCTGCTCTACTGATTATCTCATGTATTATTTATAATTTACCCATGGCCTTTTCTCTTCCTCTAATTGCTGTATTAAGAAGTGATGCAATATTTAGAAAATAATCACTATGTAAATTTTAATACTCAAAATATGTATTGTCAGAGATGCCAAGAGACCTATAATCACTTCATAAAAATGATGTCTATTATAAGCTATGGAACTGTCCTACAGTGCATCTCTGTAGAGTAAACCTGTATTTGACATGTATGAGAGATACCATTCTGAAAAGAGAAATTAAACTATGTCACATCCATATTTCTCGTGGCTCTATAAGGAAAGAATTTTGCAATATTACCAGGAATTCTTACTTTTTCAGTGATTAATTTTTAGTAACTTTAAGATGTCTGATCAGTGTGAAAAGCAATAGCATATATAACCCCTGATCCCCTATGAAAACAGAACAGACAGAAATGTCCAGCTTCTATACCTTTTCGTCTTGTTCAGTGAAAGTCCCACCAGTTCCCGATTTCTTATTGATTGCTTGAGCCACACCAACAACCTAGTGCATTCAAAAGGGAATAATTAGATCATTTTTAAGGAATCTGTCATTGGACTTTATTCCCAGACATATGAAAAAATAAATGATTGTTTTACAGCTAAAGAAGCTAAGCCAAGGGTAAAACATCATTCACAGGACATCTGTGACAGACCTAAGAAACAAATCTATATGCCTTGAACAACATTAAAGACTTTTCCTTGGGTAGTTCTTTCTGCTTCTGGCACATGGCTTAAATCCTTAGATTTCAAATGCACTATGTATTAGGAATAGCAGCTAACTGGCTTCATAAATTAAGGCTGCTCACATAAATCAGAGCATAGATAGTAACAAAGAGTATTTACATGAACTATAAAAAGATCTGCTACACTTTATGAAATAATTATAAAGACACTGACAGACCAGCTCTATTTACTTGCTTGTTGGCTTGTCTGCTTTGGGATTTGAGTGTAAAAAAATGGAATCTGGCAAGATTACACACCTAGTTTTATTCTTATAAAGTCCTGTCTACGTTGTGTTAAGCTTTGAGATGATGCTTTTTTTAGTGTAGAAATAGTCTGTGATAAAATTTGATTTCAGGTTTCTGGACATAATTACATGAATTGGGAGATTAAAATATGATTTCTTACGGAACAGAAAACAGTCCCATAGAGATGATTGAGCTACTGGTGCTTTTCCAACTTTCTACACAGAAAAGAATTAGCCAGGAAATGTGATTTTGCAATAAAAGATGTTGGTTTAGATTTAAAAGAAACGTAAAATGAATGTGAGAGTACAACACAGCTGAAGAACGATGCTTTTGTTACTGCCAGTCTTTGCAGAGTTCAATTCTGCATGCTGGTGAGAGCCTCCCAGCAAACCAATCTGCCTGGCAAACAGCAAAATTACTTATAAAGATAAAAATGAAATTCAGATTTTTGTTTAGTATTGATTTGTTTCTAACGTAGGCTCCAACTCTGCTATTTTCAGAGAAATGAAACTGTATGGCTGCTTTGGATTTGCTCTTACATAGTCAACATAGATGTCTTAGTGGTAATTTGGGTCTGTTTTTCAGAGACCAGGGGAAACAAGAGAATTTCAAGAGACTTTCATGTGAGTCTGTATGAAGAGAGGGAGCATTTAGTCAAAAAAAAAAAAAATAACTCACTGGGATAGTATTTCTCTAGATTCCTTACTGCAGTTATTTAATCTGTTTGCTGGCAGCGACCATTCTGTCCTGTAAGCTAGTTTAAACTTTTTCATGGATCCTACACTTACCCTTTTACTTCCATATAAGTATCCTTCTGAATCACGTTAACCATGCCACTTCACAGCACACTAAAACTGGAAGGCACTCAGAAGTGAAACAGAGGATAAGCACCAGAGCAAGAGGCAGGAGACGTAGGCTGGAAACTGGGAAGAGCTAGAAGTCACTCACTAAAACCCTGCACTTCATTACAATTAACATGGTTACATCTATTTAAATGGCTGAGTCTCCTCTTCTGTTAAGGCCAGTAAATCTACAGTGCAGTAAACTCTGAGGTTAGAATTTACTAGAACAGATGAAGCCAAGTACAGTAACATGAGTGGGTACGTGGTAAGAAGCCATAAAGTATATACAAAGCTTTTGATTCTTTTCAGACATTTTTGTCAGATCTCAAGTAAATGATTGACAAAACAAAAGAATTTGCTTTGTTTGAAATCTAAGTAGTATAAGACCATTACAAGTTGTTAATGACAGCATTTTTTCATCTTGCTTTTTTTGATAAACAATATCAGAAGAAAACTGTGTGGTGTGCATGTTTAAAAAACTGTACTTGGCTGTTAATCATTTCAACATATAACTGCTAAACTGAAGGAGAGGATACAGTTATGTTTTTGTAATGGAAAAGACAACAATTTGCCATCTCTCACACCAGCATTCCCAAAATACTGATGTTACAAGGTCAGTGTTCTGCAGCATGAATCAGTGCCAACTGTGGGCTCAAAAATGTCCATCTGAAATAAAGCTCAGCTGTCAAGTCCATTCCATACAACCCAGTTCTTCCCACAGTTCACTTCTCCTTGACTTCAGGGAAAACTTCTTACCTAGTGAACATTCTCACTATACTAACAATATACCTGCCATATATACTTCTAAAGCAGACTTTGAATAGTAAGGAAATCCTTTAATAATCATATATGCTTTTACGGTAACCCGCACCTGAAAAGACTAATGATTAGACCTTTTCCCACACCACTGTCTTTTTGGGGGTTCTCATTTTTTTATTTTTATTTTTTTCCAGCTTTGGTCCAGCACGGGCGAAGACAATTATGATGAGTTCAGAGGCATCATTACGGAGTTTAAGAATTAAGAGGTGAGTACTTTTATTGTGCATAAACACCTCTGCCAATGAAAGGAAGGCCTGTGGTGCTTAAAAAAGCTAAAAAACAGTATAAGTACCATACCAATACAGCAAAAAGACTATTTAGCCTTGCAGGTTACTCATACATTAAAAAAAAGGCATGTGCATCAATGGAAATGGTCATTTTTGTATCTTTATTAAGGTCTTCCAATAAAAGCTTTTAATAGAGGGGGGGAAGGAGTAATGAGGAGAGTAAACCTGCTAAAAAAATCCTGCTTGTCTTGATGATGATAAAAATTTTATGCAGATGACAAACTGCATAAAACACTTCTTTTTTATAAAAAAAACAGTTGACAAAATATTTTCCATTGTTCAGTGACATCCTAAGCTTTGAAAGAGACTTTTGTAGTATGTGTCATTTTTCATATAAAGTTATCAGTTTTAAAGATTAAGCTGGTCCAGATTCTGGACTTATTCTGATTTATATCAGTACAAATTCAAGTAAACTTCACTAAGATGTGTATTAGTTAGACACTGGAGTCTTGCCTGCAAGCAGGTAATTAGGAGGAGATGTAAAAACTCATGAGGGTTTGTTCCTGTTACTAATGTAATTATGTAATTAGGACAAAACTTAATCATGTGAAAGCATTTTAGGCCATGGAGAACACAGGCTTGCATTTTTGGTTTTCACACTGTTAGGATTCACTAAAATTAATTTTTTTTTAAACTTGCTATAAACAAATCTGAAAAGACAATAGGCCTGATCCCTCCATCTGGGAGTTACGTTCACACCAGCACAGATTTTGAATCAAAGGTGACTGTAACTACTATGAGCTCAGCTATGCAGAAAACTTACTCATATAACAGCTATATTAAAGTGTGAAATCTTTATGGCAATAAAGAAGACATGTTACTTCATATCTGAAATAAAACATTCTCTGTAAATCCTGAAGAACACACACAAAAAAAATGACAGCCCACTTGAAGATTCACTGATGAATGCTCTGTTCCAGTCTAACAAAAAGGTATTAAGTTACATAGGCACATTATCTCATCTTTCATTACTTCTTTTACAAGCAGGCACCAAATTAACCTTCTTGAAAGCTGAGTCCTGTAGCACTAAAGCAAAGATACTTTTTACTTGTCACTGTCTTGCTATGCCTACCGAATTATCCTGCATACTTGTTGTTCACCCAAGGCAAAACTACTAGGCCAGAAAGGGGCTAAAACAGCCATGAAAGGGGATAACTGCTAGAGAAAATCATAAGAAAGTACTATGGACTGAAGAAAACCAAGATTAAGGGAGAGTAAACACTGCAGTAATTATTATTTGCTTATATTTAGAGACCTGTAATCTTGTGTCCTAATCCCTAAAGTAACCAGCGAGCTGTCAAGTGCTACAAACTGATGAGCTTTACTCCCAGTCTGACTAGGTTGGTGTTGTATAAACTAGTCACACAGCTCCTAGCAAGAGCCTTCATCTAGGTTTGCTGTATTGGAAGTACAAAAGGGGTGGGCAGAAGCAAACATGCTGTATATAAAGGACCTTAGTCCTCAGTCTAGCCTTCTTTAAAGTCAGTGGAAAAAAATCCCCTTGAATCAGAAACCAAACACTTTGTCATTTTCCATTCAAATGACGTAAGACAGACATACGCCATGAACACAGAAAGCAGCTTTGATGATGGAATAGTTCTCTGTCAATCCCCAAAAAGGAGAAAAAAATAGCCACCAATTACTAAGTCAGAACCCGTACCTGTTTTACCACCTCAGAACACAGCTCTCCTAACTCTACTCTTGCTGGCAACACAGGCAATCTTCCAGTGCTGCTGCTTGTTCTGTAACCTTTCCTCTCTAGCTCTACCAGTTATCCAGTTTAATAAAACCTGATCACATTACAATGAGAGATTTCTTCTAATTATCAGAGGACATTATTTTCACTCTTTTCTACTGTTAGCTGCCTCCTGCCTCTAAAAGTAACAGGCTACCTGGAGTGTCTCTCAGTAGACGATGACTGAGATATGAGTTTTATCTGTATTGTTTCATGCTACATTTTTTTTGAACATTAGGACTCCAGGCCTAACTCTGTGAAAGCTGTTCCAGCTCTACAGGGAGCTAGTGCCTTTTTTAGTTGGTTCTGACTTTAGCTGATTTAAAAATACCGTTTTGTGTCCTGAGAATAAATAAATAAATAAAAATTATTTTGCTGGCACCTGAAGAAAAATAACATTAAGCCAAAGAATGGTAACAGGGAGAGAAAAACTCAACTTTTATCTCATTTTAAAGATAGAAACATATCCACATGAGAGGACAGACTGAGTAGTTTTAAGCTTACTTTGCTCTCCTGCTTTTGTACATCTTTGAATCAGGCTTATAAAACTATCCTATAGGGACAGACCTCTATTTACAGACTTTCATTTTTAATCAACAAAACTTTCACATCCTCTTCTACCGTTCTTGCCAACAGTAGCCTGTGTGATTCCTAGCAGTCTAGCTACTATAATACGTCTCAGCATTAGTTGAAAATCCTCCAAGCAGCAAATTACTGATCTCCATAATCCTGCAGCAAGACTGCTACTGGAACTGGAGGTAGTTTGTTTCAAGGTAGCTTGGCTATACTGCAGTCACTGTGATGTGTTGTACCTGAAGTTGGCATTGTGGGAAAAAAGAATGTAGTTGGCTAACCATAACATGCCTGGTTATCTTTTATAAAGTTCAACAGGATACTTTGAATGGCTGTTGTAAACAGAATACCACCCTGATGTATGCCGAAAAGCTTCCCAGTGAGAGGTTAGGGCAAATTAAAAAACAACAACAACAAAAAACACAACTAAACAATTGGAATGATCATTGCCAGAACAGAAGATTTGCCTTGCCAATTAGTGGGAAGTTCAATTTTACATACTTCAGGCTCAGAGCCTGGGAGATAGGTCTCGGTTAATTCAACTAGAAGTCCCCACATGAGAAAATCCTACAGATTTTAATAAGATTTAAACCAAAATAGTATTTCATGGAAATTATTTTGCACAGCATAAAGGAAAAAAATATGTATCATTCCTGTACAGCTTCTACTACAGCTATGATGACTCTTCCAGTTAGGAACCATCCCTTCTGCAGATATTCCAAACCAGAGAGCTGTACTGAGCCTTGTATCAGTTCTCAATAACTCCACAAGTTGCTTTAAGCTAATGACTTCCATTCACTATTCAGTTCTGTAAGATTTTTTCTTCAAAATGAGTGTTTGTTTACAAATGTCTACAAAACCACATGGAGAAATTCTTAAGGTGATAATTACTTGCAACAACTTCTATAGTCCTTTTTCTGGGTCTTTGAATCCAAGACCAAGCAAAATCAGGGAAAAGTGCTAGTGCATTTACTCACTTCATTAAGGCTACTATAGAAGGCAAATCAGTAGCATTTAGAGCTTCTGAAAAAAAATCGAAGGTTTAAGGACACATCAAAAATGCTTTTTGACATACATGATGTGAACAGCCACAACCTTAGATCTGCCACTAGTGATAAAACCCTGATTTCTGCATAAACACTATAGCACTAAAACGGTTAGCATTAATAGCTACAGCTAAATCCTGTGACCATCAATATCATTTTTTCTTGTAAAAGAAATAGCCTTGATAGCTGTGGTATGAGCTGGCTAATACTGACTTTTCACTGGATTTTTTTTTGTACTACTGAGGATGATAATTCACTCTGTTTTGAAGGTTTTGAGGTATTCTCTGATACACAGAGTAGGTCTGATTGATGTCTTGATAACTCTACACATTGCATATATTGATGTGAATATGTTTAAAGTTATCTGCTGCTACAGAAGAGAAAATCTTTTAGGATGAAAATGGAGTTTTTGCTATGGCTTCACATTCACCTTCAGACAATTTTAAATACATGGATAGCTTTAGATAATTTGACTTAGAACCCTTTTGTTGTTTGTTTTAAGTAGAGGACAATTCAGATTACTCAAGGCCTGTCTTCCTCACTGTGTTCTTCAATGGTTACAAACAACAAATAATATAGTTCTGCATGACAGAAAGCATCACATGGCAATCTTTTGGCATATAATGGGATGGATGGAATTTGTTTAGTTACTAGACTTTGCACAGCACTGATTTACAGGTGCCAGAACTTTGTTCAAAGCCCCTAAAGCTGCATACAAAGCTCAGTCAGTTTGTATTTGCAGTCTTTCATGGGAAAATGAAAACTCTTTACAAAGCTAGCACTGTACAAGCTTCTATGATCTGATCTTAGATGACATAATCAGCAGAATTTTCTGGATCTGAAATGCAACGTTTCTCTGACATTTCTGTCAGCAAGAATAGGTCGAGTAGGGGACTGAAAAAGAGTCCTGCTATCAAGTGAATGGGATTCCGTTTTTGGTACGCATCTGTGCAGAGGTACTCATTTTCACTATTTTTTTTTTCCCTTTTAAGATTACTATTATTTCCTGAATCCTTTTTATGAGCTCTTCTTTTCATCTATGGAATTTCTTATTAGTAGTTATTTTTAAGTGAGATGTTGGTTTCTCACATGCCTCATGGAAATACAGGAAAATGTGAAAAACATCTACTGGAAAAATCTCCGTACTTCAGCCGGCCCAGAGGATTTAATAATCAGCATGAGATTTTCTTAATCTCAATTACTTATTCTTTTGTTTTAAAAAATAGTACCAATACTAAGCAAACATACAAAAAAGTCACAGTTGCTTCTCATTCTCAGTGTTTATTTTTGGATGTTTTCCAGAATCATCTCTTGACTGTGACTGCTGACATCCTGGGCTAAGGAAGCATTCACTAGCCTCCATATTTCTAGAGGGGCTTTGGGAATTTATTTATTTATCACAGGGAGGAGCCCATATTCTGATTTTTTTTTTCTAAACAGAAAAAGCAGATGGCAAATTAAAGGCTGATTCCCTGACTCCAAAGTCTCTCTAGAAGCATGTCACCAAACTGTTATGGTGAGAGGAACAAAAACCTCCTAGTATAGACTTCAAATTCAGGAAAAAAATAAGTGTTATCCTTTCCTAAAAGGATTTTCTAGTTTAGCCCCTTCAAATTATTGCATACAAGAGTGAGTGTAACAGACTCTTCAAATTTCACGTTGGCTGAAGCTTTCAAAATAAACATGTCCCTGCTTCATTTCCACTTGCTGATGCACTTAGGAGTAGAAACCTAGCTGAAGATACGGCCAATTGCAGGCTTACTCAGCCTGTAAGTCATGGTGTGTTTCACCAACAGACTACAGCTCTTATTCTTTCCCCTACCTACCGCAAAGGCCCAACGAGAAGTTAGCACTTTCGTGTTCCCTGGCTAGCGAGGATCCTGTACTTCGTTTCTGATCCCAATTACATAGAACACAGCATTTTTTCCTATTCAACAAAAAGAAAATGGGATGGTGTGGGTGAAATTTAAAATCTTGCATCAGCCTGACATGGAGCGCTGCTCCACACAGCATCTGATTTGCTCATCAGCTGGCCCAGGGCCAGCAGTGGCTGCTGCCAGCTGGAAATGGGAAGACTTCGAAGTGGGCTTGGGACTAGGAGAGGAAGACTAGAAGCGTTGTCTGCAAGGTAGTGTCAACTCAAGTCAATTTCAAGTTCTGTCCTTGGAAGAATTGAAAGAACATTTTAAACCAAAATTTGCAGTAGGTTAAGAAAGGAAATCCTGGCTGATCGTCTGGATCAGCTACAGTAAGATTCAACAAATGAACTCAGTCAAGAGTTTATGGAAAATGGAAAAGCAAGAAAAAGAACGTATGATATCTTCAAAACAATCTTGGCAGCATTTGGTTTTGGAGTTTGAACTTTCTGGAAGCAAATGATAAACACTCTGAAGAATAAAGGAATTACAGGAGAGAAAGTCTCCATCTTAAAGCTCTGATGCACTCTATAAGGAATCCTACACTGTGCAAGCATCCTAAGAACTGATGGTGTACCTGAAGGCTACTGCAGTCAGGATCAAAAACCAAACAAAATACACACACACACAAAAAAAAAAAACAAATTAAGAAATCCTAACTACCTCCCTAAGTAGAACAGTGGTGCTTGCTTTTTTTTTGATCCCAGTTTTGTGCTTTGTCTTCACTGAATGTACTCTTGAGCTGGTCAATGCTAGAAGACCTAAGTTTGTAATAAGAATTCTCCCTACTGCAATAGTATCAGGGAGGGTATCAGGTAGGAAGGGAGAACTTCTGTGAGAAGTAGCACTGATGGGAACTACATGCAAGAGTTCACATTATTTCATATTTGAAGTAATTTGACTTTACATTACATGACTTATCAATGACTTCTCAAAATCACATCAACGCCATGTGTTTTCAATGCCTGATCTTAAGCACTTAATGTGTTTCTTAATTTATTACTTATGAGCTGAGTTAACAGAATGTAAAAACCTTCTATACAATGATAAAAAATAATTTATGTACTCTCAAGAACATAACCTAGATAAAACCCAAGCTGAAGCACAGTAACTCTTAATTGCAATCTGAGTGTGTGCCGAGATAGACCAATAAACCCGCAGAGAATTTTAATGCTGACAGATACTAGGTACAGGAACCATGAACAGCACTTCTGGAGTTAAATTCATATATTCTACTTCTGCATCTGGGGGTTAAACTCTTCTTGACAATTCCCTTTGGCTTACATTACTGAACTAGATAAGATAAAATTAAAAGTCCAAGCAATCATAAGCACACAGTCTTTTTTTTTTTTTTTAAGATATGGGTTTATGCTGTAAGATAATGACTGACAGCTAATAAAAGTTTAAAGAATTAGCATAGCTGGAAACAGTATTACATGAAGTGAACCCAATACTGCAACTTACCTCTTCCCTATGATTCTTTATTGGCATACAAAGAATACTCTGAGTCTTATACCCCGTGATCTGGTCGACTTCTGCATTGAATCGTGGATCCTGATATAGGAGAAAAAAATAATTAGTTGACTACTTGCTTAAAGACTGTTTCTTTTTCTTCCCTGGTTTAAAGGTTAAAAAAGTACAGTATCTGACTTAGCTAGTAATGGAACCTTTGCTATCTTAGGTAACAGTTAATAATTATATAAAGGTGTTACTGTCAGAGTGGGTTAAAAGGAAAAAAAAAACACAGCAAAACATTTATGTGGAACATGAGTGCCTGTGGATAAATACAACTGACAGAAAGAACAAGAAAACAAACAACTTTAGGAGAAGCCTTTCTTGAGCTTAGACCATCATTATAAAGAATTTATGCATGGAATAACTATCTCCAGTATGGCTTTTATCATCAAAAGGAAATTACAGAAACATACTGAAAGACATATGGCCAAAGAAAAACAAAATTTCATGAAAGTGGTTAATGTTTTTGCTTTTACTCGCTTACGTCTTTTTTTTCAGCTGAATGTTGTTATAAAACTTTAATTCTCACTAAAATATAAATATATGTATAGCTGCTGTTCTTTCTCTGGTAATTGATTTCAAGTTGAGCATGATGACTCAATACAAGGAAGAACTTTTAAAATACAAGGATAGGTGATGCCCCATTGAAGACATATCAACAAATATTTAGGCACTTTGTGAAAAAGCAAGTGTTTGCTGAAAATTAAAACAACATATGCAATCATACTGTGCTCCTTGCTGCTTCTGAAGAATAGTGCTTGGTAATGGTACCCAATTCTGTAAACATGCTGAGATTAACCAAGAGATGATCAATCAGAAGTGGTAATTTTTTGCTCTCTATGCTTGTATTAGTTAATTAAATTTTCCATCATCCCTAGATTCAAAGCACAAAATCAGCATATCCAAAGAGCCTGGAATTAAAAGATGTTAAGAGGAGGTGTAAGACAGGTCCTCTCCCAGTGCTGGATTCTCTTTCTTTTTTCATCTAGCCTTGCATTAAGTTATGCATATTGCAGAATATTATTTCATTTGGGAGACTGCTATACAGTTCAAAGCCTCACCCTGTTCTTATTCATTCAGATCCTGCTCTTTGTGCCCCAGATATGATAAACTTCTCAAAATTATTTTCAGTCTCAGGACCGTAGTTTTGCAAATAGTTACTCACGCTCATAACTTCATTCATTTTGGTGCGGAAGTATCTTATGTCCTTATACATAAACATTTATGTGTCCAAAGCTAGAAATGTAAATACTGGTGTGTACGTAACTGGTTAAGACGGGGCTGAAAATCTGACTGTCAAACTTAAATAATTGATTTTGATGCTACCATTCCTCTAGCATTAGTCATAGCGACAAGTTTCTGCATCTGTGTGCTTGTGTAATATGTCTATTCTAATGGGAAATTTGGTGTCAGGTTTGCCTCTTGACTGGTGTAAGTCAACAAAGCTCCAAATACATAGGCTAAAATGACAAAATCACATCAGCTTTTTCTAGTTTCAAGATTTGTTCAAGATAGATTTTCTTGGTTTACCTCATACGCATTTTTGATGTTCAGAGGCTGGCCGATAGCAGCCACATGGCCCACAATGCCCTTGTTCCACTCAAGGCGAATGCAGCTGTTTGAAGCTTCTTCTAGGGTGGAGCCTTCAGCCACATCAAACAGTCTGCTTACAAGAAACTTCTCGTTAGAGCTATCCTCGCAGACCAAGAACAGGGAATAGCGATCAGCTGCTATAAGCTCATGGATATGTAGGAAAATTTTATGGCAAAGTGCTGTGACATCCAAGTGACTAGAAATATCTTTCACAAGTTCTAAGAGCCTTGAGCACTGATCCCCTCCACTGGTCCCAATCCTTGGAGATTGCAGAGGCATCTGTTCCTTCTTTTCAGAGCCAGAGAGGAAGGTCACTGCTCCTACTGAGTCCTTGACAAAAATAGGCCGTAAGGGTCTGTCAAATTCAGAAGCAGAGATTTTCCTCGCTGGCGTCCCAGAGTTGGTGGTCTCAGCACAGGCAGGCTGGTGACAAGCACAGGATTCACTCTGAGACTTGGTTCCCTCCTTGCAGACGGGGATGGTATGAACTCTCTCAGCAAACCATGCATTAACCATTTCTCTGTAAAACAAAAATAAAATGTAGTAAATAATATATGTTAAAAATCTTTAGGAACTAACACGTATTTGAAGACGACACTGCAAAGAGGATGACTAAACTTTTTCATACAGTGGACATGAGTGCACCTTTAGAGTTCCTCTGTATCAATATTTACCAATATTCTTCAGTTTTAGGCAGCACTTAGCCTAGGTTAAGTTTGTAATGTTTTATCCCCTGTACAAAGGAAACTATTTCCACCTAGAGGAAATACTTGAATAGGCCAGAGGAAGACTGCTTACTCTGTGGCTTTCAGAATACAGGAGATCAAAAGTTTACACTATAATCTACTGCTTGAAAAGTTCAAGTCCTTCCCATTCCTAAGATATGGAATTATTTATAAGATGTGTGTGTGTGTATACATATATATATATATATAAAATTGTGTGTGAAAACAAAGCTTTCTGTTTTAATTCTATTTTTCTAGACCATTTCTTAATGTTTTAAGAGATAATTTTGAACTTCAATTCTGTCAAAGCACCTGCAACCTCTCCTATTTTTATGTTGTTCTTATGTTGTTTGTCCACTGTTTTAAGTTATTTTTCCCTGCTGTCTCACAACTCATGAAAAATGCTGTTTGAGTCAACATTCAAGCTTTGCTTAAAAACTGTCAGAAAGAAACATGAATATTTCTAATTCAAACCTCTTCAAAACAATGAAAACATGTTGTTTTCATACCTCTCCCATTTAAGTTCCTTGAGGATAAAACTCATTGCCTAATTCAACCCAAAATAATGTTTTTGAAGTGTTTAAAAATTAATAGTAAAATTTTAAAATATATTTTTAATGTTAAATCTCCAGCACTTAAATTATATCCTCCCTAAATGCAGCCTATCTTGGATTATCCATAAACACATACAACATCAAAAAAACCCACAACTATACTTTCTTATCACTATAATATTTACTTGTCCAAAATCTTTTTTTTTTTTAAATTTCATTTATGCTGTGAGGAAACGTTGTCACATGATCTGCTCTCAGAAGAAATGCTTTTTATGAATTACATAATGTTTGCCCTACAAACAGCAAATATCGTATTAAAAAGTCTGATCTCTTGGAAGCCTTTCATGGTGGTCATATTTTAAATTTGGGATATTTTTTATTTGCTCAGCAGACCACAGGAATTTCAAGACTGAAGCTGAATGAAACCATGGAAATTAATCAGGTTAGTCAGCCTCTGATCAGTTACATGCATTAGTATATCTTAAATTTGTAAATGATAGTACATAGCCTTTTTTTCTTATAGAACAGCTTCATCTACGTTGTAGAATGCAATGATGCAAGTTAGTTGTTAATTCAGAGTAATATAGCTGATTAAAATCTAAAATCCACCAATACTATCTTTATTAAGAAGCAGTCCATAACAGGAGACTTATTTGTCTTATGTTGTGAAAGAGTTTCTCAGATTCTGCAATCACATACAATTTGGAGGCCTCAACTGTAGGAAAACATACTATGAAAAATTGAATTCATTTAGGAAACAGTGTGAGTGTAAAGAGAGCACTTGGGCAAGAGAAAGTCATTATGTTACTGTACCCATCCCACCTCTTTGTGAACTACTTAATAATTTAGCCCCCACCTCAAAAAAAAAGTTGTTTTTTTTTTTTTGAGGCAGATCCCATTCAATACAGCACTGTGAAACCAAGTCCTTCTCTTATTCACACCAGTGCAACTCCGAATAAGTAGGTAGACTATTTTTTTTCCTCATCATCATGCAAAACCTTACACAGATGGGTAATATCATTCATAGCCTCACTGACCTTCAAGGCTGAATGGTCAATGTGGTCACACATCACGTGTGTGATGCACATCTGTGAATCTTCTGAAGATGAGAGTCTTGAGTTGTAAGGGTCTTTGTCCAAAACCACTGAATGAAATGTTGGACACAGTTAAGGCAGTGGGAGTTTTGCCTCAGAGTTCCACCGAGCTAGAATTTCATTCCTTGTTTTTACATTTTCCATGAAGCTCCTGGAACAGCACTTACCGTAGCAGTAATATACCTCAGTCAACATCTATTATAAATTTCCCAGCAATACAAAGCTAGTCCAGTTACTGGAAACATGGTGCCAGAGAACACAATGAAATTCCATTGTTATTCTCAAAGGGTTTTGGTTCATTGCTTAGCTACTTATTAGTAAAGGAAGTAAACTCTGCTTTTTAAGTATATTCATAAAAGCTACCAGTGATCCTTCTTGATTACAGCAGCAATATACACTTTTTGTGAAGTCATCTCATCCACATACTTCACACAATGAAGAAACATAAGGAGCAATTAATGTATTATTAAGACTATGATTTTAACAAGATTATTTGATAGTACTTAATCAGCATAAATACCAGATGTGGGAGTTGCGACCGTGTATTGTTGAAATACATAATATAATTTGCACAGGGCAAAATCACACTTGCAAAAGCTGTTTCAGTGAGAGCCAAAATAAGAAGCTAGCATTTGATAACATTTGGATTTTTCATTTTAAAATTGAATGAGAAAGCAGAATAAAAAATAGTAATGAAAATGACCAAAAATATCCTTAAGAAAAGAAAGAGAACAAAATGCAAAATTTTTTAAGTAAGCACAGTACAACTTCTAAAATCAGTGCTTATAACTTGTCATCACATGTGCTTTTTATTTGGGTTCTTTTTGTTTGATTCTTCAACAGAAGCAATTACTTGGAAATTTTAGCTTTTTCTAAACAAAATTGAGCATCTAGCACTAAGGCTTCAGAGACAAACCTGAAAACACGAGCTGTGTGCATGTAAAGTCTCAGACACAGAAAAGTAAATAGAGAATGATCAATAGTTTGAAAACAGGGCTTGTGAGCTGAGCCAGTTTCACATTTGTGCATGCTGACTTGAGTTTTGAACATAGAGGACTGGCATCCATGTAAAATAAGATTTAAAAGAGACTGTAATAACATATAACCAGATGGAAGCTTTCTTCAACTAGCCAGCAATTAGGTACAGTGATTTGTCTAGGCACGTTTGGAAACGGATCAGTGTGAACCTGTACTATTGCTGAGTGACAGCAATTTTAGAGTAATCTGATTTTCTGCTTATTTACACATGAGGAAGTGAGAATATAAAATGCTACCATTTTGGTTAGCTCTGTTTTACACTGAATTTACATGGGTGGGTATGTTGATACAAGACATAAGGCAGAAAAAGATTCAGGTCCCCCTTATGGACAAAACAAAAGCTAAAGCAGAAATTTGGTTTATCATTTGAAACTTGCCTTTTTATTACTTCTTTACTTTTGTGTAATGATGTCTTCTGGCTTTAACACTGTAGTAATAATAATCAGTAAAAACAATATATGCTGAATTCTAATACCAATTCTCACACTGTGGCCATGAAATAATTTAATTTTTACCTTTTTGGCTTTTCACTGTGTAAAATAAGATTTCTAATGTTTCTCTATCTGCTGGAGGTTGTTGAGGGATGTGCAACATAACTGTAAAGCCTTTCCAGTGAAAGTAATTACATTTCTTTAATAAGGACTGGCTACTTGTTAGCTGTCTGCATTACTCATACAATGCTTTGACATTGAACAGAACTGTATGTGAAGCTGCATAATTACAAGCAACATATTCCTCTCCCTCTTAATGTCCCTTAGATGATGGTCCAATAAATTGCCAACACAGTGTGCAATTTTCAAACAGCTCTGTAGGTTCATAACAACAACAAAATCCTTAGCTATGCATTTTAAAGTATGGTTTTCAACTTCAAACCATTTAGGCATTTTAGTTTAGGCAACAGGAAAGCTGCTCAAATTCAGCTGGAATAAGAACAGTGTTCACTGACCTTTACTGAATGCCTCTTCTAACAAGGAAACTATTTAGCTCGTTTTACTCATGCAGTTATGGGTGGAAGAACTAGCATTTCACATTAACTGGCATATTCTAGCTCTATTTGAAATCTATGAGATGAAGTCTTGACGTACATTTGCTTGTTGACTTTCTATCCTATTTAACAATGTATGGCAAGTATTATTACAAACAACTATTTTCTCAGCACGGGGCTAGCTCAAAGTATCTGATACCAGACACATACTGAACCACAGGTAAGTGACTGGAAATTAGTAACAAGTGCTAAATGTGACTAAGATGTGATTTTGAAAGGACTACGTGAAGAAACAAACACTTGTGACCACTCTATTCATACGAGTAGCCTTCAGTAAGCATTGGCGTTGTTAAGAGCTGACGGTAAGGACCAGACCCTTGCAAAAATTACGTTAAGGTGAAAGTAAGTTCAGAAGTTACAGCAGTGTGTTAAACAGGAGCAGATACTGATTCATAGTGATCTACACAGATAGTTAAAACCAATGCAATGTTTCCATCACAGCAAAGCTTTTTAGTCACTGCAGGTTAAGGAGATACAGACATCTGCACTCATTCCTCATTTGCTGCATACATCCTTCTCTGCACTATGGTCTTTTACTGCGCTATGAGCTTCCACCTGAGCAAGCTATGATTTATTCCGGAGTTCATAAGCACAACTACGAAGTAATCATTCTTTAGTCACTTCTTCCAGTCTTTCCTCTCAGCTTCAAAGGATCATGATAATACCGACTGCTGAATTTGGCAGGTGATCTCATCAGCAGATGATAAAATTTGAGAGGAATTTTCAAGAGGGGATGAGAAGCAGATGAAAATACAATGGCAGATAAAACATTTTAAGGAAAAAAAAAGATTGTGTGATCCTCTTTGTAATCACTTGTATCCAACTACACACGTATTATCTGCATTGTATTATCACTCAGGAACTTTAGAAGAGCTAAGACTCTGGCCCTGGTGTGTTAAAGATTGTATAGGAAGTAGAACTGTCCTTGAAGCAAGAGGTTTGCAATTTGAATAGGCAACAAAAATAGAAAAAATCAGTGGTTGAGAAAACATAGGCACAAGGAGGAGACATGGCTTGAGACAGTTCAAGCAGTTATACCTCAAAAGAACCTCAGCTTGATTTTCTGTGCCTTACTTATCAAAACATGCTGACCTGACACTAATTACTATTCTACTCACACACTGGTAACGTTAAATAATTTATTGCACCCATCTTTGTGTCCTTGAGATTATCTTCAGAATACACCACATACTTCTCAAAAAAAAAAAAGAAAGAAAAAGAAAAAGGCAAAAAAAACCAAAACCACCTGGTAAAGATGTTTAAAGAGTAACAGCGAAATTATAGTTGCTTTGCTCACACGTTCACATATGTAAGACCATACTCGTGTGACCATTCAGTAAGCATTTAGAATCGTTGGACAAAATCTGCAAAAACAGAGCACAAAAATAATACTGAGAGGCAACTATGATAGTATGCTGCATCCTATTCATCTTGGACAAAGATACATAATAATTACTGTACCATGAAAGTAACAAATGTTGAATGGATTTTAGTGAAACAACAAATAACTTCCCGTACATTTTCTCTGTTGCTCATAAATCGTTCAGGTATACAACATGTAATATTTCAGCACTTGTGTAGAATGTTTTGCTAGTTTTTCATTTAAACTAGCAGTTACTGATAATACACTTCAAGAGAGGGATTCAATCCAAACTTGCCTACTACAGGATGGCAGCTTTTGAGTATCCGAGTTCCTGTGGCCTAATCCTGCTAGTGTTGAAGTCAACAATATTTCAAGCCTAGCCTGTTATCTATTTCTCAATTGCTTTCCTTAATGTAACCACTAGATGTCTTCAAATTTCTTTCCCATGTCTTGACATAATTTAGATATAGAAATCATTTAAAGGGTTAACAAATTGAAATCTATTCAATTTTAACAAATGAGTATGAAATTCACAACAAGCATCTTGGATATTCAATTTGCCTTTCCATTTTGTTTCTAGTACATCCTATTTCACAATCATGTTTGAAGTGTTTTTGTCTCCTTTCTAGCTATGGAAAAATTCAAATAAACTGTGCAAGGCCTCATTAAGTGGAAATTCTAAAAATAACACATTTTTACAGTTTACACATGAACTAAAAAAACAGACAGTCAATAACTGCTTTTCCTTAAACCCTTGTCCAGTTATAGTTACTAGAGGTGCTATTCCTATGTGGTAGGCAAACAATTTGTGAAGACAAAATACAACTTAAAGTTGATGTCAATTTTTGGGCACAACTTGGTTAAATATATAAACTTATATTTAATGTTAAACATGCAAGTTGTCCGATGGATTTCAATTCGAATACAGATCTAAATGAAGAATTCTGATTCTGGACTCAAATCATGGTCACGAAAGAGTAAAATAACTTTTTGGAACTATGAAATAATATAAATCTTGTCTGATGCTCATATTATTTTTAAAATAGGAGGCAGAGGTCAATTTATTATTTGAAGCAAAAGTATTAGAAACAGGAAACTCATTAATAGACTGTTCTCAGCTATTTTCACGTTTTCTTTAAGAAAACTGCAAGCCTAACTTTTAACAAGAATTGCTGTCTTCCCTAAAACGAACTTTCTATTCACAGTATAAAGAAAGACACAGTAAATCCTCAGAGACTGAAGGTCAAATTCTAAAACATGACCCTTTATTTCTCCTCCAAATGTTTACTTCTCATTGCAGACTCAAAAAAATCTTAAAAATAACCATGGATCTAATTGTTTTGTTGTGGAAAGCAATAGCACAATGCCAGTGGCTTTGGTGAATGACTGATTGAAAGTTAAGTGTACACCTGCCTGGAGACTTCCCATAAATCTTAGGCACTGGTTCAGTTCCACTTAAAGTCCCAAAACAGGGGTTAAGTAGGACTTAAGTGGTGCAGAAGCTTTGGGCTGGCCCTCTGTGCTGGGGTGAGTTCACCATAATGCACAAATAAATGGGAAAATATAAATCTTTTACCAAGCAAATATATTTTGTGGCTATATTTTCAGTGCCAGACCTAATGTGAAATTACAACCATTGAGTAATTCACAAGGGCCATTTGATCAGGGTTTCTTTTCTGGCACTTTGTAAATAGCTCCTTTTGTACTTAATGCTGCCCCAACCCCCTTGTTTTTTTTTTTTAAAAAAAAGTAAATCTCATAAATCAAGATGCATTCCATATAAATATACATTTCTTTGCCAGTAAGGAAAAGAAAGACTTGTATTTTGTGATTTTATTAATTATATTTATTCATGACAAAAGCAAAATGCCTTCTCTTTAATGCTGAAAATGAAAACAGGTTGTTGCATATTAGTTCAAGTCAAGAATGTATTGTCTAAACTGGCTTTGTTTCTTACTCTGGATCGTATATTCTCCACACAGTTCAACTTTAATCTAGCATTCAAATAAGCATGAATGTAGGCTATGATATTTAAATGTACTTTCTTTGATCTGACGACATCACAGGTGATGTCATGAATTTTATCCTTGTGCTTGTTAGCTAGCAAAATTTCTACACCCTAGAAGCCTCCCTTCAGCTTCAAAAACAGATTGGTGTGGTATTTTTATTTTATATCCGTAGTCTTTGTACTAATCCTGTGCAAAGACATGAATTTCCTCCTCATGTAAGCAGTTGGCAATTGTGAAGATTCAACAGATACCCAACATAAAAGTTTCACGAACTTCTACAACTTTAAAAATAAAAGAAAGGTGTCTAACTTCCTTGTCTCCCACAAGGGTGACATATACCTCAACTCCACTTTCTTTCCCGTTGCCATAAATTTAGACCCTGTTCTCTAAATTCATCCTATTAACAGCAACAAGAATGGAAATGAATTTCAAACACCTATTGGTATTACCACAAGCACTGTAATACAATACTAAAGTTACCCTGAACCCAAAGAAGGCAGGAAGATGTTAACTGTAGTCCACCTTATTTTCTATCTGGCCACTAAGGTTCACCAGTAGTATTTTAGTTAATGTGCTGACATGCCTGTTTGTTTCTTGATTGCCTAAGGCAAACAGTAAGTACTAAAAACTTGTTCTTCTTGCAGATGCTCAGTACTATCTGCTGACTAGTTTACCTTCATGCCAAAGATTTTGTGTAGGAAAAGCTTATAGCTTTTTGGGAATTAAAGATAGAAATCACTTACTAGCAATTTATAACTGTTTCTCAAATGATATTTTCTTCAGTATCCAGTATTTGCTGTTTTAAACTTTGTTTCCAAAATACTCAGGCTCGGACCTAACTTTATTTCCAAGAATAAACGCCAAAAATACTTAATCACATTTACAACTTCATTAACGTGGATAACATTCAAAAAACATTCAGGAGGGTAAGAAATCAGGAGATTAAAATATTTTGGGATGTACTTTGCAGTTGTCAAGAAATGCAAAAGGGTATGGAGACTATTTATAAATGAAATAACTATGGAGATCGTTAGACCTACAAGAAAGCTTTCTAAGATTTCATAGAAATCTTTTTTTTTTTCTGTACTCCTTTCTTTCTGTAAATATCTAATAGAAGTAAGTGGGAGAAAACATTCAAATCCCTGCATTAACACCACTGCTTCCTGTGGTTTTCTAGACGTGGTCCAAAGAATCAGTGGGTCTGCCGTCCACTTGTAAATGCTTCACATCAAGTAACTTAGAAAAGCAAATCTACTTTCAGTATATTTGAACAGTTTGCATAGGATTCTGTGCCTCCACTGGAAAGTTGTAAGGGGTCCTTCAATCACAGAAGTTTAAAAACCACTGCCTACTTACCACGGTCACATTAAGGATGAATATGGCTCATACTTGTATATTCTTAGGATTAGTATTTTTTCCATAAACCATTTTTTTTTTTAAGAAAAGCTAGACCAAAACACATTTCAGTGCAGAAAATTTTATATACTTATGTCTTTGATAGTCTGAATTTTCATACACTTGCTCAAAAAATAATTTCCTTTCAATTAGAAAAAAATAAGCACACATTACCAAACAAAGCAAGGACATCCTTACGGATAATATTTATGAGATTAAACATAAATAGCCAGCTCAAAAGGAATGGCATTTTTGAAAAGCCCTCTAGACACGGAGACTAGAAGGCAAGTGTCCTAAGTACACCAGGCAGCACATTACAAACTGATTGTCCGCCAACCACCAAGAAGAAAAAACAACGACTGTACTTGAGTTATTTTCAAAGTAATAAATGTAATTGATATATTCAAATTGTGCAATCTCTGAATTCCAGCAAAGTGCAGGTTCCCAGTAAATGCCACTTCTGGAATCCTCGGTGAAGCACTATGAAGTACCATGCTGTTAAGGACATTTATTTTTCCAAAAACCACCCCACCTTAATTCATTTGTAAATATTTCCCAGCCTGGTTTAATAAGCCAAGATGTATTTATAACAAAATAACCCTATTTCCAGTGAGAGACATACGAGAGTTGGTTTAATAATTTATATCTGTTGTGCCATACATTTAGGAAGCCAGACAAAAACTGTCTGGAACAATGCAGATGTCTCTAACCGAGAAGAATTTTTACTTTGGTTGTTTTGGCAGCCTGCTGCTTGTGATCGCAAAGAGCACCAAAAGAGAATCCCTCTCATATCTGTAAGAGTAGGGACAAGCAGGAAGTTAGAAATACACAAGTATTCCACAGAGGGTTAAAATAAGTATGAAGTTTGAACGTGAAAATGCATGGGTTATTTTTTAAAGGAAATACAGAATGATAGAACTTTAGAAAGACAAAAACGGCAACAAGATTCAGTCGTAAATGCAGTACAGTTTTGTGACAATAACATCAAATTATACTTTAAAGCTTCTGAACATGAGCTATAAAGTGTCTTTAAACAACACTATGGGTAAACTCAAGGCAATCTAAAATAAGTATTGTTTTGCTTGAAGACTTTTCTGCTTTCTGGGAAGCCAAAATATGATATGCAATTCTAAAACTTTGAAAGAGGAAAAATAACAAGAGGAGCTGAAACAAAAAGCAAGAAAATATATTGCTTAAGTTTAGTAGGAGCCAGGCATTTAGGACTTCTTGAACCCCCTAAGTGTGCAGTAAGAAACCCTCCAGCCAGAAGGTCTGCCAACCAGCAGACTGAATCCCTAAGTGAACCAAATTCATCTCCGATAAAACTTCACTGAGTGCTGGTGACATACTTCCCCTTTGTTGTTCTGCACTTTGATCAGCCTGTAGCACTTCATGGATAATAGCTATTTATATTATCTCTGTATACCGTTTGTCTCCCTGGTACAAAAGAAAGTAATAAATAACTGATTCTGTAGCTTCCTACTTCTGGGATTGCAGTTTGTTCACATACTGAAAGGAGGGATAAATTTAAAGCTATTCATCTGTACATGCTTGTGGGATTGCAACCTTGTGCTGTGCAGGTGGAAGTCAATCATGGGAGCTTTACTGCAGAACTTGTCGGCGCGCCTAGCCATCGGAGACTTGAGGGAGGCAGCAATGTGGCCTGCCTCCAGACACAGTCAGCCTCGAGGCTTTGCAGGATCAAAACACAAGGTGTAAACCCTTTGGATATAATTATCTCCTGCAACACATTTTAGGGGTGAGGACAAAAGCAGTCATTAACCAGAGGACCTGCAGCCCTTCTCCCCGAGCATCCAGAGTGTCTACTGGTGAGCCTATCGACTCTGCCAGTTGTCACACCCACGTTATAAACAACAATTAATACAAATGAATAAAAGCAAATGCTTTCATTTGAAGTGCCACCCTGTCAGAAAATGTGTAAGTTAAATGATGAAAACTGATACTAACATGAAACTGATGCATGCAAAACAGAAGTTACCACTCACTCCATGAATATAAAACATGACTCCCATACTTAAAAAATAAATAAAATCTGCAGCATAAGACTACCCAAAGTATTTATTTTATTGGTATTAATTAGACACCTAATTCTACAAACAATTTTTGGAGGCAGAATTACAGAACACTGCAGGAATGAATTAATTACACAGAAATATAAATATAAAAATTAATGCCTAGCATAAAATGCAATTGCTAAATTAGGGTCTGACTCAAAGCCAATTATCATCAGCAGAAAGGGCTTGTATTGCTCTGTAGTAAGTGGTTTAGCTGGTGATCTGTTCCTGCGTGCGACTATTTGAAAAACAGAGAGAGAAACTTTTGCCATTAGCAATTATGCCTAGTGTTGAGGAGGTGGATATGCAAGATATGCCTCTGCTCTGTAAGATACCACAGTAACTAACTTTTGGTCAACTGCTTTCAGGACCTGTGAGGACTTAAGCATATTAAAAAGAAGAAAAAAACCAACAACAGTAACGACAAAAAAACAGCAGTAAATTAAGATTAGAAAACAGTAAGAACTAGCTCAAGGAGTATTGTTTTACATGACAGAATAAATCTAATGCTAATTAACCGAAAGATTCACAGCATAGTCTGTTCAACGTACTGTTGTAGCACAAAGTTTCAACTAAAACAAAGCATAGCATTAAATGTTAGTGGGCTGTGGTTTTTTTCCCCCCTTTTTAAGCTCTAAAATAGCGCTACAATGTAGAACATTAAGCATTTTATCAGGTTTACAGGGTATCATTTCAGTGAATAAAACCTGAACCATACAATTGAGTAACTCACAACTTGCCTAATCAAATACAAGCTAACATATGAAAGTCATTCCTTATTAAATATTTATAGTTTGCTATTTAGACAGTAATACAAAAAAAGAAAAAAGGCACTCCATGCAAAACAACAGAGAAGATAGTTTCAAAACTAATACAATGTTTTCATCTCTATAAAACCATCACAATTACTGCCAAGCAACAACTCTAAGTCAACAGTTTTTCTGCAAAACCTTCTCTAAATGCAGAGGCATTGCTGTCACGAAGACATGACTGGATTGTATTTGGGGAACTACTGCCTGCTTCAGACCTACTCAAACACAAAGCTGCCGCAGCGTGAGAAAAGAGACTAACCAAACCCCTCCAAGGGGAGAACAAATCTGACAGAGCAGTTACTATTAATTAACATTCCTATTTGTTCAATACTACTTCCAGTTTCCAAAGGAAGTGTGACAAGCTGGACTAATAAAATGCTACTTCTCAAAGCTGCTAACACCCTATTTCCTGGGCAAATAAGCTACCCTTCAGTTATATACCATGAACTAGTGTTCTGTAGAATATCAAAGTTAAACGCTTCCATCAGCTATACCTATGCACAGCCTTTTTTAAAAATTCAACATTTTAAAGACTTATTTAAAGGCACTTTTTATTACTTTCTGCTAAATCAACCTAAGGAAGAAGCAGCAGAGGAAAGAGGGACTGTGTGACAGATGGTCACAAGAAAGCAGGTGACCCCCAAAGCCTTCTGGCTTGCTGTGAGTCAATTATTAATGGGGATTTCTCTTCTTACCGCCCCATCCCATGCAGAGAGGAGCAGCAGCAAAGCCTCATTCAGAATGCAGCCATCCCTGCTAAGTGACTTGGGAAAGAAGTAAATCAGCAGCAGTGAGCAGATGGAGAGGAGAGGATAGGAGAGGAGAGGAGAGGAGAGCCCGCGGAGGTGGTGTGTCCAAGGACCAAACCACAGGACTTACTAACCCGAGCTCTCCACTGAGATATACCGTGGGAGCCGCAGATTGCCTGTGCTCAGCATCCCCACTGCTTTGTTTATCGGAAAATATTCAAAATGGAAACCTGACTCCACTTCTAAAAATAGCTGAATTTACTCAGTTTCAACTCGAAGTCCCACTGCTGAAGTGTGACAACGGTGAGCAAATACCTCGTCTTATCTCCATAAGGCAGCATGTCAGGCCAGGGGGGAAAGCCCAGATGAGCTCTTCGGATCTTTACATTAGCTCTTGGCAAAAACCAAACCCGAAGGACAGGAAGCGAGGAGCAGCCGCCCCCGGGCGCAGGGGAACTCGCAGCCGCTGCCTGCCCTGCGCCGCAGCCCGGCTCCGCGCTGCCCCCTGCCGGCCACGACGGCTGCAGAATGGCGAGCCCCAATCCCAATCCCAGCCCCAATCCCAATCCCAATCCCAATCCCAGCTGGTCTCGGCCCCTACACCTACAGAGCCAGGGGTTCGGCTGCGCTCTTTAAGGACAGTCCCAGTTTCGGGGTGACAAGTAGCGCCTCGCTGCCCCTCCCGGCCGGCCGGCATCTCCCAGCGCTTCGCCGCGCTTCCCTCGGGCCGGCGGGGCCGGGCAGGGAGCAGCCCGCTGCCTGCTGCTCGGGGGCAAGGGCAGCCTCCAAGGGGCGAGGAGAGCCCCCCAGGGGTGCCTGCCCCGGAGCCGCCGCCGGCTGCTTTCGGTCTTTGCTCTTTTCGAGGGTGGGGGTGGGGGAACGGCTTTTTTCTTTCCTTCGGGGACAGCGAAGGGGAACCGAGGAGCGACCTCTCGCCGCCGAGGAAGGCTCTGCCTCCGCCCGCCGCCTCACCAGCCTTACCTTGTGGCTTTCCTAACAAAGTAGGAGCGGGCGAAGTCGCAGTGATCGTCCAACCACGCTTCCACCGCTTCCTGCTCCGGCGGGGGGCGGCAGCTGCGCTCCATGCTCCGCTCCCACAGCCCTGCCCGCTCCCTTCGGCCCCCTTCAGCGCCGCCCGACCTCCTCCGGCCGGGGGCCGCCCCCGCCCCGCGCCCAGGTGCTCGCCCGAAGCGGGCGGGAGGAAGCCCCGGCCCCGCCGCCGCACCTCAGCGCATCCCCGGCCCGCGGCGGGCAGGCGGCTCCACCTCCCGCAGCGCCCCCGCCCCGCTCGGCACGGCTCGGCACGGCTCTGCCCCGCACGGCACGGCTCAGTCCCGCCGCGGGGCACCGGCGGCTGCCCCCGGCCGCGCCGCCCCCGGTGCTCGGCGCTGAGGAGGGCGGCGGCAGGAGGAGGCGTCCTCCGTGTGCGTGGCCAGGGCAGGGAGAAACCCCAAAGCGATGAAGAAGGGAATTGTTCGCCCCGAGCCTGCCGAGGGAACACCTCCCCGCCTTCGGTTATTTGCCCTTCAAGGTGTGGCCTGGCGAAGCCCGCTTAGAAAAAGTGGTGAAATCAGAAGGCTCCGTGGAGTGATTCACGGTTGGGTGTCGATATAAACCCTGGCTTTTCGATCCTTCTTGCCTCCAGCGAGGCTTTTAGGTTCGCTTTAGACACTCAATGAACGCAGCCTAGCTCTGAAGATGCTCCAGACTCACAGCTACTTTTTTTTTTTTTTTTTTTCCCTCTGATATTAGCAGGATTGAAAGTCTGGGTTAGTGCTGAGCATCACTTTCCTGTACTGTAGTTCCACTCTAACATATGCATGTGCACACTTTTACAATAATTGACTGCATTCCCAAAAAACCTCACACGAAGTATGATGCACAGGCATAGTTTCCTGTGTCATCACATGCGGCATCTTTGGAGGTCAATACCAGTAAAAAGCAGCAGCAGGTTTCTGTGGAAAGGGATATACAGGGTCTTTAAAACGATTCTCCTGCATGATAAATTGAGAAAGATAATAGAAAGTAAAAGGTTTTCTGCCCCTCTTAAAGCCTTTCATTGTATGCAGGGTGGTGCACTTCAGACAGAGCATGCATCCCCGCACACCTTTGTGATTTTTGGCAGTGCACGTAGAGACTTGCCTCCAGCCCCGACAGGAGAGGGGGATTCTGCAGCACGAGCAGAGGCAGCGGCAGAAGCTTCACGGCAAAGGGATTAAGAGCCTGTCCCTGAGCTTGGGGGAAATTTTTTTCTTCTGTGTCTTTGTGTAACATCTGTCTTTTGGCTGCAAGAGTTTGTGTAATACAAGCGCACAGCAAGGGAAGGTTTACATCAACATAACTCTGTTATACAAGGAATCTCAGGAGAAATGTGCACGGTGACCAAAGAGCAAGATGTAAAGATAAACTGGTTAAGATATGCCACAGGAGTCAAGCCACTAGTCCAGGCAAAGAGAAGTCTTTCAACGGGGAAATTCAGAATTATCAGGCAAACCACAAAAAGAGACAACACAGCAATAAAAGAAGTTGATGTTTAGTGTCAAAACCTGGAAAGTACGGTATGTTAGAAAAAAGAAGATAAACATGTCTTGGAACTCGCAGATTTCTAAATTAACTGTTTCATTCAGGAAAAGACTTTTGAGGCTACACTAGACATGGCAATAAAAACTTCTAAGCTGGGCAAAGCTTTCGGAAAACAACACTATGTTAGAATGCTTAAGAAATACAAGAGAAATGTAAAATACAGAATTATAAAATGCAGATTTCATAAATATCAACAAGCATTTCCCAGAATGTCTCCTAATGGTTCCATATTGGTAACAGAACTGCTCATCCCATCTCAAAATACAATTGCAGAATTATCAGAGGTGGTCTAGATGGGAAAGCTAGGAATGAGCAAACAGATGGAGATCTCTCTTCTGTAAGGAGACAGGAGATTGTTTACAAAAGGATGAATGCAAATATATAATTTGATTACTGGTATTTAAAATAGAATAGGATTTTCTGTCTGTCTCATAGGAGAATAACAAGGTAATGGTCAATGATATTATGTCAGCTGCAATATGTACCATCTCAATTCATATAATTAGGAGGAGCACTAATAGAAAGAAGCATGTTTACTGTAGCAGCATTCAGTAAAGCCCAGTCAAGAACAGATATGTGTTGTACTGAGCCCTGTAAACAACAACATTGAAGTCTAGGCTGGCTGAGAAGTAAGCATACAGCATCCCTGTTCATGCCATGAGGTCCTTGGACCCTGTAGGATGGAGCTGCCTGGACCGTGGATGGCTGCCCAGGTTTCGAGAGCATGTGTGTGATTTTGTACCAAAGGAGGGGGAAGATGGGCAGGGCAGCAGCACCATGCACTTGGCTCAGGGTTGATGGCCTCTCAATTATCCATCCTACAGATAAGAGTCAGTAAAGCTGATGCAGATGGTTGTCTTCCTGTGAATTCAGTGGCAAAAGATCAGTTCAACAGACTAAAGAATAGCATAGTCTTTCCCAAAAGAAACAAAAATGGAATGGTTGGGGGAAAAAAAGGGATACTTTCTCCATATCCAATGAATTTTCATGAATAATAATGAACATGCTGTTTTCATTTTTAAGGTGACGGGACAGGGTGAAGGCCAAACATAACAGAGAAGTGAATGGTAAAATTGGAAAAAGTCTTGCATGGTTTTGGCTTCAAAAGTGCTGTGAAAAAGCTCCATGTATCTTAACTCACACCCAGGCTTCCAGTTTGTTTCCAGAACTTGGATGACAGAACTGATGTGTAGTAGCTGTAAACATGAAAAGGATTTGTGGTAATGACACACAAATAAATATGTCCGGTTCAAGTTTAAAAGCTACTTGTGGCAAGGCAGGGTGCTTGAGAGCTCAGTATAGAAGCCAGAATGCTTTTCCTGCAGAAGGCCTTTCTATAGCGGGACCGGCTGATAGAAAAGCTTATTAACTGAAGTCTTTGTTTGTATATTTTGCAAATACTGTAGCATAGGAAATAAGGAAGGAATAAGGAATTTAGCAAGGAAATAAGGAAGATGGGATTTTTTGGTATGTGCAAGGCACATAAATCAGAGATGCTGCTAACTCATGATCAGATGTAAGAACGAGTATTTATATAGAACAAATAAGTTTGTAATCAGAGAAGTATTTCTAAAATATTTATGCTGAAAGAACCCTTTATTTATTTTAACTTATTAGAAACTCATTTATTTCTATAGCATTCCCCTTTAAAAGGGAAGAAAATAAGGTTTCTAATGTCACCACAGTTGACTTATTTGTCTGACTTACTCATTAGATGAATTGGAGCAACATTTAGCATTGCTAAGAAGTGGGAATTGGCTGTCTTTCTACCATCCCTTAAATCTGGAAAACAGTTGGACCATTCTGGCTCCTAAAACAAGTTTAGGACTGTACTAAATTGCCAGTGAGGCTAGAATATGGTAAGGGAGAGGAAACTATCCTGCTTCTTTATTAGCCAGCACTTTCACACACACATGCAAACACGCACGCAGTGGAAGAAGCCTAATATTAGTAAAGCAAGTTTCCATTTCCCTCCCATTACTTAAGTTGTATGAAGAGGATAAAATAGCAACCAAAATCTAATTCATTTAAAATCTAATTGTTACTTCAGTGATGAAAATACTAAATCATGAGAATGTCTTATCAGCTCCTTCTCTCAGTCCTTCCCAAATAATTACTGGAAATGCTTCCAAAATAAACACAGTTTTGCAGAGCTGCTCATTCATTGCATAACCTGCCTTCTCCTCTGGGATACCATTGCATATGTCCTACAGGAAGCCATGTAAAATAGTAGCTTCCTCCTATTTTGATTTGAATGTGATTGAGCATTTGCGTCAATCAAAGTACCATGCAAAATTGCTGTTAATCTCAGGAAAGCAGTGGCTTTGCAAACTTGTTTGTAATACACAGACATTTGTCTGGAAAATACCGTCTAACTTTATCCCCTGAAAATTTGGAATTTGAGTTTAACATATTAGCATTTAATACATCAGCTGACCAGCATGCTCAGGTTTTAACCTCTTCTACTTTCTGTTGGAAGTCTCAGAATAAATTCGAAGACTGTTACCAAGTGTGTCTCTTTTCCTCAGCTTTCTCTCCTTTCAGCTAAGTAGTGCCATTTATTTCCATTCTTCCTTTAATGGCACATTTTTTAGCCCTCCAATCATTCTTTCTCACTGTGGATTTTTCCCAGATTATCTCTGCCATTCCGGGGGTGTCTCATCGAGCTAGGATCAAGTAGTCCAGTTGAACACATATCAATAATGAATGAAGTGGAACGGATATTTTGGGTACCTTGCAGGCTACATTCCTGCTAATATAGTCCCCCCTTGGGTATGTCTTCTTGGCAGCAGTCTGATCTTGTTGACTCATGGTGACCCACTGTACTCTATTCCCTTTTTCTAAATAGTTGCCGTGTTGTCAGATGTTCCCTGTGTACCTGTTTACTTCTGCTTAAGTGCACTTTCCTTTTCTTTAACCTTTTTAATTTCATCCTCTGATAATGACCCATTTCTCCAATTTGTCAAGGTTATTTTGAATCCTATGCCTGTCCTCCAGTGTATTCTTTACCTCATCAAGCTTAGTGCAAATTTGCTGAAGGACATGGGGCTGGGCAATCACGGGGATGATGCAGCTAGGCGAAAGTGGACTTCTGAGCATGATTTCTTGTTTAATTAGCTGGTTTCTGGTGCTGACATGCCAGACCCACATCTTCAATGAACATGCAGACACAGCCCTGATTTAAGCAGGGAGGTTATGCGTGGTTGTGTCACAAGGGATAGCAGCAAACCCAGTGCACTGACTTGTTCAAAGGGCCAGGCTACAATCCCCTGCAAATGTGCACCCACGTAGCCCCTTTCCAGTTGCATTCAGCAAACACTTCTGGGCTTCTAACATGTTGAAAATTGAAGCTGTGATCAAAATGTTCTGTTTTTTTTTTTAACTTAGATACGGAGTTTGACAGGGTTTAAATGGGAATTAGTAGGTAAGTAGGAAACTTATGTAGGCCAGATTTCATTCTAGGCCCTCTTGCTGCACAAGGAACTTTTTTTTTTTTTTTTCCTAATTGACACAATACAGTTTATTTTTTAACCAGCTTTTTAGCAACTACTGGCTAGTTAGTTAATAGGTGTGGTTATTAGTAGTTTTTTTAGTATTTGTCATCTCAAATTTAATTAGGTTTGTATGTAACCTTACAAATAATTATTAAGCCAAAGTATAAGGGCATTTTTCCTAATTATGGTTGCTGGAAGAAGGAGACCTCAACATGAAAATAAAAAAGTGATGGACTATATAAAGCTAAGATTACTCAGATGTTTTTCAGGTACAAATCCTTGCAACTGGGACCATTCTGTTTTAGGATTGTATGGGCTGCTTCAGTGTGTATGAGGAGGAGGAGAATTCTGAATCCAGTGTAGAGTGAGGTGTGTTACTCTGATGGTGATCTCCTCATATTTTCCTAACAGTATGCCACAGAAACTCACCCAACAATTCAGTGTTAATGCAAGGCTTTAGAAAGACTGTTGTTTTTATATAGGGACTTGAATCCAACATGTCTTCAAGTATGTTGTTCACACAGTTAATTTTCCTTGCTGCTGAATGTTTCTACCATTTTGCCTTTTAATTTATCTGTCTTCAGTAGCATGTATGGATCCTCCTGTTGGTTTTTGTTTGTTTGCTTCTGACAGATTAGAAAGCCATCTACTATACCATTTATATATTCAGAGACCATAATTCTCTGATAAACTTCTCACAAATTAGTTTCTAAAGACTCCCTATCATCACGCATTATTAGTATAGTTTCTGTCAGTACAAGGCTTTGCTTTTCTGGAGATGCTGTAATCAGCACATTTTCCAAGTAATTATCTCTCTGAAATCATAGACAGTTGTAATAGTACCAACAACTCCTACCTCATCATGTGCAATAAGAGTAACTTTTGCCTGTTGCCTACACTTTGCTTTGAGAACTCATGTCTACTTGGGTCTACTATTACCATTTATTTCTTTTCAGAGTCACTGCTTTTTACAATATCATCTTCCATCCTGGATATGAGACCTCTGTTCTTTGTTCTTTGATGAACAATCTTTTCTCCTCTGTGTTAAAATATAGTCCAGACCTTACTAAGTAATCTTAGTTGGTCTGTGTTAATGGCCTGTCCTTCCCATTATTTATCACTATAACTTTTTTATCATTTGCATCTCTTTCCAGCAATAATTTTCTATTTTTCTTAACATTATTCAGTATGGTTTGGGTCCACATAGTATGGACCACACTGATAGTATACTTTGCTGTTTTTTTTTTCTGTCTTTCTTTCTTCCTTTTTTTTTTTTTTTTTTAAAAAAAAACAAACTACAATGTCTGTATATCATAGAATCATAGAATCATTGAAGTTGGAAAAGACCTCCAAGATCATCTGGTCCAACCATCCCCCTACCACCAATATTACCCACTAAACCATATCCCTAAGGTTATGAGTCAAAGTCCTAGAGAAATCTGTATGAGTTTCCTTTATCAAACAGATACATAATCTCATGGGAAAACAGGAAGTTTTTTTCTGACAAAACCAATTTTCTATCTAACTATGCTGACTGGCGTTAATTGTACTATCATCCTTTAATTGTACACTGATTGCTTCCTGTACCAGCCTTTCCATCAGTTTTCCTGACATTGATGTCAGACAAAATGATCTGCAATTTCCTTATTAAATAATGGAACAATGTTTGCTTCTCTTCTGTCTTTGGGATCTTGCCTGGGATTTCAAGACATGCTTTTCTGAGTTTGGTTCTTTTAAATTTTGTCTTACTGAGGCTTTAGGGCTGTTAAACAGGTATTATTTTACTTCCTGATATTTTGGAATCTTAGTGGTGGACATATGATTTCTACCTCAGTAGATCCCAAGGAATATTTTAGTGGCACAGAGCTGGTCAATCTTTCTGTTTGTTACTATCAATATGAAATCTTCATAGTCCAGGATATAACATGCAAGAATATGTTTATGTGGTTGTTTTCATTGCTTCTGTCTTACCATGAAGAGGGAAACTGCTGTGTAGTCAGAAACTCTGTGAAGCATCTGCTATATACTAAGGTGCCCAGTAAATTTGTATCACAATGAAGTCCCACTACAAATAGAAACAAGTAATAAATTTGGCTAGTGCCAAAGTTTTTAAGCATTTTATGAATCTAAAATTATACTTTCACTGACATTATTTATTTAGACTAATAGGAGACGATCTTGTCCAGATCCCAAAGTAATTAAGCTGCTTAACATTTCCCAGTGGAAGACATTTTTGAAAGACAAGGTGTTCCTTTGACCAAGCCTAACTGTACTTAACTGAATAAATTAACTCCTTTTAACCCATTATAAGTAAGCATATTTTAGCTACTGATTTACTGATAAGAACAAACTTCATTGGTGTTCTATATGCATTACTGATTCTGGAAAAATAATTATGAAAAAAAAATGCTACACTTTCTAAAGAACACATTTGGAGTCAGGATTTCTTTGTACTGGAAGCCGTGCAAAAAATATATCTCTTGCTTGAGTGGGTACAGCATCAAATATTCTCTTTTTTTTCAAGCTACGGTAGAGTGGTTGGAGTGGAGGTTTGGACCCAGTCCAATAAAAAGCCTACAGGTAAACACAGAATATATCACTGAAGTATTATGCAGTGGGCATAAAAATGTTTTCAGGGCATTTTAGGAATGTGTAGACGTAGTCTGTTAATTAAGTAGTGTCAATGTATGGTTGGGAAAGTTCAGCAAAAATTAAACAATACAGAAGATGAATAGAGAGATTACTTACACATAATATTGAAATTATAACCTAAAAGTATAACCACAAAGCATTCAGTGTTTTGAACAAGCATGGTAAATGTGTAAGAGATAAGATTGTAACTAAGGCTAAGGGAATATATGGCATTTTAATTATACTCAAGAACAAAATGTATGAAAGCATTCAGATTGAAAAGAGGTTCTTATAAATGAATGTGTGTCTATTGCTGGATCCCATTTTTTTATTTTATTTTTTATTTTTTTTGAGGGGTATAGCATGCTCAGGATCCTTGCATTTTCTCCTTCAGCTTTCATGCCCATCCCTCAAGACATCTGTGGTGTAGACATTTGTTCAGCCAAGGGAGTCTGAATGAGTCTATTCACAATATACCACTGCTGATCCCAAATCAGCTGCAATCTGATGAAGAGGTGTTCCCTCCAGTGGCTGCTCATGCTGCCTCATCATTTGTTTTTAAGCTTTGGCTGACCTGAGGATCTAGTAACTAGTTTCTGTCTAGTAAATAGAAGAAAACTATTGTAGAGCAAATTAGTGAAATGGATCTTTAGACTCTCCCATTAAACTCCCATTTAGACTCTCTTTAGGCCAGCACCACCCTGCCTTCCTGAAGAAGCAAATCTGTATTTTTCAGGAAAATAGTGAGTGATCTAAGAGCTACTACTAGGTCCACATTACGATATCTTTTCAAGCTTGATGCTCCATTTCTCAAATTGGTACTTACATTTCATCACTGGCAGGTTGCATTCTGTTCAGTTTCTGAGGCAGGGCCTGTCCCTGGCCATGTGGTTCTGCAGCATTTAGCATAATTGGACCTTCAAGTGCCCTTGTAAAACTAACACAAATGACAGAATAAAACATTTTTTCTTGGAACTCAAATACAAATTGTATATCTTAAAAGCTTTTCTATTAATTAGTGTCCTCCCATTATATCTGTGAAGACAGATAGTTGTCACTAGTCTTGTACTACACATGGCTTTAACTAAACGGAAAGATTGCATGATTTGGCTTAGGGTAGTGAAAAAGTTTTTCTCATACATAGCTAAAATCACAACGGATGAGTCACTTGCTTTTTGTATTGTGATTATCCTTCTAAACCACCAGGGAGCTAAATTTTAATGCTTCCCACAGTTGAGGGGTTACCTAGCTACTTCTGACATCTTGTGCCATCTCTAGGAGAGCAGGTAAGAGCTCTGTCAGGGGTGTGCTGTGGGCTGTGGGCAATTTCTGATTCTGGAAAGTGGCAACCCTGATTTTGTGTCACTTCAAAAATTTCAGCCTGCATTCACTTTGGGAGCATATGAAAATGTGAACTGTGGCTTTCATCCCTGCAAAGCAAGAAGTCTCCTGTCCAACAGAGGAGACAAGTACCTCCTCCAGATTAAGAACGCTAGCTGCCCACCCCACTTTTAGGCCTTCAGTGAAGATTATAGACTGAGAGGAATCAGACCATGTGAGAAAAAAACTGCCAGAAAGAGCTAGATAGATGGGGACAGTGATATGGAAATAAGCATGCAATTCTGCTAGCAGTCAGAAATAGTAAGGGGACTCTTCATGAGCCTAAACCTTCTGCCAGCTGCTTGCAAGCCACGGGCCACACCTGACCATCCATCTGTCTGTCTGCAAAGTCTGGTCTCTTTCAGAGACCTGAAGAAAAAAATATTTAATTTTTATTTGATCTGGTTGCATTTATTTTGTTTTTCTTTTATTTCCCAAGTAAAATGGTTGTGTGGAAGCAGAAGTTGATGTGTTCTCGTTGCTCAAATAATACCACGAGCACCCTTGAAAAACCCAAATGTGGCACAGCCTCTGGCAGCCTGCAAGGACAGCTGAGTGTGGCAGGGCTGGCGGGCTGCAGCCTTGCCTGTCAGCTCACCCCGTGCCAAACACATACACATCCTGTGCTATTTTTCTCCTTTCCACAGGAGGCCAGAGGCCAGAGGTGCAAAATGGACTGAAAGGCAGGATTTGTGTGCGTGTGGTACACGGTCTTTATATGTCATTTCGTTTTCCTTTGATAGTGATCTAGAAGAGCTCTTTCTGTGTGTTGACAGCTGACTTTACAGATCTTGTAAGGAAACGACACTGCTGACTAGATTTGTATTGACATGATTGAGTTCTGTGTTTACAGCAAAATGGCTACAGTAGGCCCGCATGAACAGCCTCTCCTCCTCAGGTCCTTAAGCTCCTGAAAACCCAGGATAAATCAGGAACTGTTTGCCACTCCATGTGTGTGAATAAAAATACCATCCTGTTTTGCTACTTAAAAGTAGTTTGGGGAGATAAGAGAATTCAAAGTTGTGTGGAAGTAAGAAGAGCAAAAGGGAATAAAAAGCAAATCAACAAATCTCCATGATGGCTTAGAATTTTTGGTGAAGTTGAAAGATGTTCATTTTATATGGACTGATTCTCAGTTTAACTGAAGAATGGAGTTTAACATTACTATCAGAATAAATATATTGCTATAATCTTCCAATTCTGTTGATTACAACAGTGTGACTACTTTAGAATGGAAAATGTATATATATATATATGTGTATATATGAATATACAACAAACAAGCAAACAGACAAACCAACCAGGAACTGAAATCCTGTAATGCTTATATCCTCTAATATGGGAAGAAAATATAGAAATTTAAGTTGATTTTAAGCTAGTCACTAAAGTAGAAAGCAAAAGCTGGAAGTGCCCCAGTGCTTTCCAGCCCTAAAAACTTGTAGAATGTAGATTTTAACACAGATACAACCCCGCTGAGCATTCAGCTGAAACATGCATAGTACTATTGTTTTCATTTGTTAAGAGTTCTTATTTGCTGCGGTTGTCCCTGAAGGGTTAGGCTGTTTCTCATTCAGAGTGGCTCAAAGCATTAAGACAGCTGGGTCACTTTACATCTCAGTGGGAAAGATTCAGATTGAAACAACCTCCCTCAGTCAAAACTTGAGTTCCTTTTTTTTTTTTTCCAGGATTCTTGCTGTTTCTGAAGAGCTATGCTCATTAATAGTAGTATTAAATAATTTCTGAAGCTCTTGCTACGATTAAAAAAAAAAAAAAGTGCAAGGTTTTTCAGTTTGTGTTTATCTGCATCTGTCAATATCTGTCAGTTCCTTTAACTCCAGGATTCTTCAAATCCTCTAGCCAGCAACAGACAAAGCTGATGGAAGGATAAAGATAACAAAATAATGCGAACATCTCAAAGAATAATAGCCCAATTGAAGAGACGCTATTAATGCACTCATTGAGAGTCAGTGCGATAGTGAACCTTTCAGGAGACCACAGCACCCGCGCAGCAGAGAGCCTTGCAGAGACCTGGAGCTTCAGCTGGAGGTCTGCACCATCCCAGGCAGCCTTTAGACAGTGAGATCTTTCCTGCGTGGGCTTTTTGCTGCCTGGAGCATTAGTATAATTCAATTAAAAATCTGTTAGTCACAAAAAAGTATAGAAAACACAGTCGCATTTGTTCTGATGGTCCCAGAACAAAGAGCTCTTCTGCTTCAGGCTGGTTTCTACCTGCTCTTTTGCTTCTTTGCCTCTGCTAACATTGAACTTAAACAATTCTTATCCACTCCTTCCAAATCAATATGTAGATAGCCTAACATTCATTCTCCTTCCTATTTTTAGTTTCTTTATGGAAGGAGTCAAAGAGATGTCCCTCTACATATCACCCATCACCCTATCAATATCATTCCGACCTACAGATCAAGATTAAGATTTTTTTCTGGTGTCTCTAGTGTTCTTATCACATTTCATCACATTTCATTTGTGCTCTTATCATCACCAGTGTTTGAAGATATCTTTCACAGCTTCGCAAAAGCACACTATCCGCTCGTATTCAAATCTTCCTCAGAAAAATCCTTACATAGCACTTAGAAATAGAAATTAATAGCAACAGAGAGCTATCATTATCTGAACATGCACACTAGTGATTCTGATTTATTGCTGCCCTTTTGATCTCACTGTATACTTCTCACAGAGCCGTGCTTCTTCATAAAGGTCCTTGGGACATGGAGTGGGCCTTTGTGTTTTGTTCATAGTATTGTTTCTGTTCTCTGACTGAATGTCTTGACCTTTAAAAAGCAAATCTGAGCCTGCCAAAATGTGTTTTATTTAATCAAGAATCTAATTCACAGATAGCAAATCTCTGTTAACAGGCCTGAAATTCACTCTGTGTACTGTTCATGCCAATCTAACATTGCCTGCACAAATGTTCATTAAGCTCAAATAAAAAGAGCTGTAAACACAGACAAGAAGGCCTTCAAAAGGATGAGAAAATCTTTTTCTTAGCGACTACTTTCTTTGCACTGATAAAAGAGGTAATTAAGGTTCAGGTTAATCTGTTTTTATTCCAAAAATTATAAAAATATGGCTGGTACTTCACTCCTCAGCAGAGCAGATTGGTCACCAAGCTAAGCACAACACAATGAAATGAAAGAATTTAAAGAAAGCCATTAAAGGTAAAGACATTTGTGTAATCAACAATGTTCCCTCCAGTACAGGACATTACTGACCACCAGAAAGCTGGTTGTACTGCAGGCTTTGTTGGTTTTCACTGACTATAAAGTAGAATGCAAACTTCTACATAAATCCTTGGGTGCTAACACAGGAACGCAGCTGCGTAATCTGAGCCATCTGACCCTGGCAAAGTATCAGACTTTCAGCTCATTGCTTAAAGAAATTATTAAAAATAAGTGCTGGGAGGAGTACTTGCTGTTTATTAATGTTGATCAGATTAAAGAAGTGAAATAATCAAAGCAATATGAGCAGTGCATAAAAGCAGAGGAGTGAAAGGAAAAAAATGCTTTTGAAGTGTGCCCCAGGCTCTCTCAGAGAGCCTCTCATCGATCTCCCTTCCCATTCACCCTGTCAAACAGCTGGCATGGTGTGTGCTCTGCGGGCAGGCGAGCAGCATCATTCATACAGCTGTGCTACGTGGAGCACAGATGCTTTCACTTGTGCTTGGTAGTTCCTAGACAGCCTCCAGAGTTTTGGCAGAATGATTCACACATGTTTGACACACACAGATGAGACAGAAACTCATTGAAATGGGATATGAGTTAATACATGGACTCCTCTTAATGTTGGCTTTATCAGAAACTAAGGTCCATCTCTGTGGATCTGATAGGAAATGATTTTTGTACTTTGAATTAAAATTCCTTCTCAGAAGTTACTTATCTCAGAAATTAAGGAAAGAAGCCCTTTCTACTTTATTCTTATGTGAGGGTTTTGAAATACTTGTGGAGTCACTGATCTGTCATTGGTAAGTTTGAGGTCCTCATCCACAGAGCACAGCGTATGGCTCATTCTTTAATGTGCCCAAACTGCAACTTAGATTTCCTTGTCCTAGATGAGTCTCAGCCTGTTCACATCTCTTGGCTCCCTCAGGACACTGCAGTTTTGCCAATAATGAAAGTAGTAATGACTTTCTTATGTTAACACAGTCTACTGGAAAGCGGCTGGAATAAAAAAATCTCACTTATTGCACACTGCCGAACAGCCTCCAAGATGGGTGGTGGGCTTTGTTCCTACAAGCTAGAAAGTTTCCTTGAAAGAAGAAAGCTTGAGGCAGCATATGCTATTAACTTAAGTGCGTGTTCTCCTATTATTTGTGGCTTAACTCATGCACTATGCTTGGCTGCTCTGCAGCCTCTGATTCCCTTGTTCAGCACTGCTGCTGGGCATCTTGGCAACCAAGCGGAGGTGTGAGGCTGGAATAGAATCGTTCTGTTCTTCTCAGCACCACACGTCTTCTCAATGTGCACATTTGCTGTGACTAAACCACCAGGTCAAGAGCTTTTATCCTCCGAGCAGTTGCACAGAGCACTTCGTCTGCCCAGTCCTTGCCAGCATTTATGTAGAAGCGGTAGGAAAGCTACTGGGCTTAATGCTCGTAGGGGAGAGTGCAGAATTCAGACCAGAGACCTTTCCCATTATTCCTAAGGACCAAACCTATCCCTGGAGATGTCAATAGACACTGAGGTGGCTCTATGCACATTTATAGGGAAAGGTAAAAAAACACACAACAAATTAACTAGTGACGGCAGGTATTTTAACAAGAGAATCTATTTTTTTTCCTTTTCACCACATGTTATGCAATGTACGGTGAACACTGTATTTGCTGGCAAAGGAGGGAAGTCTGGGAAATCTATTCATTTTCCTCCACATTTAAACAAACAGTTTCTCATAGCCATGACCAAGAAAGGAAGCAAAAGTACTTAGCAAACTTATATTAAGTGTTCTTTCTCAATGTTTATATTTTGTTCCTGAAAAATATACTGACTGTATTGATAGCGTAGTAGCATTCAGCTCTTGCAGTCTGATGTGTGAGAGGGCTCAGTGAGTATTTTTAACCTTGTATGGAAAGTTAATTTTGTTTTCAAAATACCTGCAGCTCGGTACAATCTGAACCATTCTGAAGCAAAAATTGTGGCCTTCAAAAAAAGTTCATATGACTCCCACAAGCTAATCATGTCTGGGAGGAAAAAGCTGGTAGTGCCCAGAGATAAGATGCCCTCTGAGGAAATCTAACACTTCCCCTAACTTTCTAGTGTTATGGTGATGTGATTTTAAGATAGAGGTCTTATAAACACCAAGGACACTCCTATAGGAAGATGACTTCTTTCATCCAGAAAGCTGTCTTGGGTTAATTCCAGATTGCTACATAATGCCATTAGTAGCTAAGGTTTTACAGATTTACAACTGATGGGTAAAACTGTGATTTCATTTACTGATCTGGGAGCTTCTGAAAATAAACACCAGTATTTATAAAATTGTACTCCATTCCCATAAGTCTGTGCTTTCAGGTATTGTACAATAAATTCCTATTGTGGGAAATGCAAATCAAATTTTAAATATGTGATGGAAAACAAAATTTGGTTTTGAAAAGCAAAAATATTTAAATTTTGTTTACTTTTTATTGTCTTCTCATTCATTTCGAACATTTCATACCACAGTTCCCTTGTCTGTAAGTGAACTACTTTTACTGGTTAAGGATGAGCTGTGGCTTCCAAATGCAGTCTCCTAAGAAGGAGATAATGAAGAATTACTGCTGCATTTTAAGAATACATCTGAAATACTTGAATGAATGATTTATATTTCTTTCCAGAACTTATCACCTCGATCATCACAATGATGTCCCTCCTGCCACAGATGGGATAAATTATAAACAGCATTGCATGGCAGATCTTGGATTTTTAATGAACAGTGTTGCCATTGTGTGGTTGGTTTTCCTCAGGGATGTCTCCACATCTTTTGCAGAGTAGGAACAAAATGTTTTGCTTTTGCTGTCAACTGCCTTGAAATAAATTAAATTAATTGTAATGAAGATAAAAAAGAGGAATTGTGAAAGACAGGTATTTTTTAGCAAGGAGTGGCTTCTGTGGTTCCAGAGCTGAAGCACTGGTAGCTTTGGAAACACATTTGGCATGTGAGACTCAGCTTCACAGGGCTACTTTGTGTGTGAAAAGCTGGGCTGGATAATCCTTGCAAAAAACTTACACATTTGAAGATCAGAGGCCAGATCTTTGTCCTGTCAATGCTAGCAGTACTTTTGTAATATTCAAAGTCTCCTAAGATAGAAGCCTGTGCTTAGTTTTAGGACCTTTCTCCTTGGTGACGAGAACACATTGCATATTCCTGTGATAATGACTGGATATGACACATAGATTCTTGCCTGTCATTAACTTTGCCAAATGCAGTACAGCAGTAGAAACAGCACTGGCTTAGGATAGGAAGTAGCTGCAGTGACACCTGGATTCATCTTTGCTGTCCACTTCATGGTCATACTCTCATCACTACTGCAAAACTAAATACATTGGAGAACCACAGTCACTCTATGCAATGGGTCAAATTCTTCTCTTTTCCCTGTTCTTCTCTAGTAGTTAAGTGATTCAATTCACTAGGGTTTACCTAGATTTATTATGCCAATGCAACAAAAACTAGAAGCTTATTCAAATCAACATTTTGTCTTCTTTGGGAGATCTGCACCCAAAGTAGTATTTCCATCAGAACTGTAAGGAAGTGCCAAATCTAGATGCTGCTAATGTGTTTATTTCACCTTGATAGTTTTGCTTTAAAAGCTGTTGCTATGTTTCTTTACACTACCAGATTCAGCTTTTTCAAAAATAACACTTTTAGGACTTGTATACCGCAGTAGATTACAGAAGTGGTCTTGTCTCTGCCTTTATTTCTGCCATGGGAATTCTTAGTACTGTCCATCAGTCTGAATATCTCTGAGTGGCTGACACTGGATGAGCCATAGCAGCCCTGTGAACCTTTGCTACTCAGAAAGTGCAGTGATGTGCAGTGAGAACTGAGTAGGTTCTCTTTATGATCAAACGAACTAAATAGATACCTTCTGGATCAAAGAATATTTGTTCCGATGCCTTAGGTACCTTATTTTCCATAGCTCTGTGAGCTTAATTCAGATTTACATTGGGAAGGAGAGGAGATTCAAGTCCTTTTTGCTCAGGAATAACAGGTATAAAAGTGAAAACAATAAAGAGTCTTGACAATTATTTCTTGGCAAGTTCCAACTTCCCGTGAGAAGCAAACACACATGCTTTTTTCAAAATGACGCAGATGTCTCCACATGTCCATAGCTTGGAAAGACGCAGATGGACTCATGTTTTGAGAAATAACAACAGGCAGTCAGTTTGGAGAGGAAAAACAGTCTTTGATATTTTGTGGCTGTTACTTTTTGATACAGGCATGCAAACAAGGCAGCCCTGCCTTAACAGAGGGACAGCTGGGGCGTACGGTGCAGCACTTCACCCTGCATTTGCACAGCTGCCAGCACTCGCCTTGGAGCCTGGATGTGATTTACCCTGCCTGTGAGGGATGGAGGGAGTAAGCAGCAGTGGGACCTGGTGCTCAGGTCTGTCCTGACAGCATGAGACAGCACCTGGACATGGCCAGATGTGTGTGGCACGGGGGCTCAGCACGGGCTGGGAGCTGCTCCTCCTCAGCCTGCTCTGCTCTTGGCACTGGCTTGCTCAGCAGAAAGGGGAGTTTCCACCTTACAAATTAACCTGTGGCTGCGGTGGAGACCAGAAATAAAATACCTGTGAAGAGATGGACGGAAAGCCTGAGCTGTGAATCAGAGAAAGACACTGAATGTCTTAGTGGCTCAAGTTCTCAGTTTCACGAGAAGGGCTGCCAACGCTGCAGTTTCTTGCCATTCCATGCACAAGAAGGATCCTAGTTATGCTTCCATCTGTTTTTCTGCCATTTTTGTCTAATGGCTAATTTTTAGTGGCTTGATATAGCAAAGAGTCAAAATTCCTCCTCTTCATTTCTACCACTGTTGCAATCTAGGATTATGTTTTTTACCATTCCTTGTTATTATAACTAATTGTTGTTACAACTGATTATTTGTTATAAATAATTATTACTTTCTGGCCACAAATTAAAATAAAACAGAACAAAACAAAACAAAAAAATACTTCCTGACCAAAATAATTCATAATTTAGCAACTCTCATGGGCAAGAATTTACACTAATTAATTGTCTTTGCCTCGGATGGCTGAGCTGGAAAACAGGTATTAAATACTTATTTTACTTTAGAAAGAGATTGTGAACTTTCTTTCATTAACATTTGCAAGAGCATTCAAATAGGAGGTGTGATACCATGTTACAGTATTCCTGAGGAGAGGAGAAAGATGTGGTCAATTCACACTATATATTCAGAAATCCCATAAGAAGTGCTCTGAACATAGACTTGGCACACCAGCCTGCAATGCAGCCATTGCAATCTGACTGACTTTGCCCAGAAGAAATGCTATAAACATGTGGGACTGGCCTGAGCATAGACTGCATTTCACTTTCACTTTAAACTAGAACACTGATCTCTGATCCTTAATTGTTATTATTCCATGTACTGACAATTAAGTTGTTTGATACATGAACATATGTTAGTGACTGGAAGTGAAGAAAGTTGCCAATTTTTCTCTTCTGAGAAAGAGATCATCTAGGGAACAGCAAACTGGCAAAGCGGGGCCTATTCCTGCTGCTGAGGTATGAAGGAAGGCACTGCCTGCTTTTACATTTACAGGACGACTAAAAGCCTGCCACCCACCTACGGCTCACACTGGATATTTTGTCTCCTTTCCTGTACTGGAGGTGACACCAGGTAATGCTCTGAGGTGACTACTCTAAATGAGTGTAAGGGAGAGGAGACAAAGAGAGAAAGGGTTTTGGTCTATATTGGTTATAAGCCAAGGGACAACAGAGGTTACTTTTCCTTGCTGGAGTCTCTACCAGTGAGGGGATGCTATTGCATGTGATCTCTCAGAAACTTCTTAAATCTTTTACCCAACCAGAATAGAAATACTGATATATATACCAAAAGTTTTCACACACTGCCATGGATTACTCAATTATTATGGAAACTTAAATTGCTTTTACCACTGCAAGAATAAAATTGTCCCTTTGGAACTTGCTTTCTATTACAAGAAAAAAAAAAAAGCAACCAACCAAAACAAAAAAACCAACCAAACAAAAAAAAACAACCACCTATAATTCTTTCCAGAAACTTCATTAGAAAAAAAAAAGTTTTTTGGGAAAATTCCCTTTGTGTATGTGTGTGTGTGAGACACAGAAGTACGTGAGTCTCATCTCACTTCAAAGGCAGTTATAGTTAACACGATAATATAATAGTTGACATATTCTGTTGTGTAATGCCCTGGACTGGAAGTCAATAGGTCTGATTTCTAACATTTCTTCCCTATGAGCTTATTTCTCCCCCTACCTCTAGCCTGTCCCCTAGGAGCTAGCATTCTAAATTTACAAGGCAGCCTCATATCGCAGATATTGCACAGCTCTAAATACCGGGAAGGATGTAATTCGGTTTCTCAAGTGCTATTGTAACACATATAATAATAATATGCATTACCTTGGGAGGTCAGTTCTCAGTTTTATGGTTAGAATCGAGATGCTAGTGTGGAGTTCAGCTGTCTGGATGAAGACATCTGTGGGCTTTAGAAATGCAATGTGTTTTAAAGCTGTAACTATCTGTGAGTTTGCAGGCATTTCAAACATGCTTTATTCTTTGAAGGTGTGTATGAAAGTGTGTGTGCAGAGATGGAATTGGTCAAATAAGTACAAAAGCCTACCTACAAAAGTTGCCTCTGTACATAGTTAGGGAAACAGATGTTTCTATAAATTATAAAAAAATCTACGAGTATTATAGAAAATTATGAGCATTTTAAAGTATCTACTGAAAAGTTCAACCCAGCACTAGATACAAATTGGCTTTGGATTCCAAGATTCGAAATAAACATATTTTTGTCTCCCTAGATTTATGCAAGCTGTTCTAGTTATTCACTAATTTCCTCTTAGTTCTCAGAGCTGTGTTTATACCTGGTTCATTTGGCCTACTTTAGCATCCTCTTCTAACACTAGTTCTTAGGTTTGCTTTTCAAGTCGGATATTCTTTTGGGGGCACAGAGCACATCAGTCCCTTAAGGGCTAAGTTTGGAAAACACAGCATCAATTGCTGTGAGTAACTGTCTTTAGAATCCATTGTAGTACTGAGTTAAATGATGAATTTCCCAAAGCTTTCTAAAGAGCCATTTCCAACTTTAGACTGGGGCATGTGCTCTGCTCTCTGTTTAATAAAGTGACAGGAGGAAGAGCCTTAATCAGAAGCTAGAAGAGGAACAATTATCTAGTCAGGTAATTTGAACAGCTTTACAAACTGACTCCACAGTGCAGAATAATTTTATTTTCCTCCAGACATTAAAAATATTAATAAGAAGACACTATAAATTATGAGCAGTACAAAGCGTTCAAACCAACTCATCTGCATTTCTTCTGGCAAAGTTCCAGAGGTCTAGTTTACTCTGACAGAAAAGATTTTTGGCCTGATACTGTGCTGCTATTGCAGCTCCTTTGTTTTAGTACCAGCAGAGAAGCAGAAGAGGACCAGCCAGCCTTCTCTGGGGCAGAAGCTGAAAAGATCAAGTAGGACACTTGATATTATCTTTAAAAATAGACAAAAAAAAAAAAAAAGGCTACTAGCTAAGGTCAGAAGGAATGAGATGTGAGTTCCTTCATGACTACTTTGGATATCTTCCATGAGATGATTAGAGAAAAATGATATAATTCTGAAAAGATAGCTGAGAAAACAGAAATAGCAGTTATTCTAATGAATGCTTTTGTAGGCAAAGCCTTTCATTATAGCTGTTCAAAATGTGCAAAAGGGCAAAGTAACAAGTGTAAATACATTTTGTTTTTCCTTTGAAGCAACGCCCAGTGTCACTTGAGCTTCATTTGTTCAAGTAAGTAGGAATACAATGATACAAACCCAGATGGTGTTTGCTGTTATTGGATGACAGATGTTCTCTTATCCTTGAGATTATGCAGTTAAGTGTAATGCATTTATAGCTGGGTTATGCAAAATATGGAGTATCCTCATCTCCATTAACTGCAAGGGCAGCTGGAGGGTCTCAGTACCTCCCAGGAGGTGCATAGCACTTAGGAGTCAGGGAACTTATTAGCTGAACTCTTAACCTAAACAATCGTTTTTGAGATGTCCTGATCATCATTTTTTTTTTCTGAAATCAGCATTCAGCATCTTTGGGATCATACTCTAGTGACCCTCTCTAGGGTGAGATCAAAGACCTTATCCTCTTTGCAGAAAATTGATCAGATGCCAAGGAATTGTGTGCCTAAAATGCTCGCTTGATTGATGTAATTATGTGAATGCAGTAATCTGACTAAACGATAATCTTATTGAAACACACATATATATGTTACACAGAGGTAATAAAGAAAGATAAGATAGTCTTAGTGCTGCAGTAGAAAATGCTTAGTAAAAACGGAACAGTTCCAGATGCTGGGCAAGTTCCTCCTGAACCTAATGTTGCTGCAGTAGAAAAGTATTGGGCAAGCCCTCTAGCCAGCCTGGATGCTAAATACACTTTGGCCATGGCCATCCTAGAATTATCAAAGAGGCTGTCTTTCTCCTTTGAAGGAGAGTTCTTTAGAAATGGCATCCAGTATTTGTGAACTTCTCAGTATGAACCCTGAGATGAGGCTGGTATATGTAGAGAAGTCAAAGTCAGATTTAAAGAGCCACCATATGTGTTTATAAAAGGGAAATACAGAGTGTGCATACAAACATAATCTTTCTACAAAATTCCCAAAGAAATGCACTTTGCACAGTGGGGCTCTGGAGATCAGCTTTTATTTAACACAGGCACAGCTCAGGATCATATTGTGAGAAAGGTCTGCTAAAGTTCTTGTTCCCAGATTTTGTGATCTCAGCTTGAGGTGAGTGGTTTCTAATTTCCAGAATTTGGTTCTATTGTGTTGTATTGCTTGGTTCTATTGTGTTGTATTGCTCTGAGGTGCCAGTAGAGCTACACTGAGTAACGCCATGCTTGGGTATCTTCTCGAATTGCTAACCATGTTGCAGTCCCTTTGCCTGACACAAAGTACTCCTGAGCCCCATTGTCACATGATCCAAGCACTGCACACTAAGCTCCATGTAGGAAAATCCCTGTTCATTTGTTGATTAATGAAAATAATGTATGTTAAAAAGTGACTTCTAGAAATTTTGGGGGGTCATACATTATTTACATTAATCAACTAATGATTATAATTTCCCATTGCATTATCCACTTACTGATGTGGATGTCCCAGATGTCTCTGATATTCCTTATCATTGTTTTCAGTCCTGACTAACCTAAATAGGTTACTAGAAAGAAAACTTCATTAACAGTCATTAGAAGGAGTTTCTCCATGGTCTTAGATTGGTTATCAATTTTAAATCATTGAGAATCTAACCTCTTTGTTATTTTGGGACGGGTTTTGTAGTCCAAAGTACAATCACCCATTCTTAACGTATGGATTTTAGGAGATACTCTGGATGGATATAGTTACAGAGCAACTGTAACATAATTTAAGAAAACATGCCTGGGGGTTCATTCAGCCTCGCTTTAAGAGTTCCTAGATTCCTGCTGAGCCTGAGCTTTGACCTTCTTTGAATAGAAACAGGAGATAGTGACTACAAAATGAATACATTTCCTGAGTAACAGAGTACACTATCAATTTTATATTAGTGCATATTAAAAGGATTTTTCAACAGTTAATTACAATATTATTTCATTTTATATTTTGGTGCTACAAATATGATGATTTCTTCATATAAAATTGTAAATTTAATTTAATTTGATTGTTCTCTGCATTTTGAAAAGCAGATTTTTCTTTGCAGACCATGAAATATCATTTTCTTTCTAAAATTTAATCTCCAAGGAATTGCTACTTTAAAAAGAAATATTTTATACCAGCTCACTCTATTTTTTTTTCTCTTTTCTAAACAATGCTGTATTTTTATGTAAGCAATAAGCATGTCTGACAGTTGCATGAAAAATATGATGTGTATAGTGCACTTCATTTATTTCTTGACATAAGAGCATAAGTTGAAAAAACACAGCAGTTTGTAGGAATTAAGTTATGACAAAAAACAGACTACTTATGTCAAGAGAAGGAGACAATTTGCAATTAAAAACAGGGAACTGAGGACTGGCTACATAGTTCATGCAAATCTTATGTGAATTGTATAAAAGTATAAAAGCGACTCGCTGTGTTCATATGACAAAATGCAGAGCATTGCCATTCCAGGACAGAGGACACTAACAATGGAGTTGTGTTTCATTAAGGAAGGACCTAAACACTAAATCTCATCAGTGTACAAAAAACATCACTTATAGAAGTCATGGATGTGAAAACGTCTGATCACCTCCTGTGACCTTGTAAAGGTCTAGGGCACTACTCGCTTGAAGCGTGCAGTTTCTTGCCACAGCCTGGAAAAGGAGGAAATCAATTATTTTGTGACCTCAGCAGGCACTGGTAGGAGTTATAGGACGATGTTAAACAAAGCATATTGTCTGCCTGAAATTATAACATCACTTCAGAAGGGCCAGAGCAGCTTGAAATAAGTATTTGAGGTTCAGTACGCTTCAGGCAATTTGCCCAAAATAATAGATGATGGTTAACAATTACATGTGGTTTCCAAATACCCATCCAAATGCATTTCCTTTGGTGGCTTGACAAGATGGTTAGTTTTTACAATTTTATACCATTAAAATCAGAGGTCAAATAAAGTGTAACTATCCAAACATTAGGCTAATTATTACTACTCTGTGTCTGTAAAGGGCTTTGTTCCATGTCAAGACTTTGACACTTTAGCATAAATACTATAACTCTCCTCCCCTACCATCCGTCTTTTCCCCCTCCCCAACCCACACACCAAGTGGCATTTAAATAAGGCTCTTCACACTATGTCATAAATATTAATGACATGAAACTCAGGGCTTGGCATTTTGCATTAATGGCCCTCTTCATCACTGTTTCACACCTGGATTGCAGCCAAACCCTATGTAACTGGCTGACATTTTTTAAAACAATGTTAATACTGAAATGAAACAACATGCTGAGATAATTTTTCACAAATTGTTGGCAAACCCTCTTTTCACATTGCATGCTTGGGATGTCAATTGGCATGACTTCTTGAACAATGCCCATGGTGTCTTGGCATGGTTCAACTTCTAATTATGGTTTATGCCTTTCAGCTACTCCCTACAATACCTTCAAACAAGCTGTGGATAGAAAAATCATAAAAAAACTTGGGCTGCTTCTGAAAAAAATAATACAATTTTCCCTACACGCCAACATTTCTGGTTGTCTCCATAGAAGCATTAATGACATTGTTGGTAATAAAAGAAGATTTTTTTTCTTAATTCCTGTGGTTACTTGCATCAGTTCTGTCCTTTCAGTTTGAGCTGTACAAATCGTTTGAAGTTGTAAATTAAACAACAAAGTTTTGGAGATATTTGAGACAGTTTTCAAGATTTAGTTTATTGTTTTCTGTCTACTTGAATTGAATACATACAGCTCAGTCTCCTGAATGACACTGACATGGTCCTGAGCAACCTGCTCTGGGTGGCCCTGCTTGAGCAGGGGGGCAGACCAGAAGACCTCCAGAGGTCCCTGCCAACCTCAACCGTTCTGTGACTCTGTGTGATTCTGTGATCCTGCGATGGCTCAGTCTACAAGATAATGAGCCTGCTGAGCAATCTGCCAGATATTGGCACACTTCCTTAAACAGTAAGCATGTGTTTGGCTGTTCTTGCCCTTCATTGTTTAACAGGATAAGGACCAGAATGTTCCTATCTCTTAGGTTTGAGCCTTGAAATTTCTAGACCACTACTGAGAAGCTGAAATTTCAGTAAAACAATAGGTTTGAATGAGAAAAACAATAATTTGACTTTTCCTTTTAGTAGAAAGTGAAAGTAGAAGGAAGAGAAGCAGAAGCTTGTACGGGGCTCATGGAAACCGGATGTATTTTGCACGTGGCATATGTCATGACTTTCAGTGCTTCAGCTAAACAGGATAAAGAGCAAGCCAAAAGTACAGGATCGTAGGGCTATAAGGGACCTGAAGTCATCTAGTTCAAGGCAAAAGCAACAACCTTTGGGTCCTTCGTGACAGATACTTGTCAGCGTGCCCTGAAGTCTTCAGTATGGATACAGAAAACCTCAGTCAAACTCTTCTGCTGTTCATGGTCTTCTCAAAATTTTTTTTTTGAATATGTAATCTGAATTTGCTTGCTTGAATTTTGGCCTGTTACTTCTGCAGACACATAAAGTAGCCTTCTACTTGTCTGAAAGACTGTAATCAAGCCTTCCCTCAGTCTTTTAGGTTAAAAATCCCACTTTTTCAGTATTTTATCATAATTCATATTTTATAGACCTTTTATCATTTTTATTGCTATCTTTGGGACTGTCTTTGACCAGTACATAAATTTCTTGAAGTGTGGTCCCTGACCTAGGCACAATAATCCAGTTAAAGCCTTATCAGGGCTGAGTAGAACGAAGAGTTGCTTTGCAAACTTGCATGCTATCTGCATTCCAGAAGGACATTTCTGTGTTTGCAGCAGCATGTCATTTTTAACTCATGTCTGGTCTGTGGTCAGCTAATTTCTATATCCTTTCCCAAATGAATTTCTCCATCAATAGCTCTTCCCCATTTTCCCTTGGTGTAGTTTCTTATTGATGAGTGTGTTACTTGCACTTCTACAACATGAAAAATATCTCAAGTTTTCCATTCTTATCTCCAGTTTATCAAGATATTATGAATCCTATTTTTGTCCTCCAAAGTAGTTACAGTGTACCAGACTACATTTGTCTCTAAATTTAATGAGTCTATTCTCTGACCTGCTATTTGGGTCAGTAGTGAAATATTTTATACCACTGGACCCACGACTGATCCCTGTGCAAAATCCTTTAGATGAGTCCTTCCATGTTGATATGTAAATTTTGATAATCTATTTGGCTTTGCACACATATTAGAGATCATTTTCCTTTGCTGGTTTATGAGGATTGACGTGGTCATTTGGGGCAGTATTACAGAGATAACACTAATGATGGTAAGTATTTAAGATTCATACTTTTCCCCTTCACCAGGATAAGGAAAATCTAGAGCTAATCATTCAAATTGGTTTTGACATATTTTTTTCAGGAGTTTTTTAAACTGGACACTGCAACTGCAATGTCATCAGAGGTTATGTATCCCCTCAAGAGCTTTTCTTGTTAAGAATACAATTCTGAAAAGTTTGGCTTGACATTCTTTTAGTTTGAATACTCTTGATGTAATGTAAGCCTGCACATTTAAATGTTTGCTTAATATAATGCCTGTATACCAAATACATCATAAATGAGCTCTACTGTACAATGAAAAGTTCATGACGTACTTCAAATTCAGATAAGTATTTGAATTTTAGAAATTGAACATTTGGTGACTGGATTTCATCCACTCTGAAAATTCCAGCCTCTAAGTAAATTCAAAATCATTGTGAGAATGCTTGGATCCAGGATGCAAGTTTTGTTAAGATCTTAAAGTTCTGAAAATCTACAGGTATTTGCATTTTGTTTTGCCCCATGTTACTTACATCTTTGTCTTATTATGCAAAGTGTTTAAGAAAAAAAGTACTGTTAATGCAGCGATGTTTATCAGATGTATGTCCAGCTGTATATAAAACATTAATGGACCAGTCTAAAAAAGACTGTGGAATGGACTATGATGTCCTGCTGTTATTCAGGGGCTTGAAGTATTTTGTATATGCTTACTTTTAATTTACAGTTGTACTCAGAAATATGGAACGCTTTGGTTCTTAATTTAGAACCTTCATGCCACGCAGATTACCCAGGAGTTTACGACTAGGAAAGGCTGTTTCCCTTCATTGCTGTCACCGTTAGTATTTTCTATACAACGGTAGCCGAAGTGTTAAGTGTAAAACTCAGAGTATTCTCTAGTTTGATAGTGGAATCATGACTGCACTCAGAATTTTTCTAAGCAGAGGGAGTAGAGAATTGTCTGCCTGAAATAAAAAGTGCAAGGAAAAACCTATGATGTTTGTTTTCATGATATTATGGAGTAACAGTGAAATAAAGTTTGACTTGTAAGATAACTGCCAGTTTTGGAGGATAAACGTAATTGCTGTCTGGAAGTGGTAAATACATGTGGAAGACGTAGAGAACAAAATGTTGATGAGGACGCAGGGCACTTCAGAGATGCTAAGGCAGAGAGTAAAGGCTAGTTCTCAACTACTTGTCAAATGCAAGTATTCTACCATAAACAGGATCCCAATACTCTTCTTCTCCATAGCACTTAGTTTTCTGAAATATTAAACACTTGTTAAGTGTTAATTAGTTCAATTCATAATGTTCCCTGTAGGAGAAAATAGTGCCTTCAAACTTTGTTTTACAGAAATTGAAACTGTCTCTGGAGGATTAAGTTGCTTACCCCAATTCAAAATAGAAACAGATTAGAGGTCCAGGTTGTCTCCTGTATGAATAACGTGTTTAAACCCATGAGTTGGCAAGCACTTACAAAGGCCAAGAAGTGAAGGAGTCTCAGACTTTGTACAAGTAAAATTTGTGGCACTTTTACAAGTAATAGTTTTTTTTTTTTTTTTTTTTTTCCCCAGTCATACAGAGAGACTTTGAAGTGGTATCAGCTGACCCAAACTGTATACCTGTGGAATCTGTGTAGAACTTGATCTACTGTCTCCACAGCTAACATATTTTCCTGGTGCTCACCCAGGAAAATGCTTATGCAAATGCATAAATTAATAGTACTGTTCACATTGTGCAGGTTCAACAAGCTGAACTGGCAGAAGTTAACAGTGTGTGTGTTTCTATCCTTCCTTTGATGCCCTTGCAAGGAAGAACTGCTTTAATCTACATTTTTTTTCAAAGTTGTTCCCAAACAACTTCAAAACTATTATAGTATGAAAGTGTAGGATGTCAGCGTGGAGTCCTGGTACCTCTGAAAATATGCATCATCCTTATGAGTGTCTTTAGGGCCAGGCTATTTCAGCAATATTCAGAACTAAAGCCAATGGTACTTATTTCTGTCAGCCTTCAGCTGCCTACAATGTGTTTAGAGTGAGCTGAAATCCGTGGTCTTCCAGTTTTACTCAAGTGTACTTAGTTCTTGATAAGCACACATGGAGTTTTGGTATTTGGTGTTGCTGTTAAAGCCCAAGAGCCTTACAGCAGAACTGTAAGCCTAATAACATTGCTCTGAGGACCACATAACTCTGGTTTTAGAGAAAGATGCATGTATAAGGGACCTATGGCTTAATATAATGACAAATTTACTTTCACAAGTTGAAACTAAAGATAAGGACTTCTACTGTGGCTAGACAAAAAACATATCCTCTCATACAACTGAGAATGTACGCAAAGTCACAGGCTCAAATCTTCACCATGGAACTGTTTCTAAATAAATGGATATGTGTTGGTCAATTGTTTATTACTTTTTTTACTGCTGATATGTATTACAGACAACTCTATGATAGCAGCAAAGCAGAAAAACGCTACAAAAATATTCACCATTTTTCTGGCAAATGCTTATACTCATTTTTATTTACTTCTTGTGACAATATGTTTTCATAAAGTGAATGCTAGACTTTAAATTGAGATTAATTTGATTACAAAATCAAATTTATTTAATGATTAGATAGAGTTTGTTTCAAACAAAATTAGTATGAAAGGCCTTCCAGTCAGGAAGAGGAAACAATATCAAGAAGCTAAGTTGAGCAAACAGCTCAAATATTAAATTGTATATATTCAGCACTCAGAAAAATTATCTTCACAGATAGTTATGGGTTGACATTAGTTATCTTGTTGAAATAAATAATGAGTAATGAAATAATGAGTAATTTTTGAATGAAAAAGGTATATTGAGAGACAATTTCTCAACATGAAATTCAGCCATCTCTACTGCCTCTTAGTTCCGTCATTCTCACTCGTGTACCAGTACTGTACTTCACAGAGTATTCCATAATAATTGGTTTTATAAAACAAGATATGGCCAAACTAAGTAAAGAATAAAAACCATTGTTTGGACAGCACTGTCATCTGTTATTGTCTATATGTAGCTCTAACTGCAGAAGTATCCTGTCTTCTCATTTTTATGTAGATGAATGTCAAGCAAGCAATGTTCATGTTGCATATTCCCTTGGTCTATCTTGCAAAAATCATTAGGGCCTGACTTTTCCACAGAAAGGAATGCAGAATGCTGTCTTCTTGTAAGTTTGTGATTCATGCCTCCTGTCAAGGCTACCAAACCAGTAAAAACACTGGAATGTAAAAAAAATAAGCATGATTATGTATTTCAGGAAAACAATTTTCTCAAGAATGTTTCTGGAACAAATCTTCAGTGTTAGCTATTTCTAGTTCATATATCAGCGACAGAGTGCCTACTGGCACCAACTTGTACTATGCAACTGTCCCACAGGACAATGCTTTGCTTTAGTGTGTTTAAGGTGTCTTTTTTTGGTTTCTTATAGCAGCAAATCTTTTAGCAGCTCATTACTTAATGGAAACTAAACAAAGCTTCTTCCAGGAAAGAAAATGTTGATCTCTGTCATCCCACAGTGAACTTCTTTTCTTAAATACATAACACATTCTTTTGGAAAAATATCTTCACTTTAATTGAGATGCTGTAAGCTCTAAAGACAAGAATATGTCCTCATTCATCCATCTTGCACAGATAAAATTTCAAAGCTTTCTAGGGAAAAGAAAAGGAATTGCAGAAGACACTTTTTTTTTTTTGGGGGGGGGGGGGAGGGTATAGAAATTTACCTGTATGATATAGACAGACTTTTGTCTGTCATACTCATTAAAAATAGCAACCTTCACAACTGAAGATCTCCGGGGTAGACCCTCATACATTAGGGCACTGACAGACCTGCTTTTTTCTCTACTAACATATATTTCTTCAGGTGTTTTTCAACTTTTATGGAAACTCAGTCTGCTTTCTATTGTCAAGACAGCACACAGCTAGCAGATTTCTTCATCTGAGTGTTAAAGTGACTACAGATTAGCATCTATAGCTATGTCTGTATCTGCCAGAGGGGCTTTTTCACAGACCTTCCTTCCCACTAGAACTGCCGTTGAAGCACCTGTATTAGTCATCCAAAAAAAAAATTAGGACAGTGTGTGTCAGCCACAGTCAGACATGGCTTTGGCAGCTGATAACTTAATCATAGGTTTTAAAAAATATATAATAATGGCACTGATCTGTGGTCATGAATATCGTATACTTTATGTACAATTTGAAATCATTTAGAGCAACACTGGATCAGAAGGAATGATCTGTTTTGGATTTTGCTGTTTCTGTCATTTCCAAAGATGTCGGGGATCCATACTGGAGGTGTACTTCCACATTGGCTTTTGCTTAGGCTTTTGCAAAAAAATTTACCAGTCTTTTTGTGGGAAAATGTTTCTGCACAGAGTTGAGTAACCATGAAGCATAATGCTCTGAGTCTCATGGAAGCAGTGAGTAAAGGAGAATGGTAAGCTATTTTGCAGATGTATTTTGGAAATATGCTTTCAAAATGTTTGTCCTTTCAAAACATGAAATTAAAACATTTTCTGTGGAAACAGAACAGTCATTACTGTTCTGAGTTTCCACTGTAAGAAGCCATTGTTCTTCATTGTCCTTACTATATCAATGAGTTATTCGCACTGGAAAAGTCTTCATCTGGTGGAAAAGAAACTATTCCTGAAATCAGTGAACTCAGTGTTTAACTGCCAAATCAAGTTCATTGCTCCTGTTTTTCCTCCCATTTAACCCATAGTTCCTGAAAGTAATACAGTTCCCAGAAATAAATTTAGAGAACCTAAAATTGAAAACAGATCCCTTGCATTTTCTTTTCAGGATAATTGCATATTTTGTGTTTATGGAATAGCTACTATCTGAATGTATAATATATAGCAAAATACTGCTTAGTCTTTATACCAGATTTATATTTAGGTCTTTTTTACTTTAAACACTTGTGATTTATACAAATATAACAAAACAGGACACAATATTGTCTACACCAAAGAGCCTATGTTTTTGAAATAAGTGACTAAATCAAGCAGTTAGATAATGCACAAGGTCTGCTATCCAAAGTCTGCTGTATTCCATTCTGAAGTTCTGCACTGGTTCATGGATTAAATTCAGATAACTTGAAGATAATTTTCTCAGAACCTCTAGCAACTGTTTGTTATTTTTTAGATGAAACAGTTTTCTTTTTTAAATATTACCACCATACATGCACAAGGTTTCTCTGGAGGCTATGTAAATAATTGATGACATTTTTGTTAACGCTTTTTTTCATTGGTTTAACACTGATAGGTTTTGAGTTCATTAGATTTAAACAAAACATTAAAATTCATTCTGTGTTTATGTGTAACATGTGAGATGGGCAGAAAATAAACTAATGTTAATTTTGGTTATATGGAATGATAAAGTTACATAAACATAAGAAAATCATAGAGACATGAATAGGAGGACAAGCATTCAGCACACAAGTACTATGTCATAAAATTTCCCCCAAAACTCAAAGGATCTGATCTCTTTTCTATAATTTGTCTGCAACATCATTCATGAAGTTCTTATTACTGCTTATACCATATTATCGTTGGAAAAATCTTATGGGTAAAGGGCCAGAAATAAACTCTTTGAGATGAGTAGCTCTACATTATAATTCATGCATAGTTTGTTTTTTTTTTTAATCTATATATATATATTCTTAATTCATATTCCTTCTATTCCTTCCTTTTTTTCTCCCTTGGCTTTCTTGTCCATCTTGTTGGTTCTTTGGCCCTCTTGCCAATTTACTACACCAAAACAAACATCTACATGTAAGGTTTTTGCCAGTTGGACTATGTGTAGTGCATCATTGCAAGATCACTCTTATCACACAAAAATGGGTGAAACTTACATAGATTTCCTGCCTGGTCCTAGCAACTGGTAAGACCTAGGTCCATTATTTCATGCTTACGTAGCTCTTTTGTATTGTATGTACCTGGCTTACTGGGAATCTTAGAATCATTCCATAACATATGACATAGGATTATCATAATGGAGTTGTGGGCTTTTTTGCTTTATGGTGAACTGTTTTGGATTTGTTTCAAAAGGGACTTCGAATCCTGATCAGGCACAGGTATTGTCACTTAATCTTTCTTAGTTTTATTGATCTGAGTATGATTCCACAAAGTTCAGGAAGATGTCTTTGGTCCAGAGGTCTTACAAAAAGAAACAGACAGAGATAGCCCCAGCAGAATAACTGTTCAAATTATCCAAAGGGAAAGCCATTTTTCATGGATCTTTCAATATTTTTTCCTGATCTCTACAATGCCTTCATATAATTTCTGGTATTTACTTTAATAATAATACAAGTGATCAAGCTCCACGAGAAAAACATGGTTTAATAAAATATGGGCATAGAACGCTTTTCACTATCACAAATAGCTTTGTTAATTGTGAAGTTAAGTAGCTGAATGCCTGATAGATGGTTTTGAAGGACAAACTGGCAGAAATGTATACCTATATACTAGAAGATGCCTTACCAGAGAGAATAGAAACAACTGGTAAAGAGTAACAAGTGAATATTACTACAGAAAGAAATCCTCATCTGTGCTTCAACATCTTTGATTCAAGCCCACTCTTAAAAATAAGGTTATCAAACTGCTCGTATTTCAGTGCTTCATCATCTCTATAAAAATTCCAGACACTGGCATTTCGTAAAATGGATAAACAATTTGTTATATAGTATCTACACTGTTCTACAATCCTCACCATTTTGCTAGTACATTGTCACACTTAAAGTCCATGATTGCCTCATTTTCAAGCTTCAGGAAATCTGTTGATAGGTCTACAAGAGTTCCCCATTGATCAGGCAATAAAATGCGCACAAAGAGACTATGACAGATTAATATTGAAATATCAAAAGAATGATTACTTTCCTCTGGATGAGGAATGCATTTTGCTTTTCCCTATACTGTCCTTCCACAACATATTTTTCATCAGAATACGCGTAAACTGGATATAGAAACAATGATATTTAGATATCGTACTATGGAGAAATGCTGCTTAGAGCTATGATCTAAATGTTCCAATTATCATTGCATTGAAAAAAACAAGTCAGACTAGTCCAAGGCAAATAATATGAGGAGAATATGATCAACATTCAGTACTATGGGGGTGAAGACACAGTGCAGCCTTTGTTGTATTCTCTGGCTCTCTGAAGGACTTTGCCTGCAACATGTCCTCCCCTAGCACTGTACTGCATTACTGTGCTGCCAGTCAGTGCCCAGGAAGAACTGCGGAAACTCAGGTGATCACTCTCTGTTCTGTCACATTTCCTGGCAATGGCCAAAATTGGAGAAATTTAATTAAATCTCTAGAATGCCAGTTGAAAATTAATAAAAGCAGCTCACTGTTATGTTATGCTTTTTATCTTTTTTCAGGTCTTTGCCAGACTTTAAAACTAGAGATCACTTAGATGCAGCAGTAGAAAAGACAGAGAAACTACAGTGAGAGTAGGGAGACCAAGTTTACTGTGGAAAGCCAAGGCAATAGGTAGCAAGCTTCCTCCTACATACTCTTCAATCACCAAGCGTGTGCCAGGCATCTGGCCTCAGCAGCTCTCCCACTTTCTGAAAACAGCCATAAATACTAAAACCAGGTCTTATAATTTAAGCTCCAGCTTCCTTCTCATATCCTGACATAAAGAAGGAAGAAAGCAAAAGGGGGAAAGAAAAGCATCATAAGAAATGGGGGAGTTAGAAGGGGGAAAAAGACTGCTGCATAAGCTATTTCTCGGTAAGACTGGCTTAGCTCAACCCTTGGTCCCAAAAGTATCTTCAACAACTCTAGAATCATAAACCCCCTAGTTCTGGTTAGTGGGTGAATATTTTATTCTCACATTCCCCAATTTTCAGGCCTTATGGCTTCTCAAGGGCATTGTAATGTATCAAAATTCATCTCTATGTAAACATGCATGTGACTGGCTGGCTGTGACTGTGGCCCTGTCTAGATTTGTAGAAAAACAGGGGAGCAACCCAAGGTGCCAGGTTACTCTTCTCACCTTCTTTAGGCATGTCACTCATCCACTTTAATAATAAATACATTTAGGGTAAGTGTCATGAAAGTGACACTACATAAACAGCAAAAGTTTTGATTCCAATTATTTTCAATTTTCTGTTTACTGTAAAAACAGGCCTTCTTTAATAGATAATCAAAGTATAACTAATCCTGTACTCAAATTTAATTTCATTGCAGAATTCTGTAGGTTTGTACTAGTTTAAATATTAAATTTCTACCTCAACAGTTTCTTCACACAAGCTGGGCCAGATGTCCATCTGGTATAAATTAACATTGCTCTGTTGATGCTACTAGAGACAGGAAGATTTCTATCAAGCTGTGGTCAGTTCCTGTATGATTAAACATATATTATGTCGTGCATTTGGGTATAAAATGCTGTTGAATCAGGATTGATTTTCAACCAGTCTGTACTTTATTTGCCCTGTATGTTGTAATGATTACAGAAGGTGTAAAGCACTGAGCAGTCAGGCCTGTGTAACAGTGAATTATATTCAGTGGGACTCAGGGAAAAAAAAAGTGAGGGTGCCTGTCACAGAGTGCTCTGAAGGTATATAGAAGGGAGATTAGAAAGGCAAATAGATTGCTGAGGAATTGAGGGACCTATTATTTAGTGTTTACGATGAGAACTAGTGAGGATTTAATGAAAATGTCAAGTAGTTCATTAAAAATACATACAAAGGAGCTGTTTTTCCTATTGTCATCGCCACTGGATGTTGTGGAAGTCAAAAATAGAAATGGGCTCATAAAGCATTAAAAAATGCAATGAGGGTAGCAATATCAGTGGGTACAAGGTATGATGAGCTGGATGCAAACTGTACATCAAGAGGTCTCCAGTTCACTAATTGCTCCCAGTAAAGATGGACCCTTACAAGGGGAAGCGCATGTGATATGCATCTGCAGATTTTTTTCCTCCTCTCCTAAGTATGTGTGACCAGATGTGTGTTTGGATGTGCTATTGGGCCAGCTGACCTGTGTTGGGGCACTGTACAATTGTTTTCACAGCCTGTTTTTATGCCATTCGTGATGCGTATTTTATTGGTAGAGGTATATATATCGATGCAAATGCATCAGAATATGATCCAGTGGAGCAGATCTTTGGCTGATATTATTGCAATTGCATTGGTTTCAACAGCGCAGTGCTGGCACATAACAGCTGGGGAACTGGCTCATGAGAAGCCCATCTGTTCCAGGCCTTAGCCACCAATGTGCTATTTGGTTACATGCTGGTGTAGTACTGTGAAAGTTAATGCAATTATAGAAATATAATATTGGAACAATGCAGTCATGAATGGCAACTGTTATGGATTATGCTTTGGTTTTTATTGTAAGCTCAACTAAAATATGCCTTAGCTTTCAATGTTCTGTTATTAATGCTATTGAAGCATGAAAAGTAATGTGAAACTCAACAGATTGTCTGAAGCAGAGAGAAAATTATGATTTAAGCTGGAACAAGTCATGAATAATGAAAACTAAAGAATGTTGTTTTGTCCCCTCTTCTGTGAGGCTTTTAAAGTAAACACTTATTGCAAATGTCTAATATACATTGAACTTATTAGAATGAAAAGTCTGATGCATTGGGCCACATAATTTAATGCAGGGTTATACACTAAAAAGTCCTAGTCCTACATATCATAAATTACAGTAAGTTAATTCATGTATATTATTGCAAGCATGCTATTCTCAAAAGAGATTATCTATGATATAGTTTGTCCCTATGGAAGTTTGTTTATGACGTTCTATTCCTCTTGAGCATGAGAAGAAAAAGGTCAAATAGTGAATATTATTGTATTAAGACAAGTAGTCTTTTCAACATTATTATTTTCCATTTTTTATTAGTCTGCATTTCCAGTTTAGGCCTTTTAATATGCTACTGTCAATATCTGTAATAATCCCACTGTCGGAAGAAAAATCTGGGAATGCAACAACTAGACCTGAGGCCTGTGCATAGAAATACTACTGTGGAATTAGGATTGATAAATTATTTTGTATTTTATGGCTGCTGACCTGAATTCTATGGACAATCTAACTAAGATGTTGGTGGGCTTAAAAAGTATGTAATAATTTTCATAATTTTGTCAGTGCTTCAGTGTAGGATTCCTTGACATTTAAGCTTTGTGTGAAGTACACAGTGCAGAGAAACATCCAAATTACCAAATACTTTTATAGGCATTTCACACATTTTTGTTCTTCACATGTAACAATTCATAGTTTCTGTAATAGGTATGGGAATTCTTAAGCAAGAGTCTATCTACAAATAATTTTCCCACTGTATCAACGTTCTTTGCATTTTCTAACTATATGTATGTCCTATATAATATGTATGAAATCATTATTTCTTACCTACCCATGTAGCTTATTTCCCAGAAATATACATGATTTAGACAAATTCCCATATATGTTTAGTAAACTTATTTACTAAACAACAAATTGTCAGAAAGTAATTCTGTAATAAAAAAGGTCTGCACGAAGATAATAATACCTGATTAGTCCTTCTTTTCCCTTCAATAAGTGAAAACGATTTCTGTTTCAGATAAATTTGTTCAAGATAAAGAAGAAAAATTTCACATGCTACCTAATGGAGCTGCCAAAGAGTGAAAGAATAGGAAAATTTCTTCATGCATTGGCTATGATGGCTGTGCTAGAACCCTTGTGTGAGGCACTGAAAAATGTATGAATGAAATAAGATTTCTTTAACTCATAGAAGATTATATGCGTATCTTTTTTTCTTCTTCTTTTGTCAGCAGTAGAACTGGGTTTTTCTTTGGTCTAACCAAAGTACTGGATTGCACCCAATTGCAATATGCAGTTGCAAGGCACCAGGACAGTTGTAGGAGGAACAATGAAGAGGAACCTCCATATTTATCATCTCCACTGTACAAAGATTTTCGTTGTAGAAGGTGCCAGTCTAGGGCTTTAGAGCAATCAGAAGTAGAGGATTAGAAATATTTTCAAATAAGTACCTTGTGCACCAAAAAAATATGTGCAGGGCAATGAAATTATTAAACAGACCAAGACTGATTTTTCAAATAGTTTTTACCTGAAAAAGATTGCCCTAACAGACTGGTTAAAAGGTTTTAAACCAGTTTTGAAAGTTTTTTTTTTTTTTTAAATTTAGAAGGTATAGTTGTGAATTTGAAACTATGCTTCAGATGAAATTTAACCATATTCACTTAATACTTCAGTGTCACTAAGTGTCTCTAAGTGTGATCAGTTGGCCAAAATTTCAATTATTTACAGAGATCTACTAAAACTGTTTAAAAACTTGTTTACTTGATACTAATTTCTATTGATCAGCTTTCATAGAATCACAGAATATCCCAAGTTGGAAGGGACCCTCAGGGACCATCAAATCCAACTCCTGGCTCCATACAGGACCACCCAAAAATCAAACCCTATGTCTGAGAGCATTGTCCAAATGCTTCTTGAACTCTGGCAGGCACAGTGCGGTGACCACTGCCCTGAGGAGCCTGTCCCAGTGCCCGACCACCCTCTGGGTGCAGAACCTTTCCCTAACCCCCAGCCTGACCCTCCCCTGTCCCAGCTCCATGCCGTTCCCTCGGGTCCTGTCGCTGTCCCCAGAGAGCAGAGCTCAGCGCCTGCCCCTCCGCTCCCCTCGTGAGGGAGCTGCAGGCCGCCATGAGGCCTCCCCTCAGCCTGCTCTGCTCGGGGCTGAACAAACCAAGGGGCCTCAGCTGCTCCTCACACATCTTCCCCTCCAGACCCTTCACCATCTTTGTAGCCCTCCTTTGGACGCTCTCAAATAGTTTTATGTCCTTATATTACGGCACCATGTTATATACTCAGTGGATATAAATAGGCAGAAGTCAACTGAGACCCTGACCCTATAATTTTTAGTGATGATCTAGAGCAGTGATTTCAATCCACATCATACAGAGAAAATCTTTGTTTAAGGCTCAGTTCAGAGGGATTTTCAAAGCACCCTGGAAGTGGAGAATATTACTGTAAAATGTGGCACAACTGTGCATAGAAATTGACAGATTTGTTGAGATCTGATTTATGATAAATTCTGAAGCAAGGAAAGTTTCACAGATTACTGGATTTTAAGAAAATGTCATGCAAAGTCTACAGTCTGCATCCTTCCACTGGTTTCATGCACACAGCACCAGCCTTCTGAGGTCCTTTCAGGGCACCATTAATCTATTTCATTAAGCAATCTCTGGCAACAGTTCTAGTCTAAGCTCTTCCTTTGAAATAATTAAATATAGTTTTAACAAATAAATATTTTAAAACTATTAATATTAAATATTTAAAAACTCTCTAAAATGCTTTTAAAAATGTTCTGTCTGTCCCTCTTTTTTATGTGTAATGATTTTCTGGACCTTGATTTAATCTTTTCATGTTTTTTATTAAACAATACCTACTTACCCTTCCTTTCTTGTTTTTCAGAGAGTTTCTGCTGCCATCACACATGAAGGGTTCCCCTAGCAACACAAAAACACACTTTTCCTTGGAGCTGCATCTCTGCAGTCTAAAGCACTTAAATCATGACCTTTAGCTGCAGCTTGTTTTGAGATTAATTAAAAGCATTTAAAATAATAATCACAAAGTATCACATTCTTTGATCTGCAGAAAGCTGAACTAAATGTTTGTATTTTACACTCGTGTAAGGACTCCAGATCTTGATCTTTCTACTCCCAGATTAGCAATGAAATTCTTGTATACTGGGTTTATATAATATCCATTAAAATGGAATTAGGTCCCTGTTTTGGACTTTACATTGAGCTTTGTTAAATCCTGTCTTTACTGAGTTTGGCAGTATGTGGATAGAAGAAAGTTTTGTCTAAGGACTACCAATTGCAATGAAATCTGTTTATACAGTTTTGTATTTATTCTCTGTCATAATATGTCAGCTCTTCCAGAGTTATTACACCCTCCATAAATGGAAGGACGCATGTATGCACACACTTCAATTTTCTGAAGTTCACCCAAGCCTAACTACAATGAAATATAACGAATAAAATGACTTGACCTTCAAGATCTGTGTAACTTGCTGTTTACCCTTTCCAATGGCAGAGCTTGAATGCCTGTGCTAAACAATTTTTGGGACATTTACCTCTTTCCCCCTTAATGGAATAAATTCTTTAGAAAAATATCTCATCAGACTGAGTTTACCTTAAAGAATTAAAACTTCAATGAGAGTACAAATAGGGAAATGTAGTTTTTCTTCATTATTTTAAATTCCTGAAAAGTACCTTCTCAAAACATTTCCAGCAAAACAATAAAAGCCCACAACTTTGTAAAAAGAGATCTTAACAGGAGAACATCACTGTGTTTGTGCTGCTCTGCAATGTGACTCTTTAAATCATGGTCTTTCATTGCCTTTCATCACTCTCCTTCATTCTTCCTGACATACCATGTTATTTATTTACAATAATCTATGCATATCCTAGCCTTTCATTATTTTTGAGCCGTTAAAACTTCAGTACCAGCTTTGGCAAGATTCTTCAGACCAAATTTCAAACCACTGATTTTCAGTCTCAAACCCAGTAGCTTAAAGTAATAAGCAATACCTGTTTGCAAAACTTTCCATGACAGGGAAAGGCACTAACTTGAAGAACTAAGAACTGCTCCTTTTTTTTTTTTTTTTTTTTTTTTTTTTTTTCCTCTTTAGTCTTGTCTGGTGTTACCAGGCAGTAAGTATTCAAAGCTCTGGGTATAAATAGTCTCTGATTTACTGCCATAGTGAGGCTGAAAGTGAGTTTTTTACAAGACAAATGTAAAACCATCCAATATGGTTAACTTCTACCTTTGGTCCCTTCCTGCAGGTAAGCCCAGTGCATTCAAGGCCATCTGATGAAAAAAACTCCCAATCTTACACAAAGCTCTTTCAAATTTAGGAAAGTTACCTGTGCCTGAGAGACGATACACGTGGACAGACCCTGTTGTAGATCAGTATTCTTCTTCAAAGTTCATGTTCAAAGATTTTATTTGCAAGCTTATGTGCTGAAAGCAAAATAACTCTTGGTTCTATTTTAAATGGTTATACAGGGAGGATATCTGCAAAAGCAGTACTTTCATCTTTTGTTTAAAATGATGGTTTATTTACACAGCGGATGAATTGAACAGACTTAGAGTGCTGTCGAAAGCTTTGGAAATAAACTATGGAAATCCTTTCTGTAAGAAAGCTCAGTCCTTTCAATGAGGAAAGAGATAAGATATACAACTGAGAAACAAGACAGAGAAAATTACAAAATTAAGTTCTATAAGTAACTGTTGAATGACTGTAAATAACAAAACTCAATAAATAAAGACCACATACATGCCACTGAAAATTGTAAGTGATAAATAGATCTTCTCTTTTGGTAGCATTTAGCCAGTAAATAGCCCTTGTTTTTCTGCAATATAGTATTTAATTTTAGCATTAAAAAGTGCAACTGATAACAGAGAACTTTTTCTTAAAAGAAATAGAAAACATATGGTTTTGTTTTAGCTTTCTGTAACAACTTTTTTTTCTACAAACTTGAACATAACAGTCTGAATTTAGAGAAAAATCATTACTTTTGGAAAAAAATCTCTTTGAGAACTCTTTCTGGAACATAGATTTAGGATTGAGGAGTCAGTAGAAATAATTGAAAATATCAACTCATCTATGACAAATATTACTATTAAATCTGAAATCAATTTCTGTTTACCATCCCTCAGACTCCACAGTGAATGTTCTTGTAACTTTGTTAAAAAAGGATGAATGACTACATTTGGAATAGCTGTGGAAAAGTACAACCTTTTGTTGTACTTAAAAATAAATAGATAACAATTTACCATGGAATGGAGACAGGAAAAATTAAAGTGGAGGTTTCTAATATTAGTTTACCCATTCTGCTCAACAGGCAAATGGCATTTCCAGTGTGATTTGATTTGTTATAGATATTTCCCCAAACTGTCCCTTCCACAACACGGACAGTATTGCAGCTGTGCAAAGCAACTTGTGTGGGGGACCAACCTGGCCATTCACAGTGTGGATTTAACTCAGCCAGCTCAATTTTAACTTGTCACCGGTTAGTGTTGTTTTTGTATAGGTAGAGCTGATTATGTCTGATTTATTATTTTCTTTAACTAATATTAATCTATACAAATGATGGGTCATTGGCTCTAAAAATAGATCTACTTTTGCTCGTGGACTTTTAAGTCTTTTATGATGCCTGAATCTGATGATGCTTTACAATATTATGCAACTATTGAAGCAGGCCATTTTGTCTCTAAAAGAATAAACTGTGGTGGAACGCAGTCCAAGAAAGTTTCCAGGAGAGGAAGCAAAAAACTTGCTGTTTATTCATAGCCAGATGTACTTATCTGTTTCTGTCTGTTTGCATTAGTCCTGGCTCAGCTTTCTTCTAGTTTGCGGTTTGCAAGTATGAAAGAATATTATGACATGCTGTATCCCAATGGTCCCATGTAAATAATTATGAGGAAAGGAGAGGTAGATGAAGTTACAAACAAACTTTACAATTTAGCGGATATTCTGAAATTTCATACCCAGAAAAAACATGGCATACTGATTAATATGTGTCACTGCTTTCATTCATAGTGCTAAATTTCTGGTGCGTATAACAGGGGATTGCTGCAAGTGGTTCCCAGCTGGAAATGAGGGATTATATCCTGGTGGACAGTATGAATGAATGAATGGTTTAGAAAGAACAGAAGATGCAATTCCAGTTGGTCATTGTGAAAAGAAAGGGTGAAAGGCTACAATTAAAGACCAAATTATGCAGGATTTCCTAGCTGTACAATAAATACTTTGCGTAATGAACTAGTAGAGAATTTCAAGCTTTGAATTAGGATCTCTGAAAGGTACCAGAGAGATAAATGGCCAAGCAGCACTGATTTTTAGACGTGAACAGGCTTTTTACCTTCCTGTATTATTCTGGAGTAGAAGCAGCTCCAATCATGAGTGGAACGCCAACATGTAATTACAGCCACATTATATGACAGAGACTTTCAGTGCAGGCTAAAAGGGACAATAAACTCTGAACACATCTGGCAAATTTGTGCAGGCAGCCTCTATAAAACCCTTTCTTCATAATACCTGAGGGGTATTTGGATTCATGCTTCCCACACCACTGTGATGTGAAGAACTACCATTCTGTAGATGAGAGATCTGAGCACAGCAGAAGTTAATGAAGAGGCCAGTCTACTGTGAACAGAAAAGGGCCCATGAATATCTGGGAACTTTGGAAACTTAGAGCCTGAAGGTGAGGAGCAATTCTCACAGACTGACCTGGGAATGTGATAGCAATCTTGTAATATTCAGTATTTTAATCACAAAGTATTTCCACTGAAATAAACTGAGACCCAGAGTATGATCAGGAGGAAGACTCCTTTATTCAGCAGATTTCAAAAGTGATTATGTTTATGTTTGACTGAATTATTTATCCACCTCTGGAAACACAGGGAAGAAAGGGAAAGAGCTCATCAAATAATGTGTCTGACTGAATTCAGTGAATTTTTCATTGAAGTCAGGAACATTTGGGTCATGTTCTTACAATCCATTTTCCTCCAGAATTGCTTCTTGGGCCTAACATTGCTGAAACTGAAATTGTTTAATGACAGGAAGAAGAGAGAAAAATCTCTTAACAGATCTCAGAGTTTCACCTACCAGTTTTTGCAGGGACCAGATCAGCTGCAAATGAAGGAAGAATTGAAGTCAAAGGGAAGAAATACTTTCTGTCCTTGCAGAGGCCAGTTTCTATGTGAACCTTCAAGACTGCAGATGCCCATAGTGACACTGGGGTGGTATTTACCCTGCACTGAGGAGATGAAAATTTCAGTCAAGTGATTTGGCCCTAGTGCTGAATTTAATCAGCAGTGTATCAAGCACCTATACATGCAGGCCTGTCTGACTTTGATTACAGATACTTAACAAATTTGAATATTGGACCAAAACTTTGACAATGATCAGATGAGGTGCCCAGAGCTACAAAGGAATTAGTAATACGAGTAGAGATTACCATACCCTGACTATCAAGGTCTGTCCCACTGGCACAAGGTTCAAGACCCCTGTAATTACTGAACACAGTGGGCAATGAGATCAACTGTTCTTCCTGCCCCCTCTCTCTGCATGGCCCTGCCTCCCTCAGATGGCAGCTCTTCAGGAGATGTAAATGAGTGCACTGATGATATTAGAGGAGCTTTGGCTGATTTCACAAGGTAAGAATGTAGTCCCAAACTGATTAAGGTGTTCTTACCATTTCATGCAAGAGCTGTGTTCTTTACAATTTAGTACATCACAACTGGTGAACTATAAAATGTTTTTGCTCAGGAGAATCAGAGTTCAATTTTACACATTTGGAAAGATAATAATTAAAAATATCACACACTGATTGCATTGCAACAGCATGAAAAACATAATATTGAAGGGGCCAGCTGGACATATTATGAGAATCTTTCAGTGCAGGTTAGCTGGGTAATGTTAAATAGAGTGTATTTTGATGATAATAGGAAATTACAAAACTGCTGATCATCAGGCAGAAGTAAAAAAAATATTAATCTTTAAAGCCTGCATATAGTAACTCAAGTGTATTTAAATAACTCTGAGATAAATTATCTCCATACTGAAAAAGGAACCAAAGTATCCCCAGAACATACCCAGACTTCATTTACCATGCCTCCAAACAAACCTTTTTCTCTGTGCACAGCTATGTAGCTGCACAAATTCATGATAATAGTGTCATTAATCTTTCCTTCAGTGATCTCTACCACTCAGCTTTTACACATTCAAAACCTGGGTCAAATTTGACCTGGCAAGCTTGTCCTTGAATACTACCATTTACAAAGTCCAAGTTTAAAAAAAAAATATAAAAAATCCACATATTATCAGAACTGCTGCATTTTATCAAATAACTGCCACCAGCTCTTGCCTGAAATAGTTCATTTGCAAAGCTGTTGCCACTGAACTGTGGAAACCGACCATCAGTCAAAGGCTTGTTTTGCTCTTTTTTTATAGCGATAGCAAATGAACTGCAGATGGAGCGCTGTTTATACTTTCCCATCATCTCTGGAGTGCCGGGAACTGTTGCTGTGGTGTCATTACATTAAAGCAGGATACAGAGAGAGCAGCAACACTGGAAATATTTATTAACTGGGATAGGGTCAGTTTGACTTGTACTATAGGAAGAACATCATGGTGCTTGAAATGGAAATCTGAGCTTGTTTTTCACCTTAAACCTGTAAAGGGAAATACTGCACGGACAAAAAATAAGTTTAGTGATCAAACAGAAAATAGGGAGAATCCATTCTTAGATTCTTATATGGCTTCATGTCAGAAGGTGCTTTTGTTTGTTTTGCATGCATATCTGAAATCTCTGTTATCAAAATACTGACCTTTTTGGCTATGACAGATGAGCTCTGTCAGGTTAAGGCTACCTTTCCTTTCTCAGGTGCCTACCCCACCTTCCTGCAGAAGTTACATTGCAAGAGTTACAGAAGTGAATAACTGTGGTTAAATCTGCCAAGCTGCAAACTACAGAAGCTACAGGATTGGCATGTGTTTGCCACAAGGCAATCACCTCTGGCAAAGAGATGAATGAACAGCTGAGACTAGTAATGCTCAGCATATTATGGCTAAATCTATCAGTGCCATCCATCACAGCCTTTAGAGACAGGGATAGCAGATGTAGATTCAAACATGTGACCTTCTGTTATTCTTACTGTTTATTACAGGAGTACAACTGTCCAACAAAGTATTGTGATTGGCATTAAACAGAAAAGTTTCTGGCCTTTACAGAGGAGTAGACAGTGAGGAGAAAGCAGAACTAAAAAGGCTGGTGCAGCAAACCAAACCGTCCAACCAGCCAGAAGTGTGTAGCAACTGCTCGTGTCAGCACAGTGTCTCTGTTGGTATCAAGGCAGAAATGACCTTTTGGCAGAAATTCGCAGGAAGCAAGTGCAATGGCTTTGGATTTGGGGAGCTTGTTTTTTAGTGTTGTATTGATAAGGTGTAATTGGTTTTGTGCCTTATCATAAAGTTTGATCCCAGGTGCTGCACATGAAGCAGGGTGTTTTTGTCTTGCATATGATATTGCAGCATCTCTACTACTCTGTTGGTTCTCTAGCACTGTATAGTAAATGCAGAGAAGGCATCGTGAACTCATACTTAATTGAACTGCACATATAAAGTGGTGACCTTTGCTTGATGGATAACATTGCAGTAGGCTCACATTGAGGTTTCTCTGCAACTTTTACAATTAGTAGTACAAAACACTTGCTGGACAATAAGGAAGTTATGTTGTAAAGAAATGTTTTACTGGCTAAGCAGACAAAGTTCCTTTTGTGATACCATAACCTTGATTTTTTTTTTCTTTATCATTGCTTGTGCACTTCCTAGCTTTCTGTTATCAGGACTTTACAATAACTGTCTTAGTTACTGATGTGACTTACAGAGCTTCTACTGCAAGTGCAGATTAATGGATAAAGCCTGGTATAAAAAGTGAGAAAGACTATGATTAATCTCTTGAATTAATGCTACCTTGCTTCATGCACAACAAATACCACCTGGCTTAAACTGCTACTTCCACATTCTCCAAAGAGAGGCGTCCCCTCATGATGCAGATCCAGGATAGACAGTTCCTCACAAACCAATTTAGAGCCCTGGCTTAAATTACTGGGCAGAGTGGATTAGTACTGGCTGTGAAGATACCTACCAGGTTTATGTAATTTAGATTAAGTGTAAAGCTGATCTCTCTCTAGCACTAGGATTAGTAAACCTGCAGTGAAATAGCTGGGATAGTTACTTTGATCTCAGAGCATGGTGTCTAATGCCTAATCTGTAACTCTATGTTTGGGTAAGGGTGCTGCTTGTTTTGTCCCTGAGCTACTGTAACCAGCCCTGTGCGTTGTATGTGATCTCTGAAAACAGAAAGCATTGTGGAAAGGCCTAATCCCAGGTGGGAAGTTAGGCCTAGTCTAGGATGAACTGCTAAAAAACACCGAAGCTTAAGAAGATTTCCTTTCCTCTAGTGATTTTTGAGGAGCTTTATGTCTAATCTTGCTCTCCTAAACTCATGTTTCCTATGACTTTCAATTAAAGCAGGCTGTAGGAAAAATGTGGAAATAACTTTTTCATGTGGCAACCTATGTGTTGTGGACAACTGTCCTTTGTTTTTTATTTAAATAATGAATTGTCAAGGCATCTGTGCTAAACTGTCTTGCTCTGATTGTTGTGTTCAATTTCATTGCTGGCTGTAGCAACGTGCATTATTATGTGTTTAATATTCACTTAAAACTCACTTAAAGGTTTTATTACAGCATGCTTTTTAACAGCGCACTGCTTATTTCTGGAGAGGCTTTGGTCCTCTATCCTTGTTTAACTGAGGTTAAAAAAAAGTGAAATTTTAAAGATGTTGGTAGAATCTTTGAATATTTATATTGGAAGGGATTTCAGGAAGCTGTTGTGTCCAAGCCGGGCTATTGTCGACATTGGAGCAGGGTGCTTGTGGCCTTTTCCAGTCATGTTCTCAGTGCCTGAGGTTTCATAGGCCGTTTGGTGCCCCCCCCGAGGAGGAGCCAGCATGAAAAGTGCTTGGTGTGGACCCTCATCTGCCCTGGGATATGCTCACTAAAGACCCTGGTATGGCAACTAGTGACTGTGGATCTGTCAGTCTGTTTCCAAAAACCTTTTTTAGCTTGCTTGGCTTTCCTGTATTGAACGTGTGCTTTGAGCCAGAGGAAAGTAAATGTTCATTATGGCTCCATGGGGAAACAGAACAGCATAGGATATAATTTGCTAAAGGTCAGGAGAGGGAGATATGGGAGGATATTTTGGCAGCCAAATCCAATCATGAACTTGCTTTCTATTGACTTGATCTAGTTTCTTCTGCTCCTGCTTTGTCATCTTCCTTTGTTGTCACTTAGTGCCTCCTTCCCTGAATAGTGTGACTTGCATTAGTCCTTCTGACCTGAAAAAAATATAGTTTTAAGAATGTCAAAGCATATACAGGTCTTATTTTCTTCTCTCACTTTTTTTCCTTTTTCTTTACTTCAGAACTACTCATTGACTTTCCTTAGACTTGAAGAAAATGTACGTTATCCTGTCTAGTGGGTTTCTCTGATTTTACCCAGCTGTAGTTGTATGTAATTAGAGAATGCAGATAAATGCTATTGTGTGAGAAGGCTGGGAGAAAAGTTCCCCTCACAGACCAGAGTCCCATGATCAGCTCTGACCCTGAAAGTCTCTCCTACCCTGTGGTTAGAAGGAAACGATGACAAACTTCAAGTCATAGGAAGGGATGGTATAAGGATAGAGTCACTGTGGTGCAGCTACAAACCTGCACAGGGGGAGGACCAGGCTGGGTGACTTGAAAGACGTTTTTACCCTTGGGCTAGGCTCTAATTTCAGTTCTGCTAGGGTAAATTAGGCGTGACTTTACTGACATCAAAGGCTCTGGTCAAGATGATCTAGATTTATGCTCTTGAAGCTGAGGTCAAAACCACCAATTTTTCTAGGTTTGCTCAAAATGAGTGGGTGAAGTATGGTCAAACCTATGATTTTATTCTTTCCAGTGGGCACTTGCACAACTCGGTATTCACAGCTGACTTTCTGTCTTAAAGTGCCACTTTTTGACATCTGAACTGGCAATAATCAAGCTACAACTATTCAACTACTTGGTTCTGATGGGCTGGGTTGGGGGCCGGCAAGCTCACAAAATAAGAATGCAAAGAGGGTGTGAAGTGATCTTAAGAGATCTGCAAGATCTTTTAAGAGAACTTTAAGAGAGCTGTATTGGATTCTGTGGAGCAGGGGATTATGGCTATTTAAAGAAGTTTCTTCTCAGTCTTAACCAGTCATTTTCTTCTTATGCTTCCTCTTTAAGTTAGTGAGCCATAGGCAGGACAGAAATGGAAGTTTACAAAGTTAATGCCTGTGAACGTATTTTCTCTAGTGTTTTCCTGTAGGATAAAAATGTAGGCATCAGATAACTGCTAAGATACAGATCCAATTGCAGGTTGTCACGCTTGGCTAGATGTCATTCTTAAGTTGGAAGCTTTTTCACACACCAGGGATGCCTTTTCTCAAATTAGCATCTACTGTTTTTAACTTCCAGTATTTCCGTTCTTAATTATATCCCATCTTGTAGCCAGAAGGGAGGCAAGAACAGTGTCAGTGCAAGCAGCATCTGCCTCTCTATGTACACATTAATCTTTGTGTACCACGCATCTTAAATTTCTCACACAAAACATGCCTGGCTGCTGTAAGGAGCTGTGCTAAAACTTCCTGGGGTTTTCTCTTAGGGGTAATGCCCTTAAACATGTTTTATTTATGAGGAGCTTTGTATTGCTTTAGAATGGAGGAATTTCTTCAACAACGCGATAGAATAAAAAAAAAAATCTGAAATAAAAATCTAGTTGCTGGCTATACTGTTTGTTTTACGCGTTTTTGACTTTGAGAAGGAATCATTATTTCCAGACACCTTCATAAACCAGTAAAAGCTGAAGTTGCTAGTTTGGGTGTTTCCTGCACTTATATGCATTGTTGTAGTCTGGGACTGAACTGAAAAGAGTAAGATTATTATTATTATTTTTAATAAAAAATAAAACTGAAACTATTTATGCTCCTATGACTGAGGGTTGGGAGTGTTAAATATTGGTGTCCACTAGGTGGCAATGTGATGTGGCATTGTGGCTGGAGACTTAAGTGGGGGGAATACCGGAGCTGGCTGTGAGAAGCCATGGCCTGGGGCTTCTGACAGCTCTGTTTACTGGCAGGGGCTGCAGTTTCATTCAAGACCCCGTCGGCATGAATCAGTTTTGGTTCCTTGGTCTTTTGTCACTTGCTATCTGTAGTATGTGTTAAACATTCTCCATGTCTTTTAGCAAGCAACTATGTTTTGTTATTTCAGCTGTGAACCTGATAATCTGTTGAAGTGATTTCTTTTAAGAAAATACCAGTTACCTTGTGCAGCTATGCTGAGTTTGAAATGTGCTCAAGTCTGTATACACTGTATTCAGGTTTCCAGCAATAGGAAATAAGAGCAGGTGGGGTACTCAGCCTACCTAGCAAAGAGCAGGTAATAATTTAAGAATGGGTTTTGTCAGAAATATTTTCTCTCAGCCTATCCTGTGGTCGTAACCTTTACAAAGCACTTTTTAAGGGATTAAAAACAAGTCCTCCAGGATTTCTTCCCACTGAGGCAAGAAGATAACCCTGAAGAACACCAGCAGTGCTCAGCAGCAGCTGTCCCCAGTTGTGGTTTGGAGGGTTTTTTGGGCTGTAAGCACCAGCGTGCTGTCTAGCTGCTGGAGGTGGAAGCAAGTCCTGCGTGACACCTTGTGGAAATCCCTTGGGGATAATTAGCAAAGGACATAGCCAACTCTAAAATTTAGCATGGTGTGATTTTTATCCCAGGTGCCTATCATTTGATGCAGGATACCCTGCTGCAAGAAGGTGTATTTTCTAGTCAGATCCTGAGGTCAAGGGATCAGGCATCTGTGGCACAGTGGATGTGACAGGGTTAGCGGAATGTAGAAGCTTGTTGAAGATGGGGAATAATTCCACACCTTCTTTGTATGTTATAGTTTTAGTGAGATGCTTCTGGAAGCACATCAGTCTGCATTTTAAACAGGCTTTCAGACTTTTTACCTGAAGGTTATTTTTGTTTCTACTTAATCACAAGTATGGATTTGAACATTCAGAACTTTACCTCCTGTAAGGCACTTGTCAGTTTGCAAAAACAGGCCTGTAAACCTTAAGGAATAGAGGTGCCTGGAATCTGGCTCAATTTCAATATCTACATTTGAATAGCATCTTTTACCCTCTTTAACTCAACAGCTGTTTAAAGAGCTCTGATTATGAACTCTACTAGATTCTGGCGTGTTTAAAGCATCAGTCAACAAGAACTCCAGATGAATTGGTGGAAACTTTTGTGAGACCTTCAAATATAGAATCATAGAATATCCCGAGTTGGAAGGGACCCATAAGGATCATCAAGTCCAACTCCTGGCACCGCACAGGTCTACGCAAAAGTTTAGACCATGTGACTAAGTGCACAGTCCAAACGCTTCTTAAATTCAGACAGGCTTGGTGCAGTGACTGCTTCACTGGGGAGCCTGTTCCAGTGTGCAACCACCCTCTCTGTGAATCACAGAATCATCTAGGTTGAAAGAGACCTCCAAGATCACCCAGTCCAACCTCTGACCTAACACTAACAAGTCCTCCACTAAACCATATTGCTAAGCTCTACATCTAAATGTCTTTTAAAGACCTCCAGGGATGGTGACTCAACCACTTCCCTGGGCAGCCTATTCCAATGCTTAACAACACTTTCAGTAAAGAAGATCCAACCTAAACCTCCCCTGGCACAACTTTAGCCCATTCCCCCTCGTCCTGTCACCAGGCACGTGGGAGAACAGACCAACCCCCACCTCTCTACAGCCTGCTTTAAGGTACCTATAGAGAGCGATAAGGTCACCCCTGAGCCTCCTCTTCTCCAGGCTGAACAACCCCAGCTCCCTCAACCGCTCCTCATAAGACTTGTTCTCCAGACCCCTCACCAGCTTCGTTGCCCTTCTCTGGACTCACTCAAGCACCTCGACGTCCTTCTTGTAGCGAGGGGCCCAAAACTGAACACAGTACTCGAGGTGCGGCCTCACCAGAGCCGAGTACAGGGGGACAATCACATCCCTAGCCCTGCTGGCCACACTGCTGCTTATACAAGCCAGGATGCTGTTGGCCTTCTTGGCCACCTGAGCACACTGCTGGCTCATATTCAGCCAACTATTGACCAAGACTCCCAGGTCCTTCTCTGCCAGGCAGCTTTCCAGCCACTCATCTCCCAGCCTGTAGCGCTGCTTGGGGTTGTTGTGGCCCAGGTGCAGGACCCAGCACTTGGCCTTGTTGAACCTCATACAGTTGGCCTCAGCCCATCGCTCCAGCCTATCCAGATCCTCCTGCAGAGCCTTCCTGCCCTCGAGCAGACCGACACACGCACCTAACTTGGTGTCGTGAAGAACCTCTTCCTGATGTCCAGCCTAAACTTCCCTTGCCTCAGCTTCCTAGCCTCTTCCTTTCAAATATATTTTTACATTAAAAAGCAAAAAAAAAAAAAACCTTACAATGCAATCTCCCCTTTAATATAGCAATAAAAATTACTTTGCAGTTTGCCAGTTAAAAGATCTGTCACTAATGAAACTTCTATGGAATTTTATTCTTGTTTTCTGACCCTAAAAACTAAGGCAGGTGTTAAGAAATCCATATTTATGCATGGGCTAAGAATCTTTATTTGCATACAGTGAGGCATTGCTCAGTTGTTTCATGAGTGGTAAAATACTATTTCACCAGCAATGAAATGTTCACCAGCATTTCTTTACAAGAAACAGCTGCTTCTGCCACAGCCCCAGCTACTGTGGTTGTGTTCCTCATGTCAGTTGCCACAGCCAGTTCCTAACAGGGCAATCTGAGTCAACAAAAAATTAGGCAAGCATGTTCTGCATTTGGCTAACCTTCTGCTGAGGTGTAATTGTTGGCAGTATGTACGGCAAACGCCTGTTACAAAACTTATATTAAAAAGGAAGCTGCTGTTGCAGAGTCGAACACTACAAGCATAAAACAGCAGGACAGATTTAGCTTCTTCCCCATGCCTATTATGGTATCAGTCTTTTGCTATGTGATCAGTCCCTACAGTTTTCTCCTATGCTTTCTGCTTTTTGCAGGAAACAGAAGTGTATTCTGCTACAGCTCTGACTAAAATCACCTTGAAATAATGTCATTTTTATTAGCATCCTTTCTCATGTGTGCTCAGGTTTAGCTTCAGTCATCATCTTTGCATGCACACAAATATAGTTTGGTAAGATGATGTGTTCTAAGAGATAAAGATGAAAAAACTCTTCACGAAGAAGTAGTTCAGAAAAGGTAGAGTTAGAGGCCAGAAAAGGACATGGTAACAGTGAAAAGATCGAGTTTCGTATAATAAGAAGCAGTCCCAGTATGCACATTGCCTAGCCAAGGTAAACAGCACAATATGTTACTGTATAAACAGAATCATAAAATATATGATCCTCTAATCTTAAGGTGGCATCAGTTCTGTTGTAATTACCTTTATTATGGATAGGAAAACCTAGTGTGCTTCCAATTCCCACAGAGGCATGGTAACTTCTAATCGCTGGAAAACAAATAAAATTCTGCAGAACTTCATAAGCATGCTTAAGTTCCTATTTAGCTATGGCTTGGGAGGTGTTTAAGGAGAAGAGCAGTTTATTTAAAGCATCTGGACCTCACTAAGAAGCTGCCTTTTGCTTTTTGTTTTTTTAACTTGTTACTGCATTTGTGCAGCTGGGCTGATAGAGAGGACAATACATTGCTTAGTCAGAAAATAAATTTCTACATCAGCCTAAATTTAAATGTTTTCTCTGCGTTTTGCTTTAAGTAATGGAAGAACTTGCAAGAAGTGATAGCATTTTCACTTGTTACTTGAAGTATAACTTTTAACGTCTCAAAAAGGAATTACATTTTACAGCTATAGAAGGCTTCATTTTTTAATACTTTTTGTTCCACCAATGCTGTTCTGCAGAAATAGCTATCCATTTGCTTATTCAAGAGCACTCAGGGTACATGATTTAATGAGACTCCATCTGGTTGTATGCAGTGCTGCTGCTTAGGGGTGCCTCTAGGGTACTGGCAATGCTGTGGTCCCACATCACTGCAGGTGTCCTTGTGCTGGGAGCAGCAAGACTGAGACTATGTTGTGTAATGTGCTGCGTGTTAAAGGTAATCAATAGACATAGTGGAACATGCCAACTATTGCCTGAATCCTGTTGTTTATACTAGTTACGAGTCTTCCTGATGGCTCTTTGTCTGCTCAGTGTACATTTTTCCAATTATTTCCAAATGCAACTTTTTTTTTCTTTTTTCTTCAAAACAGAAAGGGAAGACCTGCAGTCACATCCAGGCTCTGATTGTTGCCTGCTGTATTCTTCCCACATAGGACCATTTACCACACTTTTAATGAGTTTCTCCTCCCACTGCGTTAGACTATGCCAAAATGTAGATTGTAATTGAGAAATAATGTATTAATTCTCTTAAGGAAATTGGGAAATCCAAAAGGAAATTCCACTTGTAAACCTCTTCAATTCTGTTGATACAAACTATTTTTTTTTTCCAGTTGTCTACTTGAAGAGGAAAGCCAACCGTACTCAGTTTAAGACGAGCATTACCTTGGCTATTTATCACTGTGGTAAGTTAATGCCATTTCTGACATCATAGATCATATCCTTTGGGCTCATGCCTAACCCAGATAAATCATTTCAATTGGTGAGAAATGGAAAGAGAAGTTATATATATATCTTAGGCTTTAATTTGAATGTAGTACATAGTTTAACAAGAGATGTGAAGAGGGCTCTTGAGAGAGTAAATAAAAATGCATTGGAAGCAGCCATTTGAGCTTCAGATAATTTTACATTTTCAATTTATATTCAAACTCAGTTCTAACTGCTAGTAGTGAACTGGAAAGTTCTGTGTTGGCTTAACTCTTAAAGTGCTGCTGATCACAGTTACATAAACCGGTAAGTGAGAAAACAGAACTCGGTAAACTTCAAACATGATTTTGTCCCACTCTTTTGTTCATGATCTCTGCAGAAAAAGGCATGGACAACCCCAATCATTATTCTTTTTATCACATAAATAAGATGTTGGTACATCTCTGACTTCTGTGAAACAAAACATTTCCTAATGCAAATTACAGCAGCTACATGGATGTCTTTTCAGAGGAGCCATTTTTCCGGCTGGGATCACAAGAACAGTTTGTGCTCCCTTTCCTCCCACCATACCTTTCAACTGCTCCAGTGCTTAAGTGGTGTGGAGGTGGAACCACAGACCTGCGGCAGCACAAAGGAGCCTTGTGAGGGTTGTGGATTTCATCCATTGCATTGGTGACATACCCTGAAAGACAGATAGTACCTTACTGTAAAAGTAGTACAGCAGCTGTGATGCTCCTGTGTGCGGCTGGAAGTGGAATGGCTCTTCCTTAAAAAATGCTTTTATTCAGAGGCATATGAGTGTTTTTTTATTTTTTTTAATTTTTTTTCAATGTTGACTAAGATTTTCATACCCTAAACAAAGATTGATGTTCTTCGTTCACCTGGCAATTCTTAAAACATTGTAACATTGTCAGGGTTTGAAACTCTGTACAGTCCTAGGACAAGGCAGAACCCTCAGTAAATGCACCACAGGTTCTTGCATTGGAGAACTCCTTGAATGCTGTTGGGATGGATGTCTGCAATTCTGTATCAACTGAAAAAGGAGTTCATGTGTGCTAACTAGTTTGAAGAGTGCTAACTAGTTTGAAAAACAGTAGACTTTAGCAAATGAGAGCATGCCAAGCATAGTGCTTTATACGGTGGTAGAATTTGTTGCTTTATTCTAATTTCCTGTGGTTTTTGAATGCTTTTGTGAAGTAATGATAGTGCTGCAGGTAGTAGTGATGGGGAGCTAGGTAGAAACGTAGTTTGTATGCGGTCCCCAATGTCAGAGGATTTTGAAGCCTGAGTAGCTTTCTTTTGGGAAAAGTTTATTTTATTGTTAATTATATTCTAACTGAATTTCTGAGACTGTCTGCCAATCCCATTTCTTCCAGGCTTACAAAATAGCAAACTGATTGCATGCATCCATCCTTTTGACCCTGTAGAGTGATTAGGAAATAGAAAAGTCACTGGGCTACCCCTGGAAGCAGGGTTCTGGGTTCTAGCCAAAAGCATAGAAACTATAATTGGTGTGGAAGATTTTTCTTCTCTTAATCATGCATTCATACTTGACCTCTTTCCAGTCTTCCCAAAGTCATTAGCCACTCCTTTGGAAGAAGAAAGGCACGAGGCACTATAGCTTGATTTGTCTGACCCTTCAGCTCTACTTTCCTTTGAAAACAGAATCACTACTTCTTTATGCAGTTTGCATTACATAGGCAATCCAAATATTCACGATTCAGTGGCAAACAGTAATCTTGGGGACAGATTTTTTCAAAGGAGCCTGGTTCCAATCACTGAGACAAAAGATGAGATTTTTAGGAAAAAAACCCTGCTGCTATGTCTCTTCTGAAAGCTTGATAAGGGTTATCAAAATAGCTGGTGAAGCAATTTGTATAAAAATCTTAAGGGCTTGAAGGAGGTAAAATCTGTAAACTTCAGCTAAGGAAAGGGTTTAAACCCCATGTTGCATGCTCATATCAGGAGAAGCTGTGAATAAAAATTAAGCTTGTAAAAGGAAAGAGTTTGAAACAAACAAAAAAACTCAGCTCAAGAAATGGGCTTTTTTTATCTGCTTTGATTTTCCAACAGAAAGCGTAGTATTTTCCCCAGCCTTCAGAAAGTGTTGAAAGACTAACCTGTCAGATAATCTGACCCAATAGGTCTGTAACCAAGATTCCTGAAGGAGTTGCCTTTGCCAGAAGAGTGGTTCCAGAAACATATTCTTCTAATGAAATGACTCTGTACCAGAGACAATAAAGCAGAAACCCAACATACAACAGAATGGTTAACATTTTGGATAGACCGTCAATTTACACCCTATAATTAATATAACTGTGTTTTATAAGTTTTGGGTTAATTACTATAATCATATTTAATGGTGAAAATGAAAAACTACTGTGTTCCTATTGAAGATTTAGGGCCATTTATGGTATGTTCACAACTCCTTGTCCTTAATAACATCTCCTGTGGGAATAAACATCTGTGGCTCAAATCACTATATAGTATTGTAGAAAATATGCCAAGACCTATACTATGTAGTGCTTCATGCAGTTGTTTCAAAATATCTTGGAGACCAGATGCACATCATAGAACAAAATGCTGCAATGTAGGGCCAACAATTGTATTTGGTATATATGTTATCCAGTGTATAGAAACAAAAGTCAGGACAGCTGATTTAATCAACAGAAAATACTGAATTTGGTTAATATTTTATATGTTTTAGTGATGGTGAGATTTCTTTGATAGTATCCAAATGTAAATACCACTAGCACAGTGTAACTCTAGGTTAAGGTGACTTTCCCCCTGTAAGGGGGAGTTTGGCTTTGATCTCAAGTAACTGACACAGAAGTATCAAAGTACAGTAAATCCAGTGTAATACTTTCTTGCCCAAAACACACATTCCAAAGCACTGGAAGAACACTTTTTCCCCCCCCCCCCCCCGAATATTTACACAAGAAAACAGACGAAGAATATTAGCTATTCATGTGGCAAGCAGGATACAGTTCAGGAAGCTCATGAGTGACTAAATGAATATAGTGTGCATACATCTTGGTATGTGATGCACCTCTAGTTCCATTTTGCTTCTGTATTAGTGCGTGGTGTCAGAGGAGAAGAGATCTCTAGAGGCAAAGCAGGTGCTATTCCAGTAACCCAGAAACTAGGAGGAAGCCTGAGAACTAACCACCTCTGCCTGGATTTTCTTTCTACTTGTTATACAAAAGTTACTCTATGTTAGACTCACATGCATATGTATTTTTTAAATGCAAAATTAATGTTTTGAGGGAGAGATTTAATTTGCAGGTAGGGGCTTAAAGAGCTCCTTGGAATTTAGGTATTCAGTTCCATGGTGTACGCTCTCTTGAAGAAGGGATCACAGCCTTCCTACATGTAGATAAGGAGGGTGAGATGGTAGAGCAGAGCTGGCTGTTGGGGCTGGGACAGCTGTCAGTGAGGAGCAGGCAAGTGGCACTGCCTGGCTGTAGCTGTCAGGGTGTGCTGATGCAGCTTGCTCTGAAATGCTGCCTTTCTCTACTTCCCTTCTACTCAGTTTGAGGTGGCCACTGACAATGCCAGGTAACTGTTAGGGCGCGTAACTCTGATTTATATGTTTTCAGCTTGAATTATCAGATTGTTTTTTTTTCAGTCAGCGATATGTATGAGAGCATACTTCTGTCTAGGGAATTTGAATCTGTTGTATAGAGCCTATGATTTGCTTATAATAGTAAGTGAATAGTAAGGAGAGCCTTTTTCTGTTTGGGTTCTCCTTTCTTGATGCATGTCTAGAGGAAGCATACAAACCACATTTCTGTTTTATTTGACTTCTCTGTGGTATGTTCCCATCGAATTTGGTTTTCAATTAACTGTAAAAAGTGCAGGATTTTGAAAGCTGTAATTCCAAACTATTCCCAGCTCAAACAGCTGGGCTTTTTGCTGGGAAATGCCTTGGAGGCTGAATGAGGAATCCGTTTCTCTAGGCCATGTAGAAGTCTTACAGCTGTGAATATGGCCTTGGGGTTAAAGCAACTTCCTTGGAGAGTTCATCTATAGATGGGCTGGCTAAGAAATTTTGTAGTTATGTAGCATGACCTTGGTCTCTTCTTCCAAATCCTTGCTGCAGGGAGAAGAATGTGATGACTGAAGATGTACATATTCTAACTTCTAAGGCCCTGCTTTTAGCACTCACTGTACATCTACTCTATGTAAAGTTTGGCTAATAGAGTGCTAAGCATGCAAAAGCCCCCAAAGTGAGCATGCCTGTGCTGGAAGTGCATGTGCCTGCCTGAGTGTAAGGTGGTAATGGGTCTTGTAAACTGCAGAAGAGTCCTGGACTTGGTGCTTTGCTGATGTGGATACCTTATTTCTTGTAATTCAGATGGCTTTGTACTCTAAATTGTCATCAGACAATTTGGAAAGACCCAAGTCCAATATCTACTTTACAGTTACCTGACAAATAATAGAAACTTGGTGATCAACAAGCTGGACTTGTGCAGCTCATGTTTCAGGGTGTCATCTGGAAGCCTTGTAGATATTAGTGGACAGAACCCTGGTGACTTGGCACTCATCTTAAACTCTGCTCTAATATTAAAAACCAACAACCTAACCTCACCTTGTTGTTGCTGCTTTGTTTTCTATTACTAAGCTACACAAATTCAGAAGACTGCCAGTTGCACATTTGTTAATTGCTGGTTGAGATAAGGTATCAGACAGTGGAAATATTAAAATATATTATTTTTCATATGGTATGCATATCAATATGGTATCACTTCTTTTTATGTGTTATTCACCAGAGTAAGAATTTGTTTCAGAATATTAAACAAGAAAGGGACAAGTTCTTTTCTCTGCAATAAGAGCTGATAGAGCAGAAGATACTTGGCCTTTACTGTAAAATCCCTTAAAGAACTTTATCTGAAAAAGATGCGAAGAAAATCTCAATGAAATATCAAGATTTAATCTTCTGCTGATCGTGTGAGAAATACACAGGCAGAAGTCAAGGCAAGAATTTAATAAGAGGGAGAAGGAAAGTAGGGTGTGAAGTATACCCTTAAAAATTAGAATTAATTTTCTAATTTGAAAGGAACAGCAGGCTTTATTAGTGGCTTATAAACAACACTGAAACCTGGAAGTGACAATTAACAGCAACCCACGGCTTGTTAAGTCCATGATAGAAGGTTTCAATTCATATGCCATCTGGAAAAGGAAATTTGGTTGAAAGCAGCTCTTAAAATGAGCTCATCGCTTGGTGCTAAATACTTTTCTGCTGGAATGTCTAAGAAGAGCAATAGAAATAGGTGCAACCATGGCTCTCAGAATTTTTGTCATACTCTGGAAATACTGAGAGGAGGAGGGTGACTGATAAGTCAAAGGTAAGAAAACATTCTGACCTGGAGGGTTTGTTTATTAGAGCACCCAGACTTGTGGAGCTGTGCTAGTAAAGGAACATTGTTCGGCCAAGAATGAGGGATAGGACGGATGGATAACAAATAAAGAGTTATTGGATACTCTTTGTACAGAACCCCAAATCAACAAAATAGAAACTGATTAGAAAGTAAGGAGGCACAAATGAAATATGAAGACATAACTACAAAAAATGTTTTTTAAAAAAACATCTTTATCTGTTTGTGGCTTTGTGGTTTTCCAGTGGTCTGAGCAGAATGGGAAAACTTGGAAGCTACAGAGGGTGTAATTTCAGTAGTCAAGGCATGCTGCAATAAATATATAAATAAGCTGATCAGTGTAACAAGTATTAATTTGAGTATTAATTAATTTTTGGATGCCTTGTCTAAACTTGCAGCCTAACTCATAGGCAATGTGTGCTTTGAGACTGACACTTGTGATTTGGTTGGACCATGCCATGTACCACAGAAAATTCCTGACAGACATTTTCCTAAGGAACTTATCCTGAATACTCGATGAGAAATTGAAAATAGAAGGACAATATAAAATTAACAATTAATAATAATAAAAAAAGAACAATATAAAATCTGTACACTAAACGATAGCTTGGTCAAATCTATGTTGATCTCCCACATAAGAGAAGATGGGAGAATTTGTTTTATTTAGGCTAGCAAAATAGGAGACAGGTAATATGTTTTTTATTAATGCGTTAGAAGATGAACGCTATAAGATTATTTAAGCTAAGTGTTAAAGTTGACACAATGAATTAATGGTGACTTAAAGCCATTTTAGATTGCAAAGTAGAAGAGGCTTTTAATTTTTAAAGCAGAGTCTGGGGTAGCTGTCTTTCATTCGACTTAAGGATGGTAAGAAGGCAAGCTACTTCTGTGGTGGAGTTTGTGAAAGATGAGATGATGTGGTGCCTGAGGCAGCAGAGATTGGGTTTAGTGACTTAAGACCTCACCCCTTCTTGTCATTTTCTGTTCCCATGATAAAAATAAAAGTAGGTGAGAAGGTGCGAGGGGGAGGGGAGTGTATTCTGCACCAGTCTGCTTTGTCAGAAATAGTAATTAAATTCATAGTAGCTACCACGGTATAATTCCCTAAATCCAAGGGGATGGAGGACTTTAAATGTAGACGCTTTACTCTAGAAAACAACATAATCCCACTGTCCAGGAACTAACAGAAAATTGAACGGAGGTCCTAAAGCAGCCTTCCAGAACTCTTTAGCCCCAGGAAGTGTCCAAAGCGAATCAATTTTATTTAGTATTTAACACTACAGAGAAAATACATATACAAGTGGCAGCAGTAATTAAACTTTCAGAATGATTACAAGTAAAACTAAAATCACAAAACTGATAAAACTCTACCTGTTAAACACAGCACACAACCTACAGACCTATTAAGGTACATGGCATTGACCAGAAGCAAGATGTGGGTGTTGATTAGTTGTAGCAGTTCTGTAATTAAAATCAGACTGCTGATAGCCATGTCTGCCTATGTAGATTTGAAAGTGTTTGACCTCATAATATTTGACTAAATGACCACAACTAATTACAACTGAAAGTGGCATATAACAGTCTGGAGTCGTGGAAAGATGTACTCACAAAGAGCACACCTCCTGACTGTGGGCAATGATTACTGTAAGTCCCAAAACCAACTCTATTTTCATGTGCACTGAAGATACTATCTGCTTGCATTTATATTACGAGATACTTTATGCAGCATAAGTCATCATTTTCTACTCTGACCAGTCATCTTTATTGTTGTCCTATGCAAAGATGTGCTGTCAGCTGCAATTCATACCGTTAGTCATATTGTTGATTCAGCTAGTCATTCCAAAGTCTTGTATCAGTTTCTTCCTTGTGTCTTTTCTTTGAATTAGCGCTGAACTAGCACTGTTTTAAAATGTGAATATATATGTCTATATATACACACATAGTATTTTTATACTAATACTAGTATATGCTGCTAAAGACCTTCAGGAATACTTAATTTTTTTTTTTTTTTTAAGTTGTAATTACTAAAATTGTACTTGCTGCTGAAAACAGTGGGATTTCCTAATGGCATTCAGCTTTGTAGTCAGAGTAGGGTACTATAGGATTATTCCCTTGGCATGGGAAAGATAAGAAACTCTAATCACTGTAAGCTTAGTTCAAAAAAAAAAATTCTTACTTGATGGATTCTTTCCTTTCTTGGGGGTTGGAGTTATATGATCTTTAAGGTCCCTTCCAACCCCAGCCATTCTATGATTCTAATTGGTAGAGTTTAAAAACTGCTATATTTGTATAGTTATGATTCTCGCTGCGTGTTAATCTTGAGTATTAGCACATAAAGTTAAATGTTAGTATATTGTCTTGGTAACTCCTGAGACCTTAATAAATACTGTGACATGTGGCATATTAAAAATCATACTATTTAGTATGCTGTATTCTGCTCTATACACTATGACAGAACTGACAGCTAAAAGAAATTCCATTGCAGAAATCAGTGGTAAGATGAGAATTTATGATAAACTGAAAATGGTTAACTTGGAAAACTGGTATCTGGTATCTTCTCCTGAATGAAGCATGTCTTTTTGACATACATTCTTGTTATCTGCTGATTTTAGCATTTAAGAATGTTTTGGAATAAGACAGGCCTGGCTTAAGAGAACTTGGATGAGCAAATTCTCTTGTGGCTCTTTAGGAAGCTAAAGTCTGTGAAAGAACTTGAGTTCCAAGGAATCTTTTTTTTGTGTAGAAGGCAAAAAGGAAAAACTTGAAGCCCCTATCACACGCAATTTGCTGTCTGATATTTTTTCCCTATATGTAGCCAGGTTTCTCTGAGAAAAAATGTTAATGGTAATTGCTTTTTCCGTAGTCATGTAAGGATTTTATTAACAGATACTGACTGATTCTGTTCCGTGCCATTGGACTGGTGATTCTGAGTATTTGTTCAGGGCTGCCAAGTTATGAAATGTTGATGTACAAGCTGAGTGTGAATAAAAGTTTTATTACTTTGAACAAGACTTCTCAGCTAAAATCTCCCTTGCTTACATTTACCTGGATATTAATGACTTGTTAGTTTGATGTGGACATAAATGTCAGGTGGACTAAAACAGATCAGGCTATTTCTTAGTTTTGTTCTTCAAATGTTTAATAGCTAATATCATTGGGCTTCACTCTTTTTCCCTTGATGCAAGTTTACTGATTGTGTGGTCGCCTTTTTAAATAGAAGATAAACCCACAAATCCTATGGCTGCTTTTAATGTAATTCCTATGAATTATGAGACATTACAGTATGTCTCTGCTTTCACCGATGAAGGAATGGTTTCACAGAGGGCGTACATGTGCAGAACTTTTTTCCTTTTTTCTTTAAAATTATATCTTTGAATAATACTAAGGTCTCCAGGGCCTAATATCTTTCAGTTATGCTGGGGGAAATTTGAATTAATCCTGCTTAGGTATGTCTCAAGTTTTAAAGTAATCCTAGAGTATTTTAAAAATTCTAGATTATGCATATACCCTTGCCTGTCATTCATCTCTTCATAAAGAAATTTATCTGGTAATATGAATAAAGACAATTAGTGATATTGTCTGTTTTTCCTTTTGTTATTCTCTCTTCTGTTTTAAGACAAAGGAAAGACAAGTAAATACAAAGAGTTGCATGCTTCAGAAAGAAAGTTGATCTTTTAAAGTTAAGGAGAAAATGAAATTTCAATACTTTACATTAAAAGATTTTACTGTTTACTAATATTTAACTAAGATATATACTTAAGTAATTTCTATGTAATCCAGAAATACCTAATTTTATGTCTGGCACTTGATTTGTACATGTGCACAATGACTCTGTGGCATGTGACATGAATCATAGGTATGACATTGTGACATGCAACCTGAATTGTAAAGCAGTACTTTTCGTTGTCTGTGATTTCTCTTTTCAGAACTTCAGGAGCCCAGTTAGCAGCACAACCTAATTTTACATCTTTCCTTCTTCTGTACTGCTAGCATAAATTCATTATTCAGTTCAAGTTTAGATAAACCAGATATCTTAAAAACATCTTGTGATCTGATTTATGCAAGGCTTTTTGTATCTGGTTATTATATTTTGCACAGAAATTAGGAAAGGTCATTTTAAAAATCAAGATGAAATGTAGCTTTTAATTACTACTTTTTCTGGACACTTACATGGTTGCTTTATCAGAATTGGCAACCCTCATCAACTCCCTTGATTCTCGTGATTCTAATAAGAGGCTGAAAATACTTCTTCTAAGAATAGGAAGACTGAATTTATTGCTATTAGAGAAAACGTTTAGGCAGACCTATTTACTTTGGTACCAGTAAAATAATTCATAAGCTTCAAAAACGGTTCCTGAAATTTTACTTGGTTCATCCCTGTTAAAGTATGGTAGGTGAGCTAATAAAGGGCAGAGAAATAAGACTAGCAGATATATAATATTGCTAGGGGGCTTTGAGAGCTGCAGATAACTGTTACGATGTCTGGAGTCTGTGCTGATTAAGGAGAAAGACTACTTGAAGCTGTAGCGTAAGTTTTGAAAAGAGATCTCCAGTGTTACATATGTTGCATATCTCTTCCACATATATATCCTAATAGCATTAACGGATCAAATCTTGCAGAGAGGTGCATGTATGCATAACTTTATACTCGTGATACTGAAGTTAGCACTTGGGCAGGATGAAATCAATTCCAGGGACCAAAGAAAACCTAATTCTTAAGGCTACCTATACTGCTTTCATCGTGATGCCATGTTCACACAAATACAATCCTCCACAAGATTTGAGAAACTTTAAATAAAAATAATGGTTCTTATTTTTAGTTTGAAAAGCTTTGGATGTATATATCATCACTGCTTGCAGAGGGAAGACCAAATTAAGCCAGATCTTTGCAGAATATTTCTGAAGTATTTATTTCTTTTTGCCTTGAAAATAGTTTTGGATGAAAGCCTTTCAGCCTGCTCCAATTTATCCAAACCTCAGGTACAGACATGAGCAGCACATGAGACTTCTGTAGAAGAGGTCTTGCTTTTTTAACAACTTAGACAATTTCCTTAACTATATAGAACGGATGCAGCTCGGATGGTACTGTTCAGTTAAAATATCTGTATATGTTCTCTGCTTAAGCATTCTGAGCCTGTGCTCATACATTTATTTAGATAAATGTACAGGTCCTCAAAAAAACTTTGCTCTGGTTCATCCATCTTAGTTGCAGAAAAAGATGAGGCTAACAGCAAGTTGTTGGTGTTGGCATGCAACAGTATTTCTCAGTCTTTCTCCTTTCCTTTCAAGGAGAAAATGCAGAGGCTTTTGGTTGTAGGGCCATGATCTAAACAAGCATGTTGTTTTAAAAGATGAAGTGATTCAATGGTAAAATGGAACTGGATTGTAAATAAAAGACAATGAAATAGTAAAGTACCTAATTCAGGGGAAAGGTGGGATAGAAGCTGACTTTAGGGAGATTTGTGACCTATGAGCAGCGCAGATGGATATAAAATGAAATGAGAACCAATAGGGCTGTAATAAGCACAGGGAAAATCTGAAATATGGAAGGCAAATACTGTATCACCCCCAAACAGACTGTTGCTGATCCTTAGCAGCATTTCTTACCAAAGAAGATATTGTTCCTAAATTTCTCAGAAATGTAACTTTATAATGATCACTTGCATTTGTCCATTTAAAAACTGAAAACTCAAAGCCAATTTTTATTTAGGCCCTACTTATCCAAGTAGAGATGTGTAAGTATTTACTGCTGGTGCCCCACAGCCTTTTCTAAGTTGTATGCAAGGATGGCAGCTCTCAACTTTGCCTGTGTGAAATAGTCTAGGTGAGCTGAGCTGTAAGATAAACATCTTCAGGTAGTAATGGCTGAGATAGACTATCTGGAGGAAGACTGTGAACCTTCCTTCAAGTGCTGCTGTGGGTGCTGGTAACACCTGGTCTTGACTTAGAGAGCAGGGCCATGGCAGAGGGCAGCAGGGATGTGCTGTGTTGGCCTGGTGAGTAGAGCTGGGGTACAGCTCGTATTTGGGTGATTGTAGGTGGTTTGTGATACACACACTGATTCTGGTGCAAAGATACTAGGCTGTGTAAGTGGGCATTACTTTCTTCAATGCTTCGCACTCTGTTTCTCTATGCAACTAGCACCAGGCATAGCAATGAGAAGGGGCATGAGTTTGTCATGCAGTGTGCAATCTAGGCATTAGGTAGCACTATCTATAGTGCTATCCCTTGTGCATCTTGTATGTGTGCATGCGGAAAGGGCGTAGTTCCTGCTGTTTGCCCAATATCTCTAGTGGTTCGCACAGGAAAGAGTCTGGGACTCCTTAACATGGTGTCTTTATTCCTTTGGAATATGACAGTATAAAAATGATCTCTGCTTACCTGGCAGTTGCTTACATATGCATTCACACACCTACTTAGAGATAAATATAAACAGTTGTTTCGTTCTTTCTACTATCCCTGCAAAGCTACGAGATAAGGGGAAACTTCTATTCTAACTAAATTCCAGCTGACTACACCTGAGACACTGCAAGCCTACATGCCACTGAATTCTTGTTACTGATGACAGTGTGTCAACCAGAAGGGATCAGGCTTGATGTTTTCATAGTCCAGACTATAATTTTTATGAGATGAAATTAAGAAATACCTTTCAAGTTACACTTTATGGTAGAGAAAATGTAGGTAGATCTAAAGCACCAATTTAACTTGCCTTTTTTTTTTTTTTTTTGGCGGGTAAGATCAAACTTTAAGACACTGGGATTAATTTTGCTATTTGAATTATGAGGCCAGCCTTGCTTAAGCAATCGGGATTTTGGTAATCTTGAGGATACAGACATAGTCCACGCTATAATGTGGAAGGTAGGAAGTCTTCACGGTCCTGGGCAGTCTGTAATAAATTTGTCTCATTTCAGATCTGGGTCTGACCATATCTTTTATCTTTTATTTAGAGAATAAACCTGACCATATATTTTAGAGAGACTAGTAAAGCAGCTCCCCAAGAAGTGGATGTGTGCTATCTTGAAGTGCTTTATCTTATAAGAAAGCTGAAGAACCTTCTGCTAATAACCCATTTCTAGCTGCTGCTTGAGTGGAGAGGAGATTAGATCATCATGATATAAGTGTCTAACTCTATATGGAAAAGGAATGGAAAATTAGAGAATTTTCTTCCCATGTTTTGCAGGCAATTGCCTCAGTTTCTGAGGAAGTAATACAATACATAGTAGATTGGCATTAAGAAATGAAAAATTGTTTTGAGGTCCTGAGGTCTGTGCAGACCTAACAATTGATTCTGAGGTCAGATTAGGCTCTCTTCTTATAGAGAAGAGTACCTAGCAGATACCCAGGTCTACAAGCCACAGACTGCCTTTAAGAGAGAAAAAGATGTAGCTGATCTGTGTTAGCCTTTGTGCTGGAGAGCTGTAGTGTCACATGTTGTTTTAGGAAGTTACTCTGAAATGAAGATTCTGATTTTCAGAAACAAAAAATGCTTTTCTGATATGGAATTGGTATTAAAAAATTCATCTTGCTATCAAAATATCTTGCAGGCTAAATAAGAGCTTATTGGCACTCGATACGAAAGTTCTGAGATGTCATTTTTTCCTATTGCTGTGCCAAAGCTATTTAAGTCACACCTGAAACTAACAATATGAAACAGGCAGTCGTTGGCTATCTTGTGAGAAAGATAAAGCCCTATTCCTAAGTCTGTTTATGGATTTCTGGTTTTAATAACTAAAAAAAAATAAATCTGACTTTACACAACTGCTTTTCTTAATGTGCATGGTTATAACTTTTGTGCAGTTTTTGAAACTGTATGGAAGACAGAAGTAGAAGTGATGTGTATTGTTTTTTTCAGAACGCCTCCAGCTATGATTTTCCACTTAATAGAGATTTTTTTGACTGAAGGACTAAAGAGCAGACAGATGCTCAGAGTAACTGATAGGCATCTAGGAAAATTTGAGAAGACCTACAGCTCATGACAAATTAAAATCTTTTACAAACAGATTTACAATTAGTTTCATACAGTCAGCTATGTTCTGATTAGATTTCTGAGCACTAGAAGAATTCTTGGTGAATCAGAAAGAGAACCTCACCTTTTCCCAATATGCCTTGTGTTCTGTCAGCTATGCAGAGGCAATGGAAAACATTTGTCAAAACAGATGGCAGCACTAGCCCCCCAGCCATTGAATGGTTAGTTCAAGGTCCAGTTAATGGCAGGTGAGCCAAGAAACATTTGGAGGTTTAGTTTAACTTTGAATATACCCCAAAGAATACACGATTGCAATTCCAGGACTTCTTGGCTAAAGCCAAACTCACAATAATGCAAGAACAGTCATTTCATAGTCTGCACTTCCAGCCAACATGAAGAACTGCTGAGGTGCATGAAAAACAAGATGTAGCAGTTAACATGGTTTTCAAGGATTTTGAAAAGACATGTTCAACAGCTGGTTCAGTCCAACAGAACGTTTCTTACCTAGCAATTCATGACAGTCTACTGTGCCATTTGGTTGCTTTTCATACACTGGGATAAATATCATAAAAGCAATTATGCATATAGAATATGCTAATACTAAATGTGAAAATATCTGGATTTTCTATTAAAGAATGTTGGCTTGTTACACCAAAGTAAGTTTAGCAGAACAGTTAGGTACAAATGTGGAAACTATGACCTGTGTAGCTGAGATGTTTGTAATTGCTGATGGCATGACTACTAAAGCAAAACCAGTTGCAGACCTGTCTTACATGCATCTTATGAAATGGACACTGGGGTGCAGAGTTTCCATTTTTTTCTTTAAAAAGCATGGATTAGTGTTTACACAGGTTGCTGTTAAATAAGCAGGTGTTACGTGAGTTTGAAATATGAACATCGAAAATGCACCTACAAAGGTCTTTGCAATAGTGACATCAGTGCTTTATATTGACTGTAATCCAGATCTTAGCACTTTCTTGTGTATTCTATAAAGGTATTTTTCTCTATGGAATAAATAGGATGCAATGCTACTTGTTACAACGCAGTGAGTGCAGTCTTACACTGCACCATGTCTCTCTCTTCCTACATATCCTTTGCCTGTATGTTAAGGATATGGATATTGAAGACCAGACCCGTAGCACTATTGAAGGCATAAATAACCTCTTAGTCTTAAGCTCAGCTACCTGTCATCAAGTTCAAAATGTTTTTTCCCAGTTGTATCTCATTACACTCCTTTCTATGCAGTGCAGGGAATGTACAGCCTCAGCTTAAAATCAAGAGCAGGGGCTGAAAGATAACTAATATGCCTGCTAGTTGTCAGACTATGTTTCTATTCCTCGGTTTGATGTTAATGACTTCATAAGGATTAGATAAGGTTAAAAGACCTACTATGCTTCCCTTTTCTAGAATTTCTTGAATCTACAGGATGGACTTCTAAAGTGATGAGTTAAAGCCAAGTTACTGTTAACTGTACCTTAAGCTGCTAAACAACTTAAATTACTTTCTTTAACTTAAAGAATTGTAAAGTGTTCATCTGCACTATACACTGCATAATTTGCTTCTGAGCGTGGAATGATAGCAGGTACTTAATTTCTATAATGGTGGTTTCAAATTGGACCTAGTGTATAGGTTTAAAATATATCTTTTTTAAGATATGAAATTCTTGTTTTGAAGAAATTATTCACTGACACCTGTCCACAGATTATTTTGACTGTCTTCAGACTATGTATTAATTTGTGGTTTTAAGATACATCATTTAATACATTTTTAGAAAAGAGGAATATAGACTTTTAGCATTAGATGAGAATTTAAGAGCACTTGCTGTGTAAAAGAACAAAACTGTACAAGTCAGGTGAAAGTTGTTAGTTGTAGCAAAGTTAATGAAGCTATTGTAATTTATGTCCTTTTTCAAAATCTTAGCTCTGACTAAACTTGGGGATTATCCCCATCTAGAGTAAAGAAGTTCATGGTTAGCCCAGGCCTTTTCTTTGTTTCATGGAAATTATAGGAGTCATTTTCCAGAGGCTGTTGGTGGAAAGAGGTTACTAAAGAGATCTCTGCCTGTTCTGAGGTGGTTGCTCTTATCCTTGCAGGGTGTTGAGGAGAGAAAGAAGGGAGAAACATGAGAGAAGCCACTTTAAGCTACTTCTGCATCTATAATAGATTCATTCCTTCTAGCTCAAAATGTTACAGTAGCTAAAAGATGCTGTAAACTGCAGTGGTGTGTTGGCAGCTGTTAGTGGCTGACCACTATTTCTCCACCTTGGAGGAAAACATAGGGTTACAAAAGGTGATATCACTACAGAAATCATGTACTTCCATGCTCACTCAGTCCCGGTGATTATTACGTAGTGAATTTGGCCGGTAAGTCATCCCTATTTCCTGCAAATTGGAGATGGAAGATGCAGAAAAAAAGCTGTTGGGTTTTGCCTTAGGCACTGAAGATCAGTGCAAGAGTGCTATTCAGATGTTAACACACCTCAACTGGCATTAGTACTCAACTTTTAAAATAGTGAATATTCCAAAAAACTTGAATGTGCATCTGCCACTGTTGGTAACAATGTGGGAGGTAGTTATTAGTACTAAGAACCTTAAGGGTTCTCTTGACAGATAACAGCTTGCTATTGAGACTATTTTAGGAAGATCATTTGCTTGGAAGAAGCACGTTTCTTTTTTTTGACAGTATCAGAGCTTAATCAAGTATGCTGTTACCTAAATATCTCTACAGACAAGTATCTGTCAAAGATGGATGCAGAGATCCAAACTGAATGGCAAAGAATTAAAATTGCCCAATTTGTTTACATTGCTCTTTTAAGTAAGTCTTTCACTGTATAGTTTGATGCTAACCAGTCATTCCTGGACTGAAGCTTTTGTAAGCAGTATAAACAAATTTTTATTCCTTTAAATATATTCATTTAAAACAGAAGAAACCTATAAGTGAACTGTCTTCAGAAATCTGGCTAACGAACAAGGCATTTCTTACCTTTTGTGAATGTGTTCAGTACTGTACAAACAAAGAATAATTATCCATTCTTCTGTAAACCTAGGTGTTCTCATTTTAACCTCAATGACATTACATTTTATTTAATGATATTCCATGGCTACTGGTCTTGATGAGCTTATATCATTTTTGCTAAAATAATTGAAACTTCATAACCTGTCTACTTCATACTTCTATTCATATTTATCTTCATTTGACAGGACTCCTTTCTGATTTTGACTTCTTGTTGTTCTGAGAGGGAACGAAGATGGCCTGTGGCCTCTTATTACACAGGATAAGCAGATCAGATAATTCAGCGTTCGATAGTGCAGTAAATTCAGTTAGTAAATTCAGCTTTATGCAGTAAGCCATTACTGTCGTTAGGCCATCTTAAAGTAAGAGTGCAGTTCCCAATTCTTTCCTAAAGAGCATCAATATGCTAGTCCTAGCAAGTACTTCTTTCTCATCCAGTATAAGTTTCTGTTTTGATTTCAGAATACACCATGTCATTTTAAGTTGCTAAATGGTATGATTTACTAACTGTTCTCAATAGATTGATTGTTGGCATCTTGTGAGGATGGCGTCCTAGCTGTTCTTCTCCTAAAATGCAATCAGTTTTATAAAGTAGCATTATTCTTGTGAAAACAGCTTTTATGTATTTCTTTGCATGTTTATTCTCAGCATTATATTGCTGGAAAACCCTTTATCTGCCAGAAGATCTTCTGAACACCAATTACAAACCATTCTACAGTCCAAACTTCCTATGTAAATGCCACATGACTTTAGGTAGCAGGTTCTCTAAGTACATTATCTGTAACCAACTTTTCAGATTTCTGAGCCTTATCACTGCTGCATATTCAAAGCATTGCTCATTTATTGTATTTGTCATCTAGTTAGACTGTATAACATTTATCCAGCCAATTTACTTTCAGTCTTACCTCAGTGTTCACAACCTCATCTTGCTGAGAAGTCTTACCCAGGCTCCTTATCCTGAAAACTTGGGGCTTTTTATTTGTTTTATTAACTCCCATGGCTTGCAAGCAGTCCAGCTTTTGTTCAGTCGGTGCTCGGTAGGCTGGTGCATGCCTCTGCACTGCTTGGGTTTTCTTTAATCAACATATGGGCTATAATATATTGGTTGTTTTGAGTCTGATGTCATGGGAAAAAGTGTTGCTTGAGTCAGTATGGAAACGTGCCCAGATACATTCAAGTTGTTTCTTTCTTGACTGTAGTATCATCTGCTTGAAACTTCTCACTTGCCTTCTAATGGTTATTCCTGCTTGTCCACGGGCTGTTTCCAGTCCAAATATAGTGCTACTTGATTGAAAAAATCCAAGAAGCAGTTCTCTTTTGGGCATGTGTTTAGCAATCCCAACTAAATCCCTTCTAAAATACCATGGTCCAATTTGTCATAAAATGACAGGGCTTGCTAAGGCTGTCCCTTTGGACATCTGAGTGACTTCTGTGTCTGCAAAGCCTGAAAAACTCTGCTGAAATTTGAAATGTTTTTCAAACTGTTTTCACCCTTTCTCTGAACTCATCATGAGGAAGCAGTAACCTAGGGTACCCTCATGATCACTTACTGACCAGTAATATGGATTGTGCAACGGATTCAGGGCTGTGGCCTATACTGGGGTGGGTTTTTTGCACTGAAGAAACCTTTCAGATAATATTTGGGAATTAGTTTAAAAGTACAGCTAAAATGGTTTTATTAGCTTGGCAGCTTAGCTAAAGTATATTAGTCGGGGTAAACTAATGTAACTCTTAACAGAGCTGAGTTATAACAACTGAAGAAATAGCCGTTAAATTCTAGGGAACTCATTATACAGGATGAATAGATCAATACAACCTTGAAAGGCTTTAATCTCTCCTGACATGTATAAATAATGTGGAGAAATCAACTTTCAATTAACTTCTCTTGCTAAATATTTTTATTGTACTCTTTCTGCTGATGACATAGTTGCTGTAAAAAAAAAAAAAAAAAAAAAAAAACACATGGAAATCCGCTCAGGATAAAGCTGTCCAGAGCTTTATCTTCAGATGTGTAGTACCTGTTCAGGACAAGGGGTCCAGCAGGCTTCAGAGTTTGCATGTTCCTCTTGCAGTATTGAAAAAACTGTGAAATGTTACAGCTTCTGTTCTATAAATACCAACTGGGATGTTTCTGTAACTGTTAACCCAGTTGAATAAGAATGGGGTTTTCCTGGGGACAAAAGATACCATGCTAACTTGAGGGTTGTCTTGCTGCCAGATTTTAAGCTCCTGTTATAAATCATTATGGTTCTTCAGAAAACAGATGAAAAATATGAATGTTGGCAAAAACATCCTTCACTAAGTTTGTTCCAAAAAAGGCTGAACTATTTTATATCAAACTTTAAAAAAAATAAAAAAAAATTTCCAGAGTACAAGAAGAAATTTCAACCTGACTGAAGTCTGATGTTCTTGAAAGCCTAAGTGTTTAATGAAAATAATTAGGCAGATTAAACTGTCAGTATAACCATGCACTCACCCTTTAATAACTACACAAACACTAAAGGGAAGGGGTCAGGATATGTCCTTTTCTGTTTCTTTCTAATAAAGAGTATCTTGGCAGACAAAGTCCTGTAACAGAACTGGATGGTACAGGTCTGGAACAAGTGGGTTCCAGTAGCAGAACTGAATATAATGTGCTGCTTATTAGCTACCTAGATACTTTTTGAAGATAGGAAAAAAAAAGTAGACTGCATTATAAAGATGTATAAGAAGTGCTGGTATGTGTAATCACCACTTCCTAAGTTTTTCATTTTGCCTAACTTTTTCCAGGACACTTCCCAGCATGTAGACAATTTGTCTTGCAGTTTTCAAACTATTCAGAATTTCCTTCATCTCTTTCACTGAACAAAAAGAAATGACCATTACAGAAAGTGGTCCTGGCTTGCAAGTGCTGCAAAGTATTTTCTGGCAACATTCTTTTCTGGCATTTGAAGTTTTGCTTCATGTCCTCTTAGTTTCATGTAAAATGGCTTTGGTCACACTCTCAGCAGGGACACTGGTAATGTTTTAAGACAATACCAGGTGAGGTCTACCTCAATGTTGTCTGACTGCATTTGTCTGCGTTAGAAACATTATGCAATGTGGATGGCTGGGGAGCTATGTGTAGGGAGATCTTTGGTTGCTTGTAGCTGGGTATGAAGGAACTGCCGAAGGCTGCAAAGCACACAGTGAAAAGGGAAACTGAGATATCCTCAGGCAGTACTCATGAGATGGAGGGAGTGTGTGTAGTTCCACCAAAGAACTAAAACCATGCATATGGTGTTGAAATAATGCAAATTTTACTACCTGAAACACTTTGAATTTGAAGTGAATAGGGAACTAAGTTATAAAACAAACATACATGCCTCATTGAAGTCCATCTCTTCTGGATATGCTTAAACTGCATTGAAGATGATAATTTAAAATTCATCTACAAATGGACTCAAAACAAACTCATCTTGAAGGTAGTCTTCATGTTAATCAAAAATTGAGTGCTTTTTGTTAGCTTGTCTCATCTATTACATTTCCTTACCAAACACATGTACATAAACTTTTAGTGACTCCTACCTATATAGTGATGAGACGGACCATCTATTCTCTGCCTTTGTATTCACCTTTGTCTGTTGCATTAAGTGTGTTTTGCTTAGAAAAAAGCATCTGGCCTTAGGAAAGCCATTTGGCAGTGACAAGTGAGCACATATTCTGATATTCAAATTGAGAGGTCATGTCCTAAGATTTGTTCTTAGTTACTAGTCTGTATGACCAATGTTTTTAAAATACTGCTGGAGATATCCAGGATATTTTAGCTATTTATAATTCCTATTGTTGTAACTCTCTAGGGATGATTAGATTGGTTGACTTCAGTGGTGTGATAGCTATTGATATAAATAACTTTCCAGAAGATTTCCTTGTGACTTCAGAACATCTTAGCCAGTAACAAAAATATTTCTGAAGAAGTTTAGTTCCCGAGCTATTTTCTGAAATTCACACCAGGCACTGATCTGCATACAGAAGAGCTGAAAGTCTCTAAAAGCCAGTCTGTGAGTGCCTAGGCTTCTCAAAGGAATCTGTTAAATTTCTAAGTCAAACTTTTAGGAGTCTTAAGCTCTAAACCTTCTTAATTTCTCAATATTGTGCTTTCTGTCAAGTTTGGAGAAAATGGAAGAAATGCTCACCCAGATGAAAGCCAAAATAAACTAGATAAATTGACCAATGATCAGAATAACATAGCTTAATGAATAGCTAGGGAAATCTGGCTGAGGGACAGAATCATTCAAATCTCTCCACTTATTGGAAGCATCCTTAAAGTTCTGCTGTTGGAAAATCATGGAATAAGTCTTTCCTGTGAGACTTCCAGCCTTTCCTGATTTCAGCCAGGAAAGGAATAGTGGAAGAAGTGTTTCTTACTCTATTTTGATGCTTCTGGTCCTGATCCCTGAAGAGAAGGGAAGCAGAGGAATGATATGCCTGCTTGCATGTGAAAATGAACTAACATAAACTTGTAATTGTTTGTTCATGTGGATTATTCCATTCCATGCTTTGGCTACAACTTTAAATCATGTTTTTGGGGACTAACGCTGAGGAATAGCTCGCTTTTCCCTAGCTGGACCAAAGATTTCAGGCAGTTCAGAGATCTGAAAAATAAAGTAACCAAGCTCAAACTGTGCACGTATACAAGTACAATTTGGATAACCTCAGATTACTTGTGAAAACTTGAATTCTTATACATGATCTATAGTTGACTGAGAGGCCTTGAATGTAATAAGAATTTGTCCCTATAATTCAAGGATTTAAAAAAAAAAATAATTTAATTATCAACAGAAAATGCTGAAAGTCTTCACTCTTGCATCATTTTCAATCATACGGCTTTTCATACAGATAGCTGCTTCTAGCCTATTAAGTATGCAGACATTATAGCATCATATAAAGATTTCCTTGATTATTGAAAGGACAGATACTACTCAGGCAGCAAAATATTCAGGGTGTTTGAGGAAACTGAAACTCTTCACCTTACCAGAATGAAGTAAGTGTTATTCCAGTATGAAATACTTGCATTAGCATGGCGTGCTCTTTGCTACATAGAAATGCAGACATTCCTCAGCTAAGCAGTGTTCCACACACCCTAAAAACCTTCCTCAGAGTGACAGCCCTGCTTTTCTTGGAGAATGTTTTTAGTACCATTTTGGAGCCATCTAAAATTGGAAACCTCCAGAGAATGAGCCAATCCCTTGGCCAAGGAAATATGAATATATTTGAAATTTAGTAAAACCTCTGAGACGTGCTTAAGTCACAACACCAATCAGTCAGCGTCGCTCTGCAGACTGGGACAAGCTGGAACCAGGTACTCTCTGGTGCCCTGGGAGTACAGTCCTCACTGGTAGTGGTAAAATTAGGGAGTTTCTTGAGGTAAAAGAACAATAATGGCACACTTTCTGAAGAAAAATAGTAATTCCATAATGAAAATGTGGAGGATTAATTACAGTGAAACAAGTGTACCATCATGCTGAATTAGTTCAGCTTGATGATCTCATCACCACTGTAGACGGTGGTGGCAAGCAGCAAATTATCATGGGGGAAGTGCAAGAAATGTCATTGTAAGATCATATGAAATAACCTACTCAAAGGGAACTTTTCCCTGAATTAAAGACTGTTTATGATCTGGAATGCTAGACTTGCATCTTTTCTAGACTCTTCTTGCTAATCACCAGTTTAGTGTAGATGATTGACATAAATACATGGGGATACAATCATATCTGGGGGAAGAGTGGAGTTTAGTTTTGCAAGACTTTAGACATACTAAAAGACAGTCTTTAGCTGGACTGATTAGAATAGAAGTAACACAGGCAAAGGTAAAATGTGTACTCCATAACGTGCAAAAGAGTACTTTGATCAAATTTGTTCCTGCATTTTCTGAAGACTGTGGAAAATCTTCTGGAGTTTCAATCAATTTTTCTAACCAAAAGTTCCTACTTCTACTCCCTGACTTTTCTCTAGGACCCAGCTCACACTTGAGAAAAAAAAAAAATTGAAACTCCAGCACATCAGTGCTCATTTTTCAGTTTTACTTATTCTGCCACCTGGATGTATAAAAGCACAGTTGTTCCCTCTGTTCCTTTTGCAGTTCCCAGCTTTCAATTGCCCATAAATCTCAGATGACTTGGAATGAGAAAGGAGCATGCAGTGTTCATGCAGAACACTGAGTTAAGGCAACTTCAAAACTGGGTCTATTTAATGATATGAGCTGTCAGTTTCCTTCCCTCTATAACAAATTAAGATGAGTATCCTTACCAAAGGAGGTGCTCTTCACGTGAATATAACAAGAACATTTAACCCCTTTTTTCTTTATTACTGAATGTGATCTCTTACGAATTTCTCTACCCACAAACTGTTTTGTGTCTTCATTTTCTTTTCTTGAAGCCATTGATTAAAGCTAATGATTATGTCCTGTTTTGTTTAATGAATGTCTACTTTATTTGATGACAATAAGATGCCTAAATTCTTACCCGGATCTTCTGCAATGACTTGTGTAACAAACTCTTTACCCATCAAAGCAGGTACTGAACCATGGAGCACCTGAGCTAAGACCATTGGGTGCTGTTGTGAGCTAAAGCTCTCCAGCAGATCTGTGAAAAAGGCTTTTCACAGGTGAGGGGAGAGACTTGATCCAGCCAACTGTCTGTGTTTCCTGCCCTGGAAATAAAGGAGCTATAATTTAAAGTTCAATATTATCTGAAGATATCACCAGGATAGATGTTTTTTTGCTGCAAACTGTGGCACCGAGGAAGCTGCAGCCTGGCAATTGAGTGTTACTGCCTCCTTTCTCTGTACTGCTGCTGCTCCCTGGTGCAAGGGAGAGGTTACGTTAGAAATCCCCAGTTCATTAGATGTGTTAGGTTCCTGTTCTGTTTGTTCTAGATTGGCTGTGATAATGGCACAGAAAAAGAAAACTTGCTTGTTCTCATCCCTGCCTATGTAACTGTGAGATTTAAGTCCTCTATGTGGAATTTAAGAGTTGTTTTTAGAGACTTATTCTGTGAAACAATCTAGGTTAGAAACAATCTATGTTACTCTGGAAAAAGAAAAAAGGGGAAAAAAAATAATTTTCAAAGACTGAATTTGAAGTTAACCAATCTCTTCTCTGCTGCTTGGTCTGGATTTACTTCCAAAAATAAACACTTCTGCAAACTTTTACTCTAGATGGTGGTGATTCCCTTTAGTACCAAGGCAATTGTTCTAATTGATTTTAATTTTCAATACTAAAAACTAATCAGAAGCAAAATATAGTAGGAATATTCATGGTTTTGCTTGCAGAAAATGAAAAACAAATGCTCTTTTTTTACTTTAATACCACTCCAGCTCTAACTAAAAATTTCTATTTTTGTCCCAACTTCTGACACAAAATACATTCAGACTTGATAGAATAACTTAGTTATATTGGGTCTAAGCTTCAGAAGAAAATATTTTTGTTTCCTATTTTTTATCAGAGACCTTTCTAAGAGGAAAAAAAAAAAAAAACACAACAGCAAATAAGAAATTCTTCATGGTTAATCTCCAGGAAAAAAAAAAAAAGCTTTAATAATATGTTTGAATTGCACGTAGACACCTTTGCTAATACATTCATACTGTTGCCAGGCTTGCATTGCAGATAGCCACTGTGTCTGAAAGCTTATCAAGTTACCCTTTCCTCATGCTAACAGATGGTGAAGCAGCAAAAGGCAGGTGTCACTTTCCAGGTCTCTGGTCCCTGTGCTGCCTGGACCACAGACTAAGAGAAAGAAGGTCATCCTGTGGCACAGCGCTGGCACACTTATGTTTCAGTATCTAAATGCAGCTGGGTGCTAGCTCTGATGTTTGGAGAGAAATTGCAAGAGGTCCTGATAAAACTCTAGTGTGCTGTTCTTGGGGGGTCTGGGGTGATTGTCCTTCATCTGAGCTTACTGTCATTTCTCCAGAAAATGAACTCCCACAGCTAACACTTCTTCTTAGAATGGAAGACTTTTTATTTTTTTTTTTTCTGAAGGATTGCTTTTCTTTTGTCATGTGTTTTAAAGTGCATGTGTCCCTTTGATAGGTCTTAGCCCCATCACTTCAATGATGAACAACAAATTTCACCACAGTGCTTCTAATATACCTGTTCATGATATTTGCTTTTCTTGCTTCCAGAAGGCAATTTCACTGTAGATCAGTAAGCAATGTCCAAATCTATCACTGTGCCTCCTCTATGAGCCCTTTGTGTTGTGGTGTGTGGGTTTGATTTCCAGGCTTTATCCAAGAGACCTTACTAAAGCATTAATAAGATATCAAAAACACGTCAACAGCTGCTAGGCTTTGATATTTGTATTGGCTTCCCCCCACACTTTGCATAATGAGGTTTCCCTGCATTAGCTTACATTAAACTATCATGTAACTTAGCCTAATAAGAAAACGTGCAAGAGAACAAACGAAAGCTCTTGAGCTTTTGTTATGGACTAACGTATAGCATTATACCATAATGGTGGCTTTGTGGAATGGTGTAGCTCTAGAGGGGCCGTGGGGAGGGATGAGATGAGGGTAGGAGGGAGCCCTGTTACTGAGACTTGCACTGAGTGTACAAAAGCTGCATTGCTGCTGCAGAGAAATGTGGACTTCTGCATTTCTGTTTCTAGCTCTCAGCACTGCTATGGTTAAAAAAAAAAAAAAATGTGGCAAGGTTAGGTTTAGTGGCCTGACTTCTAGTTGTCTTTGAGACTGTATCTGCATGTCTGAAGATACTTACTTGTGCTGGAGGCCTGAATAGCTATGGATGTGTATGCATTTCATTTATATGTAGGGAGAACAACTAGAAAAACATTGGAACATTGGTTGAATAATTAATTTCAATTTGAAGGGAATTAAAAAAGAAATCTTTGTTTTATTCTTATTGTTAAGTCTCTGGACATGAAGTAGGTATAAGATCTTCTAGTTATTCTGTGTCAGGGGACTAAAGAGGACCTATCAAACTGTTTAAAATTTGGTGGGTAAAGAAGGTATGCTTTTCTTCCTGTTGAATTAGGTATCATAGAAATCCTATAATTTATGAAGGTGACAAAAAATAATTTAACTGGCTTTTGAGGTCAGTGATGATAGTTTGGGGATTTAGTTGGCTGCTTGAGCCCAGATTGTTTAATCAGTCTCTTTTGGCTCTTGCTGTAGCTTGAATATGGAGTGAAAGAGAAGCCTGCATTTACGTGGGGATGCAAGAATATGGATGCAAACAGCTGAGCCACCTGGCTCTTCATATTCAGGCTTAAATCTGAGCATTTGTCCAAATGAGCCCTGTGAGGTTCTGTACTCTCACAGGGAGCAAATAATTTAAGACACGGAAAAAGAAACTTCAGTTTAGCTGCTTGAACTCAAATTTCAGAGGAAGTCTTCCTAGCTTCAATGGTATACTCTAAGTGCAAATGTTCAGGCTATAGCTGAGCAACTTCATCTTTTGCTTTTTTTTTTTTTTTTTTCATCTATGGCAAATTGTTTTCCTACAGGAGAACTGCAGGCAAAAACAACTCTGCTGTAGAGAAACTGGGACGGTGGGGATATTATCATTTGAGCTGCTATGCCTGGTTTTAGGGATGTTTTTGCTGTGAGGGTGACCTAAAAGCAGAGCTAACAAATGCAAGAATCTTTCCTTTGGTGCTTTTCTTTTTGCTCCTGTTGCAGATCTGCAGTTGATACATGATCACTAGTTCTTTGTGCATATGACCTTGCATAACAGAACAGCTGAATGTAAATGTATTTTTCATAGCTTCCCTTAGTGTTTGCACTCCACAGTCTTCTCTTCCTGGAAGAAGCTGGCATGTTGTTGCATTTTTTGCAAAACTAGTAAGTTTCTCTTCAAGGGGTAAATCAGAAAGTCATAATAAAGCACCACAACCTAGGCAACTGTGACGAGATATTTTAGAAGCAGCTGAAAATGAAATGAAAACCCTTTCAAACTTGTTCTTAGTCTGCTCTTATTAAATCTGTTCTATAATTGCTGCCTGTATAAACAGTAGAAATTAACCTTTCTTTGGCTTACTCTAAGAATAACACTGCTCTGAAAGTGGATAGCTTATTATGTGTAGTGCTCCACATGTACATATTTGAAATATTGATCTTTAGAGCCCAGTAAGTACTGTAAATTACTTTTGCAGTGTATTCCTTACTATGGTGTAACACCTTTTCAAACTCAGTTGTGAAGTAATTTCATACTTTTTTGGACATTTTTCTTTCTTTTCCTTTTAAAGAGTATTTTAGTTAATATCTACACACGATTCTTTGGAAATTTATGGAGTTTATAAAAGCTGTCTAAATAATTAGAAAAGGTTTGAAAAAGAAATGAATGCAACAAAATCAGTTATTCAAGATTCAAACATATGCAAATACTCTGGGTTCTAATAAGATAAAGGATCATCTGCAGTTGCTTATGAAAAACTAGTGTATCTCTTAATTTGGAGCTTTGGCACATCTTTTGATTATCATGCAACTTCAAGTATCTGCTGCCCTACTTTGATTCCCATGGCAATGTCTTTCAGGAGTTCTCTTGGTTAAAAAAAAAAAAAAAAAAGGCTTCACAGCATGACTAGATGCCTTAAGGTAGAGAACAAGGGCTTTTCTCTCCTTGCACAAATGGGGAATGACAGCAGCAGGCAGAAGAAAACTTCAGGGTGAGTAATGGGAAATCTCTAGATATGTTGTCTTTGTGATGTTAATGAACTGGAGCAGGATTCAAGGTGAAGTCTTTTTCAACTTATTTTTAAAAGTGAATAGCTCCAGTGCTTACATGATCAACACAGAAAGTGTTAATGGAAGTCGCTGGATACCAGGTTCTTTTCAAATCGTGGCCCTAAGCTACTGTAGTTCTGAAATAAGGTTAAATCAATGAGGTGAGTACAGCCACCATCCATCCTGGTAACAAAATAACACAGTATATCTTTGAGCAGTCTGAACAGGGGGAATTTCATAAATGATGAATTTTACAAAGTGATTACAACAAAGAGTTGATAGTTTTTGTCACAGGATAGATACCTTTTGTGTACACTTCTGTGACCTCTCTGGAAATGAGAAAGCAAGAGAGTGGTTCCTGTAAATGCTCTACCTTTACTTGTATGTCTAGCATAACCCTGGCATTCACTTCCTTCATCTTAATGATCCAAATATCTATATGACAGAAAATAACCAGACTTATACATTTGTTAAATTACTGCTACGACCTTGATCATACCCTGAAGCTTCACGTGATCGCAGCTACAGTTGTGATTAGTCATTTTTACTGCTGTCAGGTACTCATAAATTTGCCTGTGAAATGTGAAAATAAAACATTGTAGAAATTATTAAAATATATTGTTTTGTTTGCAAAACCTTGCATTTTCTTATCATACATTATCTTAGCTATTTTTGTACATGCTATTTAGACCTTAATGAGCAAAAAGAAGTGCTGTTAGCGTGATCCAGAACCAAATAAATTAAGGACAGCCAAAAGTTTCTGCTCAAATAAACTACGTTCCAGAACCATTCTTACTTTGAAAAGTTATTTGTTATCTCTGTTATAGAAAGAGGGATTGGGAATAGATAGAAGCTTTGAAACTGGTTTGTGTTAGCACAATAAATGATGAAAAATAATCGAAAATACTGATTTTGCTTCTTATGGGCAAAGCATTCTTAATTGTTGACATGGCTAACCCATCGCTAAATGTCATGTAAAAAACTGAATGAGAAAATTAAATTCCCAAATATAAACAAAACATGCTAGAATTAATTATTTGTTAGGAAACCATAGTAAAGTAATATTCAATTTTATAGATGCCTATTAAAAAACTTTAATGCACCAGTACCCTAATTCTTGGAAGAAAACTACATCTCAGCAGTACTTCCAAAATTAAGATTTCAGTTCCCACCATCAGGCTGCCTTCAGGGATCATGCTGTCATGAGTCTCAACACATTTTTATGATATCTGATATTATTGTTTCAATGCAATACACAACTTCACATTCAGTTGGAACAGTGAAAATATTATGGCACTAGAATGTTATTCTTTTAACAGATGGTTTGTACCTCTAACGGGGAAAGTTTTATGAAATTTGTATTGGCTTGATTTGCAGAAAGCATACCCATTTAGTGGTTCACTTTGACATAACTTTTCTATTTTACATTACTGCTTGGTGCATAGGGACAGAATTGTTTAAAATTTTTTCCTTGCCTTTATTTTTCTTGCTTTTGTCTTTAAAAAGCTCCAAAGAACTTCTGTGTACAATGTGGTTTGAAGTTGAAAAAGGTATTCATTTTGAACAGGCATTTTGTTTTAGTAAGTATCCATTTCAGGACCCTTGTGTATATATTGGTGTGAATGGCACAGCTTCAAAGGATAAAGATGAATGCTTCATACTTAGTGTTGAAAACAACCTGCTGTCAGCAGAAAAGCTTTTTGAACTGGTTGGAGCCCAGATCTGAGAAGTTATTAATTTCTGACTTCTCTTAGGCTATCCCTTTTCTTTTGAGCTTGCTTTAATGAACATCACTTGGTACAGCCAAAATAAATGGCACCGTCTTGCCCTTAGTGGGACCCTGGGTATTCTGCTGTCTGTGCCAGAGTCCTAGGCTTGAGCAGGGTCATGCTCAAGCACCCGAAGAAGTCACCCACCTTACAGTTACGTTAATATCTTCTCCTCCATTAGCAGTCATGTGCAAATCCTTGAAATCTGGAGTAGGTGCTTGAAGTCTACTTTATGAGCTTAGGGACTTAGGCCTGGAAATTTTGGCTTGTCCTTTTCAATATTGGGAGCATTCACCTGAGAGAGCTGGAGTTGTTCAGCCTGGATTAAAAAAGGCTCCAGGGAGACCTTATTGCAGCTTTTCAATGCTTAAATGGGGGCTGATAAGAAATACGGGGAGAGACTTTTTACTAGGGCCTGCAGTGGACAAGGAGTAATGGAGTAACCTTTATACTAAGAGGTTGTAAACTAAAATGGTTTAAAATGGTTTTAAACTAAAATTAGGTACAAAGTAGAAATTCTTCACTCAGAGGGTGGTGAGGCCCTGGCACAGGCTGCCCAGAGAAGCTGTGGCTGCCCCATCCCTGGAGGTGCTCAAGGCCAGGCTGGATGGGGCTTTGGGCAACCTGGTCAGGTGGGAGGTGTCCCTGCCCATGGCAGGGGGGTTGGAACTGGATAGGCTTTAAGGTCCCTTCCAACCCATTCTGTGATTCTATGATCTGCACGCAAATGTGAAACTTAACCTTTCTGAAACAATCTTTTTCTGAAAGTGAGCTGTAAAGATACTGCCTACTTTATGGAAATGTTTATGGTTTTTTAAACCTTTTGAGCTTAGCAAGCTTGAGCTGAAATGTGAAAATCAAACTATGTCCTCTCTGCTTATTACACCCTCCTCTGAGAAGGAGTATTTTGCAATCTAGGCCACCATAATGTAAACACCGCCTAAGGCAGACGAGTCTCCTGGTTGTGTCAGTTCTGTGGTCACAGCAAGTAATGTTGGAGGAGAGAGGTAGATCCAGGTGAGTGACTGCTGTGCCCTGGCTGGGAAGGGACCACTTCTGGTGCCTCTCTGATTCCAGCAGCAAAGCCCTGAACTCTACTTTTTTTAATCTTACTGTGAGTCCAGCAAGATTGTCATGTGTCCGGCACAACTCATACTGAAACTGTGCTTTCTGCGAAGGCCCCAGCAGTGTTCTTGTGCAGTGCAATTCTCCAGAACTGCAGTAATGCTGCAGGCTGTATCTTAGAGGTGCTGGTTTGTCCTGTTTTCAGCTGTGGCACCTCCCACGTTTCATGTCCAAGGTGAAGCAATGGGAGCGGTGTGCATGTAGATGTAGCATTAAGAAGTACTCGTATGTTGTAAATTCTCCTTTCAGAGGAGGGGAAAAAAGAGAGCGTGGCTTCTTTTTTTTTGTTGTTTGCTGCCAGTTTCCCCTCTTCTTTTTGTTGGCTCCATGCCTCCTGAGGGCAAGAAGGAACTGCCTAGCACTGTGTGAACACAACTGATGCTGCAAAGATTCCGTAAGAGCTCTGTGAAGCAGAGTTTGGAAACAGACTAAGAAAAAAAAAACACATACATCAGATAATGTTACTTTCGATATTTTTTTCTGTGCAACTCCAATTTCAACTCTTTGAGAAGGATCCACGGAAGACAGTTCTTGAAACCAAACTCTGTGAATTGACATCAAGAAAACACAAGGTTAGTTAGTCCAAGCTAATGGACTTGAAATCTATTTTTCTCTGGGAAAGGTTTAGTTACTTATGCTAGAATGAGTTGACAGTTCACAGAAGTGAGTAACACTTTCTGTAACACTGTGTTCTCTACTTCTGAGGAAATACTGAAGTTCAGTGTATTTATCTTCAGTATCCCTACTGGACTCCAAAGACTTTCACAGCTGAGAGGATAGGAAAAACATCGTGGAAATTTGAAGTTCAGAATCCTCAATAAGAAAAAGCAAGAAAAGCAAGAGTCTTCTGCTCAGTAGTTAGTAGATTTTAATCCTTAGCAACAACATTTTTAATATTTCAAAATAACTCTCACTGTAATTCAGTATCCCCTTTCGGTGGCTTATAAAAAATCCCACAAATTTTTAATTTTACTTGATTTTACCTAATTTTAAACGCTGCTAAAAATAAGCAAGTTCATATTCAATATTTTAACAGTGACTACCTAAACATAACCTTTGAAAAAGCTTTTTGCAAATGCAAATTACTTCTATAGATGAAACTTAAGTGGAAAAGTATTTAGCATGAAAAATTTTTGTACCTCCTCTGAACTTTTTTTTCCTCCATGTATTTGGTGCTAGTTGGAGCACTAATACCTAGGATTTCTCTCCTGCGTAGTGTTTTCAGTGGCTTGGTAGAGAGCAGGCTCAGGTCACAACAGAAGACCTCGGACAAAGGTTGCATTTAATGCAATTTGTTTCTTTCTCTCTAGCCCTGTTTTTCTTTGAATCTGAAATGCTTTTAATTTTCACTGCCACGAATTAAATTAACCCTTGTGAAATAGAGCTTGAAGAAAGGAAATATGAAATCAATACGTTTCCTGAGAAATTGGTGCATGTGGAATGTGCTTTATTCATGCATAAACCAATTATTTGTAATGAACAATTAATAAATGGCATCTTTCTTTGAATGTTTTATTGAGAGGGTCTAAAGTAGGCTATTTGTAAAAATGAACACAATAGAGATTTATTTATTTATTTATTTTTACTTCCTGGGTATTTAATATATATAGCATACCTGAGCAGTAACCTTAAGAAAAGGTCCATTAAAAATTCATGGTCCTTCACAGTGTTACAATCGGGAAGAGAAGGAGCTGTTAATGGCAAAAGAACAATTAATCTGAGGAATGGTACTGTAACCTGTGGCCTTGCAGAAGGTAGCCTCCATTAAATGCATGCTCAAGAAATCATCAAATAGCATTGATACACTAATGCCAGTAAGTTCCTGAGTTTTAGAAGATAGATGCGTTATTTAGTTCCGCTTTTTAATAACAGAGGAAGCAGATCTATTTAGGAAAGGTGAGGTGCAGTCCAAGCTTGCTCTCTTGTCACTGGCAATGCTAGATTAATTCATGGCAAATGCTGCGATAATGAAAAATGAAGGGAATAAAGGAGCGAGATAGCCAGTACTGACTGTCGGTAGGTCAAAGGCTTCTGGCCTTGTATTCCTCTCTTAAAGGCTGCAGCTGCTTTGCCTGTTCATCTGTAGAGTGAAGTTTTACATCCTGCAACACTGTTCTCCCCTCATTGACTACACTTTTGTCATCGATGTGCAAATATGCTCTGCTTGAGCAGCTGAAATATTTAAAAAATATTTAATGGAGGTACTAGCAAAACATTTAATTGGAAGGATCTAGGTCCCTGATTGTATCCTAACTGAGAGAAAATGTATCTTCATCTTCAGCCAGAAAACAGATGTTTCACCACAATTCTGTTTCGCAGAAATGTTTGAAAGGGATTGTTTAATTCCTCATTGAAACAGAAACAGATTATGAAACCTTGACAGCAATCACCAAATGGAATTGCTCCCTCTCTGGCTCTGTGCTTCAGCCTGATACCAGGTGTCTCTGCCGATCCTGGCTCAGATTTCCCTGCTTACTTGGTCAGTCCCTGAGCAGCCACAGGACCAGAGCAGTGCTGGGGCGCAGTGCTCGCTCGCCACACCAAGTAAAGGGGAGGGAGGAGAGGTCATCTGGTGCTTCCAGTAGAAATCAAGGAGCAATTCTCCTCACTCCTTTAGCTGTGAGTTTTTCAAGTTGTGAAAGAGAGAATAGGAAGGGAAAAAAAGAAACAAAACAAAAACATGCAGAAATGGCAGCAACTGAAGAAATGAAAACAAGATAATCCTGTGGAAATAAAGGGAAAATGATTCCATAGTAAACTGGGAGAAGTAGCGTGAATTAGCAGTTTTGAAATCTCTGAAAGGATAAGACCGTATCATTCGTAATGGAAATAATATAAAGTATGCTCTGTCTGGGTGCGGATCCCTGTGTCACCTCCTAGCTAAGACCCTGCCCCAGCATGGGACATACTCCATCTCCATCTTCTGTGGGGATGCTGAAACGTGTGGTCTCGTGGAAGGCAATGTGAGGCATGGGCGGATGAAAACAAGCCTCAAGCAGGTGTTTGATTTGACAAGATTTAAATATGTTCCTGACAGAAGCTCTATGGGCACCAAGACCTAGTCATACGGGCCTAATTACTAGATTAGAGCTAGAAAAAAAGGCCTGGTCTTCAAGCTTTTTCTCCTTTCCTATTCCTTTTCCTCTTCTACTATTTATATGCTCTTAATTTACCCACCCACTCCATTCCCATTCTCTCCTTGCTGTTTTCCTCCATATTTCACACTCTTCTCCTCCTGTGTTTTCCATATGCTTTCTTTCCTGCTCCTTTTTTTTTTCTACATTCTTCCCTCATGCCATGACAGCTTTTAGTTACAATGAGAAATGACATATTGTGAAGGTGCTGTATTTTCCAACCTCTTCCCTTACTCACTCTCAGTCGGGAGCAAAATGTTCCTGGTGTGCTGCCAGATGAACCTCTTGTAGTGCTACAAAGCTGGCTCCTTCCCATGCATGTACTCCAGGGATGCACTCCCACAGCATGGGCTTTTTGTCGGCTATTTCCTACGTGGCTGGCCTTCTCTTCCTTTCCGGCGCAGGACCAAGCAATTATAAATCAAACTGTTTAGAAAAACTGTCCTTAAAGACCAGAGGTAGCAAATCTATTTATTATAACCCACACCTTTCCGGAAAAAAAAACAAAATGGCAAAAACTTTTACACTCAAAATGTACATGTTATCACCTGAAATTTAGCATGGCAGTTTGACCCATTCAAGACAGCTGTGTAATTACTGTACTCCGTAGGGTGGGTTGGGATGAACTGGTGCTTTATTTGCACTTCCTTTCAACCTCAGGGTTACATGGGGATCTGAGTGCCATCTACTCGTGTTAACCAGGCAAACTCAGACTGTCTTTCTTACAATACGGTAAGACAAGACTTATCAATTTATTCTACTATAACTTCTGGCCTCTTTCTTTAGCAGCTGTTCACATCTTCAACCTCATAGGCTTGTTATTTGACATGTATTTGCAAAGGACAATGTATGCCATCTGTTACCCCAAATATCTTAAAGTACTTAAGTCTTCTAGTGTATTCCTCAAATCACTGTACTCTTCAAAATATTTTTTTCTCTCCCAAGTACATTCTGAAATTGTGGAAATAATACTGTTTTCAACACTATGCATCAAATTAAAAACTAGAAAAGGCTGTGGATGCATATCTGGGGAGAAAAAATAGGTAAGGTACAAATAGAAAATAAAGTATAATGAAAAGCAAACTCTTTGGTCATGTGAATGCTAACTTGGAGCTTTAGATCATGAGATATTGTCCTAGTTTCTGGCTTTAAAATTAGATTCCTTTTAGTATAAAGAGACAATAAGATTAAACATTTTGTGGTGTGTGTCAGTGAAGGGGGAGGCATGAAGCTCATGGAAAGCCGTTATGTAACACGTCCCATAAACATGTCTGTATTTATAGCACCTTATTAGTTATCATCTTTCTTCTGCTGAGATGGGAAGCCTGTGGATCTGTTCCTTATATAGCCAGCAAGCATTGCTCTGCCTGTGCTGTATTTTGGCTCCCCCAGAGCCTCCCAGTCTTGGCTGCGAGCTCCGAGAGGAGTTCAGCATTCAGAGGAGTTCAGTTGCTCACCTTGACTAAACTTTATCACAAAAGCAGCTTCCTCTTTGGGGTTCAGGTATTTTAGAATTTAACAGTTTATTCCAGAGTAAAAGGACATACTGACAGTAAACACCTTATCTCCATTTTTATTGGTGGTTTCCAGATAACAGAAACGGCATGCATGTGGGAGCGGTACCCCAGTGGGAAGACTTTAAGAGGAAAATGCACGCAGGCCGAGTGTTTTAGCGTAAAAACTGGACTGTACAGAGTGATGGTTGAGGTGGAGGAATTTGTCCCCAGCCCCTCAGAGCTGGACTAATTAAATGTCTCCGATGCAGCAAAATCTTCCAGGACACTGGCACAGACTGCCCAGAGAAGCTGTGGATGCCCCATCCCTGAAGGTGCTCAAGGCCAGGCTGGATGGGGCTTTGGGCAACCTGATCTGGTGGGAGGTGTCCCTGCCCATGGCTGGGGGGAGGAACTAGGGTCTGACTAGGTCTTCAAGGTCCTTCCAACCCAACCCGTTCTGTTACTCATCTGTTCACATCCTTCATGAAGCAAAAACCATGTCTTACTTATACCTACTGTGTTTCATTCAAGTTTTATTCTCTTGGTTTCTAGAAATATCAGCATCTGTTACCTTTTCTGGCCTCGCACTGTACTGGAAGTCTCTGCATGCCCTGTACTGCTTGTGGCCAGACCCAAAGGCTGAGCATATGGTGCTCTCCATTAATCCTTTCAATTATCATTTTACAACCTTCTGGCTGCCTGGTTGGAATATGCCCTCTCACAGCCATGTGCCAGCTCTAGCAAGGCTACGCAGGATCACTAGGAAAGTCTGCGTCATGAAGTATTGAGTTTTAATTGCCTATTTTCTCTCAGGAAATTCAAAACAGAGGATGCAAATACATAAAGCAAGAGAGTGTGAAGTAAGAGGGATTTAATTTGTTCACATTTCCGATATGCCTGTAATTAATTTGCTCTTAAACAGAGGCAACAGTCCACATGAGTGTGCTCAGACTTGAAATTTGTCTGGCTACTGGAAAGAGATGGAGGAAGGAGATGGAGCTGCGTGCTACTCTCCGGTCCTGCTCTCCTGCCATTTAATTTCAGACTGGGCATGTTCTGGCCTCCATGCCTGTTTCAAACGGGACATCCACCTAGTGTTTTGGTCTGTTATTTACTAGATTCAAAGCTTGCAATTTGATGCTTACAATTTGTGATTGTTGCTGCTGGGCAGTGGACTAGATGAAATGCCCTTCAGCAAAATGAGAGGCATTGTTAGCACAGGAATTTTACATCTCCAGGGAGGCTATTTAAAGGTAGGCAAACACGTTACATTAGCTGTGAGATTGCTAAGGAGTCATTCATTCTGAATAATAGTAATTTTAGTTAAATGATGAACACACACCAAGTTAGCATGTTACAGAATAGGAGTAATACATGTGTTCAGAAACTAGCAAGATGTACTTAAACCGGCTTGTGCCAGCAAAACCAGCTTGCCTGTACCAGCCTTGAGGGATTTTGATTATATAGCAGCAAGAGGGCTAATAAGGGCCCATCTGCCTCAGGCATGGTCCCTCCAGCATCCCCTATGGGTGTCCTCAGTGTCAGCACTCTCCCCCACCAAGAGGCTCAGAGCTGGAGCTTTGCTCTTGGGCCCCTGATTATAAAACAAAACAAACTCTGGATAACTAGAAAGGAATTCCCCTTTTGTTCTTTAAGCTCCTTGGGTGAAAGGCCCTGTAGAAATCCCAATTACTGTTATTACTTGTTATTAGTCTTGGTAAGAGATCTGGACAAAATCCTTTTAAACAGGAAGTTCTTTTATGACTGTCTTCTGAGCAACTCTAATTGAATTAAATTTTCTCCCTCTTCAAAGATCTCAAAAATATCTTTGTTCACATTTAATGTCTCTGTGTGTTTGTTATGTTGCTGGTAATTTATTTGCAAAGCATAATTATGGGAAATTCCTACAGCTTGTGATAAAGTGCACAGAGCTGGTCACCACAGCAGGTTTTTTCTCAGTCTCGAGTGACCTTGATTTATTCAGAGAAGTCAAGACCTTTTCTGGGGAAACAGAGGTCTTCACCAGTGATTATGTCATTAAAAAACTTTTTGCTGTTTGCGGTAAGATTGGGAAAGTAAAGACCCAGGTCTGTGGCTTCTTTTTCTACAACTCCTCGGTCCCTTTTTGAATTTTAACCTGTCACATACAACTTATTTCTTTGAATTTGCAGAACAATTATTCTTAGCTATTTTTTCAAAGCCAGTTGTGCAGTAGCTCTACAAGTGCTAAACATTTCTATGACAGTTTGGAAGAGTTAAAGTATTTTATGGGCTTGGATATGTAGCCGATGGGAAGTAGGTATGGCTGTGTGGGAGTTTTGCCAGGAGCTGTCTTGGAGCCACAGGCATTTAGGGAAGAAATTTCACAATTTTGAAACTTTACTTGAGAATACCAGATCTTCAGGATAAAAAAAAAAACGAAAAAAAAGAGGGAGACGTGTGCCTTGTAGTTGATTTTGACCCTTTTAGTAGGGTGAAGGCTAATTGGCAGTTATTGTGAAAGAGATTTCCCCTGCAAGTTCCCTGTACAAATAGGGGTGAGCAGCTTACAGCCCACGTCTGTTTGCTACAGCCTTATATTTTTCCACCATAGAAGCCTGGGGGTAATCTTCTTCAGCTGTGGTGCTGGCTCTGCAAGCTAACCAGGTTGCTTTGGACAGGCACTTCATTTCTTGTCCTAGCTCCACATGAATTTAGGATCTCAACCAAACAAAATATCCTTTCAGCTATGCAAGTGTGAAAGTGTTTCAAAACATAAAGTGACATTGATGCTGTGCTATTATGTAGACAAAGTAGACAAAAAATAAAAGCAAGATTAAGCACTAATCCAATTTTAACACGTCTGTGGAAAAAATAATAGAAGAGCAAGTATGAGACAGAGTACAACAAATATTTACCTACTGTGTGCAATAAACTTGCTCTTAACATCCCTTGGAGTCCAGTGCCCATTGGTTACAACATAAAGAGAGAGGAAAAACATGGCTTATAAAACATCACAGTCTGGTAATTTAGCTGTCAGAACAGAGCCTTTTGTGGGAGGCAAGAGTTGCCTCTGAGTGTAACTGCATTTACTGAGCATTAGAAAGTCAAGATACCTCGTTCATGGGAACACAAAGAGAGAAAGTCTGTCTGCATCGAAAGCGCTGAGCCCCACTGAGTTCACTGGTGGCTTAAAAATCTCTCTTCCTCCCTAATTGTGAGCGTCTCCGTTTTAAGATGTTTCAGAGCTAAGGCAGCCTCCTAGCATGACCCCTCAAGCCCCAGTGCTTCCTAGAGTGCCTTCAGGACACCATGAGACAGCCGTGTCTCCAGCTTGTCACTTTTGCTCCCAGTCCAGCATTGCTCTTTGCAGTGTGGGCCTTGGAAGATAGCTTTGCAACTGCTTGCAGTAGGAAATTCTCTTCTAGTCGGATAGTGAGGCCACAACCCTGTAAACCCCTGTAACGAGGAAAGGGTCCCATCAGGCCATGTAAGACAAGTGATCAGCAGAAGAGTTGGTAAACATCTGAGCTAACTGCCTGGACTTATCCCTTACTGATTTACCTATGTTTAATAGACAAAATTTAAAATAAAAACAAAGAAAAAAACAAAAACAAAAAACCAAAAACCCTCTATGATAGATTTATATAGAACAACACCCTAATGAACTTGAAGTGCAGCACAGATGATTATACATTGAAAAGACTTTCTAATGATGAACATAGAGGAGTTGTACAATAGATTACATGGAGAATTAATGGAGTCTGGAAAAACACAGGAATAGCTGGTGCTGCTTTATCATAGGAAAATTGATTTAAATCTCTCTTGAGGCCCCTTCCAATCTTCTAATTTTAACATCTGCAGTGTTGCTGTATGGTATATCTGGTCTTCCAAAACAAGCTGCCTCTTGCATGCCATGCGTGCTACCATGAGTGCCAGTGAGAACGCAGAGGGTTCACCATCAAGACTGGCACTGAAACCATGAATACGTTCATCTTTATTTGCGCTGCATCTTTTGCTACCCCTTAAAAGCATGTCATAGACTGTTCCTTCCCCCAAGACCAGGCGTGCCTTCTTCCCAAACCCAATATGTCTTCTTCCTTCTGGACCAAGTATCTTTTAAAATTGTAGTAAAAATACTGTACAGCATTTGGTCTTCTTTTTGAACTTTTATAGGTTTTGCACCCGTATTGAATATAGTTCAAGAAGTGTTTGAACAATGTTTTCAGACACAGGGTTTGATTTTTGGGTGATCCTTTGTGGAGCCAGGAGTTGGACTCAATGATCCTTGTGGGTTCCTTCCCACTCGGGACATTCTGTTATTCTGTAGTTACATCTATAAGTTAACGTATGTAGATATATGTCTCTATGTACACATTTTCATATCTGCTCCCTTTATAAGGGCCTTCGTTTTGTAGTTTAGTCTATTTAACTTTGTTGCCTCTGTTTATGCTCTTATTTACAAATTCCTTTGTAGAAAAATAATGTAATTTCAGTTAATCTTTTATGCTGTAATGTGACAGAAGTGGCCTTTTATGCTGTATTTCCAAGTGCAGAATTTCTTCTATATGGAAGATGCTATCAACAAACACTGTAGATGGTGGGATCTTAGTACCTAAAAGTCATGTTGATCATGAGATCACTTGTGCTATTTACACTTAACACAAACTAGAGCACCTTTTGGGTTGTCAATTCTCTCCCAAGAAAGTGCTTAACTCAGATGGGACAAGGAGGTCAAAAGAGTGTTTCTGAAAAAGTAGCATGTCATAAAGCAAACAAAACAAAAATAATGAAGAATGATAACTAATCCTGTTACTAATTGCTTTTTAAGAGTGAATTGTTTTTCAGGCAAGATTATTTGCCGTAATATATCAATAGGAATATTTTTTGCTTAAAAATCTAAACTTAAAACTTCTCTTTTTCGTTAGTCATAATGAAAATGCTACCAATAAGTAAGTTTAACTTAAACAAAAAGCTCATTTTTACAAAATGAATATGTGCCTCATCTTATGTTGTAAAGAGCACAAGTTCAGCTGAAATTAAGTTTTAGGCTGAAGAGTATGTTTCTATTTTCACTGTACTTTAATAGCTTCCTATTAGATTAGTGTTATATAAACTAAGCTTTAACATAATTTTATTTTTTATCCCTTTTTACAGTCAGTATAATAAAGATACAGGACTAGAGGATAGGAAGTAACAAAATACAAGCTGTCAGAATATGTGGCCAAATCTTCCTTTTCAGCTCAAAGTGCATTGGTGAAAGGAAGGGCAACTCTAGGAGACTGATGCGAGTTTCTGACTCAATGGCCCCATCAGGGGAATGAAATATGAAATCTCTGTATGGTTTTCAGATACCGCCAGTGTAAAATACAAAAATAATGAAAGCACAACAACCAACAGACCCCTCTGAGTGGAAAATGTTTTATAATTCAACCAGAGCAGACTTGCAATGGACAGAAGGGAAAGCTTGAACCAAAGGGCCTGAGGGAAATGTGTCAGAGGTGCAGAGCCCTGGAGAAGAGAGGCCCTGGCGGTCAGGGGCTGTATTCATCTTCTAGTTTAGCTGTCAGACTGAGAAGGATGCAACAACTGTTTTGTTATATACCTGGAGACGCATCCAAAGAAGTTTAGATCAGACCATACACAGCTAAATATTTGTCACAAGTCCTGCATAAACTGCAAAATATTTGAGAATAATCTTCCTCATTTTCACTCTTGCTTTGTTAATAGCATCCTATTAAGTCACTCAGTTGTCTGTTTAAGAATCCTTATGACTTAATTCATGGATAAGTTTACTCTGCTAAAAGGCATTCGCCGATAATTTGCAGGTACAGAAATGTGCTGGCTTAGAATGGACTTCTGATATTCGCAAATTTGTCACACGTTTGTTATGTACACACCGCCCACTGAGGATGGTGCATTTAATTTCTGATAGCCACCTGCAGAAGACATGCAGACATAAAATGGATGGCCACTGAAGCAACACTCCTTCAGTCTCTTACCTATACCCTATGTTCTCCAGCAAGTGAATTGGCATTTGCATGTGCTTTACATTTCAGAAACCCACTGATTCTAATTCAATACCTTTAAACTCTTATGTTTGCACCAGCAGTAATTGTTCTGAATGTATTCTGGGTACGTGTCTTCCAAAGAGTACGCTAAAGCAAGGAAGGAGAGATTTACGAGAAGAGTGAGATAAATTATAGAAACTAAATAAGCATCTAAGACTTATTAAAATAGATTAAACTCTGGGGAGATGTAACTCAAATCACTAGATTTCAAAATAATTTGGAAGTGATGGTGGGGAATATTTCACACAATAGTAGCAACAACTGTAGAACCCAATAAATAAACAAACAACACAAAAATACTTCTATTATAAATCAACTTAAAAAAAGATCAGGAAAAATGTTTCCTGTTGTACATAATTTTGTCTTTTAAATGTAAGACATTCTTAATGACCAGTTGGTAAGAAACTTTTCCTCAGGTTACTTGCTGGCAGGTAGTTCAGCTTCCTGAAGGACTGCAAGGTTTGTCAGTGGTTGTGCTGCTGATGCAGAAAGAATATGAGATATTGGGAGCAGACTGGCAACGATGCATGACTCTTCTGGAAGCCTCTGCTGAATGGCCTGAGTCGTGGTCGCTAGAGGTGCTGTGATGACTGTGAGACTACGCAGAAGGGGAAAAGAGATGACAGACAGTAAATACCTTGTAGTTAGAAGTGGAGTGAAATTGAGAAATAAGCTAATGACAACAACAACAAGTGAGGCTACAGCATCAATGCCTTGATTGCATACTCGTTGCAGCCCATATGGGCTTTTATCGGGAACAGTCAGTGATCACACAAACCATATGTGCAGCAGCATCTAAGCCTAGCAAGCTGGAAGTTTTAGCTACAAATTTCCTCACTGTTAGTAGTGTTAGTATGAGCCAAAGTGATATTAATTTTAATTAGAGCTGAATGAAGACTGAAAAATAACTAATTCACATTTGTTCCACTAACACCCCCAAGTTTCCCTTTTGGATCCATATGGAAGGCCTTACGCTCACTTTCCAGAGACTTTCTGCGTGCAGCAACAGCAAGCAGTGGAAATGCCCATGTGTATTTGCAGAGGTACTCACACTTCGCAGGTAGATGTGATTATTCTGGAGGCAGCTTGTGGATTTGGTGGCCTGCAAACTGGCGAAGAGAATCAGCAACAAAAAATACGCACAAGGGACCACTTGTACAGTGCAAATTCTGAAAAGCAAGCCTTTGAAGTGACGTGAAGAATTCATGAGCTATTCATCATTTGAAGTATTTTTATCTAAACCATCTGGTGGGTAATCCATAGTAATAACAGAACACCACTAAACCCAGGTGGCTGTTCACAGATCATTACAAACAGGCAACGGGGTCACATTTCAATGGTACCTTCCAGATTTGAAACAGCTATAAAGAAGTGAGCTGTTGAGACTAAATCCCTATCTGAATTAGAAGTAAGCACTGGGTTATACAGGTACATGCTGTAACACGGTCTGCAGCCCTCAGGCCTCTCTAGGTTGTGGCAAGAATGTTTTGCAGCTCCTCTGTGACCTGCAGGTGCACTTTGTTGACAGGAACCAGGGAAGGGAGCTAGGGAGGAGACCCGGGCTTGTCCTGGCAAAGGGGCAGAGCCGCAGCAGGTCCCTGCAGCCCCAGCCTGGGCACGGGCACCTCCTCGCTGACCCGTGCTGCTTCCAACAGTAGGAGAAAGGTCCCATCACAGCAGTGGGTTTCGATAACCTGTTATGTTTTGGCTTGTTATCTGTATTCTGAATCCTACAGATAGTGTGTTTTTCATTCAAGCTTAATCTTCCATAAAGGTAGCCAGTCTGGATTTGAAAAGAATGAGAAATGGAAAAGCCAGTTTTCCCATTCTTTCTTCTTATTTTACACACATTTTAAAGTGTTTCAAAGATTGTCAAATTTGGGAAGGGGTTGAATTTGAAGGTATTTATTTCCATTTTCTGTTGCGTATTAAAGAGGCTGTAAGAAAAGATTTTTCTTTCTGAAGGAGATATTGAAAGCTAAGTTGAGGCACTTAAATTAAGCAGTATGAAAGTACACAAAGCCTTTCTACATTGGCTATAAACTAAACTCAGGCACCTCCTTCAAGAAGACGTCAAATGAAATCACAGGTGTATATGTAAAGTAGATCAGCTTCTTCCCTCTCCTGCAAGTTTAAGAGCCTTTTCTTGATAAAACCTGCCCTGCTGATTATCTTTACCTCATCACGTAGAGCTAGCTCCTGCATTAGGCAGTGACTTGACATACCAGGTTTAAAAAAAAAATGCGTGTGTTTTTCTGATATAACTGCAGTGCATTGGATGCAGAGGAAAAAAAACTGTTCTCAGAACAAACATTCTTTTGAAGCACACCCGCACCCAAATGATTTCTTTCACTGCTAAGGTTGTTTACTGAAAGGAAGGAATACTTTTTGTTATTAAAAATATGAAATAATGATGACAAATATTTTTGTCTATATGATGTATAAAAATGTACAGTATAATCAGTATGTGTGCAGAGAAAAATGAAACTAGAAAGACACACTTGTTTTTCTGTTAATTGGTTTAGAAAGGGGACACAGATTTTCTTTATTAGCCCTTCTTCAGTATAGTCCCTTGAGTCAGAAACTCTATCTTAGATGTCAGACCACAGCATCTGATATGGAAAGGCCTTGATCCTGCTGGGGGTTGTAGAAAACTGCCAGGGAAGAAGCAAGTCCTACAGAGCATGGTGCAGAACATCAGTGCAGTCGCTTTGAATTTCTCTGGTTTATTACTGTCGATGCTTGCTCCTCTTCTTATCCCCCCCTAACTCAAGGCTGAGCACTGTAAAAACTGTTTTATTTCAAGATGAATGAGTACCCCTGCAATCTCACTCCATCAGTCAATGGGTGAAAGTTACAACAGGGAGGAGGACACTTCTGAGAAGCAGGGACCAAGCACCACTTGCTGCAAGTGCTCTCCACAGCTGTGGTCCAGACAAGGGTACCTGGAGCTAACCAGCTCCTTGATCCTCTTCTCGCTAATTTACATCTGTTCTCGGGTCTTTGGCAAATTTCCTCATCCTTTTAGCTTTCAGATAAGTGATAATAGTTCATTGCAAGAATGGATTCATTTATCTAGGGCTGTTTAAAGATCTGAAAAGGATGTGCTCTAAAGGCAGAAAAACAGGACAGGGGCAGGTGGACACGGAAGAAGGACGTGCAGTCAGATCAGATCAGCCCCTCTTCTATCAGCCCTTCCTGCAGAATGCAGGATTATTTGGCTGCTCTGTGACAACACTGACTTTGTTCAGTTTGCTTTTTCCTTTTTTTTTTTTTTGGTATAGAGTTGACCATTGTTGGAAAATACAGTTTGGGCATAGGATCAATACCTTTCTTATTTGTGGTTTAGTTGCGGAGCTTTAACTTGTTCATTTTCAGAAAACTTCTTAACTGGTTTATCTGTATTGGGATCTGTGTGAAAAGTGTGAAATGTTTAGGACAAAACTGGACTGGGTGTTGTGAAAGAAACATCTGCAAACTCTTTAGGAAAAAAGTGGAGTATATGAGTATTATGAGAAATGATAGAATATCTGGAGGTATCTCTGCATATAGAGATAGAATGAATGCCATAAAAATCAACTTGTTCAGGAAATTTACTGGATAAATATCACGACAGAACCCAAACGTACAAGAGAAAGGTGGTTATTCTAACGACAGGCAAAAGTGCTACCAAGGCTATGACTGATGGTAGGTTGTGTAAGACACTTAAATGTTGTGTGTTAGGTGGCGTTTTCAAATGACGTTTTGCATCCATCTGATAGCTTGAATACTTGAATGACATTTTGCCAGGACCACCACAGAACTGTGAGTATCTGAGAATCCAATTTGTGCTGCAGGCCCAAATTGATACTGAAAATAGATTTCCAGTCTTGCAGGGGAAATATTGTCCCAGAAAATGGCATGTAGATTTACATCTTCCCAATATGCAAGTGGCTGGCAGATGTGCCATGTCAGTTCTAATGTCAGTTCTAACTATCAGGAGTCTATTATAGGGTCAAAAAGTTTCTCTCCTGATCTTTGACTTGCCTAACACCTCCTTGTGTTTTGCTCCAGGCATGTCTTTTTGATTTGTTGGGACTCCTGACTCACCAGCATTTTTTTCATAACTCTTTTTAAGAGAACTGAGTCTTTTTGATACTTGAACGTGAGGATGACTGTAATGAATGGGAAATAGTCAGCAAACAGAGAAGGCTGGGCACCAGCTGCAGAAGAAAAGGGAATGGTTGTTCAGAGCTGCCACCAATGTGTCTACCTTTTCTCCATGTCTTGGTTATCCAAACCATTTTGTGGAGGTGCACTTGCACTCCAATCTTCCCTTCCCTAGCATTCAAGGAGAAGAGATTATATTATAAAATAAAAAAATATGGTGATATGGGGCTTGGCATGACTTATGAGAACAGCTAGGCTCAGACAAATTAAAGGTTTATCTAGCTGTAGTCTGCTTCTGACAGTGACAAGAAGTAAAGTTTTAGGAAGAGTGAAGGAAACGTGAAGTGACAAACCACAAGAACACTTCCATGACCTCCAACTGTTGCTGCTTAGATACTTCTAGAGCCAGAAGGGGTGTCATTTGTAATCAATATCTCTGTTTTTCCATGAAATTGTTCAGTCTTTGCATGTAGGGTTTTAGCTTTCTCAGAACACGTCTTAACTACAAGTTCATGTGTTGGAAGAACAGGTTACTTGTGAACCTGCCTCCTGTTACTTTCATCTGAGGTTCCCTTCTTCCTGTACTGAAGAAGGAGTAAACAACCACCACACCAACTGTGATTTTACTGACTATTTTCTCCCATATACCTTTCTTTCAGCTTGTGTGTCCATTCTGTTTAACTGCTCTACAGATGGAAACCATTCCATATCTTTTATCTTCTTTCTCTGAAGCTTTTCCAAATCTACTTTTGTATCTCAGGGGGAGGAAGGGAGGGGTATAGGATGGACAGAGGGAAGAATGAAAACTGACCAAAGCTGTAGCATTCAAAACATGCTGAGGGTTACAGTAATGTGATGATGGTCTCTAAACTAAAACTTTTTCTAAAACTTTGTTCTGAGTCCCTTTTCAAATAATTCTCAATTATTTTTGTTTATCATCCTAAGCATAGAGCTGATTTTTTTAAAATCTATACTAATTCCAAAATCTCACTCCCATGCTTAGTAATTAGCCTAGAACCCAACATTTCATGTATGAATATTTGAAATGCTGCTACATTTTTATTTACTGTTTTTATTTTTTAAAGCATATATTTGAACTCTTGTAGTGAAAACTTTCAGCTCAGTTACTGTTATCCAGGTACTGAAGAATTCAGCTTCGGTAAGGAGCTAAAATCCCACCCATAAAAGGTTGTGGTTTTCATGAGGAGAAGCCTGCAACCACCTCCTCCCTCCCCTCACTCCAGCCACACATCAGCAGCTTGGAGAGGCTGGGACACAGCTCCTTCCTTGGGGTAAAACCGTTTCCTTCAGGCTCTGTGTTTCGTATCTGGCATATCCTGGTCAAGTACAAATGCTCTGTCTCTTTATCTTGACTAGGCAGTTGTCTCAAATACTTGTAGGCAAAATAAAATGTTCCAACCAAATCTTTCCCTGCATAAATTAACAGGGAAAAAAGTGAGAGGATCTTTATAGCCCTATTGCCATGCACCGTTACAGCACTCAGCTTCATTTAGAGCTCAATAGTACAGTCTGCAAACTAGTAATACTATTCTGCTGTGTTTTTACATAAATTAATGAAAATCATCTCCCATTTATACTGATTTAATTTTCTTCAGATTTATTCTTCTGTTTGAAACAACAGCTCCCTCCCCTAGTCTCCACAAGTGGACTTGTTGAAGGATTTCTTGTATAAGAAATAACTTGGCCCAGGATAACTTGGCCCATGAAGGAAGAATAATTAAATGTGTGTTTTATTTTGTTTTGTTTAGTTGATAGAAATAATTCTCTAGCACTACCACCCTTGTACCAGAATCATTGACATTTAGGACAGAAATTACATCTGAGTACACAAAGCATTTCCTATGAAGTTGTCTGCATTGAAATGACAAACCTCCTAATTAGCTTACTCCATTCCATCCCTTTCTGTGGTTCCCCAGTCTGCAGTATTTTTATGAATAGCTCATGCTGTGGTGTACTTATGAACATGCTTCCGCTACCTAAATGGCATAATTAGTTGCATTTTTATCTTGGAGGTTCAATTAAAAAGTAATCTAGTAGGAGGCAGGATTTCCAATTACTGAGTGTGGAAGACAGCTATTCTGCTCTCATTGTCTTTCATCTCAAGCATAATTCAATCTGTCTTCTTTTTCACAAATAAAATATAGCTTTCCATCCCCGTGGAGGTAGGAGAGGTCATAGAGACCTGTGGAGACCATCTAGAATGATGTCTGGTTTTGCCCCCCTTTTTCTTTAAAGGTACAATTAAATTCATAGTACACACTACTCTCTGGTGTGGTTAGTCGAGATGGAAAACAAAATTATTTTCATCACCGTTTATTGTAATTGAAAAACATTATTTTTTCTATTTCAGGTTCATTAATCAAGCCTTTACAAATACATTAGAGCAAAATTAAATTACTTAACATTTCATTTCTTGCAAGTGTTTCACTTCAGAAACTTGTAAATAGGTACCACCACTCTCAGAAAATGTCAGAATTTTTTGATAGATGTAAATCTCTAATAACACAGAAGCTCTTAAAACTCCAGACATAATTTCCACGGACAATATCTGAGAACAGTGTGAGTGGTTTATTAGTAGTCTGCTTTTCTTCTGGTGAAGTATTCACAGTAGTTTCTATAAAATCAAGCTTTCTAAGTTGGAATATTTTCCAACACTTGAAAATGAATCACACTAAAGGTAGAAAAGAAATCACTGCAGTAGTTATTACTCAGCTGGGGGAGTGCTAGAGGACTTGGTCTTGCAAACGTGGGAGAATCCCCACTTTAAAAAGTATTTGAAAACTGCCAAGTTGTTGCTTCTCACACAGGAGGCAGCGTGAAGAAGGCAATGAAACCACAGCTGAAGGAGCAGACTGAGCCACGATCTCGTGTTCAGACCTACCAAGCGCAGCGTTGCCTCTTGAGAGATGCAGTGTTCCTGTCTCCCGCAGGCAGTCCGTTGTGGCCCAGCCTGGAAAATATCCCGGAATGGGAGCTCCAAAGCCAGCTGCGGGGCCATGGGAAGCAGGGGGATTTCTCACAGAAATAGGTGCTTGCAAGACGGGGTTGCTAGTTATACCACAACGAGGGGGGCAAGCAACTGGATTTTGCTGTGACGGCTGTGTTATTGTTTATCACTCTGTCATAGTCAATGGAGACTTATTTTATTTACGTACTTACTTGAATCTATTTGCATACCGCACAATATTTAGAAAGTAGTGTTTTAAATAATACTGAGTTCTGGCTGATCCTATTTCCTTTGAAATCGGTGAAAACCTCAAAACAATGCTAAAATATTTTGAAAGCTTTTTAAAAACTGATTATAAATATATAGACTCCTTTTGCGTCAAATGTGTGCTCATGTATCAGGAAACCATACCTGGAGTGAAATTCTCAAAAATCCTGTGGCTGCATCTCGGACTTCCCGTGGATGCAGATGCAGTGGACTCTGTTACATGTGGGGTTTATCAGGCAGTGTATATCTTATGGCCAGGATGGATTCAAACACCAGTATTTTTCCATAAAGCTATCTGCAATTTGATATGGTGGTGCAGGTGCAGTTTTTCAACAAATTGTAAGGTCACAAAATAGACTTCTGAGGGGTTTATTGTAAAGTCTTCAGAAAGCCAAAGAAAGCAAATGTCTTCAGTGAAAAGACAAGGGCAGAAATCTGAAGCGTGAAGCATTTCCTTTCAACATGTGCAAAATGCAGAAATGCCAGATTCTCTTTTCCTGAAAAATGCTGTTATTTTTTCATTAGAAAGTCATATTCTATTTACAAAATGTTGGAAATGAAAGGAATAAGCATCTGAGTTAAATTTCTTGAAGGAAACAAGATAAAATATTTGGAATAAGTAAATAGTTTTTAATTCTTGACTTTATGACTTAGGTCCACTGTATGGAATTGTTTTTCCCCACATTTTTTTTTCCAGGGAGACGCAAACCACAAAACATATGTTTTTAGACCTTTTAATTTGACATATTAGGCAGCCATTAGCTGCCAAATAGTCACCAATACTAGTCCCATTCATGTCTCTTCATTATACCCAGACTACTCTCCTTGAGGAGTATTTGCAGGATTTCTGTCAGAAACGCTGTTGTTAAGAAACCCTGTTATTAAAATAAAAAAGCATGTATGCACAATTTTCACAACAATATTTTTATTAAATATTAGTCTATCTCCATGTGATTGTTATTTTCATGAAAGAAAGTCCTAGACCACATGGCTTTTTTCTCTGTTAAACGTTGGTTTTAGTGTGCATATAGAGCAGTTCTTGGGCCTCTTTCCAAATCATATAAACTTTTTCCTTAAAAGATCTGAAAATGGGCATAATTTAAGATCACAAGGTATTTCCCCCATTAAAATGTTCCCCAGATTAGATCACGATCTGGCAAAATAAACAGAATTTAATTTGTTGGCTCTTTTTACAGAGAATACATTACAGGCAGGTTTCAGATTGGGACATGGTTCACTGGCAAGAGTGATAGACTTCAAACACTGCTCCTTTTTTTTTGTTCTGAGACAGCACATATTGTCTGTAGAGGTTTTGTGGGATTTAAAATGAATTTAATGGAGCTTTATGCTCTCCTGTTAATGTCAGAAGATAAAATAAGGCAAGAAGTTTTATGGACAAGATGCTTCACCTCCTGCCTCTGCTCCTGGAATCCATGCCCCGTGTTGTTACCCACAGCTTGTTTCATTTCCCGACTGACCTCTCTGAAATGCAGGCACTGATTCTGCGCCCAGGTCAGCATCGTCCCTCCTTTTATCCCACACGACAGATTTTGTCCCAGGAGCCCTAACTGTGCGCATGCTAAAGTGAGTACGTTTTTGACATACTCATCTCTTAACTACATTTCCATACTTATATTTTACCATGTTTACTTTTGTTTACACAATTTCACACATTTTACACATTTTTGTACATATTTTTTGCACTCAACTAGCAACATGTTTGTTACTTTTTTTTTTTCAAGCTGTATATGTTGCATTTTCAAACAGTTGAATACTTGTTTCACAGATGTCTTGCTTTATATTTATAGAGTTAAATGGCTTAGACAGAGTTACGGAAACATGGCAGTGCAATATATTGCTATTAACTAAAGAATAGTAATATCCTTTATTCTGTGGCAGTTACTATTCCTATTAACTATCCACTCATTGTAGAAACATTAAGAAAATCTGTAACACAAGAAGCATAGCACTATCTAAACAGAAGCATAGTAAGTATAAAGAAAGGGCTGGAAATTTCTGTTGCAGTAACCATGTCATAACAAATTCTTTTGGGGACATAAACTGTTGTCTAGGATTAAAAATTTAGAAATTTAGAGTCTACAAATGCCATCATTCATACTTGAAGAAAATAAATAATCCAGTAAAACAGATGACTAGAACTTTTGGTGCAAGTTATTCCTTCTATGGCTGTGTACAGTTCACCACCAGTGCATCCAAAAACAATGGTCTGTACCCCAAATAGCAAACATCTCCATTAATGGAAAGAGAGGAACACTCGGATACCTCCAGAAAGCTAAGCTTTTGGCATGATGAAAATGAAGATTTAAGTTGTGGCTGAAGTCCACACAATTTATTCCTACTGCAGGGAGGAAATAGTCTTAAATATTTAATCCAAAGGAGAGTTTTGGATTCTTTTTGGATTCTTCTCCTTTAGGAGAAGAGGACTACATTGACACAACAACAAAACAAAACAACAGCATCTACTTTTCTGAGACTTATACCTATTAACTTCAGTTTGCTATTTTTGTATTTTCTAATGTCTAGGTCGAAGCAAGACCTCACTTTCTGAGAGATGCTATTTTTAAAAAATTCTTCCTTTCCAGGGTGCTCCCTATGGAACGATATCTGCAGCCTTTTGATTTTGGTCTCAAAGTCAAGCTTTCAAACACAGCCTCCTCAAAACAGCATAAAAGACTTGCTGCAGCTTTGTGTCCATGAATGAGGTAATAAAAATGAACATTAAAATATGCGACACAAAATATCAGCCACGATAAAATATCAGATCACGATAAAATGAAAGCTGGCAAGACGCTTCACTCAAGAGAGGGAACCAGATCATGTAAGGACTGCAGGGGGCAAAAGAGAGATCTGCCTTTGTTTGCTTTTATTTGCTCTAATGGAGTCCCAAGTATAACGAAGGGATCTGCTCTTGGGCAGCTCTGCAGCACCTATGTGAATTGTAGAAGCACTGTGAAGAGATTCAAGCCAAGGTAGGCAGAAACCATGAAAGATGTTTGTGAGTGTTCTGCAGCAGCACTCCAAAATGGACCAGTGTGATTAGAGCAGGGACACTTAGTCACGTGTAAAATATTCCAAGTTTTACCTATAAAGGCAAGCAGCTCAGACAAAGCAAGGCCATCTGAGAGATGCTCTTTTCAAAAATTCTTCCCTTCCAGGGGCATCCTTCTGGAAAGATATAGGCAGCCTCTTGATTTTGATCTTCCCAGTCAACCTTTCAAACACAGTCTCCTCAAAAACAGCATAGCAGACCTGCCACAGCCAGTAACGTATCAAAAGGTAACATGCTTTGTTAAAAAATACATTGTGAGGATTTTTATATTTTGAAATTAAAGTGGAAGAAGTCTCCATGCGGTACAGAAAAGGGGTTATTTTCTATTCTGCTGATGAAAAGGAAGTCATGTTTTCCTGACTTGCTTTATGGATGATTTATTTTGATATGACACATTCAATTTTGGTCCTTAAAAGCGATGTCTTCTGTCCCCACCCACCCTCCTCAACCCAGCAGGCCTTTTTGAATTACATAAAAACCTAGTTTTCAAAAATAATTTCCTTGGGTGAGTTCTGAGCCTTATCTGAGGTGTGTTGGAGAAATGGAGAAAACGCACTCACAAAGGACCTTCATCACCAATACTGAGGGGAAGCCACTAGCTGATTTGTGAAGTCACTGAATAGCAATGACTGCAAGTGGCATAACTAAATATCCATCGTTTTGCTCCAGCCTTTTGAAAATGGTTTTACCTTTCATTCTGAATGACCTGTAAGCGAGGAGGAATCATTTAATCCATCACTGACTGATGGTGACAATCATAAACCTGTTGTCATTGGTTTTATCTGTAACAGTTAATGGAAATCTCAAAAAATGTAAGGTCTTGTGAAGAAAAATGAAGACAATAGGGATTTAGAGTGCTGAAAGTCAATTTACAACAGCTTGCTATATAGGAAAGAAAATATTTTTTTCTGACTAAGCCTGCAAAGGAGAACATTTGAATAGTCATTCATTAATATACTGTAACTATTAGTTAATGTTTAACAAGTCAGCACGGGTATGCTGCTATGCTGTGTGACATTTCATAGCAACAGCACTTGAAATATTTATTTACTTATTGTTTCCTTTCCATAAATAATGAAATACACAAGATCCTATTTGCATTTCCCTCGTTAAACAAAACATACTCATGTGTAAATTTAAATGGGCCACATTTCCCTTTGTGAGCTGCCAGAGACTTCAGTTATTTCTATGTAGAGCAGCTTACTCTCATGGCAGAGTGAAATTTATTAATTTGCCTCTATTTTTTAAAAAATAAAACTTTCATATGATCTGTTTCATGTGCTTTCTGTTTCATAATCCAAAAGACTGCATCAAAGAATAGCTGGTGGGAAGCTGGTTTTACTCTCCAAGTGGTGTGCTCTTTGCAGAGCATGTACCCGAGCAGGTGCCAGAATGTGGGCTCGCGTTTCTAAATACAGATATTTGGGTATTAGGTGTCAAAAGAGAAATGGCCTAATTTACAATGTTGTAAAGGTTTGCAGCTTTATTGAGGTGAAGCAGTTAAACTTTGACATCCCTGAGATTTTTAGTGAAAGGCTCTGATTCTCAGCTATTTAGCTGAAGAGTTAACAGTGGCTGGTATAAATCAAATGATTACAGATGCAATTAAAGCAACAAGTCCAGCGTGCAGGCATGCAACACGCTTCTACCCTCCATGGCAAAGAGGAGGCTGCAGAGCACAAATACCACCTCATCAGATGCAACATCTCCCCTCCGTGAGGCTATGGCACCATCTGCGGGTGAGATTGCTGTCCAAACCGTTTGCCACAGTTTCCCCTTCTCTCGAATAAGGATTTGAAAACAAACAAACAAACAAAAACACCACCACCAAACAAACAAACAAACAAAAAAAAACCACACAAAAGCATTGGTATGGTTTTGGTTCCAGCCGTTTGCCAGCTATGCCGGTCTGTCTGCTCAAGCCCTGCATTCATCTGTGCTTTCCTGTCATTCAGCTGAGGACGTTCAGTAGGTTGTGAAGAGCTGGATCAGGCTGCTCTCCTCAGTCCTGCTCTCCACCTTCACACATGATATGCACACTCCAGATGCTGTCCCAGGCTTGCTTCCCCCATCTCCTTAGCGCAGTGCTCTGGTTCATCAAGGCTCCCCCTTCCAGAGTGCATCCTTGGGTCCAGCCCCAAATCCAGCAACACTAAATATAAATCCTGACTGTGTTTCTATAATCTTGAAAGTTCCTACAGGTTCAGTGCAATAGTCCTTTGATATTTGCTGTTTTGCGTCTTCTATTTTTTCATATTTTTCTTTCCACAGGATTATCACAAGCCAACTTGCAGTAAATACAGTGACAAAATCTCTGAGGTTTGGGGGTAACAACTCCACTTCCTCCTTTCTTTTCTTCTTTTTATACCATGTCTTGGGAATGTTATCCAGGAAGACATCTATGCTACAATTACTTTAACATTTGCATCGGCAACCTCTGTTTTGTCTGGATAAGTTTTCCCTGTGCTTGGGCTCTTTCCTCTTCAGAGCTTTGGCTCCATGTTCGATGTAAACGTCACCTTACCTGGGACTGGCAGGACACAGTTGCTCTCATTTGACACTTGGAGGGCACAGAGGGTGGTTGTACCTGCACTGCCCTGGCTTGGACGGGCAGCCCTTTCTGACTGGGACAGCCACTCTGGCTGGTGCTGGGACTTAACTAACACATGAATGTAAAAGGACAGTGAAGTGAACATTTTAACTCAGAGAGTAGTTACATTCTAGTGAAATTTGTAAAGGTTCCATCAGCAGCCATTTGAAATATATATTTTTACTGTTAGAGACACAGTCCCATTCAGACATGCATTTGGGAACCCAGTTTGTCTGGGCCTGGCAGTGAAAGTTGGTGATCTTTCTGCCTGGCAACATACTCTGGGGTACCTATATTCCCTAATGTGCTTCCTTCTCAGGAACACATGAAAACTGACCTGATGATTTCCCTAGGTTTTCAGAAATTTTATCAGCTGGCCCAAGCAAACTCCACAAAATTAGTACAATAAAGCTCAGTGCAGGACCCTGTGAACAAGAAGACAATCTTTATTTCTAAATCTCCTGGTGAGCTGATTAATCCCCTCTGGCTACCCATGCATGTCCCTCCCACCACAACCCCATGCAACCTGTCTCCAGCAGGAGCCATTGGCATGGATGGAGTATGGTGATGGCGCTGGTTGGGGGGATGCTGCCTGCAGCATCCCGTCACGTTGGTGCTGCCTTGGCTGGGGCAAACACACAGAGCCCCCCCGGCACTGTGGGGAGCTGGTGGTGGCAGTAGGGTGGCCATGGGCAAGGGTTTCTGTGTGCAGTGGGAGACACCAGGGCAGGAGTGGTGTCGGTGCTGCCTGGGGCCACAGCAGAGATGTGGTGAGGCAGACCAGCAGGTCCTGCAGGGGGGTGGAGGGAGACAGGAGAACTGGGGGAGGGCCAGGGGAAATTGGGAAGAGGGGATAAAGAGGGACCAGAGGGGACCCCCTGCTATGCCCAGTGGCTTCCCAGCTGCGGAGGTTCCTTCTACTCTTACAGAGCAATGAGGGGACAGTGCTGGACCCCCTCCAGTCTTGCCTCTCTGCTGTGTTTGTAGTCCCAGCAGAGGAGCTCTGTAAAGGGAGCACACTGCCACTGGCTGTCAGCACCAGAGATACCCAACCAACTCCACAGGCGGACTCCCAAACCTTTCCTAAATTTGAAATGATGTTGAGCAGTATCTACTGGTATAGGCTAATCTAACATTCAGACTTACTACATGCAGCCAGGGACAGATGTTCTTTAATGTCCTAAGTGAGTTTTAGTGGATATCAAAAGACAACACAGCTTTGCACACCTCTTCAAGATCACACTGTGTTTATTCTCTTGAGAAATACTTCTTTTGGGTCAAGTTACATTGATATGATATAACAACACACTTATGTGTGTTGCTGAGACAGATTCAAATAGTGGAGAATGGTAGAGGTGTTAATAGACCTGTTAGGTATAAATTCCTCCTGTAATCTGTCTCTTACACAACAGGAAGTATCAGCAAAGGTGATGCGAAGACATTAAGAGGTAGGGCCAGCTCTGAGAAAAAAAATCTTGTATTTCAGTCAAGGAAAGTGATTGTCCTGCTCTACTCTGTGCTGGTGCGGCCTCACCTCAAGTACTGTGTGCAGTTCTGGGCACCACAGTACAAAAAAGATGTGAAACTATTGGAGAGTGTCCAGAGAAGGGCTACAAAGATGGTGAAGGGCCTAGAGGGGAAGATGTATGAGGAACGGTTGAGGTCACTGGGCCTGTTCAGCCTGGAAAAGAGGAGACTGAGGGGAGACCTCATTGTGGCCTACAGCTTCCTCACGAGGGGGAGTGGAGGGGCAGGTGCCGATCTATTCTCTTTAGTGACCAGTGATAGCACCCGAGAGATGGTGTCAAGCTGTGACAAGGGAGGTTTAGGCTTGATGTCAGGAAAAGGTTCTTCACTGAGGGGGTTGTCGCACACTGGAACAGGCTCCCCAGGGACGTAGTCACGGCACCAAGCCTGTTGGAGTTCAAGAAGCGTTTGGACTGTGCTCAGTCATGTGGTCTGAGCTTTTGGGTAGACCTGCGCGGTGCCAGGAGGTGGACTCGATGATCCTTGTGGGTCCCTTCCAACTTGGGATATTCTGTGATTCTATGATTCTGTGCTTGTTCCTGCCTCTGCAACCTCTCCAGACTACAGTTTGCAATGCAACTCCCCATTCCCTGTCCCTATACCTGCTCCTCACACTGCCCCTACTGCCCCAGAGGTGTGATTGTCTTTTCCTACTGCACAGGGCCATGGCCATGTTTGAGACCCTTCCCTCAAATGTGGCTGTGCCCAGCTGCTGGCCTGCGCATCAGGTGTGCTGTGTGGCCCCCGAGTCCTTGCTTGGGCCTACATGCTCCTTCAGGCAGGACTTGCTGTTCGGGGGTGGGAATGGCTTCACTTGGAAGCCACCAGGAAGGGAGGGAAATGGTCTCATTCCTCCTGCTGAGGCCACCTGTGGTATTGAGGTGAGAGGCTGAAAGGAAAGATCTTTCGGAAAGGCATTTTGTCTGTCACGGGCTCCTGACATGGTGATGCTGCTCTTGCACCGGGACTGACACGTCAAAGCCTGAGGTCCGTGCCCAGCCACTGTGGCTGCCATTTGACGCCCGGTAGGTGCTGGGGGATGACTTCTTCCCCTCCCAGTCCTCGTGCCCCTCGAAGTGCGGCAGCATCCCATTTTAACACAGTCAGTGCTCGGGGCTGCCCTTCCACGGATTAACTTTTAGGTTCCGAAACAACCGCTATCTGGCCGTTATCCCTTCAGGGCGGGGACAGCCCCGAGCCGCTCCCCTTCCCTCCGTGCCCCGGGCTTGCAGCCATCCCGCCTCCCGGCGGCCATCACACGCCCCGCCCGGTGCATGCGCGGCGGCGGCGGCAAGATGGCGGACGGCGAGTGAGTGCTGCGGGGCGGGGGGGCAGCGCATCGGCCGCCATCGGCGGGCAGCGGGCGGCGGGCGGCCGGGGGGCGGCCGGGATGGCGGCGGTGCGTGTGACCGGCTGCTTGTGCCCCGCAGGCCGAAGCGGCGGATCCCGCTGGTGCCGGAGAACCTGCTGAAGAAGAGGAAGGCGTACCAGGCCATCAAGGCCACCCAGGCCAAGCAGGCGCTCCTCGACAAGCGGAAGGTGGGGGCCGGGGCCGCAGGGGGAGAGCGCAGCCGAGCGGGGAGCGGGGCGCCGTGTTAGCGGTGGCTGTGCTGCCTGGAAGCGGTCAGCTCTGCGTTATGAGCCTCCCCGGGGACCGTGCGCATCCCTGGGAGTGCGGTTGGTTAGCTGTGTATAGGTCGTCTCCTGGACGTAGTTAAACAGAGCGTCACGGTGAGGCCTTTTGCCACGCACGGGGTGACAAGTGCCACTGATGCGGGGACTCGCTGTGCCCTGTGAGCTATCTCCCGAGCTTGGGACCCGCTCTGCTGTGTCTCCGCTAAAACAGCCCGGGCCTTCCTTGGGAATGGCTTAAGGCTTTCCTTGGGAATCTACCTTTATGGTGTTTATAGGATTACGTGTAAAACTTCTGTTCTTTGCTACCTACTGTGTATGTTTTGTTACATATGTGAAAGGCCTGCTGTATTCCCAGAGTGAAAGTGGAAACCAAACTAATAATGTTCGATAGCCCCCTTTCAAGATTCTCATTTGAAAAAAGATCGTAGTGATGGGTCTGATCAAGTCTCTGCCTGCTTTGAAAATCTGAACTAATTTCACAGGTGATTTCCGATGTGAAATAAAACTAAAGACACACAACACTATACTCTTTAATTCAGAAGTGTATAATATATTTTAGATGTATTATTGGCTAAATTCATTTGGTAAATGCCAAGTACATGCCTTCCTCATATGAGGAAGTGCTGTGATTTAGGTGGATGTACTTGATCCTGAACTAAGCATAGGCATTTAAACATCTTTTGAATTAAATATGTTTTCCCTCCTCTCATAATTCTGAAAAGATTTTTTTTTCAAGTGAGCTGGGCTTTCTGTGTTTAAATGAGTAATACTCAGTTGAATGTTTCTTTCTCCTTTCTTGCATGTATACCTTTATAGAAAAGGAATTAAAAGTTAATTTCTTTTGGATGGTTACTTTGACTCACAGTGGACTATTACTTTATCATCTGTTTTACCCAGACATATGTTGTTTCTGGTTTTCCAGGTGACTAATTGAGCTGTGTATGTGGCTGTGTCCATTTGATTTCTCCTATGCTTGGAAGCGTTCTGGGTCTTGCTCTTTCTTACTCCTAACTTATTTTCTTCTGTGGCAAAACTCCCATGTTCACTGGAAGCTACAGCTAGCTGTTTGAAGTTTATAACTTTGCATGTTGTCCCTCAATTCTGTATCATTTGGGCTTGGATTTTCAAATCTATTTTCTTCTTACTGCCTCCAAAAATGAAAGAGCATAGTTCATGAAGTTCTGAATTTCATCTGACCTTTGAGATGCTAGCTTCTAAGATTGTTGGGAAGGGTAATCATTTCTTATCCTTTTGTCTTTAGCACCAGAAGGGGAAACAAATCCAGTTTAAGCGCCTTGAAACTTTTCTTCGAGATTCATGGCGCAAACACCGAGACGAGGTCCGGCTGAGGCGCATGGAGCAGAAACCTGGACAGGTGGCTGTGCCTAAGGAGCACAAACTAGCCTTTGTTGTGCGGATTACAGAGTAAGAAGTCTTTGTTACTCCCTATCTTTATTATTGCTACTGTTTGTAACTGTCATATCCTTCCTAAGCAAAGGAAGTGGGATCAAGCCAGACAGGTCTCTATGCAAGTAACCTGGGGCCATTTGGTGCTGTATTAAAGAAACACGGTAACCGTTAGTACTTTTTTTTTTATCAATTCAGGATTAGGGGAGTGAGTTTGAGGGTAAGGAGAGTGATCGAGTTGCTGCGGCTGAGAAAAATTTTCAGTGGAACATTTGTTAAACTGTCTCCATTAACGCTGAAGATGCTGCGGATTGTGGAACCTTACGTGGCGTGGGGGTAAGTACTATTCGCATGATTTCATAGCAGATTGTGTGTAAGCATCACATCTTTCCAATTTTTCATGTGCTGTCACAAATCTATAGCTAGCTGGTCCAGTAGTGGTCTTTGGCAACTTTACATTTAAATCTTGTTCCTTTTCATCTTTGTAAACATATATTGGTTACTTTCCTACTTAAGTACAAAGAATTGGAATGGGACTTTCTGCTGCATCTTATCTCTCCACTATGGAATCTGATTTCTGTTTTTGTACAGATACCCTAACCTGAAGTCTGTACGAGAGCTTATCCTGAAACGGGGCCAAGCAATTGTTAACAAGAAGAAGGTACCTCTGACAGACAATATGCTGATAGAGGAACATTTAGGTGAGGAAGAAGATAAGAAAATGAAGTGAATCAAGGGAAGAGGGGGGTGCTGAGAGTTTGCGTTCTGACCTGAGGGAAGGGAGGGAGAGAAATCCTGCGAGACTTGTATGTGGAGGACTGCAGTCCTTGGATAATGTGAATAAAGATAATACCACACACATGAGATGCGCCTCTGTGTGTGTGGTATGTGTGTTTGTTCATTTTATTTTCTTTTTTTTTTCCTTGCAGGGAACTTTGGTATTATTTGCCTGGAAGACCTTATTCATGAAATCTATTCAGCTGGGAGGTATTTCAGAAATGTCACGGAGTTTCTATGGCCTTTCCATCTGTCAGTGGCCCGCCATGCTGCACGTAATAAAGTGGGTTTCCTCAAGGAAATGGGTAAGCCTGGCTGCAGAGGTGAAGGAATCAACCAGCTTATACGTCAGCTGAACTAGACAGGTGAGGAATGCCTGTAGTCTAACTTCTAAATCCTATGTTACCCTTTATCTGTCTTCTTAAGAATAACTGTACTGTCACCAGGTCACTCTACGAAAGTGACTGTCAAGGTCAAATAGTGAAGATTGAGGGTCACATTAGGTATTGGCAAATCCTGATAGATTCCTCCATAAAGACTTGACTATTGGGAGATTTCATTAGTGACTGAAGTGACTGTTAATTCTATTTTTCTTTCTTGTTCTGCAGGGTCTTTGAAAACATCAGGATTTAGAACCTGTTCCTCTTCACGTGTAATTTTCACAGACCTTGGCTGTCTACAGTGATATGCTACATCTTTTGACTCTTGCTGCCTCTTAAAAAATAAACATAGATGATGATGGAGATACATTTTGGGCTGGTCCTTCTTGAAGAAGAAGAGAAACTGTATTTGGTGCAAGAAAAAAGTGACTTGAACTTCCTGGAGCAATATGACTGTGCTATCTGTAAAAGAAGGTGTTTTTTAACTTTTTTTTTTATATTCCTCACTGCCAGCTCTGTAGCAATTATGCCCTGAATAACACCTTTAGTATAAAGCATGGGTTGTCACTTCCTGATATAAACTTGTTACGAGTGACTTGTACCCAGTGCTTTTGTCCAGTCCTCCCCAAGGGAAGAAGTGCTTGAAATTGTTCTCGCTGTTGAAGTGTACCTCCGTGTAGGTGTAGATGGGTAGTGCAGTCAGCTGGTGGTTGCTGACAGGCAGAGGAAAACACTAGCTTTACTCCTCTGTTACCACAGGGAACAGTGTAACACTTCTTGAAGCAGCTAGATTGTATTTATTTAAAAATCTGTGATTTTGTCCTACTGATTTACAAAACATCTTTGCAGCTGTGCTAGATAGGGACTGCTGGAGATAAATATTCTCTGGTAGGAAAGCCCGCTATGTATACTTCACAGCTGTATTACAAAAATATTCAATACTTTTTAAATAAATTCTTAAAATGATATTGTTATACCACTCATGCTCTGATTGATTTATAACTGCTTAAGTGGGTAAGTAACAGACTGTTGCTATTGGGAGTTCTGAAAATATGCCATGGACAAAGAGAGAGCCCTGTGATTACTCAGTAACCATCCGTGTTAAACATGCTTCTCTACTTGCAAGAGGCTTACCTTACTTTCAGAATAACAGTAGAAGTACTTCAAATCTTCTAGATGGATGTTAATACTCTGGCTGAAATGAATACAATAGTTCAGCTGGAGGAGACCTTCCCAGATCATGTAGTCCAACTGCCTGACCTGTTCAGGGCTAACCAAAAGTTAAAGCACATAATTGAGGGCACTGTCCAGACAGCTTTTGAACACTTACAGGTGTGGGAAATTTGGTGAAGACGAATTAAGGGTACAAAAGGTTTTATCAACATTAGAATAAGTTAGGGATATTGAAACATGAAGGATATATGAACAAATCTGAAAGGCAACACTATTTAACCATTAGGTGCTGTGGCACACAGCTACTTGAAGACTCAAGTAGAGGGAAACTATAATTAATGGATTTCATACTGACTACATAGCACTTGTTCTCTGACTCAGGAAAGGGGTAAGGTACTTGAGGTTTGTGTTTTTTTCCAGAAGCAGGTATGCCTTTAGGTTACTGCTTGACAGGTAATAGCTGAAGTTTATAGACACATCTAAATTACAAATTACCACAATGTCTGACTTAAAATTTCAAGTTTTATTCCATAAAACAAGAATACAAACATAGAAAATGTTTGACAGACGTTAAAAAAAAAGATACACTGAAGCAGAACAGCACTCCCCAGAACTACAGAGGCCCCCTTTCTAACATACAAGGCTTCATGTATTTCAGCTTTTTCTGATAAACAGCTGCTTTCATTGTAAAGAGGTACACATCACTTCAGAATTGGTCTTGATTAGCTTTGGATTATTCCTGTTAATAGGAACATCTTTACGTGAAAGACTGGCACGTCAGGAGCAAGAATTTTAATGTCAGTCTGCTACTAGAATGTAGTTTATACAGGATCTGAATTCTACCAACTAATCCTAGACTCAAGCATTATTTTCAGTGAATTCTGTACAGCTTAGCACACCATTAGTTTGGTGTGTTCAGTTAAGAAAGGATTTAACTATCATAATGAACACCTTATTTAGACCTCTTTAAACAATGCCAGCATAGTCTAGTGTTAAACCACATTATCAGACGCGCTTTGCCGTTTTTCTGTACCATACTTCAGCAAGAGCAATAGTGTGTTCATAATAGCTGCACTATGAACAGAAACTATACAAGATGACAAGATACGTACAAGAACCCCTGTCTCAGGGAAAGGAATCCTTTTTGTAAGCTACCATACTATTTACTTTGTGGATCGTGGTAGTGAAGGAACGAAGGCGAACCTCTTCTGAATTGGCAATGAATTGTGGTCCTGACTCTTCCCACTTTTCTGGCACAGCCAAATCTTTATCAGTGTAAATCAGCAAGTCAAAGGCACCTGTAAACAAGAGGGAACAAATTAACAGTTATACACAGACAGGAAGATGCCATGTTTGAAGTTAGTGACTCCTCTAGAATTTGAGACATGCCAATGATATCAGAAGTTACACTAATACTATTTATGGGGAAAGAAAGAGCAGTTAAAGCATGAAAAAATAGTCCTGGTTAACATTCATATGCACAGCCATTTTACTTTTCTCCTGAAATGAGTATGATGCAATTTTTTGTTTTGAAATGTGTTGAAATACTGTGAACTGGGCTCTACATGGCAGTTACTTCAGATAATCTCAATGCTTAGTATTTATATGAGTCTGTCCACAGCTGTAGTCATAAAACATTTTAATTATGAAAAATTATGTTCCTCAGAGTATATTTAGTTTCATCAAGCTAGTTAGGTCACCTTGAACTGTAACTTTTTGACAAAAGAGCTTCAAGTAGTTTTTGGAGAAAGTCCCGCTAGCACCTTCTAATGAAGTTGTTCCAATTTCTTCAATGAGAGCTACAGCACGGTATGTACATTAGCAATTCTTTTCACTATTGTGCAGGAAGCAGCAGGGGACAATCCTTGAGAGTATTTTGTCAGACGCACTGCTTCCATACTGTACATATCTGCAGGAGATGATCTCAGTCTAACAAAACCTAATGCTCTCGAATGCAACAGTATATGACATTTCAAGTAATAATAAGAAAAACAAAAACCAAAAATATTTTCTACAATGGAAAAAGTTGTTCAGGCTTTCTGAAAATGTTTGATAGCTTTAAAGAAGTTGTGAATACTCACAGGCAGTTTCCAACAGAGGCAGAAAAGTTACTGTGGCAGTTATTTGTCTGATAACAGACCGAATTTCATCCTGAATAGCTTTCTGAGATTTTTCTCGGGGCACACTGGAAAAATAGGAAAATTATTAAAAAAGCAAATTTTCAACCTAGTATACTAACAGTGTTTTTTAAACACAGTTCTGCCAAGCTGCTGGTGGTTTGTTTGCTGTGATCCTTTAGAGGAGGGGCATTCTTTTAAGCCTTAGGTAAACAGGCTCGGAACACTGTCAGCTTTACTTTATTTTTGCTTGTGAAACTTCACAGTATTTTTAAGGAACACTAAGGTTTATTTTCAGTCTGGAATGGATGAGAAAGTTTTGGCAGAACAACAGGAGAGAAGCGGTTCTTCAAGCCACATCTGTTACATAGGATTTTAGGTTTGACAGGACACCTTCTGTGCTCTTAGTGAGACAAAGCTGCGGCAGCTGCTCAGAGGAGGCAGAACGGTGCTGACGCACACGGCCATCGCCTGGTGCCTGCACCACAGCCAGGCCCAGAGGCGCACCGTTACTCACCTCTCGTCCTTGGCAGTTTTGTCGCACTCTATGTCGAACTGCCACCGCTCCAGAACCTCGTTGCTTTCGATGCTGGAGATGACCACCACCAGGCGCTGCACCAGGCACTTGCAGAGCCACTCTGAAAGAAGCAGCCCGGGCAGTTAGCGGCGGCGCCAAGCGCAGGCAGCGACCCTGCGCCTCCAGACCCCCCGGGCACCTTTCATCTGCTCCACCACGTTGTTGAGGTAGTTCTTCAGCTCGGGGTCGGTGGTGACCAGCAGGGTGAGCCCGTACTTCTGGACGCGGGTGAAGGTCTCGGGGGGGTAGATGCCCCGCTGGTACAGGATGCTGTTGATCCCATAGGCTGCAGCGCAGTGTGGGGAGAGACGTGAGGCGGGACACGAGGCGACAGACCCCGCGCCCCCCCACCCCCCCACCGGCCGCCATTTCGCGTCGCAGCACGGGGGCGAGCGGGCTGCCTTCCTCCCCCTCTTCTTCCTCCCTCCTCCTCCTCCTCCTCCTCCTCCTCCCCCCACCCCTCCCGCCTGGCCCCGCAGCCCCTTACAGAAGAACTCGGCGACGATCTCGGCGCTGCCCCGCAGGGTGATGCCCTGCTGGTCCCGCACCGCCTGCTTGGCCATGGGGCCGCCCGCCCGCTCCCCGCCGCCCGCTTTCGAATCCCGGCCCCGCCCCTCCCCGCGCAGGCGCGGTGCCGCCGCCGCGCCTCCCCTCCCGCCCCGCGGCTGCAGGGCGCCTGCGTGCGGGGCGGCCGTTGGCGGGCGGTGGTTTCCGTCAGCGCGGTGCGTTCACGGAGGGGGAGCTCTTCACCGTCCTCGCTAGGAAGGGCTGTCGGGCACGGAGTAAAGCAGTTCTTTCCAGTTTAAATGTCTCACGAGTTTTGGGTGCTGTGGGGTCGGTGGGTGTCCGGTCCGTCCCGGCCCTGTGGCTGGGCTGAGGGAAGGGCGGGTTTGTGGGGCGGAGCGCCGCTGGGTGTCCCCGTGAGGGCGCTCCCCGGGTCGGGAGGGGCAGCGGGTGCCTGGGTTAGGGTGGCCTGACCTGTATGAGGCACTGAGGGGAGAACAGGCTTGTTTTGCCGGCGCTGCTAAAAGGCAGGCAGGGAGAGACCAAGCAAGGGGGACGAAACAGTCTCCTAGAGTCCAAGGGGTAATGGGTGACTCACAGAGGAGGGGGAATTACCTGTATGGTCCTTACATAGGCTAGGTGCTAAAAGAGTGAGTCAGTAGCGTGGTTGCTTATTTTGTCACAGCAAAATATTTTTCTCAAAAGCCGAGGCTATCTTTTGGTTCCAGTGTTTGCGCTGACAGGAAATACAGTTTGTTTTGGGGGTTTGTGCTGCTGTGATTAAAAAGAGTAATATGGTCCTGGACTCGTGTGCTGGAAATTCTGAAAGAGTCAAAATAGTTTTATTAATCTAGAGAACTTTATTCTGGGCCTTGATCACTAGTGACTGTGTTATACATTAGTCTTCTGAACAGAATATTTTTCGATTAAGTATAGGGTGCTTCAAGGCCTATGGTAAGCATTATTCATCCTATGGCAGCATTATCCATGCTAGGCCTGGCCTTTAGAAGTTAGTTTGCTGTTTTACTACACACCTTGTGCACTATGTTACCCTATATCAAAATGGCCTTAGAACCCTTTTTTCCCTCCTTGGCTTTTCATACGTTTTGCCCCCTCAGAGGTTTTCGAAGGGCTGCTTACTTGTGATTAACATAAGAGCTTGAAAGCACTGTTGCATGAGGACAGGCAAGCATAGTAGAGTTTTTGATCAATATTTACATGTTTCTCCTCCAACTGGCTTGTTACTGTAAAAAAAAACATGGAGAAAAAAAAACAACAACAAAAAAAAACCACCAAAACCAAAAACCCAATAAACCCCAATGCTCCTAGAAGCAAAATTCAGCTAAATATAGCTCTGTTGGATTCTTAAGAGTCTCCCACTACAATTAACTGATTTGATTTTCCATAAATTTGTTTCACTGTGTTTCGGTGTAGATGGCTTGAAGATCTGTTGTTGATGTGACTGTGCAGATATGCTTATCAACAACAGACTTAATTGCACCGTGCTCCCACGCCAAGAAAAACCCTTTGCATTTTGCAATTCTAATATTTCTGTCTCCTTGGGGAAATACTTTTCCCTTTTATAATGTGCCACTACTTCTCTTTTAATTTCTTATTTGTACTGTAAATGTAATCTAATGGTAGGAACTGCATATTTTCAATACTTCTGAACTTTTTGCAGTACAAAGCTCCTAATATTTTCCTTTGTCTTTTAACATATACTACTTTTTATATGGCCAATTCATTAGTTTTAAAAAGTTCAGTCTTTTTAGTCCATAAGGTAGCATCTTTCTTTTTCTTAACCTTTGTATTTCTTCTGCCAGAAGGTTCTTCATCTTCACCTCTATTTTGTCTTCATGTCAGCAAGACGTTCCTGTCCTTCCCTCTGCCAGTAGTTCACTTGCATAAAGGTTGTTATGTGACAGTATGTGTGCTGTTTTTCCTTTTGTGTTCTCTCATTATCTCATCTTTGTTTTTTCTATTACAAGTCCTAAGCTCCACAATACTTGTCTTCATTTTCTTTGCTTCTTTTAGATCAGTGTCACTCAGCTTTTCTGCCAGGTCAAGCCAAAATCCCCCAACGGAGGCACCTAGGGGATGTGTGCTTACCATCATGTATCTAGGGCTGCAGTCATTGCTTCAGCTGAGCCTGGCGGCCACATCAGAGCACACCGTGGTGTGCTGGGGACACATGCACTGAAGTCCTTTTGTCATAGTACTGAATGAATGAGCATGCTCCATGCAACGATGATTGTGTTGCTTGTGATTAGGGCACCTCCGGGAGGCCGTGGGGCTCTCACAGAGGAGAACAGCAGGGAGACTGCCATGGGTTAGTGAATGGTTTGTGTGGCTGACAGCCTGCTTCCTGACCAGCTCGGAGGGACTCTCAGGAATGAAGATGACAGGCTGAGTTATATGTTCTGGCACATCATGAGTTGGCTATCCTTGCTTTAATTATCTCATGCTAAAGCCTTAATTTTCATAAGGAATGTGAAATCCCAGTTGCATTTAATTTGGTTCTCTTATGTTTCTTCATTCATTGCTCTATTTCTAAATTATAGCTCGATGTTATGACAGATTTTTTTTTTTCTTCTCTTTCTGTGGAAGGAAATGTCCCCTATTTATCTTGGTTTTTCTGCAGCATTTAATGATTGCTTCCCCATGGCAATTGTCAGTGAACCTGTGACAATCCAGATCACTGCTGCTCCTTCACTTTTTTTTTAAGGCAACCCTAGTCACACTCCTGTAGTCATTCAGCAGACTAGAAGAAATAATTCACTTTTTTTTTTTCTTTTTTCCCCACCTCAGGGTGATATGGACAGTGTAGTAAAACAGTTTGTTAAAATAAAAGTTCCATTTGTTACAAGAGCCCTCTTATCACATTAACAAATTGTCATATTAAGCCTCAGTAAATCCATTTTTTCCTGTGCAGAGGAAGGAAACCTTACCTTAACAGACCCTTAGCGCTCTCCCATTCTGGGAGATCTCAGGCTCTTCTGAGGTGTTTTCTCTCCCACTTCAGGAGATTCTCTACTCGCTAGCCCACAGATACAGCTAGCCCTTTTGCCTTATTCCCTCCTATTTTCTGTGCATTGCTTTGGTTCCCCTTAGGGGTTTATAATTCTACCCATCACTAGTTTTCAGTGCTTAAAATTCATGGCAGTGTTGAGCTCATTCTTGTTCTGCAGGTTAGACATTTTGCTCCCTTCCGTCCTCAGTCCAGCTTGTGGTATTTTTACATCATGTGCTGGATGCTATCTTATCCCGCAGTGGGCTGAGGTCCTTCTCAGTTGGCTGAACTTCCATGATTTTTGGTGAAATTGTTACTTTCCTATTTCAGCTTTTCTATTTCAGCTGTTTAGTTCTCTGTGCTGTGGGAGGGAGTGACATTGGTTGGTTTCCAGGAAAAGTGCTCCCTGGGCACAGAGCAGGCCACCAGCACAGCCACGTACCATCACTGTTCCTTTATCTAAGAGTTATTTTTAAACCTACTAAAATCTTTAGCTTACTTAATTTTACTGCCTTCCATTGTGTCTTCACAGCTTTCACCCAGGATTCCTTTCATGATTTATTATTACCTGGAGCTAACTCTAGAATTAATGTAAAATACTGTACTTTTTGACAGGTGTTTTATTACCAAGCTCAAGTTGTTTCAATTTTTTTGTTGGTGGTGGTCAAGTTTCAACAAACAGTCTTCGTAGCATTGAAGTTTGTAGGATAAGTCCAGGTACTTGGTGTCAGCTGTCAAAATAACTTTATAACATTTCTTTTCAAGTTGGCTAATGCTATTATTTATTTTTATTTTTTACAATGTAATCCATGGGATATTATTACAAGTAGCCATACTGCAGTCTTTCATCAACAACAAGGAAAGAGTGATGCAACTGGGAAAGAATGTCCTGAATTTTAAATATTAAAAAGAAATTGACTTTAAAATGAGTCAGCGTGAGCTAATAAGCTGCACTAGAATTACTCTGAGTGGACTTCTCAAAGGGAATTCCTTGTTTGGGTTTTGAACATGGTGTGAAACTCTGTAAAATTACTTTTCATCTTAACTGTTATCAGTGATACTGAATGTATTTTGAAAGTAAACTTATTCAGTGGTGACTACTTATACCTGGAAAGCTAGAGAAATGTTATGTTTCCTTATTTAAGCCAATGTAAGAGCAACACTCATCTTGAGTGAAGCTACATCCAGATACTGGCCTTCATGTGCAGTGAAATAACTTTTGTGGTTTCGAGAGTTTAAAAAGCTACTTCTGTGTAACAACGTTCTTCCTCTAGCTCTCTGAGTCCTGACGTTTTTCTAAAGGGTACTTAGAAAATAATTAGATTCTTCTGGTGATTTTACCTCTTCACTACCAGGAGATGGCACCAGGAGCATAAGTTATCTGCATCCTTTCAGTTTAGTCTGAAACTACAGCAAGTTCATTTTACAGTAGTTAAGTACTTCAGTTTAGAAAGTTTTAGATTTATTTCTTTGCTGTTTTTTAAAACATGTGCCAGAATGAAGGAAAACCTTAACTTGAAACGCGAAAATAAAAATGATAGTGACAGAAATAAAATTTGATTTGATTTTTCAGTAAGTCTGTGTTCTTTTTTTCCTGTCCACATCCTGCAAGTTGAAGGCGAATTTCCTTCGTTTTCACCCAAACTAAACATAATTGTGTAGGTTGCCTGTCTGAGAGATGTGAGAGGTACATACATGTAGGTCTTTCTGTCTGTGCAAATGCTTTTCCCTTTGTAACACAGTTTACCACCTGGTGCTTTGGGCACATTTAATACATGGAGTGAGAGCTTCTTCCACAACGTGTCAGTCTTGTTCTGGACACCAAGTGTTAGGGCACATGAATGGTTCACTGACAAGCCTCTGAGATGCCAGCAAGAACATTAATATATCGTTGGTATAGTTTTAAATGTATAGATGTATAGTTTATCAATAAAAACACTTTTTGTTATATTTTTGTTAAGACTTTGTTGTTGACCATGTTGAAAAAACAAGCATACTTGTGACACCCTGCAGGTTTCATCTCCTGCCTGGTAAGGTTATTTTCTGAAGGTGCACCTGCATGGATTATGTCAGAACTACTATAGAATCACACATACTTATTCAGTAGTTAACATAGGGCATTTATATATGTCATTTCTTTCTAGGATGGTTTGTGTAATTTATGGAATATGAACGGTATGAAGAATGCCTCACTTTTATTTGCATAATAATTCTTTCAACACTGTGTTTTAGAGGAAGCGAATTTCTACAACAGTATAGGTGGTACAGCTTGTATGTGAAATGGTAACATAGATTAACAATGCCAATGTGGCTCTGAAAGGGGCTCCTCAACAAACTGTAGATGAAAGATGCCCATTTTCAATGTTTACTTTTTGTTGCTGTTGCACTAAAGCTGATTTAACTGCTAAACAATAATTTTTAAAGGTTTCAAGTGAAGACAGGAATCCTGTTTCAGAATCAGTAATAGCAGAACTTGAATGAACTTTCTGTGCCTTGAAAACTTTGTAGTGCTCGATGATGTCGTGTTACAGTGGTAACAGGTAATGTGAAATCCACTGAATCCAGCTTTTTACTAAATCCCCAATTAAGCACCAGAAGGTTAATAATTTGAAAGATGAATGTTAATCCTGTTCACGTTAAGCTCCATTTGTGTCTGAAGTTGGCATATGTAGAAATTAATGGACAGCTACACAGTTCTCAAGTATTTTAGACTTATTAAGCCAGTATACCGCTATTTAGCTTTAAATTCAGAACAGGTCTTTTGTAACACCAGAGCAGACTCATCAGCAGAGAATTAGGCTGTCAATGTGTCGTCAAGTACTGAGGAGCAAAGGGGTGATGAAGATTGGTTAGCATAGTAAATGTGCCTTGATAGTATCACAAGGACTTTTGATAAGATATAGGTGCATGATTACAATGCGTTTGATGATAATTGTTATTTTGTGATTGCTTTCTATTGTGTCATTTCTGATGTATAACCATGATGGACTTGTTCAATTGATTGTGTTGCAAGGAATACAACATGGGTTACATGATGCCTGAGAGTTATAATGACTGAAAAGGCAAATAAATTGTGAGCGGCATAGTGTTAGCATTAGAAATATCTGAAGCAAAAGTACGAATCATTCCTTAATTTCCTCTTGAAAATTAGTCTCTCTCTGCATTTTTTTTTCTGCATTTAGATTAGACCAGGCAAGTTAGGTGCCCTGTTGTCAGAATGTTAAAATAGGCATGCAAAATTTTCAAAGGTTTTCTCTTAAGTAGTGAACGGCTTATGAAAATGGGAGAGAATGGCTTTCTAAATAAGCTATCTATTACTGTATGGAAGGAGGAATTCTTTAGCAAATGTAGTTTATTTCAATAAAACTATCCTTTTTCACGTTTTGGGAAATTTTGTATGCCTTTCTTCAAAAACCAGACCCAACCAACCAACCAAAACAACAAACAAACAAACAAAAAAGACCATCAGTATGTCATGACAGTGAGATTATCTGAAATATTTTATGAACCTCGGTACCTGTCCCTCTCAGTTCAGTTTGCTCCCTGGGAAGTCTAATCCTGTAGCATGGAGACAAATGGCTGATTTATAAACTTTCTTTGATGTTTCCATCAGAATTCACCTGCTCTGCTGGTTAATAGAAGAACCATGAACTGTCTACGAATGAGATGGATTGTTAAAAGTACCGTTATATGAAAATCTGGGCAATACCTATGCACTTACATTGATAGTTTAAAAGTAGTTAAAGTTGTATTTGCACAAGAACAGCACTGAACTAGGTATGGGTCATATCAGGCACAAAATCAAATTTATACAACTCTGCTTTAACTGTAAAGAGGCTCCTATCTCTCTCACTTCATCACACATCACATGGAAAGTGAAATGTTCTTCTTAATTATTTTTAAGGACAGTCAGAAAGTAGTAAATAAATACTTTATTTTTTTATTAGAGGTGAGACATTGATCCATATTCAACCAGGCTGCCACATGAGAAGGGAAGACTATTTGGGGTTGTCTTTGCTGTTTTAAAAATAATAATAAAAAAAATCACTTAATGATAGACTGTGGGACCACTTGCAAAGTAGCCAGGAAAACAAGTGAAGAAAGGATTTGCTGGAACAATCTGAATAAAATGATTTTATTTTAAAAGTCATTAATGAGCCCAAAAGGACATGCTATTTATTCACTTGTTTGTTGCGTAAGTCAGTACTGGCAAAGTTTTTAGGAGAGAAAACTAGAGAAGATTGGAACAATATTTGAAAGTTCATGCTAGTTATCTACATCTCCTGCACAATGGATGGCCTCGTCCAAACCTCATGATCTGACGTTGCTAGGAGCATAAAAATGGAAACCAGATGGCTTAGTAATGTGAGTAGCAGTTTGATGCTAATTGTTCCCTACAGTGTCCCTTCCTGGAAATCTGATTTGAGCGAAAACAAGGCATTATTGCTCAAGGTGAGCTAGTCCTTCGTTGTAATCTGACAGAGGTAGGTGGCAGACTGAGGGGAGATAGTTGCTCTCACAGTCGGGTCACTATTGCGACTTGGAAAAATTCATTGGGCTAAAGCAAAGCTTACTTTGTTTGTGTTAGCTGGATGATTCTATGATCTTTGATCCATGTTAGCTGAATGATTTGCCACATCGTTGATCCGTTAAGTTCCTTTAAGCCTTTAAAGATGTTAACGAAGAAGTCCTCGGATGTGGACTTGGATGTATTGAAACAGCAACTTAAGGAATAATCTGACATTTGTCAAAGCATAAAAAAATCATAAATATCATAATCATAAATATTTTCATTAAACGCAAGGTTACTAGAGTTGTTGGAGAAGTACAATGCAATCTGTTAAAACAAGAGAGGGATTATGCAGGTCCTCTGCTCGATGAGGGGAAGCCATTGGGTAATACCTGACCACCTAGTTGCATCGACGGGAGGTGACACTGCTTTGTTGTGCTGTTTGCTTAAGCTACATGTTGGCCCATGGTTTCTGGATCTGTTACAAGCTTTCTGCAGCGACTGTGCAGTGTGACTGTACGATGTTTTGCAAGGTGACGCTGCCCTTTACGGTTTCTGCAGCTGGCAGTCAGCACTGTTTCATTTGCATTCTTTCTTGTTAGGGACTTTGTATGAGCTTGTGCTAACCACTTTAGGTCTAAGTTTCCAACAAAAGACTTATAAATCCTGCAAGCATAGGTACTGCAACGTCTAGGTGGGGGGTGTGTTGGTCGCTGCCATCTTTATATTTTAAAGAACAGAGAGGTTCTATTTTTATTTATTTATATGTAGAAAAGATCCGATAGTGATGATGTCTACACCCATTTAACACTGCAATATCAGAACAGTCATCTAGCATTGAGAAGACTGAGGTTCAGTAACTTCTGCAACCAGAAGAGATTCAAACCCTCTTCTCCCATGGCCAGAAAAGTGTTCTTGGCATCAAGCGTTAGGCTAGTTTGACTGGGCAACATTCTCCATCCCATCTGTTGAAACTGTGCCATGGAACAAAAGGGAATTGAAAATCCATTTGAAGACAGGAGGGAGAAGGAAAAGATTGAGTTTTAATGGTCAGACCTGGCAAAGATAGTCCTGAACTGCAGTTCAGCTGCCCAGTTATTTTGTATTTCACGTACTCTATTTTCCATACAATTTCACTTTGCATAAACTTTTTAGCAATGGTAAAATCCAAACTTACTCTATCCCCTGCTCTAAATTAAACTCATGCCAGAAAATATCTTTTAATCTTTCTTTTTAACGACCAATGCATTTATTTATATGAATTTTCATTGTATTTCACATGTTAAACCCCACAAAATTATACTAATGGGAAATGATAATAAAGACATGCCAGCTTAGTGATGGTAGTAAAATGTAGGGTTACATGCTGTAATAAGAAATGTCCCCTGTTTTAATTATTTGAATTATTTCCTAAAATGCTACAGGTTGATTCACCGTGTCTACTTGTTGCCTGTGCTAATTTGCTAGGTAAAATGTCCTGCATCTTTTTGTGTTCTCTTCAATGTGTCCGAAGTTGCACGTAGCTCTTTCCACTCAACAGCGTGACCAGATTGCTGAACTCTCTCTGCCAAAAGCTTTATCTCACTATGAATGGCTGTCTCCAGTTACTGCCACACACGCGTTTTGCATTACATCGATGTTTAGATTTCCTCTGCGGAGCTGCCTTAACCTTGCTGTATCCTTGGGCACATGTTGGCCAACCAGGTTGCACGTGAATTTAGAAGCTGTAATAATCTGTGCTGACCTGCAGGCTTTTACACATTACCCTTGCTGATTTTGCATTATGTTTACCAAGCAAATGGCACTGTTATTTGTAAAGAGGGAAAAATAATCTTGCTAAGTTCTCTGCAGACAGTAGATGAAATGCACATGGCTACTCCATCTCCAGTGACAACTGTGCTGATATTTCCTGAAAAATACAAAAAAAAAAAAACAAACAAAAAGCAAACCACACAGACAGTAACAAAACTGGACCTAGACTTAAACTAAAATCTGGAGGAAAGAAGCAGCAATAGCCATGTTACATAAACATTCTTCAACATTAAACAGGATGCTGTAGAGCCAAAGGACATGATCTACTGATGGGTAAGTGTACTAAGCAAAAACTTTACATAACACCTCAGAACATGCAATAAAATTAAAATAGTTTGACAAATGACCTCAATATGGGAGCATTCTTACTAGTAAACAAGAAACTAGAGCTCAGGAAGCACTGGATTTACTTTCACACTCTTAATTACCCATGTCTTGCTGTGTCATGTTACCTCTTTTTTACGCCTGGTCCCATTCTTCAATTTCACCTACTTCAGGATGGGGCTGCTATAGTCATGGTACCGTAGATAACATAGGTTTGTAAAAACTTTGTGTTGTTTTTTCTGGACACTGTTCATCAACCACCTCTGTTTGAGAGAGTTGTTTTGGTATTCAGAATAAGCTGAATTTTACAGTTGCTGAACACAACTGAAACTGGAAAATGATTGGCTTTAAATTTGTATTGAGAAATAATAGATGGAAAACTACTGGCTGCACAGTATTTTGAGATTTCTTTAATATTTTGGCAAGCTATTTAGATATTTTAAAAAGGCCCCATTTCTTGAGATGATAAATTGTGATTAATTACAATTTAGCCAACCTTCAGTTTGTTAAAAGCTTATAAAAATAAATTACTAGATAAAGAAAGCTCATGTCTGAGCTGTTGTGACAAGGGGATAACTTGTGTTTGTGTGCAGATGACAGTGGTTGCTTTTGTAGAGTTTCTGAGAAGGCAGCAGCACTTTTCACCTTCACAATTCAATGTTTCATGTGAATATAATTAAATATTGGAAAATTTGATTAGTTTCTAATTCACAAACTGTTCCTGACCCATGTATTAATGAAAAATTACCCCGAGTTACTATGGCTAGTTTTGGGTAAATGCAAATATATATTGGTTTGAAACAAAATACTGACCGATGTCATGCAACCACAACTTCTGTTTATATGGAGTATTGCTATTGTATTAAATAATTCTTGATCTTCCTTAAAGCAGACAATATTGGTTTAAATCATTTTCCTTCTTTATTTTTAACTTTATTTTTTGCCAGCATTTCATTCCTATTCAACCCTGTCGTGACATTCCACCCCCCTCCCTCCCCCCCCCCCCCCCCCCTTCTTTTTCTGGTTACAGCTCTATTCTCATTCTCTTTGAGTGGAGCAGAAGGACATAGTCTGGGAGTAAGGCATTAGGACTGCATGTCTCCCTTATTCCCACTTCCAATTTGTAGTGTGCAATTATCAGTATCTTTAACTGCATTAAGGTAAGATTTTGTGGAGCCAGTCTTTTCTTGGATTTTGTAAAGGTTCTGTTACTTATTAGTATGCCTGAAGAATTGGCTTGAGAATGATTTTTCTTATATTTGGTTAACCATATTACTAAGTGGAACACTAGAAACCATGCTTATGTTAGAATAGGATTGCCCTTTGTAGCTGGACTCGCTTTAGTGAAGCAAAATAATTGTTCCCAGAAAAAAAAATGTTCCCATCAAACCTCCATTCCATTTGACACACTGATTGTTCATGCTCTGAGAATTTAAAAATCATTTTTAGTGATTTATGGACTGCTCTTGCTAATATTTCCATGATCCTGTTAAAAATGAGTGTTTTTTTCCTCAGTGGCCAAGTTTTGTGTTTTAAATAAGCAAAATGTCAATTAAACTAAAAACAGGTCTAAATCATGTATATACTAAAAATTGGCAACAGCTTGCTGGCAGATTTTATAAGTTGTCTGAATCTGTCTATATCGGAGGAAAATGAAAAACAAAGTTCTGAATAATGTAACCAACCAGGAAAGGTGTAAATTTACACGGCGTGTCAGTGAAGTAGTCACAAGTAAGTCAAGTTCAGAATATTCCTCATTTGTCATTACAATGTTTTATGCTCTGGTATTATTCTCAGATATTGTTTTGTATATGTATGTGTATATATGTTATGGTGGATTTTTTGTGTGATGATTTTTGCAGATAATTGAAGTGAGAAAGTTACACATGTAATTCAACATGCATTTCTTCATAACACATTTATTCAAGCACTTTGAAGGAGATACAGGATCACAGAATGACTAAGGCTGGAAGGGGCTGCTGGAGGCCATCTTATCCAACCTCCCTGCTCAAGCAGGGTCACCTGGAGCCAGTTGCCCAGGACCATGTGCAGGCAGCTTTTCAGTATTTCCAAGGATGAAAATCTCTAGGCTAAACAGGACAGCTCTCTCAGCCTTTCCTCATAGGAGAGATGCTCCAGTCACTTAATCATCCTAGCGGCCCTTCAGTGGACTCTTTTTCAGTAGCTCCATGTTTCTCCTGTACTGAGGAGCCCAGAACTGGACACGGTAAGACACGTGTGGCCTCACAAGTAGTGGGGAATGATCACCTCCCTCGACCTGCTAGCAATGCTCGTCCTAATGCAGCCCAAGATGCGATTAGACTTCATTACCACAAGGGCACACTGCTTGCTCATCTTCAACTTGGTGTCCAGGTACTTTCCTGCAAAGCTGCCTTCCAGCTGGTCGGAAACCCTCACATTCAGTTGCAAGGAGTTATTAGACCCCAGGTGCTGGACTCTGCGTGTACCCTAGCTGAACTGCGTGAGGTTCCTGTCAGCCCATTTCTGCAGCCTGTCAAGGTCCCTCTGGTGTATCAGCCGCTCCTCCCGATGCTACTGAAGGGTTTTGTCTGCAGGAAGGAAGCCTAATAGAAAGAGTCTCTTACATTTCTTATAACATTTGGCAGAACAGGAGAAACTCCAGCAATCTGCAGAAGAGTTAAGCCCACCAAATGCATCTGCTTTACTTGTTTCTTCAGAGGTAGGCACTGTGACCTCTTCTCTGTCAGTGACAGCACAGTGGTTCTGCTGCTTTCAGCACCTGGTGCTGCGGAGGTGGGCGGCAAAGTCTGGCACCTTTGTAAAGCGAAAATATCTTTGGTTGCTTCTGTCCAAGAAAACAGAACACCAAATGGAAGTCCTAACCTTTTACGTGTCCCAGTAGTGGCAAGAATCCTAACTGGTTTTGTAGTGGAGTACGTGACGGGGTGGCTGATAGTGGGACAACGGACATGACTGTCTTCTGTCTCTGTCTCACCTTTTCCCTGAACATGGGGTAAGTCAACGCAGCAAATTTAACTTCACGCGATTATTAAGGGGGTGAAAACCTTCAGCCCTCATCACGACATGACAAAAGCCACATCGGAATACCTTCAGGAGTGATGCATAACATCCTGTGTTTCCCTATGGGAATGAATAACAAGGCAAGCTCAGTTAAACAATGAATCTGGTATAGTTACACCACGTTTACACTCATGGAAGTGAGAGCAAACTTTGCCACAATATCTATGAAGCCAGATGTGTCTCTGTAACTTGCAACAAGTATAGAGGCTATTTATAACCTGATTACTTCTCTTGCTTTTTAATAAGTGCCCCAAACTGGATGCTTTAGTAAATGTATTTATTTTTCAGTAAATTATTCTGGTCCTCATATCATTTTTGTTTACAAATGATTAAAACAGCAGCTTTTTCTCAGTAAACAGGCCTAGCACATCGTCCTGCTTGTTTACAATGAATGGTATGAAAGCTGCATTATGTATTTCCTGCAGAGAAGTGGTTTTTTTCTTCCCCTTTTATGCTCAGCTGGTCTCAATGTATTTTATCATAGAAGAGATCGACTCTTTGATAAAGCTATTTGGCTATTAATGCTGAAAGGGGGAACAGGAATAGAGGCATTCAGATGGGAAGAGCCCCAAGCTTAGTTTTTAGAAATACAGAGCACAGTCTTATAGAATAAGTGCTGAAATGGAAACATCCTTCCCTGGTGGGAATATTAATGAAATTACCTACATGCACAAAGATGAGAGTCCAGTTGTTCAATTTTTCATGAGTTATGTTCTGGTTTTAAGCTTAATTTCAAAAATATTTTGGTGCAGTGCAAACATTGTTTTGTGAAAAAACATAGTTTCACAAGCTATTTTGGTTGATGTTCCATACTGAATGTTTATGATTCTTGATTCTTCCCCTGTCTAAAGAGGCTACGGTTTTCATTTGATAGATGTATATTCAGTGAATTCCAGGTTGTTAAATTTAATTAATTTATTTCATTTTAATTCATGTGTGCATGTACTTATCACTTTTTAAGTGACAGTTTCATGGAAAATGTGGTTTTCCCTAAAGTTACAAAAAATCATACACACTGGACATTTATTTGCACATTGGAATACGATAGATAGTATTGTGTTCCATTTTTATTAAAGCGCCAGCTGATCTTGGCATTGCTACTGAAGACGTAAGTTTAGAGTTACGTCATGGTTAGCAGTGTTTTGGGTCTGCGTTTGATAGAAATAGTTTTAACCAATACACTAAAAAATGGTCACTCCATGACTGTGAGGGAGATCAGCCCTGTAGTCATTGCTATGAAGCTGGTATTTCTAGAACCCCATCAGGAGTGTTTGATGTCAGTATTATTAAAACAGAGGTCATGTAATTGAAGTGTATGGTTCTGTCTCAAGAGCACAAAGTACCATATTATAACACAGAGACACAAACAATAGTCTGAGTTTGTACGCACGTCCTGTGAAAAGTTACAGGAAGCTTTATCTGTCGGGAGTTATTTCTTCAAGGAGGAAATAGGGTAATCAGAATATTATGAACTTCTAATATAGAAGTCTATAGTTTCTGGATTTATCCAGGTTTGCTAAACAGAATAAAACCAATATTTTATTTTTTTGTAGGAAGTTTTACTGAAGTTATTCTTAACTTCTGTTCTACTGGAAGTTAAATGAAAGCACACATTTTAAAATGGGTATTTTCTGAAAAGTTTTTACTAGATAGATTTTAAGATATATAATTTTTGTGCTCAGCACATCAAAATTTACCATGATCAGGTGAACCTATGCAGATTATGAAGTGTATTATAGTCACATGAATGACATTGATGGAAAATATAGGAAAGTTTTGGAGTAGAATGTAAGTGCTTCTGAGATGGGTTAAGACCTAGATTTAGATAGCTAGTATGGTTTTTACAGAAAATACTATTAAGTGCAAATTTCAATGAAAAACAAACAAAAAAACCACAACAGATTTGAGATTAATAGCATTGGAACTTTATTGGTTTTCCTTTTTCATCAAAATGTAATATTTGTTTTATTCAGGCTGTAAGCAAGCTGAGTAGGATTCAAGAGGTATATAGCTGTAAGCAAGCTGAATAGTGATTCAAAAGGATTTCCAGATAGGAAACATATTTTAAGACCAGGAAAGTTGAAGAGCTATGTACACTGCCCAGATGTTTGTGTTCTCCTGTTCAGTGGGCATTTGTCTGAGGAAGGGCCTTTTCAGGGCTACGAGTGTGTCAGTTGCTGGGACTGTTGAAAGGGACATTTTGTCAGGGGAGTGGGAGGCTTCAGAAGGAATTGAGGGAATGCAGCACACAAGGCTACACAAGATCCAGAGCTGGGAATTTTAATGTGACATTTAAGAAAGATTTTAATCTTTCTTATCTTAATCAAATCTTGATCTTAATCAAAAAAATAATTTGCTTTCTGCTAATCCTGGACAAGTGACTGTGCTGGCATAAGGACAGAAATATTAACATCTTATAATGACATACCTCCTGTCCAGAATGTCACATAGCTTCCAGAGTGTTTGGTCTCTTGCTACAGCTTAGAAAAAATATAAGTGTAAACTGCTAGTTTGTCATTATTATTTTTATTTTAGTTATTTTATTTTAGCTTTGAGCATGATTTTTTTTTAAACAAAAAATGGGACACTAAGTTGAAGCATGTTTTTAAATAATCATTTTAATTTGAGGAAGGTGGAGGAAAACAAAAAAAAATATAAAAATAAACTACTGGTTGATTCCCTTTTATAATTAGGAAGGATAAAATATTAGCCATGAAAACTCTATTTGATGTTCATTTTGGGCCCAAATAACTCTTTCTATTGAAGGGGGAAAAAAAAGAGGGAAAACCTTTGACTCAGCTTATTGTTCAGGATCAAAATCAGTTTGGGATCTGTGCTGCCCTTGCAGAGCTTATTACTGTTGTAGTGTGGTGCTAAGCCTCTGCCAAAGCAGGGTAAGTAAAGCTGTTTTGCAAGTATGAGGTGTCTGTGGTTGTAGATATGCCAGGTGGTCCCAGCTCAGCACTAACTTCATTCCTAAGTCCCAACTTATCTAGGTGTTACTCAAGTCTTATTCCTATGCCAATCCTAGCTGTACGCAGTGCGCATGGCCTCTTCTCCTTGTGTGCCCACAGGTGGTTTACAAGCAGAAGCAGATCCCTGTCCTAACACAGGTTTGGGGAGCTGTTGTGGATCCAGGTGCAGCTGGGGTTCAGTGCTGATAGCACTGTGCGACCCGCTGTTGAAGCATAGGAAGGTGTTAGACTTGGCTCAAGGGTTTCTTCACTGCTCTCTGCTGTGCTGAGGATCCCTTCTCTTGTGACCTTGCTGTACTATCTGGAAGCTTAGTTTTATCACTTGGTTGATGGCTGCTTTTAATTTCTGCCAGTACTTATTCAGTCCTTCAGCTAATCTCCCGAGTGTGTGTATGTCTTCAAAGGGAGACTGTTGCTGGTCCCTCGCTGTTGGGTGTGCTTGAGGAAGGCACTGTAGCAAGGGTATTTTTCACATGCTATGAGGCTGCATGCTCCACAAAGGCGGTCTCCTTTCCCAGTGTGAACGATTTGTTCGGTAAATATTAGCAACCTCTCTAGTTCTGTTGTGTCCATATGTTCAATATATCTCTCTTGCATTGTTTAATTAATCCCTAGTGCCTTCGCAACTCCTACACGAGGGATAAGCTTGCTGTAAGAAAATTAAATTCCAGCAAGTGGGATCCTTTCATTGTTTAGTCACTCTTAATGTTCATTTTGCTATTTTGCTGTACAAAACTGAATTGCAATACTAACTGTAAGCAAATCCAAATGAGAATCCTTTGATTTCCCATTAACTGTAATTGGCTTTTATTTATTTATTTATTACTGAGTATAAAAACCAGACTGTCTCTAATTAACTTCCAAAGTACTCCTTTTTACACAAAGGCTATCCCAGGGGAGACTTGGCAGACCTCCCCGTTGAGCTTTTTTTCAGATTCCTGTGTGCAGAAATGTAGTGGGAGATTAGTGTAAAGCCACACCATTTGTTTGCTGTGAGACTTCCCTTAAATGTGAGTGTTTTCATAACGATGCCACCAAGGGAGTGGAACTTCCTGGTCGTGCACGGATGTCTGGAGCGCAGTTAGGACCACAACAGAAGGAGAGTTGTGAATATTTGTAGAGACAAACACTGAGGAATGCAGGGTACTTAAAGAGATGTTGATAACTGTGTATTTGTAGTAACTGCTAGCAAAAGCAAATTAGTACTAGGGATCATCTCCATCATGTAACTAATTAATTTTTCTCTCCTCCTCCTTACTGTCTGGGTGTGCTTCCTCCTGTCTTCCCTGTCTTCTGTCCATTTCACTTTCAGTATTGTTTTTCAGAGCTAGGGGTAGGTCCATGGAGTGTAGGCACAGATTGCCTGAACAAGTTTTTCTGAGTTTGGAAGCTGATTAGAGGGTCTGAAAAATACAACTAGAGCAAACAGAGGGAGGTGACCTACAGGAACCGAAGCTGTGTTTGAATTCCCTTAGTGCCATGTTTTAAGTTGCAATACCATATGCTGTTTTAAATGCAAGTTGGTTGTGAAAGACATGATATTGAAGGAGTAAGAACGGCATCCGCGGAAGCATTGCCAAGTAGTCTGAACAGAGAAAAGGAAAGAGTGTTGCGATATGCAGAATTGGAGAGGACTCTAGAAAATACAAAGGACAAAACAACATGGCTTGGAATTGGCCTGCTAAGCTGCAAGCCTCCTGGAAGCTTTTTCTGCATATAGGGCATTCAGAATACCCTCCGGTGTGGATTACCTGATGTCTACTAAGGACTGAGACACATCATTCTCGTCCCACTTTGGCATAAGTAAGTTTTTCCCTGTTCCTGAAAAATTTTAAATCTTTTTAAAAATCTTTTGAGACATCCACTGTTTTATTAAATCTGTTTGAAGATGACTGACAGCTCTAAAGTTATTGAGAGGGATGGCTCAGAAAGATGAATGCACATTTGATACATGAATGTGTAAATCTTGCTTCCTAAGAAAGCAGCTCTTCTAAATTCTGATTTAGGTCTTCTTTATTGCTTCTTAGGTCCTCTTTCTTTTATGATCACAGCACCAAAGTTTGCTAGGAGCAATTTCTGCTACTGATTTGTAAAATCAGGGAGGTGGATAATCTGAAATAAAAGGATAAGAATGCGCAGCTGCTTGACGTAAGGAAAGTTGAGTTGTAAGGCTTCTTGTCTCTAGGTGGAACAGACCATCTGAGAAGAGTAGAACTTTCCAAACCAGGTATCCCCTTTATAACTCTTTTTCACTTCCTTGCAGTAGTTTCTTTCTTTGAAGAAAAAAATATGAAGAAGGAAGACCTGTTTTATTCTCATCGGCTATGGAACTGCTGATATTAATTGCATCTGGATTTTGATACCTGGTCAGCTTGTTCATCTTAGCCAGCTAACTCTGGAAAGACATAGAAATTTACTGGTGAAGAGGACTGAAGTTAAAAAGGGGTTAAGAGTAATCACATTGTTGTTTCTAGTGCAATTCACAAGACACTACAAACAGTTGAGATGTCTTCTCTATACAGCCCAAAGTATCCAAGCTATTGTTTGTCCATTATTTATCAGATCCTGGTCATGCAACTGGTACCAATGTTATTTTTGTTCTCCGATTTAACATGCCTGACAAAGCAGAAATGTGCGGGTGATACTGCTCAGTATTTCTGTGGATTGTTTGCATCATTTTTCCCCATGTAAGATAGGTCATTTTTACTTAGATGCACCTTAATATCACTTTTGAATCTGTATATGTTCACTTTTGTAGAGTTAAATATTTTGTTTCCTACAGAGAAAATTATTTTATAAAAAAACTTATTTGTTTATGTGGGGGACAGACTATACAATTCTAATGCTTTTTGTATCTTTCCTAAGGAGACAAAAATGTCAGATTTTGTATATTTTTTGTATGAAAGTTTTTCCTCTGATGTCTTTTTGTCTCATGGGAAGCTTCAATAGAAAGCTATGTTAAAAATACAGTTAAAAGAAAATTGATCTTAAACTAATCCTTTGAGTCAATTAAATAATACTGATCTCAGTAGAACATCTATTAGTGTACATGTGACATTACTACTAATACAGCATGAACTCATTACCGCCAGGGGTAGCCCAATGAATTCCAGATGAATTCACAATAGCTGGATTCTTAAAATGCTACCAGGTTTACTTCAGGTTTTCTGTTTCCATGTGTAATTAATACCAGAACCCAGCACTGCTACCTGCTCCTATTTAAAAAATAAAAATCGGATAATCATATATATGAAATAAAACTGAAAACTTGAAAAGGTGTGCCCAAGTCTTGTCATTGACCATCTAAAATACCAGTTTTTAAGCCTCGCAAAGGCATTTTGATTAGTTTTACATAATCAGAATTTATGTTGTTTCTCTCCTTCAGCAAAAATTCAAACAGCCAAAATGCTCCAAACTCTTTTAATACAATAGACCAATAGCTTACTTGAAAAATAATTTATTTCCTATTTAGAGAAATTTAAGTGTAAAATTGGCTACAAAGCTTTTTTTCAAAGATGTCTGTGAATTTTTATTTTTATTTTTTTTTTGATTTTTTAGTCAGACATACTAATCCCAAGTAGAAACCTAGCAGCTTCTTTCCACGAGTGGCAGAATCTGTTTAAGCTGGTACTTTTTGTAAAGAGAGAGAGAAAATTGCACAGTTTCACACTATCATGGGTTGTATTGATAGGTTATTTTTTTACAAATGTCATGTGGTGGTTAGAAGCGTCACCTAATGAAGTTCAGCATTTCACATGGCACGTTAGTTTTCTCACTAGAATCTCCTGCTATGTTTGGAGCCATGTAACATCACACGTTTTTAATTACGTTATCCCAGCTTGGTACTGGCTATTACCAGAATCAGACACCCAGCTCTGGCAAATGTATTTAAGTTTGCAGATTTCACTGGTCTCTTTTTTCATCAGCCCTTACCATATGGTTCACACAATGTCTCCATAGCTTAATAGACCAGATGTGTGTTTTGCGCACACTTCATCAGAAAGCACTGCACCAAGGACATGGCAAAAATCATCTCCAATAACTATTTAATGTATTGGTTATGTGATGATGTAAATCAAATCATGGTCCCACGAGGGCTGTTTCTTTTCCTGTAATGTAGAGAAGATGCTCTGATAATGGGAGCCAGGGAGCAAGCTGGGACACTTTGTTGTTGTTGTTGCATTCTGTGTAAGATACAGGTATCCTTCTCCTACCATGTTTGTGAAATTAGCCATTTTTTACTTCCAGCTCTCATCCCAGCTGAGTTTTTAGTGCTGAAGTCAGATGTGTATTTATACCGGCACTGTTTTCTCAAACTTTGCTTAGCCCTGACAGTGAAGAAAGTTTACCAAGGTCGCCCCTGCCCTGAGATTCATAGTCTGATGACAGCTTAGGGAAGAGAATGAGGGTAATATAAGATATATGTAAGGTATCAACAGACAGAGAGCATTTCCTGCTGTTCCCAAGAACACATTTGCCATGAAGACTTAACAATTAGTTAGCAACTTGCAGGTAGAGAGAATACAGGACATTGTCTTTTTCCTTGTGCAAGCATAGTAGAAAGGCCATGCCAAAATATGCGAAACAGTGCTGGATGACTAAGGTTTTGTATTAGCATTCTTATCTCTGGGACTCCCAGATGTGCATGAAAGAGAGCTCTCTGCTCTTGCTCTGCACTTGGTTGGATTCCACCACCTTGTGTGAAAGCTCAGGACAGAGCTGGGTGGTGTGCTGATGCAAGGCTGTCAAATGTCAAGAACATTGCATTAGGGTGTGGTGCTCTCAGGCCCGTATCTGTAATAGTGACACTCTGTTAACATCTATTTAAGCACCGCTTGTATGCAAATGTTTCCTTGATTCCCTTGAGAAAAAAGCAATGCACTGACTGGTTTAGAATAAATTATTGTGGCTAAAGCATTTTGGTGCAGACAACAAATATTTCATCATCTCATTCTTCAGTCAGGCCATGCACTTTGTACCTCTTGCATCAAGAGCACAATGGTTTCCACCTTCAGGCTCACAGGACTTTCTGAGACAGGTAAAACAGTGTACATTTTTTAAAAAGAAAACATCACGTGGAACATTTTCTCGATACAGTCTGGTTTCTTTCAAAATATTGTGAACATCATGAAATTCATTCCTGCTTTCCTGGTCTTGACATGCTTAAAAATAATTTTGGAGGTCTTAATGAGTGAGGGGCGATGAGGAGATGAGGAAGCACTGGCAAAATAGACAAATGTGAAGGGGCAAAGGGAGAAGAGAACAGGAATAGAAAATGCAAAAACAAACAAGCAAGCAAACAGAGAACCCACACAGCTACCAAAACAAAACAAAACAAAAAACTAACAAACAAACGACAACAAAAACAGGATTGAAAATGAGCTTTGGATAATCAAGGTTTTACATAGGGTTGGTGAAATTTAGACTTGATATTGCTGGATATAAGTCTAACTGGACTAGTGAATTTGTACTGGATTACAAAAGGGCAAAACCAGCTCTTTTAGACAAAAAGTTTGATGATTTATGAAATAGTCTGTTTTCAGAAAGGAATTGTATCAGGGATTCACTGAGACTTAGGCTCCTAAGTGCCTATAGCATTTCAGGTCTTAAGCTTAGGCTAAATTTTAGAGGTGTTTGTCAACGAGGAGCTTAACTTCCATGAAACATTTGAAAATTAATGCTTTCTAGAGCAGTATCCATTAAATTTTCTAGGGACAGTGAGATAAACAGAAAAGAGTAAGAATTGTTGGCTTGAACAAGAGGAACTTTCAGTTACCTCATCTGTCTGGGATCCTAAAGAGAGAGAACATATTCACATTTTTGTTTAGTGCTGCTATTGAAAAAGGGCATTCTTATTGCACAGATTTTTAAGGAAGGTATTTGCTGTGTTTTGCAAAGTATAATTTCATTGCATTTACAATAGTAATACAGTCACTCTGATAAGGCAGGACTCTCTCGTTAAGCTGTCTTCTCAGGGCAGTATGATGTATAACACACTGTAAGAGACTGTAAAAGACTACAAAATGTCTTTTTCCTCAGTTGAAACAGTCTTACAGTGCTCAAGGAGTTTGTGGTTGTCTCTATAGAGAAGTTTCAGAGTCTGTGTGTAAGAAAAATATTTGTAGTTAAAGGCTGCCCAGCACATTCCTTCACAATACTGCTGAAAATATTTCTTGTTTTAATGTAGAATCCCCTCAGAATTAACTACTGGGTGTATCACTTGAAAAGACCGTGAGCTAATGATACTCTGGCTTCAGACGTTTTCAGTCAAAAATCACACGCGCACTAAATTTTCGCGTGAATGTCGGGCCACAGAGAGGATTAAACGCTCGCAAGAATCACTCCAGCAAACGTAAAGATAGAAGAAAGCAAAAGCAGACATCTGGGTTCTGCGCCTTTTTCGTGTCACGGTGGAGGAATGAACTACAGCCTGTTGATTTAATTGTGCTAAGTGCTGCGGGCCCTCAGCTATGTTAATCATGCTCCATGGCGAGCAGCTGGGTGCTGGCTGGGAGGCCGGCCCTGCGGCAGCCTTGCCGGGCTGGGGCCGCGGGGGTCAGGCCAGAGGGCCTTTCAAAGCACAGGCCTCCTCCGCCTGGAGGAACGGCCTTGCTTTCTTTAATTTTATACCTGCTGTAAAATCAATTCCAAATAATAATATCTAACCTATTATTGACACTTTATTCTGTGGGGAATAGCCGGGTTTGACTATTATAAGCAACCACTGATTTTCCCCAGGCCCTCAGGGCCTCCTGTTGTGACTGAGGCAAATGTTGCTAATAAACGCCTCCTTCAAAGTGACTTTTCCAGCTGAATCGGAGGGATTCCAGTCACCCATTTGATGGAACTTTAACCAGAAACGTGTTGGACAAATTAAATACGGGTTAGCCTCTTGCTCTGGACTATATCAAGAGCCTATAAATGCAAAATGTTTGAGTCACAGAAGACCGTGCTCTGTAATTAACTATTGTAACTCTCCTCACAAATCAAAAGCAGCCTAACGTGCAGAGTTCAATATGTCAAGACACGGGTACTGGAATGGTTTAAAGAAGGAAGAAGAGGAAAGAAGAATGGGAGGGAAAGGTAAACAAGGTTTTGCATATATGTGTATTGCTGTTAGCTAATATCAGGAGCCTTGGACTCCTCAAGTTGTTGTAGACAAGCAAAGAGCTTTAATGTATGGGCTAACATTTGATACATGATTTACCCTACCAGAGAAAAAATAAAGATTTTCAGACTATCCACTTGGAAAATACTGAAGAACTGGAAGGGTTTTGCAGGCTAGATGTATTGGTTTCTCTTTCCTTTGGGCTGCTCCTGGAATATTTACAATTCAGTTTAAAATAGCTAGTCAGTGGGCTGTTTGACAAGTTGAAAATAGCAAGGCCAATACCAGCAAGTATGATGGAGTCAAATAGGCAGAGCTTGACTCTGTTTTCAGATTTCAGTGTGGAATGAAGGAGTTTTTGGAATGGGCATTTGGTGGCTTTTTTTTCTGCCTCTCATCAGGAGTTTAGTATGTTAAAATGTGGGCTTGTAAGTAATTTAAAGAGAGAAAATGGATTTGAAGTGTAAATACTGAGCCTGGTATTTTAATCTGGACTGAAATATCATTTGAATCTAAGTACAATGAAATATTTGTAAACATGTTTATTGAACAACTACTGTCTTAAATTCTTTCTCTGCATTATTTGCAAATGTGCTATAGTACTGCATCCCTCTCTTACTGGCCACCTTCTGGCAAATGTTTGATGTTGTTGATTTCTTAAACGTCAGTTATGGTCAAGTTTCTCGGAAAAGCTCTGAAAGTGCAGCTTTTAGTGATGCTTATGCATATATATTTCATCAGCAATAAATTTGAAAGAGATGAGACTTAAATTTAAGCTGGTACATTATGATACTGTTTGTGCAAAAAAAGCTGTTTATCAAAGGTGATGCCTTTTTACTTCTCTGTCTTCCTTAATTTTCAAGTAAAAGTAGCTGACAAAATAGCAAGGAGAGAATGACAGAATAATTTGCTTTCTGCATAAACGTGCTATGTGAGATAACTTCATCTTCCTTGATTACTATATCCATGACAGTTGCATCCAGAAAGAAATGCAGAGCTGCTTGATTACTTGTAGTTTATACATAGCAATAACTCTAAACAGAGTAAATAAGCTCTGCCTCTCTCACTTAGCTGTAATGTTTGTATCAGATATTCCTCTGTGATTGCATAAGACCTTGTATTGTACACAGTGGGGTACTGATTCATGCCTGGAGCTCTGAAATGTAATTACCTTATCAAGAGAAATAATATATTTACCATTTCTATTGTGTGCTCTGTTAGTCTTCAGCCATTCTCAATAGCTAAACTGGAGAATGAAAAAGAGTCACTTTTTTAATCTTCATTCTTTTTGATATTGTTTTCTCTAACATTACTCACAGTTTTTAGGCCAAAGGAATCAGCCAGCTCAGTCTCTTGACTTTGTAAATTCAAGCTGACCACAAGGTTAGCAAGACAAACTAATAAGAAGGAAGTCTTTTTTTCTCAGAAGTATGGTAGAATAAAGAAGGAAGAAGAGGTTTTCATTGACATTCATTTCATCTTGTCCTTCTCACTCAGAGAGTATAGGGAGAGTAATGTGGAAGGCTTAGTGGGGAAGATAAATCTTGGTATGATGAATAGCTTTCCTCTCTGCCTCAGCCTAGAGCTGCTTCTTGATACTTATAGCACCAGAACTTTGGTGTAGGGCGTCCATATCTCTGACCAGAAAGTCAGAGGCTGTAAATATGATTGTATTTAATGTGCGCAAGTGAATCTGGTATACGCGCAGTGGCCAAGAGGATTCTCAGATGTATGTGTTGTTTGTTGTTGTTGTTGTTTGTTGTTGTTGTTTTTCTTTTATAGATAACAATTAGGTTTATAATACCATGGCTTTTCATTTGGAAATACATTTAGGAGTGATACATATGAAACCAGACTGGTTTTGCCTCAGTTCTACAAGGCTGGACTTATGCTGAAAACACTCTTGTTGTCAGCTCCCTTCCCTCATGATTTTTAGACATCATCTTTGTCAGCATTGGTATCTCCAATGAACAGAACTGGGAGAAAAAGCAGCTGAGGAAATATAATCACTGTGATAGACATATCTAAATCTTCCTTGAAAGAGATGGGGGCCTTGGTGTGGGTCTGGTATTGGATTGGTAGCTCTTGCAGAGCAGGGAGCAATGAAGTGCTGTGTTCCATCTGCCCTCTTCACATCATAGGCTCACAGCTAATTAATCAGTTGCAATTTCCAGATGGCCTTCTAAATCAGCCTAAGGCAATGCAAACTCCAATAAGGAAGCATGACAGAGCTCTATTATCAAAGTCTCTGGTGAAAGAAACACAATATAGTGTTTCCTACTGTACGTAGACGGCTGAAAAGCCAGGATCTACAGCTTCAGAGAGATCACGTTCAAACATGAGTAAACCAAATCTTTCAGCAATGATACATGGCATGAAACAATGTTTTTTGTGATGTGCGTACTTTCATAAATAAGCACTTAGAACAAAGGAAACGCACCTTTCAAAGTCATGATTTTACTAGGAAAGTTTTCATCTTTTTTTTTCACCACACAACACCAGACTAAGAACAATTTTGAAAGAGCTAGCTACTCGTAGTTCTGATTGCTTTGGTAATTGATTACTTTGTTTATATCACAAGTGTGATAGCATGCCATTAAAAAGTAAAAATGCTGAAACCTAAGCTGCAGTGCAGCTGTAATTATTTGAAGCCTGAATGTGAGCACTTATAAACTTTGCCTTCATTCACGTGTTTGAAGAATATCTACTGCTATAAGAAAAGGTGTCTCATGTGGCACAATGTCCACTACTGGATGAACATTGCAGCTAAATTTGTTCTGATATATATTGTCCAGACACTAGCATTCATTCATGAAAATGAAATGTTTTTGAAAATTGTGTTGTATTTCACCTTAACTACTTCATTTGATAATACTTAGTGGTGTTAGTATGAATGATGTTTTTTTTGTTGTTGTTGTTCATTTTTCTTTCTTTCCTCAGTTGCAAAAGGATGGGTTTATATCCTGGAGTCAGTAAATTAATTTCCAGGTTATCTTCTTCTGTAGAACCAGTGTCATGCAAAATATCACAAGGTACCAGATCCTATGCCTCTTGTAACCTCAGCATTCATTATAAACTTAGGGGTGAGCCTGCACAGATGGAAAAAAAAATGATACTATATCAGAAACCTTTTAATAAGTCTTGTCCAAATAATGGAGTTAAATCCAGCTTTTATTAAACTCAGCGCCATGGAAAAATTAGGTGAGATATAGCTGGGCATGTTTATTATGAGAATAAGGGTTCGTGTGACTTTGTATCTGAACACTAGATGTGGGGGATGCAAACTCCCACAGACATGAAATTGAACAGAATGCTTGTACAAGCCTTTGCAAAGGAAAATGACCAACTCTGAGCAGTTCTGTTGCATAGTCTGAATATTTCTATGATCTTCCTATATTTGGTATGTTTTTCATGCCGTGACTTTTAGGGGTCTTCATTTGCTGCATAATATAGTTATGAAAAGAAAGAAAACTGAGCAAGTTCTAGAAGCTTTTTCTTCAGCTGTGAACTTGTGAACACTTGTGCTGATACTTTTTTTTTTTTCCAGGGAATCTGATGTAGTGGAAAACTTGGGGAAGGGGTAGAGGAGGTAAAAAAAAAAAAAAAAAAAAAAAAAAAAAAATTGTATTCTTGTGTCATAGATTTAACCTTAGAAAATCGGTGTATGACTAATAAGTAATATAAAATTGCAGAGTTTGTGGCCAGTGTAATCTATTGCTTCATAGCAAACAATAACTGTGCTAAGGGACTGTGGATTGCCACTAGGAAAAGGCACTATATGGGATCCTGAGAATTACAGACCACTGAGTCTGACTTTTTTCCCTGGAAAGATGAGAGCCTATAATAATGAAAGCAGTTTCTAAATGCATGAAAAACAGTTTGGATGAGGTTAGCATGGCTTCTTTAAAGGGAAGTCCTGCCTCATTAGCTTATTGGAATTCTTCAAGGGTATCAAAAATGCATGGTTGAAGGGGATCTAATGGACGTACTGGATTTTCAGTAAGCTCTTGACAAATTTTCATACCAAAGTTTATTAAAGCCGCTTAAGTCACCATGTGAATGCAGAAAAAGTCCCTTTGGGGCTGAAGACTGGTAAAAGGGTAGAAAGCATAGGATAGGATTTAGTGGTTACTTTGACCACTGAAAGTACCAATGAAAGATTTATTCCATGTCTTCATGGATGCTCCGGAAAAAGGGCTTGGAGCAGTGTGATTTTTCAGGTCAGCATCTGCTAGTAGGTTGCCTAGTTGGAAAAATGTCACGCTTACATTACAGAAACACATAGGGACCTTACAAAACAGGATGAATTGATGAAAAGTGTAAATTACTGGAAGATTATGCATCTAGAAAGAAGTAAACTGTACTCAAAACTGAATGTTGCAACTCAGGAAAGAGAGATTTTATCATCACTGGCAGTTACATAAAACCATTGGCTTAATGTGCTGTGGCAGCCACAACTGTCAAGATGTTAGGCATCCTGGAGAGAATAATGATAAAAAGACTAAAGGGGTCATCATGGTACTGAACAAAACTTTGATGAACCCACCTCTTCATACAGATTCATACAGTTGATATGTCAGATGGGCTTGTTGCCATTCAGAGGGACATCTACAGTCTGGAGAGCCAGGCAGAAAGAAACCTCATGAAGTTCAATAAAGTAAAGTGCAAAGTGCTGCACCTGGGGAAGAGCAACTCGAGACACCAGTACAAGCTGGAGGCCAACTGGTTGGAAAGCAGATCTGCAGAGAAGGACCGGGGTGTCATGGTGGACAACAATCTGAACACAAGCCAGCAATGTGACCTTGCAGCAAAGGGTGCCAACAGCCCCCTGGGCTGCATTAGGCAGGGTATTGCCAGCAGGTGATTTCCCTTGTGCTCAGCGCTGGTGAGACACATCTAGATTTCTGGGCTCCCCAGTACAACAGAAGTATGGACTTACTGGAGCAAGTCCAGCAAAGGAGTACAAAGATGATTTTAAGGAACTGGAGCATTTCATAAATGAGGAGAGGAAGAGAGAGCTGCAACTGCTACCCTGGAGAAGAGAAGGGTCGGGGGAGTTTACCAATGTGTGTAAAGTCCTGATGGAAGGGAATGAAGAAAAGGGGAGACTTTCAGGACTGCCTACTGACAGGACAAGAGGCAATGGGCACAAATTAAAACACATGAGATTCCATCTGAGCACAGGAATGTTTTTACTGTGAGAATGGTCAAGCGTTGGAATAAGCTGCCCATTGAGGTTATGGAGTCTCCATCCTTGGAGATATTCAGAAGCCCTCTTTGTTCTAGGTGGCCCTGCTTGAGAAGGGCAGTTGGACAGGGTAATCTAAAGAGGTCCCTTCCAAACTCAGCCATTCTGTGTGGGCCACAAAAGTTGGCCAGGTTTACTTGCTGTCTTTTAGTGATTGTCCAAGTTAGCCTACTGGACAGTACAGGCCCTTCGGTCTGAGTCAGTAGGGCAATCCTTACATCCTTCTGTAGCTTCTGTAGGAAAACTGAGGTTGAAATCTGTCTTGTTTCTGCACTTTCTGTTGAATTTCAGTTCTCATCCATTTCTGCTGTTAAGTGTTTCTGTGCCACGTAGAGCCTTGCTTCATTCTCTCATCCCCTGGTCTCTGCTTGACAATAACCCATTTTCCTCATTTGGCACAAGATGTTCTTTGTGCTAAGGAACTGTCATAACATGGCTTCTGATGGAATGTAGTAGATGGAGGTGAAATCTGGCTGGTGGCAATGAGCAACAGTGACGTGAAGGTTATGAAGATCTGTGTTTGTTTACTGTTGCTCAGCTTTTATCCAAGTCTAAACTTCCTGCCCTTAAGGAGCAGTAGGCCTGGCCTAATTGATTCAACTTTGTTCACTTTGAGTTAATCTTCTGTTTAATAAGAATGACAAGGTGTGAAACCCTCATCTGGTGAAGTCGGCTGATCTAGTTTAATTTAATAAATTAAACTCATAAAGTAAACTGATCTACTGTGATTTAGTCCTATATGTCTTGTAACTGTGGCTTCCTTTTAGGACAAGATGCTTAGAATGTACTGGCTGGGCTACTCTACAAATCCATTTAATTTAACAGAGAAATTTCCTTTTTCCTTTTTATATTTGGTGTATGTTTTCTGAAATAGCTGCCCTTTTTTAAACTAAATGGTATGTTTCGTGAAGGCCTTTGAGGAATAAAAATCAGTTGCTTATGGTCTTGCAGCTGCCTGAGGAACTATTCTTATGGTTATGAACTGCTTATGCATTTTGTGACAGCTGGCAACACTGCTCCTCAAAACCAACAGTAATAACTAAATGCTGGTTTACATAAAATGATGTGTCCACATATTTTGCTGTAGATTTGTTGTGCTGGCCTGCCTCTGTTGTTACTTGCTGTCCACAACAGTCATTACTATGAAAGTAACCGTGAATTCACAGAAATCTAATACTTGTTTGCATAATATACAACATTCATTTCATGTTTTTGGCAGATCATACTTTGTCAAGAGTTTCTTTTTTAAGCATGTATTCTTAATTTTAGTCTGTGCCTAAAATTGTGAGAACCTAAATGTTGAAATGAAATAGCAAGAAATTCATCCAGTTATCCAGATTGAACGTTTGTTTTCTTATGTAATTCTTGAAAGGCTTCTAGTAATTTTTTACTTCCTTCTTTAAAACTTGATCTGCACTTAATATATCTTTTAGGCAAAAACTCTATCACTCAAATGGAAAATAGTTTTGCTCATTTTGGTTTTATTCATAATGTTATCTGAGAGGGCTTCCTGCATCAGACATGATTGTGGGCAAATTGCTTTTTTGTTCTGGGCGAAGAGTTATTTGTGTGTGAAATCCTAATTTCCTTCGGATCAGAACCCAGTCTCAGAATTGTTAGGCATGAGATACAAACTTGAATCTGTTATGTAGTTTGTGGCTATTAGGATCCTTTTTGAATTTTCAAAAATGATAATGGGTAACCAGGTGTTGTGTTGGCTGATGTAATTTTATAGTTATCAACACACTGGTTGTTGTTGTTGTTAAGTTACATTGCTGCTGTTAACATTATTCTGCCCCAAGCCCTCAGCTGCGTATGGGAAAAAATTATACTAAAAAAGAGTAAGTTTTTCATGAGCATGCATAGGTATGCCAAACCTAGTGATGTAAATGGCAAAACTGCCATTGGACCTAATGTAGATGAAGGTATTTGATGTGGAGGCAGATTTTTTTTTTTGAGTATTTCTTCGGTGAGTAGAGGACAATAGAATTGGAATATCTTGATCTCCCTCTTCATTCAGTAGGTCTTAACAAAACCGAGATAAGAAAATTGTTAAGTATAGAGCAGTGGAACTTTATAGACAGTGAGATGTTAATCATGCTTTTCCTAAAGAATCAAAACAAGAAAATAATGTACTGAATATAGGATAGCTAATATGCATGCTGAGAGAACATTAGTATTACTAGTTAGAAAATATTATAACACCTTACTAAATTCTTTACGTGTAGGTAGGTTTGATGGAATAAATGGCTAAGCTTGCAAATCCTTGCTAATCAGACCCGTAGAACTACTTTTATTCCTCAGATCCAATGCTACAATAAACATTCTCATAAGCTACAATAATATGCTACAATGAGCATGCCATGTATTGAGAGAGGTGCAAACTTCCCAGTTGCCTATTTTCTCTTACTTTTAAGTTACTGTTAACTGATCTCTTCCTTTTACTGTTTTTTATTTTTATTTTTTCAAATGAGATAGGTACAGAAATATGCACAGAGGAAGGGCAGTGACCAGTGAGGAGGCAGACTGATTAAGAGACTAAGGAAATATTTAAGGCCATGACACCAAAGAATAAACATGACAAATAAAACCTGTAGTAGAATAGTTAACTCCGATTTATAGAAAGAAAACTGAAAGTAGAAAAGGATAGAAGAAAACGATTCCTGTCTTGCTCATGGATTTACCTATCATACAATCAGGGGTGCATTCACCTGTTTATTTCCAGACCTCACTGCCTGGCTGGACTGAAAAAAATTACTGAACTGTGTCCAAAGATTCTTTTTTACCTTTTTTTTTTGCAAACCAGGGTCCTACTGTTCACATATGATTTCAATTGCTATGGTCTCCAACAGATGGACTATGAAGCTCTGCAGTACTCAATCTTTATACCTAAGAATAACAAGAAAAAGAGATGATTCTGCTGTGCAGTACCATTCTGTTCCAGTGTGTCTCAGTACTTAACTATGGTGCTTATCTGAGCCAAGTCTTTGTTAGTGGCTGTTGCAGCTGCCTCATAACTCAGCATGACTGAAGCTCCATCCGGAGTTTGCGGCATCTCTGATCAGTGTCCCTGCTCGTCCCCTTTGACCCATCCAACTGCGCTTGTCTGCTTGAGATCATGTCTGGTCTGGCTGCTGTGTCTCTGTCTTCTCCTGATTTCTCTTCTACCTCCCTGTTTATTCCCTCGGCACATCTTACAAACAGATCCTCTCCAATTCCCTCCTCCTTGTCTGTGGGGGTTTTGTGCCTCAGATTTCCTCCTTTTCATTCTATGTCTTAACTTTGTATAATAGCTCAACGGGACATACAGTTGTCCCTGTTAGCCCAGACTGAAATCTTTGTCATTCTCCATTAGCTACCTTTCTTAAATGCTTTACCACCAACTTGGCTCAACCTCTCAGTTCCTCTTTTCCTCTGCTGCAGTTACTGTACAAGCTGCACTGCTCTATCACTGCTCTGATACTGCTACCAAATGGGTCTCGTTCATTTCCTTGTGAGGGCATCTTTCCCTGCTAGATTTCCAAGCAAATATCTTCTGCTTTCTGCTAAGTTGTCCTCCACGTTTGGAGGAATCTCCCCATGAGTTAGCAAAGACACTTCAAAACTCTTCTTTAGCCTCTACTTTGCCATGAGGTCTACAGAAATACTGAAAATAAATATGTGGATGATGCAGTGAAACGACTGATCATACTGTTGACTAGTCTTAGCTTCTTTTTTGTTGTTGCTGTATTATCTATTTGTCTATATTTGGGGGTAGCAGCTATATAGTTCATCTTTGTTTGACACCTGGGATCCCTGATTTTGACTGCGTCCTAAGTAATACAAATAATTATTTAATAATAGGATGTTGATTAAATGCAACAGGAATTATCAATCCTAACCTAGGGTATCAAATGAGCTGTATAAATTTAATACATCTTACCCATACAAAATTCAGTGCATGGTGAACTCTTTCTATATTCCATGACTTTAGGCTTTTATTTATGTTAGTTCTCATTGGATACTCTCTGTTTTTCCTCCACCCTTACACTCTGTACACTTGGGGATACTCTCTGGAGGTCACAGTATATTGCTTTCAGGTTCTTTACTAATGGCTTTCACTTGCTTTTCATAGTATTTTAATTCATTGGCTTGTCTCTACCTCTGTTTTTCCTTCAGATTTTTAAAGAAATGTCTGCACTAGTCTTCTTGTTAAATTTGTATGCCAGCTGGACACTGAACTTTGCCAGATCTTCCTTGATGATTTATAGAACTGAAATATCCCCATCCTCCAGGGCATGCACTCTGATTTTTAAATATAATAACCTTATTTACATTGTTCTTACTTCTGGCCAAGGAATCCTCTTATTCTCCCAAGTGGAATACTATGAATGCTGGAGCACAGCGTATCTTTTTTAGTTGGCTGGCCTTTTCAAGATCTAGGAGTTTCTAATCACAAGGGTTTTCTGAATGATTAACAAACAACACATCTGTCCTTTGGACTCCTTTGACTGACAAAGAGCTGCTCTACTTAAATACATCTGGGTTTCCTCCATCTGCACAAGATTATTCCCATTGAAGTTTCTGTATTTTTCTCGTCTACTCCAGTTCAGCAAAAATGGAATGTGTAAGGAAGTGAAATTTGGACTAGATTTACCATCAGCCTAACGGCTCTGTTGTTACAAATGACATATTAAAGAATAGTGTTCTTCCAGGAAGAAAGTTAAGTTTTGATCCAGAAACACAAGCCATTGAGGACAGGCACAGCAGTGGTATTTAAGGCAGAGGCTGAAACTCTAGCTAAATGGGGGGGGGGGGGGGGATAAAAAAAATTAATGAGTAAATCCAGTGTGGTGGACTACTGGGTTTCTGCTATGTAACTCTTAACACGAAGTAGGCTATTCTCAGTTTCTTTGCATGCTTCAGCTCTGTATTTAAATCCACTTTGTCCCATCCTCCCTTTTGTAAAGGGACAATAGTAATAAAATGACTTTATTCCAGAAGCAAAGGTTTGCTACCAAAATTCCAGGAAAACTCTTTTACCTAGGAAATGTTAACTTTTGGCAGTGTTTCTACCTCACACACCAGCAGAAATAGGTGCATGGGGGAAGACGTTGCAAGGTGGAAAAGGCCAATGGAAGAAGATGCAGATGCTGACTGTGGAAGACTAAGGGGCCAAATTCCACATTAGTGGTTATTTGCCTAAAAAATGGGATGTGCAGTGTTGTTACTATTTGCATTGCTTCAGTATGCTGAGGTTTCAGCTGACAACTGTTTATGTTAACTACCATACCAGTGATGGGTATGAGAGGACACAAAGTGTCCAGTCCCAAATCCCACAACAGGTCAGTCTTGTGTGGAAACAGAACTGGTACTCTGACCATCCGGAGCATGTGACACATCTTGGGCTACTACACTTGATGAAGAGGAAGTAGCCATAAGATCGAAAACACAAACTTCAGAAATCTCAGTATAGGGTCACGGAAAAGATAAATTCTTCCAGTAAGAGAAAAGAGGTACCTGTGTAGATGCCATCAGGTGGTTCTTGAGCGACTCAGCTTCAGGAACTGAGAGAGCACCTCAAGGGAAGGATATGTGCCTCGTTTTCTTAAGCATCTGCTGCTCTGCTAAATGGACGTTTGGTCTAACCAGAGATGTTGTTCTCATGTGTTGAGCAGCAGTAAATAGAAGGAACACAGCATGGATGAAACAATCAGGCTTCCCATCCTAAATTTTTAGCATTCCTTTTATGAGTAACAAAAGCACTGTGAGATATTAAATGTCGAAGGATACATCACACATGTGAACACTCACAGGGCTGAATGTCAGCGACTGAAATGTTGATAAAATAATTCTGGAATGTAATGTCAGAAACAGAGAAAAAGGTGGGGTCTCGCATCACTGCCACAGGATGCTGCAGTATAAAATTATTTCTAACAATGATGTGACTTTTTCTTTCCATTAAAAATTATGCAATGACAATGAATAAAATTAAAATTATTGACCACAAAATGGTAAACTATAGGAACCCTTTCTATGGTGAGGCATAGCTGATTAAAAGGACAAAAGTTGCTAGAAAGTCACTTAAAACTATACCTGGCATTACATGGAAAGATGCTCTAAAAGAATATGGAATATTTTCCACTTTACAAGTTTCTCTTGTTCCTCTTCTTATAGAAATAATATTCACCAACAGTGTGTGCCTACAAAGTTACAGTAACACATCTTGCATCCATATATCTGTAGACCTTGAAAGCTGACTTCCTGAAATCAAGTCTGTGAAATCCAGAAAGAGAGGCTTAGCAGTCAAAATCTGAGCCCTGTCATACCACGTCATCAGATACGGATGGGAAAAAGTAGCCAAGATGCAAATTACTGATTAGGAATCACTAATTGTGCTATGTTCACAAGAAAGTCAAACAAAGAAACCAAAGTTACATGATTGTTCTTCCATTCCTCTCTGCACATATTCCTCAACCTTCTAAATGATCTGATCTTCCAACTTCCAGAAATTTTTGAGAACTATGTTAATTCTTTTCTGTATGTTAATTCTTTTCTATCTTTTCAGTAAGGGCAACTGCTTTTATTTGTCTCCTATGCAAACTCTTTTATTTGTCCTATGCAAAGCAGAACCAAATGGTGCAACATTTATGTGCTTGCAAAGCTGTTTCCCCACAGGTTTAAGGCCCCTCACATAGACAAAGAAATCATCTTTCATTCTTATTGCATTGTCAGCTAAAGACACCATGACAACTTAAGAAAACCAGGCATTTGGTGTCTTCACAAATTTGCTAGAGGCAAGATGTGCTCTATCTGTATATCATCAATGGTCTCTGAAAATTCAATAAGAAAAAATTCTCCAACACATATAATAAGAAATAGCAGAGAAAGCTGTATTTTGTGTAAAATGTAATGAAGAGTTCCTCAGTCTCAAAACTGGAAAAAAAAATCTTAGAAAACAATCTACTGGGATACATCACAAAAAGATTGAATGTTTGGTCTGCATAAACATTCACAAATCTACTCAGTCTTCCATCATTTGCAGGGACTATTCACCATTACAAGTTGCAAGTTTATTGCTGTTTTATCATGAGGATTAGCGTAATCATGCAGCTAGCCCTAAAATTTATGAATAATAGCAGAAAGCCTATTTGCAACTGACAACAGGCATTTTGAGCTAGGACTGAGGCTTTATTGAACTTACTTAGTAAACAACAAGGGAAATCTTGCATTTCAACCATTATAGCTCTGGATGCTCTTGGCTGTAGAATATGAAGGGTACAAGGTGATCAGTCAGATTTATACATAATACACTAATGCTTGCCTTGAAACCAGCTGATGGGCAAAGCAAGGGATTGTGACAGTACTTCATAGTGCACGGCAATGGGGTCATAAATACTACTAATTCCAATGTTATTCTTTGTGCAGAAATTCAGAAAATAGGATACAGCTAGGATTTAGAATAAAGTGCATGTGGAATTACATCTGATCAAATAAAAGGACAGTATGATTCTATCTTTCATGCTTTAGGGGTTTTATCTTATTATGTGAACTTCTCGTAACCCATCAGGGATAGTATCAGTCCTGCCCAGGTTCTGAAATACACTCTGTATCTCCCCTTGTAAGGAAGGAGAGTATAAAATATGGTCTTTGGTCTTCAGATTGCAATTCTCATATTAACATCCTTAATAATTTTATGGCAAGAGTTTTAAAGAGTCACCTGAGATACCATATACTGTCTGCTCTTTAGTCAAATATTCTGCCTTTACTGGTAAGAGGATACCCTGATGTTGTTTTATTGATCTTCATCCTTGCATTTGGTTGGGTGGTTAACCTGTGTACTTTGTGGTTGAACATCTGGGGCAGTGTTTATGATGAGAAAACCATAAATTTTACTTTTTATTAGCTGCCACTGTTACAAACAGATTCTCATCTGAAGATCTAACCTGCATAGGTCAGAGAGACATAAATATTTTGGCAAGATTTGCTATCTTGCATTACTCCCAGTTTTCAACCCACTCCAAATATTCAAGCCATTCCAAACTTTCACCCTTTTTTATTGTGTGGGCCCCACTGTAATTTGGTTGTAGGACTTTCCTTCTCCATTTTTTCTCTGTATCAGATATGCTGTCTGGGATAGAACTTACTACGTATGATACTGTGTTACCCCAAACTCCTAAATTCTTCATGAAAGAATGTGTTTGGTTGCTTATTGAAGAATGCAAATTTAGCATCACAAATATGGATCATTCAGTCAGACCTAGTTCATTGCCTACATTTTTTTTGACACTGATTTCTTTTGTAAATTCATTAATTTACAAATTTAGAGTTCTTACCCATGTTAGTCTGAAACATGATAAACATTGATTAGTGTTTTCATAAAGACTGTTGTATTTCCTAACCCAATGGGAGGATTGCTTAGATAAAATATTAAGTCATACTCTCCAGTGCTGGCTGTCTATTTCTGTTGCCAGATCAGATGGTACAAAGCACATATAGTCATTTCTTTATACAGTTTGATCAAATGTATCAGAAAATAGAGTAATGATTATTTATGCTATATAAACTGTATTCTGGCTAGTACTGTGGGTGGCAATAAAAAGATTTTTTTTTTTTTAAATATGTTAACAGCAAAAGGAGGACCAGAGAAAACAGTCGTCCGTTACTTGATGGGGACAGTCACCTCACAAACAGGGACATAGACAAAGCAGAGATGTTTAATGGCTCCTTTGCCTCTGACTTCAACACTGATGATGGGCTCTGAGATCCCAGGGCCCCTGAGTTGGAGGACTGTGACTACAGTAATGATAAACTCCTAGCTAACCCCAAACTTGTGTGGGATTTGCTGCTCCACCTGGATGCACATAAGTCTATGAGGCCTGATGAGATTCATCCCAGGGTACACAGAGAGCTGGCTGATGTCATCGCGGGACCTCTCTCAATTATTTTTCAATGGTCTTGTGAATCTGGAGAGGTCTTTGTTGACTGGAAGCTGGCAAACATTGGTTCAATTTCCATGAAGGGCAAGAAAGAAGACCCTGGTTATTACTGGTCTGTCAGTCTCACTTCAGTGCCTGGTAAAATTACGGAGAAAATTATTCTGGAAGTTATTGGAAAACACTTGAAGGACAATGTGGTCATTGCTTATAGCCAACATAGGTTCACGGGGGGAAGGTCCTGCTTAAGAAACTTAGTTTCCTTTTATGACAAGGTCACCCATCTAGTTGACCAAGGGAAGCTAGCTAATGTAATCTTTTTGGATTTCTGTAAAGCTTTTGACACTGTTTCTCACAGTGTCCTTCTGGACATAATTTCCAGCATACAGCTAGATAAAAACATAATATGATGAGTGAACAGTTGGATGACGGATTGGGCTCAAAGGATTATAGTAAATGGGGTAACATCAGGCTGGCAGCCAGTCACTAGTAGGGTCCCCAGGGCACTGTTTTAGGGCAAGTTCTCTTCAGTGTTTTCATAAAAGACTTGCATGTAGGACTAGAAGGTATTTTGAGTAAGTTCGCAAATTAGGCTAAATTGGGAGGATTCCATCAAGGGTGGAGAGGCCCCGCAGAGAGATCCTGACAAATTAGAGGGCTGGGCAATCACCAACAATATGAATTTTAACAAGGGCAAGTGTCAGATTCTGCACCTGGGAAGGGGCAACCCTGGCTATATGTACAGACTGGGGGATGTGAAACTGGAGAACAGCCCCACAGAGAGGAACCTGGAAGGTTTGCTTGACATCAGCGTGCCCTGGCAGTGGGGAGGGCCAGCCGTACCCTGGGGTGCATCAGGCTTAACAATTCTAGCAGGGTGAGGGAAGGGATTGTCCTGCTCTGCTCTGTGCTGGTGTGGCCTCACCTCAAGCACTGTGCGTGGTTTTGGGCACCACAGTATAAAAAGGACACAAAACTAGTAGAGAGTATCCAAAGGAGGGCTACAAAGATGGTGAAGGGCCTGGAGGGGAAGATGTGTGAGGAGCGGCTGAGGTCCCTTGGTTTGTTCAGCCCAGAGCAGAGCAGGCTGAGGGGAGGCCTCATGGCGGCCTGCAGCTCCCTCACGAGGGGAGCGGAGGGGCAGGCGCTGAGCTCTGCTCTCTGGGGACAGCGACAGGACCCGAGGGAACGGCATGGAGCTGGGACAGGGGAGGGTCGGGCTGGATATTAGGAAAAGGTTCTGCACCCAGAGGGTAGTCAGGCACTGGGGCAGGCTCTGCAGGGCAGTGGTCACGGTACCGAGCCTGCCGGAGTTCACAAAGTATTTGGACAATGCTTTCAGACACAGGGTCTGATTTTTGTGTGGTCCTTTGTGGAGCCAGGAGTTGGACTTGATGATCCTTGTGGGTCCCTTCCAACTTGGGATATTCTGTGATTCTATGATTCTGAAATTGGTTAGGGTGTTATTGAATATAGGGAGGCTGGCACTCCTGCAAAGCCAGGAATCCCTCTGCAGAGGAGATGTACTGAGAGTAGTGGTGAGTGTTACTTGCTAATCCAGCTCAGCTTCAGTCAGAAGAGTGTCTGACTACAGCTTGAATGTGCTTAAATGTGTGACTGAACTGCACTCTGAGTGCCAAAGTCAGCCTAATGTGTATATTTTTCAAATACTGAAGGGGATATTTTTGTGGAAAAGTATCCACATGAAAAGATGAATAGAATTTTGTTGCACAAACAGGGCCATTTTTCTTGTTGCTTCCCAAACTAGGCTTCTCTACTCTGTACAAAGCACTTGTGAACTTTATTTTGTTCTAATGATCAGGTGGATTCATCTTGTCAGTGCCGGGGTAGAAGTCCTTTATTCACACTGAGAAAATCAGTTTCTCCTCCATCTTCACTGGCAGCCCACACTGCTTGCTTGCTTTCAAGATTGAGTAACTTTTCTTCAGCCAACAACTCTCATGTTGCTCATAGATATGCTATTAATCTACTCTAGCAGGAGCCAAAACACCTTTACTCCCTAAGAGATATTGGAGCAATATGTCCCATCTGACCTTTATCTTTGCAGAGTTCCCAAAGTAATACCATGTGAAATCTGATTGCAGGGTGGAAGCATCATTTTTTTCTGTCTTAAGTACACATCAGTACCAAAAAAGAAGTGCCCTCATTCTTCCATTATCTTACTATATATGTTGTGATGGCATTGTTTTTGAATCTTAAATGGCTACATCATATTTTTAAAATGTGTTTTTTATCTAGGAGAAAAAGAGGCAGACAGTGTCCTGAAAATTTATTGGAGGCGCATAATTTACTTCATACCTGACTGAGATTACCAGATGGTTCAAAGTGAAAGTTAAAGTATGAATAGAGAATTCTAATGTTTCCATTGGTGTTTCTTGTGAAGCTATATAATATGAAGTGCACATTCAAAAAAGATCTCTTATGTCAAAAGTACTACATTAGTAGTCCCATGTGCATTAATTCAGAGAAGAAGAATGTCTGAAATGTATTGTATCACTGCAATCCAGTCTGAGAAACATTTCATTAATGAGAAAGGCATCATGATTTTCTCAACTCGGTAATCCACTGAGGGCAGTACTGGAAGTGTAAGTTGCACGCCCCAGCTGAAAGGCCATTTTGTTGTCATGGCCAGGTGAAAAACAAAGATTGAAAAGCTATATGGAAAACTGGGATCCAAGTTCTGATCTGCTGTGACTAGGCATGGAGCTATTGACTCCACTCCAGAACTTACTAGTTTACATTCACTGAGGAGCTGAGTCCGTGTGTGGCTCCAAAAGTGTGTTTTCAGTCAGTGTGAGACAGAGAAGCTGTGTAAGTAGTGAGAGACACAATGATCTGGTCTACAAGGTGGTATCTTTCCGTGTGGTACACAGACCCATTGGGGAAGAGGCTTTAGCCTCTGCTTTTTGTTTTAAGTTGGAGGGTTAGTGGAAGAGCGTTAGTTCTTCCTTTTGGATTTCATTTGTCCCTCTCCAGTACAAATTAAATCCTTTGATTTTTAGGCCATGGTGTGAAGTCCAGATATTTTTGTGGAAATGTGGGGATGTCTGAAGGGCACAGGCAAGATGATTTCCTGTGAATTGACTTTTCCCTTGTTTTCTTTTACTGTTAATCACTTTTCTGGTTTTATTCAGTTGTTCTGAATTTTAATTTCACCATTCTCTTATGGAATTTTTTTCTGATATGTTTCTATATTTACTAATTTAAAATAAATTAATAGTTGCTTCATGAGAGAAACACTGTAACTCTGGTTTTTGGCACTAACTGAATTTAGATAGCATGTGCAGTACAGTCATGTATACCTGCCAACCATATGAGAAATATCTACCTGTCTGATCTTTTGTGACTGCATTGGCTTTTGCCAATTTATGTCCACTAACACCGGGATTGAATTTGTCCTATACTGATGTTTATGGATTTGAGAGTTTCCAGGAAAACTGTTGGATATAATGCTTGGAACCAGATTCAGCACAGATATGGGCATGATTGGGTTGAAGTTTGTAAGTTTGCATTTTTGTACAGTACTGTTACATATGGCCTATAGAAAGAAGGTACATGATTCAGGGTTCAGAATTTCTGTTGCAACTGAAGCTTGAATCATCTCCCTACCTTTGTTATAGGACTCAAAAACATCATGGAACACGTCCTTAGGTGTTGCAGATCTCTCCATTTCGGTATACATGCTCCATGGGATGGTGAGCCAGCATTCTGTCAGGCTATTCGTGGTTTGTTCAAGTCTGGCTATATCTTCAAGGGCACTTTTAGATGAAAGGGTTTGATCTCTAACAGTCATAGTTGAAGTGTTTTGAAAGTTTCACAGTGAACTTCCCTTCTCCACAGAATTGTTTTGGGTACATGGGTACACGTGGCTAAGAGGTCAGCAAGATCAGAACAAATGTGGTGTCAGTATCCTTAATGGAGCAGACGCCAAATTAGGCACAACAGATGCACAAGTCAGATGCAGAAAAATGCACCTTGATCACCAATGTCTACTGCACATTTACATTAAATAGCTACCTGGTAATTTACTTATCAAATAAAATGTCCAAGTAATTTATTCACCTAACAGGATGAGCACAGTAGTAGTAGTATTTCCTACATTCCTTAAAATATTAGTGCTTGACTCTCATTGTGACATTGTGGGCGGGTATCATTTACGTGTTAATTTTTTTGTTATTTTTTAATTTGATCTCAGGAGTAGCCTTGTTATCTGACGTCAAGGTACAGTTCCAGCATGTAAGATGTCTTCAAAAAAACATTTGCTGGAGACTATGGGCTGCAGTGAAAATGTTTTGCTGCTTGGGACCATCTTTTGGGAGCTAAAGAAGAGCCCACAGGCCACTATGAAGAATGATTTTTGCTTTTCGTATCAACATTTTTAGTGACAGTCTAAGGGCTTGATATTTTCTTCCTTTCCTTAAAAACAAACAAAAATTGTTCAGTGCTTTTTTCCTGTTAAGAATGTCTAGAAGTGTGGTAACTGTTGTAGGTGATACTTTTTAAGTACGTAAGCTTGAGGATATTGAAAGATTGGATATGGTTAGATTTAAGGTTATTGCATCTTGTTTTGCATTGATTTGAAAGGCATTATGATCTCTGATTTTGTTGTTAACATTTTCAGAATTAATGATAGCCACATTTTGTACAAATACTGCTTTTTATTTTTCAGTTTCTTTTTGCTAAAACTAATTAAGTGACACATCTTTGTTCTGTTAGTCTAACATACACTTTTGTACGCTTGTAAATCCAGCCCTGACGAATATGTTCATTATTGTATGCCTTTTTGATCTGGTTTAGGTAAGATGAGTTGGAAGAGCACAGGACAGTAGAAGAGGCTAGCTTGCTTTCTTCTGTGTTCTGTCAGGATCTTAACTCTAGTAATTTCCACTCCAGAGCATAGGAAGAGATTATATCCTCCAAATGCTCATAATGATTACGAGATGCTATGGTGCTGATCTCTGGATGACTGTCTGAGTCTTACAAGCATCTTAAGGGATATGGTCTATAGACCCCAAACATAAAATGAATGAATATGAATTTTCTTTCCCTTTCCCCATATTTCCATTGGTGTCAGGAACCTAAGTAGTACCTGTGGAACTTGCTCTTCCATTTCTCGGCAATTGGAAATATTGTCAGTACAGCTTGAAAGACTAGCAAAAATAAGGATATGTTAAGTCAGGATGCATTTGAGTTGCAATTTCATTTTAGTCCATATAAAGCAGCAATGGTAATCAATGATTCAATGTAGATACTGTATATATGATATATATACTGATAAAAGAACCGCTGTTCATTCAGCCAGTTATGATATGTATACATGGGCAGTATTTAAAAATATTTTGTTTACTCTGTCCTTTGAAATGCTTTAATAACTAACTTCCATAAAGTGATGCTTGTGCATTGTGAATTACGTCCAATGATTTCCACAGGTAGACACTTAGCTATTTCTCTTCTGCTGCTTGGAGATTTGGAGTGTATTAACTTTATGAACTTCATGGGAAAATTATTGCTTTTTGGAGGGATTATTAAATTACCCACTTCAAGCAAAATGCAATAAATCTTATATTACGCTAAAGCCAAACATTAATCAGCAGACCCTGCGAGCACGATGGCTCTGTTTTTCTCAATGTCCAGCAGGCTTAAACCAATATTCCTTGTCTTCATTTCATTGCTCAGAGGTACAAGTGATCAATTTTTATTATTTTGCAGCATTTATTTCTTTACTAACCTCTGTCTTCATCTTCTGAATTTAGAGTAACCCCTTGTTGTCCTTCATTTTGCTTCCTGTTTTAATTAATATGAGTTCTGTATAAACATAAGGCAAAGGCAAAATATCACCTTTTTTCCCATAAACTGTTTTACTTTTAAAATACCTATCTTCTTTTGAAATTCTAGAATCTGGAGTAAACCAAAGCAATGCGTGTGACACACAGAAAGAGATACCTTACAGTATTTTTCTTGAGTGCCTAAATTCTTTTGGGAGATTACTGGTTATGACAGACTTGATGTTTGGAGGCATTTTCAATATAATTATTATTTTTTTTCAATTTTTAGTACAAATGCTGTTTTCTGATATATTTCTATGTTTTCACTAATGGCAAAAATTTATGAAACTCAACATTGGTGTTTTCAAGTAATCACAGAAAATGGGTGAAAAGCTGGCATTTGGTAAGTTTTTGCTTAGAAACATTTTCAACTTAAATATTAATCTCAAAATACAATTCTGTATTATTTGTGCTTTGCTTGTTAATGCATGGTGAAAGTATTCTGTCTGCATAGGGAGAATTAAATGTTTAGAAAGGTAAGAATAAGAAAGCTGTTTTCTAAACTAAGACTGTGAATTTTTTGTTTTTATTTTTTTATACCTTTACCTTCATATTTTAATGTATTTGCACAGCTAAGAACGTTCCTGGCAGTAACACTGAAATAGCCCTCCTTAGTGTCTGTGTGGTGAAAAATTACTTGCAAAGTCAGTGCAAGCAACTTTTTGTTTATTTGTACTGGTTATCTTACAGACTGGAAAGATCCTATTACATTATATCATTGCACTCTGTTGAATGTCAACAGTAATGAGAAGCTAAGAAAATATTTTTCAAGGATGTAAGTGAAAGCCTTCTTGGTGATGAGAAAATAGAAATATTCACACTGCATGAAGAAATCAGGGTGTATTTCCTTGATTAATATACATTCTTGGTCTTGTAGCCAGGCACTTTTATTCACTTCTCAGTAGATGGTGCCAGAGTCAAAGTAACCTCTCACTGTCTATGAAGAACTTTATTATGCTGGCAGTGGTGTTAAAATATAATTTCAAAATACTTCAAAAATGTCCTTAGTGGATATAGATATGCAAGAAAGTGGTTTTGTGTCAGAAAGCTCATTTGGTGAATTTGTAGATATTTTATTTCATTAACTTTAAACCCTAAGAAGCTAAGCTTAGAGAGCAAAGAGCTGGTATGTCACTACTGAGGAAGGTGTTGGTGTACTGGATCTGCTTTACCTAATCTCTCCAAATGTTGCATGGGAGACCAATGCTGCTGGAAACAGAAGGAGATAGAAATTATAAAAACTGAAACTGACTGTGAAACAAAACATCGCAGAGAGATAACGCTCCCTAAGCTTTTCTAGCTTTGAACATCTCACTGTATTCTTGTAATACTGGTAATATTTGTTATTTCTAACATTTATGCAACATTTATGCAATGTTCTCCTGCTTTGTTAAAAACTTTCTCTTCCTTAGAAAAGGAAAGGCAGTTCTGTTTACTGAGGTAGAGACCGAAACTCCCCTAATTAGGGAAAAAAATCTGAGGTCTTTATATTTGATGTTTACATTTCACTCAACAACATGGTAACTATTAAACTTTCTAAATGATGGAATATTCTGTTTCCTGAGACTTGGAGAGATTGTGTGATTTGGAATAGTGCTTTATGAAAAAAATATGTGAGGGTTATGAAAGAACAGGAAAGATAAAAATTTCAGTATAAGAAAACAGGAGATTTGAGAACAGGAGTGTAGCATGCTCTGCAAGGCTAAGGTGAGAAGTGCAAACAAGCAATAGCAGTAGTCAAAGTTGCGTCACCTATCGCTATGGATTTCTAAAGTAAGCTCTTCAACTAATTTGGTAGTTTTTGAATGTAAGGGGAAAAGAACTGGTAATTCAGAAAGTCTGCTTTTCCCAGGAATCCCACAATATTACATATAGAAAACATTTAAACGTGGTATTTCTTTATCTAACCTTGTCCCCAAGTCTTCTCAACAGCTGCTGGTCCCTGTGGGTTCTGGAGTTGCCTTCCTTTTGCTCATCCTGCTGATATCTCCAGATGAATCAGGGTCTCAGGACAGATATTTTAAATTTACCTGCCTGCTAGCTCCTGGCTTGACTTTACATTTGGGACATCTGGGGTCCTCTGGATGAAATCTCCAGCTGAAAGTCCCTGAAATGGCATTCCTAAGCCTGCAGACAGGGCCAGCTCTTCCGGAAGAAATAAATACACCCTTGTGAGAAATACTGCTTTCAGGGAAAATGAGTAACCTTTCTGAGATATCCTCTCGGATTATTGCTAACTGACTCTAATTAGGAACATTTCTACAAATATATTCTACTATTCTGAATATTCTGCTCATCATCCTTAGTGTTGTCTTTCATACTGGTCTAATTTTGGAATTTCCTTTGATATTTATTTGCTTCTGTCTCCAGACAACGTACACAGTTCATTCAGCCTTCTAGCTTGCTCTGTATTAGACTGAAGATTCCAGCCAGAAGGCAGGTTTGGATGCAGCAGTGTCGGTGCAACAGTTCTCATTGAGCTTGTCCTGCTGCCATTGCATCCAGATGACAGTCATCCATTTGCTTTGCTAAAAGCAAGTTTCAACTCGTTTGATTCTGTTTGATAGCTAAGTTAAGCCAAAAGGATTTTTTAAACTATTAAGCCAGTCGAGGGAAGATCAAATAGCTACCTAGGCTTGTTTTCTACATAAGAAGGTCAGTGCTTGTTTCATGGGGGACTGTAAATATTTTAAGCATTCATCTGCCCTGAGAGGCTGTTCCCAGATGGAGAGATTGCAGTGTGCTTGCTAGGTCAATAGCATTCACTTCAGCATGTTGGCTTTCTGCCATGCTTGTGATTATGATTTGTTTATTTATTTAACTTTGGTTCATATCAGTAAGGCTGCAAACTTTTGCTTTCCAATATTTGGACTGAATTAACATAAGGCAGGACAAGAAAAGGCTTCCAAACATGCTACATCTTCAGTCCTGTTCACACATCCTGGCAGCACAGCTGTGCTAGGAGGGATTCTTTCAGTGCAGTAGCTGCAAGTCCGGTGATGTTTGCTCTGCGGTATCTCATCTGTCATCTCTGCAGTAGCAATCACTTCAGAATCCTAAATATTGTTATGTTTTTATTCTAGGTACTACCTTCAGGACGGGACAAAGGGATTTATGGATTACTGGCTGTGGTTCAATTTTTATCTAGAACAGGTGACAGTCTTTTGGTATCTAGTTTGAAATACGATTACATGACTGGCCTAATTTATTATACATTGTGATTGAAATTTCAGCCTGGGAACTGACGAACAAAATGGGCGACTCAGGCAGTATTCTGACAGCAGTGAACTAGGTCAGCCGTCTTCTGTGTAACATGGGTTGTCTAGAAGATGTCATCACATACTAACCTGAATGTGGTCCAGATTCAGTCACAATTTTATGTTGTTTATATCTGACTCCCACTAAAAGGTGTATTCAAATAGGTCATGAGCTTTCTCCTGATTTCACAGCTGTTTGACCAAATCACTTGAAGCTGTATTTATTACTGCAGATCGTCCCTGAATGTTCAAGTAAGAATTAGAGACATGGACACAGCTACCAAAGTTATTTGTTATCTTGCTATTCAGACACTTAACTCACTAAGACAATTCATGTATCCTTCCAGGCATTTAAGTAGCGGCCTAGAAAAAATTAATACATTTTTATGTTTGATCACAATTACATAAGATGATTTAGTTGGTGACAGGTAAAAGCAGCTTTGGCCAATAAGACACAGTCTTGACTGTGTCACAGCAGTGCATTTTTAAGCCTTTGCAGTTCAGTGGAGTGTGAAAAGTGAAGTGGAATATCCTTTAATAGTAATGACTTTTTATGTACGACTTCCTATCCTTAATTGACTCTGTGCTTTGCAAACAGAAATAGTAACGGGGAGGAAAGTGATTAATCCAAGACTGTTCTTCAGCTAAGCAGTCATTCCTGGACCAGAACTTCTCCCTTGGGTTGGCCACAAGGCAGCCTGGAGATGCTACTCTAGCCATAACCAGGAAGATTTAGAAGAATTTATAACCAGAATATCCATATTCTGATGGACATGAATGTCTAAGACCATTTCCCTCTCTGAAGGAATTTGGATACAGCTCTCCATGTGATTTCTTTGTGTTCAGGCTGGTCTTCCAGTTTTTGCGGAACATTCAGCAGGAAGTAAGAATATGTGGCCTTCTGCATATAGGTAAAGCATATATTGCATTCCAGCATTACATTACAACAGAACATCCAATTTGTATAGGAGAGAAATCCCTCCACACTACACGTAAGTTGCAATATGAAGGATAAAGCCTGCCTAGAGATGAGGCTTGAAAAAGAGATAAAGGATAATAAGAAGTTTTTTTTTTAAGTATTTAAACAGTAAAAGGAAGACTAGGGATAATGTGGGTCCCTTGCTGAACGAGGGGGGTGTCCTGGTAACGGGAGACGCTGAGAAGGCAGAGATACTGAATGCTTTCTGTGCTTCAGTCTTTGCTTCAAGGACTCCCCCCTCAGGACTCCTGGACCCTGGAGGGAGGAGAAAGGGTCTGGGAAATGGAGAGCTCCCCCCTGGTTGACGAGGGAGTGGTTCGGGAGCGTCTGAGTGGGATCAATGCACACAAATTCATTGGCCCTGACGGGATGCATCCATGTGTGCTAAGGGAGTTGGCAGAGGTGATCGCTGAACTGCTCTCTGTCATCTTTGAAAGGTCCTGGAGAACAGGAGAGGTGCCTGAAGACTGGAGGATAGCCAATGTCACTCCGGTCTTCAAGAAGGGCAAGAAAGAGGATCCGGGAAACTGCAGGCCAGTCAGTCTCACCTCTGTCCCTGGAAAGGTGTTGGAACAGCTTGTTCTGGATGCCACCTCCAAGCAATTGGAAGAGAAGAAGGTTATGAGGAGTAGTCAGCATGGATTCACCATGTCGTACTTGACCAGCCTCGTTGCCTTCTATGATGGCATCGCCAGCTGTGTAGATGGGGGGAGAGCAGTGGGTGTCATCTACCTTGATTTTAGCAAGACTTTTGATACTGTCTCCCATGACATCCTGCTAGCAAAGCTGCAAATGTGTGGGATAGATGAGTGGACAGTAAGGTGGGTTGAGAACTGGCTGACTGGCCGAGCTCAGAGGGTGGTGATTGGTGGCACAGAGTCTGGCTGGAGGCCTGTGACTAGTGGTGTTCCCCAGGGGTCAGTGCTGGGTCCAGTCCTGTTCAACATCTTCGTCGACAACCTTGACAAGGGAATAGTGTCTGCCCTCAGCAAGTACGCCGATGACACGAAGCTGGGAGGAGTGGCTGACACGCCAGAAGGCTGTGCTGCCATTCAGTGAGACCTGGACCGGCTGGAGAGATGGGCCGGAAGAAACCAAATGCGGTTTAATAAGAGCAAGTGTAAAGTCCTGCACCTGGGAAGAACAATCGTTCATATCAGTACAGGCTGGGGGGTGAGCTGCTGGAGAGGAGCTCAGAGGAGAAGGACCTGGGGGTCCTGGTGGACGACAGGTTGACCATGAGCCAGTGGTGTGCCCTGGTGGCCAAGAGGGCCAATGGGATCCTGGGGTGCATTAAAAGGAGTGTGGCCAGCAGGTCAAGGTAGGTCTTCCCCTTCTACTCTGCCCTGGTCAGGCCTCACCGGGAGTACTGTGTCCAGTTCTGGGCTCCCTGGTACAAAAAAGACAGGGATCTCCTGGAAAGAGTCCAGCGGAGGGCCACAAAGATGATACGGGGCCTGGAGCATCTTTCCTATGAGGAAAGGCTGAGAGACCTGGGTCTGTTCAGCCTGGAGAAAAGAAGACTGAGAGGGGATCTCATCAATGTTTATAAATACCTGAGGTGTGGGAGACAGAGGGATTTGGCCAACCTCTTTTCAGTGGTTTGTGGGGACAGGACAAGGGGTAATGGCCACGAGATGGAACACAGGAAGTTCTGCACCAACATGCAAAAGAAATTCTTCACAGTGAGGGTGACGGAGCACTGGAACAGGCTGCCCAGGGAGGTTGTGGAGTCTCCTTTTCTGGAGATATTCAAGGTTTGGCTGGATGCCTACCTGGGCAGCCTGCTCTAAGGAACCTGCTTTGGCAGGGGGGTTGGACTCGATGATCTCTCGAGGTCCCTTCCAACCACTTCAATTCTGTGATTCTGTGATATATAATGTAGTAGTGTGACTACTCAAGTACACTGAGTTCAGTGCCAGTTTGGCCTAGTCAGTTCCTGAGCGTCCAGAAAAGCCTTGCAGTAGAAAGGACCACCCAGCTCACTGGCTGCGGTCTCTCCAGTCACAGAGCCACTCAGGAGCTAAAATATTTTTAACACTCTCAAACAAAATCTAAACTGTAGTGAAAGGTCAACAGCCTAAACTATATTATCTCAGAGGAAGAACACGAGGCCTAGCAGGAGGAAATAGAGCAACACAGATGATTGTGTACCTTTCATTTATGCTGTGGCATATGACAGCGGATTTTTTTCAAGGTTTTGGGATAAAATTGGTGGGGCTAGATGAAAGTGACTGAGGAGCCATAATCACCTAAAACCCCGTTTACTCTCCAAGGCTTAGAACCTTTGTGGATGCAGTACTCTGATGGAAAATATTTCAAGATTGGTTAAACTTGTGGCTATTGTAAGTGAAGATAAAAGAAATATTTAATAATATGTTCCTGCTGTTGTCCAGCACATAGCTGCCTGCCTGAAAGTATGTGGAGTCCTCTCTGTAGACAGTGGAGGTAACTCAGTGCAATGGGATGAGAACGAGGGTGCCACAAGTTACGATTCAATTGTAACAGAGTGCCTGAGGATATTCTAGCAGACAGTGTGTACAGCTTCAAGATCTGAAGGGGCTTTTGGTGATTTGAAACATGCAGTTGCTAAATGCTGGATTTGATTTGTTTGTTGGAAGCTCAGAAGAAAGAGGATAACTTGAAAAGGGGTGTTAATTCCTTAGCCAGGGACAGTTGCCATCTCACCAGAGGCACATGTGTGTAGGATTAGCTCCTCTCCTAGGCTCTTGAAGCTGATCTGTAGTATGAAAGAAAAATTCTGAAACGAGCAGGATCTGTGCTGACCTCCCATATGAGGGCTAAGACTGGGCAGTGACCATGTGGGTGGTAGAGCAGAAGTTTCGATGAAGTACGGGTGGGATCTTCTCTAATATTTTACATTTATACTGGTTCCAGTCAGAGAAGGTTGGCTCACTGGCAAGGTCAAAGCCTGATGTTTCTGCTCGTTTGTTCCTTCTTGTTTGTTTATGTAGTGTTGGTTTGGGTACCTAAAAATAAGAGCCCGTCTTATATGGTGTGACTTCAAGTAGAACTGACATAAAGCAGACTGGGATGAAGATGTGTATGATGCTAATCCTACTGTCGGTGTCACTGCCATGTTCATTCCCTTGGCAGCCCTAATTGGGCTAGGTGGTACAGAACCAATATTTAAGACAGTGTTAAAGATGGCCATGTAGCATGTGCTCATTTCATCAGGACATGTATACAGCCCAGCAGAACCATGATTCATCCAGGAAGCAAAGAGAACACAGTCACAGCTGTGACAAAGTTTCACAAAGTTGTGGTTTCACAAGTGTGCATTGCTGCTTCAGAACCCAATTCTTTAGCTATCATTATAAAATCTTAACTGCTTCAAAGGATGCAATCTACAGACGTTCAATGTGGGCTTCATTTTCCCCACATCACAATAAAATTATAGGTAAAGTATCTCCATTTGTTATTATCCATGATGAAAATGAAAAACAAAATATTTAAAAGATATATATATATATACACACACTCATATATATATGTATACACACTTTTTTTTTTTTGTTGGTTGTTTTCCTTCATCTGATCCAGTCTTTTATCTCCTCAAGTATACATATGGGCATGGTCAAACTTATTCTGACTAACTTCAAACCTATTTGAGTATTATAAGTGTGAAATTGTGACCACACGTGTTATATTAACACTTTGCATAGGAGATTTGTGTGTATGTGAGAGAAAAATCAGATGCATATATGAGGTGAAAATAGAACCAGTTGAAAAACAATAGTAAGAAATAAGAGAGGGAAAGGAACAAAATAATATTCTTTGTGTATGTAGCTAAATACATAATATCAATTTAGAGTTATCTAGACTATATTCTTGCTCTAGTCCAGCATTTGTGAATACATCACAACGTAAGCATTAGGTGTTTCAAAAATTACTGAATTACTATTTCAGTAAAAATACTGCAGTGAAGGCTTTTAAAGTACAGGCAGCAAAACTGTGGTGAACTTCAGGTAGACTGAGTAACACAACAATCAGGCATCAAGGCTGTCAAAACTGTGCAAAGGTCACAATATTTTTCCATTTTTGTTGCAATAGAAATATGAAAACTTTCTACTTAAACCAAGAAAAAGTTACTTGAATTTCAGTAAGCTTTGAAGAATAGATTCTGTTTCTTTATCTTCTTTTATCTATCTTTTTAAACATACACACACTTCAGGAGGAAGTGATGTATTTTAGGAAGAAATATTCCAAATATCAGATGACCTCTTCTTTAGGTTGTGGAATACTTGAATACTTTTTGATTTTGAAGGTCATGTCTGTTTGGTGTTTTGTTACACTTATTTAACTCAACACCTCTAAAAGAGACTGCTGCATACTCTTACAAACCCATATTTTCTCTGATTTTTGAAGCTTGGCTTTTGGATGGATTTTGCTGTTTCTTGTACACTGTATGCGTTTCAAAGTTCATACTGTCCCCACAAATCTACTGAACTCAGTCATTTTTTCCTTTCTGCTCTGAAAATGTTTTATGAAGATTAGTCTTGGGTATGGCTTAAGCTACATTTTCATTACAGCAAAGGTGAGTACGTGGTTTGAGTATTTCCCCCCAACATAGTTGCAATCATGTTTTGCTAGCTGCCACGTAGCAGGCTTTGGGGAGTGCTCAAAACCACCATTGCTTCATAAGACATCAGGAGATGTTCTGTAAAATTACTGAGAAAGGAGAAAAAAAGTCAGTAAGTGTTTACAGATGGGAAAAAGTAAGATTACAAAATCAATATTTAAAATTGGGTCTAATTTTTCCTGGTACATAAACAAAAATCATTGTGAAACATGCAAAAAAAAAGGCTTTTTTGTTTATTTACTTTTGAATTTCTGAAGGTGAAATGGTCTCTTGTTTGTTTGTTTTCCCAAGGCAGTTAAATAGCCATCTGAATAATGAAAACAATCAATACTGCTCACAGGGAGTACGAACACTTTGAAAATCAGTCCTGAGATTTGCTTCAAATTGAGCAAATTGCACTGAAGCTCATTTTGATAAATGATTGTCATTTTAGGCTTGTGAAGTTTAAAGCCACTACAGCAATGAAAACCACAAAGATACCCACAGTTGCCAAAAACAGTTTAGTACTGACACAGATGTAGCTGCGTGCCCATAGCAGGGAAATGGATGTTCTCAAGAAACATGCACTGCCCGACTGTGTGTGTTTATTGAGAGGGAAATATCCAGCAGCCATCAGGCACAGACAAGATCATTTCATGGACCTTGGTCATCTCTATGGCTTAGGGCATGGTTCTAAGCTTTAGATGAGTCGATGGTAGACTTCCACAGACCCTCCTACAACCAAAGAAAGTAATTTTTTTAGAAAGCTGCCACGTTTTGCTAGAAAGTGGTGCATTTTTAAGCTTTCCAAAGAAGGAACTTTAAGGAAGAACATGCAGAGAAACGCTTCTAGGCAAAAGACAAGGATATGGATAAAAATGTCTTTCATTGTTTTCTTCTCTCCAGAATCTAGCATAAAACGAGGACTGTGACTGTGATAATAAAGGCAAATGATAAATGAAAGAAGGAGCACTTCAACATAATCTAGATAACAGGAAAATTTTAAATGGACAATTTAACATGAGGGTCTGCATGGAATTATTTTTCATTAAACAATCAAAGCTTGTGGTAATGCAAATGAAATCCATTTTTAGCTGCAGGAAATTTTGACGATTTCAGAGGAATAGAAAATATGAGAATAATAATATCATGATGGTAATTCACAGTAATTATAGAAAAGCATAATTGCACAACACAAGCACTAATCAAAGCTCGGAAGAGTACTTTGGCAATCATTAGGATTTCAGAGCTATTAGCATTTACCTTTGTCATTGGGCACCACACAACAAGCATTATTAATTTCATGTCAATCTAGAGCATAATTTCCCCGATCAAATATCAGTTCATAATAACTAACCACAAAGATTAGCTTATCTGACATTGATTTTTGTGAAGTGTTTTAGAAAGAAAGCTTTACTGGTGATTGCTTTGGAAGGAGTAATGCTGTCGTTGAAGTTAACATTATTTCTCAAGGTTTATGGGCTACCCTATTTCTGTACAACTTCCATCCATTCCATTTGGACCTGCTAGCCTAAAAAAGTTTCAGAGCATTGTCCATACTTTCCCTCTTGGTATCTCAAAGGTATAAGATTCTGATCTTCATACATCTATAGGTGTGCTAATAACCAAAGTATTATTGAATTAGGCATATATTTTGTGCTGCTGTATAACTCATGTGCACTCACTGTAACTTCTAAACTGCTGTGCAGCTAGTTCTAAATTGTTCTATATATTTCTATGCATAGAACTATGTGCTATTTTTTTGCTCTTTATTTTTTTCTACTGACCAGCTATGCTTTGGCTCTAACCGGCCCAGATTGCCTAGCATGCAGAGAACATTTCACAGTTCATGCCATACAGAGATGGAGGTGACAGAAACATCTGAGGTTACCAAAATTGCATTTAAGAGAGAAGAATGTGGATCTGGAAAACACACTGTGCTTATGGAGAAATGATGATCAATTCATGAGAAAGAAACTGATTTCCCAGAAAAAATGCAGAGTGAAATAAAAGCACAAATAAATAGTTGAAACCAAGAATAAGTAATTTGAAATGGTCATATGGAGAAAGGACATCCTGTAATGACTAAAATCATGAAAGACATGTTTTTTTCTCAGGCAAAGAATTGAAACAGTGAAATTAATTAAAACACAAACAGCTAAAGCATAATTTTTAAGCTGTTATTACTTATAGGTATTTGGGATATGAGTACTGTTCTCTTACACTCAATAGAAGAAAAGTTGTTTTTCCACAACCAGGACCCTAAGCATGAAATGCCAACACCATTCTAAGTTATTTTCATATTAATTGTGCGTCAATTTTATTAAAAGTAATTCTGTTGTCTTAGTGACATTAATAGGCTTTAAAAATTTCCACAACGTATGCATATCTCTTAAAGAGAATGGTTATCTATAGGAGAAGACATTAGCCGGTAGGTAAAAATATATTTTAATTTGGAGTTCAACAAAGCAAGATACAACTTCTCACCATGCAGGTGGGGTCATTTCCCAGCATCGGAAGTAGGAAGTACTGAGTACCTCTTCCTTTTCTCAACTGACTTACAGTCAAAGTGCTTTCCTCTGGCTTGTGGCAGGATTGTTTTTCTGTTAGCAACTTATTTTTTAATACACCATTCTGACACCTTGACAGTTCATGTGCTAAATCAAACTTTACAATTACTGGCAGGCAGTTATTAGATGTATTGCACTTAATTAACTTTGCACCTAATTACAAGCAGTGCTGGCCGATTACAAAGGGCATAAATATATTAGTGCCCTAGCTGTCACATCATGAACATAGCTGTTTGAACAAGTCAAGCAAAAGCAATTACCGCATTGTGTGCATGGTGAAGTGTAGCAGAGTGCAGAAAGAGGAATGAACTGTTTTACTATTTGTAGGAATTTAATTTTGCACTTTGCATTTCAGGTGACCCAGATGAGCAAAGAGTATGATAAAAGATTTCCTTTTGTCTGTATAAACACTTCAGGATTGCTTTATGTGTGTGAAGGGAAAACAAAAGTTGCATGGTAAGAGCCGACTTAGATTTTGTTAGATACCCACCCTTTGTATCTGATAAAGTATGAGGATTGCAGCATTGGGGGGGGGGGGGAACCAACCCAACAGTCTGCAGATGATAAGTCAAACTTGTGACTCAGAATTGCACTATGCAACTGTTACTTATGCAGTAGTTGCCAAAATGAGAAGGAGGGCAGAATTCAGTCTCATCTGTAGAGGGATATGTTGTAAAGAACAAATGTTAGCACTCATCTGAAGTTCTGTGGAAATCTGTCTTGCGTTAGCACAGGAAGAAAACATCTCTCTTTGCTTGAAAAGTAAGCAAGACATTCACAGCAATTTTTTAAATTTCATAAATGGCTTTGTAAACAGAGTCTATGTGAGAGTGTTTCATTCTGTATCAAGTATCTTTTCTAACCACCACGTTCTTTTTCCCACAGGAAAATATAGTAAGTTACAGGTGATAACTAAATATTATTACATATAGCAATAGAGGGATGTTGTCTTCATTTCACAAGAAGTCAGGAGGAAAACTGATAAAAACAATCATTTGTTTCATTCCTTAAAACTTTTTTTTTTGTGCTTAACAGAAGAATAGCCCCTGAATTAGGAATGTTTTGCAACAAAACTAAACAAAAATGTTTCTTTTCCTTTTCAACAAAATTTAGTCCAAGACTTCATTTATTCAGCAATGCACCAACAACCTATCTTAAGCCCAGTCGTAGGAATTTCTTGGTCAACAGTCTGTACCATTTGCTTTGTACAAGATATTTAACACTTTGTACAGAACAGTGCCCAGGTCACGTGAACAAGTTCCATCTATATTGGCCAAAAAAAGGTCACTAAAACTTGACTTTGCTTGAGGCAAATGGAAAGAAACAGTCACAATGTGGTGCTAAATTAGTGGCTGTAGGGCTTGTATTCTGTTGTTATTTACAAGCTCTGAATAAAGAGAGCTATGAGGATATATGTAAACCTTTCCCAGGCTAGAACAGCCATTCATTGTTATTCGCTCCTAAATAGGCTGCCTGTGTTGTTTCTGATAACTCGTGGAAAAAGTAGGTGGCCTTTAACAAAAGTTTTGGATGCCTTTGCAATTGTATGTACATGAAAAAGTCAATTGACTCCTTTGTGTGCAACAGCATAAAGTAGAAAGTGAGGAGATAATGTGTTTTCAAATACAACATTACATCATCGCTGAAAACATTGATGAATGCATTTAAGACCTTGGGTGGCCAGCAATTTTTACCCAGTATAAAATTAGAGGCATTACTGTAGAAAAATAAACCTGTGCAGGAAAATGTCCTAATGGAGTAATCTCAGGGAAATAAGCACTGTCATTCAAGTAGCCTGTGCAAAAGCATTTTGGCTTTTTAGCCACTCCTTACTAGAAGAGTCAGGAACTCAGCCCAAAAGATAAGTTAAATCAATCAAGAGTTCATGTAACGCTCAATGATTTCAGTTTTCAAGGGCACACTATATGCTACTAAGCTTTTCACTGATGACAAACTGCAGGGTGCAAGGAATTAACATGAAATAATGGGAATTTGACTCTTTCAACATACAAAGTGAGTTGTGTTCCACACAAAGTGTGTTGAAATGTCATTTTCTTAATTGAATGTACTGAAACCAAGAAATAATTCATGAATTATATTTAAATATAAATGTAATTCTGAAAACAATGCTCTGTGTAATTACGCAAAATCAGATAATGCAACAATGAGAAGTTATTCTAGCAGAATATCACTTATGACCGATGCCCAGCCTATCACCGAGCAGCCGGCCCCCCACCCCGGCCAGCCACCCCTATATATTGTTTAGCCTGACGTCAGATGGTATGGAATACCCCTTTGGACAGTTTGGGTCAGCTGTCCTGGGTCTGTCCCCTCCCAGCTCCTGCTGCACCCCTAGCCTGCTCGCTGGCAGGACAGAGCGAGAAGCCGAAAAGTCCTTGGCCTGGTGTAAGCACTGCTCTGCAACAATTAAAACATCAGCATGTTATCAGCGCTCTTCTCATCCTAATCCAAAACATAGCACCCTACCAGCTACTAGGAGGAAAATTAACTCTGTCCTAACTGGAACCAGGACACTCATGTGCTTGATTTTTTTTTTTTCTGATGGAGATGGCTACTCCTTTGTCATTACTACATGGCTGCTGCTTTTTTCTAATTGCTACTGATTAAAGTATTCAACCTCTATGGCCAGTTAATATATTTTTCTTTTGTTTTGCTTTGTTGTATTATAATCACACAGTGGGGGAAATAGGGATATATGCAGAAATATACATCTCTACTCAGTTTTGAAGCAGGATATCACAGCTTTGTGATATCTTGCTAGTGTGTGAGGGGCTGCTTCCTCCTGGACAGGTTGTGGGCTGTGGTGAGAGGCACTGCTCAACAAGGCCAGGAGCCACAGCCCTGCAGAACACAGGAATCCCACTTCTCAAGGTTTTCAGAGTCTCAGCAAGAACTTGAGGTCCCGCCTCTTACAGGTGAGATGCTACAGTCATTCAGCACACTGTTGTGTATCTGGTATCTGGTTCTTGCACAAGGCAGGAACCAGATACCAGATAGCCAGTCCCAGTGGTGATCTTCTCACTTGAAGCATGGCTGTTAATAAGTATTTAGAGTCGATCATATGTAAGCATTGAACAGTTGCCCTGTTTTATTCCTGCCCCCCACTTCTATACACAGATTGAGAATGGAAATAATATGGAAAAGGCTGGGAAGTCAACTATGGCAATTATTTTCAACATTTGTGTTGCATTTCACTGGCCACTGTGGAGTCCTCAGTTTTGCTGTATTTATCGTATTTGCTTTCATGGAACATTGACAGAAAACTGAGCTAGTTAGTAGTTCTTGTTGTTCTATAGCTGAGAGATTTTTTGGTCATGACCTCTGAAGACTTATAGCCTTAGTGCTCTCCTGAGACACCAGGACTTCTAAGATCCAAGGAAGTCATATTATGTGGCTTTTTCCCTTTTTCTAGAAGCATCTAAAAAAAACTGGAGGCTGCTGTGGTATATGAAGAATTGACAGGTATGTAAAAGCACCCTGTCTCGATTTCCTAAGTCTGCTTTGTTCATGGAACTGCATACTTTATAGTTTGACTTTTACACTCTGTTGTAATGATTCTTTCCATCTGAGTGCATCATACTATAGAAAGCTAATTGACTTTGACTTCTTTGCTTCTGTTCCCAGTGGGATAATGCCAGTTGTAATTCTTTTATTGATTGTTTAGAGCAATTAGCAGAAAACAAATTTCTCCAAAGAACAGATAATTTGGTTTTGTTGCTCTCTACCATTAAAGCTAAACAATTTGTTATCTGAAAAAAAATAATAATAATAGGAAACACATTCCGTCTGTTTATTAGCTGAAGAGAGACAGGTTACCTCATCATTAATGTCATCGGTAATTAGCGCTCTTGTGCTGCCACCATCTGCACCAGTGGCTGGCAATCTGTCAGCAGCTTCAAATGCCAGGGCTGATTGTGTTTATCTGTGCCAAACAATGGGCAGACCGTGTGTGATCCTGAAATTTGTAAACAGTAGTTGGCTAATGTAATTTAACTAGGCAGTTTTGTTATATGTCTGACTGCTGCTCTGGGAAGGACATGAGACTTTAAACCTCCAGGGCAATTCCCAGTCATTGGGTCACCAGCACTAGGCCCAGAATGTCATTCCCAATTAATCAGGTTTCTGATGGTCACAACTGGTTTTTGTTTCCATCTGGGACGAGGTCTGGAAAGGCCTTGTGGTCAGGGTGGTGGGGCCTGCCCTCACATTCCATCAGCATCACCGGCCTCCACGATCACCAGCTGATAAACCCTGACATGTCTCATGGAGGTCTCATGGAGGCCTCTTAGTTGTTCTGTAGTAGGTAGCTTCTCATTCCACCCCAGACTGGATTTTATTTTACACTGGCAGAAGCTTCTTTAAAGAACAATCAAACAAACAGAAAAGTAATGGAAAAAGAAGTAGTGCTCTAGTATTTAAGCAATAATGTTATTCTTTTACTGGCTTTTTGCTCTGCTGTTCTTGATTAAAACAACAACAACAACAACAACAACCATCATGTTTGAGTTTAATTTTGTTGTTTTATTTTGAGCAGAAAAAGATCTGAAAATTCTGACTATCTAATAAAATAGCTTAGGAGCGTCAGAGGCTCTTGAGGTCATACATACAGGGATTTGAAAACTTGTGTGAGAATACATTTGTAAAGGTGGAGAGCTGATTGCCATGGTTAAATTTGCATCATAGTTACTATAAACTAACTGATTGCACATGTAAGTAGTTAGTGATTTACTTGCTTACTAATTTTTCATTGGTACCTTCATGTTCTTTGCATTCAGTCATGTGAATAATGTGTACAAGTAAAGGTGGAAATTAAGTGCTTTCTTTGGCACATGCTTTTGAAGCCTTCCTTAAGATGTATTCAGGTATCCTAATAATGGAATATTAGGATTAGTGAGTGTGAACAGTGCTTATCGCTAATTCCTGGGCATTTTCCTCTTTGGGGCTACTGGAGAAGAAAGCTATTAAAGATGTTAAGTCCCGTTGGTATTGTAGAAAAGACGATTTCATAACTGCATAGTAATGTAAAATTTCCAAGGGACTGCTAGATGTTTGCCTTTGGTGCATGAATCCTAAGCATGAATCAGGGAATAATCTCTTTCTGATGAGAGAAAATGCAGCTGCCACTGAAAACTTTGAATCTCAGTCTAGGTTGAGAGGAATCATGAATTTCAGGGAGCCCATTATACTGTATTGCTAAAGATATATTATTGATTATTGATATTTATTTACAAATGGTAGTTTGCATATATGACTGATCCAATGCACCTTGAATTGAAATATTTATTTGGGTTTCAATAGGTTATTAAGTAAATGTATTGCATACAGATTTTTACAGAATTTGCTGCCTTCAGGTACCACAAGAAGCAGTCCCTCATAAGGACTGTAAACTAAAGATGGAATAAATATGTCATGAAAAGGTGTTTAATATCCAATAAGAATACTCTTGTAGGCTATAAGAATCTTTTGTTTTCCCATTTAATTTTGTGTCATTTTAGTTATTTCTTTATGTGGTGTGCCCTTTTACATATTATAGAATATAATTTTGACGATATATGTATTTGTTTAACCAGAGGCAGATCAATAGAGAACAGTCATTTTAGCTTTCAGATTAGACGAGTAAAAAAAAGGTTTTAATAGCAGTGTAGAGATGTTCTAGACTTTAATCATAACTCCTCAGCAACTTTTTTTACATGTAAATCAGAAAACCATCAGAATAAATAAATGTAGACACTTAAATTAAATATGATGTCAATACTGTAAATCCAACATCAATTTACTGTATCACTGAGCTCTTTAAAATGATAGCATTCCTTGGCTTCATTTAGCATTATATTCATTTAGTATTTAGTATATTGGCTTCACTTAGTATTAACTAATTCCAGGTGAGTCACCTCAGACAACAAAACCCACTCTTTGTAGACATCCACCACTCAGGGCATGAGGTAACAATTCTCCAGGGATATGTGTAGGTGTGAGAACATTTTGTTATGGCATGATAACTAACATTCCTTTATTCCTCTTTAGTTTACACTCTTTTATATATCAATTTTTGTTAAATTCTGCATTTGGCTAATGTACACACGTCTTAGTACCCCATTTAATGAACATAATATGTCCACCAGGTAGTTTATGAGGCTCTCAGACATAGTGATATATATTAATATGTAATACTGCAAAGCTAATAAATTCTATTTAGCCCAAGAGGACAGAAAGTACTTTCCAGATGCAGGGCTGGAGCCTTCTGCTCGAGATCACTGAAATCGTTGGGAAGACTTATGCTGACCTCCTTAAATGTTAAAATAGGGAAGACAAAAACTCTCTGGAGATCAAACTGGGGGGTAGAGGTTATAGGTCTCCATTACCAGTACAAAATCTTCTTGGAGACAAAGGTTCAGTCACAAGTTGCCTAATAGCTCTTCTGAGGTACTTCTGTGTGACTCTTGGCATATCAATATGATTTAGCTGATTTCAGGTATCGAAACTGTTTTTACTTGAACTAAAGAGGAAAGCTTAGAGCTGCCATTATCACCACAAGGGATGGGAGTCATGAGCAGGTGGCTACAGTCATCTCAGATACTCACAAGTATCCTGCCCAGGCCGTGATGGCCAGTTATGCTACCGGCAGAATTGAAGATGATGGGAAATGAGCAGTCCCTTCGGACTTTACTCTCTGTTGTCATCTTTATATTATCAGTACTATAATGCCACTGTTAGGGAAAGATCAGGAAGACAGGGAGTTTAAATTAGAGGGGAAGCAAGATTGGGGTGGAGGGGAAGCACATGGAGAAACGTAACACTTCTGAATTTTCAGATAATTTAGTTTGTATTTCATCACCCTCCTCCTTTGCCCTGTGGATGTTTCATACAGTACAGCCAGAGTCAAGAGGAATGTAAAGCTGTAATTTTGGTGAAGTATTGTAGTGATGTGAACACACCCCCAAGAGTCTTTGAAGAGTATTTGAATTTTTCTTTAGCGAACAAAGCAGGATGGGCAATCTCCTGTCTTTGTGAATGTGAATGGACAAGCACATGCTCAGAATCATCACACTACCAGATGTTAAGAGGGATATCTGTAGACTGCAGGTTTACTTGCCAGGTTGCAGGGTATAGAACAGTTGGGAATCATTTATTTGACTAATTCTGGATGTGTTCCCTCACCATTATAAATCCTAAGCATCCTGCATTATTTCAGAACTACCAACTCCATATTTTGTAGCTTCTTTTCTTTACCCCAGCTTCTCCCCTGCTCTTCACAGCTTTTCTTTATTCTGTGTTGTTTTTGCATACATTTTCAGATTTATTGTATTAACAGTCAGGTTTTGAGATTGTTTTGAGTTGTACTGGCACTGACATTTTCAGTTGGTAAAGCTGTCCAGAGCACTTCAATATAACTCTCTTCTGGCAGTGCTGTGAGCAGTGCGTCAGCAGTGGGTATCAAATGTGAGCTACTGCAGGTCAGATTTCATGGTGCCTGCTGGTATTTATGGGGATGGAAAAATTAAAATGGATTTGCCCAGTATATTGCAGCAAATGCAAATAAAGGGCTCTTGAATATGAATCCCTCATCCATCATAACTGCTGAGTGCAGAGCATAGATGGGACAAAGCCAAACCTATGTATCAGACCTAAGTGATAAAATAAGGAAAAGTGAGGGTTAGTAAGAGTGATCATTGACAGAAATCCACTGAAGTCAGTAGATGTGTATTTGCTTACTGATGCAATCCCATAGCAAGCTTATATTTCATCTTTGACCACAGAATGTGAAGCTTAACTCTCTGAAGCTTCACTTTCTTTCTCTCCTTTTTATTACAATGCATCTCATGTTGAAGAGGGAACACACCAAAGACGAAAATGTCTAGAAATAACATACTAAAATTTCTTTCAGCAGTTTTTCTGCTAAGAAAGGTTGGTCGACAGGGACATTAGATGCATCCCATTGTTTCTGTCACCAATATTGACACCTGAGCTGAGAAAATTAACATATATTTTGTATGTGTATATATATATTTACTTGTCTCCAAATGTTTGGATCATGGCAAACAAATCCATTTCGGGTATAAGTCACACTTTATTAAAAGTAGTCAAACCTAAAATATGCTTCTTTGATGCTAATAAGAGCTGTTGCCAGAATAAACTTCCCTGCAGTCCTGATGGACCTGAATTAGCAACAAACAGACAGTCACTGTATTAACATCTGTGGTACAACTAAGAACTGCTTCATATTTTTGCGTATATTGTTACTTCAGATAATTAAATTTTAGATCATTACAATCACTTCTCATTGATAAAAAGGATTCTTTATTTTGGCATACATCCTCTGATATAGACTGAGTTTTGAACACCAACTTGTGGTGTACAGTTTTGCAAGTGCAGGTCTTGAAAGATTTCACAAAATTCTTTGCACAAATGTGTGTGCTTACTTTTGAATGTTTGATTTAAAGACTTCTTTTTTTTTTTGGATTTAAAGACTTTTATGGATTATTTCCTATTCTGAATCTAAGCTTTGAGAATGCTTTTTTGGGAGTTTTAATCTGATATAGGAAAAGAGGATAACTTTTTCAATCTGGATGCATAGACTACATACGCAAACAGGAACGGAAATTGCCTAGAGAGCTTTCATGCTTCAAGTACATTGTGTGATTATTTTTATATTCAGCCATGAACACATTCTGTGGTAATATTCCACTTTTATTTTACAGGATCAAATGAAGACTGAGACATTAAAAGCAGGGTGTAAAAGAAATGAAAAAATGTCAGTAAGAGCAGCTGATGAAAACCTTATTAAAAAGTTATGCATGTCAGGCTGTGTTCCTTCTGTAATGTATATGTTTGTAATAACAGCTCTGAATTCTTCAGGGACCTATAAGTAATAAAGAAAATTGGTCAAGCAAAAAAAAAGAAGTTATTGGAAACTTGAGTATTGCTGGGTCCCATAGAACACAAACTACATCTGCATAAAATAAACCTGTGCCCTGCTGATAGCTTTTATTTTGTTCCCCTTGTATATATAATTTTGTTTGCTCAAGTTGACCTTACTTCAATAAATGTTTTATGATTTTACGGGGAGAATGATGTCCCCAGTTTCTGTAAGTAGTTTATAACAAATGTAAAACTGGACAGGACAGGCAGTGTCACCAAGGAGAAGGTTACCCTCTCACCTACAATGGAATTTCTGGTGTTAATATATTTGTCCCATTTGAGGAATAGGATAACTAAGGTAAAGAAGGCAGAATGGTCCAAGCATTGCAAATATTCCTGGGAGCAAGCCACAATGTGGAATCAAATTAGAAGACTCCACCACAAAGAGTCAGGCTCTTAAAAAAAAAAGAAAAAAAAAAAAAAGGGAAACCAATGATGAATTGCAGTGAAGGGGAAACTAGTTACTTGCCTAGAAAGACAGAAACTGAAAGAGTCAGGAATAGAGTCCAAAGTTAGAAAGGAAACAAAACCTATGGACTTTGAGCAAAAGTTGCACAAAAGCTGTCCCCTTTAATATGCCCGATTACCTAAAATTATGTTTGAAACTCTTAGATTAACATGAATTTCCTTCTGTAAACAGAAGGAAAAACCTTTGTGCTCAGCAAAGCTTTGAGATGGGACAAGCAAGTCTTACCAAGAAAGACTTCGGCTCTTTCCTGGTTTCTTTCTTGGTTCTGCTCTGTCAGAAAAAGGTTGTTGATCTTAGTGGGCTGCCTTGAGTAAACCTCATGATAGCAAACTGTTAGAAATTATGAAGCTAGAGAAGTGAAAGAACGTGAAAAGTTCAATATTTCCTTGCCTTTGAGAATATGGAATAGAAGGAAGGAAGGAAGGAAGGAAGGAAGGAAGGAAGAGGTGATTAAGATTACAAAGATGATGGCTTGTTGGAGGAAGTAGCATTCATTCCCCTAGATTGCCATGGTGAATGCAATGCCTATCAGATGCTTGTAAATGTGGTCTTGAACTGCTGTACTGGACTTCAGCCATAGACTTGAAGCAAATACAGTTTTGAAAATGTGGTGCTATGGGATCTGTCTGCACAGAACTCACTCTGCAATAAGTAGTCATTATGGGACATACTCTGGGGGAAGAGCATGACTTATGTATGCAATAATCTTTCCTCTTCTGTCCTATGGATAAATCTTCAGACTGGCCAGCCAGCTCAGAATCAACGAAGGTGCTGGGTTGCTGCTGGAGAGATGATTTTATACATGTGTATTCAAAGTTCATTTCAGTCCTGCCATCATCAAGACCAGCTGTTTGTTTCTTAACCCATAAAAGTAATTGTCTAATATTAGACCTCAGAATTAATACATATAACCCTTTTAAAACATAAACAGGTTTTACAGAAAATGATACATTAGCAAATCAGGATGATTTTTAATTTAGTGCATTTCTTATATTAACTATAAGCTTGAAATGAATAACATTCAAATTCAACTATTAGCTTCCTATGCATCACTACATTTGGAACAGGCTGGGGAGGTGAATTAAATTTTAAGTTGATCATGGAAGAAGTGAGAAAGGGCTGTTCTTATATGGAACTCATCTCACCTCCCATTAGCCATCTGAAGGTGGCTAACACAGGCAAATTAACCAGGATCATCTTATGGTTACTTGAGAGAGCAGGATGGCTCTATTCCATTTATCTTATGGTGTCAAAATCCTCCTTGCTCCTCACAGTATGAGCTGGAGCTCAAGTCTTTATACAGACTGTATAGTTCACTGTGACTTCCCAGGAAAGGCCAGAACTGCTTGTATGAGAGCTTTTCCTCAGGTTTGTTCAAGTATCAGGTCAAAAACTACAGACTGTTTGGCCTCAGGCTGAAAAGCAACATTTATACAACTGGTGCCAACTTCATGGTACTATTTGTTTTCTCTTTTATATAAAGACAAATGTCAAATGAACAATTCTATTCTTTACCGTGACTTGAGCAATAGTCTGTGTAGTTTAAATTAAAGTTGAAGTGCCTTCTCCTGTTTTTTAATTATTAGGTTGACAGATGACAAAGGATAAATGTTAAAGTTGGTAAATACTGTGCAGGGGAAAAAGTAGCCACATTCCTGATAACTTCACAGTTGACTTTCAGAGTATACAACCACTTAAGTGACTGTGAATATTGCCAGCTGCATCTCCAAACAACTGAGCTGCTTTATTTTCAGTTGTAGCTGTGGAAAAATGTGCAAACTTATTTCCATTTGATCATGTCCTTGAAAAAAGTCTCCCAGGAAACACCAAAGACCATTACCATTGAAAGCAGAAACACGGTAAGTTGCTCCAACTGAAAACATATTGGTTTAAATATGCTGTATGCTGGCATCATTATTTGAACACAGGTTTTATTGCACAATGGCTGATAGCAATGATTCAATGATACATCTTCCTGCTAACCTTGTCACTCTTCTAGACAGCAATACTTTAAATGGGCACAGTATGTCACATTTTATGGCTAGGAGAATGCCCAAGACACTAAGTCAATCTCTTTCAATTTGGCGTCTCACATCAGTGAACTAAGTACTGATTTAGCTGCTGCCACAGACTCCATTGCACACATCATCTGAAGATATGATGTACTAGAGATCATGCTGGGGTGGTACATCAAAATGATGGGAACTGTTTCTTTTCAGTAGAGTGGGCACAATGGACAAGTAGAGCACACCTCACACAATAACATTAATTGGTTTGTCCGTAAAGGACAAGAATAAATAAGAGCCATTAAGTTTCATCTGTGTGTGGTATCAGGGTGCATGCCACGGTTCTGAACTGTGAAAATTAAGTCTTTTTTAATTTATTTATTCTACTTCTCCAAGGGGTAATCTGCTCTAGCATCACACTAACTACTTTAAATCTTGCACAAAACCCTATAATATATCAAAGATTAGGATCACAGCTGGCTTGCAGCCAGTGAGGCAAGAAATTCAGATTAAAGAGCATACAACATAGAGGTTTAGTCTGCATTCCCTTAACAACTGTATAGTATGCAGAAACATGCGAACGGTTGAGTTCAAAGGGCTGTTAACCTTATTACTGAGTACTAATACTATGATAAAGAAGTAATGCCACAAAAATTCAGAGTAAAATGGTACATTACTTTCTCCTGTTAGTGGAGTTCTAACCCGTTAAGCACAAAGGTGCTGGGAAGTGGGACTGGAGAACAGTTTAAATGGATAGCAGTCCAGGTACTGCAAAAGGTAAAACACACTTCAAAATACTATTTTTCACTATCTTTTTTTTTTTTTTTTTTTAGACAAACTGAGCATGAGTAACCTGAACCGCTTTCTTACAACCCATCACGAGGCACAGCATCAGTTGAACATAGAGTTTAATGTTTTCCACTGGACTAGTGGTAGGTGGTTGACTGGGCTTTCACATACCTGAACCACAGTTTTGGAATGAATACCTGAGTGCCTACTCTGGTATTAGCCTGTTTTGTATCTATAGCCCCTGTCAAATGTATCTCTTAATGTTTAATTCATTTTTAGTGTTTGTTGTTTTTTTGTTTGTTTTTCTGGAAACCATTTCAATCTGTGTTTCCTTTCACCCAGGATGGGAGAGGTTCCAAAATCTGTACCAAAAAAAGAAGAAACAAGAACCAAATTCAGTTGAAACGTAAGAGATGCAGTTTCACTGAAGTTAGGTATGAAACTTACTTTCCCATTTATTTAGCCAATATATACCAGCTAAGGCTTAGCACAAAAGCATGCATAGCTGGATGATTGGGCAAAATTACCCATCCATGTTATCTATTCTCAGACCTAAAGTCCTATGAAAAACTATGCCTAATTTATGGCTGTTTCTTCTCCCCTTCTACTACTAATATTTCCACATAGTACTCTGTTTCTATTTCCATACCCAAATTCCTGCCTGTTTTCTACTGTCTTGATGTTATATTTCTCCTGTACTAGTTTATTCTATTTCCTTCTCTCCTGCCGTTTCCCTCTACCACACTTTCAGCAGACATTTCAGCCAGAGTGTTGAATGTTGTTTGTGTGTTTGGGGAGCAGAGGATGAAGAGCCTTAATTTAGTGGTGTCATATCTGAGATGTGCCAAGGCAGTCTGGGAAAATTAGTGATCTTAAGGTAAAATATGTAGTGGCACAAACACCAGAACTTTGATGCTCTCTTCACCATCTCTGCATAATATCTACAATGTGTGCTGGTGTTTGGCTTACAATATTTTTGAAAGTTAAATCTTTGATTTTCATTTCCAAAAATTGTAAGGACTGGCAACATATTTAACATTTAAGATTTAAAAGTGGCCTCAAATGAATAAATGTGCTTTGACATATTTCTTTGTTCTTTTAAAGTAAATGAAACAATTAGTCCAAATGAAGCACTTCATCACTGGAACCCAGAGGAATTTCTTGGCTGCTGACAAATCATGAATAATAATAAAAGAAGAGAGTGCAGAAAGGAAGGAGGGGTCATTAGAGTAGATAATCTATGGGTGACGAACAAAAGCCAATTTCAAGGACTCTTGAACTTCTGCTGAAACGTTCAGTTTCTGTTTCAAAGTGTTCAGTAAGCCAAAAGTGTTCCAGTGGATTGTACGAGCTTCTGCAAAGTGCTTCATGCACTTATTTTATTTCTGTCTTAAATAACCAATTATCCTCCAGTTTTGTGTAAAACACTCAGTGCAGATCCTTATTTTCTGTTAGTAGAAAGCATTCTCACTTGTAAATGTAATTTGAATCAGATAAGGGCAAGCTGAGCTTTCTTTCTACTTTTCTGCTTTCTCACAAATCATGTTTTTCTTGTTTTGCAGTCCTCCTGACCATCTCCATCAAATTTTTCAGTTTGGTAACCTTTCTATCCTGCCTGACTGCAAATGTTTAGGGCTCTGTCATTGTTGCTGTAGGTCAAGCACACTTTATCTGTAGTTTTTCACTGAATAGAGCCTTCGTTCTTGGGGGTAGTGATGAGGCACTACAATAACATACAAACCATATATGTGTGTGTGTGTGTATTTTTATCATGATATCAGTATTGACATCATGTTCAAGACTTCAACAGGGGTGCACAAGAAAGTGTCATGGCTTGAGCAGGAGAAAGGAAGAAAGAGTGCGCACCATTCAGCAGTACTTTTGTTTGTCCTTATCTTATGAGTTGTTTTTGGTTTGCACAGATCAGGAAGAGTCTCAGCACAATGTTAACACTTGTCACTGATTTGTATTTAGAGGATGCTTGTGTGGGTGGGTAGCACAATGTACCAATTTGTAGACTCTGACTCTGCAACTGAAATGCCCAAATGGTTGCAAACCTACTAATAGAAATAGGTCAGACTATGTCAGGAAGTTCCAGTATTTCAAAGTTACAAGCATATCATTTTACTGTAGAGTTTCCTAAGGCTTTTTCTTTGCCTATTCCAAAATTATATGCCATAGTAATTCTGCATTAAGTTTCCTTTAGATCTGCTATTCCAGTCACCCATCAGAAGCTGCAGGCCAAAAACGCTACTTTTGTAACCATTGACTTCAGTATTTTGCAGAAGGAAAGAATCTAGTCCATTTTAACTAACTATAATATAGTGTTTGCAACTTCCCAGGTGTATAATCCTCATAGCCTTTTTCATAGAGTAAAGGAGATTAATTTTAGAAACAGTAGATTTTACAGATCCCAGGACATTTGCCCTAACTCTTATTTTGCTTTGAGTAAGTAGGATCTTTGGCTAACTTTTACTCGTGAGGAATTATATCACAGACATATTAACAGCTATACCCCAGTTGAAGTGTGTACCAATGGGAAGTATCTTCAAGCCCAATAAGCTTGCTATTATTTCCTGCCTGTGGTAAATGATACAAAAAAAAAAAAAAAAAAAAAGATAATAAAAAGGTTGAGGTCAAACTGCAGCTGCATTCTCATTGAGAATTCAGATAGAAAATGCAATCTAATTATCCTTACAAAAATAACACCTAGAAAAGATATTTGAACAATACTGGCTATGAAAGAAAATTAAAAACAAACAAACAAAACAATCTCAGTAGCTTTAATAATATCTTATGTTTGCCTTTCCTTTTGATGAGCAGAAAGCAGGATGTTTTGTCAGAACCCGAGTCCCATTCTGGGAAGTCCATAAATCCATTTTTAATTTTATGCCGATGATCAAGTCTCATTTCTGGCACAGCCACATGAAGATTATTTTCCTGATGAGTGGGTGGAGACCTTGGATCTCAATGCCTGCAAAGAGCCATGAGGTATAATGTGTTCCCAGGGGCAGGGAAAGACTGTTGATTCTTGCCTTGTGGCTTTTAGTAGCCAGTCAGTTCTAGGGAGATGTAACTGGAGCCCATTTCAGTTAAGTCTCCCTGGATGTCCTCATTAGGAGTCCTCCAGAATTCAATAAGCTAAGTTCTTCTTGTTTTTAAGATAGTTTAGCTAGTGAGAGCTCAAGAAATCCTTGGCATTGTAAGTAACCAGGTGGTCTCATAATTAATTATAATTGAGTTGATCAGTATTTTTGAACAAAATTTTATGAACTGACAATAGACTTCCTTGTAAAGTATGACACCCCCCTCCTCTAATGCAATTGATTTTAAAAAGGTAAGGATATTCCTGCAATTCTTAAAGTTAAAAAAAAAAAAGATGTTTGCAGTTATTATATGTATTTTTTTCCTTTGTTCACAGTTTTCTCCTCTATAGACATCTAGCTAATTCTGAAAATTTATTTCCCCTGAGCAAAAATGGGAAAGCGATAAAACAGACAAAAAAAAAAAAGTAGAAAGAAATGAAAATCTGTAAATGAAAGATTTCTTTTTAAATGATAAAGCAAAAAGGTGAGAGACTTCAAAATAGGAAAAGAAAACCCCAAATCCAGTGAAGAACAACCAGGAGAAATAGTGTGGAAATTGTTAATGAAATTGCTTTCCAACTTTTCTACCATTTTGTCTCAGCAAACAGCAATACCAAATCGTCAACGTGGTTCTAAGATGATTATTTTAGTGTCTTTTTGACAATCCCATTTCAGCAATATGGAAGAGAGATCGCAATTTGTATTTAATTGTTAGATATGTATATTTTCCAATAAATAGAGAATCAACTATGTACTTTATTGTTTTTCAGCTTTCTCAGCAGGAAAGATTGGCCTCTACGTTGGAAGATGTCTGTAGTGTATGCATTTCAGAGCATTCCCACTTTCTTTGTATAAGCTCAGTGAAATAGATCAGTAAGTAACATGATTTTCACATAGAAGTCAAATTATATGTCTTCAGAAATAATTAAATATGTGAATTCATGGTTCAGTTTAAATAAACCTATGACAGTTACTAATCCAGAGTTAATAGAAGATTAACTCAACATTTATTAACATTTATATGCTAACAGATGACAATATTTCACATATGAACTAGGTATAGTTCAGCTCATGATTAAATGTTTGCCTGCTCTAATGTTTTAGCAGTAGAATGAAGAGTAGTTTTATGTTGAGCCAAATTAGAGTAGAAAAAGTGCACTGTGTTAAAAACAGTCTTGTTCAAACCTTCCTGTGTGGGAACACATTATTGAATGCAAGAGCCATCCTACTACCTTCTCAGTATCAGCAAAGATAAATGAAGTCAAATTATTTCATACAGTGCAGAATACTTTCCACCGCGTCTCTGGTATTATTAAAATTTAAAAGCCCCTTAGGACAATTTTAAGCCTGCCTATGTGCCATGAAAGAAATGCCTTAACAATATATGTATATACTTAGTTTCTATATGGTTAGATCCAATTAAATCAAATTAGCCTCTTTGCATTAATTAAAAAGAGAAGACCAGTTCAATTATTTGAGTGCTCAATCAGAATGACTGCCCTGAAATGGTAATTAAGATCAGAGCCTTTTGTTTTTCATGACGTCCTCTAAGTTATATACACTGTATCAGGTGTAGGAGTCCTACCTTAATTTGTGGCATTTTTCCTCCATCTCCACTGTTCATGCAGATTCACTACATCTGTAATGTTCCTCACAAGAACAGAAGGAAAGGAACAGTGCATAACAAGAAGGCAAAAAATAAAAAATAAAATTAATGCCCCGTACAGCATGATCTTCTTGTCATTACTTACATGGTTATAATTATGAAAAAAATTGTTGGGCTCTTCAGATACTAATCTGTTTAAACCTCTTGAAAAGTGCATGCTTCTATCAGCATTAATTACTTCCAGTGGGACTAAGCATTAGTAAAGGTAAGTCTTCACATCATCAGGGACTAATTATGACAAGTGCAAAGGAAAGAGAAGCAGAATGAAAATTATTATTGTTAATCCTGCCTTAATCATGCTATTTATTGTGTTCTGAGCATAACAACACACTTCTCTGTTCCTTGCTTTTAATATTACCTGTTAGTGTGGTAAAAATTTTCTAACTTAGAGGACTTTTTTCCTTTATCCATCCTTATTTTTTGTGTATACATAAATGCTATCAAATACGTTTGGTTTTGATGCTGCTTTCAGTGAAAAGCCACAGCTGTGAAGATCAGCTATGTAAAAAACAGTTTGCTCTCCTATTCAAGGAACATAGCCACTGCTAATTAGCCAGAGGTTGATTTTTCCATAGTGAGTTTACCTTGACAGAAACAGTCATACTGCATAGCGGCTATGCAGTAGTCAAGTAGAAATTACTGAAACGGTAAACTGTAAAACTTGGAAGTTTAATTTCTGTTTTTTCATGTTTGGTTTAGAAGAAACAATCTGACTCCCTTCTCCTAAAAAAAAAAAATAAAGCAATAAGAACTGTATTTTAAATTCAAGAAAAAATAATCCATTCTCAAAAGGTAATAAGGACTGTATTTTAAATTCAAGAAAAAAAATACATTCTCTCATGCTAAGGGATTTCAAAAAACAATGTTATTTAGAAGGCATTTTTGTATCTTCTTATTGCTGTTAATATTGTGATTACTAATACTCTTAGTATTTAAAATATTAAAGAAATATGTACACTATGTACACAAGGTAGACTCTCCTATTTAGTGTCTTTTTGCATGCTAAGGAGTAGTTTCTGAGTATTTATTTCCTCAGAAAACTGTGGATTTGTAGTTTTGTCTTGAGCATCCCTCCCAGTGTGCTTTTACGTTAGATTGTGTCAAAAACTTTGTTATGCAATGTAAATTTGCCTCTTCACCAGGCCAGTTGTGAATGAGGGAAAGTAATCAGGTTATCTTTTGGTCTTGATAAATCTTTGTTTTTCAGCTCACACTGCTGTAGGTGCCTATAAATTGATTGTAATAATTTTTCCAGATGGTCAAATTAGGTTGTCTATACTATGCTTTCCTGAGCTGTCTTCTCTCCTGCCTGCTTTTTAAATAATGTTTGATCTACTTTAGTTTTCTGTATCTTCACTGAGTGACCATGTGAAGAAAAGACTCTAGGCAGGACCAACAAGGGAAAAGTCTGAGCTCTGAGTCAGAATAGGGAAATAGGAAACACTGCCAAAAAGAATAAGAAAAAGAGCATGTTTTTAGTGAGGGACATCAGCGATTATTCTTTTATTGGAATCCTTTTTGTAATCAAGTGAAAAGCTTGTAATGTTCACATACCCATCTCTATAGGAATTCCTTGAATATTTTGTTTAGTGTGCAGAGGCATAGCTTCAGCTGGCCAATGGTAAGAGATCATCCTTGGTTTATTTTTCGCTGGGGACTTCCATGCCACACAGGCTTTTAGTTTGACCTTTACATTTTCTTCAGAGGACAAGAAGTTGAAGCCTGCAGGATAACCAGAAATACCCAACATGGCACAGCTGCTCTGGAGAAAACCTAAACCTCGGTTGAGCACAAGAAGTAGTAAACATCTGGGGATCATTTAAAACTGTAGCTGCTCACTCACTATGGAAGACATGAAAGAAGCAGTTAATGTTTCTTTTCTGGGTAGGGGATTGATCTTTATCACCACTTTCCCTAAACTGTATTAATAACAATCACCAGGGACAGGAGAAGTACGCATATTTTAAAAGGCAGCAATAGTTGCCCCAGGTCACAGAAGTGGAGGAGGAATTTGAACCTGAGTTTTACTCATTTTCTATCGAGAAGCAGGAAACTCTTTTGTTGGAAATAAGTTTTGTGTGAAATTTGACTGAAACTTCTAAGGATATGTACAAATAAATCAAGTTAACAACAACAAAAGGAAGGAAAAAAAGCCTTCCTGTAAGACCTCCAAAATAATTCTTTTTCAACTGTACCAAAAAGAACTGTAAATCAGACTTTTTTGTTTCACCAGAACTTTTAATTTTTGATTTAAAATGTAAACATATGAGAAGGTTGTTCTTGCTTCCTTAGAACATTTGGGCTGGTATTTTATTATATGAGGTTACTGAGACTGTTTCTAAAGTGTGGAGCCAACAATCTCTATAACACCCTGTCCTCCAGCCACCCAACAAGCACAGCTTTGTTGGTGTGTAAACAAAATGGAAGAGGGAAGGAAAAGGGGTGGAAAGGGGATGGTCTTCTGCAAACAGACCTGGTGAGGTCACTTGAGTCTGATTTTAAATCTCACTGTGGGAGTGCTTTCTTGTACATCCTCAAAACCATCTGAAATGGGACTTTGGAGTCCTCACTCATGTCTGCTCTGAGTGATTCTAAATCTTGCTCTCTCAGTTCCCACTGACCAAAACAAGTGGAAAGGAATGGCAACCAGTTTCCTCAGAGCTGTCCCCTCGTTTGAAATCCTGCCAGTACCATGGAGCAAGCAAGCTCAGGAGTTGGCCCATCATCTGCTCAGCAGTATCTTCCTTTTCTAAGAGGTAAGGGTTTCTAGATCATCAGTACCTCTCAGATGCTCGTGATGAGGGTGGATCAGCACAGGAAGGGGCTTCCCAGCCAGGCTTTAGAATTTCATCCCCTGGAGATCCTCAAAACTCAACAGGATGGTCTCTGAACAACCTGACGCAACTCTGAAGTTGAGCAAGGGTTTGAACTAGATGATATATAGCAGTTCATTGCAACTTAAATTATTCTACGATTCTACTTTAAGTACGAGAAACTGTACTCTGATCAGAGGTCAGAAGTAATGCTGAATCCTGCTGACTGCAGAGGCCAGCTAAATGTCCACCTGTCTAATAAATGAGCTGGTTTTCTTGGTTGAAGTCTTTTGAAGAACATGTGCAACTACCAGGCATCCATGAGCTCAGAAGCCACTTATGACCACTAATGCCTGGCAGCTACCTGCTGTCCCAGATGTGAAGCACCAAGGATGGCAAGGTCTAGTGCCCTTCCTGAGCTCAAAGGGCAGTGGAATCTGAGAACCGTCTTTAAGAGCTCTTGTCTCAGGGAAAACCAGCTGCTATTCATTCCCAGCTGCTCCTGTGTGTCTTCCCTCCTCTTCAGCTCCTGGAAGATGTGCGGTGTTGCTCCCTCTTTCTTCCTTCCTTTTCTTTTCACTTTCGTAAGGTAAAATGGAGTCTTCTTAGTTCTTTCAATACAGACTCACAAGGCCCAAGGGAAAAAAGTGTGGGAATCTTACTTTTTCTATGTATGTAAATGAAAATTTGAGTTTATGCCATTAAATTCTTACTGAGGAAACCGTGAAGTGCTGCTTTTGCTGATGTAGTGAAACAATGCAAGTACTAGTCTAAATTTTTAAAGGCACCTCTATCTGGATCATGAGCTAATGTATGGAGTGAATTTGCCATCTCAACAATCTAAGATACCCCATGGGTCTTTACGTACCATGGGGAATGTTGTCTTAGAAAACTTTTCTTAACTTTGAGAGTGTAGTAAAACACTGATATCAAAAACAATGAAAGATATTAACAGTGTAGGGGATTTTCTAAACTCTTCTTGACTATTTTAAAGGAACCATTTCTGCACAGCTATGGCAGGGTAAATTTCCAAAGCAGCATACTTTAGTCTTGGCTGCTACTACAGAAATTAATGGATGTCACTTGGTTGAGCCCCCTGGTGGTGCTTTGAAAGGGTACACTTCTGTGTATAATTAATGAGTTTGTTTCCTTGTTTGCAGATTTTTGAGGAGTGTAACTACAAAAGCATTCCTCCCCATAACACACAAGCAAGGCTCACATATCATAGTTCATTCCTTCCAAATGGGGTATTTCTTTGCTGCACCTGGAAAGAATGCCAGAATCCCAGCTGATAAAAGTTGGATTTCACTGAAGTCAGAGGGGAACCTGAAATCACCAAAGGTTGAAGCGACATATAAACCTAACAGCATGAATGAAGGAAAGGTTCTTATCTGTCACGGACTAATTGGCTGGGGCCTACTGTTACACATATCAGATCTCTCCCTGCTGTTCAGAGAATCTTGACTAAAATAAATCTGTGCCAGAAGTAATTTATTCTTCTATGTGTATATCTGTACATAGATTACAATATGGCCCGCTCCCTACACACCCCTTCCATTTGCAAGCATCACCACTGATTAAAAAGGGGATGCACACATCTACACTAAAATAAACAGAGTTTGTAAAGTTAGACACCACGCTTATTCATCTTTATTTGGTCACATGTCCGTAAGGGTTTTGTTAAGTGCTCTATTATTTTGAAAGGCAGTTTAATGACTGCACACTGTAAAAGTTGAAGCAATTATATGTAATGCATAATGAGCAATATGACTTCCAAATGTTCACATGTAATGCATGTCAGATTTCAGTTGAAAAACCAAACCAAACAAACCCCTCAAGGTTGCAGTCTGCTCTTTAGAAGATCCACATGTTGTAGCCTCAAAACCTCAAAATATCAGCTGGTTTCTGTGCGTGATCAGAGCAGTGTAATCTATGCTGCATTCTGCCCTTCATTTTCTTGAATCTGGATGGAGTAATGATCATATGTGTACCTCTGCCAAAGGCAGTCAGTGTTTGATCCACATATAAATCTGTGAATTGATCTATACTTTTTTTCTCATGGCATCTCTCTTTCTGGCATTATTTTTGTTCAGGATATAACAAAGGCAGAAACACAAATAAGGAATGACCATTTCTAAAATTCATCTGTGGTTGCTCTTATATTACTGCTGGTAAAATGAAAACATCTAGAGACACCAAATGAGATCAAGGACCATTGCACTCATATTGGCAGAGGTAGCCTTTTGCAATTTTAAATCTAAACATTTTGGACAGATAAAGCAGCTTTAAGCCTTCCTAGAAAAAAGAATAGAAGTGATTGGCAATGGTTGCCAAGATCACCTTGCCTTTGTCCTCTTCAGGAGGCCAGTTACTCTCTTTCCAGCCCTTCAGCACAAATTTCCATCTTCCACACATCTTTTCTATCCCACATTCTGCGTACCTGCTTTTTCTGTTCTTATCCACCTCTGGTGCCTTCTTCACAGAGTGTTAATTTTTTTTTTCATTATTGGAATTATAGATTGCATTTACCATGGTATACTGAGATTGAGCTATGGAGAAGCTGCTTACCTATCCCTTCTGGCTCACTTCTCCAGAGGCAGTGGCACACAGGAAGGAGGTAGGGCTAAAGGCAAGGACAGCAGCTGCCTCAAATATCCAACTCTGTTGGTGTGTTTGAGTTGGCACTCTGAAATGAAACACCAGTTCAGTCAAAGCAAAACTCCAAAGATCATTGAGTAGAAAAAGGATAGTGAGAAAGCATAGCCGGACCACTCAGATGCCTCAGAGTGGACTTCTCCAAAATCCTTTGCCTGGTTATATGGAAAATATAGATTCATGCACTGAAGTTTTGAACACCTTATTGAAATCTGTTGATCATGATTTTGCTAAGGGTTGCAGTAATCCTTGAAAAGCACATATGAAGGGTTTTTGTCATTGTTTGTTTGTCTTATCTCTTTGGGGGGGGGGGGGGGAAGGACAGGGAGGTGAGGAGGGTGAGGGGGTTGTACCAATGGAAACGTACACTTCTCTTCTGCAGCTAATCAGCTTCCTGGGAACTTTGCAACTATTCTGTTTAGTATCATAGAATCACAGAATATCCTGAGTTGGAAGGGACCCTCAGGGATCATCAAGTCCAACTCCTGGCTTCACACAGGACCACCCAAAAATCAAATGTCTGAGAGCATTGTCCAAAGACTTCTTGAACTCTGCCAGGCACAGTGCCATGACCACTGCCCTGGGGAGCCTGTCCCAGTGCCCGACCACCCTCTCCGTGCAGAACCTTTCCCTAAAACCCAGCTTGACCCTCCCCTGTCCCAGCTCCATGCCGTTCCCTCGGGTCCTGTCGCTGTCCCCAGAGAGCAGAGCTCAGCGCCTGCCCCTCCGCTCCCCTCGTGAGGGAGCTGCAGGCCGCCATGAGGCCTCCCCTCAGCCTGCTCTGCTCTGGGCTGAACAAACCAAGGGGCCTCAGCTGCTCCTCATATGTCTTGCCCTCCAGAACCTTCACCATCTTTGTAGCCCTCCTTTGGATGCTCTCTACCAGTTTTGTGTCCTTCTTATATTGTGGTACCCAAAACCACACGCAGTGCTTGAGGTGAGGCCGCACAGCGCAGAGCAGAGCGGGACAATCCGTTCCCTCACCCGGCTGGCAGTGCTGAACCTGATGCACCCCAGGGTACAATTAGCTTCATGTAAGTTGCTTAGGAATATTCCCTTTAGAACAGACCAGCAAAGATCCAAATAAAGCATTTGAGTATCACATTTGGAAATTAAGCATTTTATACACTGAAATAAAATTCTATGTATGGAATTTTATTTAATAGAACATTAATGTGATTTTGGTAAAGCTGTCCATCACAAGGAGTTTTTATTTTATTTCTTTGCTTATAGCGTGGTTGGTATAAACTGCTTTTGTTAGTTTAATAACACGGGTGGGAAGAGGCCAAGCACTGGGAGATTAATTTAAAAACTAGCTCAGAAGAATTAGTCACAGGAGAGCAACTTCAGGGTGTCTGGCACATATCAGCATTTTATTTCGTTGTAACCAAAATATTGCACATGGATACACAAAACACATTTCTTGGGTTTTCTTTTAAGTTTCACAGTTTGTTCTTTCTTTTAAAACCTGTGGTAGGTCAGAATTGATGGTAGCAATTTCCTTTGCTAATGACCTCAGATATATTCTTTTTAAACCCTAGTAGATGCCTTTTTAAACAAGGACTGGAGGCTCTTCTAACAGTATCAAGATAAAGCATGAAATAACGCTTCTAAATTATATATCTACATTTGTATTAAAAAACTGAAGCAAACCTCAACAGGGTTATTTTAAAACCACTGCAAAATGTATTTGGTGTTCATAGGTGAAATACTGAGTATTTATATTGAGATACACTTTGTACAGTGATACTGACATTCATCTGAATGTTCTATGTGAGGTTATAAAAATACAATGGCTGTAGGAATGTAACAGAAGCTTAATCAGTTTTTTTTTTTTAAATATATATTTATTCTCACTCATATTTTCCTGGTACACCTTTCTCCGTTTTAAGAGGGGAAGAAACATCACAATCCGTTTAAGTAAGCTTTCATAGTTGTATGAGCTCTTTGCTTTATTTCTGTATTTTAGTGTCCAAGAGCACAGTGGAGGGATTTGTCAACATACTTGGCATGAACTTTATGGGTGTGTGTATATCTCTGTGTAATGCAGTTGTATCCTTGGACAGCTTGAGGGCATTTTCACAGCATAAAATTGTGTTACTGGAGATCTTATATCCATTTGTGTCACAGTTTAAAACAATCTGCAGATTTTTTTTTTTCATATTTTATTTTTAGTATTTAGAGCATATGATCATTATTAAGTGGATTCAGACTAAATGACAATAAATTCCACAGACCTATGGGCCAGAGATGTATTGAGTGACTTTGTCCCACGAAGATGAAGGAACTAATACTTATTATGTTGTGCAGATTCAGGCTGTGATTCTGTAACCGTTAATACAAAATCTTTGTTGATGCACACAGAGACACAAGTGTGATCTGGATCAGGCACAAGAATACAATTGCACTTCAGTCAAAGGAGCCAGTACATTTACTACAGTCTTTATGCCATCTTTATGCTTTTATATATTCTTGAAAAAAGCATAAACACTCCCCAACCCCAAGTCTGTAGAGTGACCCTCTGCCAGATCAGTGATTGCTATGGCGTGGCTGCAGCAAGTTTGAGCCAGCAGCAGAAGTTCATGAAGTGGAGTTTCTTGTTTGGTCCATGACTTCAGTAGGAAACAAATGCCTGGGAAGGCTACCCAGGCAGTAGACAACTTACTCATGACTCTCTAAATACAAGAGTGGACATACCTATATTTGTTTCTTTACTCTAATAGAGAGAATACTAAATTCTGTCTCTGGCTGACCTGTTACCATCATCACATGTGCTACCTCAGAAGAAAGCCAAGAAACCTGATTTCCAAGACAGTGAGAGAGATTCACTCAGTAAAGAAAGCTCTTATGAAAGGAGGTACAAGTGGGCAACTGCAAACAGCTTAATTCAAGCAGGCTATGTCATACATTAAAAATCAAAATAAACATTTTTCTTCCACTGAAAAGGGAGTCTCAGTGTGATAGGTGTTCTTTGGTGATGAAAATGCTGTATTTGAAGCATTCTGGTCTCCCTTTTTTCCCTTCTTCCAAATGGCAGCTTCGGATTTCATCAAGGTCACATCAACACTTCATCTTTCTAAGAAAGATTAATAGTGTGCCATAAAGTTTCCTCTGTGTCTGCATCTATCTGAGGAGCCTTTAAAACCTTATCTTCTCAGCAGGACATTTTTTTTTTTTTTTTTTTTTAACAGCAGTAGAGGTTTACCCCAGTGACCTGACCCAGTCTCTTTCCACAGTTGTAGCAGTTTGTTTCCTGAGTGGATGCAGCACTGTGCTCAGGGGTGGCTGCACTTTATTTTGATACTGTTTATGAAGGGGAGAACTAGATAAAGGTAAGGTATGCGCCACATTTTTTCTCAAAAGAAATGACTGATAATCAAACTCCTTGTCTAGTGAAGTCAGTTGCAGGCTTTCAGAGGAGCTGAGGCAAGGCACCAGTGGATGTTTATGACAAATCCATCCCTACACTGTTGGGCTATTTTAGTGTAAACAGGCAACAAATTCATCTTCCTTTTGTTTCCCTCTTTATGTCTTCCGTAGGGTTTTCTAGTTAATCGTGGCTGGAAAGAAATGGTTCACCTCTCCATTTTCCAACCATGGAAGTGTCAATGGATTCTTTCCTTGCTGTGGGTGTTAACACATGGAAATACTGTTTCTACTTTGTGTCTATAGTGTGTTGGTTTCTGGCAAGTGCACAAAGAAGTGCTCTGTTTATTTAGAGGTGCTATTCATAGTTCCAGAGGAACATGGTCTGATGCTAGCCCTTTTGATGCATCTGCAAAACAAAACATCTTCTTATGTGGCTGTACAGTTGGCTTGAAATGGTTGAAAACTGAAATACCATTTAAATACATTTCTTTGCCTTCCTTCTCCCAGTGCATTTCCACTGAACAGCCTTTGTAAGGTTATGGCAAGATTTTTCACGTGTTTCTGGATAGTTCAACACATGCAGTTTTTTATTTAAATACATTTGTGGTTGGATGTTTTGTGTACTCACCATCCTGGGGCTGCTTGTTTTAAGACAGCTTTCCAGTGCAGTTAAAAGTACAGCTATATCACCTTTGGTGAAGCCCTGCCTATTGAGAACACAGCTCTGGTTTCAGAAGTTTATATGTTACTGACTTTGGTGATTCCTTGTTCTGAAGTGCAGCACATACCCCACCCTATCATCCTAAATAAAATTATGTCAAAGACTCCTTAGAACAAAACATCTACATGCAGAACCAGTTGGCTCTAAAAACACTACTATTGGTGAAGGCCTGATTATAGTCTTAGAATCTTTGCTTTTTGTTTTCCCTTTAAACGTGGAATGAACATAATTATAACCTGTGTTGAGCAGGGGATTTGTATTTGTCAAGTATTTGCACAGGAACAGCATGGTAACCGGTCCATCAGCAGTATCCCAGGCCTTCCAATCTTCCTCTCTCTGCCATGTCTCACACTTTGTTTTGTGAAATATTTTCCTCAAACAGAAAAATATCAGTAGCAGTGTAGTGAGCAAGCTCTGGGGCTTTGGGGGTTTGTACCTCACGATGGGTACAGCAGTGCATCTTCTATCCTGTGTTCCTCAGACTCAGCCAGTGCCACCAGGACACTGAGATGCTTGGGGGAATGTCACCGGCAGTCCCCGAGCTGGTTGTCTGTGCCCCACAAAGGCCCCCAGCATGCAACAGATAGAGCAAAGCAGGGGCCAAGCAGAACAGCATCAAAGGGGCCTTTTTGTGGGAATATGGACAATGCTATAAAACTAACCTTGCGTTAACCCACCGAGAAACAGAAAGCAAGAATTCTGAATGCCAAAATATAGAGAGATGCATGAAAGGGAAAACTTATACAAAAGTAGACAGACTGAATAAAACTATTTATCTTTAAGCCACACAAGTCATGGTAATTAAATTAGGTCAGGCTGGCTATAAAGCTACAAAAAGCAGGCTGTAACTAATTTAGAAAGAGACAGAGAAGACCTGAAAAGAAAGCAGATTGACAGCCCCCTATTATTTTTTTTATCTAATCAAGGCAACAAAACTTAAGAAAGAGGAAAAGGAAAAAAAAAAAACCTTCTTGATTTATCAAGATTTTCTCTCAAGCCATTAGTATAGACAAAAGCACATAGTCACATCTTTGATGTGTGAAGGTTTTCACATTGTTATTAGTGTTAAATGAGAATTACATGCATACAGATTTTATCCCTGAGAAAAACAGAATAATTGAAAGATTTAAAGTTCAGAAGGTGGTGGAAAGTATAACAAAGATTAAAGCTGAGCTAAGCTTTATCATTACGGTATCATTTTGCTGAATCATGCAGAGCATCTGTATCATCTGCTTCTATGTGAAGAGAAATCCTAAACATTTGTGAAAAGAGAACAATTAGGCTCTTCTTTAAAACCATTTCTTTGTAAAAGCCACCTGCCAGTTCTGATTAAAACAACCTTTTGGAAATGGTTTCAAATGTTTGCTTTGAATCTGAATTTGTCAGGTTGTACAGTGTTTGGGACTACTGTTCTTGGCAGTTAAGAAGGGAAGGATTAAGATTTTATTTACAGGTGTGGCTGCAGGCTCATTAAATAAAGTTTAAAATTATATTTTGGTTAATTTCTACAACAGTTTTCACTCCCCTAGTGATTAGAAAAATTAGCATTCCAAGGCTGTCTGAAGGGTGACAAGGACTGTGTGAACAAAATGGGGGAAGGGAATAGACAAAAACCCTGCTTGGTTTGTGTTGGTGTTTAATAGCAAACAACCCTTTCCCACCCTGCTTCTCTTTTATGCGTGTTTTAGTTTTAAGTAACTTCTAAAGGTTTTCTGGCAGCAGATGACGCTCAGCCACTACATTCATCTGAAATAAGATACGAACTTTGTCTTGTGAAGAAAATATTTGAGGTTTGCAGCATAATTAAGGGGTTGAAAATTCTCTGTTAAAATGGAAATTCCCTCCCATGTCTCCGAATAGGTCCCCCAGGGTGAAGTTTTGACCCCAGGGAAGTTAATGGAAACTCCACTCTCTTTCATCAACACGAGAGTCATCCCTCATAATCGTACTTGCAACACCAAAGCTCAGATAGAAAAGGAGAAACTGTCTCACTGGGCTACTGCCATTAGGTAACACCTCTTCCAGACACAGAGAGATTTTGAGAGATGAGCAGAACAGATACACAAAAATGCATCAAGTCAGCAGGAAGGGGAAAAGCAACATCTACCATTTCTCCTTGCTGAAGCTGATACCTAGTGGGTAGAGACGGAAGGAAGAGCTGTCCTTTGGAAAGGGCTCCCAGAGGGAGAGAGGGCCCTAGTCACTGCAGAGAAGTATGGCACAGAGAACATACGCAGTCAGAGCTGGCTTGTTTCTGCTTCAAAGCTGAGACAGCACCAGCGCAGGGTTTATTTCTGTTTTAGAGAAGAAAGAAAAAAAAGAAAGCCAAAGGCTACAACTGGCATTGCAGGACCAGACTGCATGTGGAATGTGCCCACTAAGAAAAAGTAAGATCACAGAGAAATAATTAGTAAAACAGCTAGAATAAACAGAAAAATGTCCACTTGTAAGGAGGTTAAAAAGGGAAGTATTTAATTCTGAATGAGTTGTGGACTGGCAAAGTGGTATTAGTTTTCTTTACTTTTCCTTCCATCTAGTCTTCTTTCTTTTGGAAAAAGAAATTGACTTAAAAGAATGAATCAAAATGATTTATATCTAATTTAGAATTTGGGCTCCTCAGTTACACCATATGGCAGCTTGAATTCCCTTGAGTGCTAAATGTGTGTTTTTGTGATAGTAACAATAACAACTCATTCTTGTGTTACATCTTTCATCACTAAGTCTATATGTATTTCAGAAACACAAAATCTCTGAAGACAGAGAAATATTTTGGATAAAGGGCATGGTGGGATAAGCCTTCATCTTTCAACTTGAAGAGCACTCACAGCTCCTCATCAATAGAAAGACAGAATTTTCACAAAAAGTTGCAAAATGAATTAACAGAACCCAAGAGCATTGGCCCAGACTTTGACCCAAACACACGCTCAGACATTCTCAGTGTTTTTGTATGAAAACTTGGCAAGATCTTCTCTTTCTCTTTGCTTATTCCCTCCTGTGCCTGCGTCCTCATGCATCTTTTTCCTACCCATCCCTAGCTGCTTCTAACGCCACACTGCTTTGTGCCGCTGCCTCCTCTTTGCATGCCTGCTGCACCTGGCAGTGGCTCCAGGAATGGCCCTGTGGCTCCATCCCAAGCCAAGCCAGACTGGGACAGCAGAAACATAATTTCTTGAGCTCTGAGCCCCTTCCCATCTCTATTATATAAGTGCACAAATACTAACACTGCAAGATGCTTTTTCCTCGTGGATCACTTCAAGTCTCTGGGGCGTGAAAACGGCTAGCAGGCTGGGTCACCTCCAGGGACACTGACAGTTCCTCTGGCTTGTGCAATACTGAATTAATGCTGTTGCATTGTGGAGAGGTCAACATCAAAGCCCTTTTCCTTCTAATTTCTTCTGCTTTGAGAACAGAACACGTCTGGGGACAGATGCTGTGGTACTTGCTGGAACCAGACAAGGAACAGGCATAGCACTGCTTTACCTTATGACTAAGCTTTCAGTTTTGCCTTGGCACACCTTGCTTTTAAGTATTAAAACCACTTATGATTGTCAAATGTAGGTCAGACATTCTGCCTTACTCCTCTACTTCAGTTCTTAATTAAGTAACTCATTTGTGTGTTTATTTTTTAGGGAGTGCAGTGGAGCTCTAAATATATCACAAACTGGCAGTAGAGGTGGGCTGAGACACCAAGATAAGGAAGAGCTGTTACCTCTGTAGGCAGAGGGTCAGGTAGAGCGTCCTGCTAGGAATGACTAGCCAGAGAGCAATATGGAACTGGATTGTTAAAGATAAGCCACACAACCAGGTCTGAACTCCAGGATTTCAGTGTAGCAATTTACTGCTCTGTGAGGTGTTCACACACAGACAATATGAACCAAGGGACTGAATTAAACCTCATGGCTTTTGACAGATAGGCTATTACTTCATTTTTATTGCTTATTGGTAAAAAGGGACCTGCCAACCTACTATAGTTTCTGGATCTACAGAATATGGACCATAATATCTTATATTCTCTTGTGTTTCTTTAAAATTATCCATCCTATTTAACTAGGAGCTGTAGTTTTTTTTGTTGTTGTTGTTGTTGTTTTCTTTCTATTTTAAACTTAGGATAAATAGGAGATGGCACAGAGCAGTGGAAGAGCAAAAACCTTTAGAAGCACTCTCCAAAATTAGTTTGTGAAATACTTCCAAACATCTGTATGAGCAGTGCTGTATCAACTTTCCAGCTGACTGCTTACAAAGTGCATCCTTTAATCTAAACCATGTTCCTTGGGATTTCTTAAACTAATTAATTCTTCACCTCCTTTTTTACTTTGCCAGTGAGAAATGGACTAGTGGTAGTTACCTCTGAATCCTTTCCACTAACTGTTCCTTTCAGTTTGGGCATGATGTAGGTTTTCATTGCATGGGGATCTGCTCAAACAAAGGAAAATTGTGAAACTCTCAGATTAGATTTCATATGTTGCTCTTGGCATTAGACCTGATATACAGCAAATTTTGAAAGCCTCTGATCTTTTATAATCATTTCCAGTCTTTTACATACATTTTAAGTTCCTCATCTACAGTTACTCGAAATATGATTATTAAAGCTGAGGTAATTTGGATATTTTCTTTCTGCAAAGATATATAGAGTGATCCATTACACCATTAATCATTACCGATGTTTCATTATCCTTTCTGGTATACTTCTTACTGTTCTATTAATACTCTTATTTTTTTTTCTTTCACTTTCTTTTATTTCCGCTAGTGATATATAACACTGTAGAGCTTATAATCAAGGTGCTTAGATGCAGGAATAGGATAATTTATTTTATTTTCAGCACCTTTGGTTTTTAAGTCAGATTAATCTTACTTTTATTATTCTTTTTACTTTGTGATTTTCTAAAGTGTTCCTTTATCATTATGTATCTTTGATTTAGTAGATTTGTATGCTTATATAAATGGCAAAAAATGTTAAAATCTATTTCAACAAAAAAGGAATTACGTTTTTCTGTACCTCTGATACTTAAGGTGGGGTAAAATCAGTGGGTTTTGTGACTGCTTTGAATGGCAGAGTTAATACTGCTAAGGTATTAATAAGTGGGCCTATAGCAATGAACACTGAGAATGAGTAAGAGTTCTGAGCTCCTCCTAGGTCTTTTGGCACCATGAAATAGAGACATCATGGACGAAAAACTTGTTTTCTCCCCCTAGACTGCTGTGTCAATCTGAAAGCCGAATGATTGCGCATTAGCACCTCAGTTATTACCATCTTGTGGGTTGGGATAAGTGTGATTTCTCTGCACCATTGTGTTCCTCATCAGTTCAGGAAAATCAAAAAACTGAAGATATGTTGACCTTTTGAGACTTAAATAGAAGATCTCTTGACAAAGTCCTTTAAGTGTATTTTTATAGTAATTCCTTTGGCCAACTCAATAGGCCAAACAAAGAATTTCCATATGAGCACTTTGATTTTAAAGGGGGGGTTATTTTGGAAATCTTTCCCAAACTTCTGATTGTATTTCCCTTCTTATTTATACAACTCATAGAGAAGTCAGCACAGAATACCTGTGTTCCTTTGTTGTGAATGCAGCAGACTTTTTGATCTCAGCTGACGCTCTTTCTAAAAAAATTTCTTAGTATTCTTTCCATCCTATCTAGGAGATTTGTAACTTTCTTAGAAGGATTACATTCTATCTCTTCTGTTTTTCATTTCTTTTTCCTTTTTTCTTAGCCATCTACTTAGCTATCTAACCTATTATTTGAATTACATCTGCTTTCCTAGCTCAGATGAAAGTCCTTCTTGTCTACATACCAAATGTTGGTCTCCTACCCCTGTGTGTCTTTTGACTGATCCTGTTATTTGTGCCATATCCTGACCTTTTGAAATTCCAGGTAGCATATTGACCTAGCATGTAGTCTGTCATTGTAGCTACATTTGATTATATTCATATGTCATCCTGAATTGATGACAATAAATCTGTCATTTTCCTTGGTGCAGAGATCTCCATGAGGCGTGACTAGAGCTTCCTTCATTTTGTCTTCAGCACGGGAAGTGTTCCTACCTCTATTTGCTGGCTTTTATCACATGACTTTTTCTTCTCTATGTATTAAAATACCACCATATTTCAGTTTGAGTAACTTGGTGTTATCCTTGCAGGATAAAAACCTTCTCTGATGCAGTGGTACCACAAGACTGTGGTTGGGTTGAGCTGGAACATGTCAGAAACAAATCCTTCCCAAGCCATCGGGGAATAATTCCTCATGGATTGTTCTCTTAGCTTAGAGTCTTTTTCTTACTTCAGAGAAATTCCAAATTTAGCTCAGCTATTTTTTTTTCCTGCAGTGGGAAGATATGTGTAATGTCTCTGAGAGTAGGACATTAAGGCATTTTTCCTTAATGAGGTCTGTGGATAATATTGTCTATGCTGGTCTTAACAAGCATGTTGTTACAGTAGAAACTCTGCAATTCATTAGCTAGTTTTATCTATCTTTCAAAGATGACAATAAATAAATAAATAAATAAAATCTGACTGATATGCCCATCCAACGATATCTGCAAAGGAACCATTCTTCAGCCAGGCCATTCCCTTCTCTAACAAGAAAGACAAACAAAAGAACCTGTGCATTAACTTTTTGATTCTCAAAGAAGAAAGCCTACAATCTAATAAATGTTTTAGATTTAGAAAATGTGATAGAATGAAAGTAAATTCTTCAAGAAAGCTTCCGTGGTATGCATACATCAACATTAGCACTCTGTTAAATTTTGTCTCTAAAAGGCAACTTTCGGAGGCAAATATGACAACATTAAAGAAAGGACAGTGCACAGAAGTGAATGAGAAATATGAGAAGGTTATCAGTGAGTGTAGTCTGGAGGAAAATGGTCTTTAGTGTGTAGAAAGGAAAGTGTTTTATGTGGGGGTTCCCATGTTTGACAGAACCTTAAACTTCACTCTAAGTGGTGTGGGCAGAAAACCTGTGAGGTTGGCTCAAAGTGGTTCACCTTGTGACCAAGCACATTAGGGAAGCTGCTATACAGCACCAAGTTCAGCGTGGAGATTATTATACCACTTAACCTTATCCTCAGGTCAGGCCCTCCTAGATCCATTAACTGTCATTTGGTTTCCTCCCACTTTCAAAAGCCCTTGAGATAGTCTGAAAATAAAGGGCCTGTTTTGCTTCAAATCATTTAGCATGGACCTAGCTTTGATCTAGTAACCTTTAGCAAAGCAGGGCAGCGCAAGAGCATTGCAGCATTACTGTGGTACGGAATATGCAACCTGGTGTGACACTAGTAACCCCAGCATCCAAGACACCATTTCCTATTATCAGGACTTCAGTCGTGTTATTAGCTGGTGGAGTCAGTAATTTCAGCTCCTAGAAATAAGTATGATTCTTACAAAATAACAACTGAACTTAATTTTGTTTAATTTTTAACATTTCTTGAAATGCACCCACTCAAAAGAAAAGAAAGGTGGCAGGTACTGGGCTGGACAACGAGGCAAAGGAAGAGGCATGACCAACACATGTTGCACTCTGGTTGGTCTCAGCTGGAGGATGGTCCTCTGAAGGCTCCTGATAGTCTCTTACTTTACTCCAGGGTCCTCACAGAGAATTTGAAATTTGGCCTTAGGCAAATAACCTTAATCGTGGTTCCCCTATACATAAAACAGAACCAATGGGACTTCCTTAGCCAGGAGGAATGAACAGCCTTTAGTTTGTAAATACATACAAAGCGTTTCGATTGAAGACAGCATACCATGTGCAGTACATTAACACAATGACTTATCATCCTATTAGCCAAATTAATCGATCAGCCTTTCCTAACTGAACAGCAAATGGGAGAAAAAAAAAAAAGCTGTTGTTTAAACAAAATAGTGGCTTACTTTGTTATGATTTTTTTTAAGACAGACTATTACTAGAGGTGATCTTTAATACAAGTCTTGTGGTATCCTTAAGCCATAACTCTTGGGAGCAACTCCTTCCTCTGAGTGGGAGTGTCGTGCCAGAGCACAATGCAGCACTACATGCCATGTTAAAGGAGCTTATATAGTATCCTAGGTCTGTGGGTCAGGTGGGAACCTTTGGCAGGTATGGAAATGCTTTGGAAGACCATGGGAATGTTGATGAGCTGACACTGATTTATAATATTGCATTAGAAAAATAAATACCTGTATGATACAGCAGAACCTGTCAGGATGGATAAAACAAAGATTTGCTGGTAACCCTACCGCACAGCTTTCCAAACCGCTGAACCTGATAGTAAACTGAGGCCTCTACTTCCTCCAAATCCTCATAAAGAATTATTTCAGATGGGTACTAAGAAACCACAGGAAAAGTCTTCACTCTTCTGACATCATCTCTGCTTTTATGATAGTCTTGGAGCACCTTTTTTCCCCCTCCTCCAACTGGAGAGCTTCTCTTGAGCCCAACATAGTTTCATTCTCTCTTACAAATGGCAAACAAACAAACAAAAAATATTGGCCTAGCTGGGATAACCAAGGGATAAAGTACCAAAAAGCTGTTTATGACCAAGAGAGGCTTAAATCACACTTGGCAATCGCTGGCAAGGTTTCAGCTGCTGAGTGAGGAGCTCTGGTGCTATTCTCAGCCCAGGTATTATTTTGCTCAGGGGACGGAGGGTAACTAACTGCCTGATATATCAGAACAAGACAGTTTTGTGTAATTCTGCTTCTCTTCTGTTAAGCATTCATCAAAACACCAGGAGCACAGAGAAAGCCCAAATGAAAGCCAGCCAGGGAGACAGCATGATTTGGAGCTGACTGAAAGCTGGCATAATGGGGACCAGTCCTTGGCATGTGCTGTGGTCTTTAGCACCACTCTGTGAGCAGGGAGGCATTGTAGACCCAGCTTGCAGATCCAGTTGGACGTGCTATCCTGATAAACCAGAAAAGAGCCAAGTAGTGTATTATACAATGATGTGAAGGCAGTAGTTTGCAGAATTGTAGTCCTAATGCCCTGTTTTTCCCTTTGACCCCAAAACAAGCACCATCCTGCTTTTTAAACTGACAGATGATCAGTTTAAATCTCATTGATGTCAAAAGGTCTGCTCCAGAGCTTCAGGATGTGTACCTGAGCAGTTTATTTGCACAACCATGCTCTTGCCTAGCCAGACATTTCAAAACAGATTCTCTGTCACCACAGAGATAAGAGTTAAAGATTAGTCTGTGATAACATTTTTTTTTCTTTCCCCAAAGGGTAAATCTGTTGCATTAAGATTTGCAGGTTACTAATATAGTATGTGCATTTGCCAAAATGTTTCTCTATGTACATTCTTGTTCCAAAAAATGAACATTATATATTTTTCTTGTGACTTACTGTAAAGTGCTGATGAATCTATTGGGGAATTTAACTCTGTGGAAATTGGGATCTCACTCCTCAACCAGTAAAGTCTGAGAACTGAAAGCAGCATTTGCTGGAAATATCAGGAGCAACTGGAATTATGTTGACATGCAGAATTACACCAAGTACCAAACACCAGTATTAGATGTCTGTTTAAGCCATCTTGATTTTTTCCAACTATTCATTGGTATGGCTTCTCTGACTGCACATGTAACATTTATTTAATTGGTAACAGCTGTCTTTTATCATGGAAGTAGATGAAATTTATATTCATCCTGTACATCGTTGTTAGTGCTTTGTTTTAAAGAAGGAGTTATTAAGCACTGAAAAATCCAAAATAGAGAAAAGGACTTCTTACACATGAAAAAACAAGTGTGTACAAGCATTTTGAGAACTGACTGGCATTCCATTATGAACAGCATGTGAATTAATACTCACAAACCAAAATCTTATTAAAGGACATTGAAAAGCATAAAACCTGCTTATTAAAAAGTAACCAATAAGACAAGTGCAAGAGTTAACCAAGTAGCTCATTCACTTACACATGCCCTGAATCAAGATTAGATGTGGAGATATGTTGGTATGATTTTAATATTATAATTGTAACTATTTTCATTCATTAAGAGGTTATAAATATAGAGAGAATCTCTTACATCACAAAGGAACACTTGCTGTATTAAGACTACAGATATAAACACATTTTACATTGAACATGAAGTATCCTTTGTGTGTTCCTGGCGACAGTAGGTTAAGTCTCTAGATAACCACTTCAGACTGGCTGCATACTTCAATATTTTTCACCCTTCACAGTTGTTAAAACTTTATAGAGCCTCAAAACATAACCAGATGGACAGTAACTGTGACTGCCACTTATGAAACCAGTATAATCTAGCACAATACACAAAGTAGGGTAAGTGTGGAAGGAAAACAAGTTCTGAATAGAGGACCTCCTTGGAATATTGGATCAGCCATCAGACACACCAATTCTGTTTAGACAGGCCTGTTATACACACCCAAATGTTCTGCAAAACAAAGCAAACCCCCAACCTTTCACCACTTTAACTCCTAAACACTTCTGCCCAAGGGTGGTCTTCACCCTGCTTGAGGCAGTATTTGTGCCTACATCTTTATTCACAAAATGAAGCTCTGGTTTCCATAGTTTTTTGGCAAAGCTGAGATACATAAACCATTTTCTTCCTCTCAGAGGAATATCATATCTTGGCAGTTTTATTTGGGTCTGACCTTTTCAAATATGCAATAGCAAAATATGGACAAATAGATCACTGTACTAATGTGTTGTACTAATGTGCCATCGTCAGTGGATTCCCCTGCACACCTCTTTCAGCCTGCTTGCATGAAGCCAGGATTATCATAAATAACATAAACAGAGTATTTGGTCAAGATAAAAGCATGATTATTTGAAAATATAGTCTTTGTTCACTTGCTGGATGATGGCTACTAAGCACACAAAAATAGCAATATGCAGTAGCTTCTATAGATTTTTTTGTGATGGATGCCAAAATAATACCTACTTTTTTGCATACTGTATATAAATATCACAACAGGATGATAACATAATGGAGCCAAGAAATAAAGAAAAAAAAAAAGCAAACAACTTGGCAGCTTTACGGCAACTAAATCTATGGCTTCATTTCTCACTCCAGCTAGAATGGGTGCTTAATTCAACTGAACTGACTTCTGATACCTATTTCTATTTAGGTGTGTGTTAGCAGAGAGACATCTCAGTGCAGCAGGCATTCTCAGTTATTTTCTTCTTAGTCACATTTCACAAATTTCCAACTTAGAATTTTGCAATTAGAAAAAAATGTCTGGGAAATTGCAATTTTAATTCACGGAATTTCATCTCATTTTGTTCCTTTCTTTCTTACCTTTCAATTCCTTGTAGTAACTTGGTAACCTTGGTGCAACTCTTCAAGTGGCATACCTGCTGCTTCTGGAGAACTTTAAAATATACTGTGTAAAAGGACAGCATCTCTTAGCACATGGTAATAGTACTGTGTTTTAGTTTGCTGTTTTGCAGAAAAGATTGCTTGCCATATGTCTTAACAGAGCTTGCTCTTCTTTTCCAAGAAATTGTCTAAGGATGATAAGAGTATTTTTTGTGTGTGTGTGTATGTATCATAATTAGAGATTGGGACATGACTTAATTAATTAAGCTGTGAATATTGTCTTATATTGCCAAGGTAAATGCTGTATCTCCAAACTAACAAACTTAAAAGCAAAAATGTTACGTAAAACCTAAATAATCTTGGAGTCTTTTTACCAGCTGTAATGTATATATACAACGCTATTCTATGGAATAAGAAAGTTATCACTCAAGGTTTCTATCAAAGCAAATACATATATTTACAGTAATTCCAATACCTTTGTTTCATTTTTTTTCCATGTTGAAAACAAAGCTCTAGCCTTTAGCATTTCAGCTCAGCTCCATTTCATACCAGAGGTGACCGAGCCACTTGAACGATTAGTTGCATGTAAATGTGCTGAACAAGAACCAGATCATAAACAAAAACACACTGGGTCTTTAATAGGCTAAGCACAAGAGCAGAATATTAACCACGAGCCCTGCCTAGGTAAAAAAAAAAAAAATCCTTTTTCTTGGTCATGGCATATAACAAGGTTTCATGCCTCTCTGGTATGTCTAGTGCCACAGACTCCCCGGGAATCTGATTTCATTCAGATGTCTGTTTCTTAATAAGTTGTTCATCAGAGGAATGGCTATTTACTGATGCATTGCTGGGTCACACCTTTATCACATGATTTTTTCTCACAGTAGTTCATGAAATAGAAAACTCACTGCATCAGGAAACCGGAAACATAAGCAATTACAAGAACAGTCATGCATTTGGACTATATGATGTACCCATTTACTGCAGAAATTACTAAAAATTGAATAGTCCAATTAAGTGGGTTAAGAAGTAATTAGGGATGGTAGGGTACATTAGAAAATCTACTGTGTCATTAATAAACACTGTCATTAACCAATGCTGTTTTAAACATCAGTGCATACAAAAAGTGATAAAAGTGATTTAAAAATGACTTCACCCACTTTTCACCTTGTGGATGTATCTACTTCACACCTTTTAATTTTTCAGGCTTCCACCTTTGAATACAAGGCACCCATAACCACTTATGGGCTAATTGTCTAAATAAATTTCCTTCAGAACTGTTCAAAACACTCCTTTACTGAATTGTCTTCATGGACAAAGAAGAGAGTTTGTGACTTGGTTCTTCCTCCCTGTACTTTATGTCTCCTGATTTTTCAAGTCTTTTTTTCAAGTCTTGATTTAGAGTTTGACTGTTTCCCCCTTGAACACCAGCTATCTCCTAATTTTACCATGTTGACAAAATAACTAAAAGATTGCTTTGTTAGATGGACTTCAACAATTAACATATTGATTTTAAAACCTTACTTTCCTCTTGGTATTCTTGCATTAAATTTTCTTCCTGAAACAAAGTAGTAACACCATTGAAGAACTGTTGGAAGTATTGATCTAGCTAAGTATGAAAGGTACACAGGAGAGTGTTAACTCTTGGATATATTTATTCAATATTATTGTTGACCATCATTATTTCATCATGTTAGCAGAAAAAAAAGGATGCATTTAATTTGGGAATTACTGCACTTAGCTTTTCTAAATTTCATTAGGTCATTAGTGAACTTGAGGAGCTAGATTACAGTATAAAACCATATTTCTGCATCAGATAAATCAGTTGAAATCTAGATGGTCTCTGTTGATTTCACTGAAATTACTTGAATTTAATTCACAGTAATATGAATAGGAAATGGCCTATGTAATGAACAGACTATGATATGTAACACCATTAAAAAGCAATGAAGAAAAGCTTGTCTTGAAACAAAATATAGCTACAGACTAGTGAAAATAGCACATTTCAATAATGCAAATTCTGTTCTGTAACAAGGCTCTGCATCAGTTAAATGTGAATCTGAATTAGTGTCTTTTTTCCAGATGAAGGAGAAAGAGCTAAAGTTAATGAAAAGGTGTCTTAGCTTTGTCTCCATCATCAGACTGTAAAAATCTAAAATTAAAAGGACAAAGAGGAGAGAGATTTTCCTGAACCACAGCAACGCTGAAACCTTCCTGTCATATCTCCCCATCCTTTCCCTTTCCTTTCAGGCCCGTTTGGACAAACATCAGTCAGTCTTGTTACTTTAGTCTTTTTTGCTGATGTTCTGTGGGTTTCCAGTTTATTTCTGTGTAACCTGAAAAAATCACATTTGCATCACAAGCTGACCAAAATATTCTTTAATTACTTCCCAGGAGCTTTGCTTCGTTCTTTGAGTGGGCACCACTTTGTTGCTACACTGAAGAACTTGTCAACACTCCCATTAAAGATGTCTAATTTTGCAGGATACTATAACCCAGCCAACTTAATTGTGTGGAGCTACAACTCATTTTACAAGTTTTCAGGAAAGATGCCAGTTATTTAACATGCTTACACTGAAATAACCTAACTTATTTTTCTTTTTCCACTCTCTCTCTCTCTTTTTTTTTTCCCCCTCAAATGTGATGGAAAAAATCACAAATCACAGCAGACTCAAAACATGCCAGGTAATTTTTTTGTCAAGGTGGCCCTTCATTCTTGCCTCTTTGTTGCCTTTCTCAGACACTGGTTTTCAGACTTGAATGTCTGTCACTCCCAGTGCCTTTCTGGGGAACTCGTGATCCAGGTTTTTGTGTGTGTGTGTGTGTGAGAGAGATATCTTTGTTTGTCTCACTTTTAATCTTCATGTGACCCTGTAACCCTGAGGACTCTCATCCAAAAATTAGAGATCATCAAATATCTAATGACTCATTGGAATACAAAAGTTTTAAAAACAATATATTGAGGGACACTCATTGCTTCAGCTGTGCACCACAAATCACCTATATGTAGCCATGAGTTGGTTCTGCTACTATGAGTAGATAGTTAAACACTAAATGGACATCAATTTATTTAGCCCTGGCATGTCTTCTACCAGTGGTCAGGGAGAGCACATTAACTCACTAGCTATTGCCACTACCAGGAGTTGTCCCCTCCTCGCAGCAAGTGTAAGAAAAGTATCTGCATAGGTACACATGAGATCTTCGAAAATTTTCAGAGCATTTGGATTAGGTTCAGATAAAACTTTGGCTTTCTGTTTTCACATATGAAAAAGCTGTGAATGTTTTGAAAATTGTCCATAAAATCTTCTGTATTTGTTCAGCCCAAAGGGATTTTGAAAATTCAGGTTGGAGCAGCTGAGGGTGAAAGGAAGCATACCTTTTATTGGTCACCCATATTTGCTGAGGCAGTTTTATAAAAGCAGTGTAGATGCAGAAACAAAAACTGGGGAGCACTTGAGAATGCTCTAAGCCAAAAGTGAAGCAGAAAAAAAAAAAAAAAAAGAGCAGGCATTGCTAGTACAGCTTACATCATATGAAATTCAAATAAAGGGGAACAGAGTCAGTGCAAAGCGTGTGGGCGAGGCAGGCAGACATATGACATTGGAGATACAAGGTCAAACATGAAGCCTTTTCTTCCAAATTGAAGCCCAGGGGATTGTCAACAAGACCCAGCCCACCCGGAACAAGTGAAAATGTGATTGTGAGGGGCCTGACAGTAATTCTCAGACAAACGCTGCTCTCCGCAAGCCTGGCATAAACTCAGAAATCTGCTGGCTGTGCTGGGATCGCTTTGCATCGACATTAAGTGAAACAGGAACGGAGTTAGCCCCGTATCATAACGTGCTTATCCCCAAGACGAACACATACATCTGTTTTTATATTCTAGTGATTTCTTGTACAGTTCAATATTTCCTTGCTGGTAGCCTTAGGGGTGTTTAAACAAGGCAGACCTTTTCACCTGCAAGACTGTAAAAAGGGAAGAGCTAACGAGGGACTATGAGGTGTTACGGCAGAGGTGATGAGGTGTCTTCAATGGACCTTTGCAAAGCGCTTTGCACACCAGGCATAACAGGCAGAATCCCCCTTTCACCAATTTCTTGAGGAAGGTGCAAAATGAAGCTTTTCCCAGTGATTGATCACTCCACTGCCCATGTAAGTGTAGGAATCTGTGAGATGTGACACGCTGGGTGGCCAGCCAGCACTCTGTGCTCCTCGCTCCCACCTGAAAACGGATGGGAATCTGCTGGCAAACCAGAGCTGCCACAGGCTTCAATCAGTCTTAATAATAACAAGCTAGCACTGCCACAAGTTTCAGTCACTGTCTATGTGATGTAATGACATCAGCTGCTATACCGTGAATGCTGGAGTTTCTCACCAGTGGGAGGGCACGGGCAAATTCTTCACAGACGCTTTTTATATATGATGGATGCATTAACCTCTTTCCTTGCCAATGGGAGCCTAGGATCTTGGCTTTCAGGCTTTCGAAATTTGGCTTGGCCAAATCACGTAGCATTGATACCTCAGTAAGCAGCACACTTTGCAGCCTCTGTGTTACAGCTCTGGAGTCCAATACTGGAGAGATTCCTCCACTCCAAGGCTGCCATATTCAAAATAAGTATGTTTTTTTTCTGCTTGGGTGACGTGCCCTGATTCTGCCCAGAGCATTCACATCACCTTCCCTGAGAAAAGATTTTTGAGGGGTTTCAGCCTGCAGAACGCTTCACTATGTACCTGCATGGTCTTCAGACCATCTCCAAGTCCCAAAAGAATAAATGCTCTTTGCACACAGAACCATTGGCTGTTACAGAGTAAGCAATTGTAAGGGTGCCAAGTGGAGACTGGGGCTCAGCATGGTGCTTGTACTCCTAATGATGACATGAGAACCATGCTTCGGCTGGCAGTAAATACCATGTGCCAGTTCTACGTACTATCTAATACTACATGGCATGTCAGTGTGAGCTTCCTTTTTACATTACCATCATTCCCAGACTGTGGCCACAGGGTTGCATTTGCTCAGGGCTTTGTTTCAAAGGTACCAAAATATCATTAGAGCATCTCCAGAGTTCTTTGCATAGGTGAAACTTTGCTGTAACCCTCATTGTTCAGCTTCACCATGTTCTTCTGTTCTGCAGGTGGAGTTTTTTGGGCCTCATCCGATAGTTTCTACTCTAAGAAAGGAGTGGTTTGGTACAATTGGCACAATGAAAATAATGCACCATAATCACCATGTGCATCAACTTGTTGGAGCTGGAGGGAAGAAGGAAATGGGAGCGTTTCATGTAGCGACATTTTGGAATTCCAAAGATTTGATCTGCTACTGAGAAAAATCACATTGTCCAAGGTCAGATTTTTTTAAAAAAACTAAAATAATTTTAAATCATAAGTCAAATAATTCATATGTTAAATTGTAATATATATATATTAAATGAACAAGTTCATTGGACTTGTAGTAACAGGACAATTAGTACAAGGTGTGGAAGTTGAATTTTTTTTTTTGGCTAAAACTCTTACAGCTTTTTTTCAGAGCTCTTTTCTCCTTTTGAATACTGATTATGCTACTGTTTTTGTAGTTAAAAATAAAATTCTACTTGGATCAGGGCTTTCACCTCTTCTGAATTATGGATCCAACCCATTTGAATGAACAGCATGGATAAAAACTTTACACTAGTTCCCACAATTCTTTATGTACTATATTATCCAGTATTTATAAAACCCATAATTCATCATACAAATATTTTTATATGTTTTCTCTAAAGCAGGAGGGGAAAATTAAATTCAATAACGTGAAATATTTGTTGAATAAATAGCAGGTAACTGAAATATAGTAAATAAGTTCTGCTGAGAGAGAGGCTTTAACCACATGCAGAAAATAAGGCTAGGTTTCCAAGTGGTTTCTGCCACTGCTGACGAATGATCTGCTTTTGTGTCTCCTGATTTGCTTTGCAACAATCTGTTAGTAGTGATCTGAATTATACACAGCATAAAATACAAAATAAAATTGAGCAAAAAAATAAAAAAGAGAAGTAAAATAAAAGGGGATACAAAATACACTCAGATGGAAACATAAAAAAAGAACAATAAAACCTCAGAAGTTGCTGTCTATTATATGTACATGTATGGATGTATACGTTATATATATATATATGTATAGATGTTGAGGGTACCTACTTAAGGTAAAAATTGTACTTCTAGTCATGGCATGTCAGCATTAGCCCTGCTGGCATACTCCAGGATGGTGTTGCAACATTTGCACACAGCCTGCCAATAAAATCAGTTAGTGCTGATAGATGCAATGGCAGATCAAGACCCAAGTCCCCTTTACTGTCCCAAGGCCTGTGCATGAAATGAAATACGAGTGATGACCACAAAACGCTATGTCTACCAGACAGACGCTATCCCAGTACCTCGGTGCATTTGGCCAGAGCGAACATTTGCTGGCTGCAACACTGAGACAAGCAGACAAAAGCGTCATGGAAAAATGTTGTTATTCTGTCCTGTAAGTACTTTCTCCTTGAAGTGATCATAAACTTATGTAAGAGTACAATATACCGAGCATATTTGTATTATGGTGTTTGAAATTGGGTATTGTATTTCCCAAAGATAATGCAACAGTTAATGCTTTAGTTATAGTGCTTTCCTCAGCATCAGTTGCTACTAAATAAGTCCCTATCATTTTTCAAGGGCGTAACTTGCAACAAGACAGCAATAACAATTGCATATTGTTTTCAAATAAGATGCCATTTTCCTTTCTGGCAGACAGCAATGGGTTTTTAATGTGTAACATTTGTTTAATAAAACTCACAGATGCTTCCTTGACAATTGCAAAGGAAGAGAGAAAAACAAAACCAAAGAAAAGGCAGAAAACGCAAAGAGCAAATGAAGGATTCAGCTTCCATCACAACTATTCACATTGTGTCTGAGGCTGATTATGTTTGGGTTTGTTGGACCTGATATCTGCTGGTCACCCTGTGCATAGCAGGGATGTCCGATGTTCTCTGTTTGCTGCAGTGTCGCTGCAGTGTTGTTGCAGAAAACTGCAAATGAAGGAATATAAGGAATCTCCGCGTGCTGTCAGGAGGCCCCAACTTCATGAAGGTCACAGCATTTTGGCATTTGTGTTTCATGAGGCAATTCAGCTGAGCAGGACAGATTTTTCTTTTGATTACCCAGGGCTGCTACATCACCAAGGTCTGTCTGTCCTTTCTAGAGTGCTTGAATTGCAGCAGACAACATTTATTTCCTTCCTTTGGATCAAGAGAAAATGTGTGAAAACATTTCACTGATTGTTTTTGTGGTAAACTGAAAGAAATATCATCGCAGTCTCATGATTTCTGATCTTAAACACAAAACAAACAGAAGGAAACCCCACTTAAGAGTCCAACGGCCTTAAAAAATAGACAAATCCCAGCTTTATGGCTATAAGAGGTTGTATATAAAGAACTGAGAGAGAAATTTCCCTAAGACCCCCCAGCCAACTACAGAGCTCTCCTGAAGTCTTTGGTCTCCCCACTCGTGTAGCAACCTCCTCCGCTCAAATGTGTACTCTGAAACACTATGGGAAATATTGGAAGAGACTTACCATGCAAAGGGGGCCAGTCAGGTGAAAGCAAAAATCACAGTGGATAGCCTTTCCAAAATATAAAAGTAACAAATATAAACACAAATATAAATGCAAATGCAGAAGATAAACAAAGACAGCTCCAGTGTCATTCCAGCAGATGAAGTGCACCATGAAGTGGCAGCAGCCTAACCTGAACAAATGCAAAAGCCAACATGAACAGAAGTAGGACGGTAGCCATGGATGCTTCTTTCTCCATGTCTGTTTTCTTGAGCCTTCCAGCATATCTGGAGAGTGGCAATAGACACTTTTTTTCCTGATAAGACACAAATAACTACATGAGTCTGTCAGCACTGCCTAATGGCTGATGCCATGGAGCAACAGCCAGTCAGCTGTGAGTGCTGTAATCAAAGTGGCTGGACAAAATACAGGGGTCTCCATATATTCTGTGTTAAACAGAAAAATGGGTATTGCTACTGGGTATCTTTGAAGCAGCCCTGCTTACCTAAAACTGACACACTCCCCAGGCCCAGGAGGAGGCACACCACAACACCATGGGAGATGGCTTCTTGCTCGCAGCTCCAGGTCTCTCTCCACCTGGGCTCAGCCCTCGAGCTTGCTCCCACTGAGTTTCCTGCAGCTCCTCTCCCCATATCTGTTCCATTCGGAGCCTGTTTGGACTATTTCCTCTCCCCTAGCTTCTCTTGCTCTCATTTCTTCTTTTATGCACACGGAAGTCTCCAGGGAAAAACTGCGTGGGTCATGACTAGTATATCTCCGTGCCTTTGTTTTGGAGAGTAACATCTATCTGTACATGGAATGAGGTGTCTGAATGTCATATGAAGCAGATTCAGTGCATTTTCACTCATCACAATGCCTTTAATTTCAACAAACATCTATGTAGCCTAGTATTTTATAAATCTTGTGGGTCCAAGAAATATTGCACTGAAAACATTCATTTCCTAAACATAGGTATTTTGCTGAAGTTTGCAAGTCCAATTTGTATCACAGTGTGACACCAGCACATTATAATTTTTAATTAAAAGCTGTATCCCTTCATAATGTCTGCAGCTCTTTCTGATGGCTGCCATCCAGAAACAGGGCAACGTGAGCCAGGCTCCGGAGGGAATGGGGCATCACTTCTTGACCGTGGCACATAGATGTTTTTTTTTTTTCGGTCCTCACACAAACAACACACTGGCACAAAAAGCAGTGGGCAGGCACCGCCTTGTAATGGATGGCAGGCTGAGAAGAGAGCAGTTCCCAATTCACAGAGCAGCCGTGCTTTCTCAGATCAGCCTATAACTTGTGATAATGTTGTGCTCAAAATTTCCTCTGGAAAAGGAATTCCCCAGACAGCTACAGATCAGGAGATACTTCCTCATTACCCACCAGAAACTATGAGCAAATTCCCTGGGAAAAAAAGCAAAATAAAACACAGCACAGAAACAAATCTAGTTCTTATTACATAGCAAGTCTGTCTATTTTTCTCTTCCTCCAGCAAGAAGTGCTTTTCTTTTGAGATACTAGGGATAATTGTAAAAAAAAAAAAAATAAAATAAAAAGAGCTTTTTGTTTGTTTGTTTTGTTTTTAAGCAGGTTTTCAAAGCAGATATCCAGTAATGATCATGTTCTATCTTGCAGAAATGTGCAAAAGCAGTGCTTCTAAGTCTGAAGAATTTTTAAGGGACTATATGCTGGGGATGAGACAGAAAAATATCAGCCAGATTCATGAGTGTCCCCTGATGTCTTTATGTTAAACTGTAAAACTTCCATTAGTTCAAATGGAGCTAGGATTTCAAGCTATGCAGATCACACCTACCTGAGAAATATGCATAAATTTTAATACGGGACAACTGTCTGTTCTGTGTGCCTTCCCACATACAATGTACCAGTTTCATTGCATATGTCTAAGTAAAAGCTCATGTCATGACTTTCAGTTGCCATGCCCTGTCTCTACACTCTCACAGCACAGGCAGCATCCCCAGGCATTTCTACTTAAATTTTCTACTCTGGCAATCATCCTAAATTTTATTTATTGACCTTAATTTAATTCTGTTCTCTTCAAATATTTTCTCTCATCAAGTAGGAAGGTGTTCCTTTAGTATTACAGTTAAAGTCAAACACTTACTTGCAACTAGAATGCCATATTATTCCTTAGCTGGAGAGAACTCATCTGGAGCAGGTATAAGTAATTATAGGTTGCACTTAGGGGTCTTCTAAAACTTTCTGCTTGATTAACTATCCCTGCTGGGCTGCAAATTGCTGTTAGGCATTAAAGTCTCCAGTGCTATGCAGAGGCATGGCTCCCCCAGCATCTCTTAGGGCTGCTGATCCCCTTGTTCCCCACCCACAGGGAAATATGACTATTCAAAATTACTAAAAAGAGGAAGGAATGGGTTATATTTTAGTTTCTTGTTGGCTGAAATCAAGAGCTGTTCTAACAAGCCCAAGGAGTCAGGTGGATCTGAGCACCAGCCGAAGTAACAGGCAGCTCAGTTGGAGCAATGTATGCTGCTTGCTTTTACTTAATTAATTATTTTTCCACCAGCAATGCCCCAAAAACAGTCACTGACAGAAGATTCCAATAGCCATCCCCAGCTGTTTTGGGCTGCAGCCCCCAAAGCCTGCCTCCTGTAATTGAGTTTAGCTTTAGGCACTTTAAAGTTAATAGACTCATCTGAGCAAAGGGCTTATTTGAAATCTATGTTGGAAAAAAGTGAGTGTAAGTGTGCTAGTGCCAAGCTATAAACACATTTATACAGTGCAGTAAATCAATACTGCTGCCTTTTCTTGGAGCAACGAGGCCAATTAAGCTGCGTGTACAGGACATGAGGAGGGGGCTGGTCCAGCTGACGATGGATCCAGCAACAGAGACTGCAGCCATATCACCCTTCTGAGCCTCATTTTGGTATTCCCCAGCCTGAACAAACTTTAGCCAACTTGCTCTAAGCTTGTCGTGTACTGACTACAGGAAGAGAACACACATTTTTTTGGAAATTATCTAAAAAAGGGGATGGAAGTCAAGGAAGTGTCCAAGGCGTGTGGTAGTTTATTGTTTCACTGTCTGACAAAGTTTATGAAGGTTTTTCTTGGAAGGAATGTTCAAATATGAGCTGGGCCGGGAACACTGAAGTATTTTCCTATAGTCAGCATTCAGCACCTGCTTAAATTTAAGCCTGGGAGTAGTCGCATCTATTGAAATGTTTGTCGGCTGACTGTCATTCTCTGGACTGAGGGTAAAGGTATTAACCCAATTTTGTCTTGATTAACATGCAGTGCCTGGAAGATAGAAAAAATGGGAATGAGAGAAATATACAATGAAAATGGAAAGACATCACAAGCCTTAGAAAATCCCCAATGGCCCATGGAGCCTTGTGGACATCAGAAGAGATCTGCACCTCTCAAAGTGAAGTGTCACGCAGAAGCTCATGTTTAAGATGACGGTCTGTGTTTAACATGAAGGTCTGGGTTACCTGCTGCTAGGTTTGAAAGAAATCTGTCCAGCACCCCTTTCCTACCTCCTTCTGGGTCAGAACTGCAGGAGGAAGTGTTTTCTCAGTTAGGAATTGCAAAAGAAATGTGAAAGTTCAGGAGATATTGTTTTTCTTTCTTGAAAAACATAGTGCTTTCCTTCTTTTTTTCCTGCTAACACTACACATTCAGGCCTTCACCTCACTCAAAATCAATTTGCATAATTAATTTTTATATTAAAATGTATACTTTTGGATCAAGGCATTTTGGCAGGAGTGCATGCCAAACCCATATGTGCTATCCTATGACAGCTGTTCAATGACCACATCTCTTCCTATTCCAGCAATGTCCACTGGTCTCTGAGACCATCACTTTAACTTACGTGCTCAGGTTGCGTTGAAGAATATCACATTTAAAATAAGAATGTGTGGAACAAAGGCAGCGTAATCATTCCCGTTTTCCTGATAGGGATTAAGTGCTCAGAGAGGTTAAGGGGTATCAGCAGGATCAGGCACAGAGGTATTGCTGAGAAGCTGCAGTACAGGGACACATCTCATCCAAATGCAGCTTCATACGAGAGACGTCCTGAGCCTTGGCCACGCGTTCCCCCAGTGCCTGAAACATGGACATGGGACCACAGACCCTGCCAGCCCCACATCCAGCTCTCACAGGGTGAGTTCTCTTCTGTCTTAGCACTCAGAAAAATAAATAAAAATAAAAAAGATATTTTTCTAATTTATTTTATTGTTTTTGTGACTGCAAATGTGCGCAGCTACCTGTGGTTTCGTGATACTTGTGTCTCAGGCTCGGCTTTGCACTGCATGGCTGGGGGATGAGGAGGAGCAAATGGGAAGAGGTAAAAAGGTGATGCACATCTACATCTTCCACTCAAACAGATCCTTCACCTGAGAATAATTCATGGGGCTTAGGCTCTGTAATGCTAGATTGACTCTACAGTCACTGCATCTCTTTTCAAAAATTTCCACACGAGTAGAGGTCACATAATCTAGCTGGTGACAATTTGCAAACAAGAATATTTTTTGTTTGCTTGTTTTTGTTATCAGGGCATTTCTTTCAGTAAATTGCCTTAATGATAGGGTTTCCCCTCTCCCATTTAGGTATGGTGAAAAATGCAAAGCACAGCTATGAAAAACAGAGATAATATTATGGAGAGCTGGTTAGCTTTTGTTGCATTAAGTCCCTGAAGATCATTTATATTTTGTGTTTATGTAAATCTAGAAATTGACTATTAAATGTAAAGCTAATGTTGCCTGAATAGATGCTCAAATCATAGAAAGCTTAGTGTAGTTGGAAGCTGGCAAAGCTGTCTTATAAAAACTCTCTAAAATGCATTGGAATGTGCACAAAAACTATTTTTTTTAAATGAGAGAAAACAGGAAGAATAAGATGTCATGTGTCAAAAAAAAAAAAGTCATTTAAAAAGAAGGAATTCAGACTTCGAGAGAAGGAAAAAAGAATTGTTTTAGACATTTTCCTGTTCAGAAACCCCCAAACCCAAGCAGACTCCTTTTGTGGCAGACCGAGCCCCTGTGTAGTTTCTACCCGCATCACTCTGCCATCACCTATCTAAAGCCAGAGGTAGAGATTTCCAAATGTGCCTAAGTGCTGAAAGGCAGCTGCCAGGCTGTCCGCAGTATGTGCCCAGGTGGCAGCCCATCATGCTGATCGTCTCTCTGCCTCCTCAGGTGCCTGAGCTGTCTGGGGACTTTCTTGGTCACAAGCTGGGTGTGGGAAAATGCCTTCGTTCCTCTTTGCACTCACACATCTTACTCTGTGAGTGGTTCTTTTGGAATTATATATAAACGTGCTAGTATTTAAAATGCAATAATAATAAAATCTTATAATAATACAAATACCATGTATACATTATGTGTATCTAACATATTGTCTTAATATTTAATTTAGCTAACTCATTTAATATTTAATTTATTAATGTAGCAATACAAATACAAATATTATTAAAGGCAATAGAAAATAGTACTTGTTATTTTTCCATTCATATTTTCACTCATCTCATTACTCATTTACTGCTCACTTACTCACTGGGACAAAAATTGATTAAGTTGAGACAGGCAATAAAAAAATGTACATCTGTGAATAGAAACCAGACTCATGCCCCTGATGAGGTTAGCAACACACTGCACTGTCATAAAACAGAGATTATAGTTACCCTTAAGTCTTGTTTTTTGGGAAGCAAGGAGGGAAACACATAAGCACAAAGTGTATAACATAAAACTGAAAATCCACAGATATGTCCTACTAGCAGGGCAATACATGACGTTGCCATCCTTGGCAGGGAACAGTGCATAGCCCTGAAGATGCAGCAGTCATGGACAGCTCATTACAGCACAGGAAATGCAGTCACCCAAAGAAACAAGGAGGTATCTTGGAATGGGCTGTGGAAACTTTTCTTTCCACAAATGTTGACTGTTGTCAGTACCACCTAGTGAAAGAAAAAAAAAGAAAAAAAAAAAAAAAAGCAAGTGGGCTCAGAGGCAGAAAAGACAGAGTGCTCTACGCATGGTCTATGATTGCTTCACCCCTATCCTTCCTCAGTGAGGCAAGAGGATATTTTTCCCCCTTCATGGCTTCTGCTCAGCATGATGTAGTGCGATGGCAATATTGTAGTCGCACAGGTCCTGGCTCCCATTCTCTCTCTGCTGAAACTGCCATCACCTGCAGAGCGAAAAGAGCACAGAGCAAAATATAAAAATCTCTTGGGTGAGCTGATGACTGGAAAGGGTTTCATCTCTGGCTGCCTCTGCAGGGTACAGTTATTCCCCTCAGTCCAGTTATTCCCCTCAATGTGGCACGTTATCTTTCATCCTTTCATCCTACTCTTATTTTCTTAATATTTTGCCTGCTTCTCTCAGTACATTAGTCCTGCTTGCTTTTATACCTAGGACCTCTAGTCAGCTTAATTTGTCCTCTTTGTCATTTTGCTTAGAAAAGCACCTCAGAATTTTCTCAATTTATGTATTTCCAAGTATGGTTCACTATTACAGTATCTATTATATTGAGGTTGTATTGTCCTTACTACCCGCAAGGTATGTAAGGTTTCATTCATTTCAAATCTTTTATAATGGCCTAATTTCTTGAATGGATTGGCAATAAATTTCATTGCTAATAAGCCTGAATTTCAAAGCTGCCAAAGGCTTCATACAGTACTAGCCTGGTATAGCTTCAAATTTGTTTTTTTCAGACCCATATTTTGCAGAATACCTACTGCACAGACACATGCAATAACTTCACAATTACTAGGTTGTGTTCTTTCATTCCCCCCACTATTTCCCCCTTTTCTTTCCCTTGACGTCATCCCATGACCCAAGGGCAAATGACTACTTTGCACCAGTACTTGCCAACCAACATTGTAAAAGATGCCCTGTTGGTCTGAGAGGAGGCATATTCAGGAGGTAGGGTTCAGATGCTCACTCTTACTTACACCAAACATGTTCAGTGTAACTAAACCAAGTTTAGCGTTATTATTCTTGATTCTCAGAAGGGCATATGTGACCAAAATCAGCTCCTGTGAGTACACAGAATAAAATACACAGCTAATTATTATCTTCATAAGAAACAGCTCGGACTGGCACAGCCTCTTTAATTTCCCCTCCTGTAGTGTAGAAGAATAGCCTTCATAGATAATACAAAAGCCTCAGTGGGGCTATCACAAGTAAAACATTTCAAATAAACCCCAGAACTTTGAACAGTACCCTTATTTGTGACACATGACATGGCATGATATGGACATAAAATACCGGGGGTGTATTTCACCATCAAGTCCACAGTGGGTTATTAAAGAGGGCTGCTTCCTGATTGTTTTGCTACAATATAAACTTGTAAAAGTACATTAGCTCCTCATCAATTTGCAGTTTATTTCTGAATGTTTCCCAGTGATGTTCCCAACAGCAACGTGGGGAGGAGTGAAATGGCCATAGGGATTTCACAACAAATCCTTTGCAGAGACAATAATAATTTCCAATATGTATATTTATTTACTTCCATCATAATTGTTACGTCTGCTTTACTGACACTAATTAATTAAGCCTCATTTAATTCATTGTGCTCTCTGAGGAAGGTGATGTTGACATTTTGCGGCTAGCAATGCAGACAGATCTGGGGAATGCAAAGCTCCTGGCGGTGCCTCTGATACGAACTCCTCCAGCTCTCTGTACCCATGCCCGTGTGTGTAGACTCCATGAAAATGGAGCACCCTGGACCTGATCTTTCAGCATTCCTGAAGTCCAGAAATTGACAAAATAACTATTAATGATGAAGTTACAATCCATATTCTGAGTTAAGTAAACCCTAAACCCAGAAATAAATATATGTAGATAGCATACCTTGAATTTCCTCTCAGTACTCTCAGTGAGACCTGCTCCCCTATTTATTTGCTCATTTAGAGTTACATAAACTTGCCTGGGTCGAACTCAGATGTGATGGGAGAGATCTTCTGTTCTGGATCAGCTTAACATCAGCCCCCATGCCTGCCTTGCACATCACTCCTGTGTGTGGCTGCATGCCTTGTTTTACACAGAAGGGCAATCATGCATACAAATGCTGCTATAATTTATCCCAGAGTTGCTGAGCTGTTTACACAGGCCACTTTCCATCTATCCCTCACAGTCCACATCCTACAGAGGTGTTTTCTCTTGTTCCCAAAATATTATTCCTCATTAATTAAATTTTGGTAAAACAGCTGTATCATTGAGAACTGGAGATTCTTGATCTCCTGATAGGCTCTTTGCGGTTAGGAAAAAAAATCTTATTATTTTCCACACAGCAATATTACCTGGTGATTTAGTGTCAAAAGGGCACATGTTTACCACTGCTAGTCTATGCTCTGACTTGAGTTTGGCCATAATACCTTTGTAAGCTATCATTTTACAAGCAAAAGCTGTACCTTTCCTCCTGAAAGCTATTTCCAAGAACACTTCCTTTAAAGAGAAGTTCTTCTGTAATTGCACAGCTTGCAAGTCCTGCTCCCAGTCTGGCTTTGCTGATTACAGCACCGTTATGCCAGGCATGAGCAGGAGGCTCCCGATTGTTTCCTGCGGCACGATGTCGCATGCATTAACCATATCCTTGGCAACAGGGGGCTGCCCTACGGCCACTTCAGAAGGAAGAAATAAAGTGAATCGGAGTAAGCCATAGTCCCTGCAAAAAGGGGGAAGAAGAAAGGACAGAAAGAAAGGAACAGCCATGAAGTGGGGTCTGGGAAGATTAGGCACTGGTTTGACAACAACGACGCAATGAACTGAAATCCAAAAGATTAGTTGTCTACTTTCTAGCTGCACCAATAGTCATTTCTCTGCTAATTACCTTCCCTTTTGTGGAGGCGGTACCGTTAGCAGTATCACAGCGGTAGTGCCGTTGTACTCATGACAGTCTTTGGGTATGCATGAGGGAAAGCTTACACAATGAGTACGTTCGGGGTACATGCCACAGGATCAGCCACCAGACAGATTTCAGGAATGAGTCTCAATGCCTGAGTTTACTTTGTGTTGCTTGCAAACATCTCAGCTCTCGCATTTGGCAGAAAAAAAAAAAAAAAAAAAAAAAAAAGCACTGCATGTAATTTTCTGTAATGCTCCACGCAAAAACCCCATCAGTGGTTCATGGACAGCAGCACGGTACTTCCCCCAGCTTGAAATGCTCTCCTGTTCCTGCTGCCCATCCAGACAGAGAGGTTCTCCGAACAAAAGCCTGGTACAGCGAAGGCATGTGTGACTTCTCCTCCAGCCACTTCAGGCCGCAGATACTTGTCTCACTTTCTGCTGACGGCAAACCAGTCTTTGAAGGGCATAATCAGAGGCTTGTTAAAACACAAAAGAACCCCTCTTCCCATGCTGTCACTCTGTCCTTCCTGCAGAGCAAGTTATCAGCAAACACTTGCCAACACTTGACTGCAGGTGATTACAAGAAATAAGAAATATTTGGTCTCTTTGAATGCCTTCTGTCTCGGTCCTTACCCAGGGTGCCGCTTCCACTTGGAAATGTTTTTCACCACTGTTATCCGAAGCCAGCAGATTATAATAAAAAGGGCTGATTATGTAAAAACAAAGTGACATTGGGCTGTCAAAGCAAAATATCCTCACCACAAATCACAGCCTGGGCCTTGTGCCCGCAGCTGGATCGCAGAGCAGCAGGAATGCCTTTGTGGAGCCGGAGCATGCTGCCAAGCATCCCACTCAGCCCTCTGCCCAGCACTTGGTGGTGGGAGCAGGTCGGCACCTCCACACCACACAGCCTTCACTCCTGTGCACTGCTCGCTCCTGGATCAGAAAGGGCACGGGAGATGGATAAGGAGTGTGAGTAGGATATATGTGGCGTTAATGTAAACAGTCTGGAGCAAAGCACTGCCCCACAAACGTGTTTGATGTGTAATAGAAGCCATGCTCCTCTGCATGAATAAATTGTAGCTCAGCAAAAACCATAGACTTTTGCTAAGGGTTTGAATTTTATACATAGTTCTTTCTCCTAGATCATGTTTATATATAAAATAATAAAAAGAAGAATATATGATTACGTGGATTCTTTTTCTTTACATGAATGCAGACACGCTGCCGCTAGCCACAAGCTTCATTTTACACCACGTCAAAGGGAGCAGCCTTCAGTCCTTTGCCTTTTACTCCAGTTTAGGACTGACACTACCACTGATAATTTCAATAGAACCTATTACTGAAAAAACCCTGTACCTCCTGCTACATAACCAGGACAGGGTTCCACTCACCTAACGTTAGCTGTCTAAGACTTGGGCACTTAGGCTAAAGCTGCTTGTTTTGGCTTTTCCTATAGTGAACGGAAGCCAGATATTTCTCCCCTGTGCAAATGTCCCCTTCATAGCATGGCTGTAACACGGGGAGCTCTCTAGAGGTACCTATTTTTCTACTTATTCCAGTGGAGGGAAGTAGATAATCCTTGACTCCTAATCAGCTGAAGCTGGTTAATTATGATCTTAAATATTGAATTACTACAGCATCTTAATCTGATGTTTTATTGGGTAATTTTGTGAAATTTCTCCCCCCATTTTATTATAAAAGTGTACAGAAATGTGTAAAAGCATTCCCTCTTGCAGGATAAGGTTTTAATTTTAATTTTGATAGCATCAGTAACAAAAACTATAATTTCAGAAAGGCTGCTATTACTGTCAGCATAAAGTCAGCAGTCAGTTTTGGGTTGGAGAGTTTGGTTTTTAGTACAGCTTATTACTAGAATGAAGATGTGGCTTTGATAAATTAGGAACACACCCAAACTACAAATCAGAGATCTTGCTGACTTCCAAAAAACTCCTCCTTGTCTTGCAGTCAGCTGAATTCTTTTTCTCTACTCCATTTATTTATTTATTTTTGGAACTCCTGGCAATTTCTACTCTAGCTGTGCTAGTTAAGACGATTGGTATCTGTAGGTTACTGCCAGAAGGAAAAAAAATATAGACTTTTATTTCAGAGAAGCCCTGTAACGAAGAGGATCTGGAGAGATCATCATCCTGTAGTAAAGCAAATGACTTGAGAAGAGCTGGGAAATGCATTCTGAATACCAACATTCTTGGACAAGATCAGGGCTCTGAAAGGTCACTGTGTCATGAAAAATGGGGTTCATGGAAAAGGTGGTAAACCCACTTTTTTATATGGAATAAATCTCTTAAAAATGGAGAGTGAATGAGTTTAGATAAAATTCAGAATAAATACCAGAAATTCTTTCTGGAAAATTCTAAAGAGACAAAAAAAAAATAAATCCAAAATTATTTTGATCCCGGAACATAAGCATTCATTGCAGAGGATGGGTTATCTGTATCTCTTCTTCAAAAAGTGCCCAAGTAAGTGATCTGAGATGTTAGAGAATCCATGATGTGGTTCTCTCTGGACCACTTGCTCTTACTTGAAAATTGTTCTGAATTATGTAGGCAGAAACTAAAACCTTTATCTTCTGCAGCTAAGCAAGTAAAGTTATATTTATATATCATAATTGTAAACTGAGAAAAATGAGTTTGTTTTAAAGTGGAATGGATTTTGTCAGAATCTCAAAACCTTTTCTGAAGCTGAATTGTCATCAAACCGCACTAGTTCTTTGTGATTATGCAAAGAGCAAACTGCTTTTTCAAGCTAATGTTAGATTGAGGTTTATGCTCTTTAATTGCCTGCTTGTAAAGGAAGAGTACTAGGACGTGTTAGAGAAAACAAACCAGATTATGGTCTTGCACCCTTTGATTCACCAGAGCCAGAAGGCAATAGGGCCCTGGGTTAAGCTAAAGAAGAACATGAAAAGTATGTGGTACCCACTGGCAGATGTACCATAGTGAGTGTGGTGAGTAAGCAGCCTGCTGACCTAGGTGAAAGAGCTGTCATCCAGCCAGATCTGAGACTGTACATGCACATGTGTGTTACAAAATCAATGCCAAGCTCAGTGGCAAAAAAGCCCCACCCGATAGTTTGTAGGCCTGGAAATACCCATTTTTCTGTGACCCCTGGCGGTAAGTCTGACTGACGACATCTTGGAAAAAGCAGCAGCAGATCTGAAGCCCCACCTTCTTGTTTCCTAAAATTGTTTGTTCAATACAGCAAATAAAGGAGAGATCACAATGGTCTCTGGCCTTTCTGATAGTGTGTGGCTGCTTTCCATGCCATATCCTATAAAAAAGATGGTCCTCGCCCTGCCAGCTTTCCCTAGCTCCCACAAGACATGCAGGTCACTGTCACCTTGTTCCTGGCCAATATCAACCAGATTTTTATTTTTGAAAATAAGATATGGCAGAGGTACTCAGTGAACTGACTTTCACTGCCCTAACTAATATTTTCAGGTGGTATTTCGTGCATCCTCCTCAGAGCCTCATATTGTATACAGACACATAAATTTTAAAGAGAATCATGACACTATATTTTCCCCACTTTGTGATCCATGGTATGACACGTTTACTAAAACTATTCCTTTGTCTGTTTTAGTTATGAATTGTGGGCTGAAATGTCTTTAGAATCTCTTCAGGAGCTTGCATGCGCTTTCTCTAAAACTGATAGATGCTCGTTTCTCCTGCTTTACTCTGAAAGCTCAAGCTGTAAATCTGTAAAATGTGATCTCCTGAAATGGGGAGGGAGGACATACAGTACAGTAAAACTGCTTCTATTTGTTTCAACCTCTTCGTTACTACCTTTCTTTTCTATTAAGAAAAATCGATATTCTGTTATCCCTGGTCAGTAGTAGATCTCAAACCAAATCACTTCTCAAAAGCAATTTTCCATTTATAGTCTGGCGTAACCTTTGCCCATGTAACCCCCAGCTCTGTCCCTCTCCAGGCAGCACTTCCCGCATTGGATCCCGCATCAGATGCCTCTGGTGGGGCAAGGTTTAACATCTGAAGGCCACTGAATCAACCTTTACAGCATTGTTTTGCTGATACAAATCCCTTATCACTGATGGGTATTTTAGCTGTTACAACTTACACCTGTAATTCCTGTTTACTGAAGAAGGAGTGTGTTTTAACCACATTGGTGTAACTTCTGACTTTCCTTAACTCTTCCTTTTTTAATTTTTCACCTATTTAAAAAACAAAGACGCAATTAAAGATTCACCTGTGACCCAGGCAGAAGATTAGGCAGAACATTTCTCTGGTTATATCCCACTGCTGCCAAAGCAGTATGAGATGTAAGGGAGGGACAGTGTGTGTCTAACAGCGCCTCAGGAGCTGGCAAAACGTCAGGTGTGCCAAGATATGGAGGGCTAGGCCCCATAGCTCTGTCTTACCAGCAGTAGTTAACTATTCAGGACTCTAAGAAAAAGTGAACACAGTCTTTTGATGTTGCTTCCCAAGTACAAACTCTGCTTCTTGACTTCGAAAGGTAGCAGAGAATAAAACTTGTTCCTGTTCAGACTGTCATGTTCTGCAGCAGCAGCTACTGAAAGCTGTAATTTCCATCACTGGAGTGGGGGGCTGGTCCACCTGTGTAGTCCTTGGTAGCATCTCATACCGAGTGGACCCCAAATGTGTACCAACATATTGTAAACATCTGTCCATGTTCCAGAGCAGCTACTCAGCAGCTAGTGGGACCAAACCAGACAAAGAAAACTATTAAGTAATTGGAATTGAGGCTATACAGGCAATAGGACTATTTTAGCATCAATTTGTAGCACAATTTGTAATAATCCAGAAACAGAAACTCCAGCTACTGGGACCATAACAAGATTTTCTCAATGTTTTCACCACGGAGAAGCTTTGAAGAGAGCAAGATAAAATAAAACAGGAAGAAAGAGGAAACTCAGACTGTGCCATGTGCAAAGGCATGTCCACAACACAGGGCTCCAGGAGAGATGTTTTCCCTTGAGGAATTTCTGATACATTTATTGTTGGAAAAGCTGAAAGAAACAGGAGAGCTCAGACTACAATTTTGACTAGCATATATCTCAACTCAAACTATTTCTAAGCAGATATATGGTATTTAACTGTGAAATGAGCTGCATTGCTGATATTCTTTTAAATTTAGAACTAGAAAAATGTGAAATCCATTAAGCCAAGGCAAGTACTACTTACTTTATACTGCTGCTTACTTTAATATGTTAGCATGGATCAGCACAAAAGATAATATCAATTGCTCCTTTGTTGTAAGTGAGAGGAGTTTTTTTGCTTCACTTTCTGAAATTAACTGCTTTTTGCAGAATGGAGACACCAGGACTAGGCAGTTGGTAAGTGGCAATCAGCTGCAGTTAGGTTTTGCTACAATGATTACTTAATCTTCTTGGCATCTAAGGACAGAAATTCACAGGGAGAAATCCAACAGTTTTTAAGATGGGGTGAAAAATTCCAACCTCACCATGTTGCAGAAGAGGAGAAAGTCTATGGGCGCCACTGGAGTTACAGTGACTTGACAACAGTTTAGACAGAAGGCGATGCATCATGTTTAAACCCTTGAAATTAGACAGTAACAGCAGGACTCCATTTAACAGGAAAGCTGCAGCTTTCTGTCTTCTGATACATACATAAATCAAGCCTTTTATCCCACGTTCATCCTGCCTTGCTGTGACGCTTGACTAAGCTTCCCAAGGTGAGTGCCTACCAGCCCCAGACCCCATCTGTACGTGGTGCAAACTGGCGGTGGCAAGAAGCAGCTCAGCCCAGCCAAACTGTGCCTCTGCAAACATTTCTCTCCCTCACTGCCAGTACAAAGAAGTCCTAACCTGAGCACTTCAGCTACATGTGTGCAGTTAGATAGGATGGCTGCAGGGATCAGCAAGTGCAGGATGCAGTGGATAGACCCCTGGGTCAGGGGTGGTGTTAAGCCTGGGATGGCAAAGAGCAGCACAACATAGCACCATGCGGGTGTTACCTCTGTAGAGGCTCCCGTTCCACGTCCACGTTCAGCGTGCAGAGAACAGGATCAGAAGTCTCTTCACCTCTAGTACGGCTGAGTCAGCCTCTGTTGAAAAGAAAATATGCATGAATTTGCTTCTTGCAAACAGCCTCCTGCTAATAGGAAACTATTTGTGACGTCTCTGGCTCTAGAGAAGTGCCAGGCACAATTAATATTGTTTAACAAAGCATTTGGCTTGCCTCTGATGAACAAGAAAGGTCAGAGGCTGGAGACCTATGTTGAAAGCTAATTGCTGAAGTTTTTTGTCTGGCTTGTGTTAGATACTTGGCTCCTGTTATACAAGTTAGAAAGTGCAGAGGGCCCTGAGTGCAATATTTTAATTTAAGTGCTTACAGTACAAGAGAGAAACAATTCACTGATCGTCTCATTAGAGGCTTAGCTATTTACATCTGGACAGCTTTTCATCTTTGATCTTTTAAGAAAAATGAATGGAAGTTTAGGACATGTTTATTTACTTTTGTAAAGGCCTGAATCCAAGCAAAACACGCTTATATCTGGGAAATAACAATGAGAGGTTGTAAATGTATTAAATACCTCTGACTAGCACTAGATACCGTAACGGAGATTTCCAAGGTTAAAGAATTCAAGAGTGCTGACTCCTGGTTTCCATTTGACTCCCATTAAAAACCTCATTTCTATGCTACTAAACTAAACAATATACTTCTCCCTGTGGGCACATGAATGAGCTATATCGTCATTGTTTGGTTTTTATTTTTTCCCCTTCTAGTCTTTCAAAAAACTGCAAGCATTTTACCCTCAAAATTTCATGAGTAGAGAAATCTCTGCTCCCATCTATTGGTGAGCAAGAGAAGAATGCCCATAAAACTAGTTAATCTGTTCAGTTATTCATCCAGATCACTGGAAGGACAGATAATACAGAGAGGTAGGGGCTCTCTGATACCACCTGTTAGTTAATAAAAAATATGGCCTTTCTATGTCTTTCACTACTCACTCCTACAGTGGCATTTTGGGGAGATAACAGTTACATTTAAATAAGCAAAGCCCTACCACTCTTAGCCTTTCGTACTGGCAGGACTCCTCTGTAAGAGCTCTGGCAAAGGATTTAACAAGTAGCCTTGATGGAGAGACGTGGTCATGATGGAGCTGAACACAGGGAAGTTTTTTTTACTCAAACCATCAGTAACAGCAGCAGAACTCAGACATTATCACTGAAAACTCCTTTACTGAGCCATGAAATAGAATGAGATCTTTAGATGGGGCTTTAGGAAGGGAATTCAGAATACAACAGTGTATGGATTTGCAGGGGGTTGGAAACAGGCCTGCCTAAGCAGGATTCAGAGTTCTGAAGCTGCAGTGTCCAAATACTGCTAAACTACAGTGAAATTTAGCAGATAGGGAAGGAGAAATGGTTTTCAGAAAGAATGCATGCCTACACAAAATTCACAGCATCAGCTGGCGACCAAGACAAGGGACAATTGCCAAAGGTACTAAATGAGTAGATGGTTTTATTTATTGTGCATTGTTTCTCAGAAGTTAATGGTATCTTTGCCTTGCCATTAATGAAGGCCTCTTTGTCCAAAGAGTTTCATACTTGCAACTATTGCCTGAAGGTGCTTGGAAAACACTGTGGGTTGGAAGTGAGACAATGCTGTATGCTAGTTTTGAAGGGAGGGAGTCATATTTTGAACACAGCCTTGTCGCTAGCAGGAGCTCTAGCTGGGTTCTCGGTATTCAAACATTAGATGCGGTGGCAATATCCCAACTAGGTGGAGCAGAAAGCAGTCAAAAGAAAGTAAATTACTGAATTCATATGGAAGGCCTGAATTTCTGAGCTCATCAGCTTCTTCACTTGAATTTTCTCAGCATCTTAATCTTAAATGAAGCCTCACTGCTATTGTTAGAAGCAACATTCAGTTCTTGCCATACTCTCATCTGTGGTCATTGCTATTCCGAGACCATTAGGAAGAGGTGCAAGCATGGTAAGGAATGTAAAAGAGGGCTGGGGGTAAAAGATGTTGCTGAATAAATCAATACTGGGATGAATACAATTCTGAGACAGAATATTATTCAGCAGAATAGTTTATCACTAAAAACTGGCATGCTGCAGTTGAACTGAGATTTTCTAAAGAAAAGTGCATCTACAGACAGCTGACAGATGAGTTCACATTATAAAAGACTGTTCAGGAGTTCATCCACTGAAAGGGCATTTATGGGCTTTACTTTCTCACGGTCCCACTCTGGAAAGAGTTACTCTGCTTGTAAGAGTTACACAGCCCATGCATATCCTCCTATTGTTTCAAGTTAAGGGAACATCAGCTGTTTTTTTCTATTGTGAACAGGGGCAACGATGGAGGGCTAATTGGTTCTGTTCAGCTAAATGTCTGTTTTATGAGGCCAGGCTATTGCATGCACCGATGCTGGACAATGGGACAACAGTCTGAATCTGTGATCTCAGTTAGACAATGAGCATTTAGGCCACTTCTGAGGGATTTGGCAACCAAACTCCTTGTTCCTTTTTCCACACAATTAAAAAAAAAATAAAAAATTAGGTAATTTATAGTGGATAACGATTATCCATGGTTTGGAAGGAATTTGTCTGACAAAACCTCCTTTGCATCTATAGCACAAACTGAGTTTACTGGAAACTTGTTATCAGCCAGAGGAAGCAAGCTTACAACAGAAATTTTAAGGTGCACATTATTTGTTAATTTGTCCGTGTTAGATACAGACAAGGATACATAAGGGCCACTCCAAGCAAGCAAAATTGCGGTATTGCTAAAGAAAATTTGTGCATCTCTACCACTTGATGAGAACATAGTGACCAGGTACAGAAACACTTATTTCCAAAATAATGGACTCCCGTTCTTTTGTTGTGGCTTGCTTGTCATTTTAAAAAGGGCCAGTGATCATGTGCCACATTCTCCAAGAGGCAGTCTCTGGGTCTGCTGGAATCACACTTTACTACCTCTGTGACAAAAAAAACGAATACTACATAAATGTCAAGCAGCCAGCTGATTCTGTAGCATTGGGTGATGTGTTTATTCCAGTTTCCCTTTCTTTCTTGTTGAGATGGATGCTTGAACAGCACAGGCAGGGTCTCAGGGATGTTGAGAGGCAGAGGTGAAATAGTATATGCAGCCAATTCCTTAATCATGACCTTTCTAATTTAATGAAGAAAATTAAAGTAGCCCTGTGGTTGTTCTAGTCTGTACAAGACCCTTATTTAGAGCAATACTACCCCCCAGAACAGGGGAAGTAGGAAGGTGGTGCGGGTCACCTCTGAGCACCTGCCTCTGAGGCAGATGATTCGGAAGATTAAAGCTTGCTCTTAATATAGAGCCCCAGAAATGGTATCATAGTTTAACAGGACAGAAAACATAAAGGGCATTTTACAAATATGCTGCCATAAGACAATCATGTTATTGGTTAATAGAAATTTTTTTTTGGCTCGGGAGGGAGAGGTTCAGCAACCTATGAAGCTGGGAGTTCACATGCTGTTTGAAGACAATGGATTTGTCTTTCTGTAAATTTAGGTCACTGGCAGAATATGTTCTTTTTTGGTTTTGCAGGGGTACAGTTTAAAAACATGTAAGGAGTTAGAAAACAAAGGATGGGGTTGGAAGATTATTTTATGTAGCACGTTTCATAGAGGCCCCTTTCCGGGAAAGAAAGGAGTGCATCATAGCTCATTATGCAAGGTAAATACAGTGCTTCCCTAATGCGTCTTGTTTTTTGTTGGTTTGTTTGTTTCCCTGACATGCCATATCTGTCCCTTCAGCTGCCCCTCCTGCAGCCTTAGTCTCTTCTGTGTCCCCCAGCCCCTGGGAAGCAGGGCTCAGCCCATGGTAGGGTCGGTGCCTGTGAGCCTGCACTGTCCCCAGGGCTCCTGGGCAGAGACCTGGCCATTTAGGGGTGCTGCAGGGTTTTCTTCCAGCAAACTTTTGAAACATGGTTTGAATTTTGGGTAGTCCTGTGTGCACACAAGCAGTTGGACTTGATGATCCTTGCGGATCATCAGGGTAGACCCTTCCAACTCAGGATATAACTGTATGAATCCCCTGGGAAAAAGAAATAAACCTTAAAAATATCTGAATATACTCATAAATAAAAATATTGTTTGCTTTTAATGTGTTCTTTCATTTTTTTGTGCCATACTGTGTGTGCATCAGCATCGAAGTTGCTGCCAGGTATTTGGTTAATTCCAAAATTGTCATGAATTTGAAGCATCGGTATCTATCTGAAAAATCAAATGTTGTTTCCTTTAGTTTACATCATTACTCTGAAAATTCTAGTGATCCCGGTTATGCTGGAGAACATAAAACCATGGAGCTCTGATCATACCAGCCTGAAATCCAAGCAGCCCCTGGCTTAGGAGGGGTCTGGGACACCCTTCGTTTTCTGCCTTCTACAAAGGAAGGGCCTCTTGAGGGACTGTAACAAACGTAGTCTCACTTAAAAGCCCCTTTTGAAAATTTAGTGAGCTCAGTCTTAGAAAGAGTTAACACTCAGCTCTTTTTACCCTGTGGCAGTTGCAGGATCTCATTGCTTATAACCATCATAATTTCCAGCTTAAATTTAGTTATAGGCAATTTATCCCTGCTTGTTCCTAATACCAATGTTGCTCTTAGGTTGCTGAAGTAGCATTTCTCCCTTGATACTTATCTCCAGAACATATTCAGTGACAATGACTATAACCCCTCTTAATTTTGTTAGGCTGCAGAGGCTGTGATCTTTGCTTTTCTCTTGTATAATAGATTTTCCACTCCTCCCATCATCCTACCAGCATTTCCAGCATCCATCTGAGATCATCTTTCTTAACCACGGATGGTCAGAATTTTGCACAGCCTTCCACGTGTAGAGCGCTCTTTTCAGGGCTTCATGCAAAGGTGCTAACACTTCCCTGTCTCCACCTGAAATATTTCTCCTGATGAATCCAAATGTCACATTTAAATTGGATTGTGTTATTGTATTTGTATGATTCCCTGCTGCCGAGAGCTCATATTCTTCATGGGGTCAAGCAGAACACCTAGATCTTTTTCTCACCCTTGCTGTAACAAGTTACATCAATGAAACAAATCACAAAAATCTTATAGACTGAAAACTGATTACCAAAAAAAACTTGTAAAATAGCCGTTTTTCAACAAATCTTTGGCAACCTATCTACTGAAACTGGAATTACATCTGGATGCAGTGAATGTGCATGAAGTGAATCATTTAATCAGCTTGGTTAAAGAGGCAAAAAGTAAATGTTCGTCAGATATTATTGTGACTTGCGAACAACAACAAAAAACATTTTTATTACCACTTATTGTTTGTATTGCATTAATGCCAGGTAGCCTTCCACCAAAATGAAACTTCTATTGCACTGGGTCTCAAACAAACATAAATTAAAGCAAAACAAAAGACTCCTCAGCCGTGTACTCTAAAGTGGGGAAAAAAATAAATATGTCCAGAGAAGGTGGGCGTTTAAGTCTAGTAACAGTTGACATTGGAAATAATAACCACACCATATGGTTTCATTTTACGAATGTTGATGTGTAACCACTTGAAGCAAAAATGTATAGCAACTGTAAACAAATACAATACCATGTGAAATACTACTACTTTCTAAAAACACAGGACCCTTCTCGTCACAAACTTGCACAGGAACTCGAGCATATATTTTTGCAGATTAACTGTAAATTTGGCTTGTCTCCCTGTCCTTTCCATTTTTGAAATGGAAAAGAGGATAGCTGGTGACTGCTCTCCAAACCACCTGAAAGCTGTGCATCCACACAACATACAGCCAGGGGGCTGAGCACCTTCCTTCACAGAGAAGCTGGGGATGAACTGGCTGCGTTATGAAAAGATTAGGAAGTACAAAGTAGGTATTAAAAAGTACATTGGGGGCAATTGGGGCTGCTGACAGTGGGAGGCAGAGAATGGTTTTTGTTTTAATTTGTAACTGGAATTTACACTGAAACTTGTTCTACAAGAGCAGACATATTGTTTGAAAGACACTATCTCCTTGAAGATCTGTGTTACTCTCTTCATAATTACCCTCTGCAAAGGCTTAAAAAAGTCAGATGGAAGAAAAAAAATGGATTTAAAACTCACACAAAGCAGATTGAACTGAAGTCTGATTTAGAATCAGTTTAAAAGCTAACCATGCTACTGCCAAAGTTTCATGTCTTTGGAGAAAAGTGAACTTTTAGTAATTAGTACAATTGCTGAGATTTCAGAGATTCCCAGTGTGTGTGTGTATATATATATACATATATATATATAAATAAAATTAAAGAGGAAACAAGAATCAACATTTTAAAAGTGTAAAAAGAATTTTCTTTGTTAGACTGACCTAAGGATGGTACTCTAAATACAATGTTGGAAGCATTGCTAAGAAAAACCTCTAGCACAGAAAAGTCCTCCAGCAAGAAACAGGAAATGGTGCTTTCAGCTAGTTATAATAACAAGTTATTCACAAGGATCTCTGACTTAAAGAGTTTATTCTTACAACCACTGTATTGCATAGTAATTCAAACAATAGCTCACTGCAGACACTGCTCTTTTTAAAGGAGTGCACCAAACTGCTACGGATCACCCCAGTGTGGTAAAAGAGAACTTTGTCCATCAGAGGGAAGGTGGCTCAGCAAAGGAAAACTGGTGATGCTCACTTGATTTATTCCAAAATAGTTGGGTCCGACTACCTAAAAGGCACCAGAGAGATGAGGGAAGGCAACCATCCCAGCTGGTGGATGATCTATATACGAAGACAGAAAGCAGTTACAAGCCTGGAGGCATTTTTCTGTAATTGTGCAAGGTACAGAATATGAAAAACATCCTAAAAAGAATGCCACAAAATCCACAGAAGATTGCTACATCTTACTTTCCATTTCAGAAAGGCAGAGACTGCGATAGAACAGAACTTAGTGGACTTTGAATAGACAACATTTATTTTTTTTGCCAGATTACAGGCTCAAAAGTTACTCATCTAGTCCAATGTAGTTACTTTTAATGAGACTATAGGTAGTTTAAATTGCCAATTTTCCATTAAATTATTTCATACTACCCCTTCATCCCTTAGCACAATTTGAAGTTTTGCCCATTTATAGACAACGTTGACAAAATTAGTGCAACATTTTGAGACCTATTGGAAAAAATATATATTATTTTTTTCCACTGTTCCAGAAGAGTTTCCAGACAGAAATGGCATTGCTTAGCAAGCGTCACATAAACCACTGGCACACTCTAATAGATTCCTCTCTGAAAGTCAACTTAATTAGGTCTAGATATCTAATTTGAAGAGTGGTTCCCATGAGAGGGTTACAGCCGTATGATGGCTTTCATCCAAGTTTGTTCATTACATATATGTAAAAGCTAGTGTAAATAAACTATTCCAAATAGAGATGACATACCTTCTGGATGACTGTCCTGGTTTCCATAAACTTCAAGTCATGCAGACTTGAACTAGCAGCTGACAAACTCAGCAAGGCTGATTTCAAATTAACTGTGGTAGCTGTCACACTGCCCACAGTGTAGAAATCACAATGATTTGCATAGAAATAGATTCAAAAATCAGCTCCTTGGCTTGGGGCAAACTCTAGACTACATGGCTTTCAGTCCCTTCATAGGTAGTTTAAATCTAGCTCAGGTGTACCTCGTTTATCTGCAGTCACATTGGATAATCCAGGTCCAACCATTACTCACCGTATGATATTGGCATAACCTGAGGAGAGCTGTGAGCCACTATTTCTGGAGGTGACTTCGCTGTGCCAAAGGATACTGCTGCCATTCCCAGTAGTGTGATTCTGAGTGATGATGAAGACCAACTCAAAGATATTCTCATACATTCAAACTAGAGCTGACTGCACACAACCAGGGGAGATATTTCTCTAAATGCAAGGACAACAGAGAATAATTTCAATACTGGATACTTCAGAAACACACAGAACAAAAACAAACAAACATAAAAAACCGTTTTTATCTATTCTTCTAACACAGTTCTCTGAGCACAAACACGTCCATGCAGATGAGTCCAGGTAGCAGAGAGCCCAGGAAAACCAAGTTTGGATCTTCATTGAAACTCCACTCAGTAAACTTCTAATCAATTTGCAGGAAACACTAATGGTCTTTTTGCTGCTAATGCACTTGTAGCAGCCTCCTATCACCTTCTTATACCCCTTAGTTTTAGCTCTAGCCAGGCTTTGGCCTTCCCCATTTCACTATTAAGTACCCAAGCAAGTGAGCACACCCCTGCCCTTGATGGCCCATGCTTGTTTCTGCTTCTTGGGTGGTTGCATTTCCATTTCAGCCCATTAAAAATCTTCTTGCTTAGTCAGGAGAGCCTTCTGACATAGTTTTCTGTCTTCATGCACAAGGGCTGATTTGGTCCTCAGCTCTCAGAAAAATTCACCAGCTCTCTTAAGCACCTTTACCCCTTGTAGCAGCTTCCCAGAAGATCTTAATTAGCTAGCTAGGCTTGCCTGTGTAAATCATGATCTGATTATTCCTACAGGTGGTTCCAGTAACTTTTTAGAACAATGTTTGAGTTATCTGACAGGAAGAACAGGAGTTAGTTTTCCTGGATTTCTTTTACACTCAGCTTGTTTTTTATTCAAATTTCAAATATTCTTGCCTTCCTAATTTGAACCAAAATATCTGGACTAATAAGGATAATTAGATTTTTTTCTTTTTAATCTAACTTCTTGTAGTGAAATTTAACATTTTCAGAAAACAACATGAATTTTACAAATGAATCTGAAATGGCAAAATTTGAGCGCAACTCTTCTTCATGTCTAGCTGTTGCCACTACAATGGGCCCAGTAATAACTGGAAGGAAGAAAATTAAAAACAGTGAAAAAGCCAGATGTGCCTTTTGTCCCATATTATGCCTGTGGCTTAATACACAGCTGCATTGTGCTTAACTAAAAAGCAATAAAGGCATTGCAAGAAGTACCATGAATGAGTCAGCATTACCCCCTGAAGATTGGCTTAGTTACTGGAATCTTTCTGGTGGAAATGCTTGTTATTTCTTATATTCAGCTTTGTTTCCAGTGCTCCACATCCAGAAGTTCCCAGTTGGTTGGTACTGATGTAAAGAGCTACCAAAGGGTCTAGGCTGAGGTCATGAGCAAGATCACAGCCAAGTCCTAGCATTTCAGAAGTATATATGCACCACAGAGAGGGTAAACTCAGAGGATGTTGGCACAGCAGCAAAAACTCAAAGATGCCTGGTCTTAACCAGGGACTTTAAAGTTAAGAATAGTCTAGCTTGGAAAAAAACATGAGGGCACATGGTTAAAATGTGCAAAATGTGGACAAAGAAGACAGCACTGAATTATGTGCATGTCCTGGAACTTCTTGTACGAGGAATTTTGAGATACTGCAAGATATGAGACATTCTTGAGACAATTACGTTTCTCGTGTCTCTGCAAGGACTTAGGACTTGATCAGTTTAAACTTTTGGAAGTTGCAGTTCCCTGGAGACAAGGTAACACATTAAGAACTGCCGCAAGATTGCTCTGCACCTTCTCATCTATCAGGAATTCCAGTCTGAGTGCCAGAACAGTGGGATATATGACTGAGTCTGGTACTCAGTACATTGATATTAATCTTCCCTATTTCTGTTTGCTTTTGACCAGACCTGAAATTCCTGGTTCAAATTTTCCTTTTGTCATTTGGATATAAATGTTGTAATAAAATGTCATTAAATAAAAAATAATAATAATAAAATCAGTCAAAAAAGGCAGGAAGGAAGATTTAGCAAATATGTTCAAAGTTTATTCTATTCCTTAGGGTCTGATATTTAACTTACTGTATAAGTTTTGAGGAAGTATCCCACAATACTTAAAAATCTTCATCATAAACACAGAGTACTGCAGGAAGTAGCAAGCTTATCAGAGATCTTTACATTGCCTACAGTATCAAATGTTATGTTCACAGGGAGACCGGACAAACAAATTGGCAGAATATGTCATTATAGTCTAGACTGAAAAGAAGTCCCCTGAAAAATTAATTTCCAAATATTCAATGCATCACATTTTATATATTCTATCTACAATAGTGCAGCTTTTCACACACCCTTACTTTAAGAAAAATACAGATAAATACTGTTGAAAATAGAAGGAAAGAAAAGGAATAGTTGTGCTCTTTTTTTATCTAACTGCATGCTTTCCCCAATGCAACTTGAAGCCCCATTCAGCAGAATATTTACATATGTGCCTATGTCATTCAGACTGCCCACACACTTCCTGTGCTCACTGGAGCTCGTCTGATGCTTTAAAATAGGTGTTGAAATGCACTATTGAAGCAGAGCCATAAGATAGATTTCACTTTTTTAAGGTGGAGAATGAAGAGCTAGCTATTCCTCCCGGAAGCATCAAGAGTTTGTGAGAAAGGAGAAGATGCAGGAAACTTTGTGCACCTCTCCTTGTGGGTGATGCCAAGTTCACCACCAAACCTGAGGGATCAGAAATACTCAAGATAGTGAGGTGTGACATGACATCACTGTTTCAAGCATTCTGAGATCATTGGCTTTGTATGCATATGTTGAAAATACATGCATGAAAATACATACTGAATTAAAGAAGTATGAAGGAAATATCAATTTACAAGATAGTCTCTCTTTTTAATGGGTTATTTGAGCTTTAGCCCATTTTTCATCAAAAATTTATGTCAAATTTGCAGGACAGGAGGATTTTATTAGTATTTTAACAGAAATTTGTGTTAGATTTAAAAAGCCAGTGCCGTGCTATCCTGTGCAGCATCATTCATTTCTTCTTTCTGCTAACTCTGGGTAAAGAATTTAATGACAAAAAAAAAAAAATTTGATCTGATTTTGTGAAACTATGACTCTCCTTACAAGCAGGACACTCACCAGGGCAGAGTATCCTTTTAACAAAAATTAGGAAAATGATTCTGAAATTGTTGAGATTTTGTACTGCGACAAATATGTCATACTGAAGGATATTGAGCATCAATAGTCATGACATCTATGGATTATCCTATCACGTGTTATCCCGTTGCTTTTCAGGATATTTCACTGAATGAATGAGAACAAATCAACTGCAAACTCGCACAGAGAAAACACACAAGCTGTAGCTGTCAGTCTCCAACTGCCAGTGACTAAAAGGGCAAAGGACCCCTATCCAGTGCCACCCCCAGTATTCCTTACGAGTGAGCTCCTTCTGCAGCCCTTACTTTTGTCAGCTCCTTTCTGAGAGCAGCATTAGAAGTTTCTGGTTTTCTCACTTAAAGTTTTCTCTGTATAGAATGCTTTCATCTGTCCATCCCCTCTCTGACAAATAGAAATGACCCCTGACCTCTGCTGCCAAATCAGACAGCCCTTCCTGTGATTGCTGAAAAAGTACCTTTACGGCTTTTGGGGGGAACCATGGTATATTTTAGGGAAGCCTTTAACATTACTTTACCTTGCACTGCAGAATCCCCATTGAACAGCAGCAGTAACATTATTTAGAATACCGTGAAAAGGAAGAACACTTCTAAATATCTTGAATGGTGGCTTGTTAAAGACTTGAATTTCATGATGTTGCCCCAGTCCTCTTTTTGTTGATATTTTTTGAGTCTTTTCCATAACTAGGGTGTTGCTGAAAAATAAATGTGAGATACAAAGAAATAAAATAGAGCAAGTAACAGGATCCTGCCAGCACTGACCAGCTTTGACAGCCTAGTGCACTTTTGAATTTATATTTTCAGCCTGTCCTTCTGTAGGTAGCCGTAGCTCTTTGCTTTTATGCTTTAGCTTGCTCGTGCATCACTTCCATGCCCCGTTACCACCCACCTCACTGTTCTCTCTAAGCAGTTCCATTTGTACCTAAAGCATTGTGGAAACAATGGCCAGAACTAACCAGCCTGCCTGAAAGCATGACAAGCTATGTTTTTCTGATAGTGAAATGTTGGGTCAAATACTGCTCTTTGTGCCCATTACAACTGTGCGTTTAAGGAGAAGAATTCTTTTAAGAGTTGCTTTTGCCATTCTTGTGAGTTGGAAGCAGCAGTGGCATTCTGCTGGCTTCTGCTGTGTAATTTCAATATGCAACAATCTCTCCGAGTTGACTAATTTGGAATCTCTGCACGCTTTGCAGTTTCAAGATAATTTGATCTGAATTGCAGTTTCATGTAAATGTTTTGGCAGCAAGGAAAATATCCTCAGCATTTCCACTTACAACTTCAAACCCAGTAAGGATTTTACATGCCAGCAATAAAAGAGAGTGATAGGCAGGTTAAAAATCATTAGTTCCCCTCTCTGAAACGGATATTTTCCCACTGAAAGATTTGAAAACAAATCTACTTCCAACAGGTTATTTCTGTCTGAATGTGGTAGCAGCCACACCTGCGCCGCTCTCTTCTGCTGTGGGCAAGCACTGTCCAAGAAAGCTTGCAGGAATACAGACCATGCTCGCTTCACCCCACAGCTGTGGGGTAAACATGAGACATGATGTCTGAAGTGTTAAATAATGGAAGGAAGTGAACGGAGAATGATAACAATAGTGACAGGGAAATTTCTCAAGTGGTCCAAGAAGGTAGTCTGGTGGAGGCTGGATATTTGATTATGCATGCTTTGGATAGCCACTCTTCTCTATTTGAATAATACATGGGAACCAAGAGTTGTTTACTTTAAAATATCAAAATGACCACATTCTGAAAATAAAACCTTAGAGTTTCAACTCTGCCACCTCTAGCAAAGCCCAGTGGGAGGGATAGGATTGCTGAAGCCAGGGGAGGCCTCCCTTTTTGTATTTGTTATCATTGAACAAAATCTGAAGGCATCTTCCTTTGCTGAGAGCAGGAAATAATTTCTATGCAGCTCCGGGGCCGTGCAGAGGTTATGGTGCCCGTTTCACTTGCAGTGTTAAAAAACGCAATGCTTCAGGATCCCACAGGGGCTGCACTGAGTCACCCAACACCAGACAAGGGAAACAAAAGAGCACATGTAGAGCAGAATGTTTCCGACTTACTAACAGATGAAAATACAGTGCTCTTTAGCCATCTCCTCTCTCTGATGCTCTCAGATTCAACTGGTTATTTTCCACTACTGGGGAGATTTCCTAGGGATACATTTGAGAGGGCATAAGGCAGCAGACCAACAGTTCCAGCCAAAGTGTTCCTGTTAATTGGCAATTGCTTTGGAAACCTCAACATGAACATTATGAATCAATGTATTTTCAGCCTCTGCTCCAAATCTGCTTGAAATTAGGAGCCTAAAGCTTTATGGCGATAAACTCTCTATTGAGAATGACTAGTGTACGTGTTGTCTACATGTTAACAAATGCAACCAGGCTTCTGCATTTCTCTGAAAAACACCAAGTATGGGGCACCTGACATTTATATAATGCAGTGTTCAGACGTCGACATCTGGGAGACAGATTGCAGCTGCCACCCCAGTCCCAGGACGAGGCAGCCTGGCAGTGTCAATAGCTGAGAGGTCCCTGCCTTATACAGAGTGAAATGCAGTGTTACAGGCTTCAGTAGCAAAGTTCTCTATGGCTATCATGCTTTGCCCAGGGTGCATCTTTATTCCCCATATATGGAAGCAAATATTTTGACAGAACAAGTGTGATTTTTGCTAATCAGAGGATATGTAGTCACTTAGACAATTTGTAACATTTATACAATGCATAGCTCAGATTTATCTTGCACAGATCTTATTTTTTCTGTGCAAAGTTGATTGTTATGCAGACTCTGAGGACTGTTAAATATTGTTTGAACAACTTTTACACAGTATTATGAGTAGCGTGTTTGGAAAGGACTTTGAAAGAGATCTGGCTACAACCTTAGGGCAAGCCTCCCAAACTAAAACAATTGACTAGGTCTGTATTGATGTGGCAAAACTGCATTTTTTCATGTCTGTTAGCCTACTGTAACCAATGTGTTCTTCTCGTTATGGATCCAGTTGAACACCTTGAGCCACCATGAGCTTTGGATCTCATAGCCTCCTCCACTTTCTCCCTTGTTTGAATAGAAGAAACAAACAGTGCATTAGATACCAAATGGCTTGCTATGGTGCTGTTTGCTTTATCAAGTGCAAACAAAGCTGTCAGTTAAATGCCCTGCTCATTTCAATCCCCTCACCATTACCCTTGTGCTTTGCAGAGAACCTGTCTCACATCTGCAGGCTTGAGAGCCTTTCCCTGGCAAGCTGTATCCAGATGTGTGGCTGCAACATTCCCGTTAGCGTGAGAGAGATGGGAATCATGCTGTGACACGGTGCTGAAGTCTCCAGCATCCCCAAGACCCGTCCATAGTCACTTCTTCATAGTTTTCTCAGCCTTGCCTGGGTTTTAAGGTGCCAAGCCAGGAACATGAACCACATTGGGGTTCATCCCACAGGGGATTTGCATGGGATGTATGTGTCCCCTGCACTGTCCCAGGGAGCACTGAACTGGTGGAAAATAAAAATAAAAAATTAAAACAAACAAACAAAAAAAAGAACTTTCCAAAGGCCCATTTTATTCTTTCTTAGTCTTTGGCTTTACTCTTTCTGAATTGATGTTCTTTTCAATGTTAACTTCTCTTCATCTATCCTTTTAATACATCTGTCAGAGCCAACTGGGGAAGATGTTAAGAAATCTTCTCTCCCATTGCTGAGTTACCAAGAAATCACGATGCTTTTGATCTTGGTTATCTGGGAGCTCTTCTTCCACAGATTGTATCTCGGCAGAAAACCTAACAATCTGTTTGTGCTTACCGGGGAAAAGATACTGTTGCCTTGCCAGCATAATTATATTGGTGAGTTAGGGAATAATGAGTGAGAACAGATGAAATATTTAAGTATAAATAGTCTGTTTCCATGTGCTGTGATTGTCACTAATAAGGCAAGACTGTGTGGTTTGTGATTCAGGGACAGGATGAGGAACCAGGACATCTGGGTTCCTTTCCCAGCTTTACCACAGTGTATTGAAGGAGTCATAAAGCCTCTTTGTATCCCATCAGTTGGAAGTGGATAATAACACTCCAGGGGCTAATTCTTTAATGCTGTAGTTTTCAGATGTGCAAAGGGAAGAGCGATACATGTGTACAGTTTTTGCACACCAGAAAACAGTCCAACTAAAACTTTAAATCTAGATACCCAGAAAGTTTTTCAATAAACTTGTCCTATCTTGACTTCAAGAATCTGACCCCCATTGCTATATCATAACAATGACAGAAAAAAAAAAAAAAAAGTAGAGGAAAATTAGAAACAATACAAAATTTTGGAACAAAATCCTGTCTGAAAGTATGTGATTTTAAATTTTCTGCGATAAGTTTTTTTGGGCTTTACATTCAAGCCTTTATTATTATTATTACTATATATATCTAAAATGGTTAGAAAAACAGCAGAGGTACTATGTACCTACTGGGGAGATGTCAACGATATCCTCAGAGACTGAAATGTGCTCATTTGCTCAAAGCCTACAAACTACTTAGGCCTTAACTCATAAGGTTTAGTAGGATTTAATAAGGACCTACAGAGACCATCTACAAAGGGACACATTTCCCTCAGCCAATATGTATTTTTGCTTACTGCAGCTGTAACTAATATTTCACTAAACCATAGATTAAAAACATGTAATTAGTATAAAAGTAATTAAAGCCAAATTTCATCCTACCTAGGATTTAATAAGCACATTCACTGTTTAAGTTGTAGTGGAAAAGAGATTTTAAAAAAATATTAATACGCATATGCTAGCAAAACATCTTGAAAGTAAAGTGTTGCTTCTTTGGCTGAGGAAGAAAAAAAACTAAGCTAGGGATTTAAAAAGCTTTGAGATTAAATCATGAGAATATTTCCTTTGGGGTGAGTATTATACTCTTTTAGGTTTTCTAGTGGTCATTTGAAACAATTTTAGTAGTAAAACCAACAATATGCCATGCAATATGTATATTTTTTCCTACTGATGGATGCTGGGCATCAGATTGCTATGTCTACAACAGAAAGTTAAGCAGCCCAGCTGGGCTACAGTTGGTAACAAGGGCAAGGTTTTGCTCTAAATCACTGAAGCTGGATAATGCTAAAGCTGCAGTTGAAATACTTAAAATGTAGTAAAACTTCAGACTGTTTTAAAAGAGGTTGATGGCTACGTTTAAGGAAAATTGGCTTCAGCTTGTTGATTTTATCTCATTTGAGAACACTTTTAAGAACAGTTTAGTCACTCCAATATTGGTTTAGAAGCAATCTTATGTAGGGATAATTAGCTTTTCATCGTCATTCTAGACTAATGCCATGTTTTCTGTGTTACTAAGTGAAGAGCCAATCTACCGATGCACAAGACATGCTTCTGGAATCTGCAGGGATTCATTTATTTCCTAACTGACTTTTCCCCCAAAACTGAGAATGCAAGCCCATGGATAACCAAGCCCTTCTCCTTTCCTACCCCCTAAGTGACTTGTTCCCCCCTCCCAGTTCTTCCTTTCACAAAGAAAAATGTGGGCATGTGGCCTGCTGCAAGCTCTTCAGCATGCTTGCCTGGGTCCCTACAGTGAGCAGCATCCAAGGGCTTACTACTGAGTGCTGCCAGCAGAGATGGAGCACCTGGTATTCAGAGAGGTCTACCAAGGTATGTCAGAATGGGTGAAAACTGGTGAGCTGGGTCCTATCATCACATGCATTCAGAAAAGATGCCTCAATCACCTGCAGAGTCTTAGGAAGCGAACATGCCCAGAGCTGCAGAAAATAGTTACCAGGAAGCTCACCAGCTTTTCTGAAAAAAAATAAAAAAAAAAAATGCACTCAGATTCAAAATCAACAGGGATGTGCTTTGTATCTTTGGCAGCTGTCAGCCTTTTCTAATGTTTGGACAAATGAAAAAGCAATGTGTGAAGGCTCTATTTCACATTTGCTTCGAAAGGTGACATATGCCTCACTATATGAGGAACAGAAAAAGTGTTGTAAATTCTGGTTGAATATGTTGCTTTACATTGCCATAATTTCTTTCACATTAATTTCCCTAAAAAGGCATCCTAACCCCTACCACCACCACACACACACATCTAGCTGTATATCTACGTATGTGGAGTCATTTAAATAGCTATCTTTATGTGGTGAGGCAAAGCAGCTTGAACAACCAGAAGATTTAGCAACAAAAATTCTTTTTGTATGGCATAAATCCCACTAGTAGTAATTTCATCTTGAAATGGAAAGCATAGTATTAAAGTATCTCAGCGTAAAGGCCAAATTTCCCTGGTTGCCAGTTAGACCCTACGCTTGTACAAACACAGCAGGAGAAACCTAAAATGATTTTGTTTCCTAGTGGCACTAATTCCATTGCTGGAGAAAATGTAATTATATTTATATTGACATTATAATGATAACTTTGCAGGCCAGATTCTGGTCTGTCTTTTAGGCCAGATAGAAACAAAACACCAGGAGATACCTCAGGAATTTCTGTTGCTTTGTGGTGGTATGGCTAGTGGCCTAGTTAGTAATTTCAACAGTAAGAAGAAAGTTTGGTCTGTGAAAAATATAGTTAAGATTTAATTTTGTCTTAACTATAAAAACTCTTTATTTTGTATTGAGCATAACACCCTCAAATAAACTCCATCTGGACTTTGCAATTTGCAGACTGAGGTTTTGTCCGGGATATCTGTAAAACTTGGTCAACATTGGTTTTACCATTCTTGAGCCAACCATGTACAATCCACTCTAATCCATGCTTGACCCTTTTCTATATGATCCACTTAAAACATTTTCTGTTGAAAAACTCAGATATGGGTATTAAGAAAAGAACAGCTTCCTATGCACAATATTTTTAAAGCAAATAGATCTGTATGTATGTGCAGGGTATTTTCTTCGATGTTTTTTCAGCTCCCAAATTGGAGCAGTTTCTATTTCCTAAAATGCTTCCCTGGAGATGTTTGTGTTTTTTATTAAGATTGTTTCAGCTAAGCTCAGTCTGAAAGTTTGGGCAATTCCCATTTTTCCTTTTACAAGTCAGTACTGAAAAAGACGTTAAAAATGGAAGCAGGAATGAAATGTTTTTGTTTGTTTGTTTTTTGTGTGTGTGTGTTTTTTTTTTTTAAATCCTAATGTTACATCACTATAGCCATGGGAGTGAAATAAAGGGCAGTAGAATTGAAATAATCAACAAAAAAAATATATAAATTCAGTATAATCTTTACCTTCCTATAAAGCAAAGCATTTTTTTTGTCAGTTATCGCTAATATCTATGTTAAAGCCACCCTTCCTAAATTTGCCTTCTGAAAGTTACTCACCTGGGCTTGTTAGATCACCAGTGGGAACTGCATATACTGTACCTGAAACTAACTTTGACTTAGCAAAGTAAACCAAATACTTGCCCAACTTCACACACAGTAATAATTACATGAATGTTTAGGAAAATATTGAATCAGATCATTTAAACCTACAAAACTGAGGAACAGGTACACTTTGAGAAGCAGGTGTATAGATGGATGTACCCAACTCAAGGCAGGCTGTAGAATTTATGTCTTCAGGTCTCGTGTGTGTTGCTGACTCCAGAATACATGGAGCATGTTGTGCAGGTATAAGACCTCAGATAAGCAATAAAAAATACAACAGAAGTGTTCTCATTTTCTATTTGTACAAATACACTTGATGAGGACTCTGCAGGTAAATGTGAATTGACTTTGAACAGACACAGGCTGTTATGTAAAACCATTAAACTGATCAAGCCAAGGTACAGCCAAACCTCAATATAAAAAAGTGATTTTTCTTACAGTTTCTTTTGTTTAAAAATCCTCCTTTTAGCCCCATTTTAGCCTGTGGAAGAACCCATCTGTTTCTTGACAGATCTTTTGCTTGGACAATAATGATGTTAACAACTACAGGCAGACACATCATTATTGAAGCAAAAATAGGACTATTTATGCAAATAAATAAAGAAGTTGTAACTGAGATTCAAATAGAAATTCATCACTTCTGACAGTAGTTGTGCTAGCACATTAAAAACAAACAAACAAACAAAACAAAACAAATCACCACAGTAAGATGACAAAACTACTGGGTATAGATAAGCTTCTACAAAACCACCCAAAAAATCTCTCAGTAGGGAAATTAAAATAGAAGAAAGTGCACATGACTTCAGAAAAAAACAAGGAACAAAGTATAGGTATTAGAAGTTGGGTTTAAGGTTGTTCCTTTTCAATTTTCCTACAATATTCCTTATGGAGGGATTTGCAGAGGTTAAACAATAAAAATCTCTCAATTAGGCTAAAAATAAAGTCTAAGAAATTTTCAGAAACACTGATAAGTTCTTCATGGACACTGTTTGGAACATCAGTGATATTTATCTTGTCATTTAAAGCCAGGTATAGTAAATATCAAAGAGAGGTAAAGAAATTCACTAGGAAAGACAAGCAATAAAAAGCAAGCATTCAAGATCAGATGAACTAACAAGATTTTAGAAAAACGAAAAGGTAAAGAAAATCACTTCCAAATCACTAGTCCTAGAAAGAAATATGTGAAATGTTAAATGTTAAAATGTTAAATCAAAATTACATTTGATTTGTTTGTTTCTGAAACTTAGGTGGTTCTGAGTTTACCAAACCTTGACCTGTTTTACTCTTTGTCTTCCAGTCACATAGGAAAGCTTAATCATTGCTTGAATGTAGTATAAAAACAGACTTTTATCATTCATGTTTACATTTTCTGTTCCTTTGTACACATCTATGAATTCTCCTGTCCCTTGGAAGTGTTGTCAAGTCGATGAGAAGTAATAACTGCATCAAGAGATGCATGGAAATGGAAAACCTGTGCAGACAATCCCTGGTGCACAGGAAGAGATTACACCCGTTTACACTGTAAAATGTTTTCTGTGCTATACTAAGTAAAATTCATTAGAATTAAAAACTTGTTTGTTCATAATAAAGCAAGAGATACAGTTGGAAAAAATCTTAAGAGAATTTACTAAATTTTTGTTATTAGGCTGTATTTCTTTAAAAGGAATTAGAGTATATCAAAGACATATGGATACTGACCTACACCTTGTTTTCCTGAAGAACTGGAGTCTGCCAATGGAAGTTTATGTTTCTCTCCAAGGGCTTTCTGCAGATTACGCTGTGCTCTGCACCATGTACACAATATTAAGATGTTCCCAAAAATCATCTGGGTATTTTGCAGTCCCTGGAAATAAAAGCAGAGAACTCTCATTACCTATTTTTATAACATTTCCTTAGAAAACAAACATATAATTTTAGATTTAGACGCAAATGCATACCACATTTTGCATTTGGACATATCTACATTATGCGCTGAATTGACTACAGGATAATTTATTCTGTCAAGAATTTTCTCAGTAGTGCTGGGAAATAGCAGTTCCCATAGTAGCCTAGAGCAGACACAGAGTGCCATGACACTATGGGCAAACTGAGGCCATGGCATCCCTTCAGGGATCACAGATTTTCACCTGCCTCCTGAAATCTGTGGCATCCATTGTAAACTTGGGCAGCACTCTTGGCCATAAAATACTTCTCTGGTGGTGGCTCAGATGGTGCTTCTTTTTAGGTGCTTGGTATCTCAACAGGAAATCTTGTAGAAGGTGTATATTTTAACATGTACATAATACAATGCGAGCTTAAGAGAACAATGTTGTACGAAAGAGGCTACTCATTATCAATAGAACACTAACAAGGTTAAAGTTGTTTTTGTTTGTTTGTTTGTTTTTAGTGAAAATAGCCATTTCATTGTAATAGACCTTGTAACAGGCCGTGTTTCTCCAACATAGCCCTTTTGATGCTTAGCCCAACTTGCCACCTCCCCATATCCGTGTTTTTGTAGATGGTCAGCAAAATTCCTGCTGAGGTCTACTGCCCAGGTGCATGAGTAGTCAGTGCATGTTACCATCTTACTTGTTTAAGCATATGTAAAAAAAACACAACAAAAATAAATATATATGTATATATATGAACAGAAAGTTGTTACATGCAGGAAAAAAAATTTACAAGGTATTTTAATTATCTCTGTTGTATGATAGAAGTAGCATTCCTTGTATTATGTATATAGTGCATATTATTTCTATGACAAAATGACAAAGAAAGATTTTTGTTTTGTTCGGGAGGGGTGCCACTGTGCCCAAGTTCAGGGCTGACATTGCATTTCAGGGAAGCAAAATAAAATACAAATTTCAGTTAAAGCAATGAATTTTTCACATGGAGCAGATACATGTTCACAGCAGACATAATGCTCTTGAGATGCCTTGCTGTTGTGAACAGTAATTGCCTGCTAGCAGTTTGAGACCATTGTAATCACATACTGTATACTCGGACTAAAGTCTGGCATCATTAACCTGTGGTTTTGATTGCTTATTTATCATTCTTGGTCACCCCAATATTAAAAGAGAGGCCCTTAAGGAAAATGGAAGTTCTTTCCTTAAACTAAGGAGGGAGGAATTGCAACCATTCATTGTTGATACATTAAATTTATGCATAGTACCATTTTTAGCTATTTATCCCAGCTATATTAATGTAATGTGCTATGGTACATGTGCCACTCCATCCTATTGTTTTCTTAAGGCACTTTATCAGTGTGAGATATTGCTAATTCTAAAGTCAAGGTCATACTTCTCTGGTATGAATGGTGCCACTGCCCACAAGAAAAGTTATACTGAGGGAGGGTGATTAAACTGAGGGCTGCAGGATTTCTTTTTCTCATTTAGTTCATTAAGAGAACAGCTCCAGAGCAGAAAATATTTGCAAGCTGGAACTGAACTAAATTAAACAATTAATTTCTATAAGATTGACTTTTCTTGAGAATAATGTTCCACAGCAATCAGAGCAATCAGAATATCTATTTTTTTTCTCAAAATAAATAAATAAATAAATAAAACTTGTTTGGTCAACTAAATTTAATTTTATTTTCCTTTTTCTTCTGCATTTGTTCACCAAGACTATAAAAACTGATATGTCTGTAATTAGGGTACCAGCATGGATTAGTCACTGGCCCACTGCCTCAGCTAACCATTCTGTGTGTTGCTGGGAAAGTCAGTTAAGGTAGGTTCATTTTTCCTAATTTCACCATATAAAAGAGAAGCACCTCGTTTAACCTACCATCTTATATTCCCCTACTTGCAATAAGGAGGGAGAGAAAAAGAAAGAATTTTGAACTTTCAGTGGAATCAATCACTCAGTGGTGGTGCCTCCTCCACTACCGGATAAGAAAGTGCTGGCATTTGAAACTCAGTTATCTCTGTTGAACTGAAACTTTATCACATCCCTAGCACACAGAGGAGTTATGAAGATGACTGTGGGACATTCCAATATTAGGGCAGTAAGAGGCACATAAGAGCCATTGATAGACTGTGCACTTCTTGAACTCCCTGGCCTTCGCAGCTGGACACAGCTGAGAGAGTTCGTCAGTGTTCACAGTCCAAGTCTGGAGCACAAATTGGGCTGAGCTTGCTTTTTCCATTTTCGTCAATATTGAAAATATGTCCTGTATATGGTACTTCTCTGGCATTAGCCACAGAAAGGCCTTTACAGACTGAGTCCAACACCATAACATTTTTATAAATGCTTCACAGAAGTGTACAGATTTCACAGGCTTACATTGGCTTAAACAGGAGGAATTTTATGTGCTTTACCAATGTTACCTGAGGAAATATAACTCCCAAATGGTGAGTTTTTCAAAATACAGTTATAATATGGGAACGGATGAATGTTGGCTCTGGGTCAAACTTTCTTAAAGGACAGTTAAACCATTTTAGATATGGAACTTTCACAACTTGCTTGTTCTTAACTGTAAGTTTTGCTTTTGCTGATTTTTTTTTAAACTTGTTTAGTATTTTTAATCGAATTTCTCCTCTAAGACTAAACATTAAATTGAATATTAGATTAAATGTCTCTTCTTTCATTTGCAACCACAGCACCTGGAACTGGAATCAGTTTGTATGCACATTCAGAAGTGAATTTTGAATGTTAACTGCTTTATAATCCTCAAAAAGGTCCCAGGAGGTTAAGCAAATATTACAGAAAAAATAAAGATAACAGGCACAGTAATAAAAAATATAAGTATTTGGGAAGAATGGCAGAAATCCTTTGCTTATGTATTGAAACAACCAGAGCATTAACAATAGTTCATAATTTTACAACGTTCTGGTGTACCTTTCTGCACCTAAAAAGACCACCTTCAGTTCCTAGAGTTTTAGAGATGCCTGAACTGGTTAGTGAGAAATAGAGCTTTTGTGGTAGTAGAACATTTCTTCATAGCAATGTTAAGGATTCCTTATATTGGCTTTCTTCTTCTTTTTTAAATTAAGTAAAGAACAATAATGCCTATGACATAATTCTGAAATCAACAAAATTAAATCACCACAAAACCATGGATATTGAAATCACTTTTACCCTATTTGTTTTTTACCTGGAAATGCTTAGGAGGTCAATTTTTAACACATAATTTATTCAGCCAATAATAGATATAATAGGAAGCGTCCAATTTAATTTATAACTAGTAAAAATGCACCAATGGCATGGAATAACTCTTAAGTATGAATATAACATCACCGTAACTGGCAAGTCCTAATCTTAATACACGAAGTCTAATAAGAAGCCTGTATGTGAAAGCAATCCAGTTTAATACTATGGGTTTATGTAATTTCATTTGGAATTACTTTTATATGTTTCTAAATTGAACTAGGTCTACAATATGCAAAAATACAATATACATGTTGGAAATGTATACATCTTCTTGAACGGAATAGTAGACAGTGTAAACATTAAATTTGAATCACAAAATACATCGACTTTTAAAACACATATTTTGTAGTCTATTTTTAAACATTTTGCCAGTATTTTTTTCATCACTGGAGCTGGGATAACACCAACCCTGCAGCAGTATTTCAGTGCAAGGGAGAGCGTTTTTGCACTCATTCTGCCCTGTCCAGAGTACTAGAAATTTCACAGCACTTTGATTGGAAGAGTCCTACTTTCCTTCCTAGATGAGATTTGAATAACCATCTGTGTGTTTGGATGACGGTAGAAATTAAACTGAGTATGGCAGACACTTCCTTTAGCAGTTTCCCTGTCACTAAAGGGAATGAGAGTGTAATTTTATAAGTCCAATTACAGGATGACTGTTGAGCGGCTGAACATCAAGTCAAATGCAAAGTAAAACACAAATTGGATGTATCTCAATGTAGATTGGTTTTGTCTCTTACACCTCTATACTTCAGAATTGTACTGTATCAGTTATAAAGCCTTGTTCCTGAACCAGAGAACTCATAAACCATTTATATGACATGCCAGCCTCATTAAGTAAAATGTATATAGCCTTGTTCAAAGCCTTAGTAAGTCTAAAATAAATACTCATAATCTGCAGCAAGAATTGTGATTTTCTTTTTCATTTGAACTTTTTCAAATTATCTGGTGTGCATGAGCCATCTCATTCATTCAAGTACTGCCATATCATTAGGACATGTAATTTAAAATTAATTAAACATTAAAAAATGAATTATTGAACAATACATAGGTGCTGCAGACTCCATCTGAGATAGAATTGGACATTTCTTCCTTCTTCCTGAACACTGATATCCTTAAAAAGATTTGCTGGGACAAGAATTCATCTTCTGTCAAGTCTGTATCTCCTTCATGAGGGGGCACTTCTTTACTGTGAGGGTGACAGAGCACTGGAACATGTTGCCCAGAGAGGCTGTGGAGTCTCCTCCTCTGGAGATATTCAAAACCCACCTGGATGCCATCCTGCGCACTGTGCCCTAGGTGATCCTGCTCGGCAGGGCAGTTGGACTAGATGATCTTCAGAGGTCCCTTCCAACCCCACCCATTCTGTGATTCATGCACTTTACCAGCTACGTGAGTGTGCATACCTCGTCTAAGTTACTATATTAATATTGAATACTGTATGTGAACTGTTTGTTTCGATGTTCTTTGTATAAATCTACAGATTTGTCTAGTAGGCTGTTAGAAAAGCAAACAGGAAAAATGGAGAATGTCTTTAGGCAAGATATCTCACAGCAAACTCTCATAATATAAAGCCTGAACTGTTCACAAAATTCTTATATTTTGACTTCAGCCATGTCAGAAAACTGTTTTGCCAAAACTGAGGGCCAGACAACCAAAAGGATTGTGGCTGACTAACAAATATCTCCAGGGAACTAGAAAGAGAGGTCACCCCTGGTGAACTGTTGCCCTGCAAAACCACCTTCTTCCATGCCAAATTCACTGGCTGACCACTGTCTGCTTGGGTCAGCTCACAGGACGCCAAGTTCATGTGCAGTGAAGAAACCTGGGAAATGCTCAGCTCTCTTTGGGTTCCCCCAAAGGCAGCCTGGACAACCCAACTTGTCACAGGCCCCTTGGCCAAAAGCTGCCCTGCAGAGTGGTGCCAGGCACAGACACTGCGTCCTTCAGATCCTCCCTGTATGTCTCTCCCGCTCCAGAGCCCCTAAACAGAAGTTGCAAGTGAGAAAACCAGTTATACCAAATGATTCCCACCATGTGCTGGGGTGGTAGTGGCCACTTGCAGCATCCCCGGAAGACCAGTAGCACACGCTGGGTGCTTTTTTATACAACACCTACATCACTCACAATTGTGGCCAGTGCTTCCTTACCATCCAGCTGGCCTGGCCAGCTATATTGTTTACAACCAGATCGGCGCTGTCCACATAAATATACATTAAGAAATACACACCCCAAAAAAGTCAAGTGACACCTAGCAGGCCCATAAAACCAGATGAATACTTGGCTGTGTGGAACTGCAGCACTCTGATAGAGACTTGTACTGTTTTAAGTTTAGTATCATTTTCAGTGGATACCTTTTCTGCAGAAAAAAATGTTTTTTTGTATCACGCTCTTTTGAATAGGGTCAGCTTCCAGAAGTTTACAGCATGGTCAACTAAAATTAGTGGTATAAATCACATGGTTCAATTATTTCAAGAGAGCTGAGTCATGTTATGCCATTAACAATTTTGCAAATGTTTGTGTATGAGTATTTATGAAGAGTGAACTCCTGTCTATACATGTATTCTCCTCAGCTTTAATTCAGTGGAGATACACCATATCACAAAGTAGCTAGTACCTGGTGGTTACACCTGCGTTTGAACTCTACACAAAAAAGTCTCTTAGATTTGCATCTACAACTGACATTTGACATATAACCCTCTAACTTGCCCTTGTAGGACACTACAGCATTAAAATCTGAGTCTTGTTTTGCACTGCTCAATGCCATGCATGATCTCTGTACTTCCCTTAAGTATACAAACCAGCTATGTCAAATAGCACAAATCAAAACAGTAACATGATGGTCACTTTGAACAAACAAACTTGACTATAATAATGCTAGAGACAAGGAGAATTACGTCTCATGAGTAGAAATTCTGAGCTAAAGAATTAATTTATGTTTGTTTGAAAGAGATCAGTGAAACATAAAGATGTTCAGGAATGTTTAATCCTAAAGGGAATGAGATTTATCAAAGCAATTTGAAAGGATAATACGTTCATTTCTGGTTCTAAAGGCAAACAAAAGCCAAAAGAGTAAAAGCATCATACATTAAAACCTCAGAAGCTATTTTTCATCCTGGCAACTTAGGAGCTATTTTTCATGCTGCTATTATTATCTCAAGTTTGATGCTACAATGAAAGGCAAATCTGGTTCTGGTAAGCAATTACGAACTTGCGATGAGCATTAGTTTTACATTTAAAGATCAAAGCAAACATACATAAACAATTTTAAGTACATGCATATCCTATGCTTTATGATCTCTCCTAGTTTTATATTCATTCAAGTTCACTGTGTTTCTCACTTACCTTAATAAGTCCAGAAGCAACTGGATGAGCAACTGGAATCTGTATTGAAAAGAAAATGGAGTTTATTTAGTTTGTAGATAATATGTAATGGATGAAAAAGTTCGGCAGAGATTATCTCAATAGATGAACTAGACAGGAAGACCAAAAGATATTACTATTGAGTTCAGTAGAGAGACTATCACACACTTTCCTGATTGTGTTATATTCTTCCCCTTTGAAAACAGCTATCAACCAAATTATCAAACTATTAATAATACATATTTATTTAAACAAAAAAATCCTATTTATCCAACCAATCCTAAGGATAGAGTTCACCATAACTAAAATAACTATTCAAGTGTTATCATGTCACAAGAAGGAGGAAGGCTGGCAATTTTCTTCATTTCAGAAAAAATGCCATGAATGTTTTAGCTTCTACCTACTCTTTCCAGAAATGAATTTGAACTACAGCTAAGGAATCTGCAGGTCATCACTATGATCAGATTGTGAAGTCCTTACATAACTAAATTCCACTTGGGATCCATTCATGTACTATTTTTAATGCTTGAATGAACCTGGCCCTTTGTTTCTGCTGTCCCCTGTTTGGTCTAAACTTTTCAACTGTGTAAGAATGACATCATTTTGAAATCCTTACTGAAAAGTCTAGTTTCCAAGCATTTTATGAAGAACTAAAGTGTAATGATTTCAGTTCAGGCTCTAAATAAAACAAGTAAGAACTTGGTTTGACTAAAACACACTATATTGTAAGGTGAAATAATAAAAATATGCTTCATTTCACCTTAGGACAGACTGCTAGATATGATTTATTTACAGTAATTGTAAAATGTTATGAGCTGTTCTTTTCTATTCACATATAACAGATTCTTTTAAAGTGTGTACGATACTAAGTATAAAAAAGCAAATCAATGGCAGATTCACAATCATTTTGCAGATGGTGCTTAATGTACCTGTAAAAATATCTAAGCCTATTCTACATGCAGTAAACTGCTGATGAGAGAACACTTGATCATTTTTAAGAAACCAAGTTCATCTGCCGAAATGCTTGAGAATCACCTCAAATTAAATAGATCAATACCTTCAAGAGCACTGACCATGTGGAGCTTAGTATCATGGTCACTTTAGACTCACTACTGCATGCTCATATTGATGTTCACATGAGACATCAAAGGCTATTTCCAGCTACTGATCACTTCTAGTTGTACAATACAGTAAAGCTGTGATATTGAAAATGCCTACTGGAAATGCCTAAAGACAATTATATATATATTTTTTTCTGCTCTATATATCTACTTCAAAGCTTTTTTTTTTTTTTTCTGCTCTATATGTCTACTTCATGATCAGGGCTTCCATTAGCTCTACTCTCCGGACCTCACCACTGACTGACTAATATAGAAGATACTTGCTTCTGTGCTATAACATAACAGATTTATGTAGTTAAAACTGCAGATATGCCATTCACAGGATTCAAAAAAGACCTGGTTGCAAAACTTCCAGTTAGTTCCAATGTACTCATTCCAGCTCTCCTGGATGCTCAATACCTGTAGAAATGACCTTGAGTTCACTTTATATTGAATTTTTTTATTTTTTTTTTTGGGGGGGGGCATAGGTGGGTGGGTAGAGGGAATCATAATGTGAATGTCTGGAGAATTAATTTATATTTTTTTTTGAAGTAGCTGTAGAGTTTTAGCTTTGGTTTCTAATGCACATAAATTGAAATCATTTTCATTTATAGTCCAAAAGGCTTTTTTTTTCTTTTTTTTTTAATGGTCTGAAGTACGCCATTAGTTTTACATATTCTTTTACACTGGTTTGACTTAAAACCAATCTAGCTGTTTTGTTACAAATGTTTTTAGTTTTCAAGTAAACTAAGTGGCAGAGCAACTCAAAACACATTGAATTAATTTAAAATATTAATATCCACAACTGTCCCTAAATAAAAACAAAGAATTACTGTAGACTTATTGAGTTTTATTTCTCACAGTTCTTATTTTTAAAGTATAGCAAAGCATATTGCATATATTCACTTAGTTTAAAATAGCAAATCAGCAACACAAGGATTGACATATTCCTTTTTTCCTTGTGTCTAAAACATTTCTTTATACGGAAAAAAAATGCTTGATTTCCTTTCCCTTCAATGCAAAAATAATCCTGTAAATGCACTTTTCATGTCCCAATGTGTAGTCACTTTGCTGAACTTTTAGATTCTGCAATTAGATAAATCAGATTTCCTAGTGAAGAACTAAAGCTGCAAGTACAATTTATCTTCAGTTCACTAGTAATAGGGGCAGTTACTATCTTGGGACCAGATCCTGTAAACATGCACATGAATAGCTTCACCCATCACGGTTGGTCCAGTGATGACCATTATGCTGTTCATGTGAGCTAGGACATATGCAACCATTCCCTGAGGTGGAAAATGTCACAGGGTACCAGTCCTGATACTCTAAGAGGAGATGGTAAAACTGAGTCATCATATAAACTCATAAATTAGATTACACTGAGAAAAAAACTATAGCCAGGAATACCAAATGGTACTTTTTTACATCATTTTTTCCTATTACATTAAGGATGTACCTTATTTACAACAAGACCCAACTTGGAGCTCTTACTAGTTGCCAGCTACAAACAGCAATGCAGGGCATTTTGCAACTGCTGTCAACAGAGGAGCAAGACAGAATAGCACAGATGAAGCATTTTTGCAAAACTGGCTCAGCAAACAACATCTGCTGAGCTGGATGTCAGCGTGGCCCTCCTGCTGTGGTCTCTGGTGAGAGCAGCCACAAAGAGCAGGGGTCCCATCAGCAGGTGGGCCAAAACAGGAAGACTAGCAAGAGCAGGTCCCAAAGTCCCCTTTTGGTGACCTTGGCTTGCAGCGATGGAGAATACCTGCAGTATAGTGCTTGCATTGTGATTATTAGGTCTCAGAGAGGCCACCAGGAGATAGCAGTAACCTGCAACCATTTCTGGTTGTAGTTGTACCAATTGCCTGCAGGCCGGCCTGCAAACTCCTCATCAACAGTCTCCTTATGCAGTTCCGTGTTATGCTGATTCATTGCCTCGTTACCCTGCTATTTTCTGCTGTGCTTTCACAGATGTAATGCCTCCAGGATTTGACCCACATGGAGGCTACTCCCACAATCTGTCCCAGTGACCTTTGAGGAGTGTTAATGATTTAATGGTAATGGTAACAGCTACCCACTTCAGAAAGGGTTGTGGAGACTGGGGCGTAAGAGGTCATTATTGTTTAACCACATTTGTTTTGCCTTTCTTCTCAGAAACTTTAAATCAGAAGACATTTCCTTAAGCAGAATGCCCAAAGTGACAGCTTTAGGATGTGTGAGAAAGACACAGTTAATTTAGTGCAAAAGATAAGACATTTCCTTGGGGAAGTATTAATTCCAGGCCTATTACCCCTCAGTGTCATTTCATATTAATGCATTGCATAGAAGGGGATGCTAAATCTTATTAATTGAAAAATATTTGTCTTTTGCTTCCTAAAATAATTTTTTGCCTGGAGGTTAAGGAGTCTTAAAATTATTTCTGAACTACATCCAATTTCTGGACAGTTTATTGAAAAGTGGAGAATGAAATTTGTCTGTTGCCTTGTTAATTTACATCAGACAAGAGGAAGAAGAATGATGCTTTTTGGTGACCCAAATAGCATAGTTACATAAAAAGATAGTTACAAATACAAAGTCCAGGCATATATAACACGTTAAGATTTGCCAGATGTCACAGACATCCACACGTGTGAATACGTGTGTACACGTCATAGTTACATATGTAAAGTAGAGGGGTAACTATCTAAACACAGTGGCTAAAGCAACACACAGGAAAAGAACTTAATGCAACTTCCCTCTCCCTTTTTTATGGCTGAAAGTTCCAAAAGTACCAAAATTACTGATTTTAATCCTTTTAGGTGTTTTATTCATAAGCCATGAAATGACCTCACAAGAAGAAGAAAATGGAAATATCCTTTTAACTTTAGTGTGTTCTGTGCAGGGATATTTGAAAACTGTGATCCTGCTTTGTTCAGCCTTTGACTCATCACAAAAAGAATTGCACATGGCCATGGTCTTGTCCCCTCTTTCCCCAAACTAAAGAATGAGGTTTCAATTGAAGTCCTCACTTTGACTGGCATAGACACTAACCAGCACAAGGAGTGTCCTCAAGAGCATGGTTCCCTTCATTATATATGACAACCTGGATTAAAAAGCATTAAAACAATATACTTAATTGTATTTTTGGATGGTCTTCCGGGTACAATGGTGCCATGTTATTTGTTTTAGAGGTCTCAACATAGAGGTTTAAATGCACTCTAATTTGGGAGGCAGCGTATTTAAATTGGCACTCTGCAGCTTGATGCTTCTATAGAGACACTGTCAAGCCCACACTCTCCAGGTTACTGCTCTGCTTGCAGAACACTTGTTTGTTATTTTTTTGTTTTGTTTTTCCTTGAAACTCCTTCCAACCAACTGCACTCCTTCCACTTCTCATGCTCACATAATGGTCATGTCTCCTCTGATCTTTACTGAAGAAAAAATATTTTCCTTTTCTAATTCACTCCTTAGCCATTGTTTTCCCAACCTCCAGTTCTCAAGAAATATGATTTCTTAATAAAAAAAAGTCTAATTAAGCCATTTATCAAACTTTTCCAAGTGGATAGAGTGACAAATTAGCCCTATCTTCCACCAACAATCTGATGGATGGGAAGATAAAGATGCAGAGGCTGTTATTTTAGCTGGAAGCTCTCTACTATATCAACTGTTTGGCCCCAAGCCAAAAGCCCCTAAGAGATGACAAGAACTAATGATGAGTCTATGAATTTTATGCAGTGTGAGGCCTGACATCAAAAGAATCTGCCCTTATTAGCAAAATCTCTATGCCTTCTACCTGAAAAAAAAAAAAGAAAAAACCTCTTTTTTACTTACTCTAAGTAAACAAATAAAAAAATGCAACCTATATACAAATTTGCACAATAATATACTGCTGAGTTCTGTTTTTCTCTACAAATATTAAGTGATTGTTACGACACTACTTTTACATCCACCAAATGAGTCTAAGACAGGACAGACATCAAATAATTTTCCCAGAAGTCTTTATTTTTATTTATTTTATTATTTATACTTATTTAATTCCTTCAGAAGAACTGGGCTGTATGGCAGCCTGTGTACCAGATGCAATCTGTGCAAGTAGAAGCAAGGATGGAGTCCCAGTCAGAAGAAGTCCATCAACCTCATTAGGGTCAGGACCACAAAACTTGCCCTGGATTTTTGAAACCCACCAAAATCAGATTCATAGACGTGGTTCCACAGTCAGGACCAGAACACCAGAAGTTTCCTTGGATTTAGAGAGTGATTGGCAAAACTTATGGAAGAAAAATCCATCAAGAGTTGGGTCAAGCTCACACCAGCTCTGGCTCAGGAAGATCCTGGGCCACATAGCAACAGAGGCCAGAAAAGAATTCTGGGGAAATATCACTAATTGTTTTCTTATGTTTTTCTCTTCCTAAGTATTCATCCTTGGTCAATATGCATATAGGACACATGATTTTAGACAAAATGAATGCTAAGTCTGATACTGATCTTATGCAACAAGATTACCTTCAAAATTTGTAGCTTATATCCTTCTCCCTTTTCACCAGATTTTTTAATATACATTCATTCCAATATATAATGGAAAATGTACATACAAGGTGGAATACAGTTATTGCTCTGATGGAATGCAGGAATAAAGAAGAATACAATGGACAGGTTAACTTCTCAGGAAAACAAAACATTTTAATGCTTGATTAGAAAAGTTTGACTGAAAACAAGCCATTTTTGCAGATACTTTATGTTACTGCGAATTAGAATTCAAATCCTTTTTTTTTTTTCCCCCCACATTTTTCATAGATTTCTTGATGTCTCATTTTTTATTACATTTTTCTTGTGGAAATAGAACAGCATTCAACTTACTGGCAGATTGAGAAACTGTAGTACTGCTTTGTAAAATCCATCTGCAGTAAGTCTGTGTAGCTGAGCATTCATACACCTGATCAGATTGATTCATCTTTTCAACAGGATAATTTTATAGCATGGTATTACAAACAACAATGCATTGAAAAGAGGAAATAATTATGTTACAGTCATCCATATTCAGCACATCCTGAAATATTTTACCTTTGTTCTCCAGTCTGCATTTAATATTATGTATAGAAGCTGCACTATGCAAAACTAGGGTATGTAATCAATCTTGAACTTTCCTGTGTCTAAGTAAAATGCCCTGTATTCATCCCTCTTCTATAGCCACCTATCCATCAAGCAGCTTACCCTGAAAGTGAAAAACAAGTGGCTTTGCACTCTTGGAGTTTTTCTTTCTTGTCACTTTTCAAAGAAGGGCATGCCATTTAATCTGCCACACTGCTTTTTAGCTTGAGACATAAAGGCCATTTACATTGCTTTATCAGCTGTAGGAATGTCCATAAACTCTGATGTTTTGGGGTGAGTTAAAAAAAACAGCTTGGAGTACGTGAGGTCCAACATAAACAATCATGGAAAGAATAAAAGAGAGCTTCTTAATACTGAAACCTTACCAGGCAACTTCAAAACAAGAAATAAGAATTCTGGTTGAGAATATAATGTGAACCATGCAATGCCATCATAATTCAACTTCCTTCTTCCTCCTGATGTGCTTGACATCCCTAAGTACAAGGTACTTTCTTCGCTGTTTATTGATAATAGGGCTACTTAGGAACTTCATTGTGGGTTCTTTATATGCTATTAACTTGTAACTTTTTGGATGAAGATGTAAATAAAGATAACACAGTGGCTGTAGTTTTCTACTCAGAATGGTATTTTTCCAATAAAAAATAAATGTAAGTATTATAGCAATATGCAATCAAGCATTCAAATGTCATTGCTTCTAACTCAGAAAGGCAAGTTCTTGAACAAAGAAGCTTAAACGCAATTTGGCTAGAAATTAAATGTTATTCAGCAAAAGATCAGTACTGAAGTTGTCAATGAACCAAACTGTCTGCTTACTTATAATTAGCAACATGGTCATTGTCTGGCTATCCTGGCATATTGTAAATAAGCCTGTGCAGACTATATGATTTAAGATTATTTAGAAGACAGCCTCAAGAGACAGCTAAAATAACTCTTTCTCTTAATCACTCGGTCAGCTTGGCTTAGGGGAGTAGTAGATACAAATAAGTCCTATTTAACCGTTTCTCAGTAAACTGAATAAAGGTTTGTTCCTTTCTTTAAATATTGCTCCAATTACTCCATATAGCAACCTCATTCAGAACTATAAGCATCAGATTTTTCAAAGCCTCCTGAATTCCCTAAACTTTTAAGCAATTTTAAGAGTTGTTGTTCAGTAATTTATACTTTATGATACAATTCCATGGAAGACTTTAATCAAAAGGTTTTCCCCAAATAAATAATAGCCAGAACTTTACTACACCCCAGACTTGTCTTTTGGTTGCCAGATGACCATTTGTTTCACTCTCTATTTTACTTTTTCATGCTCTACTTTAGACTTCCAGGTTGAGCTTGGCTAATATCTGGGAGGAAATTTGTCTGCTAAACATTTTAGATAGGCCAAGTCAGATAAATAAAAGGAGTAAATGTGAATGATTTACTCTGAGCTCTCACAGTCCTTAACCATTAGTTTGCAACCTGGATATGTTTTGGACCACTCCAACTAACTTTCCATCCAAAAAATCTGCTCTAGTTTGCAACCTGCTCCAGCAAACAGGTTGTACCAGATAACTTCCACAGGTCCCTTCCAACCTCAACCATTCTGTGATCCTTTGACCTCCTTTTCATAACTCCAGAAAATACAGCACGTCCATAAATCTACAGTTTCTGTCTGTAATACACATCTCAGCAGCTAACCTCAAGTTAAAATATAAGTTAACTCATCCTATCTTTCTACTTTAACACAGTATTTAATCAGTTAGGGCTGAAGGATACACACCAAAAGTTTGCCAGTAAATGTTGCCTGGTAGATTTTGTGGAAAATAACAAGTTCAGTAGGACAAAACTAAAAATAATTACATAAGCCCCATCTATCTATTAAAGCTAGACACAAAAGCAAACAGATTAGCCTTGTATGAGCTTAGGCTTTTCCATCCTGTCTGTGCAAGTGAAATTGAGATACAGTGAATGCGACAGAGTTTAGAGATATCACTCAGCTATGGTAATGGAAGTACAGGTTTCAGCCACAGAAGGGATTATTTTTGTCTCAATATATTCTTCTAAATTGTGTTAATATTATGTATGTTTTCAACTTCAATTAATTTTAGGCTCTTGTATTGCAAAAAGCTTCTGGTTTTAGGAAGAGGTTCATGGGAGCATTAAGACAGAGATTTTGCTCACTGAATGACATATGAAGGCAGTAATGACTTTAGAGCTGCATGTCCTATTTTAGCTATTTCCACTATCAGGAAAAGATGGGTTGACCTACTTGTAAGTAACAAAAATAGCCAAGGATCTTTAAACAAAATCAATCTCATCGAGTTGAACAGAAATGGAGAAGTATAATTGTTCCATTTCTTTTCTCTTTCCAGATCAGGCACTGCTCATAGCATAACCTGGGGACATGCACATCCTGGCACAGGAAGCAGGAAAAAAAGAATACACCCACGGTGTCTTTTGCTTGACATAGTTGAGCATAGTCAATTAATGAAAATCTCAGCAGTTTGTTTTTGAAATATATTGTTTAAATTCTAGGCCAAAGAACTTCATTGAGGATTTTGGTGAGCATCATTCCGTGGACTTGAAGATACAAACTTAAAGTAGAAGATACAGACTGGTAACTGAGACACACAAACACACACACACACAAAAGGTGGATCAGGAGAGATCAGAGACTGAAAAGATCATTTATTTGAAGGGATAGAATGGACTAATTATGAGCTTGATTTGGTGCAGGGCAATGTCCAAAGGGCATCTGGAGTCCCTTTCAGACCTTAATGAAGGGATGTTCTGTGTGAGGATAAACTTTCTGCAAGATTCTGGAAGTAACAGCATACAGTAACCAAATCTTAAGTTTAAAATCTTTTAGGATGGTTTACAAAACAGAAAGTATACATTTACCACAAGAGTTACATTTTTATTTCTAAACTTATATTGGTTTCATCCCTAAGAAACCCGTTTACTTTCGGGGGGGGGAGGGTTGAAGATGACTGAATATAAACCACTCTATCAGCTTGCAGATATTTAGTCCTTGCTTTATTCAAAAGCCTTGAATATCTCTAGCATTGTAATCACTGTTAGAATTCTACAATTAGACTTACACTACCTAACTTTTTTGGTATTATTAGTCTCATTTGCTATTATTCTAAGGATGAATATTAGCTACTTTACATTCAAACTCTATTTTCTGCACAAAGTCCTGTATGCAACTAAGATATGGTTAGCAGTTAAAATGATCAGCTGAGAGTATCAAAGCCTTTATGCAGCGTAATAACTTCACTAGATGGCAGTGGAGAGAAATATTAGATTATATAATTTCCTTTTTTTAATAGGACAGGGAAACATCCCAGTAAGTACTGCAGTTTATTAGTGTTGTCCGTGTTAACTACAGATCACAAGACGGCAATGTTTTTGCCTGCACAAAAGTCTGGGGGCTCCTGCCCAGTTAAATCTACATGCAAACATTTGCAGGAGCACTGCCATGTACTCCTCCAGTCCTGACACAGAGCTGCAGAGAGCAGCTCTTATTTATCCTTGTACCTTCGTGTCGCAACTGCTCTTTCTGTATCTTCTGTGTATGAATAAATATCACATTTCTGTTGTCATAGTCACTAAAGCAATCCCAGGGAAAGAATCAATGCCATCACGCATCAGGCAGTCCTGGGACCAGAAGCAGACAGAGAAGAGCTGTTGCTGCACTGGGTGGAGAGACAGCCTGGATGTAGCCAGGGCTGGGACCGGAGGGCGCAGCACAGCTGTCGTGCTGGGGGTGTGTGCCCGCCTGACCCAGGTCCTCTTGCCAGCCAGCAGGCTTCAAGAAAGGAAACAGGAGTCTTTGACAAAGGAGCACTGAAGCATTTCTAGAAGCAGGACACGACAGTGTCATGTCTAGAGCACAAGCAATTTTCTCATAAACTCAACTGTACCATGTTTTTTCCTGAAACTTGAAGACAGGGTTCCCCAAGGAAATCATCACACTGATGCCATAATCATGATGAAGTAAATGAGTGAACAGTAAGAAAAAGCTACAAAGAAATTTGAAGCGTTTTGTGAAAAATACTATTTGTATTCAAGAAAATTCTTTTCATTCTCAAGAACTCTTTATGCTGCTCAAATATTTTTTGTTAGGAGAACTTAGCATCCCTTACAGCTGACTGAAGAAACAAAGAACAATTTTGGAGACTCCTGACAAAACTCCAAGACTGAATATTTCAAGCACCAAATCCTATAGCTCCTAAGTTTCAAAACCTTCAAAAATTCAACTTTTTGAATTCAGAGAATCGATACTTGCCAGCTTTTAGAAATTAACACTTGAACAAAAATTAAAATCCAGAATGGAGAGGATGATTTCTCCTGAGATCATGCCTTCAGTTAGAAGACTATCAGTGAAATTCTTCAAAAACTATGGAGTTGTCTGGCTTTGTTCATAATGTTCAGAAAATACAAATTATCATTTTGCACTTTCAGATTAAAAAAATATTAGTTTCTTCTATCACCAGATATAAATATATTTTCTAAGGTTTGTTTCTTGCCTTTGGAGAAATGTTATTTTAAAAATCGATTCAGTGACTAAATCATACTTTTCTGTACTAAGTCATGCCTTTACCTAGCAATGGCCAAGAATTTTTTTTAGTGATACCTTGTCCACTGACATCTCTTCTGCTTGCTCACCAAACTGTTTGCAATAGCTAGCAGAGAATCAGGATATTGCGAGTGATGATAAAAAACAAACCAGTTTTGTTGCAAGTGACTTCTTGACTTATGCCTGCTAAGCACAAATCTCCATTCTAAGACCTGAACTTTTAAAGGCATAATTCTCTGTATTTTTGTGTAAACATGACCAGATGAGAAACAGTTCCTTATGGCATTCATTCTCTGTGATTTCCCTTAGTTTTCCTCTTCACTGGCCTTAGAGAAACAAAAATATGCGGAAATACAAAGCCCTGGGATTTAGTTAGTGACACAGTGGGTTGGGTTCTCTGCTTTGCAACTCGCACATGGCTCCACTCAAACAAACATGTTAGATATGGCTGTCAGATATAGCTTGTTGCACAAACCAACCTGATTAAAAATATATAAATATATATAAATTACTGCCCCTGATCATCAAGAGGCAGGTAAAAATAAATGTTGGATTACATAGATTCCTAGGAGAAATACACTTCAAATTACTTTGGTGGGTTTCCCTAAATGGAGATATTATACATAAACAGCTATACTTGCAAAGTTTCTGGAACTGAATACACCCAGCAGTAACACAAAACAAAAGATCAACATGACAAAAAAGAGATGCAACTTATGCTCGCTCCAACCTGCATCACAGGAAAGTCATTTTCTTTTCTCATTACTATTAGCTTCATGCTGTATTTTCCCTGATGACTCCAATACACAGTGAAATGGCTCAGTACTCTGGTAAGAGGCTAAAACTCCTCTCAAACAGCCTAGAGACTGACAAAATTTTCCTTTTAGATCATTGCACTCACACAGTTCCTCTTTTTAAACTATTAGTTTAGTCTTACATGAGAAAAATCTCAATCACAAAATTATTATACCTTTTAAACCTTATCCTTACCCCTTTTTCCCAGACCTGCTCATAAATCAAGGCACTGTGGATTTGCCTGGAAACTATGCCATCATATTACTCTTAATTTAGTGGCCAATCAATATTGATTTCTATGTTTCTCACTGCTATAAGTCATGACAACGTTTTAAAGTGCTGCTGATGAGAATATAGTATCTAGAGTTGTTCTGTCCATGCTCACGTGAAATGTGGAGTCAGAATGAAAAAAGATATTTACATGCGTATTTTCTTCTATATAATCTACATCCAACTGCATATACAGCAGCTGCCCTTGCTTTTCAAAACTACAAACATTTCCTAGTCTACTTAGTTTGCATTTAATTCGCTTCACAGCACTTGGATTCAGTACTACCACAAAAAATTTAGTGACCTATTTCTTTCCTGAGGTCTACAAGTAGGATTTGCATGATGGGGACATTGGTTAAATTAGCATCCTTTGGCCCATTGATAAGAACATAGCCAGCACAACACTCTGCTTGCAACGAGGACCGAAAATTGCTTTATTATTGCAATGATAATGCATCATTAAAATTAGACATTCTCTTCCTTATCAATTTCAAAATATAAATGCCTATGATCCTTTAAATGTTCTATTAGATTTATTGGCACTTATAATACCTAAATTAAATTGAAATAACCACAACAGAACAGGAAAATAAAAAACAAGCTACCTTTGTCCACCAAAGATCTTCATCCTTTTACTCACAAAGAACCCTCTGAGCAGCCTAAAATAGCTACCTCTGAGAAACTTGCTCTGATTTCCTAGGAGCTCAACACTGTTTCTCCCTTTTCTAAAGGGAAGTAGGCATTTAATTGTTTAGTGACTACAGATGATTTTTGCCACAGCCTGATTAGCGCCATAAAGACTATAACTATCATCAGCATTAAAAATTTACTACTGTTTGGCCTTAACACAACTGAAATGAGAGAAAATTGTTTTTTATGCAAACTCTTCTTACACTTTTTGCTTACAACATGCAGATTTCTCTGTGTTGTTGTTCTTGTTTTGTTTTGTTTTTCAGCCCATAGTCATGCAAAGTAACTCCTTCCGACTTGTCTCTTATCCCATACTACACAGTTCATGTAAAATGTTTATTGCAAATCTAAAGCTGGGAATCAGCCCTTATGTATTAATGCATCAGAACCATAGGTACATGGCAAGAAGAGGTTGATGCATGGTGATAATTTCCCTCTCCTTTCTCAGCAGTGAAGTATTTGAGGCAGGATCAGTGCAGTCTGCACACCTGTGGCTGCCCAGTGTGAAAGCCCACCCAGCCAGGAGAGCATGAAACACAAAGGAAACCCTCATCCTTCTGACCGTGCGTTTTAACAGCAGTTATATTACACCTTGATCTGGTTCTGAAGCTTAAACAATAGTGATATGAAGCTGAAGACTGAGTGCCACTTTACAAACTAAACTAAGTTTCATATATCAGTAAATCCTTGACCCAATTGGATTATAACTTAAAACCCTGATAGACAGCTACAATAGAAGCAGTGGAATAATAAAGCAGTAATTTTATGATGAATTCAAACCTAATTCTCTCTTAGAAATATATTTCATGTCGTAGCCTCTCACTTCCGCTCAGATTTGTATTCCCTTTTCTAGCAAGTATTTAAAAAGAAATATTTGAGTTTGAGTTCTATATATGACTAGATTATTTATCTTTTAGCTACATTTTTCTTTCAAAAGCAATTAAGAGTTCCAGTTGCTTGCCATGGACATTAGACGTGAGTTTTCAGCTCGTCCAGTCACACTCTACTTGTGTTTACTATGCAAGACAGTTAGAACAGTATGTGGGAATGAAAAGACATCATTTTTGTGGAATTGAATGAATTGTATAAATTTTACTTCTGAATTGCTCTGCAAACTTGAAATTTTTACATGATTAAGAAGCCCATTCAGATGTTTTTCCAGTCTTTCATTTTCTGTCTTTGATGCATTTGCTATTGAGTTTTTCACAGCATATTAAGTTTTCCATATGGTTTCATTTACATTTCTAACACAAGAGACCGAACTTGCCACCATGTGTAGTTTAGGTCTTAATTGTAGGTCACATCTAACTAGGGAACATATAGAAAATGAAAAAGTCCTAGCACCTCTGTGGTTATCCCTGCTGAATAATTGCAGCAGTAGCTGAATTTTGCAGTACAGATGTTGGTAATTTGCCATTGAAAACCACCAGTATCAAACTGTCATAGTCAAGAAATGGCTTTAATTATTTCCTCCCTGGAGTGGTAATAGCCACTGCTTGGATACTGCCAAAGCTGGAGCATGTTTGTATGGGTGATTTCTTAGCACATTTAGCGAACGCAGCTTACCTGCACTTGCCAAACCTGCTGGCATCGGAGATTTGCTTCCAGTCAGTGTGAAGGCAGACCAAAGCGGTCGCTTCTACGAGGCACTAGATCATCTGGAGACCACCTTCATGAACTTTTTTTATTTTCCCTGGTCACCAAAGACTAATATTGTTTTTCTGCTTCATTGAGTACTGAAAATAGAAAATAAATCAGACAGAAAACTCTTGGAAATAACGATACAGGAAAATCCCTCTCTGGGAGGGAATAATTAAAAAATAAAAATAAAAAATCAGAAGCTGCAGAAAACTCAATGGAAAAATTCACTAAGAAGGAGGGAGGCGAGAACATGCGTTCAGTAAACTGTCCAGCTTTCTGCTAATTATACCTTTTTTTCCCCATGGCTATAGGTTACTAGTGAAGAAGCCTGTATACTCTCAGTGGTAATACTGAGGTCCAGAACCATTTTATGCCCAGACCTTTGGCCTCATCCTTGTAATAAAAAGCAAGACAATGCTCATGCTTTGCTTGCTACCCTATTCTTCTAATAAAGAGCTTTTTTTCTACTAAGTATTCTCTAAACGTGAACTGAATATAGTGATAAACCAGCAACTCAAAAATAAAAGAAAATAAAAAATCAAGAGCAGGTCAAAATGTTTTCAGCATTTCATAGCAATTCTTATATTATTCTCTGTCCTTCAAATATACCCAAACCCCAGAAAAATTACATACTGATGTTAATGTGAACATTTCCACAGGAGCCTGCAAATGGCTTTGGCTTGTGCTTCAAAAGAATGAATAAAAGTCCTTGAAAACAACTGTTGGGCTAGGATGTTTTATTCCTCATTCCCATACTCTATCTATCTGGTAAGATGATCTAACCTGTGCATCCCTGAATGATATCTTGACTCCGAAGTGGGGTAAGGTTTTTTCTCCCTAGATGGCTGCAGGGATTTCTGGCCTTCTGGTAGAAGGGTATTAAGGCAGGCTGATGCAAAGTTTTTGTGAAGTCTGGAGGAGCTTCTCTCCATTGATCTTGGTGGCCTTTGGATTAAATCGTAGCAGAGCAAAGAATCACTATGATGTTCAAGCAATAGCCTTGCACTTGGTCAGCAATAAAGTGCTCTTTCTTTAATGTGCACGCTTCAGATATTTGTGCAGCCTGAGCACATTTTCCCACACACATTCACCTTCTCTTCTGCTAACCGCATGCCACAGGACTTCCACCAGGATTGCTGGTGCAACACCACAAACGTAGCATTAATGGTCTTGGTGTTACTCAAGAAGGCTGGGTGGAAGACTGGGAGAAGCAAGACATTGCTTATAAATAAGAAGAAATACTATGAGAAAAAAACAGCCTAAAGAAATATGTTGGGATTCCTTTGTTTGGAAATACTTGCCAGCCAAGAAGTCTTTTAAGGCATTAAAAACTTACCTCTAAGTTGTGCAACGTTTGCTATTAATTTGTACAATGTTTATAGGCACAACCAAGGAAGAGGTCAAGGAACGTTTTAAATACAACCACATTTTCCTTCATATTATTTTTGTTTTCTTTCTTTTAAGGTTAGCTATAAAAAAATAAAATATTTTGAGAAAAAAATAGAAATGATTACTACTTTAAAACAAGGAACTCAGAAAAGAAATGAAAATGTGTTTTTTCCAACCCCAGCAAAATAAAGACCCACATATTCTACTGAGTTTTTCATCACTCACTAAGATATTTTCAGATATTTTTCCAAATACGCCTCTGCAATAAATATTTCTATGTAGTGACAACTTCTAATAGCAGTGATTTCTGCTGCTAATATTACACCAGAGTAATGGTAACAAACACTATGTGTCAGTATCACAGACTCTTTGACCATTATTGAAAAAGATTATAATACTGGTAATAGAGGTTTGTGATCAATAGCTATTAAAGTTTTGCTATTATTCCTGCAGAATAGCTAAAAGTATAAATAATAATGAATTATGGAATGTTCTCTAGTGTCTCTGCATGGGCAGGAGTTGTTTCAATTGCAGCAGGCATGTCTTGTGTGTGGCATATCTCACAAAACTGATATCTATGCACGGAGCTAGGTGTCATTGACATCCAACTCACAGCTGAAACTATTTTGGAGTTTTGTTAAGAATGACAAGATTTGATGAATGGAGATTAATGATTAAAATATTTCAGCCTTTCTAAGTCCTCGCACAATGTGACAGCAAATAAGTCTTCAAAGAGATTTATTTTTGTTCCTAGCAGCTGGATATCTAGAGTCTGCCATTCCTGAGGGAGTCCCAGAGACCTACTTGATGATGGGAGCGTTTCACAGCTGTAAGAGATGTGGGTTGTTACACAACGACTTGAACTATAACATATTTTAGTGAACAGACTCTTAAAACCCTGAGGTTTTCTAATTGACTACAGCCTGCTTATCGCTGGAAACCTGCAAGCTCCCATGTTGTAACACGAGGTAGTGAAAGCCTGTCTTTAACATGTAATTTAATTACAAGGAAATTACTCCAGAAAAAAAAATAAAATACTTCCACTCCATTTTCTGCTGTCAGAGGTGCAGGTGGGCCAGGAGACTTGCTGACGTGAATTAGGTGATGTGATTCCTGATGGACCATGGCAATGGTACCGGTCTGAGGACCATTTCAGAATGTACAAATGTGAATAAAATCTGCAATGAGAATAGCGGATAAGTGGTGCACACTGGTTTCTACGAAATAAAAATCAGGAAATGGCAGAGAAATTGTCCTCCATCTCATGAGGTCCTTATGCAGGGTGCAGACAGCAGTGAGATATATTCTGTTGTCAGTGCCTTTTTTTTTTTTGGCCTTTGACCATTGTGATGGTGCCAAAATTAGCGCTGTAAGATCAGATCTAGAATCACCTCTTCAGAGAAGAAAACACCTGCAATGGATATCATCAAGGCTCCCTTCTCTAAGGCATAATGGCAATAATAGTATTAAAGGCCTTTATGATCCGTAGAAAAATATTCGTTATTATCACTTACAAAGGAAAAGAGGTGTGAAAATTCATTGTTTTGTGTACGTACACAGAATATTTATTGGCAAGGTCATTATTCAATTACAAACATATCCATTTTGAACTTGAAAGAAAATTTAATTTGGACATTGCCTGAGAAACATTCCTGAAGTCATGATGATAGGAATAGAGCTTTGGTAAAGCACTTTTTACAATCTGCATGCACACTTAAAAATCACTTTGAAACTCATCAAAGATTTAATTACAGGCTCTGTAGTGATCTATATTACCAGGCCTTGATTATTTTTGAAAAAATATACTACATTAACTTACATATGATGGAGTTGTAGATTTAAAGAGCTTTAAAGTATTATAATTAAAATTAAATAACCATAAACAAAATTAATGAATAACGTTTTCTGGTTCGTATCCCTAGTTTTTATGGACTCTATTGACTTGCTGATTAGTATGCTGAAAGTAGTCATTTTCTATCATACAACCATAATTTTGAATGGCTGCATTTGTAGATATAATTCTTCTCAAACCCGAAACGATAGAGGATGAAACTACACAGAGTTCCAGAAATGCAGGTACTGCCTTGAAGTAGTAAGAATAATAAAAAATCTAACAATTAGCACTTCGATGTTATAGGAGATAAATATATTAATTATTGGAGTTATGATTTGCATAGCTTGCATTAAGAATATTATTTTGAAAAATCTAATTTATTTCAAGTAAGCTGTGGCAATTGATTCACAGTAGAAATAACAACAACATCCCAGGGAGATTAATCTTTTTTGAACCACATACTTAATCACAATATGATAAAATGTAGTGTAACAATTTAGGTCAGCATGAAGCATTTCATTTGACAATAATTTATTATTGTCACTCTATTTTGACATGCTTTAGTAATTTTCATTTAGCATCCTGCTGTCTTGCCTCAGTCATATACAGCATCTTGTCACAAAACAATTTGAGTTCTACTTTGATTTTTTCCCCAGGAACAGAGACTATGTGTGATGTCTGATATTTACATAGCGCCGGTCAGCTTACAGACATCATGTCTTAAAGACAGAAAAATCCAATAATTTTGGATTAAAAGAAAAATCCAATAATGCCAATTTTGAAGCTATTAATTTTCTTGTATTTCAGTGCCAGAAATCAAACAACTGGCATTAGGCATGCTTACGGGTGAATAACAGCTGGCTGAGGGAACACGGGCAAAGATTTGAAGGTGGATAAGATCACTGTGTGAGAATTACCTCAGCAAAATAACTAAGTATAAAAAAAGCTATTCATTTGAAAGAAGGAAGATATCTTAAAGGAAACCAATGCTTTAGAAATGGTAATGCAATTTTAGATACACCAAATAAATGGAATATTTCACAGCACTTTGAAGACTTTAAACGTCTATTTATATTTTCTATAATATATCCATCTGCTAGGAGGAAACTAGACAGTTTTGCATTCTCCATGGATAATGCTGAACTCCACTTTGCTCTAGCAAATTCTTAAATTCCTCAGAAAAATCAAGAGGAAAACAGTCTTTGGAGAAAGCCAGCCAGTGTCCTTCACGGTGGATCCACATCAGACCTTGGCAGTGGATGCTACACTTTGTAAACACATTTGTGTGTGGTTTTTTTGTTTGTTTGTTTTTTGTTTTCCTTTCGATATTTTGGCACATTTCTTTCCCATATATTCCTTGATAAAACAAAGCTGCTGGATTGATCCATGCAGCTGTGCCTGAAGCAAGGGGTGCAGGACACAGTCCCAAGTGGCACAACCCAGGGTGCACTAAACCTTCCCCAAACATGAATGTTTCTGCTTAGGTGGTAGCCGAGCTGTCATCTCACGAGCTGGACTGTGGCTACCAGCAACACGAGGCTGCTTGAATCTGGTCCTCATTTCTTCTTTGCAAGACCTTGATGACCACAAGAGTGAAAAATAAAAGAACCTTAAATCTATTTGGGGATGGAGAAAGGGGGGAAGTTTTTCTTCACTGCGGGTGAGTAGCTACTGCACATTCCTGTAACTGCTGACTTTTGGGTGTTTTTCCCCTTAAGTGGTTAAGTAAAAATAGATGTAGATAATGATGAATTTAATTTCCACCTGAAACTTTTACTGGATCAGGTCTATAGGGAAGTAGATTTCCAGTGTGTCCTCAGCTGCGGAAGGAGAGACAGGTGCAGGCTGAAAAAAAAGGCTTGTTATAATCACTCCTCTTCAACACAGCTGGCTCAACAAGAGCACAGAGGTTTATTTGGACCATGCTTGGAAAATGGGAATTTCTATCTTTTTGTTCTGTTCTTAATGTACTGTGCAAAAAGGTCACTTGTTCTGGCAGTGGCTAATATACAACATCTGAGCAGACCCTTAACTGGGCTAAATTGCCATAGTTCAGCAGAATAAATAGCCACCACAGCACTCACTGGCCAAGGAGCCACTTTAAAATGCTTTTGATTAATTTCCTGTTACTAAGTTGGTCTTCAAATGCCTCTAGATAACTTCCTGGCAGTGCAGTTAAAACCCAATTTGCAGAGTGGCGTTTCCGTAGTTTTTCCTTTGATTCAGAAGCCAGCAATTAATGCTTCCTATTTATTGTATTTACTCACCTCTGCCGGTGGCCTCAGTGGGGGGTTGACTTGAGAACATTCCTGGTGCAATCTGCATTGACATAGTGCAGATAAACAGTGATGTTAAAACCTTCCACCCATCATCTGGTGGTTTTTCCCTTATGTGCTTACCACTCTGTGAAGTCCCTGTTTTGTGTAGAAGGACTTCATGCATTTCTTCCTCGGGCACGTGGAGATGGATGACAAAAACATCCCACCCCTTTGCTTCCCAGTATAAATTTATGGCTCTTAAATATTGAAGGTTGTGTTGTTTGGTTATGAGAGCAACTCTTCAGAAGTCTTTTCATGGTCAACAAATATTGATTGAAAAAAGAAAAGAAAAGAAAAAAAATTATCTCCACATTATCTCCATATCTCCACAATACATTTTCTTAAATCCTTAATATATATGTATATATTAATGTGCAATTATTTGGACTTAAGCAGAACTATTTTTAATTGTAGCATTTGATGATAATTTGACTTTAAGTAAGGTTGTACCCTAAGTGGGATTTGTAGTCATAAGATTCCTTCACTAGAAACAGGTGAAGAAATACATATTTGAGCATCAGAAACCAAAATCTGAATGGTGATGCTCAGAATAGGATGTTCTTTTCTACAAAGTGTAAATCCCAATGTTATGAGCTCAATTCTTCTGTCACCTACATGAGTTCTGATGGAAAGCATGTATCATTCTCAGGACAGCACGGTGCCAGCAAGTGATCTCTAGTTTTTGTACCCATGATGCATAGCTGAGATTTCACATAAAACTACATGAATAAAGTGGAAAAGAAACATTGCTTCAAAAAGTAAGAAAAGCTAAAGGAGATCTTAGCAGGCTGAAATCAGAGGGAAGAAGATGCTCTCAGGGCTGCTCTCTCGAGCCCTGATGCAATCCTAGAGACCACCCCAAGGTAGGTCAATGGGGATGGACCAGAGGCAGGACCCCAAAATGGTGGTTTACGTGCAGTCCTTGTAGCCTTTGTTTCCTGGCTGTTACTTCCGACAAATGCACTAGAAAAATAACTGAAAGAGGCAGGGAGAATGGTGGAAAAAGGAAAAGATAGCATTTTTTTTTACAAAATTTTGGCCCACATAGTGATAGTGGGGAGATGGAAAAATGTTCACGTCCCAACCTGACTGCACTCCATCTGTTTGCAACAAGATACTTAGTCCCTGTGTAAGCAGAGGGAAAAGGGATGGGCTATTTTATTGCACATTCATGTAGATTTTGAAAGGAGGAAACCAAGCAAGCTAAAATTAAATATAATTTTCTCTTTTTCCCCATAGACTCAGACTGGATGGATGCCAAACCACATTTCAGAGGGGTGAGAAAGACCCAACATCTGCTTCTGGTGTAACTGTTTGTATCTTCACTCTAGGAAAATTAGGTTTGAAATAATCTCAAATTGTCTGACACCTGTATCCTATTAGAAGTGACACATGGAAACACCTTCAGCATACTGAATTTAGCACCATGTCAACAGTTTAAAGTTAACCGGAAAAATTGGTAAAAATCATTGCTTCCCAGTTTCTGCTGAAACAGATCTGGTGTCTTTTCACAGGATCATACTGCAAGCTTGATCCATGAATGTAATGGGCTTTGAGCCCATAATTACAACATGGCTTGTGTCCCTGGCTGTGGCTTGAATTAAATTCAGCGTGCACCTCAGGGTGACTGGTGCACGGCATTTTGAGCCAAGGCTCGCTGGAGGCACACCTAAGGGCTGGGTGCCAGCCAGCAGCCAGGACATGGGTATGCAGTGGTTGCAAGGACAGTTTCTCTGAAGTTCGGCTGTGAATCTGAAGTTTAGCGACTTAAAGATATTAGAATAGTGAGCAGGTTGTATCTTATTTGTCTCAAGAAAGGGAGTTGTATTCCTGCTACAGAACAATTCTGCCATGGCATAAAGGTTCGCTTGTGTTTGGACACCAATAAAATCCAAAAGACTTCAGGATTCATGCATCTGGTCTTGCTATACCATGTGTGCACTTCCCTCAGTGCAGACTGCGATGTGCATGTAGTGCTTTACTTTAAATTCCCTTCCCCAATCTGTGTAACCTCCCATTTGCAAATGCCTCTCTTTTCAGAACAGATCTGGTGACCTTTTCCCAGATAATGCACTGATAGTAACTCTCAAGTTATTCTGAGAAGGACATTCATTAAAACTTATAAAACATTATGACTTCCATAAAAATTATACTACCTAAAAATAAAGTATCTGTTACTAAAAACATGTGTCTTCCCATTCATCTTTAGATACATTCCCCCTTTTTTTTTTTTTTGAGAACTTTGAAACTTTTTCTTGAGAGATTGTTTTTAAAAGTTTGTCTGAGAGTAAGGAAAACTGCTCTCTTTTTAGATAGCATTGTTTTTCAGCAGATCTGTATTTTCAGTGAGCACTGCCTAGAGTCAAGAAAGCAGGAAAAACATTGGTCTTGATCATTTTTCTCTCAAGTTCCTGCCCATTCTTTGACACCATGTGAACAGTTGTTTTATCACCAAAATAGTTGTGACAGGCAAAGAGGATATTTACAGTAACACAAGCAGGTCAAAGAGGCTTTCAGGAGTTGGAAAACAACAAATTAATTTTTGGAAGTATAAGCAGAGGGCTCATACTGTGGTTTGTCAGCTGCTAGACATGATGCTGGACAGGAAGAGGGTCCTGCCCCAACAGTACCAAGGCTGCAGGGCTGATGGAGAAGAAAAATAACATCACCAGCCAATAAAAACATGTTAAAAGTAGAAAAATGGGGTAATAATGGAAGGAGAGACCAATAACATTGAACTGTTTTCTAGAGAGAGGAAAGCACACGGGACCCTAGAAGAAGACAAGGGTGTCAGGATAAGTTTAGGCTTCTTTAACCCCAGGAGCATCCAAGTGGTCTTCCAGTATGGAGTAGCAGTGGTGGCACTAACAAAGGCCAATATTTAATACTTTGCATGCACCTACAACTGAAAAATATCAAGGAAAATCTGGAGCACAATGAAACCTAGCTGTGATGAAGTTTATTCTGAGGAAACAGCTTCAGTGCCACGAACTGGTTTTGGATCCCAAGGCATTACTTAGTTAAAACTTCCAGCTTACGAGAAAAAGCTATGACTAGACCCATGTAAGTTTCCCAGGAAAGAAAATGATTAATTGCCGTAACTGAAATGTGTGTGTACATTGGAAGAACAGCTTGAAAGCAACACAATTTTGAATGAAGGAAGCTTACAGCTACATATTGGAAACAGCCTTCCAAAAAGGGATGTTAGACGGTAGGACACTTTCCCAAGAAGGATGCTACAAATCACATCCTTGAGTTATTAAATGACAGCAACAGTCTGAAGGGAACAGTATAAGACAGGCAGTAATTCTTCATTATGAATGCCTGATCAGAGGATTTCTGTTTCTAAAGTATTTTTGCCTATTAATGAAATAGATGAGAAAAAATAAGGGTGCCTTGTAAACAGCTGCTGTACTTCAGGTCCACAAAAAGTCTTCAAATGACAAGGTGCCAACATTAATTTAATAAGCCTGCTCTTCCTGTATTCTGGTCATGTCCCAGATGAGGCTCAACTGGGATATGGATGCAGAGTACTGCTATTTGTGAGTGCAAATACAGATCCCATCCAAATATCTAGATGAGATGTCCTCTTCCCCATGGGCAGCTTGGCTTCTGAGACAGACTTTAGCTGCTGACAAAGACCCTCCTGCACACCCCACAACCTTTTTATCCAGACCAAGGGCTCTGCAAAGAGCAGAATGGACAGATACACATTTGTGAGTGCAAACATGAGCTGTGAAACTCCCAGCTGAAACGCCATCACAGTCTCCTCACCTATCCCAGATCTTGCCTTTGAGCATTCAGAAGTTAGTTTTTCATTGATACTTCTCATTTTAAATGCGTAAAGCCTTATGCTTCAAAGGCTTAGCAAGTTTTTGCTCTTCAAGAAATAGCCAGTCTTGGTTGTTCCTGATTGGACCTCATTATCATACTTGACATGTGAAACAAAATAACAGGTAATAAATTCAGATAAAAACCGTACATTGGTCCCTGAGGAAGTACACCATTCTTTTAAAGATGAGCAATGTGGTCTTAAACCAGCATTTGCAGCTCCCATTCAGAACTATAATAACACAAGGATCTGATGATCATTTTCTGGAGAATAAACGTTCAGGTTCACGAAAGTGGAGCTTCCTGCAAGAGCCTGATCAGCAGCTGATAACATCACCTGGCTTGAACAAGAACAGCCTAGGGACTGTGCTGTGACGGAGGAACATACACCAGCTGGAAACCTGTGTACAGGAGGTACTGGCTTTGGTTACCTTCGTCAGCAGCACCAACCTTCCTCATGCTTACCAAGGCCACCAAATACAGCTCAGAGAATTAATAGAAAGCTACAGCAGAAATGCAGATTTTTTCCTCATTTCACTGTTCCATATGTTAAAGACAGAGTGTGTTTCCATCAGATAGTCTTCAGGAGACATGAGCTGCTTCCTGACTTCCAGCCCACCCAGATCCCCCGGGGGTGACAGGCGGCAGCTGGTGTCCAGCGCTGCGGTGCCACCCTGCCCACCTGGGGGACCTGCAGTGATGGCAGCCAGAGAGAAGCGAACACAGAAGGTCAGTGCACCGCTTGTGCAGGAGCATCTGGACCCCAGCTGGGGCACTGGCACTGTTCTGGGTTTCTCCAGACACCTCATCCTCCTTCAGGACCTATCCATAAGTGATTTTACCTTTAACAACGTAACATATATATAGCAATGGTAGGTTAGGCAGAGCTAGAGCATCCTCCCTTGTGAAACTTCTCTGAAGGTCAAAGTGATATTATGGAATGCAATAGTATTGAAAAATCCATAATACTCTTCCCAAGATGAGTATCTCTCTCATCTTTCTAAATATTTGCACTTCCGTATTGTTAGTTGTAGGTGTTCAGCAAAACAATAATTAACAAATAGAGGAACATGGTGACAAACAGGAAACAATGAGCTTAAAGGTGGCTAGATATGACAGACTGCTACACCAGTACTCCAGTATGCATGTGTAGCTAATTACAGTGTGGGATTCAAGATGCTAACGACTGAGTGGAAGGATGCCAAAATAATCTTTTAAGCCATAAACAGAACTTCACATTTAGGGAGACTTCCTGAAAGAAAGGAACCCATTTCATCTGGAAATACTTGTTAATAGCGAGTCTTACAAAGTTATATGCATCTACAGATCCTACAGCATACATATTATGAACAGACTAATCAAATTATTTTGCTTTTTCCACTCTTGGATATCTACAAACAAAAGCTGTGAATTTTCGTGGTTTGTTGTGTAATGGTCTTGCATTTCTTAAGCCTGGGAACTGCTTGAAGGATTTGATAACGCTCACTTCAGTTCCCAGAAGGCTCATGACAAAGCATGACACAGAAGGGGAGGGAAATACTGTTCTGCATCACAAATGGAATAGGAGACCAAAACCCAAATTAGATGCAAATATCAATTTTATAATGTTGAAGAACAGGCTTGCAATCTCTATCAAAGCCAACATTACTTAAAATCATTTATTAATGATTTAGCATAAACAGTGAAGAAGCCCAGCCTGCAAGAGGAACTGCTCTTGGTGTTTGTGAAGGATCCACAGGGACTGGGAAGAATTTCATAAAAATTTAATGTGTGTCCAAAAAAGGGTCACAACCTTTAGTAAGTTTTCTACAGCAACATCCCCACCATTAATTTAAAGTCTTCAGGTATATATGTTGCTTTTATCACCACACAGTCCGTTTACTGCTTTGTTTAATCACAGAGTTATAGCACAATTAAAAAACAGTAACAATCTCCCCCAGAAGAACAACCAGCCAACAAGTAGACTGCAAATGTGGTGTCACAGCTGAGAAATGGGATAGCTCATGCCAAGCACTCCATTGGCATTGCCACACCGCTGCCAGACCTGGGTGAACTGCTGGGGACTGCTTGTTGGCCTTGTGTCTTTTTTCATGCAACCATATTGCTCTTCAAAAAATGATATGAAAAGGGTCTGCTACATATACACGAGTGTGTTAAAGGTATATGCTATGCAATATTTTATATTTTCAAAAGGCTCGTAAAATGTGACCCTGCTTATCAGTTCTTAGCTGAGGGAATGTTTTCATGCACATTTCTAGAGGACTGAAAATGCCCGTTTAAATAGAAATGCTGGCTGATTGAGAAAAATGCAAGAGAAAACGTCACAGCTATCTTTCAATGACATGCATAGTAAATGTGAATGGGCATTTTACAGACATTTAGGCCTACTTATATTTTGTCTTAATACAAAGTAGACTATCACTTCTAATTTATTGGCTTAACAAGAAATAGACTGCTATGGTCAAAGTCACCTTAAATGTTTTAAAATCAAGTATTGACCATTTTCTCTCCTCAATCATATTAACTACCTCATACATCAAAACCACCCTTTAGCTGCATTCAGAGATGGTCCAAATGCATAAAAACACAACTTAGAAAAGGAACTTTCTAAAAGACTGAAATATGCTAAACTGAAGCAAGTTTCCTCCTCCCTGGTGCCATTATGCTTTGGAAATGCTATGCAGTTCATCTCACAAAAAATCATCAACATTGAAAAATAAAAGGGTTGTTCACTCCATACTTTCCATGGAAAATATTTATGGCAACATAATTGTGGAGCAAAATGCAAGCAGACTGAAGTGCAGAAGTAATGGACTTTGTCAACAGTATTGACTGATTTTTTTGTAATTTGCTTTCTGTAAGGCTCAGATTAAAACAACCAGTCCTGCCCAGTAACCCAATAAATGCTCAGTGCCACTCAGAGTAGCGCCAGTTTGAACTCACTAAGTGGAATTTTGAGACTTGTTCCCTGAGTTTCTTCAAACAATAAGCATGTCTGAGTATGATTATACTTTACCAACCAAGCACTTGCTTGGTTTTCACACAATATACTTGGTTCATATTTGTCTGGCATAAGTTACCCACCAATTCTGAGAAACTTGACCACAATGTGTTATCACCAGTGGAGATTTTTCTCCACTGCACATGCAATGCAACTTTTTTCTGAGAAAATTTGGTTTTGTTGCTTTCAGACACAATTTGAAGACAGATTGCTTATACACTGACAATATGACCAAATATTGATGTTGGTGTTATTTGGATACCAATCCCATAGCATATTGCATCTATCAAACAATTACCTTGTCACTAGCTTTTGAAAGTCTTGAAATACGTATATGCACAAGCAGCTTTGTTGGTACGTCATTCCCCACGTGAATAACTTGCAGCTGGGAAAATAATAACCTAATTTGTACCTTGTTGGGCGACAAGATGCTCTGACTATTCATTATGCAGAGGAAAGACAGACTTCTGAAAGTATTTTTGCTGATTCTCTATGCTTCCAGTAGATTTTTAATTGCCCTCCAAACCACAGATTTCTTCCCTGAACATATAATATTGAATTTATTCTGAGTTTTTCTATTGTCCTCAGATGAAACAGGATTGAGCTGAAATTCAGCACAGAACCGGCTGCTTAGGTAGGTCTGCAGCCCCAGTTTACTGAAACCCTAGTTAAAGTCCTGTCTTTGGCTCCGGTATTTCTAAACTGCATAGATTATTATAGCATTCAAAAAGCACTCAGGAAAAAGGCTTACATGTTTTAAAATAAACAAACAGTTTTCTTTAGCTGCTAAAGAAATCAAGAAAAAAATGTGCCCTCTTTCTGCCCTTTCTCTCCTTTTCTGGAACACATTTTGAAAGAACCATTTCAAGTATATTGTGGTTACTATTTTTCACATGCATACCTGCATTCTTAGCATGGTTTAGAGTCAGAAATTTCACAAGATTTCTTTACAGAACAGATCAAAATATCTCACATATGAATTGAAAGAAAATTATCCACCAAGGAGCTGAAATCCCTAAATTTCTCACTTGAAGCCAATTGTAACCATTCACCTAACAGTTAACAGATCCAAATGGACCCCAAAAGCTGTGCCGCAGCAGACAACAAGTCAAGGTTTGATACTACCCTGCAGACTGTGGTTGAGCAGTGGCACGGGGACTCTCGGCAGCACCACGGACAGAATTACATCATTTCCATTTACAAATAGTATCATACAATCATTCAAGTTGGAAAAGACTCATAAGATCATCAAGTCCAACCATACCTTGGTCCCGGCCCAAGGCGTTCAACTATGTGCTTATATCTAGGCACACTTGTAGACCATGCAATGCTGAAGAAATTTACTGTCAATTTACATACAATTACTGAAGAAATACTCTACTGTGAGATTCACCCCCCACATCTCTATATCCTTCTCTTTACCTTTTGTAACATAAAGGTCTAGACACCCTATATTTACTGAAATAGAATGACTATTTTTTTTACTATGGTCTTATAGAAAATCATTATCATTATCACCACACTAAATAAACATAACAGCTGAGCAAGAGAAACCCACCAATGACATGGAATTAATTCCTTCACTTTTACTCTGTCTTTTATTCTCCTTCTATGACAAAGAGACGTGCTTGGTGGATGAGGGAAAGGCTGTGGATGTGGTCTACCTTGACCTCAGTAAGGCTTTTCACACCATTTCCCACAGCATTCTCCTTGGGAAACTGGCTGCTCATGGCTCGGACTGGCATACACTTCATTGGGTTAGAAACTGTCTGGGTAGCCGGGCCCAAAGAGTTGTGGTGAATGGAGTTAAATCCAGTTGGAGGCCGGTCACTAGTGGAGTCCCCCAGGGCTCAGTACTGCGGCCAGTTCTCTTTAATGTCTTTATCAATGACCTGGATGAGGGGATCGAGTGCACCCTCAGTAAGCTTGCAGACGACACCAAGTTAGGTGCGTGTGTCGGTCTGCTCGAGGGTAGGAAAGCTCTGCAGGAGGATCTGGATAGGCTGGAGCGATGGGCTGAGGCCAACTGTATGAGGTTCAACAAGGCCAAGTGCCGGGTCCTGCACCTGGGTCACAACAACCCCAAGCAGCGCTACAGGCTGGGAGATGAGTGGTTGGAAAGCTGCCTGGCAGAGAAGGACCTGGGAGTACTGGTTGATAGGCAGCTGAATATGAGCCAGCAGTGTGCTCAGGTGGCCAAGAAGGCCAACAGCATCCTGGCTTGCGTAAGAAACAGTGGGGCCAGTAGGACTAGGGAAGTGATTGTCCCCCTGTACTCGGCTCTGGTGAGGCCGCACCTCGAGTACTGTGTTCAGTTTTGGGCCCCTCGCTACAAGAAGGACGTCGAGGTGCTCAAGCGAGTCCAGAGAAGGGCGACAAAGCTGGTGAGGGGCCTGGAGAACAAGTCTCATGAGGAGCGGCTGAGGGAGCTGGGGTTGTTCAGCCTGGAGAAGAGGAGGCTCAGGGGTGACCTTATTGCTCTCTACATGTACCTTAAAGGAGGCTGTAGCGAGGTGGGGGTTGGTCTGTTCTCCCACGTGCCTGGTGACAGGACGAGGGGGAATGGGCTAAAGTTGCGCCAGGGGAGGTTTAGGTTGGATATGAGGAAGAACTTCTTTACTGAAAGGGTTGTTAGGCATTGGAATGGGTTTCCCAGGGAAGTGGTTGAGTCTCCATCCCTGGAGGTCTTTTAAAGACGTTTAGATTTAGAGCTTAGTGATATGGTTTAGTGGAGGACTTGGTAGTGTTAGGTCAGAGGTTGGACTAGGTGATCTTGGAGGTCTCTTCCAACCTAGATGATTCTGTGATTCTGTTTGGAACAAGGATTCTACTCCTCAGTAACCTGTGAAGTAGCCTATGTTAACGTGCCATTGTAGTTAGCAATAACAGCCAAAACATTAGGAACAGCATAAAATAATGTGCTATATTATAGTGTGTTTTGAGAGAGGCTGTAAAGTTGCTGCTTTCTACAGCTTGTCAGGATTTAAAAAGGGGAAAATAACTTTTTACTCTGTTTGTTACCACACCAAGAATACTGTTTTTCTAGTGATTTACCCAAATTTTGGCACCAGAGGGAATGACACTCTCTTAAGTCAGCTATCTTGTATTTACAAAAGAGAGTGAAGGAATACAGATGAAGGGCTCTGTGAAGCCTAATTACAATGATGGTTTCTAATGTTGCAGCAATTTCACGAGACTGAATTTAGATGAACTTTCAGATGCAAGCAGTTAAAAACAGCTCTGGGGTCTCCAGTCTGCAACCTTGACTCCAGTAGCTAGTTGGATTGCACTGGGAGATAACAGATTGACATTATTACTGGTCGTGGCCAAATGCTGTTGGTACAGTGCTCAAGGTCACTCCCGGCTCTCAGTTTACCTCTGCATGTGCTGGATGGTCTACAGCAGCACTCAGCCGCGCTGATGGGTTCATCGTTCTCTAAAGGCAGTGACCAATGTTGAGCAGCTGGCTGAAAGGCTGTTTGATCTTCCCACTGCTTTGCAGGCAATACCACACTGCTCAGGAATATAAAAGAAAAAAAAAACACTATTGAAAAGATTTATCAGCGAATGTTGTAGAGCCATGCTTGACCTCCAATATCTTCTCTTGTTCCCCAAAGGCAACACGTGTAAGGTATTTCCTGTCTTTCATGTTACTGACTGGAATGCATCATGAAGTCCAAATGTGCAACCTGCTGTCTGGTTTAGTCATTAGGCATGATTTTCTTTGTCTCTTGATTAGAGCTGCAGCCAATTGTTCACTGTTGTAATGCATAACCTTTTTTTTTATTATTATTATTATTTATTATTCCATCATGCCCCTGAACAAATAGCTAACTTAACCAGCCAGGCTGAAAGCTGAAATTCTCTCATCAGCCAAAGCTGCCGTGTCTTATGCTATCTTATTTTCACATCAGCACATAACACTTCGCTCTAGACCACCAAAACAGAGTAAATAGCCTCCACCTATAATTCAAGGGCCAAATTCAACTGTTATTGAAAAATAATTAAAAGCAACACATAGATTTCAAAAGAGATGATCAGACCCCACACCTATCTGACTGCATGTGAATGTTGGAGTTTAATGGCTGCGACCTGGCTTGACATTCATGTATTTCTCAGTAACATCCATTCATTGAGGGTGTATTTTTCTAAAATGATGTCCCCTCTGCAGAGATATGCCATAAATTATGAAATTAAGCTGTTGTGTTATCTTCTCCAGCTGCAGAATATTGGAATATTGTTCACAAAACAGTTACTTGGTATTTTAACCTCTGACCACCTTCAAAGTCAACTGACAACAATTTACAATGGTAGTAAAACATACATAAAGAGAGTAAAATACCAGCCTTGTTATGTTTTGATCCCAGTAGACAATATACAAGTACTGGTCATGCCCTTGCTCTACTGACATTATATATATACATTCAATAAATGTCTTTAAAATGAAAGAAAACCCTAGAATCTCCTGTCATATTTATAATTCAAAAATCTTCTGAAGCAGTAATGTTAAAAATCTTCTGCAATAGTAACATTATGTCAGGGGAAAAAAAAAAAGGAACTAAGAATGTGCACAGGCCAAACTGATAGCTAATTTGAAAACTAGATCAGTGAGAAGAATCTCACCCTGACAGTGCTCTGGAGAAAAACCAGAAAGAGACTTGTGGGGCTATTCTCTAATTTCAATAGTAAAAGTTAATTCCACAAACAGCAAAATTAGCAAAGCTTGATTTCCTTTCTATTTTTGCCCTTTGTTTCCTAAATCTCCTTCCAGAGCAATAACCCTGACCATCTGCTCTTCCTGCAATAGTCCTGGTTGTGGATACCTGCAGCATTGGTCTGGAGCTGGAGATGCGGTCTGGCCCAACAGCTCCTGTCAAACCCTCGACGTAAAGGATGATTTCTGACAGTGCTTCTGTCAGTGCTGGCAATAACACGAATCTTTTCGTTCCATCCAGCTCCCAGTGCTCATAGACGTCCATAGGCAATTAAGGTGATTAAAGCCCATCTCAAATTTGGTCGGAGTTGCTGACCCATCTCCAAGATTGATAAAGGGCTGGCATGCGAGATTACAAGCAGCCCACTCCTCTCATTCAGCTCAAATGGCCAACCTCCCAGCATTAGAAGTAAAACAGGCTTTGACCACATTGCACTAAAAGCTCAGCAGCAATTTTGTAAATTATAAAGGAATTTCATATTTTCTTGTATACGTATGTTTGACATCAGCCATTGCAAGCAAGTTGAAAGACATAGAGGTTAACTCATCCATTCTGCAAAGACAATTGTGTCATTCTTCTGTGTCCCATCTTGGAACTCAGAGACCGGCTTTGTTGTTTTGATTTGTTTGGAATCACAAGACAGAAAACTGACAGAGATACATTCCGAAAGCTAAGAATATCTGCCAGTTTTCTCTTTCAGTTAAAAACCTTGGCCTGAAGGGAGGAAAAACATTGAATTCAATTATTCTACAACAGCAGGAGTTTCTGTCTTTCCCTTTCAGGAAAAGTTGAAAGATCTCAGACATGAATCATCTCCTTGGAAGAAAAGGATGGGATATTACAATAATTTTTGCCCAAGGACTTCACCAAGAGGACTTCACTTTAATGGAAAGTGCCTGCTCATGCCATGCATCTCTCAGCTCCCTATTTCCAGCCTTTCCCTGACCATACCCATTTCCTTTGTAAGGCATGAGCTCTGGTGGAGTAGGGATGTGAAAGCAGTTTATACTGCTGTGTTCCCAGCTGCGGGCAGCGCTGTGCAGTTCAGTCCCTCAGCTGTAGAGCACAGGATGATAGCCTAAGTTATTCTATTGGAAATTACTTTCCTTATAGCTTGAAGTAATTAAGTGACTCTCATTACCTGTTTAAGCCATGGATTTTCTCGTTAATTTTAAACATACTAAATAGATAATTTGGGGAAAGATATTGTAGTAAAATTACAAACATCTTTAAAGCAAGAAGGTCTGTGCTATGAGGCATTTTCCTCTAATTCAGTCCATTAAAATCATCTGAATACAACCAATAGGACAATAAGATCTGCTTGACTGACAGACAAGATAGTCTCTCTCTACTAACAGAAATTATTTAGCTACTTCATGATTCAGGGAAATTTGCATTGCTATCAGTCACATTAGTTGTTTATAAAGCTTTGTGTAACGTTAAACCAAAACCAAAAGCCAATAAACAAACAAAAAAGCACATCTCCAGCACTTTAGGTGATATGGCAAATCATCATCATCTTCCAATACTACAAAGGCTACTTCTAGTATATGAGTGATAAAAGGTCCAGAACTGGGAGTGCGGGTTGGAGCCCCAATGTTTGGTTCTGGCATTGCCACCAGGAAAATTTGTAGTGTCCCTTAACCATATGTATAGTTTGTTTGTTTACTTGCTAAGTACAATCAAATCGTGTGTCTTTTTCTTTAATACCCTTCTCACTTTCTGTGAGTTATATCTCAGTTTGGGTTACAAATGCCAATTTTGATTTCATCCAAATGAGATCTGAAATGCCGCACAAGATGTGTATTTAACACTTTACATTTAATTTAAACAAGCATCTATACACATTCCAGATACTGTATTAAAACCTTACTTACATTAAGCAGCATCAGGTCTTGTTCACTGAAGAAGGGAATACAGCTTTTCCAAACTTTGAGGTTGATCTGCCAAATCCTCACATGTCAAACCTCAACCACAGATATTAGGGGTAGCCATTGTGGTTCACCTCTTTGCTTGTCCATTTTGAACATCTGTGTAAATCTGAAAACAAATTTCATGATCACTGGTAAGTTACAGCCCCAAATTTACAGTTGTTACCTGACAGATATCCAAAGAGCAGAGGTAGGAATGCAACTTAATCTGGCAACATCCAGACCTCTCTAAAAATAACCAGACCTACAAAAATATATACATCTAAGTCACTTTGCTAATTAATGTGTAAGCAAATGTCACTCCAGATAAACAACATCTGAAAGGCAAGATAGATGACTGCAAAAAATAAACAAGAGCAATTTGACAAGACCAAATCAATACTGACCAAAGCAGCCAGAAGTGAGAGCAGCAGTTTAAAGAAGAGACGATCTGTGGAGGCTAACCAATAATACTTTATGTTTTGGTTTATTTTAGGCATGTCTTACAGAGCCCATTGGCAATGTTTCTCTGTAATTTTGTCAAAAATCAAGATAAGTTTGAAGATAAAAGTGAAAATGATTCATAGGATCTTGGATGGTAGTGACAGGGCAGACTCAAAGACATTAACACTAATGTGTATTTTGGGGACCTTGGAGCAAAACTAATGTCTCTCTTCTATAAATTGCATAATTTGCATGAATTACTCAGTGCCCACAGACTAAAGCAAATTTGCTAAAGAAAAGAAATATTCCTATTCTTCCTTTTGTCAATGAAAGAAATGGGACTGTGCTGAGGGAAAAATAAGACTGGCACATTAAAAAATCATAGTTAAGAAAAGAACTACTGGTCAGATTGCAACTCATGTGTGATTCATTCAACTGCCTGTAACTATGAGACTGGCACCATATAAATTCACAGCTTTTCAGAAGTATGAAACTTGCTCCCTATTCATCTTTGCCACCATCTAAAGAATTAAGAGAGTGGCTGGCAATGAAGAACAAATTAATCATGTTTATTGTGACAACCATGACTGTTATAAAACAGATACTCTTACAACACATGCTAACCTCCCCCCCACTATTTTTTTTTCTTCATTCAAAACCTGTTGAACATTCAGTTCAAGCCCCCTGAGATTTATGTCTAGAAGACCCGTGATGCCAGGAAGAAATCTGTTTCAGGTACGTGCAACAGAAGATGCTTGCAATACGCTAGTTACATATATGTATCTAGATGTACCTTTGTTCTCAAACCTGAAGTCATTCAGTTATTTCTTTAAAAATGTCTTTGAACAGTCTTCAGAAATAACCGGCTGTGTGGAAAAAAATATCTAAGTGAAAGATATTTATCTTTAATTTAGTTCTATATTTGATTCTTATCTGAATATTTACTTTTCACAGTGGAAATGGCTAAGGACAGGGAGTGACTAGGAAATTTCTGAACCAAGGTCAGCCCAAACACAGTAAATGTGAAATTCTTGTCAAAACTAATATTTAAGGTTTTCAAGTGTGCTTAACAAAGAGTACAAAAGGAACGTCTTTAGAATAATGTGGATGGACAATAATAGGAAGGCTTTGGAGTATGAAGGATTCCTGACACATATACTCTTCTCCTGGAAGCAGCTCCTTGCTGGTCATTGGGAAGTGTTAGCAATCTTCATTCCAAAAGACATTAGTAGAAGAAGGGCTGCAGGCACCCCTTCCTTTCCCTGCACCCAAGCACGGGTCAGGGAAGGGAAGGGGTGTCTGCAGCCCTTCTTCCACTAATCATGTTCCGGCTCCATCACCACTGCCCCACAGGACATCACAGCATCAATGAAAGTTCCTCAACTAGAACCACCCCATCCTGGCAAAGATAAAGGGCTACTATCATCTGGCATCACTCAATCTAGGCCACAACAGACAGATGCAGCCTAATTTCTTAGTCTTTTCACACTCCCATTATACCATATTTCTCCAAGGTTAAGGGGCAATTAGCTGTGCTACCACATGGGTTACACCTTCAAGCATTTAAGAAATGTAGGCAATTTAATACTGACTGCTGCAGTTGGTCATTTTGAAAAGATCTGCCATAGCAACTATATGATGATAAAAATATTTGTCTGCCCAGTGCTTCAGATATCACAGGCAGGTAAGTGAATACAAATTTTGGGAGTGAGAAAGCAAAGTCAGTACAGAAAACCAGGTGCTGTACACTGGAATCACAAGGCTAAATCACAGCTGCTTCATTACTGGCATCGCACTTCACGGTCTGTCAGAAGAGTCTGTTATACGAGGTAAGTGTCAGGGATCCAGTCTCCTAATTATTCTTCCACTGCCCCGTTCATGAAATTCTTTTAGAGCTAAAAGCATAACCTGTCTTGATTTGTTTCCACTCACCTTTAGCGAGATGTCCTATGCTCACAAGGTCCACCATGAAGCAATGGGGCAGCTGCAGTCATGCTAAAAAATGGAAGGAGGGTAACAATGTTATTCTGTCATTTGCTCCTTCATAACCATCAGCAGGCCGGCTATGTTTTATGCATCAGACATCTGATTTGCTGTAACACTCAAATAAGGATAACAAGCAGGTTTTCTGGAGCACAATGAACACTGCAGCTTTACTGAAGACTCATGAAGATGGAGACAATTGAAAAGAAGGTGCAGAGGAGAATCTTAAAATCTCTTCCTAAGCCCATCAGTAGGCTTTATGCCAGGTACTACATTAAATTCAAATTTACTACCTATAGCAGTGAAAATATGGCCTTTAGGCAAACTTCCTACAAATCAGAGAAAGCTTCATGAAGCAAGGACTCTCACCACTAAATGTTTTATATGCACCTTTCTGCTGAAGGTACTAAAGAGGACTCAGTCTGACAGCCAGGATATTGGAAAGCAATGAAGTTTTGAAGTGAGGTGACTGAAGAAAACTCTCTCTCTAAATGTTAAAACTAAATAATTCTCACTTGCATAGAGAAAGAGAAGCAGAGGCCTAAAGTAAATATTTGAGTCATCTGATGCACATACTGTAACAGCAACTCATTAGGTATCTGCTAATTACAGCTTTGAAAGATGCCATGGAGTGACACAAGGCAGCCCTAGATGTATTTAGTTAGTTTTACAACTGAAGAGCCTGAGAAACCCTTGGGTTCTTTGCTAGAGTCAACAGCTTCAACAAAGAGCTTCTCCATTAATTACAACCACATCTTGTCCTTTTTTATATATGAGAAACACCACAATCTTATAAAGCCTATAAAACAGCCATTGTCATTTAGGGATGCTATTAATCAAGGCATTCGCATGCGTTTTCCCTTCATAGCTCCCTTGCCTAGATTTCGGTGTAACAGCTCATTGGTTTTTAACTAAAAGCAGAACAGCCATGTGCAGCCATTGTAGGAGGCTCAGGGTTTTGACTCCAGTGCTCTGAATGCTTAGCTCTGATCCTGCTTCCAAGTGGAGACCCTGAAGTGTCTGCAGGCACTATAATGATCAATCTGACAAAAAGGATTGAAAATATATACTTCATTCTGAAAGCAACTTGCACGTTTTTCCTTCCCTCCTTCTCCACTCCCAGAAAACCACTGCAAGAAGTAGGAAGGAAATGGAACTCTTTTTGCACTGTATACCAAACAAGTTGTTTTCCTTCAAGGAACAAGACAAACTCTGAGGCAGTAGAAAACAGGTAGAAAGAAGGAAAGATGGTGCTTCAGAGTGAAAATGGTAGAGTGCTTCAAGGGATGGCTTTTTAGAATCTATCCTAGATTCAGGACTATTAAATATATTTATTAATGTCCCACATGATGGAATAGAGAGTATTTGGAGTCAACATGAATCTGGGAGGACACGTGGGGGACCACAGGATTAGCACAAAGAGCAGATCAAATGGAGATGTGATCTCAAAGAATAAGGACACATCATCTGATGGCACCCTTACAAGGCTATTGTGTACTTCAGGATATTAAACTGTGCCAATACAGGCCAGACTACTTCAGAGCAATTCCTTAGAAGTTGATACATAGGTTATAGTGGACATAGCACAGACAGGACAGGCATGAATGATATCACATTGCAAAAAGCTCCAGATACAACACTCAGCTGTATAAATGGGAATATAACTTGCAAGGCAAGGGAAGTCATCTCCCCACTCATCTCACCAGCCTCAGTGGAAGCCCTCAGTTACATTAGTGTGTCCAGTTTTGTATACTGTACTGCAAAGATGTGGATTAATAGGGAAAAAAGACAGAAGAGAGAAACAAAATTGATAGACAACACAAACTCTGTGGAAAGACCTACTGTGTTGGAGCTTTTCAGCCTGAAGAAGATTGGACTAGTAAGAGCAGATAAGTCTTCAAAAACCTAAAATGATGCTTCAAAGAAAAGGACGTTTATGTTCTCCATGTCCACCAGGGAGTAAGAGCAGAAATTACATAAATGACAATCTGAAATACTTAGATTCAATATTAACATAACATTTTTAACATTAAGGGCAAACAGTTGTCTAATGAAGCTGAAGTGTTGTCATCATTGAAGGAATCTTTAGAAAAGCATCTTTTAGGAATATTAGTGTAAGTATCTTGCTTTGGGGCAGGAGTATGGATTTAATGATATCTTAAGATCCTTTCTGTTTGCCTGACTACAACTCAGCAACCTTCTCTCCCAAATTACCCACCCACCATTTTAATAGTCTTCTGGACCAGTTTTAAATGCATTCACAAATCTCCCAGAAACTCTGGGCAGATATACTTTCACCCCCAAGGAGCTCAGGAGAAGACAGGAATATTAGTTACTGAGTTATAAAAAAGGAAAATGGAAAAACAAAACAAACAGAGACAAGCAACAACAACATAAAATACCAGGACTGTTATCCTATTGAGAAGTAAAAAAAAATGAGACAGAACACGCAGGTGATAAAGGAAGATACCAGCACTACAGTAATATAAATTATGAGTTACAATGGGGATATATATTCTGTTAGCAAGTTGGCAGAAAGCTGACATTTTTCATTTCTCCATAAAGCTATTATATACCCTTACTGGACCGGAGACGTAATGCTAGTTCTGCCAGCTTGAGTCATAGCCAATTTAGTGGAGCTGCTGTTTAGTCCATGCCAGACACCTTCACACCACACCAGGTAATTTAAGGCTGCAGTAGATCAGCTTTGCAGCATTGGTAGGTGAAACATTTTCCCAGGCACCTAGAAAGCATCTTAGTGTCTGAGGATAACTTTGGAGTGCCTTATTTATCTTTTTTTTTTTTTCCTGATGGAAAAGTAGGAATTCTGATGAAAAGTAGGAATTATTTAGTTCAGATTCACTGCTTACAGCTCACAGTCTGTTACAGAAGTCCTCTGAGCCTTGATTCACCAGAATCCTTATCACAGAAACACACAGAAGAGGGCCAAAATGGACCTTGGTTAGTCCTTCCCCTGCCCAGAAGATCCGGCAGGCAGGAAGAGGACAGCTGGGTAGGACAAGCCAGCAATAGCATGGTTCTTCCATGTGGTTTTATCGGGCAGTTAAATTTTATTACCTGGTAATTACTATATGAGACTTCAGACAAGCTGACTCTACAGCCCACATGGCAACAGGCTTGTGTGGGCAGCAGACTCAAAAAAAAAAAAAAAAAGTCCCGCTGCATGATTAATGGTTTCAAAGGGGAAAGCCAGTGCACTGGGAAAGCTGAGTCCAAGAATACAGCTTAGCCATAAATTAATACTACAGTTAAAGAGTAAAAATACCAACTCTCAAGGAAGAGAAAAAAAAAAAGAAACTTGCAAAAAAAAGCCAATGAATAGGAAGAAGCTCCCAGGTACAGACTGCAAAGACAAAAAGAGCAAAACATCTCAAGAATAAAAAGGCCTGGAGGGCAGGGATCAGGGGACAAAAACATGTCCATGAACAGAAATGCAAAGGGCTTTCGAGCTGAGGTGGGAAGGATAAGATCCATGCTGCAGAACAGACACTTGCTTATAATAAGACCACTAAAACTGGTCTAACAAGACGGATCAAAAAAGAGGGATGAGGTGGCCTTAGAAGAGGAGAAAAGAAGACATACTGGACATGTACATTTTTTCTAAGCAGAAGCAGCATAATCTAGGGGTACAACAGTTTTTGCTTTTAAACTTTGGGAATTACTAGTGAAGAAGTTGCTTGATATATTTTTCTTCTTTATTGTTCACTACTATGGTACTATTTCTTCACATAGGCAATAATGCAAAATATTTGTGAGCAGAACCCATTACTACTTGTAAGATCAGTACCAGCAGTTTCCTCTGTAGAGGCACTTTTGAAACACAAAGGTTTGGGGGAACCTCAGACTACTTTCTGTAAACTGATGCCAGTTAAATAGTTTGACCCCTGGCAGATATGTGCAGACATCTACATTTTGATCCTGTGTACCTGTTTTAAACTTCATTTACATCTTAAAGCTAAATAGATATCAAACAATCCTAAACCATGTGATAAACAGATGCCAAAGTCTCATAACTCACAATCTCTTCTGTTCATTCTTTGCAATAAAAAGCAAAAGCTATGGTTGATTTACTATGCACTCAAACATTGGGAGAATCCAGGAACATGTGGGATCAGTTTAGGTCAGGATCAAAACCCCATAATTTAGCTGAAGAGCAGCTTCCAAACTAAGCTCATATTTTTTCAGACTGTATTTATAGCGCAGTTATTATGTGCCAGTACATCATTAAATGTCCTAAGAACTAAAACAACCAAAATTCTTTACTGGGAGGGGCTTTTGCCCCCTTAAGTTAGAAATACCCATTCTAACATAATTCCATGTGAACTGGGAACATTCACTGTATTCAGTCCCCATCAGTCCCCATCTGATCTCCAGGTCTGAGGGCTGCTGAGCTGTCTGCAGACTCTTCTTGTTGCTGGTGAGAGATCACGCTCTCACGTTCTTCATTTCTGCCTAACATTCACCTCAGCCTGGCTGAGAACTCTGCTCCCCTTGTAGAGTTGGCCAAAATGCAGAGGCTTGGGATGAAAGCAAGTCTATAGTTCCACTAGGTGTACATGAGCATCAAGTAGGCTGATGAGCAGAGAGGAGGTCAAGCTACAAAAGCAAGAAAACAAACAAACAAAACAACAAATGAACACAGAAGCTTTGAACCATTAATGCTGTTGTCCCAACTGCTGTCTAGAAGGAAGGACAGGGAGCAAGAGTAGTGACCCTGATTTCATTCCACCACCACTATGTCTGTGATAAAAAACTCACTGATGGGCTACTCCATCTGTGTAACACAGATAATGGTGTACTTCTTAAATGTTCTGGTTTCTATACTGTGTGCTCAGCCACATGGTGTTGTTAAAGTCTGATTATTTCCAATCCCACTGCATTAAAAAAGCAAACTAAGAAGAGTGTTGTGCAGGAGACAAATTGGACATGCATCGGAGATCCTAGCTGAACATATTTGTTAAAAAAACGGTGCTTTTTGATGAATGCTAAGAGTCAAAAACTTGTCTTTATCACAGAAGTTGCTGTCTGCAGGGAGAGGCACAGTAGAGAGCAGTGCTGACGGGAAGAGCAGCCAGCTGACTTGGTATCTCTGTCAAACAACACTGGGACATGCTGAGTTCAGGAAGCAGTGGAAGAATGAGCAAAATCATGCCACAGACTAAATCGAGAGACTTCTGCTTTGCTTGCACAGTCTACAGCTGTTGCGATATCCAGAAACTTATTTGAAACATAAAATATGAGCTGAAAATGAGCTATTGGAAGATTTTTGTGTTGTTTTCTTTCTTTTTACCATTTGAATGCGTGCAGAAGATATACTCTGTATATTGAATGGTTTCCTATGAAGAAAATTACAGAGACAGGAATAAGTACCCTGGGATTTATGCAGACCGTGCATTTTCAGTGGCAGGAAACTTTGCCAGGTTGTTATATGCATTCATGAAATGGTCTCTGGAAACATCTGACTGGAGAGCACTGCAATATTCAGTGGGATGCACTGAAAGACAGCCAACATGGCAAGCATCTTGGGTGCTTCTCCAACAATAATTAGCTTTATCAAACTTTGACTAGTGATGTCAAAATATTTTCAGCTTGTAGTCATGAAGTGGGCAGCAAGCATGCAAGCTCACCGCTTCACACTAACATATGTTGAATCTCAAGAGGTTAACTAGTCATCTGTTTCCAAACTATTAAAAAGAAAAAAAATATACATTTTATTATTATTTTTTCCCTGCTCATGTTTTTGAAGTGTGTCAGCCTGGACACAAATTACAGCTTTGCAGGACATCTACTCTCTCAGATATTTCTGACTATATAATGGCTTCAGTGTAGACCTATAGGGGAAATCATGGAGAGTATAGAAAACTGAGCCTTCAATCAATGTGGATTTGTTGACATGAGGAAAAAATACTTTGACACACTGATAACTGAGGAGTTCAGACTGTTGTGACACAGACAGCAAAGGGCCTGCAACCTTTTGCTTCCTTGAAACTAGCTGGGAAGCAAAAGACCAGATCTGACCTCCACTTTCAGAAGCCTATCTTCAGACCCGATAAAACCAATGGTAATTTAATTTATACAGTGATGATGGACAAACCTGAAGTCAAGCACAAACCTCTTTCCTGATACCGATTAAAAGAAGGAGCAGAGCAACCCTTCTGATAGCCCAGTACAGTTCTAATGACATTCGTGGTGTTGGCAGGTACTTTTGTGAATGTGTTTTTTCAACCTTAGCATTGAGAAAACCTATACATTGAATAAGCTGAATCTGCCAGTGATTCCCAGCTGTCTTAAGTTAAAACAAACACATCACCACCAAAAAGTAAAAAACACCCCAAACCCACCATTTCACTACTAATATATTAACTTGTAGATATGAGTTAACAATATCATGCTGCTGGGAAAAAATGGAAAACCATTCTGGGAAAAATAAACAGAAGTACCATCTGTAAAACACATGGTGTACCACTGGCATTTGGCTCAGTGGTGGGAAGCACGTGGCTCAGCTGCAGGCACCATAAGTCCAGGAGGATGTGGACAGGATGGAAAAAGTCTCAAAAACAGGAACAAGGACAATGAGGGGCTTCAGGAAGACAGGCCTTGGGAAGACAGCTTATTAGGAAAGCCTGAAGGGTGAGGGCTGCTTGCTCTGGGGAGCAGAGAAACAGTCCTCAAAGTGCTTTGCAGAGGTTTTCAGATGTGTGAAGAGCAGTTAAGAAGGGAATAGTTTCCTCCACAGCTCCCAACCCTTTAGACAACATTAAGCTCACTGTAGACCATGAAGTGCCAGAGACATGACTGAGCCAGCACCCCTGCTGTGTTGCTTACTTTACCAGGAATTAGAAGTTTGCACAACACGGTTTGGCTACTTTCTGGAACAAATCATCATGATCTCACTAGCTGATACATTCCTTGCACACATGCAAGTGTTTGCTCTGAAGTTGCCTTCCCTCATGGCCAAAGCAAGAAAGTGTGCAGCACTTCCTTCTGGTGCCCACCTGGCCCTTCATTTCAAGCTGCTTCGCTCTGATCTTCTTCCTTTCTGTTATGAGCTCGTTAGTGGCTTGCCTGCCTTTTTCTCAAGCCTGCTCCTCCAGCTGTTGGGAAATGTGCTGGGTTCCCTCCCCTGACCCAAGGACATGTTGCCGTTCTCCACTCAGAGCAGCTACAGAAAAAGGACTGACCTGTTGGTTCCCGTGGACTGACCAGCTCTCACAAAAGGTATAAAAATGAAATATTTCAGTTAAAGGAATCTATGACTGGCACAGAGCTACTGCTAATAGATCACCTGGCTCAGGAAATGTAGGCAAACTATGTTGAATGTGAATGGAAAGTATCTAATGTTCACTTAAATATGAAGCCAACAAAATGCAGAATACAAGGCATTGAGTTTGCATGCTGGCAGGAAACACAGTAACATTGATACAGATAAAAGCAAAGGAACAAACAATGAAGTATAAAACAAATGAAGGAAGAAAAGTTGTGAAAGTGCCTTGGTGATTTCCCTAAGGACGTGCCTACCCAGCTGTCCAAACTAATGCAGACAGCCATGAGGTGTTCACAACCAAGTTCCCGTCAGTGGAACAAATACAGATGTCTGCATACATGGTGTGCGTCTGCTAGCACAGCAGGAGCGAAATCTAGAGGGCAAGTGAGAAACAAATGAACAGCATTTTTGAGGAGCACTAAGTCAATCATCCCGGATAGCATGCTCAGGGTTTCAGATCTATAGAGATCACTCTGAATCCTTATAGATTATGTAAATTTGTTCCTCATGGAATAAGGACCTAACAAAAAAAAAATAAGTTGTCAGATAATCCAGGAAAAAAATACATATCAGTGCTCAGTTTATGCTTGGTGCCCTGAACTCTGCGTCTCCTGTGAGGGCTCCACGTCCTAGCAGATGTTCCTGCAGCCCCCCGTTATTTTAATTTTTCTTCCCAGCACCAGAAGCCCTTTTGCAGAGCAAGTCACAAAGGTACAAGTGCTGCTCCCGCACACAGAAACAGCACGGATGTTTCAGTTAGCTGGAAACAAGCGATTCAGAAAGGTCCTGGCACAAATACTTCAGTTACCCAAGTATGGGCTTTGTGCATATTTATAGTACAATTGAACCATCTTAAACAGCTTAACATTTTTTCCTGTTATACAGTGTGGTCTGGTGTTAGCTGTTGCAGGGAAAATTAGCACCTAGGGAGAATATCCCAAGCAGAGGAACATAGACGACAGCTGATAAATTAAATAAATTTTGTCTTTTATTTCCGCTTAAAGTTTTTATTGTCCTTTCTTCTATTTTTTTAAAGTGCATTCCCTTTTTCCTCAATCAACTTCTGTATCAACAGCACTTAAATATATTCATGTACATTTCTTGCTGTAGTAAAGCTGTAAAACAGTTTTAAATGATTTGGAGAACTAAAAATGTAATGCATTGGCTAGTAAACTCAGCTGCACAAAGTCTCACATCTGCTGCAGTTTCAACCAACTGGCTGAGGCTGTCCATGTAAGCTCCACGAGATGCACAAGCATACGCAGGATCAGGCATGTCCCTGTCCCGCTTAATAATGCAAAAAGGCACCCAGAAAAAATGTTCAACCTGGACCAGATGTGTCCCAGCTGATCTGCTCCTGAAATCAGCTCTGCAAACCTGTTTCTCAAGGTTTTTCAACAGCCTGTGCAACCTGGTTCCGCTAGTGCAGTTACACTTCCAGCTAAAGATAGCTCATACCTTTGCTTCACACTCACTCGTCTTTTAAAGACCAATAATTAAGCAAAAAAAATCTTCCCACCTTTCTATTTGTTATAAGCCAAAGGAGTAGTTGCCATTTGTTCGTTTCCCTCTGACCTTACTGCATTTATTTTCTAGTGTAAGAATTTTCTCAACATGAATTTCTTCTGAAAGCTACTTTATCTTCCTTTTCCTCTCCCCAAACCCAAAACGCAAGTTTTTCCAGGAACTGTCCCCCAGAAGGCTATTGGCACCAAACTGAAAATATTTTCTTCTTGTGTAAAATCATAGTAGTGGTATTTCTAAAGAGTTTTTTTTTTTTTTTAACTTATTTTTAAAAGTAACAATTTGGCATTTATTTGTCACTCTACAAATTTAAAATATTTCCAAGCACCACTAATCACCGGAGGCAGCATAATTCCCATTTGAAATTATGGGGAAACACAAAAAGGAAGCAGGTAATGAGAGAACTGAAAAAAAAAAAATTCAGAATCATATGTTGATAAATCCAGAATGGAAACATCTTTCATATTAATTTTCTATGTGCAAGTACCCCAGTTTCCCAGCAACTCAGTCAGTGACATAAAGTTAACTTTGTGGGAAAGCAGCTCTGCACTGCACTCTCTGGACAAGAAGCTAAGAGCTTTGTTGGAGTCTATTCATAACCCTGCACTGGCATTTGGCAAATTGCCCTTTGTTATGTCCCTTCCTCTTTAACATGAAGATTAGTTATTCTCGTATTACACAAAAAGTATTTGTTTTAAAGTGCTAATCTGCCATCATTTTCTGTATCGTTAGAACAGAAGTTCAAAGTTTTCCCAAACTTGCAGAAAATTTTTAGATATTTTCCTGAAAAAAAACACTATCTTGCTTCTTCTATATTTTATATAAGAACATAAAGTATGAATTTAATTGCTTTTAAACAAAATAAAGTATTTATCACCTAGATTCCCTATTTTGAACAAAAAAAGTGATTTATAATATTGCTTTATCCATAACGACAGATAAAAATTTTCCTCTGTGTGTTCTCAATTTATATACCAACTATGTTGATTCTTGAACTGCATCCACAAATTCTTGAAAGAGGGGCACTTTATCCAAGTTTCTTCTAATTGATCCATTTATATGTATATATATATATATATAAACATAATGGAGTTATTCATACCAGGGCAAGTGAGACTACACTCTGAGTGAGTTGGATTTCAAAAATAAATATTCCAACTCAGCTAACGTCAAGGTGAGTATTTCTCTGAAACTTTTTAATAGAAATTCATCCAGGCAAATCCTTCATCACAGCTTCATCAGCCTTTTTGGGACAGCAGAGGCAGCCTCCTGTGGGACATTTAGGCCTACGCAGGCAAGTGATGTGAGGAGTCAAGCGGAGGCCTGGTCCCTGCCAGCACCCAGCACGTCACCACCAATGCAGGTGTCTGCAAAAGGTTTATGCAAGGGAGCACACAGGGGGGTGGTGACGCTTTGACCGCTCCTGGAGAGGAGCACAGATGGCTCACAGAGTGTCATCGCCTGTCCCTCCGGCACCAGCATCCCACCAGCATCCCTCTGCCACAGAGAATCCCCTAGCATATGGGGCAGCACCAGCTTCGTGCACACTTCTGCTCCTCTGCAGCCCTTCCGCAACCAGAAATCCAGCTCTTCCTTAAACCATCCACAAAATTTTTTGCCACTTAACTTTGCATACCTTTCTCCCCAGTCACAACTTGAGCTGAAATGGAAAAAAAAAAAAAAAAGCACAACACCAACAACAAACCAAGCTTGGCTTGGCCTGGAATGCCAAGAAATAAAACCAGCTCTGAAAGAACTGCAAAGCAGCAAAAGTAGGTTTCAGTGGGACTTCTAATGGGCTGTGAATTATACTCCCACTTAATTAAATTACCTTGCTGAATCAGGTCCTAAATTAAAGTGAGAGATACTCTTCAGTGTTTATTTGGTTCAGATAATTAAAGAAAGTAACAAAATGAGTCTTTAGAGCTAATGTAAATTGAAGTTTTAGCAATTAAATATTTCTTTGCTTGACTACTGGCACAGCTATTTGGTTCAGAGTGAATGCAGGAATAGGTGAAAGTAGATCTTCTGTTGTCCCCTCTGCTATGAAAACCAAAGGGGGAAATTATTAAGAACCAATCCTACCTCAAACAGATTCATTTGGAAATACTTTCTTTCAAACCTTTAAATTGTTCTTCATATCCCTTTTGTACCATGATTTTGGGCTCCCTCTGAAGCCAACAAGCAGGAGCATAAGCTATTTACTTATTTACTTTAAGCTCTGGAAAATGGGAGATTTTGAAGAGGCTGATTTCTTCCTGAGAGGGGGATGAAATTTCATACTGGCTCTTATTGAAACCAGTTCACATCTCTCAGGCCCTTCTTCCTCCTGTCTCCATCTCTCCCCCATGCCCATAATATGCCCATTTATACACTGAATGTGGTATATTAAATCAAGCTCCCCTGAGATCCAGAAGCCATTCCTACTCCATTGCATGAGGGCAACTCCACCAGAGGTTGTGAAACAGCAGAAGGGCAGTGGAGGGCAAGACACGCTTTCCAACATTGACTTGAATTAAACTGGAATTGGAAGTAAAGACCCCCCGAACAAAGTTTCTTTTTGCAGTGCTAATAAAATCTTGGCAGCAGCAACTGAAAGTTGGCTGACACGTTGAAAGCAGAAACCCTTCCTCTGTCCACTGTTGGTGCTTTTCCTCCTAGCACTGCCAAAACCCATGGGGCGCTGCCACAGGGGAGCACCCGTCACACCCCAGCTGCTCTGCTCCTCCTCTGCCCCGCACAGGCTCCCAACATGGGCTCCTAGGAACCCCAAGCAATTTGGGATCCTATCCTGCACCCCAAACTGGCCAGGATTCATAACACAAGGGTCCAGTCTGGCTGGACCATGCAGACACTTTGGCTTGCAGGAAGCTCACGTTCAGCCTCTCTGGGGGAAGTGCAGTGCTGCCTCTCCGCCTGGACGGACCTCTTGGCTGACATGTGGTGAGGAGAAAGACTGCCCTGCTCCTTTTTTTATTTACCTTTCGCTCTGGAGAGCGCAATGAAGTGTGCCTACCTTCTGCCGATGAGCTCAGTGATATTAATTCATCTGCCTCAATCCTCAGGTGATGGAAAAAAGGTATTTGAACAGAAATAACTAAATGGAGAAAAAAAAATACCAGTAAAGTTATGAAGGTCTTCATTTAGATGTACAGTTTAAATTTCCAGGACATCTTTCTGTAAGTTTGGATCAAACTGCAAATGTGACAAGCTAGGCTCTGTGCTCTGCTGGAATACCCACAGTCAAAGGACCACACTCACTTGAAGGCTGGGCTCAGTCAGTTCTGAAGCTTATCTATACCAGGTTCTTTTACACGTATCTTTGCTGGCATCTATATTTATCATTCACTATGTATGTATATATTTCTACAGTCCATCTTTGCAGAATGGCACCTTGTACATTATTTCTTGTGGGATACCAGTGAGGAATCCCCATGAAGACTGGCTTGATGAAGCAGCCTCTGGTCTCCCACAGAACACAGAGAGGAGTCATAAACCATTAAAAGGAAACTTGCAGCTTGCAGCAGCAAGTCCTGAAGGGAAAACATACCTGGTGATTTGAAGGGCTTCTCTAAGTTTTCTGAAAGATGGCATCAGCTGTCAGACCTGCAGGGAGCTCATCTGCCCTCTGAAGGAGCCATTACTCATGCTACTACTCTCATACAGTCTCCCTACATGTATCAGAGGAAATGTCAGTAAATAAACCATAGAAGCCAAGAAATATAAGATTCTTTCAAACTAGTCCATTCAAGATCAAGAAGGAGAAACATTGCCACAGAGGGATCATTGCTTGTACCCTAGCCTTACAAAAACATTTACTGGAAAAACACAGATGTTAAAGAGAAAGGTGAAAGCAAAAAAAAAAAAAAAAAAAATTGGACCCAAAGACTGTTTTATGTGGATTGATATTTCTGGTACTCTGTTGTCAAATTTCTCACCAGTGTCCCAAAACTTTCCAAAATTATTAGTGACCCAAGACCTTCTGCTGAGCTGGAACTCTCTTCAGCCTGCCCTCAGCTCAGAAGGGCTGTGTGCCTGCCTTCTCCTCCCCATCCCAAGGAAAATTTGCTGGATGCTTGGCATTGAGATCTTCACAACCCCAGGATTATTCTGCTCAACTGATGCATTAATTTCCACTCTTTTACCACCTGCAGATAAAGATGTTCCCCTCTTCCCAGGTGAGGAATGTTAATTGCCTTCCTCATTTAAATCACAGGTTCCTAAAATGCAATTCATGCTGTATCAACAACACCTTGAAATGGCATTCTCCATTTCTGTAAAGACTCTGCAGTGTTGTTATAATACAAGTGTATTCTTCTAAAGTAGAAGCAGGAGACATTGAGAAATGCCATTGTATTCAAGTGACTGAGTTTCTAGGAAACAGGGCGGTTTGTTTTGTTTCATTTTGTTTTAAGAAAAACTTATTCTTCAAGAAAAGGTATAGTGAGTTCCCATAATTTGAATTTCATTTGGTGACTAACTTTCATAATGAATGTTAGCAATTAAAAAGTAATTATCATTTATTATATTCCAGATTTGTATTACTATATCACTTACTGCATTATTTACTGTATCATTTACCACAGTACCCACAACAAAGGAGAAGGAACTGAGACTTCATTCATTTAAAAACCTACTCACTACATTTTTAATGAAGATAAACCAAATTACTGAAAGCTCAGGTTATTTTTCAACTAAAGGTTAGAACAGATGGAGAGCCGTATATGCAATGAGGGATTGGAAGAGGAAATTCAGTTTATCTATGGGATAATACAATGTTTTTTAGAGAGCAATATTTTCATCCATATTTTCTTCAATAATTCTTCATAACTAGTTTGGGCAAACAATAGTCCTTACATTATTGTGAAATCTGTTTACTACTTTACCAAAGAAATACTTATGTGTTTTTTTTCAGGCACAGTGATGAATACACTTACTTTATTTATCAATAAAAGTAGTATTTTTTTAAATGCATATTTATCCAGTTCCCTATTTTCTTCTCACCACAACAATCCAGACTTAATGAGATCAACCTTAAGAAGTTTTGACCTCTGTTTTCAATATCAGATGTATAGACTTTCAGTGTAATACAATGGTGGAAGATGTCAGTATGTTATAAGGACTAATTTACACCTTCTAAATATTTTCTGAAAATTATATGCCTGTTCTAAAATACTGCCTTTTCTTTATTATTATTTTACCTATCTTACCTAGTTTTCTGTAGGGCTTAGTGTAACAATTTAATGCCTTTTTGGACGGAGCAACACACTCCATAATCACCTCCCTAACTTCAAATAATTGCCTCTTTCACAGTTCATTTTCCCAAATTAGGTTCAAGTCTCCAAAGCTGCATATGTTGCTGAGAATTAAAGACGTGACAGTTTGAGTAGCAGCTGAATGGCAACACAGATAAACCCAAACGAGCAATACCTAAATACTGCATGCGCCTCTCCACCAGCATCCTGGGCGCTGGTGGGGACATGTCCCCAGCCTCACAGAGGAGGAAAGGTCCAGGCTTTGCACTGCCCACAGGCAGTCTCACCAGAGTAGGTGCTGCCCGCTGTGCCAGAGTGATGCGCTGTCTGCCAGAGCCTCCATTTGCCATCAAACACATTTTATTCTAAGGAGAAATTTGCAGTTATTTTTGAATGTGCAAAAATACAGAAAAAAATATTTATTATCTTACTTATTTTAACCCCGTCACCATGACAAGCAGGGTAGGCATAGGAAAATAAATACACAAAAAACAAGAACTACTAAGGTGCTGGGACAAGCCATTCATCACTTATCACTACACTTGTATGATCCTGTGCTTTTGATTTCTCAGCAGCAAATAAAGAAGTTAAATTAAATCTTCTAACCCCTACAGTTATGACAAAACAAAGTACTTGGATGCAATGTGGAGTATTGCAGCTACCCACTGACTAGGAGAAAAGAGCTTACCCAACATGTGCCATTCAGGACTGGTCCATGCAGTGCTTTCTTCAGTGCTACAATGTGCACAATATACTCGAGGGTTAATTAATTCAAACCATCTCCTACTTCCCTTGGAAAATTATTATGCTGGCTAATAAGTCTCAGTGTTATGAAGCTGTATGAACTTATAAATAGTATTATTTTAAAACACCTGTTCAGCTTATTCAGCTGTTCAAACACTTTTTATATTTGCTGTCCACTTTAGGCATGTGAATTCTACCTTAGATTAGACAGAAGTAGCTTGGATGGTCAAGATATGCTGTTTTGTCCCACAGCTGCTGGAGAAAACATGTACTGATATAAGAAAACATGTTACCTGGGGTCAGGGTCAGAGAAACTTACCCAGGAATCTTACCTGGGCCCAAGATTACCAAATTTGACTATTTAATAGGAGACATCGTAGGTTATTCAAATTAATGTGTATCACAAATCTGCCAAAACCTTAATAAACTCCATTTATATGCATTATAAAATCCTTCCAGAGTCTAGTGGAAGGAATGACTTTTCCTGCTAAAAACATGTCTGCAAAATGCAAACTTTTTGTGAATCATATTTGCCAGCTGCATGAAAAGCCACCAGTGATATTACTCAAACCACAAAAGTTATGCCTTTGAATGTTGACATCCTAACAAAACCCATACAGAAAAATAAATTACTCCATCTACAGAAAAAAAAAAAAAAGTAGCAGATTTTGCTTTGAAGCATTTTTGTTTTGAAATGTGCAATAAGAAGCCATTTTATCATTTCATTGCTACTGAAAAAAAAAAAAGATTTCACCAATTAAGTGATGGGTTCTATGCTGTATGTTCAGAATACCACAAAACTCATTTTCTTCTGCTTTTTCCCGAGAAACTACATCTTTAGTGATAGTCTATTTAGAAGTTTTAGCAAACACTCTTTTGCGGCAAGTCAGCATGTCTCTTTTAGATGACCAATGCTGTTTCCATTTCCCCTGTGTAAATACTGCTTGTGACTGGGGACCCAAAACTGGAAAGACACTCTTAAACCACTGATTGCACTCTTCTGCTGCCATAGGTAAACATATTGCCTTTCACAAATTTCACCTCAAAAATGAATGAATGAATAATTAAATAAATAAAATCAGGAGCATAGGGTCTTTTCCTGTAATATCAGTCTGAACATTTGTTGGACAGAAACCTTCACATTTTAGCCAAGCACTAAAACTTTTGACCAATTCTTTGTTTTTCATATGGTTGGTCTTCCTCTTAGTTGCCTAATCTCATGCTCAGCACCGTTACATTCCATACCATTTCACTTGCTGCAAGGAAGTCACCTCCTTCTTCCTGTACTCCAAGAAGCTCTTCCGTTCTTCCCATTAGATCAAACCTCAAAACTTTACGTCATCATTTCACCAGTACCCAGCAATCCATGGGACAAGTTTTCTGCTAAAAATATTAAATAAACAAAAGCCTTATCTCCTTTTAGTCACCTCACTAGCCAAAATGATCTCAGCTGTAGTGTAAAAAACAAACAAAGCCTCTTTCTTGAGCAAGTTTTGTTGTAATCTGCTTGCACACATATACCTGCTTATTTAGGCCATGGTTACATGGAGATCAGTCCCATAAACACCCAAGGAAGAATGACAGGTCTTTCAAGTACGTTCAAAATCGAATTGTGGCTGGTAAAATATAAGAAAATCTCATTTTAGTGAAACTCTACATCCTGCCTGTAAAATATGCTAATGCTTGCTCTTGCTACAACTGTCAAGGGACTACAACTGTCTCAGTATGGGCTTTTTGTGAGTTGTTTCATATACTCTGATTCTGGGTGCCTGGTTTGAATCACCTAAAGGCTTCCTTCTCCACACTAACAAGCATCGCTGTTGGTGGCAACTGTTGGATAGTAGCTGCAAACATCCGGGTGTGAGGATGAGAGAGCCTGAATCACCTGCCACCTTGGCTTCCAGCACCAAGGTCCACACCGTGCATGTCTTTAGGTGTCCTCGACTTTTAAAGATGCATTTACTCTCTGCTTGAAAACAAAACTGATTCTTTAGCACAAAAGCTGAAAATTTTCATGAAATGAAATGAGATTCACTGGGCCTTTGCTCTCTTGTTATCATCAACCATTTATTTTTTACCAACTTTTTTCCCTAATTTAAACTCCCTGAAAAGCAGCAAAAAGAGGTGGAGTGGGACTTACCCCACCTTCACCATTTGGGACTCTTCCATGCCACTTGCTCTCCAGCATTACAGCACATGCAATATAGTGGAGAGTTAATCAACTCGCATCTTCCCCCATTTCCCTTGGAAAATCTCAGCGCTGGCTAATAAACCTTACAGTTATGAGGCTTATATGAACTTATAAACCTTGCAGTAATTTCAAGTGCATGTGTGGTTTACTCAGCTGTTTGAACACTTCTCACCTCAGCCACCCTTTCTCCCTGTGAACTCATGCCCCAGAATAGCTTTGCAGCAATGAAAAATAACTGTGTGATTGAAAGCGTATGAGGTTTCTGCACATTTATTCCTTCCATGATTAATTAAAGGATTTGGGGATTTTTTGTTCCTCTTATACTAAATGGAGCTATGTTGCCAGAGGCCAAAAGCTGGAATGTTTGGTGCTTAATGTGTTCTGGATTTAGTACCTGCTCCTCAGGTTAACCACTTAAACCCCTAGGGATTTAATCTTACCAACCGTACGACAGAAATAGCAATCACCACCTACCTGAAGGTGTCTTCGGCTGTCCCAGTGGAAACGCCACCTAAAGGAACGCTGCCATCACTCACTGCAACCAGACCATCACAGAGTCACCTGGGGCTGTCCTGAAATGCACAGTGAGCTGAACAGCATTCTCTGGCCATCCCATGTTTCAGCTTGTACCACAAATCCTGCTGACTGCCAGGGATGCCGGCAGTGAAACAACAGCTGCCTTTTGGGGCGGCACAAATGTTCTTGTCATTAGGAGAGTACAAAGTCAAGAACACACGTCCCTTAACACGAACATGGAGGTGCTGTGTGGGCAGCCTCAGTGCTTCACTGCCCCAAGAGATCTGGTGTAATTGTCACTTTTCTCCATGAAATCTGCCCTGGAATACCAAGACATTAATAGTTGAACAAGTAGAAAAGGACTTTTTCCTATCACTTACAAGTAACTCTGTGTTTTATGGTAAACAAAAGAAATTACTGAAGGAAATGGGGGACTTAGGTCGTCTCTCTCAACACCAGATTTCAGTTGCACAATACAAAATATTCTTAAAAGAGTGTCTTTGGGGAAGATTCTACCATCCAAGTGCTATTTAATTTGTCTTAAATGGTTTCTAAATTAACATCCATGAAGCATTTTGCTCATAGATGCCTGATTCAACCTGCTGACAACCCCACCTTATTTCTACCTGCTAAAAAGACTTAAAAGATAAATATTTTTGAAAACATTGCAAATAAGCCCCACAACAATTTCAATAGGGGTTTTGCAGAATAATAATAATAACAATAATAATAATAATGATAATAATAATAATGATAATAATAATAATGATAATAATAAAGAGAACCTTACTAAGCGTAATTATTTCTAAGTAAACAGGGAACCAGTCCACGTAACAGCATGAATCATTTATCCTTCCATCTGAAAATATCTGAGAAAACTGACCAAAATCATCAATGCCATAAGAACAAGTGAGTGCTATCAGGTATCAGTTGTGATTTTTCAGACCGAATTTTGCTCTTGAGCAGATGATGCGATCCCTTGAACACCTAGTTTAATAGGTACAAATTTCTCTGAAAAAAGCATATTTATTTCATGCATCATTTCCTTAACGAGTGTGAATGTTGTACCTGGCACTATGCATTTTTGAAATGTGGGACTGGTTTTGGTACTACGTATATTGGAGAAAAGTGCATCTAAAATGACACAAAGCAGAAAAAACTTGAAATTCATTCTTGCTGATACATGGGTATTTCTGAATGCTAGAAAACACATTAATTACCAGCACATTTGGGACTTCAGCGTGAAAACATCTGGAATGCCAACTGAACAAGTCCAGCTGCACCACTTATCTAGTATCTAATGCAGAGAAATATATTCTGTTGTCTTTTCCCTGGCATTTACTCCAGGCAAAACTTTCCTTCTTGGTTTTTCAAATCAGGATTTAAAAAACAAGATAAAACAAACAAACAAAAAAAAACAACCCCAAAACAACAACAACAACAAAAAACAAATCCACAGACACTCACTACTTCTTTCTACAATAGAAGTAATAAAGAGAAACACCATTCAACCAATTCTTAATTGGCTCTCACAATCATTTCCACTCCAGTCTGTGGAAGATGCTGCAGACAGATATAAGGAGTACGTTGCTGTAGCATATGCAACCTTCTCACCTTCAGGAGATGGCTACCATAGGAACATGAGTCGTATGGTATTTCGGAAGATATATGATGTCAAGGCAGAAGAGGAGCAGTCATCACAAGGGGCAGCACCAGGCTGGTGAGCAATGGAGAAGGCAGCTGATGCCAGAAACATTCTGTACTTCAGGCAAAGCTGGAAAAAATAAAAAATAAAATAAAATAAAATAAAATAAAAAATAAAAAGATGATAGTGGCTTTGGATTTTTTTCCCCTCTGGAAAGAATTAAAAGAGCTATTAAAAAAAAAAAAAAAGGAGAGAGAGAGGAAAGGAATAAAATCTGCCTTTGCTAAGTTGGATGACGTGCATTCTTGGTGGCCCATGCTCCCCAAAAAGGAGAGAAAAATAGAATTTCTACCAATAAAATGATTATTTCTTCAATATAGCGCACTTTGACAAAACATTTTAAGCAATTCTAAGCCATTATTAACCCCAGCCACAGGAAGGAAGTGAAGCTCTATTCATGCTTAGCACATCTAAATTCCCATTGTACAAAAATCATACCACACTCCTCAATGTAATTTCTGAACGCTCGGCCACAGTGCATTAAATTTAACCATGGCTGCCCACTGGCTCTGCCTTCCTGTACTCAGAGCAGGGCAGCATACAGCATGCACAATTTTCAGGGAACCAGGGAAGTTTTGGAAACCAGGAGCCTCTCCTGAGGCTGGATGGGATCAGCTTGCATCGCTGCACAGGAGAGAAACATAGCAGAAGCATCTTTCTTTTAAAGGATTGCTCTTGGCTCTGGAGAGGTCTGTTATTTTTGGTGGGCTGCGTAAAGGGACAAGGCACCTCTCTGCTCCCTCTCCCACACAGCAGCCAAGCAAAGCCTGGTGGCAATGCAGCTCTTGGTGAAGAAACACAGGTGTGCCCTGCAGGCACTTAAAGACTAACAGGAAAAAAAAAGGAAACAAAATGTTCCTGTGTGTTTAATAAATTGGTATATAACTGTAATGCAACCTACTATCCTAGATATAAAATGAAATATTTTTTAAAGGATTGAATCCTTTGTGGATTTTCTCAGTGGATCGGCATGAAGCTATTTAGCCCAGATGTTTCAATAATTCTGATGCATTAGGAGATGTACGGCACTGTGGCCAAGTGTTAACGTACTGAACTATAATGTAAAACATGTAAAGATACTGGTTTCCAAAGTTGTTAGACATTTTCACTCTAACCACTCTGCTCTCTTTTGTAGCTATGTTTTCTTTACAATATGCACTTACGTTTTAGTGCACATGGAAGATGAACAAGTAACCCCCACATCCCCTCCCATCAAAGCCTAACTTCTCTGCATTCCCTGGAAGAGCACACAGGGGCCAACTCAGAATTGATGTGAGAGTCCTGCAGAAGTGGAAGTCTCATCTCTGAACAGCAAATCTCATAGTGCAGGCGAACACAAGGCCAACAAGCCACAGCTGGGTACCACATGAGCAGGTGAAAAAGCAATGGTGAGATTTTTGATGACAATTTGGTGTCAGAGACACCAAGACAGAGTGTCTCACTGCTTGGTTCTCGTATGCATCTGTAATGAATTTAGGTATGTGCAGAGGTAATTTTAAAGATATTTAAGCAGGTGCAATGTCCCTGTTGGAATGGTTTAGTTCAGAGAAGAAACAGTAAAGGGAACATAAAGTAGCACAAAAAAAAGGCAAGAGCATGTGCTTAGAAGGATGCAAAATGTGCAAAGGAATAGGCTGGCACTCTCTATAGAAGAATAATGCAATGGAATACCTTGCACTGAGAGCCTCTTTGGAAAAATCTCTGTTGTTATAATTAATTATTCAAAAGAGCTGAAAATATTTCAGAGCTCATTTTTGCACTATCTACCTGCCAGAGTGTGAGTTGAGAGTTCTCTGACTCTTCAAGACATTGTTAGCTTTAAAGGACAAAACACAACCTGAAATTAATGAAAATGAACTCCTACTACAGCTTCAAACTTAGCATCTATTCTCTCTATTTCAATGCAAGTACTTGCTAGAGAACACCTTACACTTCAGACAGAAAAGAAGAACTGAGAAATACCCTCCACTGCTTCAAGTGGCATTTGATTTTATTTCATGTTTTTAAACAAACAATACTGATATTTCAGTTAGGTCTGTAGTTTCTTATTCATTTTTAAGGCAAGTAAATGTTCAAGTTCCATATATGAGTCATATACAGCAGACTGGTGCAATCTGCCATAGGATGCCGTATCGACTGTTGATATGCTGACTATCCTCTATAGTAAAGTATGCCGTGGAGGATTTCTTTCACTTCCAGAAGATAAATATTTGTTGGGCAACCAAATTTCCTTCATGCCACTTGGCAACTAATCTGCTTTTTTTGTTCTCCCCCCCCCCCCTTTTTTTTCCCATGGCTACACAAAGACTAGTCATTAAACTGTATCCCAACAAAAACTACTTAAATTCACATTTCCAGCTGTAACTTTTACCTTAAAATATCGTGTGATTTTCAATTAGTCAGATGAGAAACCTGTATTTCAAAAAATGAGTTTGTAAAACCATAGCAGGTGGCAGAATTTGTCCTCCAGTGTTACAGAGCGTAATCCCAAACCTTGCATTATTCACAGATGATTTAAACCACTCTGTACTTTTCAAGTTGGATACAGTCCTTGATAGCTGTTGGACAAAACATGATGACATCTGTAACCACTAGATAGCTCTCTTCTCTTTAACAACTGAAGAATTATAACACATCTATGAAAAAAAAGTCAAGCATTCAGCATGTACTAGATCATTCTATGCTGTTTAAAAATTGCTGCTTTATAGTTTAAAAGAAGGTTCTTGCATTATCTATTTCATCCTTTTCTATTTGCCAGCTCAAAGGTTAAATGAAGCAACAATCATGTAACATTCCTTTAAATCACAGTAATTTGCGAAAGGAAAACATGTGATAGCAAGAAAAGAAGCTTGGTCTGGAACTCTTTCAGACTATGAAAATGTTGTCAAATAGCCATTGCTGTCATGCTTACTTCTGAACTCAAAACTCACCAACAAACAATCAATGACCCAGATATTGTAACAACCCTTTCTCTTCTAAAATGTATGACAAAAGCTGTAAAAAGAACCAGAAAAGCACTTATAATGAAAATGCACATTTGCCATGGATTTACTCATTTCCTTCCCTATCACTTCTTGTCTCGTGAAAGCTTTAACAGAGAAGTCCCTAAATGACTGTTTCAGAAACAGAAAAGCTCCATTGGAATGCATGCCAAAAAGCATGTCCAGAGGCAGGCTTCTGTTGAGTACTCAATATTTATGTGCGGAATACACAGGATAACTACTACACCTGCAAAGGCTACCTAATCTTAGTTTGTAAAATTCTGCTTATGATACTTCAGTGGGAGTAGTTCCTGTTTTCACTATTTGACCAAAGTGTCCTTTGAGAAATGAGGCTGACTCATTTATCCTCTGACAACAAAGGCCATTATCCAGCACCTGAATGCTTCATGCGGAAATTCCATGCATCTTTGTTAGTAAACAAAAGCATTTTATCTCCATTTTGAATAAAATCCTGAATAGTGAAATAATAGCCTTAAAATTGCAATTACTCACTGAGATTCTGCAAAATGCTGAAGTCCCATTCTTGATGGAGCTACAAACTAGGCATTGTCTTTCTCTACGCAAATAATAGACAGTAAGGACCTTGTCAGAAACGATTGCTCGCATTATCCAGTTTCTACACTTCATTTTGCAGAATTGCTCCTTTCCTATATAATTTTCACTAATCTTTAGCTAGCTCCCAAATGGCTCAGAGTCCACTTTGCTTAACTAGCTTCAGTTTCTCCCAGAATCCAATTGTTCCAGCAAAAGAAAAAGAAAATCATGATATTTTCCTCTCTTCTCCTTTTTGGCTTTGCATGTGAAACACGAGGCCTGAAGTACTACATTTATGACTACATATAGTGACAGACAGAGACATAGTAAAATGCCTGCAGAGGAAAAACAATGGCTCCAGCAGGTGAGCTGGGAGAAGCTAACTCAGTAATATTTCAAGAATAAGTCACCCAAAAGCTCTGGAAAACAAATAAATCATCACAGCCAATATACTCTGCTATTGCTCTGTCCATTCCTTGTAAAAAGATCCATTTTCCTCAAATTTCTTCCATTAAAAAAGCAATATAATTTAGTGTGACTCAAACACATTATCTACAGGCTTTAAAGCTCCTGCTTTTTTGATCAGCAAGCCTGTAACTGGTTTGTCCATAACTGATTAAATTTATTTTCAGTATTTAAATGTAGCATCTCCCTTAGTTTAGCACAGTTTCTTGAAATTAAATTTATCCTGAATTTACTTGGTTTTAAGTGCATGGATTTACTGTCAAGTTGATGTACAATTTATTCTACAAAACTTCTTGATTCATTTATAAAAATCCAAGAAAGGATAGCAATGTTTGTTTTTTGTTTGCTTGTTTGTTTGTTTTTATGAAAAAGGACTCCCTGATGAAATGCAGGGAATGCCAGTTACCATTGCAAAAAGCCCTAATACAGTGATGGCAATAATTGCAAGCACCCAGTTTCAGTGCATTAATAGTGGTTCAGGTAGAGGTGATACTTGAGTGGAGGTAGCTCTGGTCCTATTTTAATGATTCTATGACATTTCTTTATATAACAAAACTTATTTTTAACATGTGGAATTGCAGTACTGATCAATAGAGAGATGAAGATCAGTGCTCATCAGGTTCTGTTGGGGATATCTTCCCACAAACTATTGATCTGTTTTGGTCACTCTCAGGACTTGTGCAGTACCATTTTTGTATTCAGCAAGGCAATGCTAGCATTCATTATAGGTATTTGCAGCAGCAGCTATTTTTGAGAGACTTCAGGATCAATTTTTGATGGATTAGCTGCAATATTAGATCAGATGCAGAACAGTTAAAGTTCCAAAATATTATTCCACTGTGGTCTTGCAATACATCATAACAATACATTGTTGCAATTATTTCTCCCAAATTCTGTTAGGGATGTGGGTTATAAAATATTTCTAACAGAAGTGGGAATATATGTCAGAGACACTGTATTTAGCTACTTTTATTTCTCTCAGACACACCAGCAGAGAAGGTTGACTTGAAATAGTAGCCCCTCCTCACTACAAATCCATGCTTGTCATAGAGGTCTCGTACTGTGAAAGACTGACTTGGATAACAATGCAGGCAAAAACCACTTTATGATTTTTCACACTCGACATGTCTTCATTTCCTCTTCCTTGCCCCTGCCCACACAGGGATTTTGCAGATCCAGTAAGAGATTGCTCACCTGCAATATGAAATCCAGGGCTGCCTCCATGACGGCTCCGAGGGTGGTTGTTTACATTCCATCCCCAACACTATTTTCTTCTTATTATCCATACTTTATCCTAGATACTGTGTCACTCCTTTTCTTGGCTTTCCAAGCTGCCTTTCTTGACAGACCCCTCCTCTCCCACTCCCCAAGCCTCCTCTAGAGACTCATCTCTGCCCTGTGCCAAGCAATGACTAAAACGGGCTTGTAATCTGCATCTCTTTCCTTCTAAGATGACTGGAAACACCTCAGAGACAGCATCAGAATAAGGATGACTCCAACTCTCACTGAGGCTACTGCATTGGGCAGAAACAGTCATATACACAAATTTATTTTGCCTTCACATGTGAATACATTTGCAAGATTAAAACTTATACTTTGGCCCAGCAAAATATTGCCTTTCCATAGCATTCCTAAAGGGTTTGTTGTTTTGTTGTTTTTTTTTCCAGGGCACCACACCTTTTGTGCATCCATGAGCTCTACAGAAAAAAATGGTGAATTTGATGACCATCTTCTGAGACGTCCCACTACTTTCATGGAAGCAGTGTGTCAAATATAAGGAATTAAATTCAATACTCTGATCTGTGTGTTACTTTTTTTCAAAATACAGTACAAATCATAAATTAGGATGGCACATCAGCTACAGCTTAATTTCACTCCCTGGTTTGCTCTCCCTGAAGAGGGAAGACCAGAGCAGACAACGATTTTATTAACTTAAATTTATTGTGGCTTTTAATGAAAAAGGTTTGCATTTAAAAACAAATACAAAAGAAGGCAACAATCTGAATATAGTAAAATTCAGCTCCCATGATAAACTAAGGGACTGAAGCCTGGTAGGCTACAAGATGTATAACTGCTATCCATGTGGAAGCCATTCAATTAGTTGCCACCCTCCTAGTAGGAAAGTACTGAAGCCACATGCACTTTGCAGATTTTCAGTGCAACAAATAGACATTATAGGTACCAAATGAATGCACATGACAAACGGAAAGCTTCAAAACAGATACAAACCATGCTTGTTTAACATTCAATAAAATTCAATATTGTACTCACTCAACAGGAATAGTCTCTGTTGTACTTTCTGCAGAGAAAAAAAATTACAGCATCTAATGATGTGGAAGCTGGTATCTGCTATATGCATTCCTTTGTTTCTGAACAGCATTGCCATAACTAGGAACTGTTATCCCTCTAAAGCCCATCTTTGTGTTGTCTCAGTGCTGTCAACAGCATGCATGTTGTCATCCCACCTGAAGGAAATTCACCAATATCAGTACATGCATGCAATCGGTTTTCTAAAAACTGTCTGAAAGACCATAGTTTACATACTTATGCAAAATGAAATAATGATATTTTCAAACTTGCTTACTTCAGGATATAAAATGACCTGGTAAAAACAGGAGAATGGGTTTTCTAGCTCTCTGATGCCAATGAGTAGCAAAATTATGCTCTGGGGATCATATGTGGGGTTCTCACATTTGCTAGCAGAGTATGCCAGATCTGAGCCAACAACAAATCAGATATTCCCCCCCGCCCCCCCCCCCCCCCCCCCCCCCCAACTTCTCCTCTCTCTAAATTGCCTGAGATAACTTGGTGAAAGTAAACTATCCATTTCATCGGAACAAATACCCAATCTGGAGCAAGCAGTGGCAATATAAAAATCAGCATTGTTACTCATCTTTGGGACAAAAGTCCAATCACCTCCCACCTGTCCTCTGCCATACACCATTAATATCCTTTGGGCAGTTTTTGAATACATATAGCTAGGTTATTGTAAATACAATGGCCTTTCACATACAGAGAATTACACATCTGAAAACTATCAATTAGTTTATAACAGAATAAATCACCCTGAATTAATAGTGGCAAGCAAATAAAAGAACAAAATGCACAACAAGCCACTATACTGAATTTATTACTCTCATCATTTGATATATAAATGAATTTTGTTTCTTTAAGTTTAAATAAAGCTGCTGCAAAACATTTATGTTGTAGTGCCAGAGATATACACAATTTAGTGGCCTAAGAAACTGGGCTGTACCTTTTCCTGAAATAAACTATCCTGAGAGAGAGAGAGTGCGAGGGAGATCCTTTCCATTAGGCAACAAGTGCTGGCTGTAGTTAAGGAGATGATACTGAGCTACTCAAATAGCTGGTACAGGATGAGACTGAGAAAACATATTTAAATGAATTGAGATTACAGGTGTTCAGCATCCAGATAAAACCAGCAAGCACAAGAGAGCTGCAAAACTGTGTCATATGTCTGTTAGTCTTCTGGAAAATAGAACATCTTGTTTAAAACAAGGGAAAGCATCATGGATTTTTGCAAGAGCTCTTCAGGGAAGAGTTCCAAAACATTCTTCACAACTAAAACTAACAGAAACAGCTTTTCCCAAAGTTGATATAACATTAGTCCTTTCCTTTGACTTAAGCATTCATATCTTTAAAGTATATGCAAATTATGTTCATATTTCATTGACTGGAAAATATTTAGTCTTTTCCAAATTGTTTTAATCAATTGATTTCTCCGGTCTCCAAATAATTTGGGGGTTTGCCCTTAAAATTTCATGTTTGCAGCAGAGAATTTCCAAAGCAATTAAAAAAATTCTAAATATCAATGAAACTAGTAAAATGGTTAAGATACAGATTTTTTTTTTCCCCCCTAGAGGGAGGCCCAGTATGTACATTAGCTATCCTTTGTGACACAGAACAACCACGTACAGTTCATCTGACACTCTTACACTCATCTCTGTGCAAAGGGCAGTGAATTGCCTCGGCTCCTGGAACTGTACACCTCAATTTTCAAAAATCTGACTGAGATTTATTCTAAGTCTGCAATGAACTCAACCACACAAAAGAGGCAGATTAAGGCCCTTCAAACTTCTGTGGCACCATTTTTTGAAGTCACTCAACTGCCAGGCCACTGCTTATTGCCTCAGCTCTTTTGGCTTAGCTCTGGGAAAATCATACATAGGAAAGGACTGACACACAGATAGGCACTCGCTGCATAGAACACCAATAACTTTGTTTTGTTCTCTGTATGCTGACACATCATTATGAACTTCCTCTTCCATTTGAGGAAGACCAAAACCATTGCTCTGAGGACCCAGAAGGACTTCAGAATTGTGTATATAACACCAGAGAAAAGGTGTAAATAGGAAGGTTTTCTTCTGTAACATTTTTACCATATGATTAACGAGGATTTTTGTATTAATTAGATAAGTTTGACCAGAGTAATAAAAGACTAACTAAACGAATGGAAAGTTCTTGGTTCAATGAATGTTGCTTTTTGCCTGCAGCAAGATTTTAACTGTAACACCGCATAGGAGCACTATACCTAACTCTTAAGAAAGCAGATAAGTCAAAATATAACACACTTGATCACAGCTAAATATTTGAAAGGTTGATTTCTAGCATGTCTCTCTCCTTTTTTCATTCAACATCTTCTGGCAATCAAATCCAAGTGCCTCACACCACTAAAAGTTTTACAACCTTTTCAGGACAGCTGCGGCTGACGTACGAATTTCTCATCATATCATAGTAGGTGCAAGAAAGCTCATTTGGCATAATTTGTCATCTGAGAATGCAAAAATAGGTCACGTTAATAAAAGAAAGTGTGAGATCCTTGCCACAGGTTCTGTCAGCCAGCGACTCATGCAAAACCCCTATAAATGCAACGTGAGTACATCCAGATACACAACTATGGGGCAATGGGACGGCAGATATCAATTATTTAAGGAAAGTCTGCCTGGAGACAGCCATGCCAAGCACCTGAATCCACTTTAATGGTGGAAGTGGACACATATGCTTGGGGACTTCAAATCCTTTATGAGTAACACTCACTTATGATATATGAACAGAGAACAAACTTTAAGGGAGACTGCAGTGAGCGTGTGATGCCGGAGGGAGTGCGCCCTGCATGGCTGTTGTGGCTGCTGATGTTCAGCGATGCTCACAATATATAGTTCAGTTTCTTGTTGCACAGATGAAAAGTTAGGACGTTCAAGTGATCTGGCATACATAAACATTTCCATATCACAGCTGCTTGCTTTAATAGTGCTTACATTAAAAAGCTTAATGAAAAATTAAGTGAATAATGCTGCATGTTGAAAAAGTACTGCTTTTGACAAACTGATTAACTAGAAAGCCTCTACCAGCACTTCTTGGATGCATTCCCAGGAAAACCTCTTGTGTTCCTGCTATTCCTCATCCTAGATAAATAAAAGAATACAAAACATTACTCAAATATGAAGAAATTTGTTTTCAACAACTGATAGGAAGCATTTTGATAATACTGTACTTCGTGTTAAAATAGAGCTTAACACAATACTTCAAAGTCCCCAATGCATTTGTTAAAAGCAGCAGAATATAATACTACAGAAAACTTTACTCCTCAAATCTTTCTTTTTCCTCCACCAAAATACAAAAATTTGTGAAGTTCATGGAAGACAAGAATTTAATTTTGCACAGTTTGAAAACATTCAAATCAATTCACACCTATGTGTTTTTACAGACTCTAATTCCTTTGAGTTTCTATTTCATGAGATTTATACAAGTTACCTAGAACCATAGACTACATCAATGTTTGCTCTGAAAGGCAATCAATTTCAGGCAAAACAGTGAGTAATTGGGGAGCAAAGTGTTAGACCAAAAGCATCATCACATATACACTAACAGAAATTGTAATCTCAAAAACTTGTAGGCAACAGCTACACAAAATGGCAGCAGGAAAGAAAAAAAAAAGAGATGGGGAAAAAAAGGATTTCATTACAAATGAAAGACAAAAGACTAGAGAAAATGAGAAGAAAGAAAAGTGAATGCTTAGAAGAAAAAAGAGAGTGCTCTGGCAATTTACAAGCGGAACGCCTGGCAGGAGAGAAGCAAAAAGTTTGGCAGCAGAACTTGAAAGAAACGCCCAGTGGGAATAAGCCTGAGAGGAGGGAAGGGAATAGACACAGAGAGAGATGGAGGAAAGGGGGAGAGAGAGAGAGGGAAGAAGAGAAGAGTTGTACTGTTGCTGGACCACAATACAAAACCTTACCAGCCAGATGTGTTGTCATGGTTAGCAGGCAAAAAACTCCTGAGGATTTGTCAAGGCAACGTGCTTTGTGGGGTGAAAGCATCTGCAATTCTTCTTGGAGGGTCTAAATTAAGTTAGAATGTGAGGTTTCTATTATGATTATATCCCTAATTTTAGAGTTGTAACAATGGTCTACGTCTGTATGATGGTTCTACTCTTATTCTGGTACAATTTTATTGTCATGCTTTTTCCCCATTTCCTGTACTTCTGTTCACCACTAGCACAATTGAGCAGCCAGATGCAGACTGTATTGTTAACTCATTTGGCATGCTGGATTCTGAGATGTCTTCTTACATAAAATGATACAGTGGGTACTTTGTAATGCTAATGCACAATAGAAAAATCACCTGGAAAAGGTGCATGATTTGGGTTCTTCCACTAAAGTATTAAAAAATGCCAATGCTAAACAGTGTAGAATGTATAAAAGAGTGAGCAAACTAAATTACCAGGGATTAGTCTGTGGGATACCTGTATTGGCTAGTTTCCTATGGGTCCCTTCAGGTACACTGAGACTTATAAGTCTCAGAGGTGAGAAGACCTATCAGGTAGTTGGTGTTTCCCTAGACACAGATGCCATGTTTGCTTCTACTGTTATACCTTAGGTCTCTTCCTGGTGTTTTTGTTCTGTTGCTCTGAACACATGGCCAGCAATCTCATCTTGAAATGTACCTTTCCCACAAAGTTTTGTGTGTTATCCTGAGAGTGTTTCTGAAGAGCATTCTTTTCAGCTTGTATCAGATAATGATGCCATGTGTTACATGGATGCCTTTGGAGGATTTTAATCCCAACAGTATTTTTTCCTCATGTGCAGTTCAGTAGCCTTTCATTCTGTGAACTTAGGACATGGTGTTTCTCTTCACCACAGCATAGGGGTGGAAATTATATTTCCCTCTGTGTTTACAGTTTGCTGGAGCTCATAAAAACATCGATGCGTTATGAACAGAACATTCCCGTAACTACGAGGAAGAATTGTTTTCTTCCTGGCTCCTCTTCAGCACTCAACAGTTAACAGGACCAGGCTGCCTCTTCTGAGCCCATGAGATATTAACAAAGCTCTTGGCCATGTACCACAAGAACTTCTGCTCAATCTGATTCAAGAAACGTACTGTCTTTTGCAGAGGAACAGGAAAGAAACATGGTGAAGTCTTACTTGGCTCTTTTCAGTAGAGCTGACAAGCTGTTGTGGGCTGAGTGACTGTAGGCTGAATAAGCTGGCAAGGAAAGAACAGTGTTCTTGAAGCTTGACTCTGTAGCCAAGTCTGATGGGTAGCATAACATACTGTATAGCCTCTAGTCAGAATAAAATCCATAAAATAAAAAAAAAAAAATAGAGCATGCAGTCATCAAATCTATTCATATGTTCAGGACTGGCTGCATAATCAAAGGAAAATTACTTCATTGGGCACAGTGCCCAATAACAAGCTGGAAGGGGTGAGACTTCTATTTCTTGGATTTAATTGTAAGCAACAACGATGACATCTCTAACCCCTCAAAACTTCTGTTTTTTGAATAGTTTATTATGACCTTTATGTTCACCATAAACCTGGAGCTGTGAAACAACTCAAAGGAAATCCAGAAAGCAAATGATGCTGCCATCGTGTAGAAACTGCACATATAAGTAGGAAGAATTTCTCTGATTTGAAGCATAGCCAACCTTTTGCATTTGCAGAATTACTTTCCATTTCACAATGTCTGTACTAGTTCACCATGGATCTATGTTTCAACCTATATGCCCTATCACCTTATGACTATTAAATTAAAATGCTTCAAGCCAAATTTTGACTCCTTGGCTGAGGCAATACCTTGAGGCAAGTGCACTCCTTATGAATGCCAGCTGCCTTCCTCCAAACTCTGCTCTGACTTGGAAGAAAACAGGCACATGGGCAGAAAGAAAGCACCAAGTAATTTCCCCAGTCTGGGGAAAACGCATCTCAGCATTTCCGGGAGATATTTTTCTGCTCTGTTCTTAAAAATCTCCAAAGGAAAAGACTCCATAACCACCTTGAATAGCTGTCTGGTTTGGGATATCAGCTCCTCCTGACACCAAAATGTCTTTGCTGCATGTTAACCAAATACTTCCTGCCTGATCCCTAGGCGACACACAGAATCAGCCGGCACCATCCTTCTCACAGCCAGCTTTTTTCGAATCACAGAAATTGGACCAAGTCTTCTATCTGCAAAACAAAACAAAAGCCTCCAGTTTTTTTCTAAACCCCTTATTGCCCTGACGCTCTCCTCTGAACTCTAACTTTTCTATCTTGAACGTGCTTATATACCATACTGCCAGTAAGTCTCTACTATTACTGAGCACAGTTGTACATACAGTCTGATAGATCATGTGTCTACCAACATACTCCTGAATGAAATCTTTTTTTTCTTTTTGCAACAGCATCACACCACTGATTCATTTTTGAACCCAGTAAAATATTTCCATCCTTTTTCCACAGTATTATTGCCTGCTTACATGACCCTTTTTTACACTTGTATATGAGATTTCTTCTTCCCCACTGTCATAATTTGCATTTGTGCACTGAATTTCATGTATTTAAGACCATTTCACCAATTTATCCAGAGTCTTCGCTTTCACAGTCTGAACTGTTTCAAACCCCTTCCATCTGGACTTCCTCCACAAAGTCTTACACCAGCCTTTTCCACTGGCCATGCTCCGAGCCATTAATGAAAACACTGAAAAGAACTTGATTTAAAAAACATTCTTAGGTTCTGTCCTGAAATGCCATTCCGTTTGACATCTATATTAGTTATACAGGCTTGGTGCCTAAGCATACTCCACTAGCCCTTTGTATAAAGGTTTTGATACCAAAGTACAGGCACATAGACAACGTGCTGGGCAACGCCAGGTGTAGCATTTTGATGTGCAGAGAGCAAGAAAAGTCCTGAACATAACCAGAGTGACATTTAGATTCCCAAAGTAGGACATTCTTGAATGGAAACAGAGAGTAGTCAGTTCTTCAACAACTACAGTTCCCTTGATCCTCTTTTTTCTTCCCTTTCAAAAGCATTTTCTTTAATGTCTTGCCTCAAATCTCTCAAAATTGTATCAGGACTCTATCAGTTCTTGGAGATAATTGTTAATTTCTAACAGAGACTGCCTCAGCTAATCTCTCAAGTGATACATAATTCTTCAAACTCCCGATGTATGCCTAAATTAGGCACCTATTCCTAAATCTCTTTTTTCAGTATTTAGTTTGCACTCTTAATTATTGGTTGTCAAAAGAGGGTTAAGGATTTTATTTATTTGCATGGTGCCATGCGAAATCAAATGTATTTAAATAAATGTTCACAATGTGTAACTGTTCTTAAAAAATAAATGTGATGCTGAGACCAAAACAAAACTGATAAACAAGAAAAAAAACTTGTTATTATCTCCTAATTAGAACCACTGATAATTTTTTATGTTTCATTTGACAGTCTTCATCTTAATTAATTCTACACAGCAAAGTTAAATTATTCTGGTTGATGAAGATCATCCTGACTCCAAAGTATACTTATTAAATGAAATTAAAGCATGGTGCTAATCAGACGAATGAGCATGTGTTACTAACCAAACATACAAACCCTAACAATGAGATAATCACAGGTAGGGTGACAGATACAAACCGCTACTATTTGAAGCTACTAAAACGTTTTGAGCTTCTTTAAAGAGCAATGTAGATGTTAATCCCTACAATCTCCAGAAAGAACATCCTTTGCTTTTTTTTTTTTTTTTCCATTGCTTGTTTCATACCTCAGAAAATACAGGCAACACCTGCATTGAAAAGAGACTGAAGATAATAAAAGTAGTAGACTGGGAGGTTGTACCAGAGCCAGGCAAGACTCACAGAGCTAAAAGCGGGGCTCACTGTTACATAGTGCAAGGGCAGTTTTCCACAAATGGTCTTGGCACATTCATCCAACAAGTTATTTCAAAGGGAACCAGGAAAGTCTGGATTCAATACTGTTTTCCACTGACCTCCACTAAATCAGGATATGTTTGTCAGATCTTGAGTTAAGGCAATGCTAATGTGTGTGTATGTATGAGAATAACACTACACAGGTAAGCAGACCCAACAAAGCTTGCATTTTGATGGGATGGAAATTTCTGAATTAGCTTCAAAAGCTTTCTGTTGCTCAATGACAAGTGAGATGATTAACACCAGAACAATTTGCTTTCATTTGCATAGAACACACGGTTCTCTGGCTGAGAAAACTATTTATAATTTTTTCTGGCAAACGTCTGACAAAACAAAGAGATGAAGACCTGGCAGTTCAAACCTGTATCGTTGCAGGATGCAGCCTGACATAGTAACCTTGCTCTGGCTGAAGTGAAAGAGATTTTGGGGCATAGCACAAGTATCTTCTGCAGACCTCAGGAGTCAGGAAGGTTTTTGTACTGGTCTGCTCTTGGCCTTGAGGGGTCATTTTGGCCCCATGTGGGCAGGAGGATGTGCAGACATGTGCAGCTCCCCAGCTTCTTGAATCATTCCTCAGCGAGTGGGGGCTTCACTCACTGAATGAGGACCAGGGTAGCTATGCAGGCCATAGGTACTCAGTGGCAGCTTACCGTCCCCAAGTCCTTTTGGAAAACACATTTTTCAGACTGATGCAGGTATGTTCAAGGACTCCCACAGTTTAAGTTAATTTCTCACATAACTTTTCCAAGATAAAATATAAGCACTAGTGAAGTGCCATGTGCTATGAAATACTGTGGATTAAACACCTGAATATAATTACTACTTTTGCACACCAATTACTAATGGGTTCTCTGGGGAGAGGAAGAAAAGCCAGCTTATGTTTCAGAGAAATCCAAGTCCCTTGCTTCTCCAAATATACAAGAGGAAGCTCACCCAAATATTTTGCTCCCCAAAGTACCCTCCTTCCTGCTGTTTCTTATTTTGCATGGGTTGTCCATAGATGTAATTAAACCCAGATTTTATCTTCCAGAAACAAACATAAGTTACATATAAGAAAATAAGGTAGTGGGGGAGACAGAGCTGTGGTTTGTATCATATTGACCAGACCCTTCAGGCTCTGTCACTGGTTTTTTTGATGTGTGCACTGAACTACAGCATAATAAAATATATTAATCAGTATTAATCTCTTTCTAATCTGAAGATTCTTATCTTCCTAAAATACTTGACATACAAAAGGACAAAAAAATGGATAGAGATTATTCCTATTTTTTAAATTTGCATTCTTGATCTCAGTAGTTTCATTTGCACAATAATCCGCACCTTTATTTTGCACCAGTTTGAGCATGCATTTTTGAGTCTGCAGTTGAAATTCAGAGAGAAGGAAATAGAGGAACATGTAACTATTTGTTTATATACAAGGAGTAAATCATGTCATGTTATTCTGTGAGTGCATTTTTATTAGTAAAAGTCACTTGGGTGGAAAAGTATAGATCTAATTATGTTTACTCTTTCTATGGCACACAAAATAAAAGGATGTATTCCAACACATATATAACTTCCAGTGAATTGTTTCAGGTTATCCCCATCTGTTTACAACTAACATTGAATTGAATTTGCCACTTTAGACAAATTATATAGATAAGGACTAAAAAATTGACAATATTAATGATATCACTGTTGGCATAGGACCATGATTTGATTCAAATTATAGTGATTCAAATTACAACTTATACAATAAAAATTTACTCATCTCATTGATTTCATAAATGGAATTTTCATATGTAGCTCTAGAAAGAGCTGTTTCATCTTAGAAAGAAGTGTATCATCATCTGTTTTCATCTAACAGTGGTGCAGGTGCATTTTGTCACACTCCAGTGTGCATTTCAGGAGTTCACATCCATCCCATTTATCATTCAATGATGAGTACGGGTCACTCTGCCATTCTTGAATACAATTAAGTGCATTTTGAACCTAGGCAGTAGAATTTATTGTTGCTAACATATTTTAAGAATCCATTCAATCTTAAGATTGAGAGATACTTTTGCTTGATTTTTAATTTCTAAGTACATCTGATTTTTGTGGCTGGTTTAACAAGATCATGAGACCCTGTGTTATACCTGATAGATGTTTTTCCCAATTTCTAAGTGCACAACAACTAGCATATATGAGTGTAACACTCAAGATACAAAGATGGCATAGAGATGCAACATATCCATGCTTAGTGTAACATATACTTTACAAGAACTGCATATTTTTATACCCAGCATTGATTTACTCCACCACTGTGTTTATTCAATAAACACAGCGTTTCACACCACCAGCATTCTTTGGAAATACATTATTTGGATAGATTCTTTTCCCTCAGCAGTGCCTTAAGTAGCTACATATAGATGCCCTAAATGAAGCTCAGCCATGAACTGCAACAGTAACACCAACCTGTATTAAAGCCAGTCAGAGTTTTGGGTACTAAAGAATGTGGGATACTTTATATAAACCCTCACAACAAGAATCATATTACTAATTAGCTGCATGCCAAAATAAACATGGAACAAGGACATTGCTGAGTTAAAAGAAGAATAAACCTTACTCAAAATGCAAGCCCAACTTTTTCCTTGAAGTTTGAAAATCCATCTAGCCAAAAATTCTTACACCCATTCCAACACCCTCTTTCTTGCATAACTAGTAATCACGAGCTATTTTCCAAGCTTCCAGGTATATTACTTAGGTTTTGTTTGTGTGTTTGGTTCTGTGAGATGACAGCAGTAGGTGTTTGGGGTGAAACTCTGTACAGTCTTGACATGGTGGAGTATCTCAAAATTCATTCTCTCAACAACTGTCCTCCTCTACCAGTTCTATGGTTGGATAAAAGAGCTCAGCTTAAACAACCTGCCAGAAGGACTTCTGTTGAACAGTAGAGTTAACTGTCAGTTTACAAGGTCTCTAGAAACAATCTTTTGTATTTTTTTTTCCAGTGTCCCATCTTCAATATTCTTTATATGACCCATAAGGGATGTGGTCACATATCCTTCATTACCTCTGTGGGCACAGCAGACTGTTATTGGCCCAAAGGGCTGAGTGATGTTCCCCAACCCAATGCCTACTCTCAGATACAGATTATTATGCTTAAAGCTTTTGTTTCAATGGAGAATTAGTTCTCTCCTTTTCATTCTGGGGAATAAAAAGAGGTTGAAATTGCAATTTGTAATTCATAGGCAAGTTAAAATAAAACCTTCTCCGACATGGTGCTGCTGCCATCCTTTCACAATATTTTTCATACTCTCCCCACAAACCCCTCCTTGTCTTGACTTCTTTTACTCCTGGGAATCTTTCAGAAGAGGGAACGTGTGTCAAGACATTGTAAACCCACATTCCTTTCTCTTAGGGGCTGAGAAACAAAGATGCTCTGAAGTTATGGCTAAACATGTAAAGACACAAAGACCTCCTGTGTAGCTGTCTCTGGTGGGTCAGCTCAGGCAGCACAGCTTGTATGATCTGTTATGCCAAGAAGCCTTTTATACCTTTCAGGGCCATTAAAAAGCTGCCTAAGGTGTAGGATACCGGCAAAGGACCCAGAGTACATTTCAAATGCAAATTTAAGAATAGGAAAAGCTACAACTGGAGGCAAATCAGACAGAAATGTGAATGCCAAATCCTGGCAAATGTATGTCTAAGCTGTGTGTGCCTGGCTCCATGCACCTAAACTGAAGCATTCTTGGCCCAAGAGGTAACTTGTTCTGGAGAGAGGATGTGGAATCATTTCAATAGCAGAAAAATATCCTATTTGTAACTCTGTTATCTTGTGAAGAAAAAACATTGTGGTATCAAAGATGGATCATATGAAAGATGGGCAACAACCCACAGACAGCCTAGTGGTCTTACAAGGTCTTACCATAACGTACTGCTCTTTGCCAAGTTAAAGAGGAAACATGCCAACAAAAACAGTTATTCCTCCAAAGATGAGACCAATTACATCCATTTTGTTCAAGGCCAACAGCTTCTGGTTTCCCCTGAGTTCTGAACTGGTGGTGCAGGGAGGGGGCACTGCTTCTCACAGACAGTTTCCTCAAATTGTGCTGCTCTGAACTTCTGGCCAAAACAGTCTTGTGCCAGGCAATTCAAGGTCTGCCCCTGTGAGAGCTTTGGCATTGCATCAGTCAGTCAATTTGGTGCAATGCTTTTGTCCTGTCGAGTAACCCTATAAAGCTGTGAAACTAGATTCTAGCAGTTTGCATCTTCTTGTATCATTAATATTATGATTAGATTCAGAATGTATCTCAGCTTAAACAATTCTTGTTTATATATAGCCTACACTTTCGCTACACAAGATTAGGCATAAGCAATATCCTTACTCAAAACAGGAGCTATACTGGATAATAAAATCTTTAGCACATATGAAGAAAGCATTACCTAAGATTACTGTGGTACAGCACACAACCCAATCAGAAACACCTGGCATGGTAAATTAATGTTAAATCATGAAGTTTTTCTTCTAATATACCTGTCAGGATATCTCAGTCATCCAAATATACTAGCTAAAAAACTGACTTGAAAAATTTTGGATCTGGACACCTACAACACGCACTACATTATATTTTTTTTCTAGTTAATATGCAACAGCTGATGTAAATCAACAAGCTTTCTTGATTTCAGTGCAGTGGTGCCAATTCATAGTACGCAAGGATTTAGCTGTATTTTCCTGCTGGAAAACAGAGCTTATTTCAAGCTGTCCAAATAAATATACTTTTAACTTGTATGTAAATAAACAAAAAGAAATGAGACAGACTTGTTTTGATGTGACTGTTCAATGAGACATCCTTCTTTCCCACAAGTGCACATTCATGCAGCACTGACAAACCCCCAGGCCTCACCCTTCTTAGTATTTTCTCTGTCTCAAAGAAGTTGTACTCACAATCTCACCATACCTGCACAGCATTCCAGTCTCTTCTCAGTTCCATCCCCCACCTCAGATATTTCCCCCTCTGATGTCTCAGGACACACAGGAATATACACTTAGAAAAGGGGTCTGCCACCTGCAATAGTTAGAAGTTTATTCATAAAGAGGAAAAAAAAACACTGCTTGGCAGCAAAAATCTTGTGTGCAATTTCACAGAAGCAGCCAAACGTGTACTTTACCAGTTCTTGGTGTTCTTGCTTCTTACGGAGAGCTGTGTGCACATGTGTGTGCATCCCTGTTCCAACTAGCACAGGAAGCCTTGTTTTTGTCCTAAGGCTGTCCTGGGATCCTGTAACAAAAACTTCTTACTGATAGCAATTTGTTTGCTTTCTGCAAAGTAATTCTGACTGATGGCTTTCCTTACTCAACATGACTGTGAGAAAAGCTGGACTGCAGAGGCTTGGAGAAGAGAAGCTCTTTCTCTGCCATACTGAAACACAGAACATGCATGCATTTGACATGGCTTTATACAAACTTTACTTTTGAATAATGTGCTGCTTCTACCATTTTGTAAATATGTACAGCAATCCTGGAAATAGAAAGATGATTTAAAAAGCCTTCAGCTGCAACCTCAATGTAAGAGTCCCATGTCTATCTTAAATGCACTCTCCAGAGTGGTTTTATGTAAGTACTGTCCACGTGTAACCAGAAAGATGACCAGATGCACAAATCTATGTTTGCCTGGTGAAGACCAGCAATATCATTATGACAGCACAAAACTGGAGTAAAAAAATTGAGATTAGGGGGAGTAGGGGATGAAAAGCCTCAAGAAACAATGCAAAACTCTACCTACATAAGTGCATCACCATAAAAATATTGTCTTTAGACTACATTTAGTTTAATGGTTTTGATCCCCAGCAGAAGACCACATCCGGGGGAAAGTGGAAGAGATGATCTCGGAGCTACTCACAGTAAAGAAGGAAAATTTCTATAGAATAAACACTTTATGAGAATAAGGTAACTTACGCCAGTGGTCAGACTCACACATAATATATGGATAGAGCAGTACGTCTGCATGATCTGGAATGTGTTTCAAGCATTGGAGCTAGTTTTTCCATAGTATATTTTCTTCTCTGTGAACAATATTAGAACACTTAATTTAAAATAAATAACACAGACCTCAGTAACAGCAGTCATAAGATTTCATCCTTTTTGAATGAACAAAAAGTAATTCCACTGCAGAACCGTAAGAAAAATACTTAAAAACTGGACAGTATCACATCACATATTTAAGACAAATTTACTGACGTTTACTTGCTTTAGAAAAGAACATAAAAAATGGACTTGCAAAGGGACATTTACTTTTTCATGTTTAACTGTAATTAGACTACCATACTAGAATTAAAAAAAAAAAAAGCTACATTACTATAATCTGTATCCACCAGCTACAAATTTTTGCTTTAGAAGATAAATAGTACATTGTAAAGTTATTTGCATACAAACTAAAATACTTTTAGAAAGAACTGACTCTTCAGGTGCTGTATTAAAAGGAGCGTGCATTAAAAGGAGTGTGGCCAGCAGGTCAAGGGAGGTGATCCTCCCCTCGACTCCGCCCTGGTCAGGCCTCACCCGGAGTACTGTGTCCAATTCTGGGCTCCCTGGTACAAAAAAGACAGAACTCCTGGAAAGAGTCCAGCAGAGGGCCACAAAGATGATACAGGGCCTAGAGCATCTTCCCTATGAGGAAAGGCTGCAAGACCTGGGTCTGTTCAGCCTGGAGAAGAGAAGACAGAGGGGATCTTATCAATGTGTATAAATACCTGAGGTGTGGGAGACAGACGGATTTGGCCAACCTCTTCTCAGTGGTTTGTGGGGACAGGACAAGGGGCAATGGCCACAAGATAGAGCACAGGAAGTTCCACACCAGCATGCGAAAGAACTCCTTCACAGTGAGGGTGACGGAGCACTGGAACAGGCTGCCCAGGGAGGTTGTGGAGTCTCCCTCTCTGGAGATATTCAAGGCACGTCTGGACGCCTACCTGGGCAGCCTGCTCTAAGGAGCCTGCTTTGGCAGGGGGGTTGGACCCGATGATCTTTTGAGGTTCCTTCCAACCCCTTCGATTCTGTGATTTTCATATTTATATTTCATATTTATATGTAGATACCACACAGTTTTAATTCTGCTCTGCTCTCTTGTTCCAAGCCAGCTGTCCTGGTTCCAGTTAGGACAGAGTTAATTTTCCTCCTAGTAGCTGGTAGGGTGCTATGTTTTGGATTAGGATGAGAAGAGCGCTGATAACATGCTGATGTTTTAATTGTTGCAGAGCAGTGTTTACACCAGGCCAAGGACTTTTCGGCTTCTCGCTCTGTCCTGCCAGCGAGCGGGCTGGGGGTGCAACAGGAGCTGGGAGGGGACAGACCCAGGACAGCTGACCCAAACTGGCCAAAGGGGTATTCCATACCTTATGGCATCATGCTAAACAATATATAGGGGTGGCTGGCCGGGGTGGGGGGCCGGCTGCTCGGGGATAGGCTGGGCATCGGTCAGCGGGTGGTGAGCAATTGCATTGTGCATCACTTGTTTTTTACATATTATTATTATTAATACTATTATCATTATCACTATTATTATTATTGTTATTATTATATTCCTGTCTTAATAAACTGTCTTTATCTCAACTCACAGGCTTCACTTTCCCGTTTCTCTCCCCCATCCCAGAGAGGGAGGTGGGAGGGTGAGCGAATGGCTGTGTGGTGTTTAGCTGCCAGCCGGGTTAAACCACAGCACCAGCAAACGAAACCTTTTTGTTTGTTGTTTCCTTATGTCTTTTTGGGACCAAAAAAAATAATAAATTCCAAACACTTTTGCATGAGCCCAGACTGCTAGCTGCTCCCACACTTTAAGCACAGAGTATTAGATTAACAATAATTATGAGAGGCAATAGGTCACTACCATTAGTGGGTGTCCCACCATTAGAATAGAATCATAGAAATAAATGAACTTTGAATAAGGTAATGAAGCCAGTTTTCACGTTAATTTAGACTCTAAATTAATAAGCAGTCCATTGATGCTCTACAGGAAGAAGCTAAAAATCAGACCTGCAGTTTTGATGTTCACCCCGAATACAAACAATGGGACATATAAGGGACACAACAGTGCCATTTTTAATTTCCTAATGAAATCCTGTATTAGAACAAATACTATTATTCAACATCAGTGGAATTTTGCTAGCCTAAAACAACAAGAAATGAGATCAGAGTCAAATCCAGATTTTGCTGTAGAAAATGGAAACTACTTAAGAAGAAAACTTAAGACCTACTTCTCTGTTGAAAAAGTTGCCAGATGAGAATTCCTGCAACACAGTCTGATATTAGCTAACATAGAGAACATAAAGTATTAATTTACTGCCCCTGCTCCTCCTCTTGAAACCAGCCAGATTTTATCTACAACTTTCCCTAGAAATTGTATTTTATTCTTACTGAGAGCTTGCTTCCCCTATGTGTTCTTGGAACGAGTGCAACGTAAAATATCAAAGAAAGCAAACTTCATATTTGTTTCAAATAGCTTGCACTATTTCACTTTCCACATAATCATCTGAACACTGAATCTTTAATTGTAAATGAAGGGAAGAAAAAATTACTTGATATAGTATCAACAGTTTTAAAAAATATTTTTAAATAACTTGCCTTAACAAACTCTACCTCAAGATCTGCATGCGCAGGTTGTTCCTGATCTCAAGTCAACAAAGCATATAAGATTGCCATTGTTCTGTTTCTGAATTATCAAAATAATAATCCCTCCAAGACATAAATAATTTTTATCTCTGAAAGTGATTTCAATGACATTTATGCAATACCAGCAAGCCTACACTTAAATGACCTGACAAATCAGGCCTATGCTTAGTTTAAAGTAAAATCCCTACCTAATTTCTGCTCACATTAAGATGACAAGATTTATAAAACATTATGTTGGCAGCTGATCAGCGGTGTTTTTCAGACTCTGTGGCATTGAATATGACATGTATTTTTAGCTAGCACCAAATCACTGAGAAATGAAAGAGAAAACAATGGCTGAGTTCTGCAGCACAGAAAGATATTTTTCAATTTGAATAATGAACTTTTACCTCATGACTAGTACAGAATATTTGGATTCTTCTGAGGTATTCTGAGAAAACACATATTGCACAGATCATTTTTATTCAGAGATTCTATTTTCTGTGATATTTTCAGCAAATTACCCCATCTTCCCAATACATACACATAAATCATACACACACTTTCTTAATTATTGTAGGGAGTGGTGTTATAAATCTCTCCTTTTCCCAAGATCTACAACCTCATAAAATTAGAATAATGTGCATCATCTCTCTTGCGTAGCTTCTGGCATGTCGTTTTCATCCTCCTTCCAGCATAATCGAACACTCTGTGGGATATTTGTAGTAATAGTCATCAGTCTCTCTAATGAAAGATGCCTGGAAAAAATATGGTAGTTTAAATATTATATGCTATTTTATAACAATAAATTCTAATTTTGTGCAAATACATATGGTTTCTTAACTATACTAAATTTGGCTATGTCAGTTAAAACATTTTTATATTGGGCCATTGATGCTGAAACTAAGACTATTCCAGAGAAGGTGGGTATAATTTGTAGTTAACTTCAGGAAAACTCTCTGTCTCCAAATACCTTAGAAAAGAGAAAATTAATTATTTCCCATCAGACCAGTGTCACTCATCTCTCAGAAGAAGGAAGACGGAGGGTCTTTATACCTTCATGATTTCCCAGTTAAACGTAAGCACTTTAGGGCAATACTCCTTCCTGGTGAGCCAGCTGGGCATAGGGGTCAACAGACCCAAATAAGGGACTGTGTGGAGAAGTGTTGCTACCAGGTGAATTACCTGTGCCTCTTCTTTTCTTGGGGATAGATGGAAAGAGCTTTTTGGGCAAGCAGGCAAGTATAAGAAACTCAGGTTCATAATTCGGATGGGTGTTGCCTGAATTTGCTTCAGATATAAGAGCTGGGAGCAGCTATGCACCCACCTTCAAATAACCATAACTAAAGGATGAAAATCATGCTATGGCACAGCCCTGGAAGTCTAATTTCGCCAAGTTCTGATCAGAATTCTTACCTTCTTCATAGATTAAAAGGGAATAAAGCTGCAGAAGAAATCAGTAGGAAGAAGAGATGCTTTGTCACCATTCAAACCACAGGCTACTGGAAGTGACATCAGGCAAAACAAGTTTATTTGGATACCAAGGGCCTGTCCTCACAGAGAGCACATTGGAGATAACAGACCAGACTTTTAGCCAGCATCAAGGGGCAACAACAGGACGTGGGTTCGTAGACCTTGAGCTTTGAGGAAGAGGTCCAGGTTCCTACCACTAAATACATCCAGGATTATGCAGTTGGTCTTATACTTAGAAGGGGGTGTGCACAGAGACCCTAAGAGAAAAGACCTTTGTAGCTCTGCTTGAATTCAAAACAGGGTACATTAGTGCCACCTCCCTCCACCATGGGCACAGTATTTTACTAGGACACAGAAAAATGGCTACTCCATTAAACTAACATGAACAGTGGCTTGAAAATCAGCTGTTTCTAAAGGAATTCAGCAGCATACAGGACACCATTAATCTTTTATCAAACTTCTAGATAAGATCTTTCTTCTGAACTCCTACAAGAGCCTCTGCAAAGACAACAACATTTCAAATGTAATTGTTCATCTCAAATACATTGGACACTGTTCTTTTGTCCACTTACATTTCTCTACGCTACTGTTACTCTCACAGCTTTAGAATATAGCATATTTTAACAGAGCAAAGATTCTTACTGCAGTACAAAAGACTTGGAAAATGAAGCCTTGCTGGTCAACAAATGCTAACAGAAGCCGACAGAGGTCCACCTGGAGTTTTCAAGGATTTATTGGCTTCTTTGACCTCATCATGCTTTTTTTTTTTTCTTTTTTCTTTTTTTAATTAATCAACAGCAAGTTTCTTACTTTTACAGTTGTCATATATCCACAGATGAAAGACTTCAGTCTAATGTTGACTCCTTCCTTCGCATTGCTGTTTTCACAATTCTGCAGTTCTACTCTTGTTGCTGAACTTCAGCCATTCTTGCACACTTAATTTGTCCATCTCCTTTGCTAACCCAACCAGTGAGATTTACACCAAGTTTGAAGGCTAAATTCCATTCTCTGTTTCATGCAACCCCAGTTCTAGAATGTAAATAGAAAGTAATAACTATTGCCTAATAAACCTAAAAATGTGCCTGTAAATCCACAGGCACATAAACTCCTAATGCTAGGTGGTATATAATTATACAAGCAACCCTACTGATTAAGTCATATTTAACATGGATAGCAGTCATATTTAGCATGGATAGCAGCATGGATAGATAGTTTTGTACTTTGTCAAGTACAAAATTTAGAAGTCTGGAATTTAACTCACTTTCCTATTTTCTTTTCTGGTTAACAAGCATTTTATTGACTTCTTGCTTTACCATGGCAATCCCAGATAGATTATGTTTAGGTTTCTGAGAGTTACTATCAGTTAAGCTTAAGTTTCTGTCTGAGTAAACACTACTGCTTTTATAGAGTTGTTCCTTTTACGGAAACAATAGGAAAAAAGCCACTTACCAAATGTGGTAGTAGGCAATAAAGATAAATCCTGGTAGTTAAGACAAACAATGTAATATAAACTTGATTGCAATTTACCAGAAATGTTGCCACATCAGAATGAGTCCAGATTCTGCAGAGCAATTGTCTTGAACCAAGGAACAAAGGAACAAAAGCCCTCTCTTGCACTGTAACTGACTTTTATACGGTCAATTACAATGAAAATACTCAGAGAGCAAGGCACTAAAATATGTACAGCTATGAAATTTCTAAAACTCAGGTCCAACCAAGCCATGCTTTGGAAATATATTGCTAGTAAAAACATTTCTTTGAATAGCTCAGCTTTGATTTCTGAAGTGTTTAAGTGCATTCTTTAGCTGAAACCTTAAGACCAATTTGTGCCTTCACAGGCACTCACATACACCTAAAGAATGAATCTCCCTCAGAGAGAGTTCAAAAGAAACTGTCAAGAGATACAGTTCAGAATTTTCACCTTGGATGATACTCAGAAACTATGTCCTAATTAGAGATCTTAGAGAAATGATAATGAAAGGTTACTCTTTCAATTACCTGCAACGTATTAATGCACCTGTGCAAGAATTTACACATTTGCAATGACACCAAAAGTTTTATTATTCTAGAAGCCTCTCCTCTTATGTCCTACTTTTACTGTAGCTGTTCATGATATTCATTATCCAGTATATTTGTTTTATCACACAAATCACCATGATACTTAGAGATGCTGTAGGAATTAAGATCATAGGAAACCCATTCTTCCAGACTTCTCCAAGACAAATGCAATACTCAATAAAATGATTCCACTACCCGACCTGGAATTTTATGCTCCCTCTGAGCATGACATATTTTGCACCTACGAAGTCAAAGAAATGCCAATGTTATTTTTCTTTTATTATCCAGGGCTGGTAAGCCGTTTCAGTAAAAATAATTTATACCAACTGTTTCCGGTTAATGGAAATTCAAAGTCTTCAGACAATGTTTTTTATTTCTAGTGCTTGAATTCTCAGGGAAATAGTGAAGTATAATTGATACCATATGCTTTTTATTGTTTTCCACATGAAAGAATCATGATATTCAGGGAATCACTGAATTATGCTGTGGCATTGTGCCAAATCATCAAACAGTAAGGTCACAAGTGATGAAGGTACAGTACTAGTATGGAAATAGTGTTTGTCATACCTTTGAATTGGAGGTTTATTTCACTTTGTCTGAGTAAACCCAGTATAGAAAATTTCTGAGGCATTTCACAGCCTACATACAAAGCACCTTCTTGTAAATTTTTGAAAGAAGTACAAGAAATGTGCAAATGTTCATCACCAAACAGGATTACAAAACAAACAAACAAAGAACAAACACCATAATTCCAAATACTGCATTACATTAGAGACAGATCAGTTGCTCTGGTGACTTCAAAAATGTTAATAACTAGCAAATATGAAAATGACTGTACCTGCTGTATTTCAGGAATATCACTCAAAATAGGCTTTTTCTTCCACACTTGTGCCTGCTATTATGTCACTAATTGATTTGGACATGAATTTATCTGCTTTATAGGTCCGCTTCACAAAATCACAATTAAAGGAATATTTTTAGAAAATCTAGCAATTTTTTCACCTTTGGAAAAGCACTTTTTACTTTGTTGCAAATCTATATCAGATTCAGTAATGGAATCTTTTTATCATTCTTTGACTTGTTCTTTGATGCTACTTTGCACCTCCATTTCTGCTGTATCATTTCAAGCTGAAAACTTGCTAGAAGGAGAACATCATCTTCATGACATATAGCTCATATTGTGGAGCAATTAGGTACATATCCAATAATTAGCATTCCAGCACCAAATGAGAGTCAGAAAGCTCAGTGCTTCGATCATATATTACTGTTTTATTCCCCCAAACAAAATCATTTCAGATAGCATATAAGTAAAAAGCACTAGTCTTGAAAAGATACAAAGTCATGTTTTTCAGATCCAATTTCTACTTCATTCTTCTATGGTAAAAGTCCAGAACTCCAGAATGGAGTTTTTTCAACAGTTAAATTCAAAAATTTTGTTCTGCCAAACACTCTGTCCACAGCTGGTTAATCTAGCTTTTTTTTTTTCTTTAAATGACACTGTTTTATAGCATGCTACTTATGAAAAACCAACAAAATATGATACGAAAAATTCAGACCTCAGAATTTCAAATAAATTAAAAACAACCCAACAGAATGTTAAGCATTTCATTACATGAAATTTCTTAAGGTTTGCCACTAATTACAAAATCACTGCAGTGCTTCGAGTTTGGCCAGTGCTTTACAAACAGAAGACAAGTCTTTCATTCTCAGAAGGCTTGCTTCTCATGTCAGACAACAAACACCATTACACAGGGAACAATCAGGCAACAGGAATGTATCTGGAGTTATAATATGGCTGAACTGCCTACAGAGCTATTGCAGATGCATTTCTAATCATCAAAGCATTTTTTCCTTTTAATTTGATTTACAAAACTGTTTCTAAAGTAATGCACATAATATCAAAAGATTTACTACCAATGGCTGATGAATTAAAACTTTCATTTAATAGTTCACATTGCAAATATTACCAACTAAAGTGCAATTGGCATTTTTGTATCCAATGGTAGGACTTCTGAAGAGAAACAGAAATCAAGGCAGATTTTCTCTCCCAATACTTCTCAGGCAGGAAATTTAATTTTTTGCCTTCTGGAAGGTTTCAGTTGTAAAGATTGTTGAAGGGACAGAATAGTGGTATGACCTAATTTGACAGTTTTAAAGAGAGGAAACACTACATTTATGGCAGGGACTATGCTATAATCCAATATCTTGGCTTTTTTTTTAGAAATAGAACAAACATTGCCCTGGGGTCTGAATAACATTTTGGATGATCTTAGAATCTTCCACCAAGGCTTCTCCAGGTCATGGATAAATTTACTTAAAAAACAACCCTCCCTCAAAACCTGAGTAGGCAAACAAGACCAAGGGAGAGCATAGCTAGTCCATTCTTCAAACAACATACAAGATGGCAATCTTGCTATTTTAAACTTCTCCCTGGTTCTTGCCTCTGTTAATACTTCCTTGTTGATAAATACATTAGCAATTTTAACAGATTCATTTATATCAGATCATTACCAAAACCTTTAATGGAAGGTTTCTCCGTAAAGGTTCAGCGCTTTGCCTGCTGTTTCAACCAGAAGTAGAAAGTGCAAATGATGGGACGAAAATAGAACAACAAAAATGATTTTAATTGCATCCTACGTTTTTGGATTTCACTGACTGACCTTAAGAATTGGGCCACATTAAGATCAATAACCAGCTGCATCCGCATTAGGATAATATTTGATAGGATAATATAGATATTTCCCCAGGCTGGCAGTCCTCTCTGGAGCAGTGTGATCTATTTTTGGTCCATCTTGAACCAACTCTGGCACATCCTGGGTGCACTGTTTGAAGTGTTCTTCACACATGGGCACAGGATATTTGCACAGCTGTGAATTTGGCATCCCTTCTTCCCTGCCTAAAGACCCATCCTACAAACATTTGACCTCCAGAGGGAAAGGTGGAAGGATAAGACATGAGGTTTACTTCTGAAAACATTTAGCAATGGTTCTGGGATTTACTGGCAGAAGGAAGGCAACTATATCACAGAACAAGGCCCGCAGCATTTTCAATAAAAAAATGGGAACTTACCCAAGAAACATTTCCGTTTCCATTTACAGGATGCTCAACAGAGGAATGAGAATACCTTGTGGTTTTTTTCTTGAGGACGAAGAAAAGTATCTGAGAATTCTCTTTCTGAGAAATCTGTGAGATTTATACATTTGTCATCTCCACAGAGCAGTATCTGCAGCAAGACAAGATGGAAAAATACCTACCTTTTAGCAGTATGTATACATCTGAGGTGCAAATAAAATGTTTACCTACCAAATATGTACATATGCAAATATCTATCAAGTGCAAATATCTACCTAGAGACCAAATTTTTACACAGAGGATATTTCATATTTGTCTCTATATTTTCTGGAATTGGTTATGAATGCAGGATTACCCTAGTAGCTTTTTTTTTTTCAAAATAATTACACATTCCTGGGTGTTTGCCTAAGGGAATTTGGATGTTCTCAAAGAAAGGGAACACTTAGGTCTTTCTTAGCAAGGGGAAATAAGATGTATTTTTGCTGGCAATTGCTACATCAGAAATAAAAGGATTGGGAAGGAATCTGAAGTACTAAAACCCATGTAAGCCCAACTCCCTGTTGTGAAGTCAGCAGCAGTTTACAGCCAGTTTTGATCTGTGTGTCTTGCCCCCATTTTCCAAATTAATTTGCATGTATGTTAAACACATACAGACTTCAACCTATAAAAATGTAAAAACTTATCACAAATAAGCTTCTGTTTAAATGCTATTAGATAAACAATAGCCAAAAAGTCATGACACTAACAAATAATTGGAGATGATTACTACAGCCATGAAATGCTTTTGCCAGGGGCAAAAACATTAATATTCTTTCTGTTGTACCCTAGCATATCTTAGGAAAAATGCTTGTCTTTAATATTTATTTAAACATGTGCAATGAGATATGAAGCTATGGATTCTGTCAAATACCCTGGAGGAAGCTTGTAAAGCCAACACATCACGTTTTTTTTTTTTGATGCTCTATTTTCTAATACCCTTTTTATGCATTTCCCAGATCTACCTATATAAGATTAGAAGCAAAACAGATCAATCCTGCTGCAGAAGTCTTGCCATGTGACTTGAGAGACGGCAATGCATTCCTTAGTGCACTGTCACTCCACATCTCCTGTCTCCTTGCAAATTTTATTTGGAGGAAGGCACTTGCAGTGAAGATACACAACAATTAAGAAGCATCACTTTCACAGTGCCTTCCACTCCTTCAGCTGTATGCTGTGGATTACTATGAGTGCCTACGCTAAATGTACTTTCAGGGATACTTTTACAGGGATACTCTTTATTTCTGTGCATAGGCATATAAACCTCTCACAAATATCCCACAGAGTATATTCCCTCTTGTAACGCAGAACCCATCTGGAAATGCTTCCACTAGTACACCATTTCTATTTCTTTCTCAAATATATTCAGCAAAATCACCAAACCAAATGGGAGGAAGCACAAAAACTAAGCACAAACAAATGATGCACAAGACATTCCTTTTCAGATTTGCATGGCTTGTTCAACCCCAGCTAAATAGCTGAATTAATAACATTTTTACTGGATACTAAAGGACTCTCTGATTTTGCATTCACTCCTAAGCAAATGGTTTAGAGTGAAATATTGAAAACACTATCAGTTCTGTGAAAAAGGCAAGAGTTTCACCTTGTTACTACTACATGTCCATTGCGGTCAAATAATTTCTTTGCATCATTTCGCAGCCAGTAACAACTCCTGACTTCCAGGCCAACAGCATGATCACAGCAATTATCTATCTCCCTTTTCACTTCACGCTCTCCTCTGAGAACATTCTGAGCCATCTGTTGTCAGCACCAGTAGGTCTACAGTCCCTGTAAGTATGCAAATTTGTTCAGGGTCAAAGAACACAAAAATCTCTTTTCCCAAATGTTGATCGCTACACCACCTTGCAAGTCACACCTGTCACAACAATCTGATCCCAAATATGCTCTGTGTCCACAACTCATGAAAAGTTGTTAGATGCTTAGTTCTAAGATAATAGTTACTTAACATTTAGTAGGAGTTCTCAGAGTGGATTGGTATAAATAAGAGCGAACGTTCTGTTCATTTTTAAGAGGTGTGTGTTTCCTTGCTGAACTCTGCTTTGATACTTAATTCACTTTAATGCAATTAACCACAGGGAAAAAAACAGCCCTGGTGCATGGAGGAACCATTCCCAGAGACTGTTTCCATTGATAACAAACAGACAGAGCTGTCACCAAAACAAGGAAGATTTAAATCCCAGCTGGGATTCCAGGGACTCCCCAAAGCAAGCTCTCCAGGAGATCGATGTAAAACTAGGATCTTCCACTTCTAGCTTAGCCATGCTATTGTGAAAATAATCCTGACAGCTTTTGCGTTAAACAGCTCCAGGCTTTGGACAGATACAAAAGGCTTATTAAACCCAAGCAAGAACCTATAGCTGGGGCCGCTTTTGCTAGGGGTGGTCAAATGTGGATTATGGATTTATTTTATTTTTTTTCCTGGCAGAGGTAGCATATGATTACTTCCATAAAGCCCAGTGAAAAATGATCTGGGTGCCAGAGCGTATCTTGTTCGCTTTTGTAAGCAGAAAACCAGCTTGGGACTTGGGAACAACGTCCTCTGATAGGGACCTCACAACCTTCCTCAGGATCCCTCCTTAGCAGGAAATGTAGATTATATACCAAAATAAATCAAAAGGCCACAGTTTTCACCGAAATTAGGCTGGATTAGAATACTATACCAGAATACCAATGGGAAAGATCAGATTTGATTTTGGCATCCAGAACCAGACTCTGCAGCAGTAACAAATTTTTGGCTCTCTTTTAGCTTATTTAGCCAGTAGCACTGACTCTGCAGTTGCATTTTTCACTACTGAAAAGTAGTAATTATCCCTTCTTCTTTTATTCGCGTTTGTCACAGCAAATTCCAATCAAGTGCAGAAACTTTTTGCAAGATAAATGTGACGGAGCAAATCTGAAATTCAACATCACTTCTTCCTCCCTTTCAAGGAAGCAGACAAAAAAGAAAAAAAAAAATACTGAAAGAGTAACTTCATTAATAAAAACATCTGTAAGCCCCAAACTCCTCCCCTCTTTATCCTTTACTAAGAAACTTACTCATATAGACTGATAAATATGCCATTTTCCTAACAAAATAACATGAATGAAACAGCTGAGATGTATATTGTTATGTATGTAGAGAGGATAGAAAACAGATAAGCTAGAAATGTAGTATCACATTAAAGAGGAACTATAACTGACATGAGGCCCATTTTTTTTTTCTTTTTGGTCAACTTTATAAAACTGTAAACACCAAATAATGCTGATACTACAATAGCTATAGAAGAAATTCAATATTGGCCCTGTCCAAGCCAATTCAAAAACTCATCTAATTACACTAATACCCAAAAAGATCAAACAAGAATCAAATCAAAAAAATCAGGGATTTCCAGCAAATAGCTTACCTAACTGTAAATTACAAAAGGTAGCAAAAACCCATGGCTGTCAGACTGCACTACCAGATTTCTATAAATACAGAGAAAGGTCAAATGGGTTTCATATATCAGGTGTTAAAAGCTATGTTCAAGGAATAATGCAGTTAATGCCTGAGGCCTAATTGTCTGAATACTCTTCAGCTGTCCTATCATAGGTTGCCAGAAAAGCATCTGATAGTATTGAATGGCCCTTATAACAAATCGTAGCAGTTCTCAAAAATATTCTGCTTGGGACTGATATCATTCAAAAGGCTTGCAATACTATATAAAGTGCACTGATATATGAGACGGACACAAATCCTGTCCATTTCAGCTAAAATCATGAGTACTTCAAGGGTGCCTACTTCCTCTCTTTAAAATTTCTCCTTGGAGACATGCACTACCTACACATATTACATCCATGTTACCTTTTACGCTACAAGTAAAATATTGCTATTTGCCCTTCAGGCAAACAGAAGAGCTACAATCAATGTCATAGCCAATACAAGGCGACTGAGAGGAAACAAAATACACTTTCAGATCTCTTCTTTCCAGTTCACCTAGGTGGTCTTCCCCCAACAACATCCTTTACTGATATATTGTACAGATTACACCAATATTTTTCAACCATGTAACATGCTGTTTAAGCATGCTGCGGAGTAAATTGCAATGAGATGGATCACAACTAGGATATAATGACAACAGAATATTGAAATTAAGAATACCTGTAGATAAATAACAAATCAAAGAGTAACTGTCATCTGCTTATACGACTTACGTTCTCAGCATATGTTCTATACTCGTTTTCCTTTTTTGCTCCCTTTTTGCCCAGCAACAAAGACTGTCAAGCTCTTAGTCAATGCACACCAATGACTACATTTCTCAGTGAAGTATTCAGGCACACGTTTTCTTCACAGCTACTGCCAGGCGGCCTGCACACTGTGTGTTCCATTTCAACTATTCTACCTGCTGTCTGCAAAATTATGTCTGATGAGATTTTTTTTTTTTAAAGAATGATTATTATTGTCCTTTCTCAACTTGTATCACACCCAGGAGAGTCTTCCTAATGTCTGTAATAGGTACAGGCTTTGGCCAGCAGAGCATTTCTGAAAATCCCCTCCTCGAAGACAGGAGGGCAGCAAAAGCCACCATAACCACATGAAGAAATATCAAAAACATGTAAGCTGTCTGTTACCCAGCTCTTTTCAAAATTAATACCCCACCCAGCAAAATGATCGACAGATGGACCTCTGCCCCCATGTGGAGATGATCACAGAAGCGAGGGCTGCATTTCTAAATAAATCCTTATGCACTATCCACAAAAGCTGTGTAAGGCAAGGCAGAGAACAAAAACAAAGGGGGCCAGAACAGTGATTGCATATTCTTCAAGCAACATATTCTCATTTGTTTTAAAACATTCAAGTCTTCTTTACCTTTGCATTACTAGCTCCAAGATCACTATGGGGAAAAAAAAAAGACAAAAGAATTCAGCTTCCTGATGAACTGGTATTATAAAAATATAAGGTTATGACAGGAAGACAAACATTCCTGCTATTACTTGTTATTCTGCTAACTGTCCCTATTCCATTTTTCTGCCCAAATTAGAATTCACAAATAGTGGAAACTATGCTCCAAACATCATGTTATAGTATTGTAACGCAAGGCTTCCTAAGTGGCAATAATTCACAGGAGTCACCAATGTAAGCTGAGGCTGCTATGAAACTGGTTAGAAAATGTTTCTTTCCCCTCTGACAGGGTGCATGTGCACAGCGAGCTGAACCATCAAGTCTTCACTGGGAATTCTGCCCACAGAAAAGGCATATATCGCACAAAGGAATAAATAAAACCCCAATTTTCTGTCAAAAAAATGTCAGCAGGAAACTTTCTCTCAACCTTTTTGCACAGACTGCAGCGTTCCACTGTGGGTGAGATTTGGTTGTGTAAACATAGGCGTCTGGTGGCATTTTGGCTGCCTTAGGGCATGTGAAAATGTCTCCAGGAGGCTGACAAACAAGACAGGACCTCCAGGAAATAACGTGCCCTTCTGGGCAAACGCAGGCCAAGTGGGCTGCCCTGGGGCATCCTCAAGAGCACAATATAGGCAACTGGATCTCACCCACAGCGTATGCCTCACCAGCATTAGAGGCTGCATGTTCAGATCCGTTACAATAAATTCAGGGATTTTTTTTTTTTTTAATGGAAACAATTTGAAAGCAAGGGAGCAAAAAGCATTAGTGAGGCACCAAGAGACCAGAAAAGTCATAAAGAGACGAAGCAGGAAAATAAACAGAGGGAAAGCACGCATCAGAAGGAGACCGTGGAAGCTGGACTGAAGCGTAGAGTCCCAAGATGTCCAGACAGTGATCCTGAGGCAGGAAAACCTACCTGTGAAGCTCTCTTTTGCAGCCATCCACTCTTGCAATTGTCATTCACTTTCTATGTCACCTCGCAAAGTGGAATAGCATCTGAGCGTTACACAGTGGTAACAGGTGGTGATAATCCCATGGATTTCCTTGAAGATATTATGAGAAATGAAGTTTTCACTGCCTGGCCCAAGCTTCTAATGTAAGAATGTGAACAAGAGTACAGGGGACAGCTGGGAAGGGAGTATCTGCTTCTGATTAGAGGGGGGAATGCTGCGCACTCTGCACGAAGGCTCCAGGACCAGCAATCACCCTATACCAGCATCTGCATCTCACTCTAACTCTTAATGATACTGGGCATATACATACTGGGCCCTAATTCCAGTGGGCTTCCCAAGCAGTGGATAGATTTAGAGACAGCTGATAGGTGAAAAGCTCTGCTTTCCAAACATACATTTTGCACACTGTAATGTATGTGTGTTTTAGAGGTGCTGTGCTATTCCTTCACCTGGGAACAAAACAAAACAAACAAAAAAAAGGAAAGAGTTCTGTGTTTACAAAGTCCAAAACACAGTTCTCTTAGGTATTCCTCATAATTTAAAACTACATCTCTTAATACCAAATTTTCATGCACCAAACCTGCTAGATCAAAATGGTATCTTTAGCTAGACAGCAAACATTCCTCTTCAGATAGTCAGGCACATTAGCACAGTTTTGAGACATGCCTTAAATGCAAGCTTACTGTCATTACTATCCAGTACTTAAACACAAAACAGAAACAGATCAGTAATGACAATTTTTTTTCCCCTTAGCAATATGACTAGTTAGTAAGTCCTGGAAAGAATACATAATGATTCCAACTAGGGAATCAGATTAACTCCATGTTCCTATTTTTTCTGTCCCCTTCTCACTGTTCTTTAATTCACTAAACATAGGTAATTTCTTAACTGACATAGCATCTTTTAATCATTTGTTCAATATTAAACACAGTGCAACTCCTCAAAAAAGGAGTCTGAACTCCAGAACCCTCTTCTTCACTTATTATTTTTATACTGCTGCTCCAACAAAAAAGCAGTGACAAGTAAGATTGGGTCCCACTATGCCATGAGATTATATTTGAAAGGATTACAAAATGATTTGTGACTGAAGCTGTGATTAGCTTAGCTCCTAAAAGTATTGTAGTTGTTTAGCTATCATAATTCCCTAAGCTTCTTTGAGTATTTGACCAGTATCTTTCTTCTCCCTTATTCCACAACACATACAAAAAAACTGTTTTATAAAAAAGATATTTCATATTTTGTCAACTGGTATTTAATACATTGGACTTCATTAAATGGTATCACCATATCCACAAATGTAATATATTTGGTCATGGAGGTAAACAAACTAACAAGCAAAATACACCCAACTCTTTGCAACTGTGCCATTAATGGTAATCCTTCTGAAGCCTGAACTAGGAGGTACAAGCTCAGACTGTTGCAACACAATGTGCATTTATGTACAATGCTGCAGCCAGAAAACTAGAGACATTACCAGCTCCGTGTCCTCGTCTCTAGTGCCTTCCATGTGGATACAGAACGCATGTCACTCAGTCCCATTTCAATGTTCCAGTTTACTTTGCTTCTTGCTTTACATATAACATATGTTCAGTTTTTAGAGGTTTTCTGCATATTACATCACTTTTACAAGTGACCTCATGAACTTGCACCACTAATTCAAAAGGATTAGCAACACTTGCTTGACATTGCTTTGATCTTATGTCTATTAAAGGATGGGCTGTTGAACAGAAGTTCATCCTCCTGCAAAAATAATAGAAAATAGTCTATGGTATCTGTTAAAAACATGTGTATCAGCAGGCAATCTCCTGTTACAACAGGGAATTACTTTTGATAACACACAAAACTTTGATCAAACCCTTATACTCTGTTGAAATACATTCACCCCTATTGTCTTATTCAGTTCCAGTGGCTAAGCTAGTTCAGCTTCAATTACTGCAGCCTGACTCTGATAGATCACAGAATAAAGTAGCTACAGTAAATTATTCAAAGTTCTAGATTATACATGCTTCCAGAGCACTCCCACTGAACTTGAGGATATAAGACACCCAGTAGCTGACAGTTCTCAAACAATATTTTGCACTGAAAATACCTTTGTTTTCTTTAAAAATAAAAACAAAAAATGGATTTTTTGTACTTTAGAAAAGATCACATTTTAATTAAGAGGAAATACAAACAATGCAGCCATTTTTAATTTTTGTATTTCTAATCTGTTACTTTCTAGTGTGGCAAACATTTGTGTTTTTTTTTTTATATATTTTATTTTCTTGTTTAGCTTTGCAAATAGAGAAACATGAGAATGATCAGAGGAGTGGACATGAAAAACAAATAGAAGGGAGTGAGTGCAATCCAAAAACAATGCAAGGTTTTTTTTACTGAAAATTGTCTCTGACCTGTCTGACTGTTAAGACACATCTTTGCTGGAGTGCCAGAAGCACAAGGTTCATAAACAAACTGCGGTCATTCCTTTGCTACTCCAGGCTTCAGAGCCATGGGTTATAAAACCAGCTTTTCCAGGGATAAGGACAGCCACTTCAAAATGGTGATGCATCTGCTTCCCTGCTTTCCCAGAAGGACACGTCCCAGATTGTAACAAACTCCTCTATTGCAGGCCACTGCTCTGCAAAGTAGAAATATCAGAGGACAAAATTTAACCCAACTTTCCCAAATTTAGTGTGTGAGCTCCACTCTCTGAAATCCTGAATACAAGGAATAGGTGTGAATTCCTTGTACCTGTTCTAAGTGAAAGTGGCAGTCACTGCAGTGCTGAATGTGGAACTTTTTTCTACCAGTTGTACTGTGGCATACAAATCAGCCTGCAAGAGGCCTGGGAAGTTACAAGACAAACACATGGACCCTGAAGGCTGCAAGCACAAGACAAAAGATCAGTCTTGTCAAGAGTGAGGTGCTATCAGCAATGAAATAGTTACAAAACGCTACTCATCTCTGGAATTGTGTTACTAACATCCTTCCAGGTTTATGAAGCAATCACAGTAAATCTAATACAGTTCCCTTTAAACAAAAGAAAACAAAAATAAAACAAAAACACCCAACCTACATGGAATTAAAAAAAAATCCACATTTTCTGCCTTTATTAGTCTTTTTATTTTTCTTTAAACTTTCCCTTCTATTTACCACTTTTATTTCATGGAACTGAACCCACATTTTAAATAACCTTTGTTCACTAGACCCACCCATAAATATGTAGGGTATACATTCTGCACACATGCAATCAAACAATATCCAAGATAATTAGTACCCAAATCATTTTTGCCACACACACATTCAATTATGACTTGCCCAGACTCATACAACCACACTTGAGCAAGAAGTAATGTTGAAACTTGCTTCTCCAAAACATGGGTATAATCAGGTTATGTCTGAGATTATGGTGTAAACTCTGACAGGTATTTATCAAAAAAAGTACCCTTATGATATTACTTTTACAAAAAAGCAGAAATACTTTTTTCATTGTTAACAAAATCTTAATTTCTTCATATTCCACAAAAATTTCACCTCAGATTATACTGGAAATCTGAATGAATTCAGAAATAGCTCATTATGGTGGGACCTTTCTTTGAAAAAAAAAGCTTACTTTGTATTGGTAGATGGGTACAGAAAGAATAAAATTTAAAGGCATATATTTATCTCTTGGCATACTTGAAATATATTTAATTTAGAAATCTTCCCAGCCACATCATGGTAAAAGAACTGGCAGAAAACAAGCCTTTGGCCTGAACTGGGACAGATTTTCACAAAGGTTCCATAGTTGTCCTGCCTGGTTTCCCACATAAGTTTATGAAACCTTTAATTCATTACACCTTGTTTACTTGATATAGACAGAAGCATTAATGTCACAAGGAGTGAACTGTAACCCTACAGAGACATAAGCAACAAAGCAACAAGAACATGAAAGTTTGTTTTCACAAGTATGTTGAAAAGGTAAAAAAAAATCATCAACAACAACAAAAATATTACAAAGCACCCACTATGCTTTCCCCAATTGTTCTGTATATCCAGCTCCAGTTTCTTCCTTTTTACCTGGCTGCAGGGAAGCTGGGGTAAAGACCACTTTTTTTCTCATGCGTGTACACCTATCACAACAGACGAGGTCCTCAAGACTTCACTGAAATACAAAAGACAAATATGGTAGTAGAAGGCACACAATTAGAATATTTTCCCTTAAACAATCAGCTCTTTAAAAAGCATGCATCTTTCAGCTACTTGCTGTATTTCATAAAATTTTATAGATAGAAATATAGGTAGGGGTCTGTATGTGTGTGTTAAAATTAACTAAGTGTCACATCAGTCCAAGAATTTGGCACAAAACAATACAACATACTGTTATCCTATAAATCTAACCCAGCTTGGAAATTGGCCAGTGTTGCACCATTTGAAATACAGTTTACATATTGTCACATTTTAAATACATGGGTAACAATATATATCAAAAGCAGATTTTTTTCACATGGGGAAAATAAAATAAAGGAAAAAATAATTATAAAAACATAGCCCAATTTTAAGTTAACGCCAAATCCAAAGAATAATCCCCAGGCAGCCATAAATTCTGTGGTGTCCTCACTCAATTGAAAAGCCACTGCTCCATCTGTGGCTTGGGGAGCAGGGACGGGGGAGGTGGGAGAGTTCTGTTGATCAAATAAACCACAATACTTAATGTATACTTAGTATTACAGAGTTTGAACAGATAATGTGGGCTGCGAATGTTACTTCAGCCCCATGGAATATGGCAATTATATCCATTGTGAAGTGCTTTCTCATCCATTACCCTTAGATCCTGGTGGCAGAAAATATCCAATGCCAAGTAACGCCTGAGAAAATGCAGATCCTTCGTGCCTCTCACTTATCCACTGAAAGCTGACCAAACTAAAGAACATCATTTTTTATATTGAAGCTGATGCTCACCAGATGGCTATTAATTTTAATAATAACAAAGGAAACTATAATGAGAGTATGCCTTGCAATTCTGTTGAGTTCAGTACATAGAAGAAATTTAAAAGTTCACAGCTCCGTGCTATTTACAAAAATAAGCCAGCACAGCACCCTCTCCTACTCTCCTCTCCCACTAATAAAAGACAAAATGCAATTTACAGTGTGGCTGTCCTATCTATTATTAATTCACAAGTGAGTCAATCTCAATTTACTTGTCAGTGCTGAACAACCATTTTTTGGTCAGTAATATCTGTGTCCCTTCAGCTGGGTCAGAGAAACAGATCTTCAGCTAATGAGAAGTCAATATAATTCTCTTGAACTCTGTGCATATGTTTGTTTATACATCACCCACAACAAAAGCTGACAGTTTCATTTTGGAGTTCATTTTCCTGATTTTTCCATCTTTGCATTCGATTTTTACCCTTTTTGCCTGGATGCAATTTCCTTGAAAAACTCTGTAGCAAAAAACTTCCATAGGCTGTACTATACTTCCACTCATCCTAAAGAAACCTCTGATCTGGGAAGTTTGAATATCAGGGAAAGTCTTTTAATGCTGTTAACAAACTTTTTTTTGATGTCAAAAACTAGATTCAGATTATTTACATACTTGATCCTCATAGGAAATTTTCATTTTTGAAAATGGCAGACCTTGTAAGAAATAGTTGAAGAGTTTCTTGATTGACTGTCACCTCCTGAAATTTTTCTGAGTTCTGCAACTTTGCCTTTCTACAGTGAGATGTACCTGTATAATACTATCTGAGAGAAATGTTTGTCTGGAAGATACATGCATCGGAATATATTGAACTATACCTAGATAAATAATGCCAAGCAAGTTCTATAAATTATCATGCTTCCATGAATTTATTGGAACACAAGTTCACCTATGACAGCACATGATTTACTGCATTTATCTTTCAGGAGGCTAATTGGTAAATTTCAAAGTTACATGCCTGACTAAGCAAGGAAGATGAATTTTGAATTACCTACAAATCCTGGCTGCAGAGCACTCATACCCTTACCCAACAGGAAACAGAAACAGTGCCATGTGATGTATCTGAAATTCTATGCTATTTGAATTTCATACGTTAGATTAACACACTGAAAAATGCCACCACAAATAGCAGCATTGAACAGGCGAGGAAGAATTTATTCAGCCTCATACATATACCTTCAGAGGATACAAAAGTTAAATTACTCAAAAAGTTATTCAATGTAGACTTTTCATTCAGCTCTAGTTAAAATGCAAACAGCCCTTGAAAATTTAGTTTGTTTTTCCACTTCCTGTGTTATGCAACGTACTCAAGTTACACAAGGCTGTTTTTTCAGCTGGATCACAACGTGGTAGCATTTGCAGACCACTGCTGATGTTTCATTAATGATCTCCATAACAAGAAGATCATTGTTTTCTTTTATGTAAATGCTGGCTAAGTTACAATCACATTAAAATTTACTACATTCTTTTTTGGTGGCCCAGTATCAGAGAGGAGGTCATGCTTCCTACCAGTAAGGACACTCGAACAATGTGTAGGCTATTTTGGGTGAGTGCCTGGTGATTAAAAAAGCCACATAGTTAATGAAGTCTGTGGGCAAAAGAGGAAATCTCAGTTGTTCATGTCAAAACAAGAGGAGAACTTGGTTTGTTAGGTGACATTCAAACTACTCGGTATATAAAAAAAGGTTTTGTACATCTGAACACCCAGGCAAGGAGTTGTATCTAATAGCTGAGTCAGAACACACAATTTCAAATTTTAGCTTTGCCACAGACTTCAGAGTATGGCCAGGACAATTCATTATTTCATTCCTCACTTATCAGCCATAGATACTAGAAATAGTATTTTTCATCCTGTTCTGAACTACTGATCTAAACTGTAGCTCACCAGCTAGGTGTAACCTGTAGGTGCAAAACAGTAAAAATCAAACTATGAGCCCAGGCTGTGACTTAAGGACAAGCAGAAGATCACAGTAAATGTAGTAATAACCTCAAATAAAATTGTAATTCATAGAGTAACATTTCTAATTGGAATTCAATGTGTTTTAAGTTCACAGATCACTCAGGAATTATTATTTTTTCCCAAATCAAAGTATTTTATCATAGTAATGACTGCTATATTAAGAAAAGTCCCATTCTACATAGGGTCATACATCAAGTAGAAACGGACAGGAAAACGCTGACTATTCATGTAACACCCAACCACTATCCCAAGTTGAAAACAAGGTTTTCAGAATGAATTTACAGGCTAAGTGTTAACTTTACTGAACAGGAAAATATGCACAAAAATCCACCCATTGCCCTCACATGCAGACCAATACTTAGAAAAGCAGCATTTATGCAAACTGGAAAAACAACCAGCAGATATAATCAATAAAGAATCTGCAATAAGCAAGTAGGATCTTTTTTTTCAAGTAAACCATGATGTTACTAACAAATACTTCCAATAGATATGCCACATTTAATCTTGCTATTGCCTTTGCTAGTTTCCTGAGGCATTAACCATATTAAGAAAGCATTGCCACTGGCTGCAGCCTACACAGGGTCTCCCATGCAAATGGCTCCTTTTAGTTCCTCAAGGTAGGTGGTAGAGAGACATGACGCCTAATCCTCTGCCAGAACATCTCCCTCTGTCATCAATACTTGTGGGTCTACCCCAGCTGTTACTGAAATACAGAAACATTAGACAACTAAAAACAAAGTAATGAACTACGGATCTCAGTACTTGTATTCCAAGTCCCATCGCTTGGCAGAGTCACAAGCAGGCAGACTCAAGTGCTCTTCTGAGCAAACCTAACTATGCTGATTGTCTCTATTCATGCAGCTCTGAAAATGTTAGAAAAACTCAATTTAAAAAGAACAGTTCTTTAGCTGCTCAGCCATTTCATGCTATAGCATTCATGAAATTGTACCAGCCACATTGTGTCAAAGCTTGAAATACGTTATAAGGTATGTCAAAGATAACAGAAAATAGTTTTCTAAGAACCTTGAACCATGTATGGTTACTTGTAACAAACCAAGATGCAAAAGAAGTGTTAACTTTTTTCTACAGAAAAACATCCTGGCTTTTCCCACTTGCAGTCACATTTTCCAAGGTCACTTCTTATCCCAGTAATCCACAGCAGTGCATAGCCACAGCAGTGAGGCTTCGAGCAGGGATCAAGATCTGGCAGGTGTCTCTGGAGGAAGGCTTCCATAAACACTGTGAAAAATATTGGTTCAAGTTGTGAAATCAGCAGGGAATACACCACTCATTTTGCGCTTTTGTTCTTCTGCTTGGAAGGAAAATAGATGAGTGTATCTTTCCAGATTTCTTGGAGAAAGATCTAAACACAAAGAAAGACAGCCAGGAAAGGAAGGGTTGAGAAGTTGATGCGGAACAGCAGCAATAACCTGAAGGAAAAGGCAAAGAGAGGAAAAAACTAGGGAAACAAATTTTGCATCATACCTAAACCTCTCTAAGAATTTTACTAAAACACTAAAAGGCTCAGTGAAACTGAGAACGCAATAGCAAAATCTTCTAGTGAAACACTGCTGGTATTTGCAAGGACTTTTGCAACAGCCAAAATTCCAGTTCCCTCTATTTCACATGCAAAACCACCCCAACTGAGATGAAATGATGAGTTCCTTCTGAGTCTCATTTCCCTTACTCCCCATCTCTGAGATATTCTCGCACCAGTTTACACACAAAGCTATGGAAATCTACCTGAAGTTCCACAAAAATTGCTTTTCCATAGTGTTTCTTCTCATAGCCTAGGCTTACTTCAGACTTCTTCACACACAAAGGTGTACATACTTTTAGTAAGAGAGCAAGTCACATGTCCCACAGAAATTGTGAATTGCTGCTGCTCTCCCTCCAGGTACAACCACACAAACACTTGAGGCATTTCTGCTACCAGACAGCAAAAGCTATTTAAAAAAATTTAGCAATTTTGGGCAGGTAACACAGCAAGCAGTGGGAAATGGTGCAAATTACCTGAGCCACAAGGAGAGGAAAAGACACTCTTTTACTGTACATCTTTACTTCTACTAACTCCAAAATCAAACACAGAGACAAAAGAATCTTGTCAATAGGTGGCAGACTGGATTAAACTTCATTAAGATGAGTTGGAATGATTGGATGGGTCTTTCACTTAAAATAGTTGTATAAAATCATTAAAGCTGCATTAGAGTGTCAAACAGATTTTCATCTGTTCATCAATAAAGATAGCTGAGCTATGCAGGTTCAGGTGTTTCACTGGATATTTTTGTGGCAAAACTGTGTATGCATACATCTGACATGAGGAGACACAACAGTAGGGACAAGAGAGGGAAAGAAAAAAGAAAAAAAGCAAAGCTAGTAAGAAGTCAGAGCAAGCATTTGGTGTGTATACCTGAAAAGAAAGCTTCCACAGAAGGATAGAATGAGAGCTTTTTATACAAACACTACTGAGAAATTCTTGGAATTACACTCAATACTTTTTTTTTTTTTTTAATCCTTATTTTTCTGCATTCAGAGAAAAAGAGCTTTGTACCTAACTGATAAACAAGCAAGATCCCATTGAAGATTTCCTTTACGTTGTCATCAGTTTCCTCTCTTAAGGAAAATTATTTGTAAAACCCCACATTTCATCTATTTCTGCTAGAGAGGAATAAAACTCTCTAGCAGTCTGCTGCTTGCACATTCTAGCTAGCTATTCTAGTAACAGCACTGCAGTATCAGAACAATAACACTGATGTGAGGAAAAAGTTCAGCCTCTAATGAGGTGAATTTGTGTTACAGAAAACAAATATGGCCAAATTGGAGTAAAAAGAAAAAAAATCTGCTGCTCAGTCACCAGTGCCTAGAGCACTTAGAAACTCAGAAGATGGGAAAAAAAAAAAAGCAAGAGAGAAGCTTAAAGAATAAAGAGGGGGAAAAAAAGAACAGCGTGACCTGGCCAAAAAAAAAAAAAAAAAAAGCCAAACAAATCAGGAGATGGAAATTTCACAAAAGGAAGTAAAGAGTCATTTAGAGTGTTTCCAGAAGGAAAGGCTGGACAATTAGTTGCACGGAAAAATAGCATGGTTCACTCAGTTTTGTGCCTAGATGATATGATGCATGCAAAAAGGGCTTAATAAGACCTGATATATTTATAATGCTCTCTGGCAAACTGAAGCTAAATCCAGAAAAGTCTGGAATATGTCCAAAAGAGACCATCTACATTTCATACATCAACGAGGTGGGAATTACAATTGACCAACCCCCACAATGTTGCTTTGAACAAGCCATCTCCATAGGCACTCCCAGATGTGAAACTCTGTACATCTCTGCTTTAGCTACAGGTTTATTTTTGGGTATGCCAATACTGTAAGCCCACTACTCAGTAGAATGATTTAAGATTTTCAACGCTGAATAAAGCCCCTGTGACTACCCCTTTCTTGGCATACCTATGTTTTGAAAACCTTCAGACTAGACACAGATGGTACTGCTTATGGATTGATGGCAATGTCAGCACAAAATCATGAATTATTTTCAGGAATGGACATTTATTACTGAAGTCCATGTTCCACAAAAGGAGAATGATACATCACCTGAAAAGAACTTGTTGGAGTGCACGAGTCCATAGAACATTTTCACAGATGTTGCCCAGCTTGCCAAGGGTCCAGCAGTGTTTCTGTGCTGTGATTTCAGTAGCTCTGTGGCTTGGCCACAAGCCTGGTGACAGGCACAAAAACGATCAGGACAGTATAGGCAGCCTTTCAGTACATATTCATTTACCCCCATGTGAAATATGCATTATCCTCTGATGCACTGTGGGACTACAAAGAATTAGACAACAGGTAGGTGCAGTCCCTCTGACAATGTGTGAGCTGCCTCTCCTCCCAGGTCATTTCACATGCAGGTGAATACATCCACGTTTCTCAGCTCCGTGCAGCATTTCCAGTTCTCTGCAGCTCTCTACATCAGTCATTGAGGAACTGCAGTGCTGAGCAAGGAAGATCTAAAAAAACCAGTGCCACTGCCAGGGAGTCTAGTGTAAAGAAACACATGAGTCCTTAGTGTCTTTCCTCTGTTTCCCTCCTTACATCGATACCTAGACTTCCATCCTGTTCTGTTGCAGAATCACTACAGAGGCTGGGCAAATCAGATGCAGCCAGCTTGGTTCATGGAGGTCGTAAGTATCTGCAGCTCCTGTTCCATTTGACGGCAGATGGAAGTGTTTGGATTATCAGCAAGTAGGGCAATTAATTGAACCACCTTGTGGTTCAGTTCTCACAGTCATAAAATGGGAGGAATTACTCCTTAAAATTCCAGCAGAATCCTACAACAAAACTGCTGTTATAGTATGATAATTCCTATAGACTACGGTGGTCTGTCATTAAACCAGTTGCTTTATCCCACGTTGTCACCTGATTGACTGCACTTCTGCTTAATGAAACAGAGCAAGGAGCTGGACATCCTCAACACTCTTCCTATTCACACTTCTTCCCATACAGTTGTTTATGCCACCCCTCTGGCTACCTCTTCCTTTTCTCAGAGCTGGGGACACTTGTTCTGCTACACTCGAAAAGAGGTAAGAAAATCAAAAAGGAAGCCATCAGAGAGTATGTGCAATAATAAAGGGGATTTGAATACTATCTTCCCCTGCCTGATAATTACAAGGAAATGGCAGCAGATCTAAATCATGATAGAGGTGGCCCTGCCAGCAAATATGATAGCCCTAGCAGGCCCCATTCAGCAGCTCTTTTGCTGTAAAAATATTATTGCGTTGAAGTGAAATTCCCTGGCCTCACTCCAGTAATAACCAAGGCAGGCTATTGTCGCTCTAGAAGGAAATTTTGTTCAATGTGATGGAAGCAACCACTGCCTACTGGAGAGAAAATTCGGCAGAAATATCTCTTTGTTCTAATATTATGGTCTCAGCCCCCATTTCTCTCCCTGCTGACAAAAAAAAAAAAAATAACAGCAGACAGTGGTTTGAATATATGTTGCCTTGGTCTGGCATACTGCCTATTAAAACAGCTAAACATTTTCTTACAGCCATAAGACCTTCTGGCTTTACTCTGAGTCAGACAAGTTCACCTAAAACAAAGCACGGTGTGCAAGTTAGATCTTCGTCAGAGTACATTTTACTGTTGGAATCTGCTGGGCATTGTAGAAATCCTGACACTATGGCCTAACAGTGCAAGATGAATGTAAGTAACTAAAACATTTTGATAATTAAACAGATGAGCTGAAACCTGTACAAATCTGACAAGCAGAAAACCTAACACAACACATTCAGATATTCAAACGCATTTTACACTTATGTACGTCAGCCCTTTGATGGCCAATACACCGAATAGAAAACATCAATAGTTTGCAGAAACAGAACGCAGACAAAATCTAGCTAGATAGTGCTAACTGCTAGACTCTTACTTCCTGGCTTGTCAGTGACACTGTTACCTTATAAAGCAACACTGGGCAGCAATTAAATAGGGTTGTTATTCACCACTAACTCAGCAAAGGAAAAGAAATGAATGAGCTTTCCCAGGCTGCAGTAGTTCCAGATTGCCTCTCAAAGGGCTGCATCAATTACTGTCACTTATTTGTCAGCAGTATGCCATGATTAATTGGTGAGATCCACATTTTTGCGTGCCTTACGTCACACACGGCTCTGCTCCTCCATCTGTTTTTATTGGTGTTACAGACCAAAACGTTCCACACCATGTACCTTGTCAAAAATATATTAATGTCTCACAATGGACCCAAGCTAAAACAACTTAAAACCCTACAGATTACCTAAATGTGCTGAAAATAAAGATGTAAAGAGAAATGACTGAAAGATTTAGTAGAATTGCAAGTTGAGAAGCAAAAAAGAGCAACAGACTTTAAGCTTTCTTCAGCAAAATGAGAATGTTATGTTGGCAGAATAAGGGAATTTGTTGTCAGGACTAAAATATGTGGAAAAGTTTTTCTCACTAATTCAAAGTAGCACTTTATAAAAACTCCAAGGTATTTACAAAGTAAAATGTTACTTAGCAAGAACAAGTATGTCAAAAAAAAAGCCTTCAGTTTCAGTTCCTCACATCCTTACTTACCTTGTCAGGATGGTGTTTGAACACCTCTTCTTTATTTTCTAAATGCATCCGAGCTCTCTGGACCCTCACAGAAGTCAGACATGCACTTAAATGCTTGCTTAGAGTCTTGCTGAACACATACCCCTGTATATGTTAGGTAGTAAGTACAAAATCCCCATACATATACTAAAGAGCAGCAGAGCAGGATAAAACAATAAAAAACAAACTTACCATTGTAACTAAGTCTTAATTATCAAAACAATGTTCAACTCTTATGCGGTTGTTTTATGTGTAGAGATGAATGTATTTGAATGTATTTTAAAAACAAACAAAGAACAAAATAAAACCACCACCAACACAACATAATTAAACAAATATTTTCAGTCAAGCCTTGACAGCCTTCAGGATTTTTTACACATCTTATGATACCTGTTATCTTTCTGAGAGCTTCTACTCAGAATTTGTGAACCCGCAACTTCAGGTTTTTTAAAACACTATTTTCTCTCTCCTACCCAGATAAATGGTACAATATCTGAAATCATGTTCAGCCTCTAGACAGCTGGTTTTAGAATCCATCTGCTTAAAACCACAGGACCCATTTCAGAAGATGCCATGAGGAACACTATCACACTTACATGAGAGTTATGCTTGCCCTTACACACTTCCTGCCTTTCTGATCATCTGAAGCACTCAGCAAATACTTACACTACGATCTTCTTACTTTTTTGTTGTTTTGGCTACCAAGACCAGAATCATGAAAATAGTATAGTGGGTAATTAGAAGTGTCTCATAATTACTGGACCAACCACTAGTAATTCTGCATGGATAGCACTTGTCCATGATACAATTAAAAAAGGAAGCTGCTAAGTGCCCACACATTCACATATTTTTACTCTTATATTGACAATGTCAATTGAAAAGCATTATTTTTATTGCAGAGAAACTACATTTTAACATACTTTCTTTTCTCACCCTTAAGTCTCTGCTGTCATCTGTGGACATAAAAATGACCACAGACAAAAAAAAAAAGAAAATAAAAAATAAAATAAAATAAGACAAAAGCCATTTTTGACCAGAGAAAATACAGACAATAGGAACCATATCTACATCAGGCAACAACACTGCATGATAAAATCTTAGTTACCCACAAGACGTAAATTTCCAGAGGCTTTCAATATTTTTGCTACTTTCTCAAAAATAGAAAAAATATTCTGCAACATCATGCAAATGATGCAAATGGAAGCACAGAAGAATAATGTTAAAATAATGGGTATACTCACACCTAAATGCAAATAGTTGTACTTTTGTGATGGCTATACGCCACCTCTGAATAGAGATTATTACAATATTGGCACTGTTGGTTAGAAAGCATGATAGGCCCTGACAATTTCTTACCCGTGCTGTTGTGCAGAACAAAAAAGAAAGGTCTTACTGAGGTCTCACTGCTCCCAGAAGGCAGGTCCCCGATTCTGCGGTGCAGAGGCTGTCCGATGTCTCCCAGGTGCCATCAGCACCTTGGACAGTGTGAGCCAGGGAGAACCAGTGGGAAGTGCCGCTACCCAAAAGCAAAACGCAGACAAAGCAACCCCTGTGGTCTCCCACTCTGACCCCATGGTGGCCTAGGGACATCTCTAATGTTCCCTTTTGCTCAAATTTTCATGGCTCCTACTAGAAACACATTGAAGTTTTCCAGTAGGCCAGAAGTCTGTGCATCCTGAAGACAACAGGATTCCAACGAAATAGTGCAATTGATGCAAGCTGTTTTCAGTGACATCTTGCTAGTATCACTAGCTGCTGTGCTAGTTGCACTGCTGACAGCAACAGTGGTAGAACACTGAAGAGGAAAAACACAGGTCTAGACCAGGCTTTTGTCCTTACCTCCGTTTTATTATAAAATTTTTATGTTCTCCTCCAGAATGCTCTTCAGTACTACATTACCACCTCCTTCTAGGAAACCTATTTCACATATCTAGCTGAAAATTCACTTTCCACAATTAGTGGAAACTTTAGTTCTCCACTTTGACCCCATGTTATTTATTTTCCCTTTCTTATCATTCAACTGTTGTATTTCACAAGATATATGAAGAGGCTATCTAAATTATTTTGTGTTGACCATTATATATTGCCACAATGATACTGATAGGATATTTTTCATTAGCTGAGTTTTTCAGTTTCCAGCTAAACCCTATGAACATACCATATATCTTTACCTTAGTTCTGTATCAAAATTCAAAACTACCCTGGCTTAAAACCCAAAACCACAATGAAAGTGACAGATAATTTGAGTAACTTAGGAAAAACACCAACTGTATGCATAGTGTTTTGAGTATCTGGTCTTGGATTTCCATCTTCATGCACTATTTACTATAGGTTTACATACACTAATGCTCCTGGATGTATTCAGCACAGGAAGTGAACCCTGGCCTCAAGCTTTGAAGCAATTTACTAGTTCTGTATACACAGCAACATTTTGGATAGAACAACATTTTGGATAGAAATTATAGGTAGTATTGGCAAAACGTTATGCTGTAGAAGGCTCTGATCCATTCACTTTATGACCTTTGAAAAAGTTCCCAAAGGTTTGAATAAATCAGTGGTATTTCATATGCCTTGTCATTATCTTTCATTTCATGGTTTCCTGAGACAGTCACATTTGAAGACCAATTGTGTGACAGTAGGGGGATAAGAAATGAGAAAAAAATGTAGAAGATATGGTAGCTATGCCAGTTTGTACAAAAAAAAAGATTTAAAACCAGAACTAAAAAAATCCTGAAATCAGAGGGTATGCAGAACAGTTCTTTCAGGCAAATGCACTAAGAAGACACAGCAAATTGTAGAACATGCATGCCTATTTTTTCCTAGATGATGCAAATCAGTCATAAGATCATTACAAAGATCTGTAGCTTTAAAACCTACATAATATAAATCTATAGTATTTAATACATTTAAAATCCACAAGAGGGCAGAAGAATAGGTGAAGTGGTGAATGTAAAAAATATATACACAGACAAAAAAAAGAGAAGAGAAGCTAGACAATATCATATCTTGCACAAGACATTGATGTTCTGAAATACATGTGTTTTTTGTGTGTTTTGTTTGGGTTGGGTTTTGTTGGGTTGTGTGTTTGGTTGGGTTTTTGTTGCTGTTGTTTTTGTTTTCCAAAAGAGGAATTGACCGCTTACTAAAGGAAATTAAATTCATAATTGCATTTAGATTCCTGATTGCATTTACTTAGACATATAACCTTGCCATATGGTGAAAATATGAATCCTATTAACCAGGTTCAAACAATTCTTCATTTGTTCTGAAACTGGCCTGCATTGTTTCCACAGATAATCAAAATGACCACAATTCAGTCATTCATATTTGTTCACTGATTTCAGCTGGAAGGTCATTAATTGCTGCCAATGATATAATGACTTTAAAAACACACAGAGGAAGCCAGAATCCTCAACTTGGTGGTGATATGATCAGTTTGTACAACAGCTAGCTCAACTCAAATAAAGCTGCAACAGGAGAGTTTTGTTTCTCACATACAGTATCTCATACCCTTTGCTGACAGGACAGGACAAAATTGTCCTGACTTGGAAACCTAAAACTAATCTTCAAAAGACATTCAAGTATTTGGGGCTACAGCCATAAACAGACTTACTCATAGACATTCTTTTACCCAGCAGAACCTACAGTGCCAAATTAGATGCCAAGATCCATCTTGTAGAACACATGGAAAGTATAAGATAAAATGCAGGAGGGAAGTTGGCTCATGTAGTCGGTATAAAGTCAGTATAAAAATCAGTATAAAGAATGATGAGGCCCTTCATTTCAAAGCAGGTAAACACCTACTTGATTAGGGATTCTCTACTTTAAATCCTCCTCTCCACACTACCCAAGCAACAAAATTATACATGAGAGAAACCTACCCACTGCAACCCCTCTGCTAACGTTAGTATTATCTAGGAGACGAACAATTTATTTTCACTTCTCACCCTTCTCCATTAGTACACAGCTACTTTGGGAATCCTGGCCACAGGGTCAATACAAATTAGATGCATAACTATCCAGGTTGCAAAGGGCATATGCTAAGTTGCCACCCAACTTATAAATTACCTCTACATCATATTTGCACTGGAAAGTGCCTTTAATTTTTTGCCACCGATCTTGTACATAGTCTTGTACTGAAAATTGTGATGCAAGGAAATATTAGTAAAATCAGTGTAAGCTGGGCAGGTAAGTACTTTTAAGCATAAAGGTTTCTCACTCTCTGAAGAAGTCTACTCGTACAGAGGGATGCTTCTGTTAGTTCATGGACATGGAAGCCATATCCTGTTCATTATCAGGTTGTTCAATGAACCTTATCAATGAAAGGCCTCCTTAGTACCGTCAGTTTTTTTCTCACAGACAGAAAGCAGAGAAATACAGTTCTCTCTAATATACAGACCAGGTTTTCATCCTTTCACATATAAAGGTAGACCCGATTTGTCTGGTTTTGTCATCATGTAAAGCTTTAGTTGTATTTATAACATCCCCTTCTTACTGTGTGCACATTTTGTTCTGTTTATGCACATTCATGCATACATATAAGAACGTCTTAATTTAAACATGTTGTTTGTGCCTACTTTAAACAGTGAACTCCAAAAAAATATACTTGTGTATGTATTAGCTATAGCCATTTCTTTTTTTTTTTTTAAATCAGTATAAATCAAATCCCCCCCAAAAAGTTAAGAAAGTATGAGATGAGAACAAGAAAACATTTTCAGTTTCTTCAGACTAAAGCTCTCCATGTGTCTGTGAACAGGTTGCCAAAATCTACAGCAATTGTGGATTCACATATGGTAAATCTGAAAAGGAATAAAGACCCAAGGATTCATTTGTAATCTACTTTGCTTGGTTTCTAGAAAATGTTGTTCTTTATGCCCGAGTCTTCTCAAAATGTGTCATGAGGGATTTACCGAGCAGTAAAAGAGGTGGCAAAAAGTCACTTTATCCAGCCCAGATTTGCTTTTAGAAAAAGCAAAGACAAATGCCAAAGCCATTTTCAGTGCACTGCGTATACACAACTCTAAATTCTTTTAGAGTGAACATCTTCTTAAGTTGTATTTATCCTTCTGAAAATATCTTTTGAACCAAACATCTAAGTATTTATCCTTTATTGATGCAGAACTACAGCTACAAAGAACCATTTCCTGTGGACTTTAGAGCAGGCCATATCCTGAGCAGACCTCACTGGACTTTAATTTAGGAAACAGCAAAATTAGCCATAGGAAACTCACAATTACAAAGTTGACTACTGACTGGGCTTTTTTATTTACAGAGGAAGCTACCCACAATTACAAAAGAAGTCTGCTAGGGAAGACATGCTAAGTTTTCTAACGTTTAATGCATTTATTCACCTTACTAGGAACATACAATGATTAGTACTATGCTCAGGAGTAACAATTTACAGTCTTGACTAATGAATCTTCAATCTGTTTATTAATTTTCTATTTCTAGAAAAATATTGTTTTGTAGCATTTAACTGGAAACTAGGTGTTTATTGGCTAAGAGCTGTATTTTTGCTAACTGATGACATTTTAATTTGGATGAAAAGCTATGTGCTTGGGAAAATACTGGCTTATATTTTTAGACTTCTATAAAAAACAAAACCAAAGGCAAAAAACAATGAGCTAACCCTAAAGGATGAAGAAATTACACTAATAAATGAGTCAGAAAGTAGAACCTTGTTCACAATACATTGCAAGCATGCACGTAGCTGGTAGCTACTAGCCTGAAATGTAAGTAGGATGATTCTTTGTAAGACAACTGTAGCTGAAAGTTTAGATAACTTATACTGTCAGTGAAATAGACAGCAGCAAGCTACCATTTTGGTACAAAAAACAAATGCACTAATTTATATGGGGGAAAGAAACAGCAATTTTCTTTCTGAAACAATGGGCTGTTAACTCTTTAAGTTTAAAAATAAACCATTAGGCCTGCATACCAATCACAGTGACTTCTCCAACTGAGAACAGCTAACTCTTAACCAGCAGGCAGCCCCTTTGCCACCTCTCCAGTGATAAGGTGAATGGCCTGCAGAGTTCTGCAGTGACACAGAAATCCTGCTTTCCACCAACTTATTTGTAGAATCAGGAAAACAAAAAATAAAGTCCAAATAATGAATTTCATAGCTTTTTTCTATTCTAATCCTCATTTGAATTCTGAGGCCATATTCAAATCTTATTTATTTTACTGTTATTACTAACCTGATGAAAAGGTTCAAAGCAAAGAGAAGAAATAAAGAAATCACTGCTTTCCAGCCAGCCTTGCTGCACTGTAAGGGGCTGGACAGAAGAATTAACAGCAGCTTTGTTTTGTAGGTTAGTATAGCTGACCTCCTTTACAGCTCCAAGAAAGAGCTTGTTAATCTTCCTCTGTACTGAAGAGCTAAACTTAGCTTGTCAAACTACACAAATATCCTGGACTTGTGCGAGGAGATGTTTTAGAAAGGGATAACCTCACCTGCTTGGCATAACCCACAACTACCCTCCAGGCAGAAGAAACTATATTGGACCTATTTGAGAAAGACTCTTAGATCACATCACTAAAAGCAACCACAGGTTGCAACCTCAGACATGCAGAGTGAGTTTGGAAAACAAAAATATGGGAAGAGATTTCACAGAAGGGGTTCTTGCATGATTCAAGGCTGCTCAAACTGCACACAGGGGTATGAAAGCACAAGTCTTGGGACTCTTTATCCAAAACATCTGAGCAATTCAACAACTTTTTCTTTAATGTAAAATCAAAACTATAGCAGATTTCCTCTACATAAACTGCTAGTGTCATCTAACAAGACTTAGTTTCTACAAACTAAACTCTGTCTTCAAAACTAGAAGGAAAGCAAGTAGCCCTGGCTAGTAACAGCAAGCTCCAAAAAACAAACAAACAAAAGATGTGTCTCGTCTTTTTGCAAAGATTAGTGAAGTTTTACTTGAATTAATATTTCATCCTCCTTTTACATTTGCTAAATTGAATTTAAATATAAGTTTTCAAACTTAGTTTTATTATTCAAAGGACCTTTTAGAATTTTGTTCTAAGTGATGGAGAAAAAGGAAGAAAAAGTAATAATGCAATCTCTAATCACAATTTCATTCCTCTGCTCAAAGGGTGCCTTTTCTGAATTCCTATTTAATCCCAAATGTTTACTGTTTTTCCAGTTTTGAATTCATCACTTTTATTATTTCATCTCAACAGACTCAATCCCCAGTCCACTTACTATGAAACTGAACAAAGTGCATACAGATGTAGATGATGTAGAGAATAATCCTTCTGAGTTTTATTGAAGTATAAATGACCTGTTACAAAAGACATCATACATATACACATAAAAGCAAATGGACTGCCAAGTTTTGAAATGTCTGTGAAACAAAGATGAGATTTTTTTTAAATAACTTCGATGCTAAATGAATTTATGACCTACCTTGAATTTGGCACATATAATTTGTTAAAGAATATTTTGAAGTGCAAGACATGACACAGATAGAAAATGACCAAAATATTGGTACTAAAGAGTTAATTTGGATAATGCTGCAGTGAAGGTCTCTAATCCAGCAGCAAAACATTACCTGCTGTAGCATACACTTCCAGTTTTGTTTGAACAGCTGTCAAACTGGAAATGAACTTGTGGATTTAAGAGTTTACAGTCTTTTCCTTATAGAAGGATTAAAAAAAAAACTTTTATTAATGGTCCCTTTTTTTTTCAGAACGTCCTTCTCAAAGAAAAGCAGAAATGAAAACAAATTTGCTTCAATTATTGTTCAGCAAACAACATGGATGCTTTACCGTATGCTACAAATGGAAGCAGAAAAACGTGAAACAATCATTCAGTTTATTGCTTGCTACATCTACCTGATACTAGTTGCTGCACAAACACACCGAGAGACACTTATTATATGATGTAGTTTACAGCTAAAGTTTATGAATAAAATGATCAATGACGTCCTTAAGTTTAGCGTATTGCTCAACAGCTGAACCATCAGAACTAGACATGTATTTGCTCATACCACAGCCCAATTGTGATAGTGTATTTCTCATGGGATACTAATCTTACATAGAACTGATATCACGTATTACATACTAGTCCTCGGATCTCAAATCAGTTTTGTCTGTTTGCTTTTTTGATATATTTTTTTTCTTAAACTGAAGGAATGGCAAATTAAAAGTAGGAGGTTTTCTGGTTATTTGTAGCCACTGTAAACTCACAGCCCTCAAACACCCGTTTCCTCAGGAGGTTTCTACTACCCTGTCAGTAATTTTCAAGAAGTGTTCCTTTTATTACTATTTTCAGTACAGTAGCTAATCAAAGGGAACTGCAAATGCCTGTAATAAACAGAAGAGAGATATATTCATGTTGGAGAGCTTAGAGCCAAATTAGGAAGAAAGCCATGATGAGAGAGAAAGAGGAAAAGTGAGAAACACATCAGTTTGTCCAAGTGGCAGACAGTCAACAAGCAGATCCTGAAATATAATAGCCATACTCTTTGGAGTTCCTCAGACACCCACTATTCTGGGCCTCACACTTGTTCCAGAAAGTGAAAAGATCTCAGAATCCATAGCTATATTTACATATCTTCTCAGCTAAACGTAATCTGTTTTATTTTGAAAGACAGATTTCAACTCGTTTCTCGCATGCGCTCAAATGTCTCTGTTGACTCAAAGAGCAACTGCTTTCCATCTACGCTCGTATTTTACAGAACTGAGTTGTTGCTTACCAGGACGTCCTGTTAAGATAATCATTAAGACTGCAATTAAATTCCAGGACTTAAACTTCACTGACTTCAAGGAGCACACACAGAATCAGGCTTCAAAGCACTAGAAACCTGTGATCTCACCTTTTCATGCTAGACTGTCTTTTATATATCTGCCCTATATAACAGGTTATGTGTATGTATGCATACCTGTCTGTGACAAACAGTTGTGAAATAACACTGTTTCAAAAACCTAGGTGGCAACTCTTACTAGTTTTCTCTTTATTAAAATTGAAGAATAATGTCCAATTTATTTGGGTTAATTGTTGGAAGGACCTCACAATCTAGTGGACTAACATCAAGATGTTGTTTTTCCTTCAAAAACATTGCATCTGAAATTTCAGTTGTATATAGCAGAAGAGTGGTAGGAATCTGAATTATTTACTTTAATTCCAACAGTTTCAGTTTGTATGTACAGCATATCCCAAGTACATTTCTAAAATATACTGCATAAGCCATTTCTCAAAATCCAGCTCCACTTAGAACACACAAAGACTGATAGCAATGATAACCCTCTCAGCACTAAGTTGACTCTAATTACAACAGATCATTGTACAGTCAGGGCAGGATGAATGACTCCATTAACCAAAATTCAATAGAAATGGTGAAAGTTACACTTTAAAATGAACATACTTCTTGATAATGCACTTCTTGCCCACTCCCGCCACACAATCAGATCAGAGGTTTTTTGTTTAAACTACAAAGCACTTGCCATCACTTTCAAAAGGAGCATCAAAACATATCATCACATACAGTTCTACCAGTAAGTGAAACACATTATATTTTTGTCCCTGTTCCTCTATCTTTCTGTCTAGATTTTCCTGAGGTGACCAAGTCCAGAACACAAGCAGTGATGGAGATCCGAGATATTTTTTTTGCCTACCTCAGTTGGAGATCAGAAACACAAATGGGTCCTCAACTCTCCCCCCTTCCCCGCACTTGCGACATCGGTGGTCATTTCCTCATGGTTTCTTTCATCACCAGAGGGTGACGACAATTTTTGTGCCATACACAGCATCTGATCACACTCCTGGTGTAACACAAGACGCAGCTGAAGTTAGAAAGCTCAGAGACGCATGCTACTTGATCATAACAAATAGGGCATGCTGAAAGTGATGCAGCTTATCAGCAAAAGCTCTGCAAATATTAAGACTGCTGGTATAGTCTCTGCTCTTGTTCACATGATATTACAAATCCAGTACCAGCTTACAACAGAATGAGGATGGATGAGTGTGTGATAAAACACACTCAAAGAAAACCAGTTAATAAAATTAAGACTGGCAGTCTGAGATTGAATTTTTAGCAAATAATTTTCCAAGTCAAGTAAACTGTTTATCAGTGACAACTTTTCAGCTGTTACTGTGTATCCTTAAATTACTCCATCTTCTTGATGTGCCACAGTATGCACTAAAGACAAAAAGAAGTTGACAGAATTCATACATGTTCTATGAAAACAGCTCTACAGCCAAAACTGCCATCATATTCTGAGTTAGTGCAAGCCTAACAGCACTGGCTTCATAGCAAACCATTATCAATATTACACAGCCAAAAGTTCATAGTCTATTAGAGAGAATTACACCTATCCACAGCACTACCAATCACTGTTGGACAGTGGAAGTTAGGATTTGTATTGTATATGTCTCAGATAGGGAGCTATTGCAATGCTTCCTGCCTCTTCAGGATGTGAACGGAGAAGAGTCAGCACACCTTTGTCCATTTGTGAAAGGTATCTAAACCAGGCACAAGAGATCAATAATCTCAGATTACACTTGCTCAGAAGCCATGGTTTATAAACCAAAATTTAAACCCCAGGCTGGACTACTGGATTTCAACTAGACAGAGTTGAAATCATTCAACACAGTGAACGATCTGTAAGCAGTTGTTACAAGAGACACTTCTGCCCTCTTTTAACTCAAAAGAAAGAAGTAAATAAATAAATAAATTTCAGGTATGGACTCAGAGTTCCTTTACTTTTCCCAGCCCTCATAAAGGAAAAATGTCTTCTCAGTAGATCAAAATGATTTTCCTCAGTTGGAATACTCCTGTAATTTCTTCCCTTAATATTGTGCACATGCTGAAACCACTGGTGAGAGGCAGGAAAGGAGGCAGAGGAAATAGGGTGATGGTGGTAATGGTTTTGGTTTTTTTTTTTTTTTTTTTGAAATAGAGCTTCAGTTGGTGAATCTAACAGCCATAAACAACTTGCAGCACAATAGTTTTATGAGGTAATTTCTTCAGATCGTGAGAATAATTTACATAATTGCAAGTTACAGCATCAGCTCTGCAAAAGTGACTAATAAATTAAAATGTGACTTATAAGTTAAAATAAACTCCAGTTGGAGGTCTTTGAAGAATAATGATATTGGTACATATTTACCCAAATGCAGAACGTTAAACATTGCAATTTAAAACACACACCAGAAACTTATATTCTTATATCATCACAAAATTACTTGCAGAACATACAAAATGCTTTGATTGCCCTATGTCATTACGTTCAAACATAGAAACATTAAATGCCTAGTACACCTTTGTTAACTTATCCTATTTCCTCCTTTTTCTGATTTGTAATTAGAGCTTGCTAGTGTAAACCAAAGGATCTATCAAATCCTTGAAAATCATGCTGACAAAAATAATTATAAATTATAAACATCCTTTGTGTTTGCTAATAATATCATATTAACAATTTGTATCAGCTTTTGGCTGTACATCTGATCAGCATGGAAAGCAAAAGGAACATGAGTTTCCTGCTGTTCCTAACACTAGAGATAGAGTTTTCTCCAAGAAGAGTTAACTGCAATGGAAAAATAAAGAGAACAAATTGAATGCCGTGATCTGCAGAAAATTATACAATATCAGGAAAAAAATCACAGCCTTCTAAAATTGCAGTGACTACATGTTCTTTCACAAATATCTCTAGCTCTTCACGTCAGTCTGCATTGTGCAACTTAACATGGAAAAGTCAGTATTTTAACTAATGGTGGTTATTTTGCCATTGTGGACAATAAAGCAAAACAAACATACAAACACACACACGCACACACACTAAAACCAAGAATTTCCTTTAGACCAAGGTTTCAGTTTCTCATTTCTCCAAATCACCTGAAAGGAATGCTCTATCTTTTCCAAGTGGAAGCTACCAATGGAAATTTTTACTCGAAGGAAAAAGGGTTGTGCTTTTCGTTGTTGTTGTTGTTGTTTATTTGTTTAAGAAAGGTATGGCCAAATAGAAATATATTGTATAATGGTAAGTCTGCATTACATGTAAACTCAATTATATAGTTCACCACTATGAATTCAGATCATATTACCTCCAACTGCATGAAACACAAGATCATGCCTCTGCCTGCAGAAACCTTGCTGGTGGCTCATTAAAACCTAACTGGTCATATATAACTTGAGCCAAGGACTCCTGAAATAAATAGAAAGACATAATTTTGAAGGTTTTTCTCCTGTTGAATACAGTGACAGTTTCCCGATCAATTTTATTATAACTGCTACAAGTGACCTGTTTTCCCTAAGAAAAGGAACCTGTAAACTTGAGTTTACAATTTCCTTGTAAATGGAAAAGACACTTGTAAACCTGTTAGATGTCATGGGGTGTCACAGACTTCCAAAATGAAAGAAAGGAGGTTGAATATGAACAGTCTCATAATAAAACATAATAATTACATTATAAATCCTGTATTTACAGTTGTCCCTATTAGTTGTGGGTCTCCTTTGGGTTCTGAAACACAACGCATGTTCTGCTTATTTTCTATAGAAAAGTTATGAGCTTGGAACACTCTACTATTGGGACCCAGTGTTGGGTCTCAAAACTGAACATGAAGATAGAGATGTCCATGCAGAAGGATGGAATGAAAACTATTAGCAGGGAACGAATGAAGTGTTAATGACTAAATAAAGCAACATTTTCTATTGTAAGCTTCTGCTCTTCTGAGTAGAATATTTATTGTGATACACAGATTTGAGAAGTGAAATAAAGGGTCATGCTGTTTCTTTCAATTGTCCCCACTGCAGTTCAGAAAGGTTGAACTCTTTTCCCGTAAAAACTAGTACTAAGATATCCCAATACGAATTTATTTTATAAAGCACTGGCTAGTCCAAAATGAATATGAATTGTTTACTAATTACACAGCCTTAATATTATATATTAACTTAGCCTTAATATTAATATAACTGCTGATATCTCAGGAATTTCACACGTACTCACCTTCTGAAGTTACATTTTTACTGTCCTTGTAGATAACAATTTCTTAGTTATCTAGCTGTGCTACAAAGACAGCCTTGTGGAAGCTCTTTTCGAGAGTTTTACTATAGTAAACAATTCAATCTGATATCTGGAAGAATTTGATTGTTACTCAGGTATAAAGCAGTATTATTCCCAGTGGTCATTAACAGGATTAAGAAAACGTTAAGTAAGATGAAGAAAACTAGCGCATCTGATTTTGCAGAAAGAAAGACTGGCAACCAGGTGTTCACTGAGAAATCAAATACATGATAACTAGACAACTGTCGCTGCTCAAGACAGTCTGTCAGAATGTCTTTCAGAAACACTTGCCTTCCCAGTCACAATGATGAATACAAACATAGTAGTTACACTAAATTGCTCAAAGTTTTTACTTCTGTTGTGTTTCATGCAACCAGAAGTAGTAAATTTTCCTGAACGCTCACACAGAAGTACCTAAGCTGACAGATTTCCAGTTTCTATACCTATACATTCCAGCATCTCAAGAACCAATTCGAGTTAATCAGTTTCATCTAACGAGAAAGCTATAAAGAAAATGAGACAAAGTCATGTTACAATAAAATGCAGCATTAAGATCTGAATAAAATATGCCGGATACAATCAGAAATCAAACACAATGACAAATTCTGCATGATTTCCAGTTGAAGATTTTTAATGGAGTGTTGAGGCTTACATACAGAAATAAGAGCTGGAGACAAAGTGATTCAGTTTCAGATGTCCAGGATTTCCAGGTAATGCCACCAATATCTCAATTACAACCTTGGAAACTTAGAAAATAAAGTTGATTTAAATCTTTTACTTTTTAATTAGGATAAAATCTTCGTAAAGTTCTCGCATCTTCAAATTTTTATTTTCAAAACTATGTTTTACTGCATGCGAATATATCTTTTTTAGTAAGCTAGTAGGATAAAAACAAAACGTGAGAAAAACAGCATGTGAACACATTAAAGTTGTTTCTCCTGACTATGCTTAGTAGTCAGGTGAGAGGTCTGGAGTTTGTACATGTGCAAGTGGAACACTTTGGAACATGAGATCCATTCTTCTTACACATGCCATAATTAGCTGTCAGTTTCACCATGAACATTTTCCATGTGCACTTTGAGGTAGTCATTTCTTGTAAACTTCTTGTGGCAAAGCTGGCATTCTGCCATCGGTCGATTGGGGTTGTGAGTCAGCTTATGTCGGATCAGCATTTTCTTCAGGCTGAAGGACAGATCACAAACCTAGGCCAGAGAAGACAAGACAAAGACAACAGTGTTCTTAAAACTTACAAGAATGTATAATGCTCTGTATTTTACATCACTGAACCTACAGCCACACGTACCTGCAAGAATAAATTAGCTAGTCTTCAGAAGAATACTCCTTCATAGAACATTTTAAAGACTATTACTCTGCCTGGTATTTTCAATGTTGTATGTTAACAGTGGTACCACAGACACAGGAAAAAGAAATAAAAAAGACCTGATATTCAAAACACTGTGGTGTTCCAGTAACATTTTTTCAAAACCTATTATTCTATCTGGGATGCAACTAAAATTATGACAAAAAACTCACAAGCCTCTATCAACTCAACCTCAAAAGAAAGGCTTCCTTCCTGACCTGCAGAATGAAATCTGCAGGTTCCTAAAAATCATTTCTAAATTGCTCTGTTACGAGGAGGGAGGAGTGAGAAAGAAGGGGTTCTGAAGACTACAACAAATGTTAGAAATGGTTATAGAGGAATACCGATGGTTGCAGTCTTTTCTTGCCTGTCCAAGAAAAAAAGACGTTATTTTTTTAAATGAAGGTTCAATTCCTTTGCTATAACTGGTGTGTGTCCTCCCTTCCTCCTCTGCACTTCAAGCTGTTCAGTCCACTCTACCATATGAATAAACAGATAGGGGGATGAGGGCCTCTGTCATGCTAAAGAAATAATTTATTAAACACATTTCTGTACAGAAGTCAAAATGAAAAGTTAAGAACACGTTCAGTTAGAAGTTAGAATGAAAAGTTAAGAATCTGTAGGCAAGGCATTAAGATCTGTATGTAAGACATCAAGTCATTTGAAATTGTGTAGTTATACTGCTACGTTCAACTTCCATCTAGGTACATATTTTAGGCATGAATTTCCCAGAAAAGTTGTGTTGTTTTTTTTTTTTTAAAAAAAAGACATGCTCCTGATTCAAATGAAATAGCAGCCGTATAATTAGATAAAAGTGAACAGCTACAGGCTTGCAGTCTTAGAATTTCACACTCATTCCAAACAAAAATGTCTCCCATGCAGAGGAAACTTGAGAGAATCCAGCAGAACCTCTCTACTGGAAAATGAAGTTTTAAAGTCACATTGGTATTAAAATGGTAGTGAAATTGCTGGGCGACTACCAACTCCTTTTAAAAGCAATACAGACAAATAGAACAACTGACTATACAAACTGATAGTCTTGATCTGCAGCATATGTATTTTATGCCAACTAAGGCAAAACCATACAATGACCATAAAAAGGGCAACAGCCACAGGCAAGTTTTGTACCCCAACTAATTTTTCCCCAGACAAGAACACTGTATGTGCCGTTGCAATGGAACATTTTGAATTTATGACATGATGTAACACTGAGAACTTTTGTACAGCTACTGTAACTCTCTACGTTTTTTCCCTAAACATATAATTACCTCTTTCAGCCCCAAGCAACAGTCACTCTTTTGTTATGTGATGGTGAATGTTACTTGCAGCATTCACTGGCTGGGTCTTAATACTGCTTTTGTCAAGCACCATTTTCTATTTCTCTTCTACAAATACACAAAGTGAACTCATATACCTAATCATTATCATCACATTTGCCCACAAGTTTAAACATGTTAAAAGTGTCATGTATTTGTAAACATACATTTCCTGGAAGTCAGGAAGTCAATCATGGATATACACACGTGCAAGTTGTATGTGTCCCATGCATCTTATACACACCTCAAAATTATAAAAAGCTATGTGATTACTATTACAAATAGAATTCAAGATGTCAAATCCAGCTTCCACTTAGGTAACTTACAATAAATTTAAAACTTACATCAATGACTGCATATTATTTTTAATAAAAAGAGAGGACAGGCTGCTTACAGAAACACTCCATAGCAGAAAGAGAATTTAAACATTGAATAGGATGGAAATGTCACAACATAAGACTGTAAAACAAAAAGAATCAGTCTAGGAGCCAGTCAGACTAATATTAACCTTCCTCCAGCTGTTTTCAATAGCAAAAGGGACTGAGGAACAGGGCAAACATTACCTAAAACTTTTTCTGATGCATTAGGCCAATCAGCTTTAGAGATTTTTGACCTCATCAATGTCTATAAATATCTGAGTGGAGGGTGTCAAGAGGATGGAGCCAGTCCTTGTGCTGTACTCTTGCAATCTTGTTTTTTGGAGTTTGCTTTGCATTTCAGTTTTACAAGCAAGACCAACATTTTATAGATTTACAGCCATTCCTGCTTATTTGCACTGGAACTCTAATCAATCTGGTCAAAATGATCAGTTTTAACTGAGCAGGGGGGATGATTGACATTTGAAAGTAAGTGTAGGGTCAACTAAAGGCAGTGTGTTGGGAAATACTGTACTGGAAATAAACCAGGATAGGCAGTACCTGACCCTTCTGCCCCCGAAGAATAATCTCTTGTCTCTGAGGCAACTGAAGTTCAACCAGCCTTCCACTAAAAATCAGGCTGGTTTTCAGAGGACAGAAATCAAACATACTAGGAAATACACATTTTATATTTCCACATTTCAGTTATTTCATTTTCCTATGCAAAATATACTAGAAGTTTCACATTAAAATGGGAATATTAAATTATCACTACTATCAGTGGGATGTGAGGGCTTTGATTCATTAAATGTAAGCTCTAAAAATGCTTTTGATGACTGATAATATAAGAAATGGCCACAGAAATAAAGTGTAGCACTTTCATTGAACAGGCTATATGGATTACTTTTACATGTATCATAATTCTGTTTTGTAATGTCTGTTACATATGGCTGAGAGAGGGGAGGGAGGTGAGAGAGGAAGATAAGGTATGAGTTATTTCTCACTCTGGAATAAATTTCTATTTAAAGCAAAAATGTACTCTAAAACAAACTGGTATGTAAGTTTTTATTGGGTGGGGAGAGGTGGGGTGTCAAGTGAAGCCTATTCTTGAGCCCATTAAATATATGTATTTTTTCAATAGCCAAAGCCTTTCTTTCTTCAGTTCTTTGGCACTGAAGGAAGTTCCTGTTTGTAAATGTTAATGGTACTAGTACTAAACACATAAAATTCTGACAGCAGATATCGATACATTATTTAAAAGAAAGAGCTGAATACTTCCTACGACTGCTGCTAATGCCAGGTGGGAAACAAGACCAAAAAAAGCTCAGTTCTCTCAAAGACTTCTGTTTTTCAGTGTGGTTACATATATGATTACATATAGGAATATGCTAATCACTGAATAAAACAGCCTGTTTTTCACCTTCGAAGGATTCTGAGTAGGTGTGAGCATTAGACTTACAGAATTTTGCATTACTTTAATGAGTAAGGATACGCCAGTATTATGCCTTTACCCCTTAAAATATGAAATGGAAATAAGGGGGGAAAATCCAGAAAATACTACCAAATACAATTATAGACATGGCAAGTTGTCATGCAAAGAACTTGGACAGAATTAACCCATCTGCCTCAGAGCAGTTGACTAAGAAGGGACATGGTAGGTGTACAAAAAATAATGTACGGAATAGCTATTAAATCTTTCTGTTAAAGAACCAAAGAGACAGTCATTGAAATTCCATTGCAGTAACCTGACATGCTCTCCCTCCCCAAAAACTCTCTACACAGTTAAGAATTTGTAGAACTTGTTGCCATAAATTACCACTCAAGTCATGATAAATAAAATAATGTGAACAACTATATTTAGCAAGATAAAAAAAGTCTTGTTAAGAAGAATATTTTAGTGTAAAGAGTAATCTTTAGTGCTAGGAAGCCAGGAATAAATGTCTCCCATTGGTAATTTTTTTTTTTTTTTTTTTTTTTTTGGAACTGTCCCCTGCTGGTTTTCCTGTAGCTTCTGTAGAAACATCTGGCAACATGCATTGTGCAAGACAGCTCTGGAGGAACAGGCTGCTCTGGGTGATATTTACTATGTCCCTAGCATCATCAGAATTAGAGTCCAGATGAAATGGGAGTAACTATTGACGAAAAAAAAACCTTTTTCCAATGTTCTCCAAGTACGCATTAAGCAGAAGAGCACTGTAGAGTTTTGGGCAACTTATTATTGTATAAATAGTAAAGGCATCTGCCGTGTATGCTAGAGCCCTGAAAAGTCAATCTCTGTGGTGTGCAACTGCCCAAAGTTTAGTGCTGAAGAGTAATTTCAGCAAAAAACGACAGTAATTTAAAGTATAAAAAAATCTCCAATAAGTGCAGGTACATAAAAATTCTCAGAGGAGGACTAGGACTAAGCACAGATTACAGCTTTTTCAAGATACGCTGTGATTTGGGAAAACAAAAGTTCTATCCAGTTAGTTGGAACACGAAAGTGCATTTTCGTGCAGTTCCTATATTAAATTAAAAAAAGAAAAAGAAGAAAATATAGCACACACACACACACACACCCTCTGACTGGTCTCAAAATGTATACTGTGAATCCAAGAACAGTCTTGGATCCTCCATGTGGGAAAAGTTGCTTTTACACTGCAAGCTAACTAACAGTTGATAAACATTACAGCGATCTGAAAGCTGAAAATATCACTGACAATGATTTGTAATTACAGAAATCCTCAAGGTACTATCTATAGCCAGGATGAGATTATCCCAAAAGAATATAACAAATCTCCTGTCTTGCAGACATTAGCAAAACTGCTACTATTGTCTCTGAAATTTTTCATTAAGTGAATTTTATTCTCAATGAAATGTTGCCAGAGTACTTCATTGAAAGCCAGATCAATAAATAGAACCTTGTGACTTTCATGACAAGTGGTTATTCTAATTTTATATTTCATTTCAAAAATTTGTGAACAAATTTACAACTCTTTAGACTGAGCCACCTACTATATAACTGAAAACTAGTGGTTCCCTTGTGACTAATTCAGTAAGAGCTAGAATCACAAAATGAAGCACCTATAATATTCTATGCCCTGTGCTAGTGCCCTCGCTAAATCCTTGAGCAAATACTACAATCCTGTAATTTGATAATTCTGAATGAGATTCTGTCACAATGATTTCTGTGCATTCCACCTCCCCATATACCCTCTCTAAAAGCTGTAAGATACACTACATACAGGATGGGGCATACCAATCAAAAGGTACTTGATGGTGATCTATGAACTGTAATACGATATTCTGCATTTCAGCATTGCAAGCATACACAGCATTCAGGATTTCTTCATTGTAACAAAAACATACGAACAGATGTTGAAAATATCACATCAGATTTCATTAGACAAAACCCAGAAATTCTGAATTCATATTTGTGCTGTTGAACAACATCAAAAGTATCCAGATTCCATGTAATGAATTTAATAACTTTTCCTATATAAACTAATCTCCAACTATTAACCTGTCATACAATTAAAGGGGAACCAAATAGCATTAATTTGTTACTTGCAACATCCAAATTGCATTAAGAATGGTGAAAATAACTCTTACGGGATCCAAAACCATAAAATAGAAGTGTACACAATACTCTTGGTAACTACAGAGGGTACATAAAATTGCCTGAATGGTCTCTCATTAGCTAGGCAACCAAAGGTGTAACTTTATGCCACAGCCAACGTGTACAAGGCCATTTCTCATTGAAATTAAGTCTTGCTCCTGCATTTAAGTCAAGAAGACAAAGCGATGGGTCAACTCACATCACACTGAAACGGCTTCTCTCCGGTGTGGGTTCTCATGTGCTCATCTAGGCCTCGTTTTTGACTGAAAGCCTTGTTACACTCAGAACATTGGTACGGCTTTTCCTGTATGAAATGACAACAGCGAGTGAAAGTGAGTGAAAGTGAGTCAACACAGAGCCCAAGTCATTAAAGGAATGGAATTCCATGCTGGATGGTGCAAGTTTTATATTCTCTCTACGGGATTACAGTCAGTGAAAACAACACAAAACGACTTTCAAATGATTAAGTGAAAGCTGGGAAAGCTGTGGCCTGACAGTTTCCACTTCAACACCCACTTATGAATTAATTATCTGTTCCAGTCTTTCAAACCCAGCCATTTTGGAAGTCTGTTTTTCATAACATGAAAGGTACAAAAACATAAAATTCCAATGTATTTTCCTTCATCCTCCACAAAAGCTTAAAGCATAAAGACAAGTAAGATGTCTATAAAAACCTCATGTTTGTTACCAGGTTTCCAAACATGGGAAGAGGGGAGGGGAGGGAGTGGGGGTAAAAGAAAAGCTTGTTGTGGAGAAGAAAAAAATATTTTGAAAAGTGGTGACAGAAGGTTAATCACATATTCATTGTAGAATCTCAAAAGAAGTGCAGATGGCAACTAAGCCATCTGTATTTTTATTAGAACTATTGGTTAGCAGCTACTGTAACACATGATGTTATAGAAGTTACAAGCTCACTGACCTCATATAAATAATTAGAATTATGTACAAAATACCACCTATATAAAGATTTTCTTCTTCAAAGTTCTTCCTTAATAATAGAAACCTACATATAAGGCGTAATTCCTCCTTTATTCCACTAAAGTTACATAAGAACTGCATGGAAAACAACATTTAAATCAATTAATTAAATGTAAACTTTATCATTATGATACTACACATTGTCTCACTAAAGATTTTGAAGCTCCAGAGGCACCTTTTTTCCAGTCAAACAATTACACTACTTTCACTTTCCTAATACTTTTTTTCTGTGTTCCCTAATTATATATTGCTTGCATTCTAAAGATGGGTGTTTTAGACTACAAAGTAAACACTAAGAAATTTTTACTAGGTTAAATTGAAAACAAAGACTAAAAAATCAATAGGCAATAAAAATGCTAACTACATGAATTAACAAATAATAGGCATTAATCTTATAGAGTCTTTTGGGAGATACTGTGTTTTCCAAGGGTAAGTGGGAAGGAGTTACTCAGGTTAGATTTTGAACCTACAAAGTGAAGAAATTCTCTTGTTATTGAATTCCTATTCTGAGTATGGAGGGGACAATCAGGTCTCCATACATTGCTTAATCTTGCCAGGTACTCAGCATCAACTGTACAAGTACTATAACAGACTATCAATCAGTGCTGTTCTGAGTATGTCCCAAGCTCTCTCTTTAGGGCAGCTCTTCACAGAGATCTCAGCTCTTCCTGTTGCAAGTCGTGATAAAGTGCCTTCCCGTGAAGTTTCCTAGAAAAGGCACTATCACTGAAATGCCTCAACTTGCTGTGGCTGGAATTCTCTAGCTCACCAAAACCACATCATAAGCCATGCACACAGGGAAAAGTACTTCGTTAGCAATTTCAATTTTAGATATATCGTGTAAAGTACATTTCAGCATGATGGAAGACAAATATATCTGCTGACACAACCTGAGTACATGATGCCCAGCTGAGTATCATCAAAAGAGTCAACAGAGGCCACTAATAAACTTTTCTTTCTAAGTCTCTCCTCACATGCTAATCCTCTTTGTGTTTTTTCATCATTATCTTAATTTTGTAATTTCCATAACTCTTCATTATAGACTAAAACAATAAATTACTTTAAAAAGAACTGAGCTGATCTTGAAGAAGAAAGGAGAAGAAAGAAAAAAGATCATCTACACAAAAAACTTTGTCTTGGGAAATTTTGCTGGACTGACAAAAGACTTCATGAAGCAGGCCCATAATTTTTAAGGAAATGTATGGACAAATCATACGAAAAGCAGGTTTCTGCAACACACCCTTAATTGGTTTTACACTGTGGTCAACATAAACCACATTTTCTGCAAGTTCTCTGAAAACAGCCTTTCTCTGTTTAGGTTGTTCCACAGAAAATGTAAAGTATATGACGTATACATCTTTAAACACCTATGAAAACATCCACTATTGCAGATGGTACCAGGTATATTTGCTTCCTTTTTATCATGTTGTTCTAAAAGTAAATGAAGACTTAACTTGATTATGATTATCTTACTCATTTCAGAGTTAAACAAACTTCAGGAATCCTTAGGTTCCTTTCTGGAAAGAAGGCCATTATGAACTCTGGGAAGCTAAATTCACAAACCTGGGCTGGAATATCTTCCCTGAGGTTATATTCATCTATTAGTATGATTTGTATTATTCTCTACTGCAAAAAAGGGCTTATCTAACTATTCCCTTGACATTTACATTCAAATTCACATATGCAGTGCATGAAACATATCCAAAGCAGTCTTTGATCTAATTTTAGATCGCTTACATCTGTATATTCCACTGATATCAGCAGACACAATTCTGATTTGCATCAGCCCTCCTCTTCATTAAGCTGCCCTTCATTCCCTTTTGTGTCCATTTCAGTTAAAAACTGAAACAAAACAAAAACAAAAAACCAGTGCTGTCCAGAGAAAAACTTGGCCTTAAGTTTCTCTCCAGAGAACATTTTACTGGTTTCAAGGAAGACATCATTCTCATAGACTGGCTTATTCAAAATAAAACATTCTGTACTTCTTCCCCCCCCCCCCCCTTACCTCACACCAAATTTCCAATGCACAATACTATAATGCTTGGAAAAGGCAGCATTTGTAACATGGAAAAGATGATGCTGGCTTAGCATAAGCACTTTGCTCTACATCTACACAGAAAAAAATAGTTAAATGTAGCAACAAGCCCAAAGGAATGAAAATGCCACCACATAAGGACAATAGGGACAATGATGAGATTAGAAGAAAGTTGGACAAATTTAAAACCTCAAGCAAAGGGAAAAACCTGCTAACTGTCAACAAAACAGGAGGTCATTGGGAAGATCATATGAAGTTTGACTTCAGAGGAGTTAGCAACTGCCAGTACTATAAATCTACCCTCTGTTCAAAAAGCATCTGCCAGACCATGGTTATGGTGGCAGCAAAGCCAAAGGATTACATGTGTTTTCTTTTATTGATGATATAAATGAGAAAGGGAGCAGGAAGAGCGAGAAAGCCAGGATGTAGCTGATACTGAAGTGATTTAGTATTAAATTTTTAAGCATACCAGGTATAAATAGAAATATGTAGATCAGGATTTATAACCTTTCTGCCTCTTAACAAACAAAGGAAAGAATGGCTAAGGACAGCCTCAATGAGACTTGCCATTCCGTAAGGTGGTTCACTATAAAACTGGTACACTAATGTGGACGTCCACATCTCTGATGATTTTCACTTTATGAAATTAAGAAGAGAAATTCAACATTTTAACAACTGTGGAAAGAGTGCCTTCTCTCCAGTGCACACCTTCTCTGCCTTCAGCTACATGAATCATAAATGACTATCTTGGATTCTATGTAAATAGTGCTTTGCATTAGAAAGAAATCAGCACAAGACCAATTCTCAAGGCCATTCAATGCCACCTTTAACAGATTGAAAGAACATGTGCACAGAGTATCCTTCAACCACAGCAGATGGAAATACTTAAATGCAGAATTTTTGAACTGCTAACTGCTGCCGTAGTTGACTGTATCTCCCTTTAAAACAATATAAATATGTTATGTATATTAATTTAGCATTAGCACATGTGGTTGTGTAAATCTGGTAAAACTGATTGCAAGGTAAAAACATGAATGACTTCAGTATGAGCATCTCCAAGTAACCTTCTAAATTTCAATCTGGAACTATCACTCTTGAGTTCATCAGCAGAGACAAGAAAAAACACCATCTATACAGTTTATTTCCAAATAAAATATAGCTCAAGATCAAATAAATGAGAGTTAAGAACAGTTCTGATAACTCTTTCCAAGGTGACAGGAGCAAGTTAAAACTGAACCCATACTGAGGAAACCTCATCCTTTACTTTTTTGATTAATTTGCTACAGCGAACACAGATTTATACTACTCATAGTGAACTTGTTGACTACAGAAATGTTACTCAATAATCCTTTTTAGCACTTAGATTTTAATTGACGTAGAGAGCACACTTAAAATACCAGAGCTATCTAAAGCTATGTCCACTTTTTTAATATCCTCCTGAATTCAGCAGATTTACTTCTGACTTCCATCAGAATTTCACATATTGCTCATTTCTTTTTGTAGATCATGTTCATATATCTAAGCATCCATTGAACTACAAGTATCTTAGGGTAAGATAAACTGACAATGCTAAGTGTCACATGACTATCAACTTAGTCAATCTAAATTTTCTACGTGCTGAAAACTAAACATTCACAGGGAAGTTCAGAGAAACAAAGAAAAGCATGTTAGATCTCATATTACTTTAACTAATAGCAATACATACAAAATTCAGATCTGTAAAACAGAGAAGTCTAGAGACATACATGACGTATTTAGGAAAAATGAACACTAAGACTGATGGTATTTCATGGTCCTCATACACACAAGAAGCTTCTTGGTAAAACCGGAATAAGATTGAAAAGATCTCAACCTAAGTTCCTTAACAAATAGTGCGTATGGAACTTTTTTGGGTGAGATTTATTCTAAGTAGAGGAAACACAATAACTAAAGAAAAACTATCAGCTTGTATTTTTGATAGCAAAATATTTAAAAATACATACTTGAACAGATTAGCCTTTAGTTAATCCCATTTTTTCTTTTTTTTTTTAATTGCTTTAATTGTTATGAAACAAAGAGCTTTCCTTTGCTACAAAAGAGAAAGCCTTATAGCCTTATAAGGCCTATACATGAGGTGTAGATACAGTAACACTACCTGCTTTCAAGACTTCTGTGAAGAATTTGAAAATGTTTGTATTAATCTTTATAAATACTATTTGTTGCTACATGTATTTTCATGATCACCTGAACACAGGGTTAGTTAAAAAAAAAGATTTTTAAAAGTTCAAAAAATTAGCAAGAGTGGAAAAATGTAGCCTAGAATAAACAAACATCATCACCCAGAAAATACTGATGTATAACAGCCACGCTTGCTGACCTCTCAAACAGAATCCCTGGAAATCCAGTAGTTTTGCGACCCTGAACAACGCAGAAAAGACATTGGTGTAATCTGCTGTATAAAACAACAGGACAGAGACAGATACTGACCTCAGGGAGCATTTCCTAAAGGGCATCCTAGGCATTGAGGAAAGTTTGACAGCTGTATATTTCACATAAACCCATTTCTTTTCATGTTTTAAACCTTTTGCTAACACTAGTAACACCTTGTTTTATTCATTACTAATTATTAATGTTGATGTGTCCCTCAAACTACACTCAGGAGCTCTTTGGACAGTTGGACATGCCATTTATCAAAGATGGTGACAAGAACTGGTACCATTCAGTTGATTATCCCACCTGAAAGTGAACTGAAGACATAGGAAAACAATAACCTGAAAAGCATGGTGTCAGAGGCCTGGAAGGAGAGTCCAACCTGCGACAGCCTACACACTGTAGCCTACACATGCATTGTAGCCTACACATGCATTGTAGCCAACCCTCAGCCTACCTTGCAGCCTTGGTAACTGCAAACTTCTACCAAAAGTAAAGCATAACAGCAATGTGAATAAGCAGCAGAAGTCCCGAAGAACCTGATGGATCCTTCTGCTTGGTCTGGAACTCCCCCAAGAGATAGTATCAGATCATGCTGAGGGCCAGGCCGAGTGGGTAGTTCTTTATAAGAAGACCTGTTAGACAGCAGCTGTGTTAACAGACCTTTGAGCCTCTGCAAATTCCAGCGTCAATATACACTTTTTTTCCAATATTGAACAAGAGTGATGGGTAATTTTGCTATCAATGAAGTGGTGACATGTAATATATCACTCAATTTTATAAAGACCAGCTTTCATCTTAATTGAAGGGCAGGGAATTAAGAAATAGCACAGTACAAAAGACAGTAAAGTGCCTACTGAAGCAAGGGTGGCTTATGTAGCTGACATTTAGTTACATTTCAGCCCTAAAACAAGCATTAAGCTGATTAATGTCAGGAAAAAAACATCACTGACGCTTTCTGCTAGGTCATCACTACTGGCAACACAACCCCCATTGAGAAGAGAGGTTAAGTCACTTAAGATCACAGATGGTGCGAGTTAATGGAGTCCAGTTTTGTATTTAAGTGTGAAAAATGTGAAAGAACTAACAAGACATTCTCTTAGTAATTGGAGGGGTTTTGGAACTTAAAGCAAGTGGCTCTCCCACAGACAGAGGCCTACTTAAACTATCAGAATTGCATTGAATTACTGAAGTAATGTTGACACAGGAAGACAAAGGCTGATGAAAATTTATAACTCTATAGAATTAGTAGGGCTTTGAATCTGATAATGTTTAAAGCCCAATAAGTAAGAGAAAGTTAGACTGTTAATAAATCACTTTGGAAATACACACTTCCTCAGCTGAAAAGTAAAATCCTTTCAAAAATATTTCCAATGGCTACAGAAGGTACAGAAATCTTCCTGTTGAAACAATAGTGAAATGATTTTGGCAAATTTAAATGGAAAAAGTTACTTTTATTAAAAGTGTTTTTGTTAGAAAAATTCTCTATTACTTCAGTTTTGGGGTTTTCAAAAAAAATCTGATATTCTTGTAAGAACATCTGTAGTGAACATAAAAACATGCATCTTCATTGAAATGTCTGTCAGAAGTAAAAAGGTGCATTTCTTCAAAAGCCCTAGTCATGTGCACTTAGTAGAACTCTACTACACCATTAACTTCTTGCTTTCCAAAGCAGTTCTGCCTATTTGCTACCTTCAATCAATTGTAAAGTTTTCCTTTGTTTGTTTTGTTTTAAACTGCAGAAGTAATTTTTGCCCTAAGATTTAGTGAAGGAGGGTCTATTTAATCAGCCATGATGAGAACTGAACAGATGTTGATCTGCTCTTGGAAGAAGAACAATATCAATACAAATGATATGTTTTTCCTCTACCAGGAAAAGAAGATCATCAGTCAACATCACATAAAAAAGAAGTGTGAAAATATATGTGCAGTGGGATTCAAACCTATATTCTGTATACAAGCAGAGATTTCACATGCGAAGGAAACCACAGCACTGGCAAAGTCATCATCCTCAGGCAGACAGATGTTTGGGAACTCACTCATGTCTCACCAATGGGGAAATATAGAGAAAATCTAATATTGAAAAAAATTCAAAATGCAATCAACACCTCATATATTATTTCATTAGACAGTCTTGTTCACAGAAGACTATTTAGTACCCAAGGCTTTTTTTTTTTTTTGGCAATAGCATGGTATGCTGTGTCTAGAACACATGACTTTTTTAAACCTCCTTAAGCCCAAGTATTTCCTAAGAAATACAAAACAAGTGAAATTAACAATCATGAATATTCTTCTTGCATTTTTTTAAATTTTATTTTTACAGTCTTCTGTTTTAAGAGAAGAATAGAGGAGGTTGTGTAAAGTTAAAAATAAGTGCCTTGGAGAGACCATTTAACTCAGGACCAGTACGAGGAGGGTCTGCTTCTTGTACTATCACAGCAGCAAGCACAAACACTGACTCGAAGAGTTGAACTCAACAGGATGCTGTCTAACTTCCTTGCTCATCTTGACTTATACCAATTCCCATAGAATTCATTAGTAAAACTCAAAATTAACTCAAGGTTAGCTAACTGGTGTACATACTGTATTCAAACCTTGAGGGCTTGGTTTAAAAGGATATTTTTACACTGAAGCCACTCACATGACTGCAACTTATGCAGACATATTTATACAAGCTTCAGTCAGATTAATTATCTCGGTCACCACTGACATTAACTATGGGATTTAGGAATTCAAGAGTTGACTTCAGAATCATAGAATCATATATAGAGAATGATTGAGTGAGGTGCTGGACTTGATGATCCTTGTGGGTCACTTCCAACTCAGGATATTCCTTGATTCTAAGTCTTCAGAAGCTACACAGCATGAATTGCAATCTATTGATCAGTTCCATCTAGTGTGTGTGTGTTTGTGTGAGTGAGAGAGAGTACTGGCTAAGCATTACAAGTATACACAAGTAAAGTTAGTTGCAGAATTACAAAACGATATGTTTATCACCTGACTTGCTCTATTATAATCTCCGAACAGTAGGAGCTTTTTTAAATGTAGCTCAGTATCAATGCACTTTTTAAACAGCAGGTACCTATGCATCAAAGAAATGTACAATACATTGTAGTTTCTCTAATTTTGAAGTATTAACCTAGAAATGTATTATTTGAGCTTTACAGCTAGTAGACTTCCACCCATCAGAAATCAGTTTTTTAAACAAGCTATAAAAGTGACATATAACACTTACACCTTCGAAGTATAAATATGAAATATCCTATCCAAGTGATGAAAAAGCATTTGGGAATGGCCTCTACTTTTTCTCTTTTCCATCACTGCCATGTATTCAATTGAAACAATGTAATAAAGCTACATTTTCAGAGTTACTGAAAAAATCAATTTGACATAACAGTAATTCTGGGCACCTATTATTTCCAAACATTAACATGGAGAAAATACTGCAATGCAATTGTTAGCGCTCGAACTATAAAATATTGTATCAAGCACTGAATAAAGCCTTAGGGAATGTATAAATTTTACTTAGGGCACAGGTTGGAAGCATATTTTCTCAAAGCTGATATGGCCTGTAAATTCATTTAATTAATAAGTTCAATGAGTTCCTCATTACATTTTCTTAGGCTGTAATATTTCTTCTTCTTAAGAATACAGCTAAACAAAACAAACACATCTACTTCTATAAAAGTAAATCAGCACTCAGGTGAAATTTTAATATTAAGTGGTTGGTATTTTCTTCTCCTGCCATTGTCAATAGGGGTTTTGGCTTACCTCCTCTGTTTACTCCAGAGTTTGAGCTGACACCTGTGGCCACCCAGGCTGTACTAAGTTTAGCAGCTGTCAGACCTTAATCAACTTTCTACAATGATTTTTCCAGCAGCCTTCCCTGACCCACAGGATCAGGTTTGGCATTTAATCCCACTGGTAAAATAAATCTAGATTTAATCTCTACAATGACATTTTCCTTGTTGAATGTCATATTATTACGTTTAAGCTACTTTACAATTTTTCTGACCAAAAGACTTTTTTTTCAAGATATCTACAAGAATAGCTCTTGAAGAAGAATGCTATGGATCATGCTAATTTCACATTGCTAGGTTTAGCTGATACAAAAATACCTTCAGAATGTATAAAACTTATTTTTTATTTAGATAATTATTTTTCAGAAGGTATGCAAGAATAAATTTCAAAATAAAAGGATTAAAAAAGGAATAGCCATTATCTGTACAATCTTTTGTCTTGAAAAAAAAAAACAACAAAAACACCCCTAGAGAGAAATTTCAAGTCTGACTTTCCGGTGTTTCTTGCTCTTAAAACTGATAGAAGTAAACATTGGCAAACACGGTACATTTTTAATTACCTAATCTTTAGTTTAGCCTGTGTTTAAATGGCTTAGGATCACGGAACAAGTTATAGTGAATCAATACCATACTGAGGAGTTTCAAGCTATTACTGCACAAGTATAATCCTTCACTGTAAAAGTTCTTACACAGTACAGTTAGAAAAAAAATCTACTTCAGTCTTCACATGCAAATCAGGTGTTTGCTTTTGAAGCACATCTCCCAGATGTCCTCTCTTACTGCCCTTTGGTGCACGTTTCCAAAACGTTTTGGACTGCATGACCTGGATTCATTTTGGAAAAAAATAAACCAGAAGATGCATACCAGGGAGTGCTATTGTACATTCAGTCCACAGGACCAGACTACACATAACCCACAGTAAAATCCTTGAAACACATACAACACAAACATGAGGTCTTCAGCCACAGCTGTTTCACTGTACGCATCTAGTACTGCACTGTATTACTTATTACCATAGACATAGCCTCTGATTTCCAAAATGAAGAACTATACCACAACCATTCTGAGAACCTGAGAGATGTTACAGGATGACTGGGTGCACTCCAAAAAAGACTTATATGTCAGTAGCTCAGAATTTTCACTTCAGCTATTTCTCTTAAAGATCTAAAATGCTCAAAACTGGCAATCCAGGTTATCGTTACAAGGTTGATAGCCTAACATATTTTTATGTAATAAAGTAAGCCATCTTAATCTCTACAAGCCTTGATGATCACATACACAAAACTTGAGTGAAGGAAGAATATGACTGAATAGGCAAGACTACAGGAGAATTCCCACCTCTTCTCTAGCAGGTATCATATACTCCACAGAGAAAAATGAAAAGGAATGAAAGGAGAAAAAAAAAAAGAGAGAGAACACAGGCAGTACATAGCAGAGCTCTGCATTTCAGACTGCACAGTTTTGAACTTTGAACACATGCCTGCATATAGAGAAACCTCAAGGCAGGTATCTTGATATTACAAAACTACTACATAATGTACATATAAAACAGCTTTTTACTTAAGGGGATTGCTTGTTTGTTTTTTTGTGCTTTGTATATAACATTTTCCTGGATTCTATTTTTTTCCCTTCTCAATACATTACAAATCTCAAAAATCATGCATAAACAACACCAAGCACACGAGAATCGATTATTTAAGTTTTTCAGCATCTCTTATTGAGATCTTGAACGCCAACAGCTGCAGTCCTGACAACCATCAACATACTACAAACATTAAATGAATCTTCATCTTTTTGCCATAACAAGAGTGCTCTTGTAAGTACTGGTCTCTTTACAATTTACCTTTCAGTAATATCTCTTCCTTCTTATTCCTTCCAAGTACCCAACCTCCTTTCACCACACTCTGTTCTCTTTGATTTGTCTGAATCACACCACCTAAAACGCATATTTATTCCTTTGTACCTGTACTAATATTTACTTATCTGAGCAATTAAAGCACAGCTTATTATCCTACAGTACTGTATGGACAACATTTTGCAGAACAGACTCAGCATAGCCATTCCTTCTGACTTTAAAATCTGTGAAAGTTCCTAATAAGCTTTGCTTTTTTCTTATATCGCTTTTGTTAATACTACTAATTAACTTTTTTTCCTCCTACTAGGATTTTAATCTTTTTAGCTATCCGGTTCTATTTACATATTCAATGTGGTGTTGAAGGGTGAAGAAGAGGAAAATTTGGGACAAGCAAGATTATAGCAACAGGCTTAGGTTATCAAAATGAGCTAGTAATATTAACATTCTCAGTATTAGGCCTTATTACCGCAAAGTGAAAAACATTTATTTGGGGATAAATTAATATAAAATGTCATTTATATGTAAATGAGCTTCTCTGTGAAGCTCATTTAGGAGTAGGAGTAGCATACTCATGTAGGAGTAGCATATAAGCAGCATGACAGCAAAAAGAAGCAAAACCACAGACCAAGGTCTAAAAAAATCATGTTGTGCCTGCATATTTTAAATCACGCAGCACAACTGTAAAGATGTACAGTGCTTAGAAGAACAAAAAGAAAATTGAAATATGAACTGTTCATACCTAGATGATCACTATAGTTCTAGTACATGGAAACACTTATATCACGTTTGTCATGAACTGAGCTGTACAGAAAATACTTTTTTTTCTGTACAGATATTTTTACTAAATACTGTTACAGTAAACTCTGATACATTTTAACTCAGATTTTATTACCATTGTGTAATAAAATGTCTGTCCCTGATTATAAAATCTGCATAAATTAACAACAAATATCCACTCCATAAAAGCTGGTTTCTTGACTCTTCCCTTTTCCCGCTACCTAAATAATAAGCATCAGTTCAATTGTTTTTCTATCATTCATAAGTAGTGCTTTAATAATTTTATTTTTCCTCCTATTCTCATATCAGTAAGTCCTCAATTTGCTTTCCAGTCCAATTTGATGAAAGCATTTTGGAACCAGGTAGCAAATTTCAAAGATTTTTATTTTTTCTGCTTACATATAAGGGTGGCAAAAGTTGATCACATATGGGAATATATGTAAGCAACAAATTATATAAAAGAGGTAGAAATGAGCAGCCAAAAGCAGACAAGAAAAAAGCAAATTCTCCAAGGTATAACTGTACTTCAAAGCACAGTGTAGAGCAAGAAACATACCACAAAAGTACACTCAGCTGAAGAACAATTCTAAGTGCTTCATTAAACACAATTAAAATATCTCTACTTTGAAATACTCCTTCCCCCTCCCCCTTTATTTTTGATTGTAAACGTAATACATCTGAGTGCTTTATATTTGCACCATGTGGGTAACTAAGACTGATATATATCAGGGAAAATATAGAATTATCAAGAAATACTGCACAACTTTCCTTCACTGAAGAAGCACTGTATTTCCTAAGACAGTAGGATTTGCACTTCTGCACTAAGTAAGCTCTCTCAGTTAATTTACCATTTTTAAGCACTGAAGATAATGTTTGTAAAGTTCTCTAGCCACACTCACAATCATGCATTTTGGAAGAAATCATCATCAGTTGTAAACCACTATACTCAACGCAGATGCATCATTAAGGGCTCTAACAGCCTATTCTTACGCTTTTTTCCCCTCTATTTTCTTTCTACATAGGATTTTTTGTTGTTTTTACTCAAACTATAAGACAAATCAGGAAAAAATTAAGCTTTGTATTACTACAGAGCAGGTTTTGTTTACTATTCCTCCCATTCACAGCCATATAGAACATAAATAGCAATGAAATTTCTCCTGGTGAAGAAACAGTAATATGGGACAGCAGCGACAGAAAAAATTTTATAGCACTTCTTAAAGTGATTTAGCAGCTGGAAAGAGGCAGAAACAACTAACAACATGGGACTAAGCTGTTCCCAATACAACATCAGGAAGCTTTGCACAAAGTAATGATTACTTCTGAACTAAAGATTGTGGTACATGAGCTACCACTTCATATAGGACCTCCAGCTAATGCCCTCAAGGCCTGGGTAAAATGGCTAGAAAACTAAACAAACAGCTTTGATCTTATCTTTATTTGCTCAAAAAGCTATTCTGTGTGCAGGTTTGGCTATGGGGACCACTAACTTCACATTCACCCTCCCCATATCCTAACGAAGAACTTGCTCGGTTTGGCCTCCAGGATGCCTTAACCTCCATAGGCAGTAACATCTCCCAAGGAATTACCAGCAAAGGCTAGGATTTACTTCTTAACTTTTTGTTTGTTTTCTTATGGCGGAAGGGGTGTTCAAAGGCAGTTAGCATACAGAATGCTAGACCTGTCCAACTTCACCTGGAGATCACCCTTTACTAAGGGAATTCACAGTTGGCTGTTTGAAGGCAGCTCTCCATCTCTTTGCTAGAAAGGAAAGAAAGGCTGAGTGGGGCTGAGATTTCGCCTTTGTCCTCTAGTAAATGTCAATGAAGTGACAAGCCTCGTCCCTAAAACAGGAAACCTTTATGATAAATTAGGCTTGAGGTTAAAGAATAATCTCAGAAACATCTGCAATTTGTCTTTTATTTTTCCTTCAGTTAAATCACCAAGTTCTTTCCAGTTTAATGTTTGTCATGCATGAGTAAAGTACAGCCTCTAAAAGCTCACAGTGACTGGATTTTAAGGAGACAGTAAGAATCAAAACACTGAATATTGAAGTTCAAAGCATGGTGAAGCCTCGTTACTATTGTTTTCTCAGGAAACAAATCACAAATATTCATTTGTACCTATAAACTATCACAGGTTACAGGAAGAAAATTCATACTACTATTATTTTAGCATAAAACACAGAATACAGAAAATAGAAGGTCACTAAGGGAGTCAGAATTTAACAGTTAATGTCTTAATTCTTTGCTTTTTATTTTGATAAGTATAAAATATCTCAGTTGGTATACCCTAATCTCTGTGTAAACAGGAGGTATTCACATTTCCCCACATGTGATTCATTTGACAATTCAAAAGTATCCATTAAAGCAACTAAGCTACACTTACCCTTGTGTGGGTGCGAATATGCATCTTCAACCCATCGTTCTTGCTGAAAGCTTTATCACAGTAAGGACACTGGTAAGGACGCTCACCTGAAAACAAGAAAAGCATAAGAATCCAGAAATATGTCCTCAGTTCACGATGGTCTTGCAGCATGGTTATTTGACAAAATGAGGTACTTTTTTTCTGTTCTTGTCTTCACACTCAATTCAAACAAAAAGAGATCTAAGAATCTGGAAAATTACCAAAAAAAAAAAAAGGTCCATGAGGGCACATTGCAGGACTAGTTCAAAGAATGACTTTTCACTGCTCAGTTTTGTCCTAGCAAGACACGAATATTCAGGGAGAGCCTTAAAACAAAACAAAAAATGACACATACAAAAAAAAAACAGAAATGAACAGAAATAGAAGAAAAAACCTACTGCCTTTGCCCAAACAACATTCTGCACAAGGTCACTTTTATGGTTGGGCATTGACTGCTTCCAAATAATACTTTTATTTCATATCTGGTCATTACTGAATAGGCTTGAGAGGTGGGTGCATACAAACCTCATGAAGTTCAACAAGGCCAAGTGCAAGGTCCTGCATGTGGGCTGGGGCAATCCCACACAAACACAGGCTGGGCGCAGAATGGATTGAGAGCAGCTCTGAGGAAAAGACCTGGTTGGTCAATGCCAAGAAACTCAACATGAGCTGGCAATGCACACTTGCAGCCCAAAAAGCCAACCGTACCCTGGGCTGCATCAAAAGAACCATGGCCAACAGTTCAAGGGAGATGATTCTCTCCCTCTGCTCTCATGAAACCCTACCTAGAGCACTGCAGTCAGCTCTGGGGCCCACAGCATGAGAAAGACGTGGACCTGTTGGGGCAAGCCCAGACCACAATGATGATCAAAGGTCTGGAATACCTCTCACAATACCTGTCACCTGGAATACCTATCACAATTTGTAATTGAAATGAAAGCAGAAGGCTCTTAGCATCTCCCTTGCAGCATCCCATATCTTAAATGTATTTAGTTTAACACTTCATTAAACTGGTGTCATTTAGCATTGATTTCACTGATTTTACCAAGCCCAATGTAATATAAATAAAAAACTATTCGGATTCACACAATTAAAACTAGTTTGATAATTTGCAATAAGTGCTCAGGCTTTGTAATTCCCCAAGGGTGTTTCAATTTTGAACTCTTTAGGTTATGTACTGGAATCTCCCTCTATCATCCCCTCTTCTCTATATACAAAGCTTTAAGGGCAAATAGCAGGATGTTTCAAATACAAAAACACAATTTAACAAATCAAGTTACCATAACTATTTTTCTACTAACAAATTAAAATTTGTTATCCAAAAATCATAATGCTGAAGGTATAACAAGCCTGTATAAAACACAGATGAAATAAAGCTCCATCTGACATGTCGATGCACAGAGAACCTTTGCATATACAGAGAGAATTGGCATAGTTCAAGTATCTTATGAACACTTATAAACACACACACTCAATCCCAGAAAAAAAAAAAAAAGGTAAGATCAACTACATTTCACAATTAAAAAATAAGTCTTTCACTGATAAGCCAACAATCTTAGTTTAAGAGAGTGGCAGCAACAGAGATTAACATTTAAAGCTCCACAGTCCCTTCTGACAGGGATATTAATCTTGACTTGGAGAATTTTATTGTTTTTCTTCATCTTTTCTCTGCATGAAGTGTTCCTACATGATTACTCAGAGGGAAGATACAGGATGTTTTCCTTCTTGTGAACAAGGTGTCAAAGGTTCACAAAAGGTATGTAATGAAGAGAGCTTACAGAAATAGCTCTTCCAAAGGTTCAGTTGCAAATACAGTAAGGCTGATCAACTGATAGCCAATGTTGTACATAAAATCTCCATATAGTCACAGGGTGTGCAGAGGTTTGAGGACAGTTGAGATTAGAAGATGAAGTAAGGGGATACAAAATCTCTTCAGTAGAATATTCTATTCTTTTCTCTTTTCTTACTGTTTAGACAACTCAATGACAGCAACTCAGTAGTAAAGTATTTGCAAAATTTAAATATTTTTCCCTTTGTACTCTGCCATCTCTCAGTAAGCACAATTATGTGAATTTGTCTTTTTTCTTTTTCTTTCTTCCCTCCCCCCCCCCCCCCCCTTTTATGGTAACAATTACCATGTCATAGCTGTGTTTTCACTGAATAGTTTGAAATACGACACTCTCTCTCATGACCCTTTATGTCTTTAATCCACACATTTGTCCTTCAAGCACTCCAGCAGTTGTCAGTGCTCAAATATTTAATTAATTCAGCAGACATTTTTATGTTTTAAGGCTTTTGAATGATGTAGAAGTTAAAGCTTTCAGCAGCTTGTAAGCAGATGAGTGTTGACAGGCAGGAGTTGTACCTTTCCTCCCTCTCTCTGCCCATACCCAAGTCTCTCTAAAAAGAAAGTATTTTGCTTCCAAGGGATGGTTTTGAGTTTGTCTGAAACTCAGTAAACAGATAAACAGAGTTCTTCAGAAATTAACCATGGAGATCATGATACCTGATGAGTACAGTCTTAACAGCTTTCGGCAGATGCCAGTAGATGGCAACAGTATGACTTCATACCAATATGTTATACCTGAAAAAGACCAGCTTCAAGCAGCTCCACAGATGAAATCATCTAAGAAGGGGGTGCACCTAAGGTGAAGTTACTGCTGCTAAAAGGTATTGATTAACAGTTATACTATTTGCACTAGTATATACTATATTTTACTATTCTTACTATATTTTTGTAATATACACATATATATTTTTACCTGTAAATATATATAAAATATAGAAACATCTTCATGTTTGGAAGCAATAATAAATCCTTACCAGGGATATCATACTGAAGTATACCATTGCACCACTTTTTGAATATTATGTCTTTTTACTGGAGTCAATAGGAAGGAAATTTTCAAAATTAGTGTTATTTCAACAAGATTTTATTTTACTTATTAAAAAATATGAGTAATGTGGAGAAAGAAGTCTTAACTCACAAATACAGGACTAAGCCTTGTTTCTGACTCTTCATATTTGGAAAATATCTGAAAAAAAGGTTTACCTTCTATGCTATTGTTCACAACTCTGCCATAAAACCTCAGCTGAGACTATGATCTGCAGTCTTCACTAAGACATTTAACCACTACTTTACTACAACATCAAAATCCAGTAGACGTATTAAATGCAGCTTGTCCGATCAACATGTCCTAATAAACGTTTTTATTACCCTCAAGTTACAGCTGACTGTCACGTCCCTGCTGTCCAAGAACAAACTGCTCAACACATTAATGGCACTTCTGCACAAATAACCCCAAATAAATAATCCTTAGATAAATTGCAATGGATTTAATGTAATTCAAAGTCTAGACATTCTACTTCCAGATTTTGTATGACTAAAAACAAAGCTTTTAACATAATAAAAATAAATGTAACCCTAATACAAGGATTATGAAAAACAATTCCATGATGGAAAACCATATGGGATTTTGATCTGAAAAGATGTCATGATAGAATTGGTATCCTTTTTTTTCTCAAGTGTATACATCTCTAGCTTGAGATCTAATACTTACTGGACCTTAATAGAGCATAAAATGCTAATTTTAAAGACCAGATTCTTCCATTCCAATTCAACCTGAGATGGACACTTTCCTAAGAGACATTTGTAATCAAAGATGCTATAAGGCAATACTTACAGTGAGTTGAGCACCCAGATTTCCCAAACTCAGACACCTCTGGGAGCAAAGCAATTAAGAAACAAAACCAAACACTCATTATTAGTTTTCAGTAGCTAAAGCTATACATTTATTAAAGACTTTAAGACACAATAGTTCAAATTAGTCCTATATGTTGCCATTTCCACAATATAGTTTGCATTCCCCGTAGTTAATTTAGCCACAAAAAAGCTAATTATAAAATCAGGTGGAAACGTGATGGAAGAAAAAAAAGTTATTACTTTGAAACAATAACCTTGACTAAGTCCAACAAATACGTATTTTACAGGTGATAAACACCTTCTTATCAAATGAGAAAAGGTTACTGTATTTCACAGAGATGCAATGGAGAAGTAGCCCTAATTTGAAGAGAGTTTAACAAAGGTCAGAAGAGACCAATGAATGAGACAGAGGCACAGAGAAGGTAGTCAACAGCATGCAAAAGTATGCATTTAATGAACCGTTACATTCAGTTCTGGAAGCAGTCTCATAGAGCTCTTTCAAATCTTATATGGCCATTCTATTTCATTCTGTTTAATTTTGAGTCATATTTATTGTCCCCATGCCGATATGGCTTGCTTGGTCACTTGTATGAAATTCTCAATTGTTTACACTTCCCTTCCTGTACACACTTTCTCGCTTTCTGGCTTTATTGGAACTGTTGTATTGAGGGATAAAGAATTAGCATTAGACAGTGAAATTATCAAATGTTTTCCTTTTTTTTTTTTTTTTTTTAAAAAACATTAATACTTCTTTGCTGGATTAGTTGGGGTATTCAGCACCACTGGTCTAGGTCAACATTCACTAACATTAGAAAAAGACTGCACTGAACATCAGACCATGTGTACTGTATGAAACTTAAAAGCAATTGTTTTCTTTAAAAAGTTAACAGATAATTATGGCAATATCATTGTCCCTCAGAATCTTTCCCAGGCCATTTATAAACTTCTAAATATTGCTTTTTTTTCAGACGTTGAACTGTAAGGATTAGAAGACAATTTATAAAAAATAATCTCTGTATAATTTTAAAAAGTCTGTGTTTAGAACACTTATGCTAAAGTATAACCCTGTTTAAACACCTAACTTAAGATTGGGGCAGGGAAGAGAGGAAGAAGGGTGAATCCACCATCACACAGCTCTGGTGGAATGAAGACAGCTCACCTGGGGAGGAATTTGGAGGCAAAGGGGCCATCTGGATCACACATGCAACACTCCATGCCAGGTGATCAACAGGGCAGCCCCAAAAAGGAATTGCAAGAGTGCTTTTTTAGTCAGGGATAATCTAGGGTGATGACAGCATTCAACAGCAAGTAAGGATGGGCAAAAGGTTAACGGATATAACAAAATTATAATCTGTGACATATGCTTTGGAACATTATCTGTTCACATAGAGCACTTGACAACTTTACACATCTATCCTCAGCCGCTGGTGCTCTGTATATGGAGTTCCCATCAAAGAAAAGGAATTTTGTGTCCTTAACTGTATAGAGGTTCAGTTAAATGTATTATACAAATATGTACATGCACAGAGACAAAGAAACCTAAAATACACAGAACTGAATGTCTTCCAAATGAAATTAACTTCTTTAGGAATTAAGACTAAGTTATATACCAACTCAAGGAACCAAGTGACTTTGACAGAACTTGAAGCAGAAAATGCCAGAAAACTAGTTATTGAAAGAAGATTAAATATCTACACTTTAAGAAAATATTCAGTAAATTTAATCGCCTTTGTGCTGCACAGCATGTCAAATTGACCTCTGAGAATACAAACACTTCCTCAGAGTAATAAATTTCCTCTTGTAGAGAGGTGGCTGTTTTCTAGATACAGAGCAGAATTTTCAAAAGTATTTAATACCCTTAAGCATTAAGGTCTTTTAATGCTTAAGTTCTCTTAAGAAATTTTTATAATTTTAACCAGAGATACTAGGAATGGAAAATAACAGTGCAGTAATGAAGAAGTTTGGCTGACTGCAGCAGCTAGCTGTTTTCTTTACAAGCCAAACCACTAATCTGGACTATACAATAAACACAGTGATCCAGCCTACACAAAACTCTGGCCTGCCTGACTTTCAGCCATTAAACTTAGCACTCAAAATAAGCCTTTTAGAAGTACGAAAGCACCTACACAGGCATAGCTTTCTCATGCCAAGAACTAAATAACTTCACGATTTGAAAGATAAAATACTTGCGGATGTCAGCTGAGACGAGACCCAGAAACGCCAAATACACCTGTAATTCTACACTCAAAGTCAACCAGATAAAGAAGGGGATAGGATTCTCTGATTGGTATGAGAATAGTCCTGTGCAAACTACAGTTATTGCCTGAGAGAAACAGAAATCAGTACTCAGGTATGGGTCAGTTAGAGATATTTCTTCACATTCTTCATTTTAAATGACATTCAAACTTGGCAGACTCTGAAGACAAGATCAAATATTTCTGTATTTGTTTTTCTTCTCTGATGATTAATAACACTAAAGCCTGTGTACTTCTGAATGCTTCCTAACCAAGATCCAATACTTGTGCACTTCGTAGACACAAGGGAGAACTAGAATTTCTTTTATGTGATTCAACCAAATGCATTTTCCAGTCACTAGCTATGGTCACGTTTAATAAGGAGAAAACAACAACAAACTTAATGCTATTCTTTTTCAAATAAAACCAGATTGCTTTAACAAATGTTGTCTTTCAATACTCTAAGTACTTTTTATTCTTTGAGACAGAGAAGCAATGTTTTCAAAGTTGGGAAAATTTCTTTAGAAGTTTTGGTTTTACTCAGAATTCAGATTAGCAGTAGTTAGACCTACAGTCAAAATATTTGTCTGGCCTATCGTGATTATCATATAATTGAGGTTTTAGCTATTCGTAACAGAACAAATCATAAAGACTAGTAAAGAACCCTACCAAATACAAATGTTATTATCTTTACTCCTAACTATACCTATATTACCTGCAGAGGTAATACAGTCTTACCAGTTGCATATTGGTATTAAGAATTTTAGTCACAAATAAAAACTCCACAGGCTTAATTTAAAAAATAAAGCAATTTGATTCTTTGCATCTGTCAGTGGAATTAAGCAATTTGCCTTCCCTATGAATGGAGCATTAACATCTATGACTTAAGGTCAACCAAATCTTTTAAAGTATGTATATTAATCAGTTATGTGGTGTAATTTATCTAAAGATGTCAATAGCATTCAAATAATCTATCCATTATAAGAACATTTCTCCATTCATGGGAGCAGACAACAAGAAGCTGACAGTTGCATGAAACTTTACAGGTACTTTTAAAGATTTAACTGTTGTCTGGAGATAAATACGACAATGATGTATAAACTGAAAGGCTTAAAAATGCAGAATCCTCACCTTTGAGGTCTTCTGCAAGCTCCTTTTTAAATTCAGTAGATAAAAGAGTGATCATCTATAAGTTATCAAATAGAAACAACCTATCTGTAGACATTTGCAAGCTGTTCTCTGACTAAATACAGATACATTTTTTCATACTTCAGTGTGATATGAGAGGAAATTCCTCAAAGCTTCCCTTTTATCTCTTTTTATGTAATATAAATTACTTAGAGGCAATAAGTATATAGAGAGGTTATATATATATATATAATATGAAGGACCAGATAATTTCCTAGAATGATTATTTGTCTACATATCTTATGTACACTAATGAACAGTCATCTGCATAGCTACTACAATTTTGGAGGCATACATCACACGCCAATACGCAGGAATCACTTGAATTCATTACTTCCTTGAATTCATAGCTTGAATTCATTACTTCCTTTGACTATTTTGAAGTATTTTAGTTTCGTAGATGATTGAGCTATTGTTAATAAGCAAAGATTTTGATTTTTAACTTCATGATTAATATTTGGTTTGGTTAGGAATTTCGACATGAGTGCAAAATTTGGAACTAGGTTTTTATACAGTTGTACTTTAAATATGGTTTTAAATATGCTCAAATGCCTAATTAATCAAATTGCAGAAGTGTGACTACAATGGCAAAGTCAGGACTATTATATCAAGCTCTCAATGCAGAGGAAGAGACACATCTCAAGAAGGCAATCAGCACCTAAAATTATAGGGGACAAGTATGATAAAATGTTTTCATGAGCTTATAAAACAGTATTATTTGTTGAAATGGAAACTGAAAAACGTAAGCCTAGCTATGTTGACACAAATGATATGGAAGCTGATGGTTTGAATGATTTTTGTTTGTTTAATGTAATTTCACAGTGTCATCCTTAGTTCATGGTTATGGAAGTAAATTTCCAAAGAACATTCTCAACTCTTCCTTAAAAAAGAAAGCTTCTTTTCCACATAACAGAGAACATAACATGAAAGAATGTCACATGAATAACGGCTGTAAAATGGCGTAGAATAAAAACATGAATCCTTTCAGAAAATATTTAAGACGTGAAGTTATAGTTATTTTACTGTCTTTTTATCAGGAGATTGACTAAATGTGACAGACACAAAACAAAGTTACATGTCCTTGAGTTTTAATCTATGTCTGTATGCACAAGCATTTTCTGAAAGACATGTAGGAGCATCAGTGGTACCTCACCAATCCCTGTGTAATGGAGTAGGAAAAAGATCGCATGGAAAGGACAGAGTTACATTTAAAACAGACTCAATTTTTGCAAAAATAAATGAATGTGCAAATATGAACTACTTCACCCCAACATTCATTGTTCCACAACTTGATGTGCTACATACCGAAGATGGAAGGATTAGGATACAACTAATTGGGAAAGAAACAAGACCAGTATCAGGCAGATAAAAAACATGTATACATATTACATAGGCACAAATAATTATATATGTACACACATACAAATGCACACACAAGACATCAATTAACAGTTTTAAATACCTATGCATAAGGCAACTGCAAAGCTGCACAAACCACAGCCAGTAACTGTTAACACTGAAAGCTGCTTGAAACTTTAGGCAAGTAATTAACCTCTTGGCCCACAGTCTTCAATCCCAAGGAGCAGTCCACTGAACTTCTTTTACAATTTATGAACAAGCCAAGGAATTTATATCGCAGTCAGAGGATTCTTTTGCTGAATTAACCCCAGCTCCCTCTGACCTTAAGAAGTCATAAACCAACAGGATACAGCAGAGGGAGAATGTGCTATAGTGTTTCAGCTGACCTACAGAGAGCTGTCTCTGTCATTCTAAGGCTAGAACCCCAGATGATGAATTACAGAGCAATATACTAGGTTCAGATGCAAACATCAACCCCTTCCCTCTTATACATGCACATGCAGACATGTTCACTCACCCCAAACCAGATCAGTTTCTGCAAAAGGCCAAGTATTGTTAGGGCTCATTTACAGAGTCTTATTCTAAGATAAAAGAGGGAATAAAACTGCTTATTGAAGAAGCATGCATACATCTGTGAGTAGCAGTATTTAAGAACATGTGCTGCATATTGAATAAAAGCTTCTCTTTTTGTATACGAATTATTAAGCATATTAAAATTACAGTCCAAAGCAGAATGAATAGGATACACAAGAATCTTAGCTTTTATAAAGGACATAAAAAAAAAAGGAAGATAAAAATCAATGCACAATTCTTTGCAAAAGTACACTGCCTGGCCTTATTTTGTAAACACAGAGCAAATCCTCTTATACAAAGTAGCTAATAAAGGCCAGCCAACCACATGCACAGCAAATACACTAACACAAACATCTGCACCAGGACCTGAAACCTAATCTCTTAAAACATGAAGTTCCTTTTAATATTTATGCTTATGGTGTACCATTTAGATGCACTGAAAATTTGGTCGCAGCTGAAGGCTTATTCAAAAGATGAATCATCTCTTGCAAATGGACAGTTGGTTGGTTGGTTCACTTCTAGCTCAGAATTAAAAGTGATACTTTAAAGTCTGACCAAAAAAATAAAGAGGCCACATTTTTTTAACTGATTAATTCAAAACCACTGAATTTATTTGATATCAAGAGCACAAAGTATTCAACACTGCAACATTTCAAAACCAAACATCCATCACTAAATAAAGCAAGTTTGTGGCTCCACTCTCTTTGATGAACTCAAGATTTCTCAGAAAACGCTTGAAAAGTTTTCAAGGATTTTCACAATACAGTGAACTTTAAAAGGCATCAAATGAGCACTCAGCTTTTTTGTACTGTTTCCAAATAACATGGATTCCCTTCATCAACTACCCTTACTTTCTCTTGAAATGATGCAAGCTAACCCTCAGAAAGCTGTGCTTCACTCAGGCCCATTCTTAATCAGGCCCACTGAACACTGCACAGCTTTTCCACACTGAACAGCAGTTTCCTCTGGTGGTTGGTCTGCACGTGTTATGATCTTGGACAACTTAGCTGAAGTCTGTAGTCACAGCACAAGTCAAAACCATCCCTCCTGAAGTGCAACGTAAATCTAACTAGGCATTTTCTCACTAAACCTAGTATAAGGTATTACACCATGTAACTTAGCAATTTTTTTTAACCACCAAGAAGTCAAAACACATGAAAATGTGTATCGGTTGATTCTGAGTGGTGAAGGATGCAAATCACAAATCCCTCCATCAAAAATGTCATTGACATCACCATAGCAACTGGAAGGATCAGAGTTTATCACAGACCATTATAAATGAATTTAACAAGACATTCTTCCTGAATTTGTAACTCTCTTTAAAAGGAGTACTTCAAGATTTTTTTGATAACGAAGCCTTGAAAATTTCCTTCTACAGTGAGATTCTTTCATAAGCTGTTTTCACAGTGCACATTCTGTTACCTCCAACCTGTACCATCTCCTGGCCAGGCACCTTCTCCAGCCCTATTTAATTTACAAATGTACTGGAAAACTTCCGTGCCTTTCTACTTGAAGTAAATTCAAAATGCCATTGTACTGTTTCTTGCATAATAATGGCTGAAAATGTTGTAAGTCTCTGCCCTCAAGGTTAGAGGTCTCTCTGGTGTGTGGTTTCACAAAACTCACCTCATTCGCCTTTCCTAATTTGGGGAAAACCAGCTTGAGAGAGCTGAAACATTAAATGCAACTGGTAGCAGCACATGTGTGAAAAGCATTTTCACTCAGACAGCTATAAAACCTTGTCCCAAAAGCCATCTGCACTATCAGCTTGAAAAACTAAGGCCTCTCTACACTGTGCAAATTGATGTAGTTTCAGAAAAAGGCCCGTGAAATAAAAAAAAAAAGCACCCCACTACTAAAGGCAATAAAGCAGAATTGCCTGCAAAACACATTGGAATGTGAATCCAGAGATTTTACTGAAGAAGTAGAGTAACATTTTGATGTTCCCTTAAGCATTGGATAATCTATAACAATCTTAGTTTTCATCGGAGTCTCATATGCAAAAATAGAAGATTGAAGAATAACATAGTATCCTCACGGGATGGTAAGGTGAAGGTAAAGAAATATCCATAAACAAAATAATGAAATATCCATAAACAAAATAATCTTCTGAAAAAAGTTACCACATTAGAAATTTAGGCAGTCATAGACCCAGAAGTCTGTACTGATGTGCTGAGTGACTAACAACACTATCAAATTGCTTCCTTTGTACTCCCATCTATGCGTTTCTTTAAAGTACAGCCCAGGTCAGAAATAGGTTGGTCCTTCCAACAGGCACATTTCCCCAAGGGTTCTCTCAGTCTTCATACCACATGCTCCATGAGTGGGATTTTTGTTTGTTTTTTCCCTTCCTCTGCATCTTGAGGAAGTGACAAAAGAAGAGCAAATTTCATCTTAGGGGACAGAAGACTGAAGAGAAAGACATAGCACGTGAGATTGTGCAGGAAGGACTTTGAAAGGGTTGAGAAGATAGAGATGTAGGTGGAGAAAGAACAAGAATAAAGAGGAGGAATGGACAGAAGAGAACCGTTGTATTGTGATTGTGTCTTAGCAGGTTGGACCTTCAGTGTCTTTTGTGCCTATGATCACGGTATATGCTAACTACGTGTGCAGAACACTTATTCACAAGCTTATATGCACAATTTAAACATCTGCTATGAGAAGAAAAGATTCCAAACATGGAATTTAGCAAAGAAGAAGAGCTAAAGTTTAGCCATTTATCCTGACAATAGGACTGTGAAATTTGCTATTAGCTGGGGCAGTCAAATCTAAAATTGTAAAATATATCAAACTAGTTAAGACCCGTAATCTCAACAGGCGGTTCTAATAGACTGAAGTGATGGAACACTTGCCAAACATAGTGGAAAACCAAATGATTAGAAACCCCAATTCTGTCATCTCCCTACAAACCAAATTCGCTTATGTGGAGTGAATGGAACATCACAGGAAGACTATTTGTAAACCGATGCTTTGGCTGCCAAAAGCAAATCGATACCGTTTTATGTTGGAAACAAATCATCACAAAGAAACCCCCTTCAGTTACCTGCCATTTATTTGAAAAGAAAACACAAGCTCAGAAAACGAAACCTATATAAATGACAACATGACTAACTTATTCTCAATGTTTTTACAGAAGCACATAGGTAACGAAAGGTAAGGAAAAAGTAGTGCAATCAGGGTGGCAATATAAAGTCAGTTACATAACTCAGACCTAGAAGTACTATGAGAACAGCAGAATGATTTGGATGTTGCAACAGAAAATACATTTTGAATTAAAATGTACCCAAGGTAGAACATTCTAATTAGGGTAATGTGTAGGCCATGATAAGGTCAGAAGTTACAATGACATGAGATTAGAGTTTAAAAACACCTCAGAAACCAGACTTGAATGAACTCACAGTGTATGTTCATGTAAATACTCATATATACTGTATATACATATATACATATATATATTCATACATAATTACAGTTCAAAATAGAATCTGGTTTTATACATTAAGCAGGTAAAACATCTGAAAAGTGTGTTAGGCCTACCTGTAAATTCATACTTCTTTTTGTAGCTAGACAGAGCATTTGTACACAAATTTACAGATACCTTGACATACAATTAGATTTTTTTTCCTGATGATTATAATAAATATAACTGTACCTGTATGGCTTCGAATATGAACTCTCAGTGTTCCATTGCTTGCAAACTTCTGTCCACAATATGGGCAAATTTTCTCCTTTTCTCCTGTGTGAGTCTGCAAGGGACAAGGAAAGACAAGAATGAAAGTTATAAAGAAATGTTATAACTATTCCTTATAACTTATAACTTCCTTATAACTGTGAATACTCTTGTAGTGGAGTATTTTGGATTACTTCATTTACAATTGTTAATTTAAATGGGATAGGAAAAAAATAAGTTAAATGATATGTCCAGCTAACAATCTGGATTTCTAGATTTGCACACGACTCTTTTCAGATAGGGAAATTATTTTATTTATTTATTTTTTTTTTTAATAAAAGACATTGAATGTTCTTCATTCTGTAAAGTTCTTCATTAGATTATAAAAACCTTATCTCACATGATACATATCTTGCAGCAGCTGAAGGAAGAATAAATATCATTTCAATACTGGATGGACTTACATAATTTTCATTCCCCTACATCAGCGATATGAATGTTAAATCCATCTTGATTAGGATAGGGTTCTTTAGAAAACACATATATCTAACAGCAGTATTGGGGGATACCAGACAGACAGCTGGTATTCATTCCTAACAGCTAATGCTTTCCTGCATATTTTGGATACCACCAATAACACTAGAATCACGGAATCATCTAGGTTGGAAGAGACCTCCAAGATCACCTAGTCCAACCTCTGACCTAACACTAACAAGTTCTCCACTAAACCATATCACTAAGCTCTACATCTAAATGTCTTTTAAAGACCCCCAGGGAAGGTGACTCAACCACCTCCCTGGGCAGCCCATTCCAGTGCCTAACAACCCTTTCGGTAAAGAAGTTCTTCCTAATATCCAACCTAAACCTCCCCTGGCGCAACTACTGTATTAAGCACTTTAGGGTATTAAGCATCAACACAGCTTTATATTGAAAAGTCAGCAATGCAGAAGAATCTAGGCATTTTGTGTTTAGCCATAATCTTAAGGATACACAAGGAGTAAATATGAAATAATTTATTCTACTCACTTTTTTATGACTTTTCAGGACTGAGGGTGTCACAAAAGCTTTGTCACAGAGATCACACTTGTATTTCTTATGTCCATCATGTACAACTTGAATATGAACATTTAAGGTGTCCTTTCTTTTGAAAGTAGCATCACAGTGATCACACTTGAAGGTCCTCTCACCTTATAAAGAAGAAAACAAGGTTTAAAGATACCAGCTTTTTAGGGAAATACACTAATTTTTATTGTTTCATAAAAATGAATAAAAGCAGCAAATATAATTGAAGAGCTGGGTTCTGAGAACAGAAAGAGAAGGAATACCATATCAGATAAAAATGTCATTGGGAAATTAAGAAAGCAGAAGGTAGTTGTGGCAATAATATAGTCAGAAATGTAAGATTAAACTCTATAGCCAAAGGCAAAATGGCTACCTGTGAAAAGGAGCACAGGTTTTATCAGTACCTCCAGTAACAGACTCTCCTTATGGTAAAAAACAAGATGTAATAGGCTTCATCTTTTGAAACTTAAATGGTAAGAGATCTTCCTGAATTTAAAAGACTTCTCTAAAAAAGACATACATGCTTCGAGTAAGCTCTCATTCACATCAATAAAAAGAAACTCATATGACAAAGATGAAATAAATTTTAAGTGCTGTAGCTACTGTTCAAACTATAGTAATGTGGTTAAAGGTTATGACAGAGACATAATTAATATTACTAATAGTTTCAAAATTCAACTAAAGATCTCAGAGAGAGGAAGAAACATATTGTGAAAATTCACATTTGTGTTTTTAGAAAAGAAACAAGATAAGTGATCCTGCAGAGAAATCATTACAAGAACCTTCTTTTTATTGCTACTGTAAATGCAGAAGAGAATGTTCTCTTTTTATTTGTTAACTTCTTGATTAAGATTATATCTTAATAAATATCTGCAACATAGCACTCATTCAGAAATCAGTGGTGCTTAAGGTTACCTCCAGAACCACAGTCTAAACTGGAAATCAGGTGCCTATACCTGAAAAAAAGTTTTCCTAGCAACAAGTGCATTACAAAAGACCACCAACATAATTTCACAACTATCATCCACTTCTTATTTTTCAGGACAAAGGGCTAAGCTGCAACCTCCTGTTACATTTGAGTAAGACACAGTCTTTACATGCAAAAGCTAGTTTTTCCAGTAGCAATGATATACATATAGAGGTAACATATTTCCTTGATATGGCTCAACAAAAGGTTAAAATAATCCCAGTCTTGGTGCAAGTCCAAAGGCCAATATGAATGGAAATTGATTTCAGTATGCTGCATATTAAAGCCCATTTGATGCTACATGCCAAGGCACTGGAAAATGTTTTTTCTTGATACGTGAGTGCACATTAGTATTACACATATAGGTAACATATATGTAATACATATACAGGGCTCCATTTTAGAACCATTTCTCTTCAGTGTTTTCATAAACTATTTGGATGAAGGAATTGAAGGTTTTTTGAGCAAGTTCATGGACGATACCAAATTGGGTGGAGCTGTTGACTCCATCGAGGGTGGTAGGGCCTTGCAGAAAGATCTGAACAAATTAGAGAGCTGGGAAATCACCAACAATACGAAGTTTAACCAGAGCAAGTGCCAGGTCCTGCACCTGGGAAGGGGCAACCCTGATTATACATACAGACTGGGGGACAAGAGGATGGAGAACAGCCCTGCAGAAAGGGATCTGGGGGTTTTGATCGACAGCAAGCTGGACATGAGCCAGCAGTGTGCCTTGTGGACAGGAGGGCCAAACATATCCTGAGGTGCATCAAGAATGGCATTGCTAGTCGGTAAAGGGAAGTGCTTGTCCTGCTCTACTCTGCGTTGGTGCAGCCTCACCTTGAGTACTGTGCGCAGTTCTGGGCACCACAGTATAAGAAAGACACAAAACTGTTAGAGAGTGTCCAAAGGAGGGCAACAAAGATGGTGAAGGGCCTAGTGGGGAATACATACGAGGAGCAGCTGAAGTCACTTGGATTGTTCAGCCTGGAGGAGACTGAGGGGAGACCTCATTGCGGTCTAAAACTTCCTCATAAGGGGGAGCTGAGATTCAGGCACTGAGCTCTGCTCTCTGGTGACCATCGATAGGACCTGAGGGAACAGCTTGAAGGTGTGACAGGGGAGGGTCAGGCTGGATATCAGGAAAAGGTTTTTAAACAAGAGGGTGGTTGGGCACTAGGACAGGCTCCCCAAGGAAGCAGTCATGGCACCAAGCCTGCCGGAGTTCAAGAAGCATTTAGACAATTGTCTCAGACACATGATCCATTTTATTTTATTTTTTTTTTTGGTGGTCTTCTGGGGACCCAGGAGTTGAAGTCAATGATCCTCACGGGTCCCTTCCAACTCGGATATTCTATGATTCTATGACAAGTGAAGCTTATAAACAGTGGTGCCACAAGTACCCACAGACATTTCAAAGCCCAGATAAGCTGCTTCCCTCCTCCATAAATCAACCACAGTTGTCTTCTTCCCAACCCCCAAACTGCTCATTCTTTTTTCAGTTTGGAAACAAAGGCAGTTTTGTCTTGGATAACGCAAGAAATGCTAAAAGGTACAAGAGTATATGTTGTCTTACCCTAAAAATATTTCCAGTCTAGCTATTCAGAAAAAATGTCAAGATCAACAAGGATATATGCCTTTATGTGGAGGATTAACACTTGTACTGCTTCTAACTGCCTCGTGAATCTCTTCTGTTCTCATCTTGGGAACATGAGACCACACTGCTAACAAAGCGAGTCATCTTGGGAACACAGGACTGCCCTGCTAACCAAGTGAAGTCATTGCTATTTTTACTAAGTAGCATGCAATTTTCTATCATTTCAACAAAGGGAAAATATTTAAGTAACTTCTGTTGAAATTTACTTCTCATAAGAACTTATATGCTTATTGAATTTATTTAGTTGCCTATATGTTTCCTTGTCTCTCTTTTAATAACTTAGCTCCTGAAAAAAAATTGGAAAAAAAGGAAGCAATACCAAACCATTTGAACAAATTACCATGTCTTCTAAAGTAAAAAATATTTGTATGATGTCCATACACTTATATGATATCATCATGATTTATGACAAGATTTGACATTTGTTGAGTCTCAGGAGGATTCATCATTTTTATTTTACAGTTCTATTTGTAAACTTTCCTGTAATTTTCAGTACTGCACTTCTATTATGATCCGAGAAGATAACTTTCAAACAACAAAAAAAGATACAGTATTAAAAGATCAACCATTTTTCAAATAAAAGTCCTCCAAAGCCAGGCAGTCAGAACTAACTCATCTCTCCTGTGTACACACTATAATAATCTTCCACTATACACAGCTCTAATGTCAGCCAAGCCCTGGTGTCAGTTTGGCAAAATTTTTCAACAAACAAAATGATGGGAAGCCTAAAAATAGTGGGTTTTTTGTTGGTGGTGTTTTTTTTTTTTTTTCCAAACGTTATACTAGATAAAGGCAAATAATCATTGTTTCTCCTCAACTTCCTTTTTTAATCACAAACTGTATACCTCACTATAGAAGAGCCATCAGAACACTATCCCCACTCACAGTTGGCTCGCTGAGCAGTCTTTGGCCATTTTTCTTCTCTTTTTCAAACCATAAACAAAGATACATGAAAACTTCATAAAGAACACTAGCTGCAAAGAGTTTCAAAAGGTTCCTAAGTGGCATAAAGCAAAAGTATAAATCACTCGCAACAAGACATGAGCATCAAAATTCCCTGAGCAGCTTTGAAAATCCTCTCATGGAAAACTGCAGCAAAAAACAGAGCTACACAATTTATTTCATGATATCTCATGTTGTGATAAACAGAGAGATTTCATACAGTAAATGTAAGAGCATGCTGGTTGCTAAAGAATTGTCACTGCCAAAAACCAAACTCTTTCCACTGCCTTTGGTAGATAAAAGTATTATTAAAGGTAGCAAATAATTTTGAATATCTATGTATAAGAAATGAAGAAAGTTATTTTCTTTCTGCATTTTCAGTCAATAGGTTTGCACTATGCTAGATTAAGATGTTACAAAATAAAACATTAACAAAAAATACACATTCTCTTCAGACTTAGGCACTCTAGAAAGTGGAAACAAACAACAAAGTACATCATTGACTTCAGTTCTTGAAACCACTGAAGGAGGAAAACTTTTAAGGAGTGCTTAACATGAAACTATGGTATCAGTACCTGTAAATGCCTCCAAATATGGAAGCAGAGTCCTGACATAATATATCCTACAGCGTTTTCCCTCAGAAGTACACATCATAATGTGAATGTCTTTCCTTGGACTGTTCTTTTCTACTCCACTAATGTGCCCTCTTTATGACAAAAAAAAAAGAAAAAAGAAAAACAGGGCTACTTGTGCTTTACTTGAGAAGTGCAATCTTCAATATCCACTTCCACCAAGCCCTGTAAAATGAACTAATTATTATTTCTCTTACTATCAAATGTTCTGCACATAGATTTTTACACTAGAAAACAAATACATAAAAAGGGTGATGTCTTTCTCAACAGATAAGCTCCCCTTCATGGGTGCCTCCACAGTTCCAGAAAACCGAATGACCCAATAAACTGCTTTGAGTTACTCGTTCCTGTCAGCCAGATCTCTTATGGCCTCATGAACCAGTATATTTGATCTTGAGTTTGGAAAATTATATGCGTGATGTCTTGCATGTCTCACAAATTTCAAAACAGGTATGCCTGAAAAATGAGCTTTATGAAATACGCTTTTTTTTCTAGTAAATTAAGTTTGTAAAATAACTTTTAAGGCCTTCCATATCATTCTTCAGCATGCCTCCTTCTAAAACAATGGGATACTGAATTTAAAAGGAATGTATCGTGCAGGCTCAACTTCGTTTTTTCCTAGAGATTTCAAGCTTCACAAACAATTTTTTCTTTCCTACAGCACAGATCAGTAAAGCCAGCCAAACACATCTAGAGATGGTTTTGTTTCTCTCCTTTCTAAAGAAAGGTATGTTTCAGTGCTACGAGAGGCACTATTATCCAAATGTACCTGGACAATGCCTATAAATCTGCTTTATTTCACACCAACATAACCTGTCAATTTCAGAGTTATGTCATCAGGGGAAGAGTTCTATATTTCTTCACTTGGAACACAAACTCTTAGACTAGCTGACCTATTTGTTTTAATCACAGCCTTGAACTGAACTGCTTATTCTTCAGTTCATCCTAGTAATAACTTCCACTTTTTATTTTGCTTATTGGTCTATCAACATTTCTTTTATAAAAGGATGATAGAGATGCAGTATGACCATAAAGGTTTTGGCCCATGTTCTGCTGCATTAAGGACTACTTGTTAAGAAGGTCTGTTGTTTTTTGTTGTTGTTTTCATTTTTTTCCCCAAAAAACAAGAAGAGACAATCTTCCCTGTGATAAATAAAAATACCAAACATTACTATTTTAATGTTTTGACTTATTTTGGAGACAGTTTTACCTAATAAGGCAGAAGAAGTTACTAACTTTAAAAACCTTTGCCCCTCAACAAGACTGCTGTTGCACCAAGGAGGACTGACTAGTTCACAGGCTGAAATACTTGTATTTGCTTAAATGGTGGTGGTTCAGGAACACCTAAAGCCACAAATCATGTCCGATTCAAAGACCTCAAATTTCCTGAGCTCCCACACTCCTGGGGGTGGGGGTAGTGACGGGTGAAACGTGTTTTTATAGGGACTTTTACCTTTTACCAGTGCGGAAGATTCTGGACACTGTAAAATACTGCTTTTGGATATCCTGCAAACCTATCCACCTAGTCCACCTATCACTGCACAGAACATTGGAATACATATTTTACTGAACATTTTTGAACTCTCTCCTCCCCCCACAACATTTTTAATGTTTTACATTGGATAAAGATTTTACAAAATTCAGTGCTTTGTGAAATTGTGGTAGATTTAGAAGATAATTGTAAAAGAAGAAGCCAAACACTTCAGCCTAATAATTCATCTACCATAAACACTGTTATACTGGATTAAGAAAGGAAAGTCTACCTTTTAAATTATACCAATCTAAATACTCCTCATACCAAAGCACTGCCACCTAAGCTACGATAATTTTTAGATTATGAATATTTTTCTAAAATCTAAACTGCTGACAATCACATGGTTGAGTGGCAGCTTAGGGCTCTGTAAACATTAGATGGAGAAAACTCCATAGAAAATAAATCTTTACATAGTCATTTAAAAAACAGTACAGACTGCCAAGAACACATTACTCATGAGGGAAAACAGCCACGGAATTCTTCTGGGCTGCTAGTTATGTGCTACTGGCAGGAAACATTACCTTATAGTGAAGCCTGGACTGGCACAGAAGAGACAATCTCAGTCTCAAACTCTGAAATGGATTACCTACAAAAGCTGAGCAAGCCACCTACTTATCTTTGCTTCCATTTCTCCTTTCTTAAAATGTAAGTACTGCTATCACATTTAGCGCAGAAAGAAATCTCATCATCAGATCTCAAAGTATGGACAAATTTTCTACAGTGCATTTGGATTTGCATATAAGTGCATTCAAAGGCAAGGTTTGAATTTGGCCCTGTATTTTCTAACTCCCAGGGGACAGAGTTCAATTTTAAGACTAATTTAACATAGCAAGCTGTATATTAGAGCAAGGTGCATACATCAGTTTTTCTCAGTCAAATATGAGAAGTAAGGAAGTTCTTTTTCCTCTCTGAATTAGTACTTACTGTTATGGATTAGCAGATGCCTTTGTAGAGAGAATGGGGTTCGGAACAAAGCTTTGCATTCCTCACATTGGAATGGTCTCTCTTCAGAATGGGTCTGCAGATGAAAGACATGTTAGAGGCTCAGGGAAATCAATTAGCTGTCATTACAGTAATTATAGCTAATTTTCCAGACTGGATTCAGGAGGGGATATAATAACAATTTGAAGTATCAGGGGACAGGGAATTAAAACAATCATTCTGCCATCATCTTGAATCCTAAAAGTCAGCATAGCAGCTACTGAATTAATGTACCAACCCGGTCCTCAGAAGTGTTATATGAGGCAAGCATGTAAATAGAAACAAAAATACAGAATAACCAGGAGGAAAACTACAAGATCAGTTTCATTTCTTCATCAGCACTAACACTGGCCTTACATACTCACTAATACAAATAAAAACCTTAAAATTAAAGAGGTGTGCACAAAATCCTGTATTTTTTTTCAGTTAATGTTAACATTAAAACAAATCTGATTATCCCAAGATAGCAGTCTAAAATTTGGCAAAGAAAATTTCTCAAATCATGAGACTACTCTTGCATATCCTTGTTTGAACTTCATATTCTAAAAGAAACAAAAAGCACACAGAAGCATCAGAACTAAGATTTTTGTTTGTTGTAATAAAAATTCACCATAGCTGAGAAACAGTCTCAATAGCCTTCAAAAGGAGAAAAATAGAAACAGCCCTCAAAGCCACAAATAAAATAAAAGGCTAAGTTTGGATGAATCTCACAAACTGCAGAGTTGCAGAAGCATGTTTCTTTTCTTGAGCTTGGGAAACATCCAGCTTCATCCTACTGTTGTAAATTTCTCTTTTCCTCTCCACATTTCCTAGCGATATTGAGTGCTATCCCACTATAGATAGTAAACTAATCTATACAATTTTTCTACCCAATTTCCTACTATTTTTTGTAAAGGAAAGTACATTTTTAAAGCATCAGTGTCTGAACATGGTATTAGCTTGCAAAAACCTTAAATGGAAGCTGGAGTGCCAAGGGGAAAAAGGGATGGCCAGTAAATGTTCAGTAGTATGTACGAAAATAGGAGAATTAATTAATTTTGTAGGGTAAGGGTAAATACTAGCATGGTACATGTGCATCTGATCCATTTCTGCTTTTGGCAGAAAAATTCCTAATACCATATGACATTTATAGCTATCCCTTAAAATGGGGAGGGAAAGAAGGACTATGGGGAGCCAGTGTAGTAACTTACATGTAAATTCACAGCCTCAAAACAAGACTGATTTTTAACACAAATGTCCTCTCACATAAATAACAGTGCCGAAACATTAGAGTACTTGCAATGTTATAAAGAGGTTTTGGACTCAAAGTGAATTCTTGGACCCCAAGCCTACGTCACTTAAAGCAAAAATGCAAGTGGAGCACTGTCAAACACATGGAATATATTACAAGTTATATAAAATCTGCTGAATCCAGCTGCTAGAGGTTTACATCACAGTTTGCATTAGCTGACACCCTGCTTGGCAGTCTCAGCAGTTAGGCCAAGGATTGACAGGACATGAAGAGACTGAACTACCCTCTCACCTCAATAGGTGGTTCCTCCAGAACAGGGTTGAGACATATTGACGAGACACTGTGGGGAAGCTCGCAGTGCTGCTGTCTGTGCTGTACCTGTTCTGTGGATAAATAGAAGGGTTCAGTCTCTAAGGCTGTCAATCTGGCACCTTTCACGAGCGCAAATTTCATGTCATTTACTTTAAAAATGCCCTGTTTTAGAACACTTGAGTGATAGTTCTGAAGAGCACAGTCACTTGCATATAATTCCTTCTTAGCATCCTCTTGCCACTTCTAGGCTTTGACCAAAATACAAGAATTCACCTACATTTCTGAATTTCACTACAAATGTCTAACTAGTCATACCCACATGCAAGGGTACATAGATATCCCATCTCATCTGCCCCATCTGTGAAAAGCCCAGAAACAAGCTATGTGTGTTACAAAAAGCCATGAAAATCTTAATGAGCAAAGGTATCCCTGCAAACAAGCACATTAGTTCTAATACTGTCCTCCTATGATCTACTAATAGGTTCCAGAAAAGAGAGAGCTTCCATTCAGTCAGAGAAGGGGCAGAAAATGTCAGCTGTCAAGGCACATGCTCTTTGAGATGCATGTGTCAACACCACTGTCAAACCTCTTCACTTAGTTATGCAAGCTTGGGATCAACTATGAGCAGCACATTTATACTACAGGAACTCCAAATCCCGAAAGTAGGCCAGTATATTTGTCAAGCTTACATTAAATATTAAAAAATAGCTAACAAGTTTACTAAAAGCTGCTAGAAGAGACGGTATATACTAAATAGCCATACAATCTGCTATATAATAGGATACATGTACATATCTGGTAGCAGGTACACAGTGCACACATAAATAAGGCTTTGTTGTTTAGCTATATATAAGTACACGGCAGTACAAAGCAATAGACTACGCTCATACAATTAAATAACTGATTTTATTTTTGGATAGGGGTCCCAGCAGCATCTTGCAAAATGCACTAGACTGCTCTGGATTTACATACGGAAAAATGGACTGCAGTTGCTCTCATGAGAGAGATTTCTATAATTGCCTTCCATTCAAATAAGATGAAACATCCAGTATGGAAGTCTGCAGCATTAGAATTCAAAAAAAAGAAGGCAGTCAAACTAAACAATGTGAGTTGCAGTCTCATTTTACAACCTGAATTAGAGCAGAATATAAGCAGTACATATTGCTAACATTGCAATTAGTTTCAGTGACCTGATGTTCTACCACTAAATAGAAGCTTTAGACAGTTTTCTAAACTATCCATAGCTTTTTCTGTCATTCAGTAGCAAGTTAAGCCTTGAAATGCATTAAATGTTTGGATGCAGTACTGCAATGCTTTATAATCACAGTCCAATGAGAAAGAGTCTGTCTAGACTAAAAAAATACCATTACTTTATTTTGTGCTACTTCTTCAGCAGACATTCCCAGCAGACTGGAGAACGGAAAATAAAGCACAAACCCAAAACGGATGTTTTTACTGTTGTCTCCTCTAGAGGAGATCCAAATTGCTGAATGAACCTTTCCACTGTTAAAATGCCAGTAGGACCATAAACAACAGTACAAAACCAAAAACTCCTACTATATTATATACATTTCCCTCTACTTGCATATTCACTATGTAGAAAAACACAATTTATGATTCTATTTGATTACAAAAATTAAACACATTTCTTTAAATTGTTTTCCATGTTTATATCCCCTTAAATACTTTAAAATAGAGTAAACAATTCCTTTCTAACTTCCTTATTTTCTGTTGGATACCACTGATTACAGTATTTTGAAAGGTACAGAAATTATAGATGCTGGATTAGGCTCATTTGGATACAGTGTGGACACTGGCGTCTGTCATCAGAAACTGTACAAAATGAAGTCATCATTCCACAAAAAGCCTGCACCTCCAACCCTTTAAGGTTTGCAGATAGCCATTTTCAGAAGAATTCAGTGCACTTTTTGGACAGTCATATAATCAAAGCAACTAAGGATAGGCTTTTAAGGAATATCTCATGGCAGCCTTTCCTACAACAGCATCTGTGGAAGTTCAAACCCAGCCCAAGGCTACCCATTCCCAGTAGAGAAGATGAGGGAATACAATTGTTTTAAATCATTATGCTCCCCAGGACCAAATATCCCTGGATTAACCATAAACCCTTTAAAATCCCATGTCTGGTGACCTACTTCTGCTCACTGTCATTTCCTCATATTTTATTCTCTGAACTCATCCTCTATACATAGCAAAGTAGCAGATGGAGCGAAAACTTTGCATTGTCCTGTATAGAAGTAACCTGCATTACATGGCACAGAATATTCACATTCATCCAGTCTGTCCTGAATGAAAAGTGACTACTTTTATCTGTAACACAATACTGTGCTCGTCTCTTAATTTCAGGTATTATTCTGTTCCTCTTATCTGCTTATCTTAACATACCTTCCCACTGTTATGCCTGCACAACTACTTTTGAATATGCAATGTTAGTGGCATTTTCCACTGCAATAACACAACTTTAATCCTTACACTTTGTCACAAAAAATGGAACCATATTCTTCCCATGACCACTCAGTGATTTAGTCTGAGCTTTTTCAAGACATTTGAGCTCTTTCCACGCTGCATAACACTATCTCCAAGCAAGTGACAAAGCAAGCTTGCACATGCACCTACGCAGAGTAGCGTAGTGCTTGTGTGCAGCAGCAGTACATCAGAGTGATACCACAAAAAGACTAATGGTTCCTGCCTCTCAGATCTGTACCTACAAGGGTGTAACGAGTGCTAAGTTAGGGTTCACATCCCAGTGCTCCACTAAGCAGAGTAGATGTGCTCATAGCAAAACCACTGTGTATCTTCCAGTGAAATGTGAGGAACTAATCTCCTTCTGTACCTTTGAAATGACCATTCACTTACATCCGAGAAATATTTTAAAGCATCTGTTGTGAGAGCCAAATGTCATTTTTATTCTGATACTTCCAAAAAAAAAACCAAAAAAAAAACACAGATCAAGTAGCCTCCATAAAGGAGTAATTCAAAAAAGCACTTATAATTTCAATTATAACTGAGGTCAATTTTTCTTGCTTCAGAAGAAAATGAAACCTAGAGTATGGTCTTAAGGGAGTACACATCTGAAGACTCATTAAAAACCTGAGAAGAACAAATACACAGAAGTATGAGAAATAAAAGTTTACATTTCCACTCTTACTGGTTCATCATTTCTGTGACCAAGCAACAGAACTCTCACTCTCTTCCCTCTGTAGTAGTACAGCCCTGCCTAAATAATGGCACTTAAAACTATTTTGTCATCACAAACTAACGTATACTTGGTTTACACTTTACAATTTGTTTTGTGTATACATATTCATATTTCCCTCTATTATCTCCTACCTCTCCTTGTTTACCTTTGTTAAAGATATGTTACTTACTGGACTGAAGATTTTAGGGACAGCTAAGGCCAAATCTAGGCACCTTGTTCTGCTAATCAGTATCTTTAAAACTTCTATACTCAGTAGAAACATAGGTGTCTCAGAAAAGCAGCTCAGGAAATCTACATCAAGTCCTGTCCCTCAGTCTTATCCCTTCATTTAGCAAGTGAAATTAGAAACCTAAATGTAGGTGGGTGAATATGCACAAGTGTTTGGGTAAACTTTATGTAAAGACACAAATAAGTTTTTCTCATTATAGGACAGGATCAATTTACAGCCAGTACTATGTGCAAACAGGTTCAGAAAATAAGTATTCCAACATGCTTTAAAGAATTCTGTCAAAATTAGGTACTTGCTAACACTAAATTTTAATGTTTCTCCTATTATGTGGAGTCTCTAATCCCTGACAGACACAAGAACCAATTCTGTGACATTCTTTTATGCAATCCTTGCTTATGTTAGTGGTGCTGCTGTTTTGAACACTGAAAGTGGGTCAAAGTGTTCGCTCATTATTCATACTTAACCCAAAGTCCACTCACAGCCAAAATTCCCTATCAGGAATCAGCTGCAAATTAACCTAGGGAAACACATAAAAACTATTCATTTAAGATACAGAAGTATCTGTCCAGACAGTTTTCTATGTGTTTTCTTAGAATATATCCAATTTGTGAGATTCTGCCCCATTAAAGTCTAAAACACAAGATGTAACCACAACATATATGGGAGTGAATCTTGTCTTTCAGCAGATTTCTGCTTGTTTTCTGTTTTAGACAGTCATCACCATTTTACCCTATGAGAAGCATTATTATTACTCTAATATGATTTATTGCTGAAAGTGCAAGAGATAGTGCAAAGATCCTGTGCCAAATTCCCAGATGGCATATAACATGAGCCAAACTGCAAAAGACTTGTAAGTGTGGGTGTATCAGCTTCATCAAAAGGGGGAAAGAAAAGGGGAAAGTAGAAAAATAAAATAAAATAGTGCCAAATATTGGGCACAAAAATAGAGATTTTCTTCTGTCTTGTAATTCTGATACAGCCATTGTGGATACAGCTTTGCCATTAAAAATGTAAACCCAGGTTAAAATTAATGACAGGCATTATGAAAATTAGGTCAAGCAGATTTGAGCTTAAATCAACAGAAGCAGAGCATCCCTTCAGGAGCCTATTTCTCAGGTAATGTTTCTTCTGATGTTGTTTTAATGTGGGAACACTACTCACTGCAAATCCAGTATAGTTTGGAAAGCATCTACTGCTAAGTCTAACAACTAGGAATGACTGCAACAGGACTACAGTTTTATTCAAATGTGGTATTTTAAAAAATAAAATTGAAGACATTTTAGAGCAGTTTAAAATTTAACTTGTTAAAAAAATAATAAAACAAAAACAGAACAAAAAACAAAAGTCAAAATGGGAATTTATATTTGATGCTTTTATTCAAGCGTGATTTCCTTCTTATTTCACTTATTTTGTTCTAATTACAATTATTATCTTGAGATTTTGCTTATAACAACAATCACTAAAAAATACATTTTCCAATACTTTAATCCCATGTTTATAAGCATGCCAGAGCTTAATGTTCAACCATTTAAAGAAAAAAATATCTGTAAATCTGAGGCTGGCAGACCTGTAAACAACAACAGCAGAGTGCTTTACCTTCTTGTGATTCTTGTAAACATTTCTGTGGGCAAATCCCTTTCCACAAAGCTTGCATTTATAAGGTTTATCTTCACTGTGTATTATTTTGTGTGCAGTCACTTGATCAAGTCGTTTGAAGGACTTATTGCAAACCTCGCAGGTGTAGGGGCGTTTTTCTGTAGAAAATGAGTGGGGGACATTTAATCTCCTGTTTTATACAGGGGGAGAAGATGAAAGGCAGAGACAGTCATCTCCTCAGAGAGATTTTTGCAATTAAGTCAACCCAATTAAGATTAAACCAATTAGAAAGACAACTAATGCCCTTTATGTTAGACAGTTATGTCACTTCACAAAAGATGAGCCATGGTGTATCTCAAGAAATTGGCACATTCTTTGCAATAATCATTGCTAACACTAAATTCTGATTAATTAGCTTAAATCAAAAGAGAATGACTTCAAAGAGGAAAACCCTGTTTCCAGATTACAAATGTGAAAGAGGGCATGACAGTTTAAATGTTTTAAAACTTAATTAACAATATACATATTAGCTTTCAAAACCAAAAATTGCTATGAAAAAGGCCTTTATGCTTTGACTGGTGACTGCAACATTAATGCTCATCCAAAAATGTCAAAAGCAAGCTAAGAGCCTCTGAGATATAGATTATGTTACAAGAAATGAGCTTTTGGTGTGGACTGATACCAAGAAAATAGTTCAATTACAAGCCTGTGCAGCTGTAAAACCTGCATTTTTAAAATGTTAACGTGTTTGACAGAACAACATTTGTGTTTCCATTGTGTTGGTTGATGTTTCTAATCACTGGTGAAAGATAAAATCATTAGATTGCAGTGATCAGAAATCCTGGCAGAGCCAATTTGCGTTCTACTGCAAAGCCTATGGACAGGCAACTCCCTGCTCACAGCGACCTGTTCTGGCAGAAAACAGGCACAATGAAACTTTTGTGTGTGGGCTACAAAATGGTGTGGGGTATGAGCTGTTTTTCCTCTGACTGAGAACCCTGTGCATATATGAGCCCACTAAATATATATAAATAAATATACATGAATGTTTCCCCTTTTATCACAGATCTCTGCCTGACGGCATACCTCAGCTCCCATCCTCTTCTTTTCAACATAAAATGCCACTCCCTAGTTCTTCACCTCCTCTATAAGCCAAGCAACAATCTTTTGCCCTATCCCAGCTAACTGACATCATCTAGCCAACTAGTATGAGAAAATAGCTTGACAAAGCAGCAACAGGTGTAAGAATACTGCATTACACTTGGATTTTTGAAAGGCTTAGAAACGAAAACTTAGATGGTTTCCTTGCAATCTAAGACCTGCTTGAACAGCCAAGAGCAACACAGAATTAATTTGTTAAGCCTTCTATAAGAAAGCAATTCAGGTAAAACTGAATATAAACTAAATATGTAACACATTATATGTAGGTTTGTGTCATTTTGTATGTTACCTGAATGAGTTATCATATGGCGTTTTAGCTGGTTAGCTGAAATAAATTTCTTGTCACATTCCTGACACTCAAAGGTCTCATGAACCTGCAAAATGAGCATTTAATGATAATTAAATACCTGACTCAAACAAGATCACACATCTTACATATACAGAAATTCTCTAACAGACCATAACTATTTCTTAGCCATCAACTACACTAATACCTACAGATATTGTGATATCCCCTTTGCTAGTCCCCCAATGAACAACAGTATCTCTCATAAATAGTATTCATACTCATTTTTAAAAAATCACTAGAACTTTATTCAGAAACAAAGGCTATGCAAAATCATAATAACCAATCCATTTAAAATATGATTAATATGAAAGCTTAAAAATCAGATGCAGAATACCTTTTGAGAACATTTCCTTCTAGTAAAACAGCCATAAGTAAAAATAACACAAAAACTACTTCATAACTACTGTAATAATTTCAAAATACAAATACCATCAAACTCTATTAGGATTTATCTCTACTCATAGAAAGAGAATCTGATTAACTACAGGTGTGGTTTTAAAATAATTGTGCTCCAACAAACCACTTAGGGACACATTTATTTAGAATTTAGCAGGTCTTAGTTTCATTCAGTTCAATACATTTCCACTTCCAGACATAGCACCTACACATAAGGCATGCATGAAGGATATATGCATACATGGCTAACAACCAGGTACCCTTTTTGTTGGCAATATCTACCATCAGCTAAAGAACATGGGAAAAAACAAATTCTTTAAAAAAAGTCAAAGTCAGAGTAATTATATTGGTAATTATACTGATAAAAGAAATGACTTCACCATTTTTGTTATTTCATCTGGTGAACAGAGGCAACTCATGCAGCATAAGTACTTTTTACAATGGCACACCCTGTCCAGGTTACCATTCACCTTCCCCTGTGTTACACTTGCTTTCAGCAGCCTCACCTTAACCTGGTCACAGCGCAACTAAACATACTTTTTAGCCTTTTGGAACTACAGCCTTCGACAGCAGAACTTCCTCACAGAGATCACATTTCATGAAACATTTTTGGGGAGCTCTACAAACTTTCTGTAGGAGAATCTAGCAGCTAAAAATAACAAATATTAAAGGTTCAGTGCAACACTCTAATGAAAAACATTTGTGGACAGCACAGTAAAAAAGATCAACTAAGACCTACACTTAAGACAAAAGAAAAAAAATAAAAAGAGATTCTCTGTAAGAATACTGCTTCACCATGTTTTTATTCTGCTGCTTTTCATTCTGCTACTCCCAAACTAACTTTAGTTTACTAAAACATTTACCTTGCTCTAAAGAGTGATTATGTCATTTCCTGCACTCTCTATAAGTTTGCATACTCTGGACAGTGATGCTTAACCAAATACTTAGCCAGAACCAGGTGTTAAGCACAAAGATCATTCATTTGAAATATCCTGTTTACCCAGCTGCATTTCAGGTTAATTTCTCTTATATACACAAACAATCTACTACTCTACCCTTTCCAAAGTGATCTGGATTTTGACTTAGATTGCTAAATGAAGTTTATGTGTAAGCTCTGCAATCGAGTAATATTAGAATCCCCCTGCCACAGTTCTTTGAAATAACTTGAAAGGTACTCTTAAGTCTACTATTTAACACATCAGAATCCAAGGTTGTGCTTTACCTCTATACAACTGTCTGATTTCAATTTATGGTCATTGTTTATTAAACAGTCTCACTGAGTACATTTGTGTTCAGACAGACTTGAGTGTGCACACTTTAAAAAGCTATTGAGATCAAATGCATACTCTATAGCTGGTAAGCTGGTACTCTAATCAATTCTTCAGAAAAGAATCAGACAGACTGGTGTGTATGTGCATTAAACAGCCGTAGCTATCAAACATTAATCCATTGCTGGCACTCTTCAATCAGTTAGAAAACTACAAAATCACATAGTAAAACGGTGCTAACATATAGCATATATTTTTATTAACAAAAATATTCAAACAAATTTTCATTTTAAGAAAACTTGTCAAGTAATATGCTTTATGAGTACACTATGCAAATTCATTCATTCAATTCAGTAATATCAGATGTGATTGTGCAATGATTTATTAATATAATAACATTACTCTTTTTAGGGGGCTCTAACAGCTATCACCATAAACCTCTATTACATTACAGTCAGAACATACTTAAAATTGTTGCACGGGGCTTTGAAGAGCCACATCTTCATAAAACAAGTTAGTAAGTGCTATACAAGCTAGCAAACATCTGAGCTATGTTAATGTATTACTCAGATAAATATATGCCTTCACGACCAGGACTGCTCATCTTAAAATTTTCATGAGGTCTACTGAAAAACAAAGGTCATTCAAAAGAGCCCTAAGGGCAAAACTGCAGTAAAACTTGGAAGATAAAAGTCACCCATGTTAAACACTTCCAAAAGCTAACTTGAATTTTAATCTACCCCTCCAAGAATTGGATGAGACTCTGTGTCAGAAGAAAGTGCTTTGAAGAATGCAAGGATACCAGAACATGGCATTCAGCTGAATTTACTCCACGATCTGACAATTTTTAAATGATATTTGACATTTGGTTTTCACTACATTTCCGCAGTTTTCACAGCAATCACGACAAACAAAGATTGCACAGTAAAACAAAATGCTGGCTGACGTTGAAGTGCAGAAAAAATAACGCAGAGACACATGGACCTGCTAGGTGAAAAAAGGCAGGAAAAAGAAATTAGATAACATTTAAGAGTGATCCTCCTCAGCATGATTTTGCATGAAGTCCCCCTCTATAAGGCAGAAAGGACCGTAAATTAAGAAGGTATCAAATTTTCTTCATAAAATCTCTTCAACCAGATCAGTAGGCTCCTCCTCAGTTCTGTCATTTTCTCTCTGGCAGATCACACAGCAGCATGTCTCTTAATGGAATCTTACAGATTCTTCTAAGAAGTCTGCTGAAAAATCCAGAAACGCAACATCCCAACAAGTCTTACCAGAGAAGTAATCCTGCATTTCATACAGGCATTTGTTTTACAACACTTCCATTACCCAGTGTTCTGTTAGCTCCTGTACTGCATTTGCTGAGTTGTGGTTGCTGGTATTTTTTTACTTTATTTTTCATTACCATATAATGTAGCAGCCCAACCAGAATAACTACGAGGTAGAAGAAGGCTGTCACTTTACAACTGGAGGACAAGACAAAGAAAACAGGTGAATATAGATAGATGGGAGAATAAAAAGATACTGATCGCTACTACAACAAGCAACAACACCATAACTGTTGTTGAAGATTTGTAAGCATTGTGCAAGATGAGGGCTGTATTGGCATATGTAATTTGTGAATATAGATATAAATATATTTGGAATATAAAGTAAAAAATGTGGATGACACTATTCTGGGTAGGACCGTAATCCCTAACGAATACGAAAACAGAATGCAAAATGACTTCCACACAGTAAATGAAGTTCAAAAACCACTCTACATGTAGGATGGAGAAATCAAAGAAACAAATAGGACCACTACAGAGAATAATAATGAATTCCAAACAAAATATGAATAATGAATTTGATTCTGCTGTTAAAAAGCACAGTCCCCAAATCACTCTCCTCTACTTGGGACTATTAAGGTCTCAACTAGGCATCGTGGCTCTGCTTGTTTGGGCAGCTGACTTTAGCAAGCATACACGTGAAAAGGAAAAAAATCGACAGGAAAAAAATGCCTACAAAAAATTAAACAGTTTGGGAAAACAGGTGCATGAAGAAAGGTTAAGATAATTGTGTTTATACAGTCAAGAAAAGACAAAGGATGTTCATAACAATTTTGCAGTGTGCTCATCTGCAACAAAGAAGATGGTGATGAATTTTTCTTGGCATTCTCTGGCATAAGACAAAGAATAATTTACTTAATTTGCAGTACAGAAGTAGATTTAAGTAAGACATAAAAAAACAACACTAGACGAATGAGCACATTTCAAAATCAGAATACAAAAAGATACCTATGGAGGTCATAGAATTTTCTTCAGGGGAACTCTTTAGGAGTTGAGACGGTGCATACCTAGATGGTTTAGGTACATGCTTACTCCCCTCTACCAAATAGGAATGAAACAGGTATGAAAATCTCCTGGGGTCTCTTTCAGCCCAACATTTCCTTGAATGTATTTTGATAAAGAAAAAAAGTGAAGTCACCAAAAACTAGCAGAGCACAAGCAACAGTCTGGAAAACAAGAGGCTTTGATTAAGGGACAGAAGATGATGACAATGAACTTTAATTGTGAATGGCAAAGAAAGGGCTTATCTTTAGACACTTAAGACAAACAACTGGAAAATGCACTCATAAAATAAGTGTAAATCAACAATGATGTGAAATATAGCAATCTAAATAACTGTGTCTTCACACAGTAAACAGATCTCAACCTCCCCTGTAGTCATCATCTTTACCTTCTTTCTCTGTCAGAACTCTCTGCCAGTTGTTCAGGCTTATTTTCTGTTTTACTTTACCTATTTCCTAGTTTTATTTCTTTATGTTGACAGGAAATGAGTGAAAAAAAATCTGTTTCCTCCCTGTTATACGTATTATTTTCTTACTGGTTTTCTTGCTTAACTATCTTTGGTGATGTTGCTGGTGGATTTCCCCCACTTTGTACAAAAGCAAAGTAGTTCAAATAATAGAAGGCATGAGTCTTACAAGCAATTTCTTTCACTACCTGATGGAGATGTGTGAATCTGGAATATCTATTTTCTGTATGTCTTAAAACAGGAGCCAATCAAGAAGAGGAAGGAAACTTTTATGCAGAAAATCTTCATAGTGATTCTTAAGATGAGTAAGCACACAACTGGCCAACTATCAATGCTATTTGAAAAGCTTATTAGCTTGTATCAAAGTGTCTACACTATGAAGAAACAAGTTTTCATAAAATGGACATGCTAAACCATGATATTTTACATTTTCAGGGACAATCGATAAGGTGCACTGACATGTAAAATCTGTAATAACATGTGGCATGGCATACCACAGTTCGGTCTGAGGAGGAACAAATTACAGCCCCGTTAGCCAAGAAATGGAGGGTGTATTAACACAAGCCAAGGGGTTGGGGTGGAACGGGGAGAAAAGAGGGGCCCCATCATTTCCTTTGCAACAACATATTTTAATTGATATCATCTATATCCTCAAAGGATTCAGGTTATAACCAGGGCATTATTAAAGACTTACAGTTAATCTGATAAACAGTACAATGTAGCTTTTTGTAAAAACAGGATCTCCTGGGTTTTAGTGATTTATCAAATTAATCTTGCAGGGACTTCCTTTGGGTATAATGGATTCAGAATCTCATATTCATAGTCCATCTGTATTTCTATATGAACCCCTTATTTCCAATAGATGCTTTTAGAAGTGTTAACCCTTCCTGTTCTAGTAATAAATTATATACAAAACAAAAAAGCATTATAAATTTACTTTTTGAGGAAGCACTTTTTTTTTCTACCCCAGAACTAAATTATAAGTAACAATCTTACTGTTATGTCAACAAGGTAATAAGAAAGACTGACTGCATTTTGTCCAAAAATCAAAGACTCATGGACCTATTTTAAGGCCTATGTGCCATCTTAGTTAGGTTACATACTTTCATATTTATAGTGTTTAAGAATGCTAAAGAACAGCATGCATCTTTGACTTAATATTGGAAAGCACAAATGAAACAAGCACAAACGTTTTTTGTACTTGGTAAAGGATCCACTACAACGTTAGAAAGATTTTTAGTGCAACCAATTGTGATTACAAAAATAAATACCCAAAACAAAACAAATTGTTTTTGTAATTATGGCAGAGATTAGTCAAAGGTTTGCATTACAGCACCTTTCAAGTCACTTAGGCACCACAATCTTACATCTTAGTGAAATCAAAGCCTGCTGTGGGTTAGCCTTCATCTCACTGACCTTTCGATGCTCTTGGAGATTTGTTGCTGAGGAACATTTCTTATTGCACACTGAACACATCAGCTTCTTCCTAGAATTTCCTGAAACAAAAACAAAATACCACCAACAGCTTAAAAAGGAAGTGCTAAGAAAGAACCTAAATATTTCTACTGAGTTTGTGACTTTTCATAGGTCATTTCATTGACATAAGATTTTTACATTTTTATCCCATCTTGAAAGTATTCAGTATCAGGAGTTCTCTGTGGGTGTCCAACGAGACAGTTACTAATGGAATGTAAAGCAAGAAAACTAGAACAATATAGAAAAAAACTTGATATAGATATTATCACACATTAACCAATCAAATATGAAGAGCACAATTCACAGCTAAGAATAATTCATCTTATAACTGAACAGCTGAATTCTTCCAGAAGTCAATTCAACTAGTATCTTCAAAAAATGTATACTATAGCTTTAACAGAAATACTCCTGAAAGAAGTTATTGCAGCAATGACAAAAAAGATCCCAAACAACCATTTCCCATTTTTCTCTATTCAGAAAATATTAAGCGTTCTACTAACATAGCCTTAATGGTCTTTAACTGAACAAGATAGGCAATGTGTATTAGCACCAGATCACAAATTCAAATCTAGTCTATAATGTAAATTACAAACCAAGCTACAGGTCCGTTACCAGATATATTTTCCTACCTTTTTCACAGTTGCTTTAAGAAGTGACAAAGCATTTATTTGGATTTCTCTGTTGTTTGTCATTTGAAATTCATTTTAATAGCCCACAAAACTATCACAAGGCAAAGCTACCACAAACCTAATTTTTTGTTTATAGTTACATGCCTATGCAAGATATTTCATAGCTTATGTAAAAAATGTTCACATTACATTGAACACTAAACAGAATGGAATCCGAACCAAAGAGAGGCAAGCACTGTTTATTCAAATACAGACAAATTATGGATCCTGAACAAACCTATTGATGGTTTCCAGCTCAATTTTTCACTCTCAGCATTGTATATCTTTCCTGTTCCTGCTGTCCTAAAGAATTAATATGATGTTGATTCTGATTATTTGTTTTTCCAGATTATTACTTGGGAGTAATCTTCAAGAAGAAAAAATTAATCCTGGCCTTACTTTTGTCTTCCGTTCCAAAATACTAAACTTAAATAATTATAATGACAATCCCTCTCCTCTTTTATCTATTTTAGTACTAAAACGGTGATCTGTAAGATCACAAGTGCTACTCTAGACTACACGTTAAAGCATACACATAGACAAAACAGTCAAAGATGGCTAACAGAGCTGGTCTTGAGAGCCCTCACCTAACAGATGCCTCAAGAAGGTGCCCTCATACCTTCTGTGCATGAAGTAAAATGAGGCAACCACACCTGCTGTCTGTGGCTGCAAATCAGTCTGCACTAAATTCTCACTTACAAACATAATTGAAAGGAAACCACTGAGTGGTTCCTGAGACTTCTAAAGGAGAAATCACTCAGGATACTGAGAGTTGCCCTGAACAACAGATCTGTTCTTCCTAGGTTCACTTAAGAACTCATGCCATGCTTTACTGCATCTTGTTAGTTGGCACATGATATGAGCAGATAATTTACTGCTTTGGTTTACTAACATGAGAGGTAAATTGGGTCTTTTGACTAATTGCAATCGTAACACATGTTCCTAATTGGTATTTTTCCATCCATTGATGCCAAGATTGTGTGCACAAATGCAAGCACTGCAATTCCAGAAAGAACGTTTCATACTGCTTTAGTAACAGTAATTTCTCCTGCAAAAGTATCATCTTTCAAATGAGACTGATAACAAGACTTATTTACTATTTATATCGTTAAAATAAAATTACTTTTTAAAAATTGAATGAAACTATATACATAACATTTTGCTAAAACGTGTTGAAATGACTTGTAATCAAAAATGACCTATGGGGGCCGTAACTAGAAACACTAGCATTTCTTAGCCCTTTGGGACTAGCAAAATGTGTCTTAGTCTTCAGTGTTTCCATTCTGTTGATGATTGATCAGGACAAAACTAAAGCAACTAAGCTAGAAAATAAAGGCAGCATATCTCATGTTGATACACCGTAGCCTGCTGTTAATGGAGGAATTTGTGAAGAATGTTATTCATTTGTAGACCATTTTATTGCCCACAGTTTTATTTCCAATGAACATTTTTTACAAAGAAATAAAAGAATCTAATAGCAGGCTTTAAGATAATATAGGATTTCTAAGACTTTGAATGTAAAATTAGTACACCCAGCTTAGGTCATACTATCATAATGGATCAGAGAACTGAAAGATGATAATGAAGAAAGCTGCCCACGTGTAGTGAGCAGAATGTGAAAGCATAATACAAGGTACATTTTTCACTACAGTGTACCCTGTCAATCAGTTCAATACTTAAATTTGTAACAATACGTAAGTACTTCATCTCACATCTGTATTTGCTATTATAAAACTTATGGTAAGTATTGACATGTACTGATATACATACAAATACAGGAATAAACTTAGTACCTTAACTTACAAGAGCATTAACAAGAGCCTTCCAGAGGAGAGGAAGGTGATAGTGAATACCTATGCCTCTGCTCATAACTTTGCATAATGGACTACACATGTAGCAATCCCTTCTACTTTTCCTTGCCTCCAGGTATTGCAAGGCACGAAGGAACTGAAAAAGTGTCCCTCAACATTAGTAGGTTATCTTCCTTCCTGCACTGACACCAGTTGTAATTTCTATGACTTCCAAGTGACAAAACAAAAGCTCTGCTCATTGTTTAGGCAGAACAAAAATATCCTTCAGGCATCTACCCTTAGTCATGCCTTGAGTGATCATACAAGAGAGTAATTGTGGAATTTGTATACCTATATATAACTGACCAAAGTTGAGCCTAAATATAACAACGTTCATGGCTGGGAAAAAAATAATCTTACTGATACCAAAAAAAGAGAGAGAATCTTTTATAAAAATTGTTATGGAAGGGTTTCTGTATGCTGTAAGAGTTTGGCAGAAGAAAGATCATGTAATGAAAATCTTACAAAGCATCTCAGTGTTCTCATCAACTAAAGACTGTTTCCTTTGCACTCTGGTATTCTGCTGTCCCCACACATACTGATCTGCCATTGACATTGAGAGGGGACATGCAGAGAGAGCAGAATGACATAACTGAGATCTGCATTGTGGACCTGAGAGAAGCATTTTGCCCTTTCATGAAAACAGAGTGAAGTTTGATTGAAAACTATTGATTCACAGTGCACAGATATAAAAACTCCAGGGCCTAAAGGGACTAGTGGATTGTCTGATCTGGCTTCCTGCACAACAGAGACTATAGAATTTCCTGCAATACCCTCATCAAGCCTAATCGTTTGTGAAGCATGTCTTCCAGAAAGACATCCCATTGTGTCCCGAAAATACCAAAAGATCAAGAACTCACCACTTCCTGCAGCCGTTTGTGCCAGTGGTTGATTTTCCTCACTACCGAATTGTTTTGCTTTATCTCTTATTTGCCTAGTTTAAACTTCCCCAGATTCCTATTGCATTTTTTGCAAAAGACTAATGATTCATCTGCTATACAGTAATTTCTCCCTAGGGGAGAAGGAATACTTACCCTTGTAATTAGTTACTACTTAATTTTCTTTTTGGTACAAATGAATCCATTAAAAAAGAAACCAAAAGACAGTGTTTACTCTGATTTGCATATGTAAGGCTAGGAACATGTTAGAGGTGTTGGTTTTTGTTTGTTTGTTGCTTTTTTCCCCAAAACATTAAACTGTTTCTTACCACTGTGAACATTTTCTTTATGTTTTTTCAGGGCATCCTTACTCTTGAACCTCTTCCCACAACCATCTGCCTTGCATATGAATCTGGCATCCCCTCTGCATGCCTCCTTGTGCTGTTCGTAACTATATGGGATAACCAGCAAAAAAAAAAAAACACACATGAAGCAGTATCTGCAGAAACCAGACACACAGCAAGTACTCTGAGCTTAACACATGCTGCACTGCAGAGTTCCAAGGCCACCTCATGCATTACTTACAGCAAATAAGAATGAAAGCATTTGACTTCTTTCACTGTTAGGATTCACATACACTAACAAGCTTGAAAGATAACATGCAAAGGGAGGCCAGCAATGATACGACAGCAGTCCAGTAACTCAGACACAAAACCTCGATTCTGAGCTGAAGGAAGTATTGCAAACAGAGCACTGAAAACTTCTTGAAGAGTCTCCTGGGTTGATGTTCTCTGTGCACTGAAGTACGCTAAAGAAAAACAAAAAAATAAAAATAAAAAAATAAGTGGAACATTCTACAATTTACAGAATTGCAGTAGCTAGAAACTACAAACTACTTGTAGATCAAACTACAAATGCTTAAGTATGTGAGTAATCTACTTAATATGTGAAGTTTCCTGGAATTTAGTGGGACTCAGATGCATAAACGGCAAGAGTTCAGGTCATACTGCTGTATCCTCAGATTAATTTTACTTTGCACGATGCAAAGATTTACTTAACTAGCCATACTACACAAATTCAACTCCCACTACAGACTAGAAGGAGCAAGTCTATGTTCAATAGAAAATATTTAATTACCTCCACCAAATATTTCTCTGCTATATATTTCCATGAAAGGACATAAAGCTCATAAATAACTGCCAGTTTAAGATACATTAACATTATTCAGACATAAGAAACATCAGCAGTTCTTTACAAGAGCAGTATTAATCCCATTGTATGCAATATGAGTCTCCTCCTGATATGAAACAGTTAGATTAAATGTACTATCTATAATTAGATACTTGGGCAACCAGTGTACTACCTACAATAAAAAGCAATATATCTACTTAGTTGCAAGCAAATTTATATATAAGTACCAAAAGAAAAAAGGGTTATATATTTGTACAGAAGTATAATGTGAGATATACGACTTCAGTGACAAAACTGCATATTTACACTACCCAAGAACAGAGTAAAAAAGATCACTTTTAAGTCTCTTAAAAGTGCACTTTTAAGTCTCCCATCTGCTACAGGTTCTTTTGTTGTTATTGGTTGTTTTTTTTTTTTTTGCCATACAAATATTTAATTAAACCAACATAAAGCACTGCTTTTCCTTTCTCTGTCCTTCCAGATATCATTTGCTTTTTCTAAATCTTAGTCTAATTCTGTAATGACACCTCCAGTTAAAAAGCTGAATCTCCTAAACTGCTAGAGTCCGCTGATGGAGACCATGGGCTTTGCACCAACCAGTAGCTTTAATCTGACCTACAGTATGTAATTTTGGAAGATTAAAAATTAGTGACACTTTCTTATTTAAATTGAAGTCTCCAACAAATACAAGAAATTAATATGAAAGGAGTGAGGATAGAAATAGGTAGAAAAAATTAAAGCCTAAATTGTGATTAAGCCAACAGAAATAAATGATTGAATGAAATGATCCCTGAAAAATACTCTTTTTTCTACTCACTGTCTTTGTAGAGCTTGTTTAACAGGGAATTTCTTTCCACAGTTTCGGCACTTAAATTCCTTTTCCTCACTGGGTTTTTGGTGCAACGTCTGGAGATGTTCAGCTAGAATCTCCTGGCTTGCAAAACTGGATTCACAGTTTGGACATGCATGGTCCTCTTTACAGGTGAGGGTATCTGCATGGTTGGAAGAGAAAACAGAAAAGCAATAGTTTTCAGGGAATATTTTGGTTACTTTAAGGGACACTCTCTGCCAAAAACAGATTATGCAGAATGGCATCATGAAATTCACAAGAGATATTGTCTCAATGTGTATTTTGCACACACATATGCCTGTGCAATCTTGTTCTCTTCAACAGAGGTTTACAAACTTCATATTACACAATAAAGATATAACACCAGTTCATTCTCCTGCTGTTATGCAGGTTCTGAAATGCTATCAGGGGCAGAGACTAGAATCCCTCTAGACTGCTCAGATAAAGTGCAGACATACTTCTCTGAATTAGTGATTCTAGATTCACTTTGAACAGGGATGTGAGACAGAAATCTATTATAAGCAAATACTGTTTAAAGCAAAGAGGAAGACTTCAGATAAGCTACCTTTCTCATCCAGATAATGGTCTTATATCTTCTCTCACAGGTGTGGAAAAAGTAATTTTTCTAAGAAATTACTGAATTTTACCGCCATCTCAGTAGTGGTTACAGATGCACTGCTATTTCTCCTTCCAAATAGACAGTCTATCTTGACAGGATTATAATCAACATTACTGAAAATACATACAAAGCATTAGGTGTGACTTAGGCTGTTAGTCTAAGCATGTTACACAGGTTGTTTCTACTATCCATAAACATGCTGAGAATTCAACAGGCAGCTCAGGTCACCTACCCCTTCTTAGACGTCTTACCTCAGGATCAGCTGAACTCCTTTATGGAAAGGTTTATTTCTCTAAGTTTATTACACAGGGAACCTCTCTCTCTTGCTTAGATTGTAAACCTACCTTTTATAAGGCTATAGTCGTGTGAGATGAACTCTTTTAGTTCAAAAAATTGATCATAACTTGTCATGAAATCTGTGTTCACCCTTTCACTCCTCTCAGTAACTCAGAGGACTGGCTTCCCCATATTAGGCAAATAATCCCAACCCAACCCAAAATAAGATAAAAATCATACAAGAGATCAGAGTAAACCTGGGGAGCCTTCCAGTTCCCCAGTCCCATACAGTTAGTGTTGTCTTTCTTCCTCATTACTTCCAGGGGACAAATGGATTGAGAGCAACCTTGAGGAGACAACATGGGAGAACCGGTAGATGAAAACTTGTTCATAAGCCAGCAGTGTGTGCTTACAGCTCAGAAAGTCAATTGTATCCTGAGCTGCATTAAAAGAAGTGTGGCCTACAGGTCAGAGGAGCACGTCTTCTTTGAAGAAAGGCTAAGAAAGCTGGGGCTGTTTAGGTTGGAGAAGAGAAGGCTCTGGGGAGACCTCATTGCAGCCTTTCGATGCTTAAATAAGGCTTATAAGGAACATGGAAAAGGCTTTTTACAAGGGTAAGTAAGCGATAGGACAAGGGGAACAATTTTAAACTGAAAGAGGACAGGTTTAGATTAGATATAAGGAAGAAATTCTTGACTATGAGGGTGGTGAGGCACTGGAACAGGTTGCTCAAAGAAGTTGTGGATGCTCCATTCCTGGAAACATTGCCATGTTTTTGCCAGGTTGGGCTTTGGGCAACCTGATCTAATGAAAGATGTCCCTGCCCATGGAAGGGGGCTTGCACTAGATGATCTTTAAGGGTCCCTTCCAAACCAAACTATTCTGCGATCTTATGATTCTACTTTTAAGCACTCAAGTTATACTATTTGCCACATATTGTTCACCTGCATTCTTTTCACCAGCTGGTTGCACTTCTTTATTGCTGCCGGTGTCTTCATCTTCCTGGATAACAGTTACTTCTTCCTCTTCCTCCTCCTCTTCTTCCATGTCACTGTCCAAGTAACCAATCAGAAGTTCTGTGTCTGTTTCAATATCATCCACGGCCAGATAGAAAATATTTTCCCCTTCCTGTTGTAAACCATAAGTAGAAGCAATGAATAACTGTCAAAAGTAAAATTTAGAGACAAGTCTGGGACCCTGATACTAGCCCTGAACTATAGAAGGGCTAGCTCCATTCCCCAGGAGGCACCAAGCTGGAAGAGCCTTTCTTAGATTTCTTTCCCAGTGTGGCTGCATGGATAAAGTGCCTTTGTATTCTGGAGTCCCATCTCACCCAGGAGGCTCTTCCAATTTGCACTGTAGCCTAGACCAAAGTAAAGGTGTTAAAGTCCTCTTCTCTTGCCACACTCTGCCTGACAAGAACTTCAGAGTTTGAAAATGCAACATTCGATTATTAGAAAAACGATGAAATTTAAATAACCAATAAACTTTAGCTCTGTCATCTATTGGCTGCATGAGTTATAATCCAGCTTTCAGTAACAGGTTTTTGTACTGATTATTAATGTTTTTTGGATTCCCAGCTCTCTTCATCAACAGACTTTCAACACTGGTCAGTTATCCTCACTATTAAGTTAGCAGGCACATCTATTAAAAGCACTTTAAGCCACTTGATCAAAACTCTCTGCTAGTTTAAATCACAGAATGCCAAGGATCCAGCCCAGATTCTGCATGAGATCAAACTATGTAATAACAAGGTCCAAAACCTTCTCCACAATGACTAAAAAGTTTCCAAATAGATACATAAGCTAACAATTTTGGCCTTTGACAATGTTAAATTAAAGTTACCAAGGCAGGTCAGAGTAGAAGCTGTAACAAAAACAGCTGTCTCCCTCCTAAGCTGCTATATGGAGCTGCTTTTTTTGCTCTATTTGAACAAATTGCTTTGGTTGCTCCCCAAGACACCAAAAGGAGACGCATGTTTATGTAATAAAGACTTCCAAGTTGTATCATAAATCTTAAAGCTTATCTGATTAACATCCAGGGAAGTTAATTGAAGCTTCTTTACAGTACTTCTAGCCATATATTTAGTACCAAGCTTCATAGCACAAGGACAAGATAATGATTTTTAATTTTTGTAATATACTAAGATTAATTTAAACTGTCAACAGGGATTTAGTATTTCTCTTGTTTAGAAGGTCTGTTATATATTACAGAAGTTATTGTCACACAACAGTGAAGCCTATTTAATCCAACTGACTTGTAGCTGCTGCTTCCTTCTAGGACACACCACTTTTCTTTTTATTCCTAATCTCACCAACAGCATTTGAAACCAAAACTAATTAGGTATTTTTTCAAGACAGATTTTGCAGCCCAGATATCTATCAGCATGCCACCCTAACTTTTGTGTATGTACATCTAGGAGTTGTTGTTTTTTTTATGCTTCTGTCAAGAGTTTCAGAGTACTTTAATTTACTGCAGTCTAAACTCAAAGCATCTCCTGCAACTCTGATGTGAGGAAAGGTGGTAAATCTTTCTATATTCAGTCTCCACTTAGGATAAAATGACTGGGGTAAACCCCCAACGCATCAGGGGTTCAGGACAAACATAAAAAGCAAGATAACCTTATAAATGCATGCAGAAGCCCACATCTATTGCTGGCTTACAAAATAAAAATAAAAATAAAAAAATAAAAATGCATGTATCCCATGTAAAAATTTTACTAATTAAAGAACCAAATGGTGCACCTTTCAATTAGATCACACATGACATATCTAGCACCACAAGATGGTATAATCTGGGAGTGCAAAAATCAGAACTAAGGATTCTCATTACCTAGACCAAGTGCGTGAATCCCAACAACCAAGCTCTTCACAGTACTGTTGCATTCTCACCTCCGCACCTCCCCATTGTGCATCTGGGATGTATTTTAGGGCTATTCATGTCAAAAGGCGTCCTCCTGATTCTGTCCCATTTGTGTACTTTTGGTCAATAATAACAATAATGGAAGAAGTACTAATGACTTTCAATGCCTGAGTAATTTGGATTGCATTCATACTGAAAAGAAAAGAGTTTTAAAACCAACCCAGCGTAACATACAACTCAAGCTCGTTCCTCCTCCAAAGCTAATTTGTTCGGGTTTTCCAGCTATGCTAATTGTCTGGTATTCTTAGTGCTAATTAAAACAGATATACCTCCACTGTAGTATCTCCTCAGGCTGCAATGGGAGTTCTCCAGAAACCACAAACAAAGGAATTTAAATCTCTCCCTCCCCACCAGCAGCACCTGCATGAAGTGCATTTATCTACATACACAGACATGGTGAAAGTAGTAAAACATCTTTCAAATAATTTTAATGACCCTCACATTTACTAATACGTGTGCTTCGTAACAGAGGAGGCTGGCAAGGAACATGGGCCAACAAACACTGACAGCCCCATCCTACTGTTTCATCCAAAGCAGATCATGATCACTCATGAAAGCTGAAAATGCAGGAGGAGGAGGAGGAAGCAAATAGTCTTGTACTGCCTGAGTGAGAATGGAGCCTCTCCTTTCTCCGGGGCTTGATCAGCTGGCTCCAACCCAAACCTTCATTATCTTTACCAAGTTCCCCCATGTGCCCACAACCACTGCTCTTAAAGCATCATTAGCTGGCTTCTCTCCACACCTAATTTCCTGGCAGCAAGGAAGCTCTTCAGCCTACCTGTTCTGCCAGTTCTCCTTTGGTAGCTCTCCAAACAACCATGCTCCCTTTTCCTTGATCATTGCCTGCAGCTCCAAGGTTTCCCGCTTGCCAGAGTACTAGACAAGGTCTGTGAGGGTAGAAACTCCACGCCAGGAAATGTGTGGAGGTGATTCCTTAGGGAGGGTGGCAGGGGAAGGCAAAGTCACAAGCCCGGACATAGGAAAGTTCAAAAACAGCATGCCATGCCAGGAAAGACACAATCAGAACAACATCTGCACAAGTAGGGACACCTAGAGAGGCTTGGCCAGCACCATAGCTTCTCAAGATCTCCAACAGACAGGAGAATCCACAACCTCTCTAGGCAAACTGTGCCAGTAAGAAAGAAAAAAAAAAAAAACAACGTGTTTCCTGAAGGTTGGAGGAAACCTTATGTGTTTCAGTTTCTGCCCACTGCCTTTGTCCTGTCATGGGGCAACACTGAAGAGTCTGGCTCCATCTTCCTCGCACCCTCCCTTCAGGTATTTGCACACATAGATGAGATCCCCCTGAGCCTCCAGTCCCTTCATCACCTTTGTAGCCCTTCACTGGACTCTCTCCAGGAGCAAGGTGTCTCTCAGAGCAACAGGCCCAGAACTGGACGCGACTCCAGATGTAGCCTCACCAGCGCTGAGTATATGGAAAGGATCATCTCACTTCAGCAACAGTACCTGAACAGCGATAGTGTGTACTCAAGACCAGATAAACGCCTATCACTCTGGAATCAAAACGTTGTTGTTGTTGGAAAAAGAAAAAATTCAAGAATCAAGCAGACTTTTGAATTCTCCCCACTGAGCATACGGGAAGCCAACAACTACGTTCATTTTACTTCTTACATTGCATAACAAATTAATCATTCCTCTGTAATACTCAAAGTGAATTTCAGGCGCTCACAAAACAGTTTGTCCTTGCTTTCCTTGCATCTTCTCTCCCTCTTGCCTTTGGATAGTCTGGTTTTACTACATTTATTATAGCGCTGTCTCTCACATACTAATAGTCCTCTGTCACACTTGTGAAATATGATTTTAAACCACTCTACCACTTCACAGTAAATATCCTTCTTCGCATTAGTTTTGCTAATCATTATTCTAGCTCACGGTTTTCTGAGCTACAGCAGACCATCTCAGTGCCTGCTTGCTAATGAAATAATATTTGAATTTAAAGCTCTAGCTGGCTGCGATTCTGTTTATAAAACAGTTTTCACGTTAACAACAACAGGACCTTTTTTGCATAGTAATCTCCAGCAGGGAGTGTTTAATAAAATTACAACTGACAAACAGATAAGTGCATACATTCTGGATAGAAGAATATTGAAAATATAATACTCTACCACTCTAAAAAATGAAAAAACAAAACTGCAGAATTTTTGACAGGAACCATTTCCCTTTGATTATGATAATTACAATGCATTTTTACTCCATATAACAAGTCATGTTTATAAGTAAATAGATAAGAATAGCCCAGGGCAAAATAGATTAGAATTCTTATAGTTTCTGTTAATGCAAAAGTTGTAATCCTAAAGCTACTTTAAACATAACAGAGGATTAACTCATTCAATTACTACTTGAAATAAGTTAGAGAACCCTGCAGCAATTCAACTGCAAAATGCTGAGAAAAACAAATGGTACATATGCTGCTAACCTCCAACCTCTCCGTTCTTTTCCAGCAGTCACACATTGGCACTACTTACACAACAGTTGTTAAAAATACTTGCTGTGTGTTCCAAGTCAAAGAACACACAGACATCACAGCTCCACCCTTGAGCTGTGACAGAACTCAGAGACCAGCATGCACCCCACAATACCACCAAAAGCTCTTACCAGAACTATGGTTTTAGTAAGAAAGCATTGCATTACAGGAAAGAAAAAAAAAGGAAAAAAAAATTCAAATAATTCCCAGGCCCTCTATGTTGTCTTCTCACCACAGGAAGCATTTTGTGCAGGGTCTAAATGTGATCATTGTATACAATTAACCTATAATGAGCTAATCATATTTTCCAGTCAACCCCAGGATGTGGTTTACTGAGGCACATGCATCCACTTCATTTTCCTTTAAACTAAATACCAAGCACTAGGCAGCAAACAGTGAGCTGATCACTTCATTTTTGACATGAGATTACAATGGTTATCACCACTGGAGTGAAACAATCAGATTAGAAAGCGTTCTCACAGTCAACCAAAAATCTCCTGTTGGAGTATTTGGAAACTGGGAAGAAAAATAGTGAGAAACAGAAATAGTGGAAATTAGCAACAGTGAGAAAAAAATTAAGGAATCATTTGGCTTCCATTCACCTTTTTTTTCCTAGTTCATACAAAGTCTCTTAGAAAATTTTAAAAGGGAAACTGTGAAGCACACGACCTTTATTTTCCACGTTTTACAGGCTAGTATCATAAACATTGGTCATATATTTTTAATCATTGTTAACTTGCAAGATTCAGTAGTAAAACTTTACCTTAAAGAGTAAGCAGAAAAACAGAGAGAGAGAAATCAAATGCTTATTTAAAAATTCCAGACAAGCTCATAAGAAGTCTTCGCAAAATAAAAGTATCTAGAAAAATTTTGTGTTTCGTAAGGGTAATTATAATGTGCTTGTTAGAACACAGTCTCTAGCCATCTCTAAGTATTCTATTTACTCTTCTGAGTTAGTTTTCTAAAACTATGCAGACATATTCTACTTAATTATATAATGCAAGATCATTCAGTTGGTTTAAGATTAGGATTTTTTTTGACATAATGATCTGTATTTTGAATTCTTTTCATCTTTTAATTATCTTAGGTATTTGTTCAGCAATGCAACTTATGTTTTTTTGCAGCCACAAAATTACAATGAAGCTAAAGCAACTTTATACGTGTAACTTACAACTTTTTCCTTTTTGTAAAACATAATTTCATCATCCTTGTGGCAAGCAGGCAACTCACAATTCAAATTAAAGGATACTATTACTGGAAATACTCCAGTAACATTTTGCCCACTGATTTCATAAAGCAAAATATTACTGAAACAAGTAGCCTTAAATCTGCCTATCATAAAGACAAGGAATGTGGAAGCAAAATTCTGAAGGATTTGTGGGCTTTTTTTTTTTTTTTGCCTGAAGGAATAGCAGAGCTTTGGGATTTTCACCTCCATCTACTAAAGTGAAACCAAACCCTGAAAAGAAATATGTGCGTTTTTAGCTTTATTCAATACAAGTAATACCTATTCATGTTATGTGTAATTAAATACATATGTGTACATACACACACAATTTCAAGGTCACCCACAGAGAATGCACAAGTTATATTGTCAGCTGATTATCGATGGTACTTTAAAAATAATGAGATAATTTAGTAAATTTTTGTTTGCGTTCATAAATTTGCCTCCGTGATGCTTTTCATCACTGCGTACATACTGATATTTATTCTTTTTCCCCCTCTCAACTTTTCCATATGTTTTCCTGTGGAAGTTTTTATAGGACTTTAATACTTCTGGCTCATTTTTTCTTTTTAAGTCATCTTGTGTAACTCCAGTATGATCCTTTAAAAAGACATGCAAAAAGCACCAAACACATACTAAATGAGATATAGCATTATGCAATCCAACATAATAGTCTGTTTTTACTTCTTTATTTAAAGAATCATTTTCACTAGCAAAAACCCACTGGTATGCATTGGATGTGACATTCTATTAAGACTTCTGTTCAGAAATTCAGGTCATTTTACTGAGTGTTTTATTTAAAAAGTAATAACAAACATTACTTGTTCACACTGCTCCCTCTTGTGAACCTTACTTTGCATTTGCCAACATTGACTGTAACTTGTTATCACACTGCCTGTTCACTCATGATAACATATATTTGACTAATGCCTAAGACTGACGACCATGGATGGGGAGGACCTTGCAAATTTAGTTCTATAAGCAGGACGACAAATCATTTGAAAGATCTTCATCTGTCAAGCTTTGATATAACAAAGACAAAGGCTGAAGGAAAAATATACCAAAATAGTTGCACAGGCAATGGTCATACTAAGTTAACCATTGACTTGTCACAGACGTCATGGAAAAGCACAATGAAACAGTCATTTGGTCAAGGCTGACAAGTTTTTGCTGCACGGATGAATAGTGAACACTCTTTTCTGTGTTACTCTAAATTAAACTGTAGCCTGGATGTAAAGATCTGAAGAGATCACAAAAAGATGACAGAATAGAGGCCAACAGGATAAGCTGATGATAAAGCTGTCCACACTGACCTAAGACAGGAACAGCAACAAGGTCCAAAGAAACAACACCAGCAGCAAGATTGCAGTCACGTTCATCCATCAATATTTGATGGAACACCAGAGACTGGTGAAGATTTTTATTTGGAGAGAAACTGGTTGGTCTGGAAGACAGAAGTAGATCTCTGGTTTCTACGGAGATCATTCTTGAATTTTCATTTGCACGAGATCACCTGGAATAAAGCAGCAGATGTACACCATAGACTGGCATTCAGTAAAACTAGAGCTTTGGAAAGTAGGAGGCCAAATCAAGTGAAGGCAGACAGATAACCAGTCAGATGTGCCAACACAATGCCACTGCTAATAAGTAGCATTCAACTACTGTGATAAAGGAACAAATGCTAGGCAGAACAGATGTAGTACAACAGTAGAATGGAAGTCACAGAAAGGCACACAACTGGGACATGAAGAGGGAGGCCAAAATGAGGTATACAAGGGTATTTGGAAGCAGTGGACAGTGCTTGCTTAAAATCCTAATAAGCAAACAGCTCCTCTGGCGAATATGAGATTTAAGGAGCCAACAAGTCATCAACAAAGAAATTGAAATTACCAGTGTTGACAGCCATCAGTGTGCACCTTCCCCAGAACTACACGCTGGATCTTCACTAACTTTTTTTTTCACGTAAATATTTCTCTTCTCAGCAAAGAGAAGTAAGCATTGTTTAAACGCTGTTTCTCAGAGAGAAACATCTTAAAATATTTTTGTTTGACCTCAAAATAAACTGTTTTTTAATTCTTTTTTTTTCAAGGATCTGAAGGAAAGTCCAAGGAAAAAAGTCATTTCAATATGAAAAAGCAGAGTAATAATTTTAAGAAATGCTGACTAGCATTTATCCTTTTACTATCTTCTGAATGTTTCCCCTTCATAACATTAATAAATAAATAAATGCAGATTTGGATTACATTAACAAATAACTTGCGTTAACCTGAAACAGCTTTTTTTGGCAAATGCGTATTTTGAGAAAAAAATAACACAGCTATGTAATTCTTGCATATATGCGACTAGAAATTATTTTACTGAGCTGTTGAAAAAATATGCAGGTAGTTCATTTTTTTCATAATCTCTAAAAGGACAATATCTATAACTAGAAAAATACGTCTGTCTTTGCTACCGTTCTGCAAAGTCACAGAATGCTTCCAAAAATGAGAGATTAAACAAACTAAGACTCCTCAGGTTGAGAAAAGAGCTGTCAAATAAGAAGGAACGGATATAATAGGGTTCTATAAAATCAAGAATGACATAGAATACTGAACAAAGTGACTATTCACTGTCACACAAGGACTAAGGGGAATCAAGTGAAATTAAGAAGTTGCTAAAAAAAACAGAAGCATGTTTCACATAATATGTAATTAAAACAGTGGAACTTATTACCACAGAATGCTGCAAATGACAAATATAAAAATGTAGAAATGAGTTGGATAAATTCAGATCTGCAGCCAAGATTAGAAAAAGAAAAATCTTTTTTTATTAACTTATCCTCAAGCACTGTATGATCATCCTACCAGATAATTAGATCCTTCAATTCTCTGTTTTCTACAGGAATAATTTAAGCACCATGCTTGCTTTCAAACTTGTCACACTGTTCTATTAAATTTTAAACTAACTACAAAGTAAAATCATGACTCTACTTTCCTAAATCCATACCTGAGTTCAGCATGAAACACAACTAGTCCTCTAAACCACTAATCTCGATTCAGTCAAGTATATACCTACATAGTTAATATTTTAAAATCCTACCATGACAAAAAACTGTATTCAGGCAAAAGCTTAATTTGACTAAGGCTCTAGTGAGAAATTTAAACTTCTGTTAGCGTAGTGAATGAAAAACTGGAAGTCATTTTTTCTTCTAAATGTAAACTGTTTTACTACAAACCAGGAGAAAGAAATAGTTTGTGTAAGTTACTCAGTGCAAGTCCATCTCAGTAAATTAATACAGATCTTTCAAAGAATACCAGGTCCTAACTAATGACAGCCTTTTCAATCTTTCAATCTTGTATTTATGGTACCATATTTAAGCATGACTGCTCACTTCTAAAAAAAAAAAAAAGTAGGAAAATGAAAGCAGCATGGCTACTATGTTTCTCAGATCTTACAATTTTATTGCAAGAGACAAAGATTAAATAGGAGATCAAATTTACAAATTAGTCACAGGAAGAAAATGGTAGGAATCCACCAAATCTACCTGGATGGCTGCCAGATTCTTTTGTTCTTGTGACGGAGCCTCGTGGACAAAACGCAGCCAGTTAGAATGGCGTGGATTGCTTGCATCCAGGATATAAAGGACTTCACCTTTACCGCCACGAACCTGAAACATTCAAAAAAAATCAACACAAAATTAAAACTTACCATCTAGCATATCTACTGAACATATACTAACATGTAAAACATTAATGTGTGCTGGTGTCAGCAAGATGATCTTGCATTCGACAGGTACTCACAGCTGTGCTGCACATTCATATTTTTCTATGTAAGTGCATTCATCCACCTCAAAATATGTAAGCAACTCAAATCCAGCAACTGGGGTCAGTTTCCTTTGTTGAGTTCCCAGTCTCTTTTCTTAGCCTTTCCTCTACTAAACAAACCTCTCTGCTTTATGACTGACTCCTGGGTCTCACTCATCTGACAGTATGATCACTTTGCTCATGTTCTTTCCTCCCACTTTGTTTTGTTAAGTCCACCTCTGCTTACTATCTTGCCAGAAACTGACAATCTGAGAGGTCCTCTCCCATTCAAATCCTATCATCCCTTCTCCAGATTTCCTTTCAGAGTTCTTCTCCTTTACATGTTTTAATGCCAGCATTTTACTCCTCCAGTATATCTAATTCTTCTCATACTTCCCCGTCTTTTGTCATTCAGCCTGTCACCGATCACTTTCCTACAAATTAAGGTTATAGACTTAGCTGCCTCCAAGTCCTGGACAAGCTTGAGAAGTGGGCTCACAAGAACCTAATGAGGTTCAATAAGCCTAAGTGCAAGGTGCTGCACATGGGTCGGGGCAACACCAGACATGAGCACAGACTGGGAGAAAAACTCATTGAGAGCAGCCCTGCGGAGAAGGACTTGTGGATTCTGGTGGACAACAAGCTCAGCATGAGCCAGCAGTGCACGTTTGCAGCCCAGAAGGCCAACTGCATCCTGGGCTTCATCAACAGAGGCATGGCCAGCAGGTCAAGGGAGGGAATTATCCCTCCTCTGCCCAACTTGGAGCACTGCATTTAGGTCTGGGCCCCCAGCACGAGAACGATGTGGATCTGTTAGAGCTCGTCCAGAGGAGGGCCACTAAGATGACCAGAGGGCTGGAGCACCTCTGCTGTGAAGAAAGGCTGACAGAGCTGGGGCTGTTCAGCCTGGAGAAGAGAAGGCTCTGGGAGACCTCATTGCAGCCTTTCAGTACTTAAAGGGGGCTTATATAAAAAGATGGAGAACAACTTTTTACACAGGCCAATAGTGATAGGACAATGGGGAACTTTGAACTAAAAGGGGAGATCTAGATTAGATGTTATGAAGAAATTCTTCACTTAGAGGGTGATGAGGCACTGGAACAAGTTGCCGAGAGAAGCTGTGGATGCCCCATCCGGGGAAGTGTTCAAGGCCAAGCTGGATGGGACTTGGGCAACCTGGTCTAGTGGGTGGCAGGGGACTTGGGACTAGATGACCTTTAAGGTCCCTTCCAACCCAAGCCATTCTATGACTCTACGATCTTCTAGACTGCCTTGTCCTTTGCTCATTATGTTCTTTCTCTAGCAGATCCTATCCACCTTTTTCTGCCAAATCCTAAATCCAACTCTTTATACCTAGTCTCATGTCTCCAGAGAAATCTCAATCTTAACTGCAAACAATTACAAACAGTATGTCTAAATCTGAACGCAACTTTTGTTTGTTTGCAGCTTCCCTTTTCTGTAAAATTACCAATTGTTCAAGCAACTTACAAGCCCAAACTTGAATTATCAATTCTGTCTCCATTCCTATCCCACTGTTCCATCACTAAATGTTCTTTATCCTTGTTTATCACCAAACGCAACTTTTCTTCTTCCAAATTCCAAATCCAGCAAATATGGTTTCACTATTGTTAACTTCGCTTTTAACATATCTGTCCCACACCAATCCTAAACGTCCCAGAAACTTATAAAGCACGTTTTGAAAACTATATTCCTTGTTTCCCTTTCAAGTCTTGGAAGTTTGAGAGGTTTTTTTGGTGTTTCTCCCACACCCCCAGCACTTTCTGAGAACTATCTTCAGAACAAGGATCAATATAATTGCATTGATCTATCCCGTATATCTTGTTTTACAGCTCACTTGTGTCCTTCATATATACCTATCCAAAGGACATATAAATACGTAGCCTCAGTGAACAGTTGGTCAGTTTTAAATTATGCTTAGCTGAAACTGTGTCAGAATAGGAGATGATTTCAGTAACAACAAATTAACATACTACATAGGTGAAGGGCTGTAAATTGTTTAGCCTGGGAAACAAACATGCTCAGGTTTTGCTCACTAAGTGAAGAAGACACTTTAAAGAACGGCCCTGCAGAACTGAAGGCAGATGTGTGACAGCTTTAACTAACAAGTCATCCCATTGTTTCCACTCCAGAACTTCAGTAGTAGTAGAACCCACCTCCCCAAATAATATTTACTGATAGTTTTAACACCAGATCAAGCAAATTTTCCCTGCTAGCCACCGTTTTAAAGAAAGAATTGCACATATATGTCATCTTAACAGAGGCTTTTGGGTATCATTATAGATCCATAGAATTTTTATGACTGTGACAAAATTCCAGCTTCTGTTGACAACATGAAAATAATAGTTAAAATTAGGTTACTATTTCTAAGTCATTCTTTGCCCTTAAAACAAAAAGAAATACTGCTGAAACAACATAGCTGCCACTTTGCCAGTGGCTTGCTGGTTTTGTTTTAAATAGCATGCCATTTAAATCTTATATCAAAGATAGAGAGCCATGAAAAAAGGTCATAGAGTCACACAAATTCCATATGACTTATTTATATAAGGAACATATTTTCATCTGTCAACAAGAAGTGTCCAGAGTAGGTATTTTCTAAGAGCTGGGGATTTCAGCTATGCAAGATCAAAATTAGATTGTTGTCATGGCTTTGTATTTAAATTGCCCACATTCTTGCTGTATTTATTTCTAATGGATGCAGTATCATATTCCTTCAGTATGACTGATTAAATTAACTAAACTTTAAAGATACCATTAGAAACAAAAACTGTATTCCATTACCATGGGAGCTGGTGACAGCATGTTGTTCTCAGATTAAAACAAACAAAAAAAAAAACTGCTGTAGTTCTCCAAACAAGTAAGTCTTCGAAATGTATTACTATTCTTCCAAAGACACTTATCTTAAGAGGGACGTATCATGAAAAGGTGCCAATATTTTGAACTTTAAAAGTTGTTTTACTTTCAAACACACAGATTAACCAGAGTAAAAAGTGTCAAACCTACATATTTAAATGCACCTGCAAATAATATTATATAACACTAAGCACTGGAACACTTTGCACAGAGAGGCAGTGGAGTCTCCATCCTTGGAAAGAGATACTCCAGAGCCACCTAGACATGGTCCTGGACAACCAGAGCTACGTAGCCCTTCCTGAGCAAGGGGGTTGGACCAGATAAACTCCAGAGGTGTCTTCCAGCCTCAGCCATTCTGTGATTCTTTGACAACTCCGTTGAGAAATAATACCTGCTCATTGCTGGAACTGTTGTTTCCACCAGGAACTTGAGCAGAATGACTGTAAATCATAAATGCAAATCCCAACTTCATGCAAAAAGACATGTTAGTGATGCATTTACCTCCTGAACAGCTCTCCTTCCCACCAAAGCCTTACAGAAGTGCTGCATTGATTACGCTGCAATAATCACCCAGTTCTAAATAACCACAGAGCAGAACCTCACATTAAAGAATCACAGAATCATCTAGGTTGGAAGAGACCTCCAAGATCACCGAGTCCAACCTCTGACCTGACACTAACAAGTCCTCCACTAAACCATATCACTAAGTTCAACATCTAAATGTCTTTTAAAGACCTCCAGGGATGGAGACTCAACCACTTCCCTGGGCAGCCCATTCCAATGCCTAAAACAACCCTTTCGGTAAAGAAGTTCTTCCTAACGTCATTCCTAACATCTAAACCTGGCGCAACTTTAGCCCATTCCCCCTCGTCCTGTCACCAGGCACGTGGGAGAACAGACCAACCCCCACCTCGCTACAGCCTCCTTTAAGGTACCTGGAGAGAGCGATAAGGTCGCCCCTGAGCCTCCTCTTCTCCAGGCTGAACAACCCCAGCTCCCTCAGCCGCTCCTCGTAAGACTTGTTCTCCAGGCCCCTTACCAGCTTCGTCGCCCTTCTCTGGACTCGCTCGAGCACCTCCATGTCTTTCTTGTAGCGAGGGGCCCAAAACTGAATGAACACAGTACTCGAGGTGCGGCCTCACCAGAGCCGAGTACAGGGGGACAACCACTTCCCTAGCCCTGCTGGCCACACGGTTTCTGATACAAGCCAGGATGCTGTTGGCCTTCCTGGCCACCTGAGCACACTGCTGGCTCATATTCAGCCAACTAGCAACCAGTACTCCCAGGTCCTTCTCTGCCAGGCACATTGTCTGAGTGAAAATAGTTTACAATGAAGATTAGCATCTGTGAGCAATTAAAGTCAAGTTAATGGCTTCGTGATTTAGCTAAACCTACCCAAAAACTGGGTTAGAGAGGCCCACCATGCAAATCCTATAAAGGTTTCCATCATATCTTGACTTGGATTAGAAGCGGAATCAAGATCCTATTATAAAAAACATACATTACCTCCCTTTTCATCCATTTTTCTTCTTCATTTGTTTGATCCTTAAATTATGTAACGATAATTTATACTCACTTCAGTGATACACAATCATCTCAGTTGTGCTTTCTTATTCTCTGTCAATTTGCGAAGAAATATCAAACACAAAGCAAAGACTTAACACATAAGGAAACTATTGGTATAAGAATACAATAAATTCCTTGAAAACTTGCTACACTTCCTGTTGCTTTTTTCCACCTCATAAAGAAATAATGCTGCATTAAATACACAGATGTGAGGAAGAAGACAAGAAAAACAGTCAAAATACCGTACTTAACGTGGACTAGAAGTTTACCATTCTTTTTTCACTGGTTGGGTGAATGGGTGAGTTTCCTAGATGTGTCTTTGAGTACCATGGCAAGGAATTTCAAACTTTATCAATATCCTCTTTTTAAAAAAAATAAAAAATAAAAACAACAAACAAGAGCTAGTCTGTTTGCTTTGCAAATATATTCCTCAAACTGAAAAGAGTACCTAAATACCACCCAAGTTGAACTATTAACGAACTGAAATGAAGTTTGGAATATGTCCCAAAGGATGCTCTCTCCAGTAACAGCCTGCTCAGTCATACTTCTGCCTTGTGTTGTGATTAGCAAACAAGAAAATCAGCTTAATTAGAAGATACATCAACAAATACAATCAAACATGCTTTCACATGGCTCTACCTGTAAATCTGTTTAGACCTCCAAGAAAACAGGATCAAAGATGGCTGTCACTAAGATAGATGTTGTACTATAAGCCAACGTGATTCTACTAGCCACAGCAACAAGTAATTTTCCCTCCTACATCCCCAATCGGTGACACTGGAAAACATGAGAAACATATTGTGTAGCTTCAGTATCTTCCCCCAGCCCTGGCAGTTGCGCTAGCTACAACAGCAAGAGAAGAAAAACGGAAGACAGTGTCAACCTGCTTACATGCTCCTCAAGAAACTTAAAGATATTACTACTAATTTAGCTCTTTACCCTACAGAACTAGGACTCAGCAAGTAGCTTTCTGGAGCATGACAAGCAAACTCCCATATTGAATAAGCTAAGGTTTCTTAACCTTCTTTATCTCACAGAACCCTCTTTTACAAGGATTCACACACATAGCCTTACCACTTACTCCACATGAGATCTGGAAAGGTAAACAGGATTCATTCTGCCACAAAAATTCCAGTCTGCTCCCCGGGAACTCCTTTCCAGTCACTGAACCACTCCAAGAATCTTCAGGACAACCTGCCTACCACAACTATTGATGGCAGAAAATTGTTGGAAAATGGAGGATATCTTTCCGAGGGAGGAAGTAGAAAAATGCTTTTGTATACCACAAACTGAAGTAGAAAATACTTTAAGGAAGCTTTTCTTAAAGTACCTGCAAGCAATTTACTGCATTTTCCCCATACATCTGAATATTTTTAGTCTTTCATAAATAGTTATAAAACATTTAAAATAGAAGCAAAACATTTTTACAGGACTGAGGCTCCCTGAAAATTCAGTGAAATAGGATCAATCCTACAATACTAGTGAACATATTTGTTTTTAAAAATTGTGACATTTGAACCTGCCACCTGTCTACATGACTAATTCCATGTTTTAATGTTATTTTCCCAGTTTCTATACAGATAGCTTTAACTCAAATTTTCAATTAATAAAAAATACCCAGTTAGCTTGAGATGCATTCCTCAGGATCCTCAAGCTACAGTGGTCAATCCAGAAATGATTTTAAAACTATTTTAATGAGGCCTGAACTCAAGCCCAGAAGTTTTTTTAATTGGTTTTCTAAGACTACCAAACTACAAATGCTCTTAAGTCTCGTGAGACCACCCCTGAATAATACAGGATTCAGTCATCTTCATAGATCAACAAAGACGTACAAGGATTATACGATGTGCCTATTGTCAACAAGAGAAATCAGTGAAAGAGCTAGGAATAGACCTCAAAAACCTAGTCACCAATAGATGATATCACACTTTGTTGTTGTTGTTTTTGTATTTAAACAGGACATGGGACCTTATCCCTACTTCCTCTAAATTAAGGGGCATATCCACAGAAGTTGAGGTTTCCCGCTGTAGTTCAGAAGACCTTCCTGGCCTAGCACCTATCTGGTTCTGAGGCACTTCTGGCCACCATGACCAAGATGTTCCTGTAGCTTCTGTAACCAATGGAGGTAAGTTGGAGTTTCTATTTATTTACTTAGGGAGTGATGTCACCAGACACACAGTGTCATGATTTTGGCTGAGACACAGTTAATTTTCTTTGTAGAGGCTCACACAATGCTGTGTTTTGGATTTTTTTTATGAAAATAGTGGTGATAACACACCAACGTTTTCAGTTGTTGCAGAACAGTGCTTACACAGAGCCAAGGACTTTTCAGCTTCTCATGCTGCCCTGCCAGCAAGGAGGTTGAGGGTGCACAGGGAGCTGAGAGGGAACAGAGCTAGGACAAATGGCCCAGGCTGACCAAAGGGATGTCCCATGCCATACGACACCATGCTCAGCAATAAAAGCTGGGGGAAACAAGGAGGAAGGAGGGGACGTTGGGAGTAATGGCATTTGTCTTCCCAAGAAACCGGTACTCATGATGAGCCCTGTTTTCCTGTCAGTGGCTGAACACCTCTCTGCTGATGGGAAAGGGTGAATGAATTCTTGGTTTTGCTTTGCTTACGTACATGGCTTCTGCTTTACCTAGTGAACTGTCTTTATCTCAACCCGTGAGTTCTTGCACTTTTACCTTTCCAATTCTCTCCTTCAGCCCACCTAGGGAGAGTGAGTGAGCAGCTGGGTGGCATTCAGCTGCCTGCCAGAGCCAAACCACAACACATAGTCACCTTTAATTTCCCAGGCCAAATAATTAAGTGGCAATTCACTTCATATTTAAGCATAGATGGATTTTGGCATGAATCTAGAATGAGGTTCAAATTCATGCGTGGTAATCCGTGGCAAGACATCTTTCCATTTTACTACAACACCCTTAATATTTGGTCACCCACTACCTAAAACATATATACATATACAAAGCACACACTAAAAATTATCTTCTTGAGAATTAACACACAAGGTGTCACTGAACTAAGTCAAATATTCCTGGGCTACATCAAGCATGACTGCTAGCCAGTCAAGGGAAATCATTGTCCCGCTCTGCTTTGTGCTGGTGCGGCCACACCACAGTATAAAAAGGGCACAAAACTATTAGAGAACGACCAAAGGAGGGCTACAAAGACTGTGAAGGGTCTGGAGATCTGAAGATGTGTGAGGAGTGGCTGAGGTCGCTTGGTTTGTTCAGCCCAGAGCAGAGCAGGCTGAGGGGAGGCCTCATGGCAGCCTGCAGCTCCCTCACGAAGGGAACAGAGGGGCAGGCGCTGAGCTCTGCTCTCTGGGGACAGTGACAGGACCCAAGGGAATGGCATGGAGCTGGGACAGGGAAGGGTCAGGCTGGGTGTTAGGGAAAGGTTCTGCACCCAGAGGGTGGTCAGGCACTGGGACAGGCTCCCCAGGGATGTGGTCACAGCACCGAGCCTGCCAGAGTTCAAGAAGCGTTTGGACAATGCTCTCGGACATAATTTGATTTTGGAGTGGTCCTGTCCAGACCCAGGAGTTGGACTCAGTGATCCTCTTTGTGGGTCCCTTCCAACTCGAGTTATTCAATGATTATATAAAATATCTTCACAGGAAGATGAAATACCTGACATTCACTGCTACTGCATAGGGGGGTTTTACCTCAATATCAACCAGGACATCACTAAATATGCCACAATAACAAATTTCATATTATTATACAAGCATTAGGAAAAAAGAGCCCCTAATCATTTGATAAGTTACCAGATGGAATCCTACAGATTTCTAAATAACACCTCAGATGCTTGCAATGCCCATCCACATGATGCACTCCATCTTTTTATGCTGCAATTATCTCCAAATTTTTGAAAAACATTCAAGGTGCCATGTATACTACTAAAAAATGTTCACAACTGCAAATGCAAACATTTTACCATGCACACCTGGCAAGAGAAGAAGAAAAAAGTCACTGAAAATAAGCAGATGGTCATCTTTGCTGCAGGCAGTAAACACACTGCCTGCTTTCTATAAACCATTTTCTAAACATTTATAAATTTAAAAATCTATGTTCGTTCAAACAACCATGTAAAGAAAAGTTCTCTTTTCTACATTCTATTTTTTTTATTAACATGAAAACATGATTTTTATTGTTAATGATAAACATCTAGATGCAATACTCCTGAGTTTCAGACCCCTCCCCAACACAGAGTCTGTTGAATGAGCAACTGTAAACCTTTGATTTCTTCAGAACTATGCGATTTGCAGGCAAACTGGTAGCACAGTGCTATATTTAATTTAAAACACAAACCCTAATGTTCTCAGAACTGTATTAACAAAATCACTGGACCCAATAAATTCTTTTCGGTTCCATGTTTTCCCAAAGACCAAATGAAAACATAACAGAATCACAGAATCATTTAGGTTAGAAAAGACCTCTAAGATCATCAGGTCCAATCATTAACCCATCACTGCCAAGTCTACCACTAAATCATGTCCCTAAACACATGCACATTTCTGTCTCAATGTGACGTCTTAAAGATGCCAACTCACAATGTTGGTCTTACAGAAATAGGAAGAGCTTCTTCAAAATAGACCACATTACAGGCCACTAGTCTATGCAACTAGAAATTCATGTGGAGAGCTTCCCTGCAGAAAACTGTTCCACAAAGTTGAAGCTAAGAACACAGGCATCACATACAGAGAAGAAAACACTAGTGTTCATTTTTACTTGACCTATTGAAAAGCTTCTATTATTTAGCCTTCTTTCTGAAGGTGACCTCCCTGAATATGCTTTTTTTTTTTTTTTTTGACTGCAGTCAGACTGTGAGCTCAGGCCTGACTGTGCCTTCATCCAATAGTCATCATATTAATTATTTTTAATATATTTGGTACAGCTGACTACACACAAATTTGGCTGGTTTCTATGACTGCCTCCCACAGTCTCTGGAATAACCATTTACTTGGACTGTTTTACTTTTTACTTTCTGCATTCCTGGTCTCAATTTTCAACTTAAGACTACTCTCAGCATGATTTAAATTATATTATAAAGCTCATGTTCAGATCAACTTCAGTAAACATGAACAACTTAGGTTCAAACATTCAGGAAGTCATAAAATTTGGTATGCAGGAATCTTTTCAAGGCTCTCAAAACTAGGTTACAATACGATATTATGAAAAGGTTTTAGAACAGCTCATAAAAATCTTATTTTCTGGTTTGCTGTCGAAGGGGTCATATTAGTGTCATCAATAAATACATGCATTTCCCTTTTATTTTCTGTCATATAGAAACAGATAAATCTCATTTAATCATCAGCAATGAGGAAATCTGGAAAATCATATGGCTTTCTAACCAACCTAAATTAAAGGCCTTCTAACAACTATAATCCACTCACCATCCCTTCTAAAAACCTTGTTCTAGCTCAAGTATTTTATTAATTTAAAGTATCTTGCAGAAACATCATGAAAAGGCAAGTAAGACAGGGCATATTAACATGTACTGTATTTGGCAAACATTCATAACAAAAGTACATGGTATTATTTTGTTTTCAGCTGAGAACAAACAAGATGAAAACAGCTGCTCTGAGTACATAACCAAAGGACTCAGGGGAAAGAACTATCTACACCATCTTTTTGGAAATAGGTATTTTGGGCACATCTCCAAATTAAAAAAGACAACAACAATAAAACAGACAAAAAATAGGGTGATTCTAGGGGAAAGGGAAAAATAAAGGCATAGGGATTCACAGACTTGAGTTAATACTCATCAAGGAGTATTTTTCCACTCTATCACTGGATAGAAATTGAGTTTGGGTTTCGCAAGATGGGCTTTTAGCATTTTCACACATTGTTCCACTGTGTAGAATGTATTTATAGCTCTAAGACCATATCAGTACCATGCTCTTCTTAGAAGAAGCTCAGCAATGTTAATGGTAAAGGGTTATTTTTTCCAAATAAATATTTATTTTGCAATAAATGTATGTATAGTGCTTTAATACAGATGACAAACCTATGTGTTTTTTGTACAGTGCCACACAACAGAAAAATACACCACAGAAATCTGAGAAACTTGAAAATGAGTCCCTTTTTCAGAGTAGAAGAGGACTAAATTTGCTTTCAATGGAAATTGCTTGGGTGAAAAAGAAAGACATGAATTCTATTCAAAGAACTAGAGCAGAAATCACAGATTACAAAGATGGAACAGAAGCACCGAAAAGCAGGTGCTTAGAACAAGTTTGAAATGTTATTTCAAGTATTTTTCAGTCAAAGTGTGAAGTCCTCAGCTGGTAAACCCAGACAGAATTTTGCTACAGGCAAACACAGCTATGACACAAGTGTTAAGGACCTCATTACAAGATTTAGTATGTTTTAGAAGCGCCCCGAAACCCCCTGTACTTTCATCTACCCATAGCACCAGGTTTTTATTTTGCTAAAGATCTCGTAACTACACATTGAATTACAAATGTTAGTAAAATACAAAAATTTCACTTACCTTACCATTGCCAAATACTAGCACAGGCACCACAGCAGCGAATGCTTTGTGTGACCTGACATGTTGGCAAACATAAACCAGAATCTCAGTAATTTACAATCCCATATGCAAATTACTTTCATCATTTTTAATTCTCACAATTTTCAACAGTTTTCCATAGTGCTGTTACATTTTTGTTTCATATTTCATTGATTAGAAATTATCATTTGTTATTTCTTTATCCTTTCAAAGAAGTAATTTCCCTATCAATATCCCTACACAAAAAGTGTACTCTAATATCATCAGTAAGTGCAACATCTAGCTACAGTATCTTTAAGCCTTAACTAAAAAATAAAAAAAATGTTACAATGAAAACATAATCCTGGGAGCACTTTTTGCTAGGTGTGATGTCCTCACTGGAGACTACTCACTTCCCACATGAGCCTGCAGTCTGTGTCCTCATCCAGTTCCTGAGGCATTCGCTTCTCCCCTGCAAAGGGGCCAAATTTTTCACCCTAAGGAATGAATATAAAAGAAAATGAATCAGTAGGGGATATATTAAAAAAAAAAAAAAGTGAATTCCAAACTCCAGCAGAGGTCTCAATTTTAGTTTCAAGTGGAAAAGGACAGTTTTATTTTGGAAGCCCACTATCAGCCAAAAAGGTGCACATCCTTGTGGGTTCAACTTCAAGCTCATTCCCATTCTTTTTATGGATTAAAGAATCTCTTAAAACCATACCTTCCCTGTACATGCTAATTTTCCATTTGGCATAAAGCATTTTTCTTGATTTTAAATAAGGGTCATATTTACAAGTCAAATTTCTTACATTTCTTATAAGATTCTCAGGAAGCATCTTGCAATATGCATCCCAATAAGTCCAAAGTATTTGGCAAGCACAAAGTTTACATTAGATTTATTTGCAGGATTATTTGCAACACTACTTTTTGAAGTGCCACAAATCAAAACACTAAATAACTTTGAGGTTTTGAACATACAGAGGGACTTGTTTAAAAAATGAGGGAATATGCACATGTCTATGAATTAATTCAAGCCTTCAAAAAAAGTTAAAATATTATGCCACCTGCTAGTCGTAATACACATCGTGAAAACATCCATTGCTATGTTCTTCCAAAAGAGTTTTTTTTTTCCCCTCCCTTTATAGATTTCATGCCAGCAGCAGGGTAAATACTTCAACTAGGACTTCCACCTGGCATAGGCCTGTTTCTCCCCTTGTTCTTATTTGCATTGATAAACCATATAAATTGGAATGCAGAACACAATGTTCCTTTATGCAATATTAAGATAAAAAAAAGCTGTTATATACTTTAAGGCATTACAGGTTATAATTATACAATAAAAAGCAACTTTGGTGTTTCTTTAAAAATACAACATTATGGCTAATGAAAGGATCGATCTTGACTACAAGTCCCTTCCCCCAGACACATTCCATGATCCCAGAAACAGCCTGCTACGTGTTTTTCCTTCTTCTTCCTTGCTTACAGGTACAGTGGCAAGGAAAAGGTGGAATAGAAAACTTACAGGATGATCCCTCAACCAAGTAAATAAATTAAATATATATATATTTTAAATGAAACTTGAGGAGGTAACAAACAACAGAAAAGAAAATTGACATTGCATAATAACAAGGCAACAGACTAGAGGAGTAATATATTAAAATGTGCTCAACAAATATTCCATTCAAAGGACCAGGAGAATAAGGAGGTAAAAAGACAAGAACACCAGACAATGACCAGAGCCCAAAGCACCAATGGAGATAGACATATAGGCAGCGAGAGTAAAAATTCACTTCTCACTGATCTCACTGATCTCCATACCAACTTTCATCGTTTGCAAAGCGAGGAAGATGGTGGCAGAGGAATTCTGTTCTGGAGATGTATGGTCCTTTCTAGCCTCAGCAAACATAAGGTAGGCACTTTTGGGAGACCTCTCACACCAAGCTGAACAGGCTTTTCCCATCCACTTACAAAGCGCCACATAGTTTTGGTGCAACAAGAAACTAGCTCACTACAGCTGCTGGGCTCTGAGGGAGGACATGGTTGTAACTGCAGAACCCCCTATCACATAGCAACCCCCTATCAGTCATAGCAAGGATCAAGATGAAAGAAGCTTGTTTGACTGTAACCTAGATTAGTTCTATAGAAAGGAAAAGAAAAAATCTCCATAAGTTTAACAGAGAAATAATTAAAAGACCTAATGAATAAGGAACCTGAAACAGCCAGTCTCCTACACTCACTTCAGCAGCAGAACAACACTAACATTACTAACATTACTAGTGGGCAAAATAGATGAATTTATTCCTTAACTACTTTGAAGGTTTCCACAACCCTCACCTCAGTAATACATTCATCCTCACAATCCAAAGGATGCCTACATACCATACGAAGTACCTACAGGATTAATTTTACCTACCACTTAACAACACATCACCTCTGGGGTGAAACATAACAACAGTTTAATAGGGCATACTGACTCAAAACAAGAAATACCACATGTCATTCCTAGCTCAACTACTCCAAACGAATAAACCTCTCCTGCAATATGCTTAAGCCCTTGTAGAAGTTCAAAACAATAGAGAAAGTAAAAGGCAAGATGCCCACCAGTAATATAAAGTGAATGTAACATGAACTGGAGGTGATTCAAACTACTAAGCACTTTTTATAGCTTCTCAAATTTAGACAAAAAGCAGAAACTAGACACGGCAAAATCTGGTGTCTTGCAATACAAAAGCCTGTGGAGATTATTAATTCAGCCTTTAAGATGATTTTTTTTCACATGTATGCATATATTTATTAGTCCCAGCTAATAAATATGCTGTCGTATACCAATATACAAATCAAAAACATAGTAAGACTTCCACTCCAATCAAAAAAGCTCAGGTTTATAGCACAGTCTGAAGTCAACCATAGAAATGATTGAAAGATATGAAAGGCACGTTATTCAAATGTCAAAAAGCTGCTTCCAACAGCTGTTTTCAAAAAAGCAGCAGTGCTTAAACGTGTTCCAGACTCAGCAGAACACTGGAAAAGGTAGTAGCTCTCTCTCAAGACTATACCAAGGGTCTTAAGATTCTGGTGTTGTAGCCACTGTTAAGCTGTTGGAGAAAAATTTACAAGAGAATCACAGCTTTTGTTAAGGTAACAAAACAAAGTTTCCACCTTTTATGACTACAGACAAAAGATTGAAAACATGGCATAAAGCCTGAAGGAACAAAAGAAGATGGTAAGTAACAGCAGGTCAAAATGTATTATTACCAAAACTTTGGTTTTAATACTATAGTTTTCCAAGGCCTACTTCATGATTACTTAACATCTGGAGAGTTGCTACTGCAATTTCTGATTATAAGATCATTTGAAATGCATTTGACTTCCAGTTAAGACAACTACAGTTGTGTGATAACAGAAAGAAAATGATGCGGTATTTGCTATTCAGGAACACAGATATTATTTCACAATTAGTGCCATATTCAACACCTCCTCCCAGTCCCAGAGCTCCAAGGTATTACTTAACAATTTGTCAGCTATTAGCTACTCTGTATTATAAACATAAAGTGTAGTAATGCTGCCTCACTACTGGAAAGGAAGAAACATTGAGAGCACTTCAGATTTTTCTTTCCATGGGAAAAGAGTAACACACAGTCTGGTTATATCCAATGCATCATTTGTGTTGTTTACACATCTGCTGTTCTGTGAGCAGCTATGGCCACACACTGTGCTTAGGTCTTCAACCGTTTTTAGGAATACCTGTTCCAAGCAGTGCCTGGTTTCCAAAGGACAACTCAGAAGCTGGTTTCCTCATCCTACTGAGGAGGAAAGTCTGCCCGTCTGTCAGGCATAGACTTTTGATCAGGGCTTCGCATACCACAACTGTTGGTGCTACCAGCACAGAGGATTCAATGCCAAACAAAAACCAAGTCTCTAACAGACACTGTCATGACACACTCCTAAAACATAGACAGATCTTACTGTAACTGCCTCCACCTTTTCCTTCCATGTTCCACATATAACACACGTCCCACTTGCAACATTTCAGTTTTGTTAGGATGTCCTGTATGAGGAACTCACACTGGCAGAGCTATACAGGCACAGCTCTGACAGCATATACCTTGCCTGTATAAAAAGAGAATTCAAAAGTAACATGGAGTAGTTCTGTTAAGAAAAAGCTCTGTTTTCCCTGGCATATAGATCTAATGGTTCAACATACAACAGTGTAAAGGAAGGGGACTCAGACCTTCAGCATTGACATTAACAGACAGGTTACAATTTCAGTGAGTTTCACTGTAAAGTTAATTCTATTTCAGAGTCCAGGGATTGATATATGATAGCAGCCTACAATTTTCCTTCATGTGTGAATTCTCAAAGGTTTCAAATGAATGTTCAGAACCTCAGTGAAAACAATAATAATAAGCTAACTAATAAAAAGCTTGGACTCTCTGCCCCCTGTTAACCCTCTTGAACAGCTTAAAGATTTGGCACCCCTACATCAAGGTGCCTAAGCCCTGTGGACAAAACCACTGAAAAATTAGGCAGCTCTGCCAACCCTGTGAGAAGCAGAACCTGGAAAAAGATGGAAAGCAAAACATATATAACTGGAAGTGCATGCTACTGCAGGGTTTGTAACTTTAGGTATGCCTCTAGCGGTTGGAAGAAGTTGTTTGAGCAAGCCACCTGAGCAGTTTTAACTGGGGTTTCAAACAATCAAGAATTTTTCACCGCAGTCAGGCGGCATCACGGGGCAGGGCCCGTTCGGGAGATGAGAGATGTGCAGCTGGATCAGCTGGACCGCACCCCCACCGGGCCCGGATTTCTGCCCTGGATCGAGGACCTGCACCGCCCACCCTACCGAGCCGTAGGGCCAGGGGCGCGCCAAACAAACCCAGAGGAGCGCAATAAAGTGGGGACAAAGTGCGACAACAGCAGGGGGAACCCCCGCAGGGCGCCCCGCTCCCCTTCCGCGGGCCGGGCGGAGGCAACGACGGGCTCGGCTCGCTCGGGGCGGGCGGAAGCGGAGCAGGGCTGAGCGCGGCACGGCCCCGCCGCGATACGTGGCAGGGCTCCCCGCCGGGCCGGGCCGGGCCGGCGATCACCCACCTTTCTCACTCTGCGGGCCGTGTAGAGCCCCATCCCGTCCTGTACTTGGGACGACTTCAGGGCAAACCTATCCGGCACGTACATGCCGAGCATTTTGCACCGGGCCGGGCCGCCGCCGGCTAGCGGGGAGGAGGAGGAGGAGGGCTCCCGGGGACTTCCATCGCACCGGGGGAGGGGGCAGGACGAGGGGCTGGGTGCGGGGCTCGCCCGGCTCCCGAAGACGGCGAGGGGAGGAGCCGGCACCGGCACCCGCCGGGCCGGGCGGCAGAAGGGGGCGCGCTCACCCGCGGGGCAGCGGCCGTTGCGGACCGTTAGTGGCGGTTGGGGACCGCTGGAGACCATCGGGGGCTTCGCGCTGTCGAGGGGCCGAAGGGGAGGAAGCGAGTTCCTCAGCCGGGGTTAGCCTTGGTGTTCTTCCAGAGACATTAACAGATGTATAGAGTCGAAATAGTTAAAGTTTCTAGTCGCCACCAACGCATAAGACAAGTGTTGTGGTGGTAGCAGTAGGAGGGAATGAAAAAATGCACAGAATTTTCATTTCGAGATGGCAGTAAACATCAGTACAAAAGTATGTGGCCTTCTTCTGGATCAAGTGGGTTTCTGCAGTAGCAAAACTTGTCAGACCATAGACAGTAGGGAAAAGTGGAAAAAAGGAGAAACAGGGCCAGCCATATACAAGAGTCCCTTTGACTACTTCCTGGTTTCCCTATATACATGCACAACTCTGCCATTTTGTGCTTAGTTTATACAGAGCATCATATAGTAGATACATGGCTTTAAAAAAACATCACCTTCGTTATGTGTATCCTCATCCACACATCTATATACACAGATGCGTACAGTGATGTATGATATGATGTCATTCAGTACGTGAGCAACTGCTCTTGTAAAGTAGAGGAGGCCCCAACTTTGACAACAGGAAGGGAAACTCAAACAACATGGCCCCAAATGACTTTGGGAATTAAAACAGCAATCAGGCGTACAACTTTAAAATCTAGACTTTCTAAATTAACAGCATCCAGGGCATCAAAAAAAAAAACACTACATCAATGAAAATAAGAACTCTAATACCTCAAAAACAATTGTAGTGAACAAGAGGAAATAAGTTATCTAGGCCTACTATTTCAGTTTTAAGAGTAATAACAAAACTTAACTAAGCTTGAGATCCAGTCCCAATGCTTCCATATGCATAACTGAACATACTTAATATTTTTTCTAGAATATCTTCTTAAGTTGAGGCCGATCTTAGTACATGCAAGATTAAGATGCTAGCATCATTTTCCTTGTCTCTGACCTTTTTCAAGGGCCCTGAGTATTTTAAAATTAATTTGCACTCTATGAAGTCCTCAGTATTTCTCTTATCAAGAGAGCTTGAAAGCACTTCATATTTCAGCTTCTTCAGAAATACTACAGTATAGTTTGCAATGCATTTACTTCGTTTACATTTAAGCTCTTGAAGTAGGCATGACTATTCTTATTTAGAAACTTCGCCCATAATTATTCTAATATGAAACGCAGCTAGTTATATCTCCTTCAGTTTAAGCAAAATAGGATAGATCGGGCAAAGCAGACACCAGTCTCTCATAGTGTGATGGATGTTGTCAGATTAATTGGATATTCACAACTGCCCAAACACCAATAGATTCTTCTAAATTAAATTAGTCAGCCATTTTGACCATAAGGTGTTATAAATAGTTTAATGTGGTGTTAGTTTTGCCCTTTCTGGTTCATACAAGGGGCACTGCAGGGGATAGAGTCAGCCTTCTCAAGCATAAAACTGACAATGCTAATCAAGCAGACACGTTAACAGCTCTTTTATTTTGTCCTATCTGCAGCTGCAAGGAGAGTGACATCTCAGAGATCCAAATGAATCAGATCAGACAGAACAAAGATGAAAGGCATCATATCGTGCTGAACGTATGCTGACTGTTAGTCAATGTCTAGAGTGGAACATGCAGAACATGCAAGTTTCAGTATTACTGCTTTGTATTTGGTGCATACAGCCTGCCGTCATTCTGTTATGAACATACTTCAGCTGAGGATGCGGATGCAGCATACAACAGCAAAAGGAGTTTTCTTGCTGGCATAGCAAAGTCATCTCCAAAGTGACCAACTGAACAAGTGAACACATGTAGCTGTTAAAACAGCTGTACAGCTGTAACAGCTGTTAAAACAGCTACATGTACAGCAGGGTTTACTGGCATAACTGGCAGCAGCTTGGGAGTATGATATGACCACCATGTGATATGACTACACTGACAAAACTTCTCAGTGCTATGTCTCAGACTCAAGAACCATGATGCCCTAGTAGAAAGACATGAAGAAATACCTCCAAGGCCCCTCCGCACAAACAGCTGCCAGATGGCATGGAACAGATAGTTATCTACCATCTCAGTAAAGGCTCTAATGAGCAAAGTATGGGGAAAAAAAATGTCAGTCAATTGCCCAGGCTTATTTTTTTTTTTTTTTTAGAAACTGAGAAGTATGCCTTTGTGTGTACCTCCCAAAACCTCATATCAACAGTTTTTTAAGTCTGCGTACAGCAATCTGCATTGACCTATTGATTTCTTCTGAAAGACACCAAATATTTGCTGCACTAAGTATGTCAGTGTTGTCTACACTATAGTTATAAATCACCACACCCAATGATTTGCTATCTTCAAGTTTCCAACTCTTGCATAAACATATATCAAGGCAATTCTTTGCTGTTTTCAAATATATATATTTTTTGGCATTTGCACTAAAACAGGTGCAATTGGGGGTGACAATCAATCCAGGAATGTTTGGGCTCAGGGACACAATCAACTTCATTGCCAAGGCTATTCAGTGCTGCCTAGGTGGCTTAACTGTGCTAATGGGTGGCACTCATGTTCTAGAACAATGCTTGAGAAAATTGGTTTGTGTGCACAGCTCAGACAAGAGTCACGTGCAGAAACCACACTCACCCAGAGAAAACAGAAGTGATTTGTGCAGAATTCCTTAGCCATTATTAATGACAATACCATTATTGCTCAAGGAAGTTGATCTACCACAGCTGGGCTAGACAGCAGTAGATGATGTTCCAAGAATAGAAAGAAAGCAGCTTTGATATGTACACAAGATGAAGTTATTTGTTCATATAATAAGAATAAGCATACTCAGTAGGGTCCCATGAGACTTCAAATACCAGTTCTCTCTTTAGCCAGAGTCCTGGGAAAAGGACAATGAAGAGATTCCAGTGGAGATTAGAGTTTGAATATAAAACACACAGGTTTTTACCTAGTATTGTGAACTGGAATTAATCCAGTGTATTTAAAAAGCACTGCTGAAGTGACAGCACAAAATTATATAGAAGTTATTAAAAATATGACTTTCTTTCAGAGTGAAACCCTAATGCCACTCAGGTGTAGGCAAGCTCAGTGAGTCCCTTCCTTGCAATCTCAATGTTCCCCCAGGAACAAGCATGAAAGTGGATGAACTTCACACATTTTTGGTTCCACTGTACGTAACATTTGATTGTAATCTTCAGAAGTACCCTGGCATGTACTGAGTGTATTCCATATTTTAGATACATAAAGCACATTTCAATTAACCCAGCTAAGAAGTTTAAAGATAGGAAGAGGACATACTTAGCAGCAGCCACTGAACAAGATTTGATTGGATGGTTTGGGGTGTTCACTACTCCCCACACAACTGCTTTATTTGATTCATTAGTTTTAATTCATGTACACAGTTATGTTTTCTTTCCCGGTATTATTAACATAACCATTTTTGTTTTGCATTTTTAAACTAGCTCTGAACACTTCGGTTGCTATTTACAAAATATAATTGCAAAAAATATGGAAAGAAATACGAGGGGACAGCTGGGTTTCATTTTTATTGGCCTAATTCTTTTAAGAAGAATGCTTTGATAGTTTTAGTATTCATTTCAACTGAATAAGACCAATGAATTGTTGGGGACCAAAAAAATCTGAGGAATATACCTCAATTAAAAACAATCCATTTTGAAGTAATGTATTGAAAAATAGGAGGCATTTTTATTCTAACCTGCACCTTATAAGAGTGAGTAATGAAGCACAAAGTTATATAAAAGGCATAATACTCAATTTGAACTGTTATAAACATAATAAAGAAAGGCTAATTCTTGTAAGTTTAAATTACAGAATCACCTAGGTTGGAAGAGACCTCCAAGATCACCCAGTCCAACCTCTGACCTGACACTAACAAGTCCTCCACTAAACCATATCGCTAAGCTCTAAATCTAAACGTCTTTTAAAGACCTCCAGGGATGGAGACTCCACCACTTCCCTGGGCAGCCCTAAGAACCCTTTCGGTAAAGAAGTTCTTCCTAACATCATTCCTAACATCTAAACCTCCCCTGGCGCAACTTTAGCCCATTCCCCCTCGTCCTGTCACCAGGCACGTGGGAGAACAGACCAACCCCCACCTTGCTACAGCCTCCTTAAAGATACCTGGAGAGAGCAATAAGGTCACCCCTGAGCCTCCTCTTCTCCAGGCTGAACAACCCCAGCTCCCTCAGCTGCTCCTCATGAGACTTATTCTCCAGGCCCCTCACCAGCTTCGTCACCCTTCTCTGGACTCGCTTGAGCACCTCCATGTCCTTCTTATAGCGAGGGGCCCAAAAATTCCGTCATTTGTTATCTTAGTTCTTAAATAAAGGTACCTTTACAATTTATGTAGTAGGTCATATACTTCGAGTTGAGCAAATATGAAACGTCCTTCATACATTGTGCTTCCCCATTGCTCTACTTTTTAGTTCCTGAATTGCTTGTCCATTCATCAAGTCAATTATGATTAGGTTAACATAGTGCTATAAAGCTTCATATGGCCTATTCTAGGGCATATCCACAGCCTACACAGTGCTGAACATTTGAAAAAGCACACCTTTCACCACAGACCCACCCAACTCCACCTCCAAATGCAAACAGTGAGCTACAACTCATCTGCAGTCTAGCACAGAGAGATACCAAACATGTCGAGCCACTGCTTCTATGTTACTCTGTAGTTACATGTTCAGAACTACATTCAGCATCAAGGAAAAACACTGGGACATCCAACAACCTCCAGATTTGAAGCCTGATAGTGTCAGGAACCACTTGCGTAAGCTCCCTGTAATGTATTTTTTATGAGAAAGCTCTTCCACAATCATGGAAGCTGCTACATCCCAAATTAAATTCCATGGAAGGAATCCATGTGTTGTGACAAACAAAATAATTGCAGGAGTTACTTGTCTGAAGTTTTAATACTTGTTGCAACATCATCCCAGAAGCATAGTACCATATTCCCCCCACCCAAGGAACAGCTAATTAAGGGTCATGCTTAAGAAGTTAACATGTCACATTCTTAGAAGAAAAAGATTTAAAGCCAAAGCAATGTTCAAGATTCCAGAAGTAAACATGCCAGCCCCTGAAGTGTCCCACAGCTTAGAGAAAAAATCTGTTCTCCAGAAGAAGGGATGGCTCTTAATTGCTAGTCCTTTGTTTAGATGGATGGTATGGTATCATCCTTAAAAGTATTTACGGACTTCACATTTCTTCCCTCCCCTCCTCCTGCCCCTCTAGCAGCTGGACTGAAATCAGAAAGGCAAATGTTCTTTTATCCTTTTAATAGTTCCTTGCATCCTTAAGTATTAGAGTATTAGCTGTTGCAGCATCCACAGCAATTAGGTTCTGGCAGCTGACAGATCCTAGAAGGGGTGTTATTCGTGATAGTGGTTCTCCATTCCCAGTCTTTACATTCACTATTGCACAATATATTTCTTTACTGAAGGTTAATCACATTTGCAGCAGCTGTTTTGAAAGCTTCCCTCCTGGATCTATGCATCTCTTTTCTAACCTCCTCCACTTGCCTCCAACGTGGTTAGAACAGAAGCAACACTTTAAAAGCAACCTTGGGCTACCTTGGGTGGTAGCCCATTAGGAGAACACTTGCAATACTGTCAGCCTGCCTTTATTCGTGTATATCTGCACTTTTCCAGTGTGCAAATAGCGTTTAGCTTTGACCAGGTATGCAAGGGTTGTAGTCAGATATCCCTGGAATTTGTCAAGCCACTTTCTCTGACTAGGTACAAGGTCATTAACTTTGTGTAGGTTCATTGTTCTCTTTTTCCATCACAGACTTCCCAAACTTTCTACACTACAGTATCCAGACCAGGATGGAAAAATGGCTTTGCCCTTTTTTTTTTTTTTTTACACAAGTTCTCAGGAAGCAAAGCTTCCAGCTTCTGTAATGACTATTTGAGGGGAAGATGGGAAAAAATAGTATACAGACTCTCAGGTTTCTTGTTCTTGCGAGTTACAGTTATACTGAGTTCAGCCTAAAAGAAAAAAAAATGACTACCCCCTTATCCAAAGAAACCAAATATACATGGCTATTTTGAACCAGTAACAGTGATTTTGATATACAACATTAACAAACAATGTGAAGCCATACTGCTTTAGTCCACACAACATACCAGTGCATGCAAATATGACAACTTTATCGTTTCTGAAAATAAAATCCAAGTATTGGATTAAAAAAATTAAATTTTGATAATTTTATCAAATAAAATGTTTAAAAACAAACAGCAAATTAACTACCAGAGCTTAGCAAGAGCTGTGTATGCCTTTAAAGTCCCCCCTTCCTTAGGGACAACAGCACCCTTACTACTAGTAATCGCCAGGCATGATGGCTATAAGTACCTGGAATAAATTGTATTGACATGAGTCAACTTAAACCATGTTACACTACCAGTTAAAAAACTCAGTCTCTTAGAAGGCAATCTACTTCCCTAAACAACTAAGCATGCCTTTTGTAAATATGACAAGCCCCATCTATTCAGTCTCAGCTTCTTTCCCCACTTCTGACAGTATTTGTTTTGTCTGCATTTCCTGGTTTCTGAAAAACCCAAGTTATTCTTTCCCTAATGTACTTGGATTTGCTGAGGAAGATTCCTTTCGAAGCTATTTTTAAGGACTGCTCTTTTTTTGTGGCTTTTTTTCTACAAAAATTCTTTAAGAGCTGTTTGAATTCAATAAACATTTCAACCTAAAAATTATTTCCCCACCAGATCTTTCTTCCAATCAATGCCAAGTTTTGTTTTTTTTTTTTCCCTGTAAACCAATACAGACTTCTTGTGTTGCAATACTCAATATAATTGAAAGCATTAAATGGCAAGACTGATTTTCCAACTTATGTCTGTCTTTGCATATAAGACAGTTACTGACAAAGCTTTCTCAGATACTTGAAGTCCTAGAACTCAGGGCCAGGATTTCAGTATTAAGAACTTGCTCCTTATTCTTTGAAGGTATTTAAATACATACATGTGTTTGCAGTTCCATTCCCAAGCTGACCGCATATTAAGTGTTCGCTCCTATTGTTTCAGAGGTTTTTAAACTAGGGTTTAAAAAAATCTTAAGGCAAGATTTTAAGTGAGTCAGTGCTGGATTAAGCTAATAATTCAGGTTATTTAGTGATATTCAAAGTAATAACCATTTAATTGATCCACTTCATATAGATGTTGCTAAGAAAAGCATACTATAATTGGACTATAGCAATATTTTCCTGCTCTCTCATGCGACAGGTTTATGTAAGCAGTATAGGAAAGAAGTTTAAAGAGCTAGTAGGGAATAGCTGAAAGTTCTCTGAGCATCAGTAACTAATTTTCAAAATAGTATATATCACATGGGTCTGCCCTAAGCCCTACAGTATTTGCATTTATGCTGACAAATGATCTGAAAGATCAGGTTGCATTTCAATACTGAGAAGATAGCTAAAACTCACCAGCACCAGGAATAGGGAATGATACAATTGCACAGGTAGCATCTCTTTAGAAAGATCTGGAAGCAGTAGTGGGTCTTACACTAAACTTAATCAAAGTTATCCTGCTGTTGTGAATGTCTCAAATATACTCCTGTTTATACACTCCAGAATGAACAACCACAACGTAAAATAATCTTCAGTATGTGTTAAGCCTCAGCTGGAGAACAGAGCTGCCTCATTTTGAGGCACCGTGTTTCTAGAAAGGGGACTACCAGACAAAGTACCTGCACGTTTTGGTCAAGTAAAATCATGGCAAACACGTCTAATTTCTTTCTATAGCAGTTAGAGGTCTTATAAGCAAAGGAGTAAAAAAGTCCAGATGCAGTAGACATTGATCAGAAGTCCAGTAGATACTGCCTCAGAAAACAGAGTGAAGATTTTCAGTTCTCTGGACAAAACACCTGAATTTTTCTGGATATACAACAAAAACCTTCAAATGCATTTAAAACTACTTTAAAGGAAGTTAGAAATCGCATCCTTAAATATCGTAAAAACATCTTCCTCAGCTCAGTAGTATACTATTTCAACTCAGGGGTGACTTCCTATACTCATCTCACCCACCATGGTTTTGCTGTCAGACTCTTCAGGATCAGATCTCTAATGATAAGTGACTTTCCAGATCCAGCTTCTCCTGGGCAGACTACTTCCTTCAATGCTAACCATTCACATACATGTCCTATTGTATAAAGGTCTCACCTTCTCAGACCCCATTTCCCATTATACCTTGCATTGAGTTGATCATATGCTCTTTCTGGAAGCATTAAGTCTTAAACTTACATAATTCCTCTCCTACTTACAACCTAATCTTGAGGGATCTTAATCTAATACAAACGTAGCCATCAATTGATTCCTGCTCTATGCAACTATTTTCATTTACAAAAAAATTAGGCTCCCTTTCAGTACCTGCTGTATGCACATAATTTAACTCATATTTGGTAGTTCAACCACACTATAAATTCTTTGTAAAACTTCCAAAAATCTTTAACACAGTAAGGTATTTTTCCACTATTCCTGAACAAAATGCAGAAGCTGGAACACTTGGGTTTTCCCATAGCAGGAAAACAGCTAACTATACTGTACTATGAGCATACAGTGGTTTGTTAATATTTTTATAGCAGACATAACTGCTTTCATTAGTGACCTCTACCTTTCATGCCTGCCATGTGAATATTCATGTTGGATATTCAGACTTTCACTTCAACCTGAATCTTTAATACTCTGCTATGCAGGGTGACAGAAGTGCTACACAGAATATTTTTAAATCCTTTGAGAACAGTCACATACACACACAATTTCTCAGAAGTTCCTGCTATCAATCTCAAATCAATTTATATATACTATAGTTAAGAACATTTTACTGTTCCTTAGAGCACTCGCTGAAGTAGGAGCCAGTAACTTTAGAATATGCAAAAACTATTCTAAGCCCATCTTAGGAGACTGAAAGCAAGTAAAGCACTATCTGCTTGTTCTCCACTGAAATTATCTCCTTAGTTGGTGGCATATTCCCCCAGGAAACACTTACTACTCAGTGCTGTAACGAATCATCTGGAAGGAGGCAAAGATCTTGCTGCTTTAAGTGCAGGCATAGGTGACAGGGATGTGAGTTCTTCACTGTAGGTCTTTGCCACACTCCATCCAGGTATATGTTGTATTCTGAAAGAAGAGACAGAAGCCAGTACCACACACAAAAGTTTAAAATAAATCTGAGTTCTCCACCTACAGGCCTTAACAGATCCAGCTACCCAGATTCACCAATACCGATGGTCATGAGCTGCTTTATTGGCCTTAAGAACCAGCATATGCTTTCTTTTTGGAGGAGGAGGGAAGAATCTGGCACCTCATGCATTTATGCTTGGAATGAACAGAGCCTAAAAAAAAAAACATTTGTCAGGAATTAGTTTTTCTTTACACTATGATATCTGAAAATACATTCCTGTTCTCCGTTATATTTTATCTGACACCATGGGTACTTGGTAATTCCATCCAAAACTTCCAGAATTCAAGGTCAAGTCAGCTGAGAATATAGGATCAGAGAAACAGACCTGCATGCTAGCTGTTGATCTGTGCTGTATATGCTTGAAAAAAGAAATAGTCCAGAGGCTTTACATCAACCCAATGCTCACTGGAATTAACAACACTTGTTCATCTTCATGCATCTTAAGTACTAGATGGTATGTTGACAATATTTTAAAACAAGTGTTATAACACAGAGGAATGCATTTCAGTAACAGCCATTCTGATTTATGACCACCCACTGAATAGCATCAATTTCTGTAAAATTAATTTGTGTTCTTATATCCTCTACCAAGCTTTGTAAGTAACACTTGTTTTTAAATAGCTATGATCTAAAAATTTCACTGTACATCAAATATTTTTTGATGCCATGATGTGTACATTTCTAGCTACAGCACTTTTGGGGGCATTGCATTTCTTGCTAGCATTATTTAGCTAGGATGATGTGACATATAAGATTGAAATACACTGTTGTTGAAACTGTATGCCCAAATCAAGAGACTGACACCCCTATGGATACAGTCACAATATCAAATAAAATTACAAACGGTCCTATTGTTATTAGAAAGAATATTTACACAAGATCATCTTCCACAATACTTAGTAGGATAATCTGCTTAACCATAGAAGTCTTATTTCCAAGTCTGTATTATACAAGATGTCAGGCTAGACCTTCAGGACAATCCTTTCCTACTCTAAAAGATGTAACAAGCAGCAATCACGTGTACAACTCCACCTCAAATGATTTTCAGATACTGTTGCCGAGGTCTACAAGGATCAACTGTAAAATGGCTAACGTAGATTAGAAAACAAGCAAAAGAAATGACAGTAAAGAAATCCAGTAGTTATTTCAAAGATTAAGTTGTATTATTACAAATATTTTATGTGGCTTAACATTGTATAGTGAAGTTACTCAATCTTGAAAGGAATAGAAGGATTTAAGGCAATATCATAGGTTTTATTTTATTTTTTTTTAATTTTCAGAACTAGGACAGATAAGAAATATTTCTGTCTTCCTTAGAAGCAATGGCAGAATGAACCAAACAAATTAACTCTTGCAGACAGTCTTCTGTCTAAACTTTATGGGTCTACTTGGCTTCACAAAGTTGATGTCTGGAAACAACAGATTAATTGGTGAAAAGGATCTCACGTGGCACCTCTCAGGAACTACTCTTGGTCTTCAGCAAGAACCTGACAAAGCTTGATAGAACCCTGTAAACCCATATGTTGGGACACAAGTAGATCCCAAGCACAGATGAAAAACTGCTCACTGACTTTTAAAGGAGTTCTGTAACTACCTAAAATTGGTAGAGAAGTACCAACACAAAAAATGATGTCTATACATATAGAAATTAATTTAGTAAGAGGACAAGTGTACTTTGACAGTATGCTTTTCAAAGAATAGTAATAGCTATAAAAATAACTTTGAAAGATGTCTGCCACTGTATGTTGCTTCCATACTGAAGTATTCACCCTGGGTTAACAAGGGCAACAAATCCTACAGTTCAGGCCAAGGCTGTAGCTGTTTGTTTTACTATGTGTGAAGTCTGCCTATAGAAGTGCTTTCTCTTAGCTCAAGTGTGTAGTCCTCTCTGACACTTCAGAGAAAATGGCACCCCTCTGGGTCAGGCTGCAGAGGGTTTGGGTTTGATATTGTTTGTGGGACACCGTTCTGTTTATCACACAATAGGGTTTCTGTGTCAGTTTTATTGTGTTAAATCACACTGCTTTTTTAAAATCTATGTTTTAAGTTATAGCCTGTCAGGCACCCTAAGGCATCTAGACACCGGGTGCCCCATAAATTTTAAATTATTACTGTTAAGTATTGCTGTAAATGAGTTAGTCATCTTTTCTCCTAAAGCAGCAAGGAAATGGACTGAAATGCAATGGACAATGCAGCTGCATCTTATTTGAAAGCATGTTTTTCAAGAGGTACAAGACATTAATATGCCCTTTCTGAAACTATATGAAAGTTTGTACAAACTATAATAATAATTCATCACAGAAAAGCTGAATGAAACCCTGTCTGCACTCCAGAAGTAACCATAGTTAGCCATTTTACAACATGGCTGTGGCCAACTTACATGCTGGACGTGCTTCATTGTCCTGTTTACATGGATAAAAACAACCTGCAGCATCATGGTATACAGCACAACTAACCTGGTTCTGCCCAACCTGTGTCTAAGTGAGGTTATTCTTAAGGCACAAAGAGTCTAAACAAGAAGTGGGAGAGAATGAAGCACAGTGGATGCAAGGCACTCAGTATGCAGCTGCTGCTATTGTACTGCCTGTTGAAGCAGTGGATTTTTGAAGCCACCCATCCCACTTATGTAGGCACAGGCACACATTTGAACAGAGCTCCCAGCAAAGAGCTGCAGGAGCAGAATCTCCATTTCTCTCCTTATGCTTTCTTCAAAAGGAACTATTTTCCTCTTTGGAGTCATTCAATTTTGTCATTTGTGCAAGAGCTTTTGACTGTGCATTGCTTCCATTTGGTCGACAAGCTACAGTAAAACTTACTGGATAGATACACAGGACAGCAATTCTGATAAAACACCACCAAATAAAAATAGCAGTGGTTTATTTTCATCTGACCTCAAGGGTTTTGACCTCATGTGTTTTGCATCTTTATGGACTTGAAGGCAATAAGCATACCTTATTTCTAATGAAATTTTGAAGTTTGAGGACTGTAATAACTAACCTTAAACCATGATAAAAACTATTGGAAAAATAGAAAAACCCAAAAGGCTGGAAGCGAAACATTTATAGACACAGATGAAATCCCTGCAATGGACAAATACTTCAACTCTTAATAGTCTATGCTTGGCTGAATGCAATTAATCTAACTCATGCTTTCAAGTTGGCTTTTGAAAATTTATTATTGATAGATATTGTTATAACAGATTAACATCACATAATAACCCCCTTATGCAAGAACCAGATGGTTATTTGATCCGATATATCCCTTTGATGAAGCCTGTTAGCAAGTGAGAATTAAAAAGGTTCTATAAATTAATGAAAATAAATCTGAAGTACTTTCTGCGTAAGAAATCTACTAGTTTGAAGAGTTTAGAACGAAGAGCTATGATTACGGTATCATCCCACAAGATTTTTGTTCTCTATCTCAGTTTACAGTATTTGTATAATGGGACAAAGCAAACAACACTCTAGGCATCATAAATCAAGACATTTATCTTTTTCAAATTCAGTATAATGAGTGCTACAGCAGCTCAGCATCAGTAGGAACTAGAGGTGGCTTGGGCTAAACTCACTGGCAGCTCAGACTCCAGGCATATTTTCATGACATAGACTACACACTCACAGTTCTGTTCCCTCTCTGCTCCTTACTTCCTTCCCACCAAAAAAGATAAAGAAAACATCAAGTGAGCAGAAATCACACTGAAATTGAGAGAAGGAACATTAATTCCCTCCAGTTATTTATTGTGACTGGCCTGAGTAACTTTCAAACTTGCACTTGCTCGCTCAGCCATCACAGAGCATGTACCACTGGCCTCGTCCAAAGGACAGACATTTGGACTGCATTAAGCTTCCAGGGGGTATGTGTGCAAAGATCCAGTATGAAATTGCTATTAAAGAGGCTGCATGTTTGGTACTTCTGTGGTTTGTCAGAAAGGTCATTGTTTAAGATGTTTTCATTTAAAGAAAATGCGTCTCTGTTCTTGTTGTTTGGCTGTTTCTTTCATGTATGTTCCTTCTCCTCAATACCAAGGTTTGTCACCACATTGCAAAATATCTTGCTGTTAGTGTAGTTGTCATGAAACTGGCTAGAAGTTACAGATTTGTATAACTTTTCATTATACTAGTGGTTAATTTACAGATGGGTATATTTCCACCATAACATCTGAAATCATCAGGAAGCTTGGGACTGGAATAGGATAAAGCAGCCACTTTCACTGTGCAGAGAAGTGTGGGAGCTGCATTACTCAAATTTAGGAATATTTGCTGTAATTCTCAACAATCTCTCAAACTACTACCCATCAGTTCTTATTAATCTGACCTAAGCACTTACACTGAGCAGAGCTATATTTGTGCAGGTCTACTACAACAGCACCAAATTTGAACGAAACAATGCATCCCATGCAGAACACATACCAAATATTGAGCTCCCACACTTCTTCATGTATGTATCTGTTTATCTGTTAAGTAGCAGAAATCAGCAGCCTAGACAACAAAAACAATCCCGGACTCCACAGAAAATCTACAGAGAAACAAAATCATTTTTAAAAGGTAGCCAGAAAGCATAAACAGATGAGTCAACAGTAGCTAAATATTTATATTGCACTTCTCACATTTATTACAACATACATTCTTTTTCCAGAAGAGAGAAAGTCTCTATGGGGGGCTAGGACAGATGGCATCCAATTTATTCATTTCTCTTTGTGTATTATTTTTTTGAAAGAAGTCAGCTGAACCAGGTGGGTCCCTCTGCTGGGTGAAGAGCACAGCACCTACACTCGAGAGCTACTTGTTATGCTTAAGGTGAGGCAGAAGCAAACAGCAAGGAGACAGGAGCATCCAGTGCAGGCCTGGGAGATGGTTGAGAGCTGCAGGAGAAGCTAGAAACAAGACCCAGCAGCAATAGAAAACATTTGCTAGGGACCAGAGTGAAGTCAGTCTGCTTTGGACTCCTAAAGCCACAGGGCTGACTGAAACCAAGACTGAAGACAAGGACAAAAGTTGGCAACAGGAGACTGGTTTTATAAATCCTTCCCCATGTCTAGTCTGTCTTTTTGTTCTTGTCTCTACTAAGAGAGGTTTGTCTGATGCAGTCTTTGTTCAAAGAAAACCTGAGGTTTGAATTTAAAAGATCATTGAGAGAAGATGTCCTGACAGAACTACCTCAAAGCTCTGGTCAGGGCTTTTTATTTTTTGTTGTTAGTGATACAACTACTTTGGTGTTTCATTTAATCATGAAAACAAGTACCCAGCTACTGTGTGCAGCATGTTAGTAGTGGCATTGTCAAGCTGTTCATCATAGAGAAGGGAGAGTACATGATGATTTCATATACTACATACAAGGTTACAATTTGAGCAAAGAAACAGCAATTATCTCAGAAACAGTTCCCTCACACTTGGATGTTTGGATGTAAAGTCAGCATGAGGATCTGGTAAGTATTTCATAGTTTTTCAGTCTTTCCTCACTTCTCCCACCCTTCACCCAAACTAGGAGCTGCTGATTAAAACCTCCAGGCACAGCTCCCTGCTGGAAATGCTAGACTGAGTTATTATACAATCAGCTTTCATGCCAACATGAACAAAGCTAGAGGAAAGGGATCAAACACCCCAAAGACTTTGGGGATTTGGAAAGAGGGCTTTGACCGTCAATACCAACTGCAATCCTGTACAACTGAACACAATCCAGAAACAGTTGTTGCTCGCTTGCTTTAACCTAGTGCTGAAACCAAAGCAGCAAGTGCTGCATTTTCTGTTGTTCAGGTCACTTCCACCCTCTCTGGAGAGGGCAAGAGCCATGTAACCCAGCACTCAGCAGCCACCAGTCACAGAGGATATGGAACCACTGCATTGTCTGTACACTGCCATATTATCTGCCTGCTAACTGTGTTGCACCAGCCATTGGCACCATGCTGTCCTCCCCAGCAGCCAGCTACACAGTTTGAACACATGAGGATAGAAGAACATAAGGAAGCCATTAGGGGTTAGGAGCAATCTCCCAGTATTACTCAGAAAGGGAGCTGAGGAAACATAATGGAATTGCTCATGAGCAACTGTCCATCTAGTCAACATCTGCAGGCAGCTTGCATCTGCTCCTGCTCTCAAGGTAGGCTATTCCAGCTCTCTAGCACAGCACAATACATACACTAGCTTAGTGTACCTGCCCATTAGTTTTAAACGCATCAACCATTAAAGAAAAATCTTTTGTTCTGTGAAATAATAGCTATAAAGACACAGTGTTCAGGAAAAGAACAAGAGGAAGAACAATGAGTCAGTATTGAACGATGAAGAGAAAGATGTCTCCAACTTCTAATTATAATGCTATGCAAAAACTTGAAGTAAATGTATTTGTGTTTATTTCCCATTTAGTTTCCCAGATGTGTAATAGGCAGTTGAGAAGAATAAACACAGTAATAATAATGGAGACAGATTGCAGCTGGCAAAATACATGGGTGTGTGGGAGGAAAAATAGCAGGAATACCCACAGCCTATGTGCAAGCCGTGCCTACACTCAGTGGGGTCTTCATCCTTGTGTCCTCACAAAATTAACTCATCCTCTGTGTCCCAGGGAATAACTCCTGATTCCACTAAAGAGCAAAAATAAGGACCATGCTTAACTATCTGAAAGAAAATACCCACCACCATCACCCCTCCCTGACAATAAGTTATCTTGTTTGAGATGTAGCTATCCTGTTTGAGATGTAACATCCCTTTTTAATATCCATACAATTTTGTGTTTATGAGCTGTGACTATTCAAGTAATAACACACCTGTTCTTTTTCAGTTTCTCACAGTAGATAGGATTAGTAAGAAGCCTTCAGGGGAGGAGAGGATACCTTTTTGAAGTGCATAATAAACATTTATCTAGCAGTTCATCAAAAGATACCTTAACTCTACACTTTTCAGCAGACAAATCAATTGTAAGTCAGTGGACTTTCAAGATACACAGTGACTCAAATCAGAATGCCAACTATGCTTTCATTATTCAACCATGCTTACAATACGATAATAGATACATCTTTTTGTTAAATGGGCAGAGACCTACCATTAAAGAACAAGTTGTTCTGGAAAGTAATATCCAGCTGCAGTCAAAAACCTATTAGTGTTATCAGTTCACTTTAACTTGCATTTAAAGACCTTTTTTTTTTAATAAAAGAAAAGGCTTTAAAAAACTGGTGGGTCAGGGGAAGGGATTTTTTTCTACACACCCTGATTTCAGCATTGGTTGTCCATGCAAGCTAAGAATTATGCTCAATATAACCAATTACGTGGATTTCAGAAAAGCCATGAAAGCATTCTTCCAAAAGAAGAATTTGGAACCAGAACAGCTGAAATGAAGAACTTTCATCTTCAACAGGATTAATAGCACAAATTTATAAGCCAGTCCAGACACTCACTCAGGAGATTAAACCATGTCTGAGTTGTACCTGTTGCTATTGTAACCTTTCACAGCTTCACTGAAACTCTGAACAGGCTCCAAAATCCATGGAGTACTTAAAAACAACAAATGAAAGGCTCTCCTCAGTAACATGCAGCTACTGGGAAAAAAGTTCAGCACAGAAGCTATGTGAAAAGCCTAGCTCCTCCTCTACACATAGGCTTAAACTGCACAGCCAGAAACAGGTGTTGCAGCTCGACAAGAGTACACAGCTTTTGCCAAACAGTATCTTGAAAGGGCAGGGGGAGAGGAAGTCACATAGAAGTGAATGTGCTGAAAACATCAACACTTATACAAACTGGGGAATAAAAGAAAAATCAAATAAGTCTACTCTGCAGAAACATCTTAATCTCCACTTTGCTCCACCTGAAGTACTGTGCACTCCCAGGTTTGGGACAGCACAGGTATCAAAAAAAACCCCACACTTTTTCTTTAAGCAGAATAACTTCTTTTCTCTCATTCTAGAAGAAAAGCAAGCAAACAGCGTTCCCCATTTGTGATTTAATGAAGCAGCAGCTCCCGCTCCTATCTTATAAAAAGATATTTTACATAGTCAGTCTGACCCCTCATTGACAGACTTTTAGGACTGAAAAAAATGTTTTGACAATTAAAATAAGAATTCTGGCCCTTTAGGAAGTTAAGCATTTTAAGAGTAACATTTAATAACCCTATTAACTTTTACTTAAACTAAACCAGTGGAGCAGAAGTCTACAGTTATTTCAGCTGCCTGTTTCTACACACCTTTCTCTTCATAGAGAGAAACAACTAAGCACAGTCCTAGTTACTTCTAGCAGCTGTTATACCAGATATTACTGAAAACTAAGACAAGTTTCAAATGCAAATGAGAACCAGCCTGTCAAATTCTGTACTTGCATCATTTACTTGGCAGAGTACCTAGGGCAGGTTTTCCAAGAACGTTTGGTGGTGGCTGGACCCTGCTATCATTGAAGTTCATAGGAATAAGCTTGATGAGAACTAATGCCTTCCGGAAAAGCCTCACCTGAAGCTAGTCTACATCTTTCCACTACAGCAAGTGAAACTTGGTATGGGAATTAGCACCTGCCAAATCTAGGATGTGGCCTTTTTTAAGATTGCCTGCACTGAATCTATTTACATAAGTACTAACATAGTCAAGAGAGAGACTTGAAAGTGGAAGACTGGAATTAGAGATTGTTTCCCAATGGTACTCAGAGGCTGTACCAACATCAGAGAAAGTTTTCACACCTGTATGGTACAGCAAATGCTAAGACAAGTTTTACATTTAAGAAAGTTTACATCAGATTGAAAAATCTTATTCCAACTTATTCCAATTCCAAAATCTTATTCCACTAAGTTCATAACCAGCATTGCGATTAAAAAAAGCAAGCAACATAAATTATGCAGATATGTTTAGGGTCTATTAAGATCAAAATAAATTAAGCTGCTGAATACCTGTACCTTTAAGCAGCCTGTCCTTACTACCACAGAAGAATAGCATGAACTATCATCCAAACCCACTATTAGAACACAGACATGGCAGAAATGGATAAAACGGGTAATGAAATCTGCATATGTATTAACACAACCTTAGTGCCCCAAAAGCCAGCAGTTAATTGTTCCCTCTGTATCAGCCTTTAACATCTATTACATTATCAAGGCACACTTAAGATATGAAGTATTTATTCATTCTTCCCTCAGAGAAGAGAGGAAGAGTTCCAGATTTTCCCCCACAAGCAATAAATAGGCATCGTAGCTTATATTAAACTTTCTATACATGAATTTAGCTGGCTGACTAGACCAGACACAGGTAAGAATTACCTATACTTTTCAGATAGCAGGAGGGAAAATGGGAACTTTTTTTTTAATAAATCCATATTTGCAAGTCACTTTCAAACAACTGGCTGAAATTATAGTATCACAATAATAACAAAAAAATGCTTTTTAGTAAAGCTTAAAAAAAAACCTAGAAGCCTGAAAGTTTCCAATAAAAAACAAACAAAAATAAAAAAATAAAATAAAAAATACCCACCTACCTCTAACACCCCACTCTCATCTTTCCTCCTACTAAGGCAGGACAGGCATCTTTTATAGCTGATGTTGAAAGGCTTGTTAAAGGAAGCAAGGTCACTGGGCCCCACTGGTGGGGCTGGTAATGAAGCCCAGCTGCATCCTCCTGGCCTCAGTGGAGCTGAGGTGGGGCCACGCGCCCTGGAGAGCAAGCTGATGTCTCCCTGTGGAAGGGGCTTGTGCTTCTTGTAGCTGCTCAAATCAATGAAAGCAAGGGAAAAGCAGATGGAAAAAGCCATCATCTTTGGTGTGGCTTTATTTTGTGCCCATACCACCATAAAAAAAGTCTACACAAGAGGGAAGGTCAGCAGAGAAGAGAGGTTTTAAAGGTTTTCCTCAGGTTTCTGTAGCCTCAATCAGTGACTGCTGACATGCTCCATCCCTGCATTTTCTAGCAAGATCATTGTCACTTGTGTCCCAGAAAAGGAAGTTAAATTACTCTGAGTTGGTTTATTGGGCAAAACTGTACACCTTACTCTGCTGCACTTTCTAAGCAGATCTGTTGGAGTGAAAACCAGAGGCAAGAAGTAGTAGGTAAAAAAAATTAAAAGGCATATATTAAGGAAGGAAAAAACTTCACATTCCTCTGAACTCCTATCATCACTGGAATGCCAGGAGACCTTTTAAGTAATAGCAAACATTATGAAATGGAAGAGGACATAAAAGAAAATGTTAATACCTCGGGAGTACTCCTATCCTTCCTAACTTTCTGCACCAGGGCAAGAACTTCATATATACTTTGGCATCCAGAATCTTATCAAATATTTTCTTTGTACATGCCAAGACTTTATCTGTTCATTTTAGCTTGGACCTGCAAGAATGCTTGCACAGTAAAATTGGAAAACGGAAACAAGAGTGGAAATACACAGTCAAATAGTTCACTTTACTCCACCATAAGCAATTAGTTTGTGGTTAAAAAGAATGCAGATTATGACTGGGGGTAAAAAATAAGCCAAACAACCTCCCTTTCCCAAATATTAAAATATATTCTTGTCCAAAGAAACAACTTAAATTAGACTACACACATTATTTATCAAATTCTGTCAATCCACATTGTCCTTGTACTCTCTAGAGGGCCTCATATTTTAAAGCCTAAATCCTGAAATGAGATCTGCTTAGAGGAACCTCTGCCCCTACGCTGACTTCCAGCTACAGCAGATCCCTGTGTGGATGCAGAGCATCATGTTACAAGACAGAGACCCAACCGACATTAGTTGTACCAGGTAGCTACCGAGTTGATATACACACCGGAGCAAACTGCCAGAAAGGCTGCTTTTGGTCCCCTGGACCAAAACCCAGTATTTCATCAAGGTAACCCTTCCCAGCGTAGCTCTTTGTTTCCTAATTTCATTCATTATGCCAAGAATGAGTTTGTTTATTTCTCCGGGAAATGGGCTTACACTTCTGAAGCAGACAAAAACACGGCGAGTAGACGCCGTACTTTTCAACAATGAATTATGTTACTGGTGCTGGATGAGCAGGACAATAAAATATATGTTCATGCCTAAACCGTGGGTTTGATTTCTTTTATCTGGACTTAAAAAGAAGGTCTCCCTGGAGTAACTCTGTGACCTGATGTTCTTGCTGAAAGTGGCCTTAAAACCTGAGAAGGACTGCTGGCCAGATTAGCATAACTGCATGACAGCTTGAATTTGGAACTAAACACTGCACTCACGAGGACAAGCTTTGTTGCTGTTCTTATTAGTAGCAGTATATTTTTTACAAGATAAGATAAAAATGAGTACCACTTGTGGAAAACAGAAAAGCCGGTGTCTCTAACATAGCCAAACAGGGGGAAGTGATGGTAGGTGAGAAATGACTGTGCGTAAGGCTCTATCAAGGATCAACAGCTTGCTAATACATGAAGATTTGACAATGCCAGTCCTCTAGCCTATTGTAAAAGCTTTTTATAGTGTAGACCAGCCTTCAGCCTCGAGTTCTCTACTCAGTACAAGCAAGTGTAAATGATTTGCTTAATTGAAATGTGTCTTCAGTTCCTAAATAACTCTGCAGTCTCAGTAATCTGATATGCCTTGGTGAGGAGCTGTTGCCAGTGTGGGCCACCACGTGCTGCTTCCCCCAAGCCCTGCGTGTTCTTCAGCTCCAGATTCCAGCGTGGCGTTTGTTCCCAGTGAGACATGCACCATCACTGTGAGCACTGAACTCCATTAACTCTCTATTTCCAAGCTGTTTCTATCACCTCTCAGACACGGTGCTTAAAAAAGATAAAAAGCTTTTTATGTGTCTATCTGTACGTTTATTTGATACACCTCCTTTTTCCCCTTTCTATGGCACATGTCTATCCATGATATTCTTTAAGATGTTATTATATATCTGTTTTGATGAGAAACTAGGAATACAGATGTGACAATGGACTAGCAACAGGATCCAGGCTGGTGACTAACGCAGACCCAACGTAGGGCAGCACTTCAAAGTTATCGTTGTTCTATGACCCATGCAAAATGAGTCTGAAGGGTTATTTTACTTCTCAGTGGACAGAAAGCTGTAAATTCCTGGCAAGGTAAGCCATGAATGAGGACACACTCAGCCTGAACTGCATTCACGCCTGGATTGACTGGCAGTGGTGGGGCACGAGGAAAGTTCTTCAGTCACCCGTGCTGTGACTCCTTAGCTGGGCTCGGTGCTTCAGATACACTGTTTAGAGATTTCCCATCAGGTACCTCTTTAACTTTAAAATCCACTTCAGGCACCTCCTGCTTAAGGGTGACTGTTGTATTCACCACACGGACTCTGGCGCCCTTTTTTTCCACCCTTCAAAAGAAGAACTGCCTCCCTCAGACCTCTCTCAGATCCACTGAGACCTGAATAATAACAGGGTGATTAGTAAATGCAGTACTAGTATGGTCTCAGTTTCATCCAGAAAAATAAATAGAGCTAGTTGTTTGGGAAAAGAAGAATTCCAGTGGGAGTAAAGATAAATACTGTGACATTTTCCTTAGAAAATGTAGTGTTCAGATATAGAAGATGATCATAATTTTGGAAAATTTTTCATTTTGTTACCTACTGTGAACGTAAGTGCCTAGCATGCAAAAAAGCCAAGCGAGCTGGATGAATACCCAAACAGCAAAATCTGGCTAAAGGGAAGCTGGAATGGTTATAAAATACTTTTTGAAGTAAACACTGTAATATGCCAGCGGAGGGGCACCATTCCCTGCCAAAAAAAAATAGCGCCAATGAAATGCTTACAGAGCTGCAAGTTGTTGATTTTATTGGAAAAATTCAGTGGCTTTTTGGACAGTGAAATGTAGGGTAAGTATGTCCCTTACAACTACTGAGTTAACACTGGTATCACAGACTTGCTCTCGAGGGATTCCCAGCTGTAGTGACCTGCTGCTCACCTGCACCCTGTCGCTGTAATCTAGCAGGTTTACTGTATGTTACTGAAGCCAATTAGACTTAAGAAATCACAGAGATGTTCTCAAATGAGGAGAGGAGATCATCTCCAGGGAATTCTAAATTTCATTTATTAGTGTTTTTTTATAAAATCAAATTCTTCATTTGAAGATTGGCTAGTCTTCATATAGAGTATTTGCATGTTAAAGATCTGCAACAACAAACCCTACATGTGGAACAAGGCAGGCGCTTGTACAGCTGTGAAACCCTGCTGCTGCCTCTCGGTTGCAAACTGAAATGTTCCGGTTGGCAGCAGAAGGGAAACCCTGAAGAGCTCTGCACCAAGGAGCCAAGGAAAACTGGAGAGCACCTCTACAGGGATAGAGCTTTTGTCTCTCCTATGAGCAGCCTAAGAGAGATTCACTTTCTGCCTTTATGTGGGTTTTGGTCCCTTTCCCTCGTTCCCCAATTTCTCCAAATGTATTGTGAGTCCCAAGGGGTCTGTAAGTGTTAGAACAGTGCAGTTTTATGGACAAGCACTGAAGCAAGAGACAGAGACTGTCCCATCTCTGAATAAGTCCCAACATCCACTGCCAAAGTTTGGATTGATGCATATGATGGGACCAAGGAAAAAAAAAGTCTCAGTTACCTGTCCTGAGGCCCTGAACCACGCTATAATATCGGGACTGATGAAGCATGTATCCTGCTCTTAGCCACTTGAAACAGGGTTGTTCTAGTTGCTTCTCAGAATGTGTTTTCCATTAAGCAGCTCTATATAAGTTTCTGAGTCAGTGAAGGTGACACGTGGAAAAACAAAGAAAGAAAATTTAGGAAAGATGAGATCCAGACAGTTAATATTTTAAAGAAATCTACACAATGGAAACAACTGCAGTTTAAATGAAAGTACTCATTTTTTTTTTAGCACTACCATTCCTGTCAATGGAAAAAAAAATCTTCTCAGCTTATTATTGCTGTGGTCAAAACCAGCAGCATCCAGAAAGTAAATGTTTTCAATGATAATCTAACGAAAATAACGTCTGGCTCTCTGGCGTGTTATTTGTTTGAATTGTATGCTCGCTCTAACTCAGACTGTGAACTCCTGAGGAACACTAAATGCCAGCAGCACTTGCAACCATGACAAAGCAGGACCCTTTCTCACCTGGAACAAGAAAAGTTCTTCTGTGCTGTCCTGTTCCTCCAGTGTTTCTATCACAGCAGACATGGAGTATGCCACAAATGCCCGTCTTTCAATGGCTCCCTTACAGATTTTAACCTCTGACACCAGTAATTCCTTCTACTGGACTTCAGTCACCTTGCCCCAAACGATGAAGAACAGCAAAAAAAAAAAAAAAAAAAAGGTGTGTGCTAGCTGAATTCAGCTCAAGTTTCAGCATGCCTCTTCTGTCTTCAAGTCTGTTTTTCCCCTTAAAATATCAAGAAAAAGAAACAATATATAATCTAATTTTTTTTTTTAATTTTCTGTACAGGAATATAACGTTATGGCAACTTTGTACATGAAATACATACAGTATTTAAACATGAAAATCAGCTAGGTAAGAATTTACATTAGCAATGAAACTGATTCATGTGCAGCCCAGTTAATACTTAGTTTAGATCTGTATTTTAACAGGGAGAGATTTTAATAGTTTACAATCATAGAAACATAAACATTTAAAACAAGACTCTATAAAATAATTTACAGAAACCCTACCATCTACACTGAGAGAAAGGGTGTATGCCTGCATGTCTTGTGTGTGCATAACAAGGTGGATGAATGACTTATCTCAGCCTTTTAAGTATAAAATAATTTAGGAGCAGTTCATGCAATGTGGAAGCAAAGGAGTGCCAGTTCCTTCAAGGTTTCCTGCTACCTCGGACATCTACTGAGCATCACATGTGGGTTACTGGACACATGATAATACAGTTGCCAGATGCTACAGGGAGCACCGGCCCCAGTTCCTCCAAACAATTACTTATGTAAACATAAATATACAAGCTGATATCTTTTCTACACAGTACAAATACAGGTCACAGCTTCTCAGCTGTGCAAGTAGTCAATCCGTATGCTGGGAAGTAGGATAATGTTCAGACTGGAGTTCCCTGTATCCCTGCATGCAGGGGCACTAACAGAACTTTCTCGTTTTCACCAGTTTGCTCTGGTACTTGACAGAGTGCCCTCCATGCCCTATGACATAAACGTCCAGCAGGTAGGACTTGCCAGGCTGCAGGCCCCGAATTGTCTCTGTGGTGACTGCTTTCTGTATATTCTGGCTGTGAAAGTATTTACAGAGAACCTTTTCTGATTTCTTCCTCGTATCTGGACCCAAGCACTGGTTCTGTTCTCTTTTCTTCTGCTCCTCATTGTAATTGTCATCCACTTCCTTTTTGTAGATGCAGAATTTGTTTCTCTCCTGTGTGCCAAGCCACGCCACCGTGACTGAAGAACACGTGCGGAGTTTGTCAAAGGCTTTGATTCTTGTATCTTCAGGAAGAGAAGGAAACGACTGCTTGTTAGGCCTTGTTGTTGCCAGGATCTTCAGCACAGAAGCACCTTTTTTGCTTCCTTTCAGCCTAATTAGGTATTTAGCTTTTGCTTTTCCTCGCAGCTGGAACTGCCGTACTCCCTCCACATTTTGAGACAAGAGAAGTTTGCCGTCTCTTCTAACTTGGATCTGAACAGCATCCAGACAGGAATGAACAGAGAAGGTGACCTTCTGGTGAGATGAAACAGGAGCAAACCGTAGAAATTTGGCTCCCTTCCTCTTGATGAATACATCTGTAACTTTGCCATCCTTCAGTTCGACTGTCTTCTGCTTAGCCTCCTCCTTCGTTCTAGCAAAGGTGCCAACATATGCAGTGCTCATGTTAGTGTTAGTGTTTACTGCAAACATGTCAAAATAGTACTGTGTATCAGGTTTCAGGTCAGACACTGTGAAGATATTCTTGTTCCCGATACAAACTTTGTGCAGGTCAACTCTCGGCTTTGAGGATGTCTGGCGCCCAAACTTTGATGATGATTTTAGGAAACCACGTTCTTTGCCAGCGTTGTTGTCTGTGGGGAAGCCAAAATGGGCAAAGTCGAATGGACTGAAATCCAGACCTGGCTTTGGAGCCATCATGAAGGCATCATCAGAACTGAGTTTGGCTTCAACAGCACAGAGGCTTTTGAAATTGTGTTCTTTATTGATGACTATGCAATACTGAATTGGCTGTTTCAGTAATGAGGCCGTGGGACTCGGTTTCCATGCTAGTGTCACTGTTGTACGTCCCAGAGAAGTGACATCAATTCTGGGATCATAAGGTAATTCGGGGTAAGGTTGGTCGGATTCTGGAGTAGTAGTTGCATACACTTTAAAATGCGTATCCTTCTCCGTTGACAGCAGGTCTAGTTGGTACAAACCAGAAGGGGAACTAGAGGACACAAAATACTCGACATCATTGCCTTTGTAAGAGAACAGCTCTGTGCCTTCTTCATTAGTAATCTGCTGTTTCTGTTGCTCAAGAGGTTCTGGTTCACCTAGATTATAAGCATACAAAAACATTTGTACAGACACAATCCAAGAACATGAGAAAATAAAACTCTAACAGACACTTCTACACAAAATACAAGTGTGAGATGAAAAATAAAGGTTGTATCTTCTGAGGAAGATGTTAGCATAGTTCTTTCATATCAGGCAGAGTTTGGCACTCAGGTTAAAAACACATGTAATAGAAATTGCACTTTAATTGCACATAAATGGAGTTGTGTGGACAGTGGCTACCATCCTCCACTAGACTACTCCAAGCACCCAGCTTGGATGTGCCATACCGTTCCCAGGATGGACTGACTCTGCTGCCTGTTTCTGGGCATGTTTCTGAGCCCTGCAGCGATGCCAGTCCTGCCTCTCTCATTTCTATCTTGTGTGCACCACCCAAAGCAAAGCCCACAGTGAAGCTAGGCTGCTCTGGGCAAACAGTTTGTTGTAGCAGCATCCAATCTAACTATAACTTCAGCTTTAGCTTTTACTTTTTTTAAAATGCTTTTCCTTCCCAATGTTGCTACCCACTGCCAGTTTCCTGCACAAAAGCAGGACTAGTGCTGAAGATCCAAAGACGATACAGATGGACCTGCTGCGACACTCAGCATCACACTGAGACTGGCCTGAGGCACCTTGAATCCAAGAGAAAAGTGGGACTTTGAGGCATAAGGAAAGTCTTTGATGGTTTGATACCTGAACCTTCTCCACTGGCTTCCTCTGGGAGCTCTTGCACACTCAGTTTCCACTCCAGGGGGGCATCGCAAGGTGTCACTGTCACTGCTAGAGGCGTGTTGTCCTCTTCAACCACAAAGAAGTACCTAGGGGTAGGTTAACAGACCCATAATGTCAATATATCCTGGTGGCAGCCAACTGCTAGGGACTGACTTTACATTATCAAGGTTGACCTTGGTAGGGCAACAGAGGCAAAAATCTTACTTACAGGCAAGCATGTACAGAGGGAATATAGAAAGTCTGGCAGGTGAAGGCAAAGGAGGTGAGGGGCTGAGGTCCCCCTGCCCGCACAGAGCTGCAGAGCTCACACTGCATTTTTCATGATATGGCAGAGGGGTTTCTGGCCTCCTACCCTTCTCCCCTATCAGCTTCACTTTTTGCCCCTACACTAACCATGTGCAGAATAAATGGTCACAAATGTACAAGTGAAGGAAATGGGGTCTCTCCTGAAATATAGGGGTAAGCTCTTCAAAGCAGGACACCCTTTTTATGACATGTCTAGGTAAGAGCCCTAGAAGCACATACAGGCACATGCACATTCAGCTGTCTCCCCGCGTCCTCCCCAAGTACTACATGTCACTAATTGTAAAATGTTCCTCATTTCCTCATTCACAAAGGCTTAAGGAGGTGTGTGGTATGTGGAGGACAGTGGCATTGCTGCTCTTCCCTGAACTCTCTGGAGCCTCGATTTCTTCTCCAGACTAAACTTGGTATTTTCTGACCCATAGGGTTGGGGCTGGGAAGAGGGGCAACCAGGCCAGAACTGGCTTGCACTGCTTCTTTAAAGCACAATATGAAATAATGAAGAGAGACAAATGTGGTGAGGTTAGCCTGTAGTTTCTAATTTCCTTCCCCCACCCTCTGCCTCCAGACATGGTTAGTGGCTCCACTTCGGGAAACTTCTGGGGTCTGCAGGAGCTCTGGGCTGATACCAGAAATCACACAAACTGCGTAGACCCTCAGCTGGGGAGGCCAGACTGGGATGGAGACTCGCACAGTTACTTACTTCACCAGCCAGAGCACTGGCATTTCTATTTCATGGAATAGAACTTCACAGAATTTCTCTTATTTGGATTCAGTTTTGATTTCAAACCAGACAACAAATAAATCTGCTATCTTCCAAGTACAACAACCTCGCTTAAACTGGGCAGAAATACCTTTTAGGCGTGTCTCGGAACAGGTAGCTGCTAATTTCGGCTCCATCTGGGACGACTGACGAATCATGAAAAAATGCTTTGTCCCGAATCTGCATCTGGAAGAGCTCCTCATCTCTGGTAGGCAACTTCTGTGTCCTGGAGCTGAGCGGCAGCAGCAGCAAGAGCAGCGGGCAGTGAAGCAGGAGCATCCTGCAGCAACGACAGGGATTCCCTGGTGAGGGCTGAGCCACACATGCACAGCAGAAGCTGCCCCCACCTCATCTCACGCCGCTCAAGGGAGACCGCAGTGAAGCACAGGGTTTAGTCATGACCTGTTCGTTCACGAGCTCAGGAAGACGCAGACTAACATGGCTCCTACAGGCTGATTTAATGCTGCCCAAGAGCTTACTACAGTCTTCAGCCAATCTTTAGACCCAAGCTGCAGAGTACGGGGGAGTTTAGCAAGGAGGTATGAATTTGAAAGGCTTATTCCGCCACTGAAACACATGCATACCTACAATGATGTTGCATGCCCTTTATGATTTGCAGGAAATTTCATAGTACTGCCACATGAGCACTGGGAGTACGTGGTGTAAGGACCGAACTTGCATTGTCAGAGCTCTTGGATAAAGTATGTAAATAAGATTTTTCCATCTCAAGCTATAATTGAAAGCAAGCCCACACAGTGGTTTGAAATTGGTCTCTCTCTCTCTCCCTTTAACAAAGAGCAAAAGCCTTGAACATACTTTGGTAGAGCTACAGTTTGATGTTTTGCCACAGGAGAACTAGAACTCGCTGGACATGGGACCCAGAGTAAGCACAGAGCAGATGGAGGGTACAGCAACGTCGCTTAGCAGATTTTGGTTGGGCTTCCAACAATCCTTTGAAAAGTAAATATTTCCAGTGAAATTGCACTTTATAAAAATAGAGAATTAGGAAAATATGTGATATAAACCCACACATATTCAAAGCACATTGGTATTAGCATGCAATTCAGCAGGGCTTAATCCTCAAGCCTGATGGGAATTGCAAAACACAAAAGCAGAGAATCCCTTACAAATTAGGCATAATAATTCATAATCTCAGCCTTTCATTATTATGTCTACAACTAGGTCAGTAATGACTACCCTAACGTATACAGTGGGATAGACTGCAAATCTCCTTTCACTACAGCAGATGATCTCATACCAATGGCTCTGGTAGGGGGTGAGAGGAAATGCAGCCCATTTCTGGTATGAGTACAGTGAGTTTAAACCGCTAAACGATTATATTCCTAAAATTAGGAAAAAAAAAAAAGAGTTTTAGGCCATTACCTAAACTGTGTTAGCCACTGGCTTTGGGGAAAAGCGTGGTAAAAACATTGAGCTGGCAGGAACAGTGTTATCGTACTTTGCTTGTTGCTACTTGGTTCAGTGTGCATACATGTCCCAGTCCTTATACTGCAGAGTAAGTTGATTATTGCTTCATAAGACACTCTGTATTTTTACCTTTAAAATCAAATCCACTGTTCAGTTGGTGTTTGTTTTTTTTTCTCCACATGACCTTTCTCTAGTCTTTTACATAAAAACAGTAAGTACAAGACTCCTTGAGAAGTGGCATGATGTATTTTAAGCCATAATAAAATTGGTCTTTTTCAAGCTCTTAATGAAAATATAAACATGTGCCCCTCAGGGAAGCATCAGTGTCCACCTCCTTCCCCCTCCTGTGGTTGCCTTCTGAAAACCCCAAAAGAGCCTCAGCCCGTTATTTATTTGGCGATAACCTCACAACAGCAACACAGGGCTGGGGGATAGCAAGGCTCCGTCACCGTAATTTCCCATTTGCAGGGCTTATAACACTTCAGCTCCACCACTCAGGTTTTAAATTGTGTATTTCGTTATAATTTGAGAGCTTACTGCAGTGCTCTGCCCTAAGGGAGGGAAGGGCATACATGGCTTTACCTAAGACATGTAGCTGCTACCTGCAGGCAAATAATGATTTGGCTCTCCCAGTGTTTGTCAACAGTTTATCCTGACCGGTTCCTTACCTAGATTTGGATGACAGCAGGCATGTTTTGCTGAATTCAGACCAAAGTGTTGATACTTATCACCAAAGTCAATGATATTTGGCCTTTCAGAGCAAAGATCCTAAGTCAAAATACTGTCTGACTCGAGCCACCGAAGTCAGCAGAAATCTCCTCTCATAGGACTCCAGACGAGCTCCGTGTGCTGCAAAGCACTGTTTATTGACTTTTCACGTATTATCGTTGGCCAACAGGGAAGAAATTCTTTCTAACTTATACACACCAGCTACAGCAGATTATTTGGTTAGGTAAGAAACACGGATGCTTTCTGCAGACCACGTCCTCCACGTGAACCCCCTGAAACTGCAATATCGTATATTCTCACTGTCTGCTCCAGTGCAGTGTAACTGTTATTAAAATAAACTACTTCTGATTATAGGACTACCCAGGCTAAGCTTCACTTCTTAAACAATCTTACTAGCTAATCCACTTTAAAAACTGGTAGACAGCGTTTCTGTCCCCATTAACTACTGCAGTGTAGCGAAAAGGTAAGGATTTGTCTGTGATTCCTGTAACTAATTGTAAAAGCGCTTCAGCTTGAACTTAACCACAGAAGATACGTAAAGGTTAGTCCTGTGCTCCCCCCCCAGGCTAGGAAGGCAGCACCGGCCCATTTTATATGTGAAATAGCTTGCAGAATTGTCAACTGTTAATGAAAGACAAACCTTTTACAAACTTGGTTCCTTTACAAGCAAGTAGCAAGCAAGCAGGATTTTGAGTGCCTTCATTTTCACATAGCCAACCTCTGAGACTTTAAATGGGAGCAATTTTCATACATGACACTTCCAAAGGTGGGACACCTAAACAGCAAAGAGGCACTGAAAACTCACCAAGTTTTGGAAAAAACTGCTGTCAGCATTATACCACCCTTTCACACAAGTTAATAAACATACTTTTTATTTATATATATTTTTTGCAGGGCACTGATTGATTTCACATAGTTTTAAGCCAAATCCTCTACAATTCACTCACACAGAACACCAAGAGAAAAGCAAAAAGAATTTCTTTGCTCCATGTTCCTTTCTGGACAAGCTCACCCCTGGGCAGTGACTTTGATGGCATCCCTCTGAAAACGTGCGTAGTGCCTGTGAGCACATGCACTAGTGCAATGCCACCCCGCTCCTGAAAAAATCCAACAAATGTTCCTATTTTCTTTGTGCCAAGTGGTCCGAGCACGGCCCAAACCCTGCCCCCTAAAGCTCGCACACGACGTGAAGTACGCTGTGTGATTTTTGTTCTCCAGACTGTGCCACCTCCTAAACGTCTTTTGTTCCCTCTTCCACGAGTTCGCCTTGTTTTCTTTTCTTTTAAACTCAGAGTCAATATTTTATTGATATATTCCTGCTGACTGGAGGGATTTGCCTGCTGTTTATCACTGAATTTAAGAGAGAGCCAAAGCAAACAGTCCTAAGTGAAATAATAAGCGCTGCTCGCCTTCTCCGGGATTGCAAAAGTGCCCTCTAACGGCCCGTCCCCACCTCTCGGGTCCTCCCCAGCCCCTCTCCTCTGCAGGGCCTGACACCCGGGGGCCAGGGCCTGCTCCAGCCCCTGGGACGAGGTGACAGCCATGGGCAGGCAGGGGAAGAGGCCCCGGCCGCTGGCTGCGGGTCTTTACCTGAACAGAGTGAGCAGAAGCAGGCGCTGAGAGCTTGGAGCGAGGCGTAACGACCTCGAGCGCCTCAGCACGCACTGCCTTACCAGTTTGGTTTTTTTTTTTCCTTCTGAAAGTAGAAATAAATAAAAGTCTGGCCATTTTATAAACTTGAGCTGTGAGCATACACATGAGAATTGTCATTAAATCGGATCTGAGCTGATTACAATTACACTGACTACAATTCCCCCCTTCCTTCTGAGCGACTTATGCTCGAGCAGGGAGACTTCCCAGCCTCTCCAACACCCCATTTACACACGCTCCGACCGGCCTCCAAGACATTCCCGTTCCTAACTCCATCTATATGAAAGACCTGCAAATATGTAGGCAGACAGTAATTACAAGCCAAAAGGTAGAGGCTAACAGGATCTGCAACTGGCTTCGCTTTCGTATTCAGCGACAAACCAGCTTTAGCTCTCAGGCCGTCCCCGCAAAGGCTGGAGCCGCCCGTGGTCACCTCTCAGCACCTCGGCCTGCCCAGAGCGCTCCCTCACCTTCATGACTGTCTGCGGGTGACCATCAAGGACTTGCAGTAACAAAACAAAAAGGGCCTGGGTTTATTTGAAGCAAACGCATCTGGAATAAGTGAAACCTAACGTTTGATTACAGAGAGTAGAAAGTGAACGACTGTAATTTAGCAGGGATCATTTCAAGGCACTGCCTGCCACAGTGCCTTTGTATTGCATTTTCCTTTTCTTGTGTGGATGGTTAACTTTTTTTCCATCTTATGCCTTGTTTTCAAACTCCAGTGTACTAGGTTTTTTTTAGTTGTTTGTATTACCCATGCTGCATCTCATAATGAGTCTGCAGATTTATTGACCTGATTTAAGTCTAGCTTTGGAAATGAAAGGGCATTGTGTGACTTCCTTTGACTTATAGGAATGCTGCAAGTAAAGAGTCTGTGAGCTTTTCCATTATAAACTTCACTTCCAGAGATATACAACACAAATATACGCACCTCAGCACACAGAGTTATCGCCTCAGACACAGAGCAATTTAAAAGCACCTACCAATTTCAACTGTAATATAATTAGTCATTTTTAATGTGTAAAGAATAAAGCCTTTGAAATTTTAAAGTATTTACTGGGAGCTCATTGATTTGTTTGCTTAGGGGGAGTCCAAAGAGGGAGAGTGAAGGCACGGCCTTTAATACTTAAGTTTCCCTAAAGGATCTGGAAAACGTTTGGTATGCCTTTCATTTGTTTTTTTTGTTGTTGTTGTTTGTTTGTTTTTAAAAGGAAAAAGCCATGCTCCAGCAGGCTTGCTGTCTGCTGCTGCCTTGTGCCATGCCAGAAGTGCCAGCCTATGACCTGAAGGTCACGGTCACCCCTAGGGACAGAGGGCAAAGAAAAGGATGGGCAGACGCATCACCCGCTCAGCCTGCCAGAGCAGAAACACTTATGTGGGGTGTCGCGGCTGGCAGGGAAGGAGCACTCATGCCCCGTTGTGCCCCAAATCCCTGGATTAAAGGTCCCTAAGCACGCACGGACACAACAGACTCTAATGGTGCCTTTGAAGCTATTAGGGTCTACCCTGTGAAATATCTGTGGGTTAACTGACCGCCTCTTGCAATTTCAATTCAATCCATGGTTTGCCTTTGCTGGAAGTATTGTTTTAGCAGAGCAAATCACAGTAGCATGGGAAAACATCCAGCTATGCAGAAATAAGACCATATGAAGAAATACGGGTACGTTTTCATCAAATCTTAATGAACAACAGTGGTGATGAACTGCAATTTATGGGAGAGGTTAACTCTGAAGGGGTAATACTGTAAAATGTGGAGCTGTCTCAAATTAGACATGTTGAAAAGCAAACATACTCAGGGAGATACGGTATCAAAAATCAAATTTTACATGGACTATTTTGTTTCCAAGCTGAGGCGTATTTATTTTTCCACTTTTAGTGGAAACAGATTCAACTGCGATTATATCAGGATCGCCATCCTGCAGCGAGCAGTAGCGGGATGCTTCAAAAAAAACCAGCTGAGCCAGGAGATCCCAGCTGGGACTCTTGAGGAAATGCCTGGTAGCTCTCCTCCTCCTGTCAGTCACTGCCCACATACCAGCTCTTCACTCTTCACAGCCACTTCCACCCACGGGTGAGTGTCAAAAACAAACAAGGAGCCCCCAGCTACCTCCGGTACAACGTCCAGTTGTTCCCTGATACCTCTGTTGTGAGGGCACAGGAAGACGTGTAGGCTACTACTGGCAGCCAATTGCTGCAAGACATGGGTGGAAGCCTGCTGCACACTTGACCCCAAACCACACTTGATTGCCCTTCACAACTCCAGCATAAATTGGCCTTGTGGCTGGCACCGTACCTGCTTGTTCTTCCAAGCCCTCTCAACATGCCCAGACAGCTGAATGTCCTCCACAGAGACCGCAAGTAGGGTGATACCGCTACAGGAAGCTCTTTCTGCAAGAAACACCAATTTCAAGCACTGCATCCAAAGCTGAATGCACAGAAGGGGAATTTTTCAATTGTCTCAGCAGGGTTTGAGCCCCAGTAGGAGAAATCAGATGGGGCAGAGAATTCTGAGTTTGCCCAACTCCAGACCATTTAAGATAACCAACTCTGAATGCCACGTAGTTCTACAACAAATCTTTCATCACAGGATCTTGAGGTGTTTTGTAACAGAGAGCAATTATTATCCCCTTGTTACGAGCAATGAAAGTAGGGCAGCAAATTTCCTTGTTCACGGAAATCCCAATATAATCCTTTCCTTTAATCACTAAACAATAGCCACTTTCTAAGGCCAAGTCCCTCTGCCTTGAGCACGGCTGTGTGAGTGGATGTCGCTGCCTGTCCATAATGAATTTCAGCAAGAGGATTAGTAGGGAGGAGCACACCCAGACAATTACAAACTACAGCCAACGCCAGCACATTGCCGTTTGGTACAAAGTTTCCCCGTGCTTCCCTATAATAGCTCCAAATGACATCACGAGCAACGGCCCCTGCCAAAACCCTTACGAGACAAGGGTGGTTGGCGTGTCAGGGGAGGACAAAAAGCAGAACCGCGGCTTGGGAGTAGGATCGAGTCCGTGCATCCTCATACTGCCGGGCCTTGGGCTGAGGGTCAGAGAGACCCTCGGAGAGCTCTGAATTGCCATCAGTGCGCTGGAATTGCTCATGCACTTCTTTCCTTCCACTTTTTGATAGATGACTTAAAAAAAAAGGGAACATTGCTTACTGCTGCGCAGTTCCTTTGGGCATGCAGAGGCCGATTCCTTCAGCTTCCATCACAAACACAGTTTCTCCAGCATTGGGAATAGCAGCACTGGTGGACACCTCAGAGCAAAGACATGACAATGGGAATTCACACACACATTGCAGCAGGCACCCCAAATGCATTTGCAAGGTTGGATTTTGGATTGTTTCAGTCCAGGAATACTCGTAGATAACTAGACATGGGACAAGGAGCAAACGTAATTTGAGTGGGGAAAAAAGCTATTTCTGGTCCATTCTGCTCTTTCCCATGTTTTTTCAATCTTATCCTTATTTCCCCTGCATTGCTTGTAGTTACACCTGAATCACATAAACCAGGTTCTCAGCTGACTTTGAAGGAACTATGCCCTTTTTTACTGGTTTGAGCTTCTAGCCCCATATTACTGCTGAGCACAGTACTACAGATTATGCTGACCCTCCAACATTTCCAGCTCCTCAATTATCATCAGAATCCTAATTTTCCAATGTAATTTATTGGCCAAAATTGGATTCCTTTTTAATATTATCTGCCTTCAGCTTTGCTTTAGAGGCATGTACGGGGAATTTTCCTCCCTACGAATCCTTAATGCACCACCACTAAGGTGCTCTCTCACAAGGACTTGTTACATACCACAGTAACACTCAGATCCTGTGTCCCATTTTCCCTAGCCAGAAAAGGGTTGCTGCAAATATGTAAACATTCGTAAAGCATTTGAAAAGTACGAAATGTAGTGCTGACGGTACCAATACTGACATATTCCCACTCTAGCCCACAGCCCACAGGCAAGGGCTTCCCAGGGCCTAGCAGGGGCACCTGCCCCACACTGGTCTTTGCCACCCCCTGAAGAACACCTGCACTGTTTCCTCGGCACAACACCAGCTCTGTCAGCTTCCTTGGAGGCTGCACGTGGATGTGAGCACAGGGAGGCTCATCACAGGTGGCCCACATCATGGGGGGACAATCAGCCTTTCTTCTGCACCCTTGCTTTCGTAGACTGCATGGGGAAGGATGAGAAAAAGCAGCAATAATAATGATAATAGTATTACTAATAATAATGTGTACGAAACAAGTGATGCACAATGCAATTGCTCACCACCCGCTGACCGATGCCCAGCCTATCCCCGAGCAGCCGGCCCCCCACCCCGGCCAGCCACCCCTATATATTGTTTAGCATGACGCCATAAGGTATGGAATACCCCTTTGGCCAGTTTGGGTCAGCTGTCCTGGGTCTGTCCCCTCCCAGCTCCTGCTGCACTCCTAGCCTGCTCGCTGGCAGGACAGAGCGAGAAGCTGAAAAGTCCTCAGCTTGGTGTAAGCACTGCTCTGCAGCAATTAAAACATCAGCATGTTATCAGCGCTCTTCTCATCCTAATCCAAAACATAGCACCCTACCAGCTACTAGGAGGAAAAGTAACTCTGTCCTAACTGAAACCAGGACAACAATAGCTAGATTTTCCCAACTGACATTTATTTCCTTAGCATCTTGCTTAAAAAAAAAAAAAAATCCAACAGAGGGCAGCTCAGTAAACAGAAAATTGCTGGCCACGGAAGCTAGCTGCTCTGAAGCACTTGACTCGTCTACCTGTGGCCACACTGCGCTGCCCATCGCTTTGACTGACGCCAAAGAAAATCTGACTTTCTGCTTGCCCCAAACACCCCAACTTCACACGGTGGCTATCAGGTGAGGTTAATTCTGTCCAGGCCCAAGCACAGAGGCTCCAGCCCTGATTTCCCAATCCCCTCGCTAGTCACTGGGACACACGAAAGCAGCAAATGCAGCCGAGGCTCAGAAGGAAGCAGGGAACCATACGATGCGGCATGGCTCAGTGGCTGGGTGCAGCCAGCATCATTAGGCATCTCCAAGGCTAAGGAACCATGCCCAGAGAAAGCATTAGTCGTATGGACCCTGCCTATGTGTGCATCTTCCTCCTCTTTCCTAGTGAGGCTGCTTAGCTTTGGTTCCCTTCCTTTTTTTGGAGGGCAGCAGAGCGGAGGAAGAGAGCGCTGGGATTGCCCACGTGTCGGTGCAGTGGGTGCGAGCAGCCCCTCTCCAGCGCTGGGCTCTGGCCGCTCGGGATGCCCACGCCCTGGCCCACTGCCACCACGGGGCTGGCAGACCCTCCCAGCCCTCCTGCTCTCGCCCAGCCACACTTGCAAAGGGAGAGAAGTTACAAACAAAGCAGGTTCAGAGTGTCTTTGGGAGCTGCCGGGCTCCAGGGTGGTTGTGCAGCGGTTTCTGGTTTTCTAAGCAGCTCTAGCTGCATCCTTCTGCACGATCAAGCTGAAAAGTTTCCAGCGATGCGCGCTCAAATCAAAGTGCCATGGGAGCCTCAAACCCACCAGGGCCAGCTACAGAGCTGTGGTATGGGATTTGAGAAACGGCTTACTGACAGGGCAGGCTTCAGCCCCATGCCACGGCTGGACCAGCGTTTGTTTGTCCAGCCGGGCAGGCAAAAGGTCAGTCCTTCATCTCGCCACCACAAGCCAATGCGCAGGGAACACATGTGGGCAGGTAGATCGGGCTGCCACGGGTCAGTGAACATCCAAACAGCCCCACGGCCTTGTTACAGCCACCAGTCCTCCTCGCCTGACAGGAGAGAGTAAGGGAAGCAAGCGGGAACAAAAGGAAAAGGGAATGAAAGAAAAAGGAAAAAGGGATTTCTGCATTAGGAGACGGCTGGAACGCATGTCAAGGGACCTTCCCTTTCCAAAAGCGAAAGGCATGGTGAGAGCTGTGACATGGGAGCCAGGCTGCCTTCTGGGGGTGCTGCTTTGCTGGCAAGGAGGGAAGGTATTGCTCAAGGACAAAGTGTCATTTCAACATCACCTTGAACGCTGCGCTGCATAAGCAAAAAGTCATTCACTCAAGAAACCACCCGCTCTTAGGTGCTTTATCCACACAAGGCACTTCAGCAAGCCACGGAGGTCTGGGCTTTTTTTTTTTTTTGGAGTGGCGTGGATGGGCATTTGTGGCTCAATTTTCAGGGAAAGAAAAACCTTCTCGGGTGGGTGCTGGATGCCCATCAAGACGTAGTACCTCTGCCCATGCCACAGAGCTGGCTTCGCCCCGGTGAGAAGCTGAGCAGCGCCCAGCTGCGGTTTCAGGTACCCGCACTTCACCTTCACGTAGCGTGGGGTTCCACGTGGCTCTGCCCAGGGAAACTGCAAGCAGCTGCGGGATGTTTCAGCCTACTAGAAGCACATATCTCCAGGATGTATGTGTTTGGTGTTTACTAGTTAAAGCACTGATTGTTGCGGTTTTCTTACAGCCCTGTGACCGCATTTTCTTAAATGAGTGGGGATTGGAGCGAGCACCATGACCTGACGTAGCATGCCTTAAGCCTGCATCCCTGCTGTCACACGCTGGCAAGGGGTGTCTTACTTGCTGCCTTAAGATACTTGGTCAATTCAAATATTAAAAGACTTTAAATCCAAGTTTTGCTTTGTTCACATGGTGTGAAAGGGTCTTAAAAGCAGCTTATTTTTCATAGGACGTATTATTTCAACTATTGTGCTCTAACAGGATTATAAAAGTTTTAATTGACTGACAGTAAATCTTCCCTGCAAAATTGCAACTTTAATACCTCCTAGGACTGTTAGGATTTTATTCATTATTCCTCATTACTGAAAAAACAGTCAGAGAGCGCCCCTAGGGTCTTCCCCAAATAAGGAGGAGATCCTATTAGTTCCTACAAATCACACTCAAGTAAGTAACTCTTCTCAAGAGGAAAAACCCACAGAGAATTACATGCAGCTTTAGTAGAGAGAGGAACAGCAAGAATGTCGCTGACGCTGCTCGAGGATGTTTTCCCTTGCATCCAGAGAGCAGCTGGCAGCTCTGGGACACTTGGCTTTCCTGCGTGACCACCAGCCCCGTCTGTAAGCAGCACAACTTTCATCAGGCCCTCCAAATGCTCAGACACGTTTGGACTGCTTCAATATAAACAAATGAGCAGTAAACCTGCTACACCTAAATGAGGTAGCACGAGAAGGTGAGTTCGCCTCTTGCTGCTACCCTGGCTGCTTTGTAAAAACCCTCTCCTCTGAGCAATCCCTGTATCCAGAACCTGCAATTTGGCTGCAGTACGGGCAAGGTTAAAAGCGAGAAAGATGAAAAAAGCATCATTCTCACCCCGATAAAGCTCCAACCCTCCTAAAAAAATAAAAAAAAAGCAATGTGCTTAATTGAGAGAACAATGCTTTTCCCCTTTCCCCCTGCAAACCGCAGCGGAAGCGCCGCTCCCGGCAGCGTGTCACCTCGTGAGCGCGCGAGGGTCACACGGAGGGGCACTCATATCCGGACCCGCGGAGAGGGGGATGAAGTGAGAAAGAGAAATTATTGCCTTTCGCTTTCCAGGTGCTCTCAGCAAGGACCACTGCTTCTTATCTCGGCTGTCACGCAATCAGCAAACATCTCTCCAACCGCCCCGCTTAATTGTCCTAAAAGCAGCCCGGTCCTGCAGTACCGCATCCCAGGGCGGGCTCGTGCTCACCAAAACCAAACAGCCCCGTGTGCTCTGGAGCAGCCAGCGTGTGCGTGCATCCCTCCGGCAGGGCAGTGCGTGCACCTTTTTGTTTACCAAAACACAGACAAGCTGGGGGTGAGGTTCTCACACCGCCAGGCCCGCTGCTTGCTTGAGCAGCATTTAAGAGCTGAGCACAAACCCCAAACCTGTCCCATAAAACATCCCTGAGAAAACTAACACCTTTTTGGCCAAAGTTACAGTATCAGCTATCTCGCATGTGGACTGACATGTCCTACACGACCTGCGTGCTCCACGAAGCCATCCATGTAAACAGATTTTCCACCGGTTCCTGTTACAGCTCGGTGCTAACATTCATCTTTCCCCAGCACAGCAGCCATCCTTGTCTGCTGCATATTGGAGAATTAATTCTGAAAGAACAAACTTCTTTTCAATATTTGCTCTCCCCATCCCTCTTAATTTATTTCCACCTTTAGGCACGTTCTCCTGGAGTTACGATTTATCGCCGTGACCCGTTTCCCGATCTAAGGGCAAATACTTCCTCTCCTAATGACATCTAGTTAAAGTTTTCAAGCATATCATCTTCGCAGCCTTCACAGCTCCTCCTGTCATTGTTAGATTATTGGAGCAGTTTTCTCAGGCAGAAACGATTGCTGCTTGGTCTAACAAGGAGTTTTGTCGTGGAAGTAGCACACTCAGTCACGATGCAAAACAAAGTTTGGGGAACAGAGCTTCCACAAGCTTTTTGTGATTTCTCCAGGAGGATGCTCACTTTTGTTTAATATTGCTCAAGCACTACTCAAGTCCTCTCTTTCTCATTTTACCCAAGGTTTTCCCTTTCCTCTAACATAATTCAGGTCCCTTCTGCATGCACTCCTGCTTGGGCAGCGCCCGCAACCCCTCCATCATCCTGACGGGCCGTACCCTCAGTGACAGCGAAACGCGCAGCCCCGCGGCACTCACCGTGGCACCACCCTGGCTGCGAGCAACACAAACGTCAGGGGCTCTCTGCACGCTCCCACGTGAGCCTCACCCCAAGCACATACATCCTGACGCAAAGCCCCTCGAGGTTATCGTCCCCAAAGGCAAACCAGGCGCTCCCAGCAGCAGGCGCTCCCTTCTGCCAGCACTCACAAGCCCCTTCCCCTCCTGGGGTGCAAGGCCCTTCACCCCAGCAGCCCGCGCTCCCCTCCTCTGCGTTTTGTAATCGGGCAGGCAAAAACAGAGCCAAGCCCCGGCGTTGTGTTAACTCCTTATTAGCGGCTGGGATGGCAGCCCGAAGCAGCTACACGGTGCTCCATGCCAGCAGCGTCGGCTGCTTCGAGCGTGCTGAGCGAGGAGTGTGCGCGTCTCATTACGCTGCCCTTAACGCAGAAAACGTGCTCGTTCTGCAAGGCTGCAGGGAAACCCGGCACCCAGAGGGTGTCCATAGGTATAAATGAGCAAATCCACCTTCTGAAAATAGAAAACTTAAAACCAAAAAGCCGGGGAATGAAAAGATAAATACCCACTTAGCAAAACGAAATAAAATCAGCTCTAGAAAGAGGCGAGATGCTGAAGGAGGCCTGAAATAGCCCCTTGAAAATAGTGAAGTAATGGGCTTACAGTTTTATTATTCACATAAAGTTTAGCGACTTCAAAATGAAGGCGAAGCCAAACACGACCTGTTATCCCCCTGAAATCTGCACTGTAATCGAAGCCAGTGCCCAGATGTTCTGTGGTAAAATCTGTCGCTTCGCTGCAAGAAAGCCCCACGTACCCTGACACACGCTCCTGGCTTGCCTTCGTCCAAGCCCACTTAGATTCTGGATTATTTTTCTAGCAATCTTTTAAACTGCCGGGGGAAGCATAAAAGGTGGTCTCCTACGAAACCGTTTGATACCATCCTGAAGTGTAACTGCTTGCAGAAATAAATCAGGATTTCTTTTTAATAAACTGTTTATTACGAGTCTTTCGGAACGTAAATTGTAGAAGACAAAGCAGGGGCTGAGTTTAATAAACATCTCATCTCATTGTACATACCAAGGCAGGAGACCCTGGCACACCGAGACCGAAGCGCCCAGCAAAGCAGCTCTGGCACCAACGGGGCCACGGGGCAAGCACCACCGGGTGGCCCTGAGCCCAACCGAGCCTCGCACCCGAGGATTCCCCCAGTACCCGAGCACAGTGCCGGGACCCCATCCTCCACCCCCGGGGCCTCGTTCCCCACCAAACCAGAGCCGTAGGCCGGGAGCTGTAAACGTCGGAGGATCGGCGAGTACGTGGCGAAGGCATCTGAGCTTAGCAGGGAACGCGGCGCAGGCGTTACGTGATTTTGAACAGCTTGCTTGACAGTTTGCACCATATTGTATTTATAAACATTGGGGAAACCAAAATGCTTTTCCTCGGTGTTTCCAAAGGAGTCATCCACAACAAAACAGACGTGCAGGGCAAGCCCACGCATCCCAGCGCAAAGGCGGTTCAAATTAGAAAAAAAAAAAAAAAAAAACAAGAGGCCCCTATTAATTTAAGCAGGGTCACTCGGGCGAGTAATTGCTCAGCATCCCACGCGGCGCTCAAAGCCCCCAGCACCTCGCGGCCACCCAGGCCTGAATTCACGCGGGGCCGTGGCGCGAGGTAGCAGGGGCCGGTGACACCGGGCACACAGGGACCCGCGAGGTGGGAAGAGGAGTAGGCTGGGGAAGGGAGGATTATTTTGGGGGCGTTACAAAGCTCTCTCCAATTAGGAGATTGGAGTTATCTGCTGGCAGGGAACGTCAGCCCGCGAGGAGCGGGTATCGCTCTCCGAACGGAAGGAAGCGCGGCCACAGGACCCCAAATACACCCACGCGGTGCACAAGGGACATGCGGTGCACCACTGCTCATTTCTGATGCTGGAAATAGAACATGAAATCTCTCTGTGTTGAAAAAAGCTCTCTCCTTCTTCGAACCCTAACAAGTTTTGAATTCTACACATTGCTCCGTGTGCTCCAGAGACCCTCAGCGGTGCTAGAAAGCCGGCCTCGGCAGCTCTTCTCTCGCAGGTATGCACTTTGCTACGAGGCAGGAGTGGGGCAGAGAGGATGAGGCACCCTGACAAGCAGCACTCCGAAACACCATTCCTCAAATAGTTAGGAACCAGCCACTTCCCAAGCAGGTGAGGCAGAACCACCAACTTTTTCTCCCCGCTCCCTTACTGCGTGGCAAAACCTGCTGACAACAGGTAATGCCCAAGCACTCTTTTTTTACGGAAACCAGGTTATGCCCGAGACAGCCGTGCCTCCCAAGTGTCACTTGCACATAAATCACTCTCCGCAGCCGCCCAAGGAGGAATTCACCCTCCAACCCCGCTCGCCTCTTCCAGCTTTACACGCCGCCAACTCCACCGGCTCTACCAAACACACTACCGAAGCCGGACGCCCACCACAGGCCGCTGCCGGACAGCGGCTGCAGGATGCCCCGACGGCGACGCACTGCCACGTTGGTCACCCAACGTCGCCTGCCCTGGGGACCCTGCCTCCCAGCAGTGACACACTGCGAGCGTTTCGTGCCGGGGAGGTCAAGGCCTGCGGGAGGCTCACGCTGGCGGGGATGCAGCACCCCAGGCGTGCCGGCCCTTGGGAGCGCCGCGCTGGCCTTCCGAGGCTGCAAGGCACCAAAGTTGGATCTGCAAGTGATTAAACAGCGCTCTGCAGCCATTGTCTCTGCGCTGCCGAAATAAAAACGCAACCCACAGCAAACCCCTGCGCTTGCATCCCACCGCGACTTGCCCGTCTACTTTTTTTCGGTAGCCACTTTTTTGTCTGTTTTTCTTTTTTTTTTTTTTGTTTCTTTCCCCCTCCTCTACCCTACCGACACGAAGCACGACGCTACCGGCACCCGCGGTGCCCGGCTCCGGAGGACGAGCGGGGGCTGCAGCCCGGGGGCTGCGGCGGGCAAGGAAGAGGCTGAAGGGGGGGACCCCAAATCCCGCAGGGGCTGCGGCGAGGGGCTGGGGGGCTCCCCGCCGCCTCCCGGCCGGAGCCGGTGCCTTACCTTGCGGCGTCCCGTCCCGTCCTGGCGCTCCCACGGGGGGCGGCGGGGCCCGGCTGGTTTTTTGTTGTTGTTGTTTTTAATTTTTAATATTTTCTTTTTTTTTTTTCCGGGGTGGGGGGGAAGGCGTTTTCCCAACCCGCTGCAGCGGGGACTGTGTCACGCCCGTCCCTCCGCTCCTTATAGCCCCTTCCCTTCCCCACCCCTCCCGCGAGAAAAAAAAAAAAAAGAAAAAAGAAAAAAAAAAAGAAAAAAAAAAGAAAAAAAATAAAAATAATCAAAAAATAAAAAAACAGGGGGAGGTGGAAAAGGGGGGGGGGGGGGGCGTGGGGCAAAGTTGGGGGGCGCGGAGCGGCGGCGCCCGTCGCGTCTCGCTGCTGCCGCCGGGGCGGGCGGCGGGGGAGCCCCGCGGCCGCCCCGTCCCGTCCCGTCTCGCCCCGCCCCGCCACCGAGCGGCCCCGCTCCGCTCCCCTCGGCCCCGCGGGGGGCGGAGGGGCGGGCCCCGGGGAGCACCGGCCCTCAGGGCTCCGAGCCGCGCCCCCCCGCCCGGCTCCCCGAGCCCCCATCGGGGTCGGGGGAGGGGGGGGGGAGGTCCGCAGGGATGCCGGGGTCACCGCATCCCCCCGCGGTGGCCGTGTGGTCAGAGGTAGATTTAGGGTTTGGGCAGCCACGGGGGGGCTTCTCGGTCTTACCTGCAAGCTGCGAGGAGCGAGCGGAAAGTGGCGCTTGTCATTTAGCAGCAAGGAGGTCTCCTCGCTTTTTGTTTCTTTTTTTGGTACATCGCTCCCAAAAAGCGCCGCTACGTAAGCGCTGAGCAAGTTCTCAGCCAGAGCAGCTGCTGGGCACTGGCCCTGAAGGTACCCGTCCCCTCCCTGCCGCCACATCCTACCTCCGACAGCTTGGGGGAGGGAGGGGGCAAAAATAAAATACAAACTCCTTTTTTTTTTTTTTTAGCAAGATTGCTGAGCAAATCTGACAGCAAAGCCTTGGGGAAGGAACGCAAATTGTCCTCGTCTGTAGGGCAACAATCAGCTTGGCTCTGCGAAGGCACAAACCCCAAAAGAGCTCGCGTCCTCAGGGACACGTAGCTGTCCAGGCTGCTGCTAATTGCCATTAGTTACTGCCACTTACCTCCCGCTTCGTCAGCTCCCCGAGTAGCCGCTTCTCTCGCTGCAAGCCAGCAAAAAGTGCCCAGGAGACTGCTCAGAAATACAGGTTTCCCGAAAGAAACACGGGATGAAGGCAAGCAGCCCCATGGGAACCCCCAATCAGTCATCGTTCTCTCTTCACGTCCCCGTTTCTATGTATTTTGCTACTCTATTTATCATTCTCAGATAGGTTCAAGGGTGGGAGTGTGGGGAAAGGAGGAAAGACAGAGACGTTTAGGATGAATTTATGTGTAGTAGAGGAGAACCCCAAAATACCTGGTGCTCGCACCCAGCGTCCCGGCTCCTTCCTTTTAGAGGAATGTTTGCCTCCACTCGCGACACCTCAGTAAGAAAAGCAAACAAAAAAAGCTCAGCACCTAAATCAGAGAAGATTAAAAGAACACCTAAATCAGTGAAGAAGACCAAGGGCACTCTCGGCAGCTTCCTCCAAGCCTTTGAAGCATGCAGGAGCCTGCAGGGAGCTCAGTGCTCGGGTGAAGGGAGGCAGCTACCTTTGGGTGCCCTGCGTGGCACAACATTATTCTGGGGAGCCTGCAAAAATGGCTGGCTCTGGTTTGAGGTCATTAGAGGTAAAATATTGCTGCCCAGCAAAGGAGCTCTCGGGACCGCGCGCTTTGCACACAGGCAAACAGATTATTTTTAACCTGAGGACAGCTTTAGTGCTATTGTTCTTAGAGGGTATTGCTGTTTGTGATTTCAGTGGGAGCGAGATGACATCCCCTGAATATGATTTACACGGACACTGACTCTTCTGCAAACAGATAACTGTTTTTTGGAGGCTTGCAGCTCCATCTCTATCAGAAGTGTAGATCGCTGTCATGATTTAAAGCCCGGCACAGAACTACGCTCAGCCAAACAGCTCGAGCACTCTGAGAACAAGATTTGCCCTTCTCAGAATCCACAGAGAATGAAAATACTGAGACTAGGTCTGAAAGGCAGAGCTGGGAAATAAATGCTGAAAGCTACATGCATGTCTGGGAGGTACTAAGGAATCCAGCTGTATTTAAAAGGAAATCAAACAGTGAAATCCCAAAATATGGGAAATTCTACTGGGTAGGTGATTCCTGTTAAGTCCACTTCACTGTCCCAGGCACTACCAAAGCACCTAGGAAATCAGAGCTTAAGTACAGCCCCCTGAATGCGGGGATGGTTCCCGTTTGCACAATCTCTGCAGCCAGGAGCAGGTCTCCAGCACGGTAGCTTACAACACCCCAGGCAAGACGTAAAGATTGCAAAACACAGTTCCTTGTGCCAAGGCAGCAAAACTGAGAAACTGCAGGGGAAGATCAGGGAACTTCTGAGCAACTTGACTTTGGGCACTCATCTTCGCTTTCCACTCTCTCAGAGGCTTCCAAGGAAGGAAGTTTTACCAGCAGACATGGGCACAGAAATGAATTTCGAAATAGTGATGAGAGCCATAATCACTCGTTCACATGCAGTCACAATCTTGTTTTAGCCGTGGATCATCTATTCAGGGACTGAAACTGTTTTGACTTAAGTGAGCAAATAAATATCCAAAATTTGGAACATCTGTAATTGGTTCGTAAAGAAGACTGCAAACTGTCTGGATAACAATTGCGCTCTTCACTGTTTCGCCACCCTGGGAGCCCCTGCTAGAGCAGAGAGGTGCTACCAGAAAACAAGATGCATGTTATACATTACGGAGGGAAAAAGGGGAGGAAACGTTTAATAAGCCATCCTGTGAATAAATCTGAATAATAAAGCTTTCTGGAACCAAAATGGAAATCTGCAATTGGATATTCTAGGAGCAGAGAAAGAGGGCTAATTCATCGTATAAATAATTCATTGCAAACTTTAGCACCCGGTGTTGCTGTGCATTCAGGATGCAGGGCAGATGACACTGTGTGTGCCTGCATGTGCATGTACCATTTTTTTCACCCAGTTACGTGACTCTTGTTGTGATGCAGATCTGAAGATCTGCTCTTGGTAACTCATTGACTCCCATTTGCTGCTGGGGAAAGGGTACTGCTCCCTGCTGACCTCAGACACCAGACCTATCGACCAGTTACGCCTCAGGGGCCGCGATGGGTGCAGGCAATGCAGCAGCACACAGCGGTTGTGCTCTTGGGAGAGGAATGGGCAGGGCCATGGGGGCCTTGGGGGACACACGGGAAGCACCTGGCTCACAGGAGCTGCCGCTGCCACCTTCCCATGAGCAGTACAAATGACTGCCCAGACCCAGCATGAGCCAGCACTAAGCTTTCTGCAGCTACCCACAGGTAAGTGATGAAGTTGTCTGCCCCAAGCACAGTGGTGATGCTCCTGGCAGTGGTAAAAATGCTGGCACTGCTTACTAGGCTTGGCTTGCCCGAGGCCAAGCCAGAGGTGCCACCCGAGCCCGAGGCAAAGCTTTTCTGCCGCCTGTTGGGCAGCCAGTGGGTGCTGCCTGAAGCCTGGCAACTTGTGAGGGAAAGGAGAGTGCCTTCCAGAGCCTGACGGAGCCCCAGTGCCCATCTTCCCGAGGCATGCCCATGTTCTGCAAGCCAGGGAGTGCCCAGCTCACCTCCGCTGAAAGCGCAGCAATCACCCTGCCAGCGTGGCGCTGGCTCCCTTCTCGCCTCCGTTACGGCTTCTTGCTCTAACGAGAGATGTTTCCTTCACCCTGTCTCCAGAGAAAGAAAATCAAAAGCACATGCAGCAGTTGGTGTGCAGCTTGCGATTTAACTCAGTGCTTCTTCCGCGTCACTTAAAAGCGCTGGTGTGAGAAGGGTAAGCCAAGACACCTCGACGGCAAACCGCGATTAATACAGCCTCACGGCACCCTGTTACGTGCCCTCCAGGCTTCGCCCAGCTGCGGTGTCAACTGACGCATTGCCACTGACCCCAAGAAATTACACATGCGGGCTGCTCTTAACTCATTACTCGCCTATTTTATCCAATTATGTTTTATTTATTAAGCTCATTTTAAAATCTCTTGGTGTTGACTGTTTTACACCTCCAGTGCATTCTTTTTAATCCTACTGTTTTATGAACTGATTAATAACGCTCTTTGCTCTGAGACCACAAAGCCAAAACAAAAATCAAAAATACAGTGCTATGGAATCAAGTGGCAAGCCGTGGAGTTTCCCCTAGCGTTACTGAAAAACACCTGCCATTAAACTCCATTGTAGCGCTTGCTTTATTCTCCCAAATTTGACTTAATGTTAGAAAACCAGACTAAAGATGAATGGCTTTACTGTAAAATGTCAAACCTGCATGTGAAAAATAATGACAAGCAGAGTTCTCATGCTCCAAGCACTATTTCTTCATCATAATTTTATTCTACTGAGAAAAGTGATGCCATTTCACATCATTTAAATAATCTAATCCATTTCCCAGATAAAACTGTTAACAAACCATTGATTTAATCTCAAGTGCCCAATAGACCCCTTAAACTCTACTGCAAAATATCTATTCCTCTAATTAAAACAAATGAATTTAATAAAAGAGAATGGGCCATAATTAGATGCAGTATGAACTATAGGCTACTTTGATCTAGAACACGCAATCTTTAATTCTTATGTGACTAGGTGTTCCCACAGACACTTCCCAGACCTAAATTCTTTTTATATTCCTGTCTTCAAAAAATAATTGTTTTCAACACGTCACCGCAAAGTGTTTATTCAAGTCACTGTTTTCAATCACAGTGCTGTGCGCTCACGCCATGGAGCCACAAACTCTTCTCCGGGCAACAAGAATCAGCTGTTCAAAAATGGTACTTAAAACTAAACGCTAGCTTTTTTCACTTAATGCTTCTCATGTCCTAAACTTCAGCTATACACACAGCTTTCACCCACAACTCAAGTGGACCAATAGGACATTCTGCTCACCGTGAAACCTCAGTGCAAAAACAGTAATTGCAATTTTGAAGACCAATATGATGTCTCCTTAAGCATTCATCTGTAAAAGACAAAAGATTTCAACTTAGGTGGCAGAAAATTAGAACAGATTTGACAAACTGACTAGGTTTATCTGGTGACACCTGACAGAAAAGGATTTGCTTTAATACAGGGCAGATCAGAGATGTCCTACACAGCTCCCTCCAGGCCACTGAAAAGTCCATGGCATCAACCTCCTCCTCATCCTCTCCTTCCTCCCTCAAGGTGAAGACAAGGCAGCCTTTGGTATCCTCAGCTCCCATTTCAAGACTGAGATTTCCCTTCTAGTTAGCCAGCAATAAGAAGAAAAAATTACAAACTCTACTCAGCAGAAACACACAAACTGACCTCATGATGACATTTTTCCCTTTACCCTCTCCCAGAAGATCCAGGACCTCCTGAGAGTTTAGCCTGAAGATGTTCAGAATTCTTAACATTTTTGTACATCTACTGCATGTAATATTGCTCTGTGCAATGGGCATGGCTGCCTCTTGATAGAATAGCCCTTACTGCATGTATTTAATTAGGAAACACCTGTGATTCCTAGGAAATTGGAATATGCAATTCACAGAAAACACTGCGAGAGAGGAAGAGATAAAGGGGACCTGTCGGTCATCAGCCGGAGCTTGGGAAGCAGAAACACACCGTTGCTGGGAGAATTGGAAACACATCCGAGCTAAGATTTGATTCTCCTTAACTACTGATACAGACCAACAAGGAAACGAATTTAGAAACTCCCTCTTCCAGGGAGCCCCAGGTTTCAACTTTATCCGTTTTCAAAGCCCCCACCATGGGCTTTAACAATGCAAAAAGAGATTAAGTTAAGCACAGTACATCTGGCTACTATAAAAACAACAAGCAGCCACGCTGCACTTAAAGTATACATCCAGCTATGTTAACTCATGGGTGCTCCTTTTTTCCTCATCAAAGCATACCCAGTAGCACCCAGCAATTAGCAGCAATGCTCTGTAGGCTGGCATGCATTTGTACAGAGCCGAGCAGGGCTCCAGGCAACAACAGTGTGGGATGGCAAGCTACAAAATGGTTATCCTAATGGCATGACTGAAGGGAAGTTCATCCTACATGACCTAGAATAAAAGACTGACTGGCTGCGCTCTTTCCCATCACAAACTCTGAAATCCCATGCTATGAGATGATGGTAGGCCACCTTTCATGGAATCATTAAGGTTGGAAGAGACCTTCAAGATCATCTGTTCCAACCATCACCCTACTGCCAACGTCATCCAATTAACTTTGCAGAAGAGGGCTTCACCCTCATGGCAGCCCTCCAGCGCAGGTCTTGCTTCCCAGCCCACCTTAGGAGCACAGGGAAGGGAGCGAAGGGAAGCAGCAGAGAAGGGCACAGGGAGGCCGCTATGACCAAGGGCAGGGAGCAGGAAATGAAGGAGCCTCGCATCAGCACGGAGACAGCACGGCACAGCTGCCATTGTGTGACACCTCCTCCCTCACGCAGCCACCATCACATGACACCTCCTCCCTCATGCGGCCGCCATTTCGCAATGTCTCCTCCCTCGTGCCGCCGCCATTTCGCGACACCTGGTCCCTCACACAGCCACCATCCCACGATGCCACCATGCTTCCCGCGACTGCATTTTTGGTTGGTTGGCAGCAATTAAAACAAAACCAATAATGACCCAAATTCATCTATTGCTCTAAAAAAACCTCAGAGCTGTTAGGATGGCCATGGTGCTTTACAGAGAAGGAAGGCGGGCTGCGATGACTCGACTGACTTGTTAGAAGGTGCAAGTAGTGATATCCATTCGTTTTGCCTTCCCCAAAGAATGCAGCTCATTGCTATGTTAAGCTACGAGGGGCAGGGCCCACATCTCCTTGCTGCTCATACCACCCATGTTGAAGATAAGCACAATGTCCTCGTAGGCGGGTTGTTTACACTGGTCTGTGATGCATTAGTGTGGCTGTTTGATTACACGAGTAACAAATGGGCTTCTACAAATGTGTTTTTAAAAGCATTTGAGACACAAACTGGAGAGGTGAGGTGCATGCAGTTACAGTGGCAATGGTCTGTAGCCGGACTTCTGAATTCACAGGCTGCGTCTTTCAACAAACTTCACAGCCTAAGGCACACTTAATTCCACTTTCTTTGCCACACTCATCAGGCTTATTAGCTTTCTTTCAGGTAACTTACGTTTCAGGTTGAATACTTTTCCTCCTCAATCTCCAACTGTACATTGTTTTTCTCTAAACCATTAAGCAAGTTTTCCAGTGCCTAGATTTTACATGGGTTGAATAGCTAAGGCGTGTAAGTATTAAAAATTACAAACGGGAAGCATACTAAGGGATAGAAAGATGGGAGGGAGTGAGTGCAAAAACAGCTCTGCAAAACAAGTCAGCAACAAGAAAATGAAATCATCACGGAAAGCTTCAAACACTTTTATCTGCAAAATACATTACCTTTTTCCCCACCTCTCATGCTGAGCATTGCGCGTTAAAAGCAAGTGCTTGGAAAGCCAGGTTTGCTCAGTGTAAGCCCGGTGCGTGAAAAATCCGATAAAACGAGGTCCATGTCCTACTTTCGCAGCCTGCCGGAGAGCCTTATCCCTCAAACAAGAGCTCCATCTCGTGGACTTTCCCGAAACGCCAAAGCTGCCATCCAGCCCTCCCCTCCCCGGGCCAAACCCTGGAGTCCCAGCTGCAGGTGGTGATTTCTGCCCTTCAGGGGATCGATTTGGCTCCTCAGGTTCAAAGCGGAGTACAAAGCCCTCCAGCGAGGGCTGGCGGGACCGGCCTGCTGGGCTTGGTCTTTGGTCCACCCTGACCACGCGTGCAAAGGACGCCTAGATGAAAGCCCTTACAGAAGAAAGTTATAAACAGATTTATGTGACAGAGAGTCCCTCGCTTTTTGCACTCTGAAAAAAAAAAAAATCTCATTGCTTGAAATGCATTTTGCGGTGTCAAGCCTTACACCATCCCTGTGCAGCCAGTACCACAGTCATTACCTACGGAGAAAATGGGGCACAGGGAGACCAAATTCAGTTTCTGCAAAAGAGGCACCTAAAACCTCTGAGACATCTCTGGGTGTCCTACCTGGTGATAGCTGCCAGTACTAAAGGGCATAAGCCTCCTATTACCCAGCATCATTTCTGCAGATGTTTTGGATACCCAGTGGCATCTCAGATGGCACTAGATGACTGTCTTTACGCGAAAAAACAAGCAAGTGTGACTTGTTCCTGGTCTCACAGCAAACCAGGGACAGGAGCAGAAGACAGGAGTCCCAGTCCCTGAGCACCTTCTCCAGCTATGGCACCCAGATGAATCAGTGGGAGACGGTGCAGCTCAGGAACTATGCATTTCCCAATTTCAAAGGTGTTACTATGGTTTTAATCCTCTTTTATTAAACACTGGATCCTGTAGACATATTTTGCTGAGTCTAAGTAGGACATTATTTCAAAGATCTATTAACTGCTTCCCATCTCAAGTGAACAGATGACAAAGACCAATGCAGAAGATTAAAAGTTAATTGCAATAGGTTGCACTGGCCAGGAAAGCAAAACTTATAAACGTACGAGATTGAAATGATATTAAATACAATTATGCAAAGCTTAAAAACCAACATCTCATATAACAGCAGAAATTTGTCTGTGATTAAAGAATACAGCATGTGGGAATGCACGTAACTTGTTTGCCTTCAGAAGCACTCTCTTGCAGGAGCCTTCACAAATTGGGCAGGGTAGCAGGACTCATACGGCTATGTGAATGGCTTGCACATATCCTCAGATGTGTGTGTAGCCAACAAGCCTGACTAGTTTGTCTGTTTTTTCATAGCATTCATATGTTGTGAAGAGCAAAAGGCACAACAGAGACGCTTGCTATTTACAATTTCCTTGTAGCTAAGCACATCAGAGCTATTCAAAAGAAGTTATTTGCAACTCTTGATAAGAGCAATGACTGCTTGTTATAAGATGGGCAATTAAGAGAAAAATGCAAGAAGAGAACTGAATGTTTGTGTGTGGTCCTAAGGAAAGCCCATGGGAGAGTTTGCCTCAAGACATTAAGAAATCTGTGCAGATGAGCTTACTACCAAAGCCGTAAGAGCCAAGGAGGAACTGACTGGATGCATTTATTTAATCTTTCCTCTCATTTTTACAACACCAGCTGGAGGAACACAGGGAGTCAACTAAACAAGAAATTCAGAGTGGAGAGAGCATCTCTGGACTAAGGGGCTGGAAATACATTTGGGGTATTACTATCCCAAATGGAATTGATTGCTTAAAGACAGTTATTTTTCTCAGCACCAGCTTTAAGGGTTTCATACAAGCTAGTGAAGTACATATAAGTATATTCTCCAACCCCAGTTTCTCCTCCCACCCCTCCATACAGAACCAGTATTTATTGTCTGTGAACACCTCTATCTGCTGTGCCAGAGGACTCTGAGGAATGTTACTAAGATTACTGCTCAGAAAGCACCTAAACTAAACACAAGAAACATGCAGGCAAAAAAATTCACAAGCCCCCACTTTCTCATTGAAATCTACACTTTCCTGTGGTCCACATGTAGCTCTTCTTTTTCCCCTCCTATTTTGCTCAGGTTTCTGGGGATGACCAGAATATCCAAAACTGGGAAAGGAGGTCCCTGTGGCAAACACGTATCTCCTCGGAGAGGAAAGCACTACATCAGAGAGTATATGGAGTATTTGCACCAGGCTAACTAGCTAGGAAAGGCAGAGAGGGCAAAGCCATAGCAGACCCCAGAGCAGCACCGAGCCAGATGGCTACCTGAGGAGTGCTCCTTAGACCTGGGGTACAGCAAGCTACACACACAGTTTGCAACACTGCGGTCTGAGGGCTACATGTGGTGCCAAGGTCTGCAGAGTTACTGCTGGGAGCAAGGCAGGAGCTGCACTGGTTAGGATGTAGTGCCTTCCTGCACAGCCAGCAGCCGATGCTACTGGTTGCCCTAGGACAGGTCCTGAAAAGTAAGGACACCTCCTACCCGCAATACCCCTGGCATCAGTGAGAGGACAGGTCTTTCAGGGCTGTAGGGTTGCTTCCTTAGATCTGGGTATGCTCGTTCAGCAAAGAAAAAGGGAAAGGAAACAAAAACCAAGCAAAAGCCAAATACAGACAGGAAACAACTCCGAAGCCATTTTCCACATCACCATCATAACCTTTGAAAGTTATGATACCACTTCTGCAGAGAAAGTAGAGGGGTTTCTCTATGAAACCATCACGAAGATGATGACCACATCATGGAAGTGACTCCACAAAAATCCCATTGCCGAATGAAGGGAAGACCAGTTCCAAAGCACGCCAGCTGTGCTAACTCCAGCTCTGCCATTTTCAGAGCAATCATTCTCATCACACCCGGTGTCAGTAATGACATTTAGTTTTATTGTCTAGATTAGCTGCCAGACCACCAACTCATTTATAAGGTACTCCTGCTTTATGGATAGCGTTACAGATTTCCTCTGAATTGACCTGGATCTGGATTACAAATGTCCTACCTTTTACATGCTCATCCCCTCTGAAGTCAATAAAGCTACTTCCCAGAATAAGGTTACATACATGGTTGTTTGAAAAATTTGTTGATCTCCAAAACACGGATGAATCTGCACACCAGTGACCATGTTGTGCTATTCTCATTTGGACAAAGTTCCTACTGACTAAAGCCGACAGATTGGACTCCATCTTTTGAACCTGCGACGCATATGGAATTACATTTCCTGTCATCGTCTTTGTGTATACATACATGCATGTGCACACATATTGCTGACATTTCACATTCTTTCTTTACTCTTCTATTGATATACAGTTTCACAGATGAAATAACTACCAAAAATGTAAATAAAGCCTCAGTTCCCTACAGAGAGGAAAGCACCAGGCTTATTTTTATACATGAGGTTACACTATTTTGGTATACATTCCCCAAGTAATACATATTCAGTGCTGAATACCAATGGAGCTTTCTTTCAGTGAAACGCTAGTATGGTCATAATGGAAATCCAGACTCGTCACTATTACCCACATTTCTATCTGTCAGCCTTCTGAAAGACAACTGTTCCTACATGAAATGAAGAGTATGAAACACAGCAAACTTATGGAAACAATATGTGTATCAGAAAAGTATCTGTATGGTTTGTAGTATAACCCCTCAGGCAGGAGTTCATCACATGCCTAACTCTGCAAGATTCAGATCATGCAGACTAATAGTGAGAGAAATAATTATCTGAATATCCACTGTGCACAGTATTTACAACATCTGACCATTCAGACGTCCTGCATTTATTCTTCATAGCTTGACAACCTCCCTCAGAAAAATATCACTAGTTCTGCAAGCTGAGGGACCAGAGATGGAGATGAAAGAGGCTCTGACATGAGCAGTGGGCCCATGTCATTGAAATCAAGTTTCCTAGGGACAGGTCTCACCTGGGTGAGGTCTTGTGTGGACTGTTTGATGTCTAATAATAAGCACTGAGTCGACAATGAGATTTCTTTGAGCTGACAGTTTCTTCTATCTTCTACCCACACACCTCTAGGAAGCTAACATCCTCGAGACCTCCTCACTTTCTATCAAATTTGGATGAAGCTGGCAAATGCGACATTTCATAGTCACTGTGGAAGCCCAGCATACACTCTCAGATACATCCACGTGCACAGCCAGCGCGGTTTTGTAGACACTGCTCCTTACAAAACCAGGCCAAGAGCATGGACCTCTGCTGCCTGGGCCCCTTCACCTCTGTGGGAGGAAAAGGTAGAGTTATACCTGGGTTTGGGAACTCCTACAAATAATTCAATCCCTCAATAAGGAGCTCGTACCTTGCACAAGTCTGTGAGCTGAGGGAATGGCCCAGGAAGCCTTTGGGAAAGCCAATTTTTATGCGGTACTTTTTTTCTTTTTGCTACACAGAAAAGGTGTTTAAATTGCCGGGACTGTTTTTTCAGACTTTTCTGAAATTATACAATTTCAGACAAGTCCAGACCTCCTCCTTGCTGTGAACATCATTGTGCTATGCCGGCTCTGCTACAGAAGCACTGACCTGCTCCATCCTGCTGAAACACCTCGCTCTGGGTGGGTGAAGAGTCCAAGGAGACGAAACGTACCCGACAGCCATCTCCCAGCACAGCATGCACAACGCTCGCAAAGGTACAACAAGCCCTTCTGCAGCCTGCAGGCAAAGAGGAGACTGTTGTTTAGCTTTGGAGGCCCCCAGTCCCAAAAGGAAAAACAGCAATGGAACAACAGCACACTTGTGTAAGCAGGACAGGCTGCTTTGGAGGCCAATTAAACTGTCCTAGTAAACTCAAAGTGCCCTTATAAAAGAGTAAATAAAATAAATGGAAAAGCACTTTTCCCTCACCAGCGTATAAACAGAAAGCAAGCACTAAGAAAGCAAGCATGCTGGCAGCTTTTCGAAAAGCTGGCAGCAGGGAATGGCCTCTGCCCGCCCAGAATATGAAGCCTGCTTAGCACAGGTAAAGTTTGGCAGGCTGGACAGACCTGAAGCAGAGCCTGGTGATGCTTGAACTCCAGGTTAAAAACAAATTTCAAAAAAAAAAAATCATTTTCTGTTAACTTCAGTGCTCTGCCCTGAGGAGATGGCCTCCTGACTTCTGCTATGCAACCTGGTTAAAAGTTGTAGTAATCAGGCTCTGCTCTCGAGCTGGGACCAAGGTTTTAGAGGAAAGAGCAAGCACATTTATGTATTTGGCTCTTACAATCAAACCTTCATACCTCAACAACTGTTTTGTATGTCTGCAACATGAATACACAAGTATGCACATGAGCACAAAGCTGGACGTGTTCACATGTGCACGAACTTCACAGCTTGCACACACAGTCCTTGGACCACCTGGTAGCAGGAACCTGGGTTATCTGCATGCCTTTTTCCTGTAGATCAAGGAAAACTCGTGCAGTTTAACAAAGCCAGAAGCAGTGCGGCTCTGCAGACCCCCGCCGCGTCTCAATGGACTCCAGGGGGTAAAAAGTCTGCAGAATTTCAAGCAATGATCTGTAGCAGTTTAAAGCAGTCTGAAGAAGTTAATGGTGATTTATACGCCTGCAACTGTGGTGTAATATTCTTGAGAAAGACTGACCAAGATGAATGACAGCTGTTTAGTGGTCCTGAAACGCAGCGCTTAACACTGACCCAATCTAGTGTGCATAAATCAAGGTGCAATGCCTGAATCATTTTCTTTTCGGATGAAGAAAGGCTTATGGTCTTCATAAAATTAAGCTGTTTTAAAACAAAATTAAATACTGCTCATAAACAGTAGTGATGTTTACATACAGAAACTAAACAAAATTGGGCTGAATAGACTGAATGAATCGGAACAAATGTGAAAGTTGTAAGGGATGTTCCCTTCTTATTTAGGATCCTCCCCCTCCCTGGTACTGCTCAAAGGTTTTTTGTTTGCCTTTCCCACGTCTCTTATCTGTGCTTTCAGATACAGAGCGCCTCACAACATGCTATAGCTTGAATGTTTGCATTCATCAAGAAGAAAACTTTTATTAATAACAATTCAATTATTTGGAAAAGTTTCCTGCTGGTAGAACATTACCTTTCTCAGTTCTCATCCAGCAGGAATTTTGCTGTCCGTAAACCTTGTTTGACTCATGAAATGCAAATAGATGGTTTGCTGCGACTCAAAAGTAAAGGACTTCAGAGGAATAAGCATGAAAAGTGGAGCCTGTCACAAGCATCTGTGAAACAGTAGGAAGTTATGGTAAGCTTGTGAATAGTAGCACTGTCTGAGGCTCCCCCTGGGAATACTATTAAATTAACAGCACATTCAGATTAATTGCTTTGTTTTCTGGAAACTTTCCTTTCAGCCACCCAACAGGTATCTTGTAATGCAGAACTGAGGTTCGCAGAGGTCACCAGATAATGCAACGGGTTTGACTTTATGGGGAGGTTTGCTGCTTTTGCAGCTTTTTCTTTGCTGTGTATCAAAGTCCTGCGTTATTAATTTGTCAGACAGAATTAGAAAAACAGCGACAAAGCTCTGACCCAGCCACTCCCAAATCCTCAGGGAAGTCAGATGTCTCTTCAGAAGTTAGGAACAGTGAGATAGCAACATCACACACACGCTTTGAATTTTAATTGTCATCATTAAGGGTTAGGAACAATCCCTGCGAGCAACCAATTTTGCTGGCATTATTGGGCCAGACTCAAGCCTGGTTTTAGCTAACTGTAATATAATATTCATGCTTCAAACCTGATTTTAGCTAGTTCCCTTCCCTTCTACTGCAAATACATCACTGGAGTCTCCTTGTCTGGTATCCCCACCCTCACTAACTTTTGTTATAATTCCACAAGGGAATTCTATCAGGGAATAAAGCAATCCTGCCCTCACTACAGAAAATAAAATAGAACAGAAAATAAAATAGAACAGAAAATAAAATAGAACAGAAAATAAAATAGAACAGTGTTTTATCGGTTCACAAGTGACCATTTTTAATCCTGTACTGCCATAACATTCCCTTTTACATTGAAAGATGAAAACATAGGGGAATTGGTCTCCTAAAACTGTTTTGGTGTCTGACCAGGTCATTTATGCAGAAAGGATTTTACCTGAAAGATTCTGCTCTTTGGTTGCTGACCATGATTTTCAGTCATTGCTAGTCTTTCAGTTCAGCACAAACAGTAGTGTTTCATCTGGCATTTTATTTCTATAGATTCCAGGCTGGATCACAACTAGTGAGGCCAGGCTGCACATTTGGCATTGTGGAGCAAAAGTGAAAAATCAACCGAAAAAGACCAGCTCATATTTCAATCTTCAGAAAAGTACAGATCTCTCTCGATTTTTATCATAGTGAAATAATCTGGCTGATGCTTTACACCTAGCCTTAAGTAACAGCATTAAGTGACAGTGTTAAGTATACTTAGTCAAAGAGATAGGTAGTTTTGTGAATAACTTACAGAGGACCTGAGCACGTGACAGTTCTTCAGGGTAATATTTCCCCATTAAAAGGATTAATTTGGGATTTACACGCTGCTAAGAAATGAGATACAGGATGCCAGAACACAGGAAAGCACAAAATGAAAACTTCCTCCGAGAAAACTAAAGCATCTCGCTCGCTCTGCTCAACGAAGCCAAGTAATTAAATGAAACAAACCAACCTGGTGATGAAAATGCCAACCAAAGGGCTTTACTCTTTGTCAAAGCTATAACCTCTCTTGATCGGGTTATGCTATACAAGCATTCACAGCACACATCCTGCTTTCTGCTCCATGACATCTCCCTTCTCCAAATCCTTTAGCCACAAGAAGAGCCCCATGGCTCCCTGGTCTGATGCCTCCCTCACAGTCTGTGGCTGGTGTGGGCCCTTTGCCCTTGCACAAGCAATCCTGGAGCAGGAAACACCTGGGTGTTCCCCTCGTGCAGGGCAGGTGGAAGAGGGGCTGCTGCTGCTGCTGTAAGGGAAAACGCAGAATTAGCCGGCATCCTGGCTCCTGGTGGGAAAGTGGTTTATTAATCAAAAAAAATACCTTCCACCCTGTGGTGTCTTACAGACCTTTACACTTGCATCTGTGAAAATCAGAGCAATTCTGTCTTTCTCATAACAAAGTTAGAATACAGAAACTGTTTTTAAACCTAGATGATTTTTTTTTAAAGGAAGGGAGAGAAGTCCAACATGAGTAGAAATACTCTCTCGGTTCAGTGCAGGGTGGTACAGACAAGACCATGGCAGAACTTCCAGCTCCTTAGGGTAAGGCTGCGTTCCCTATGCATTTTGGGGCAGCTGGAGCAGCTGAGCTTTGCTTGATTAAAGTTATTGTCATACGACACTAGCTTCTTCAAATTCTATTCTAGACTACAGAATGCAGGAGGAGGATGAAGACAAGAAATGCTGGGCATCTCATAATCCTAATTCCCCCAAACATGTTGAAATGGAAACAGACAGAGCGATGACTGGGAAGGAGGTTGGAAATATGACACAGAGCTCATGAAGTGCAAGTCTTCAGGTTTGGGGAAACAGAGCCAAAAGCTACTGTGCATACTGTTATCCACAGCATTCACAACACATTTCTAGTTTTACTGTTAATATAATTCATTTCATCTCAGAAGAAAACTTTTTCTTCTGAAAATATCCTTACTATAATTCATAAAATTATATATAATAATGTAACACTTTGCATTGCAGAGGATAACACACTAATCCCTCCTGCAGGGATGGCATTCCTTGCCAGGAGACCTAGAAAACTAAGCCCTGAACTTCTCCTAGCAATTATTAAAAAACAAACAAGAATGGCACACTGGAATTTGTAAGACCATTACATGTAAAGAAGAGTTTAGAAATCAAACACACAGAGAAGATGGGAAATGGGGTTACAGGAGATATTTGAAGGATGACAAAAATGTTACTGACAGGAAAAAGCTGAAGACTGTACAATAGCAACAACATCTTATCTTATAGGATGCAAAAGCCATGCTCAGGAAGGCAAGAAGAAGGATAAGAAAGTGGGGCAGAGAGACTGAAACATAATGTGGGAGTTGAAATGAGATGAAGGTTTATTTGGACACGAAATTGATTCAGTAAAAGATCAAAACCTAGTGATTGGATTCAAGGATGAAGATAATGTGAGATTTTGCTTGCAATCTAACCAATCATCCTGAGCTGTGATATCTAGCCTTCTTAGGATAGGATAGGATAGGATAGGATAGGATAGGATAGGATAGGATAGGATAGGATAGGATAGGATAGGATAGGATAGGATAGGCAATGTGTGTATTTGGGGAACCCTGGATGCTTTGCCCACAGCACAATCATGAATCCACTTCCTCTTGTATCCAGAACTTCAGAGGCAATTAAAACGATTTCCAACTTTTACTAGCAATTTTTCCTCCCTGAAACAGATGACAGCCTGAGAGTAAGGAGGGGTGCTACTTACTGACATATAAACACAGATAATAATGAAATCTTCATATCATGGCACAGAGTATTTACGCATAAAAATAGCAAGAAATATCTATAGAAATAGAATGGAATAAGCATGGGCATGATGGTCTCCAATAGCACCTCACCCTTTCAGAAGAAAAAGGCAATTTTCAAACTACATACGTTTTTGACAAGCACAGCTTTTTAAACACCTGGGAAGTAAAGGAGTGGTAAATCAAAACAAAAAGCTTCATGTCTGCAAAACAGTAGTGTCACATCTGCTAGCTGCATACACACACACACACACACAAAAAAAAAAAGGTGTAAAGATGGGACAAAAATTCCCCCAAGACCCCAAGCTTTTAAGTACCTCATTTGCATTAATGACTTCATGAGTTCAAACATGTGCTCCTTTTTTAATGTTGGATAATTACTGTTATGGTAATCAAAACATCATTTAGTGAACCCAGCATATCATGTTGAAAATAAAGATAATATTAGAAGCAGATAATTTAACCTGACATATGAAGACTTGCTCTCATTCATAGAAATGAAAATTTCTCCACAGCATGTTTAGCACATAACGCTGCAACCATGTGGAAAAAGTTCAGTTTAGAAGAAACATCTATAGGAACCCATGCCAAAACGTACCTAAAGTGTTCTCGCAGATCTATTATTTAGTAAAATTATTGCTACTAGATTTCATATCTTGCTGTTCAGAATCCACACCAACTTGTGTCAACACACGTGCTCCCACCAGAAGCAACAAGGCTTTCTGAGGACTGATTTCGACCAGCAAGGAGACGCCTGGAAGCCCCCATCACCTTAACACACTGCACAATCGGCTTCATTATGGGTCGCTTCCTTATCATGTACATCAAAGTTTACATCAATGTCACCTTTTAGACACCTTTAACGTGGCAGTTGAGTCCTGGTAACACAGTAGCCCTGAGATAGGAGTCACGCTCCGGTTACACCAGGCATGTCCAGCACCAATGGAGAATAAACGTGGGTGGGTCACACCAGCAGCACTGCCGGATGAACAGAAAGCAGCAGGTGACGTGGCAATCTGCATTCATCAGCTGCCTTGTGGGCTACAGTGGGCCGTAAGTCAGAGCTCCACAGTGAAACAGGAATTCTTAGGGCTAGTAAACACCCCTTTGAACCGCTGGCAGGTTTTGACAGAAGATCACTCTGTGCTTGCCTTGTTTCCCCAAGCCACCCTGAGAGAGAGGAAATCAGGGGGTACGACCCCGGGGCGTAGCTCATTACAGATTCAGGTATTCAAATAAGTTTCTGGTCCGCTATTAAAAGAGAGTTACTCTGTGTGAATTGCTCCTTTAGCAATTTGCATAGTAATTCCAGCATTCCCAAACCCTCAGCAGTTCCTACAGAAAAAGGAAGGAAAAAGAAAAGGCTTTTCACAAACATAAGACGTATGCCTTTACTGTAAAGTTGCTCCACTCACCACTGGTAGGTAAAAACAGTGGAGAAAGCTAAACTGAAAGACTAAAATGGAAAATTTGGCAGGTGTTTGGAAAATAAAATATGGAAGAAAGATTGGGGAATGCCAGAAGATCTTTTGAAAGGTGCTGATGCCCGGTTTTGGCAAAGACACCAGCACCTAGATGCAAGCACGAGAGGAAGGAAGAATGCTTGTTACGAGTACTTGGGTTGATTTCTAACTAGAATAACTCACCCCCTCAAACTTTTCTGGGTCACCAAAGAAAGCATATCCTTTGGGGTTGCTTGAGTCTGACATTGCTAATTCAAATAGATGACAGCACCTGCATTTGGGAAACATACATCACTGCAAGAAAATTAAGAGGAAAGAAGTGTACAGGCATTTAACGTGCACTTAAAACCATGTGAACGTTCTATCAAATAATACAAGGGATACCTCACACTTAGCATGATTAGGATCTGTGTGAGTCAAGGTTTACAGTCTTGTGCCCAAGCCAGCCAGACATCAAAAGCCTGTGACTAGAACAGGGGGAGAAAAAAAGAAAAAAAAAAAGGTAGCCCTGCTGCAAGCTCTATTTTCTTCCTGTGAATAGCTCACGTTGAATCATCTGCTTGGGCCAGATAATGCTTGCACAAGTTGTAAGATAATGAGCTAAGCTCCCCAAATGGAAGGCGCAAACTTTTGCAGTGCATTGGGAAAACAGTAGAAATGAATGAAATGGGGGTTTGTTGCCTCCCACACCAGCCACACAGAAGCTGGTCTGTTTTGAGAAGGCACGGCGCCTTTGAGCGTGGGGTGCCCTGCCCACAACACTGGTCACCTGCTGGGAGCTGGCATTGAATTGGGTTACATTATAATTGGATTTTCCGAAGGCACTGCATTAGCATTTTCCATGATCTCACCCTTGTTAGCCAAATCGCTAATCAGGAGTAGCGAAGTTACCCTGTTTGCTAGTTAAGCAATCTGCTGCTGTAGTGTCTGTAAGCCAACTTGAAATTCTCACAGCGATAAAAACTCCTCTCTGTCTCTCTAACAGACTTGGGAGTGTGTTCTGTGGCTAATGTTGCAGTCAAACTCTAATTTTCAATAGTTCATGAAAAAGCAACGTCTCTCCAGAGATTAGTTCACTTGGTGCTTTGCTTCCTGATTCCTTATTATAAGATAGGAAAACTTATCTTTTCTTTGATCAACACAGGCAAAAGTAGCATTGCTGTAAAAATTAACTGCACAAAAATCCTTTCCCATGGACTCTTCCTCACTGTGTCCAAATTCAAATGCTGAACATGTTTAATCCTGTAAGGTTATTATTTCAATGCCTTTGCAAGTTGATGGGAATGGAAATACCTGTTCTAAACACAGAAATGACACACAATCTAACTGATATCTCTGTCTTTGTATAGCTCAAAAGGCTGTTTGCATGGGAACTTAAAATCAGATGGACTACTTCTGAGTTATCAGGAACGCGCACAGGACACCTCATGGGGCTCATGGCACAGAAGTCTCAGTTCCTTCCTTCAGGTGGGTCCCAGCAGGTTCTGGTACCTGCCTCACCAAAAGCCTGAAGGAAAGACACAACCTCACAACTAGGTTATCAGGCAGCATCTGCTGAACAGCCATTCACCATGATTTTCAGAAACATTCTCATAGTCTATACATGTTTAGATTTTGTTTAGAGACCCAGGTTTTATTCTTAGATTGGAGGTTACACAACAGTGCTTGAATGCATTACAGTGGGATTCTTCATCAGAATTGTTTGGAAATAAAAAGCTGTTTTTACTGAGAAGTTAAACCCAAGAAATATTTATACTAAAACTATATTGACACAAATAAGTACACTGCAGAAAAAAAATGAAAACAAAACCAAAACAAAACAAAACAAAAAAACAACGTGATTATGTTTTCCATACAGTTTTTGAGCCAAATCAACAGGAGAGCTGGCCTGGAGTCAGAGTAGAAATAGGTACCTTGTACCTGGCTTAGCATCAGTGGTACCCTGATCACAATTACACAAATGTGTTAAAACAGTGAAACTCATTTCCTTTTTACCACACAGCCAGGGAAAATACTACATAATTCAGGATGGTTCATCAAGAAATCATTCCCAAGAATCAAATAAAAACAACTATAATTCTCAAACAGAAAATATCACAACACTATTGGGCTGGAAACTCTTGAATTCAAACCAGATGCGACTCCCTTCCAAATCCCCAGCAATAGCTGCATCTCTTAACATAAGGCTTTTTAACAGATTCTCATAGCCAGCACAAACAGCATCTTCAGAACAAAGGGCAGTAACACTTCCCAGCAGAGTTTAACTGGATCCTGAGGATCACTAGCCTGAACGATCTGCTTTCCTATTGTCCACGCAGGCATTTCACCAGGCATAAATAACATACACCAAAGAGATAAGGAGCTAGGGGCAAAAACACAGAACAATACAGAATAATGAAGTTGCATGATGGGCTTGCAGACTTCGGTATATGCTTCTCCAGGTCAGAGGCTGTCAGTGATGGGCTCCTTTCTCTGAGGACGAATCTGCAAAAGTAAATGAATACAAAAGGTTTTGACATTGAGAAATACAACCCATTTATGATTAATTTCCCTATATTCACTCTCCCTCCCCCCTCTCTTGAAGCCAATACTGCACATCCTTAAAGCCTGTCATCAGCCCAACAGAATGACAGTAAGTATGAAGCAGCAGAAGAGTGCAGGGACATCTTACAATGCACTGGTAGTCTCTGCCTCTTAACTTCGATCTAGTCATGAAGATTCTTGATACAGAGCAAACAGTATGGGTCTAATCATAACCTACAGCCCCCATGTAAAACATTTCTAGACCTCCAGAAAGAACAGGTGACATTCAGCAGTGCTCATTAGGTATGCATTAGCAGTAGGTGTACCCAGGAGAGTACGTAAGTATGACAGAGGGAAGAACTAAGCAGTACTACAACTGTTAAGTAGGTGTCTGTGGTTCAGATACGTGTTTGATAGTAACTCACTCAAGCTAGGAAAACAAAATATGATTGAAGAAAGGAAATATACTATGGCCAATGTAACACATACTTCCTTCCTGATGTTTCAAAAGATTCTTGAAATGCTGTGACATGTTGCTGGTAGCACACACACCGGCACTCACAGTACTTCGCTTACAAGAGAAACATTAGGCGTGAAATACTTCCATCAGGGACCTGAATTTGCCTGGGAGAATTGCTCTGCAGCTACTACGCAGTAACCCCATCCTTCACTTCTGAACACACAGGGCTAACAATACCCAAATGTATAGGAAAGAAAACTTGATCCGAAAGGTCCACATTTGTAACAAGCCGCAGTACTATGTGAACTGGTGATTTTTGTTACACTTTTCCTTACAGGTAGTTTCAGAGCTAAAATTCATGTTGTTATCTGTTCACAAAAGCCAGGAAGAGCAACAATTAGCAGACTGGTTATTTGTGCATCATTAAGGTATACGTGGATAAAAGCTTCACACCAGATGTCGGAATTCACGTCACAATATAATTTTTTGAATGAAAACAAGAAGACTGGGATATTCATACACCGAAGGCAGCAATACAGTGGGGATGTCCTTCGATTATTATTATGATCCAACACAGAGTTCCCACGAGCAAAAAGTCTCTCTCCCCTGAAACAACATTTTGTGGTACCCAGCAGGTGTCAGAGCCCAGAACGCTTCACACTTAAAACACAGTTCTGTGTGTTTTAAACAAAGCAAGATCTAGATAAATCCTGGTAAGTTGTTTGACAGAAATAAAATGATTAAATCATGCTGCTGCTAAGATTATATATCCTGTTCCTCCTCACATGAGATGCTTCTGCCTGAAAACTAAAATCTCTGATCTCTATCTCAAGTTGACTTTTTTAAAGCAATCCATTTTTTCTTAAGTTTTTCTTTTTTTTTTTTTTTTTTAAGGAACTTCTCATGTTACTGGGGTTAAAAATTATATGCATACAAAGTGGCATTTCTTTAAATTGCACTAGCAAAAATCAAGTTGTATCCATAGAAATCCTGGAAATAATCACATATGCATTCCCAGTGGGATGGCAAGCTACTAATTAAATATCTGCCATGACTAGTTGGGAGCAGATATTTCCTAATGTAATGTGTGCACTGAAGATGGGCTAAATACCAAAAATGTTTAGGGTTTGGTTTTTTTTCTTCCAGGAAAATTAAGATGTCAGTTATTTTTTTTTTCTGTTTGGTTTTCATTGAAGATCTCCACAAATTATTTTCCAGTTTTACATTTTCCCCTCCCTACAGATGTCATTATTTTCAGTGGAAAACCCCACACTTCCCCCTCTTCTTCCAATTAGCTGTAATTATAACAACATTAGCCGCAAAGTGGGTACCTTGAGGGCAAAAATCTGGAAAGCAGCAGAGCGTGGAAAGGAAAAAGAGATGATATTATAATGAAAGTGGACACATCACGCTGCTTCATCTGCTCATCTGGGCATCCCCAGGGCTTTACAGGTTGATTTCTGCTTTTCCTAGGCACGCCAAGATGAGGCGGTGACCAGCTGCTCTTTCTTGCCTGTCTCACCGCCTCCAGAGCTACCCCTTGAACCGAGAGGCAGGAGAAGCACCCCGTTTTGGCTTCTCCCTGTGCCTGACGTAACTGGATCCAAAACTAAAATGTACAGTTCAGGAGAAAGAAACCCAGTAGTTGTATCAAATGTTCGGAAAGGAGTAACTGGGGTTCTTAAACACGTGTACCGAGACTCTTTCTGCCAAGAAAACAAATACGGTAAGATTGATTTTGGAAGTGAAAAAGACAAGACATGCCAGTAGTTGCAGCATGTAAAAGGGTTCTTGCTCTGAGTAGGCTTTCTGCAATAAACCTCTTTTCCAGAGAATTTTCATTAAAAAAAATGGGTTCAGGGAAAATCTCCAAAATCAATTTTTTTTTCCAACTGTCTTTTCAATTTTGTGCAGTTGGATAGGGAAGTCAACACTGCTTGCCAAATAAAGTGACATTAAGTACACTTGCTGGAATTCTTTCTGCCTTGCTCCTTAAAAAGGAAAAGGGAAAAAAAAAAAAAGTGGACACTAGCTCCAGCAACGCTGAGTGACAGAGCACAGAGAGATTTAGGAGCTAATGTCCCTCCAAAGGCAGTGCAGCTGGCAGAACAAGGCTAAACAGGAAGGATTTGAGCACATTTTAGGAGCAGGCTTTCCACAGAGGAAAATACCTGGGGAAGGACCGGCCCAGAGCAGACAGGAGGAGTTAACCTCTCGGAAATACATCTCTGGTACAATGAAACGCCTCCCCTCTTCCTTAACCTCTACCCACCTCCCACTGCTTCCCGTTACACGCTGCCCCTCTCCTTGTTGTGGCCTTCAAGCAAACACCTTTGTGGTTTTGGAAGTCAGGCGATTTCTCCTCACCTGGCCCCACAGACCAGCAGTGGCCCCCCAAGGACTCCCCAGCCTCGCCTGCAGAGCATGGCTGGGCACATGGCTGGTCCTGCCCATCTCTTCTCCTCACCTACTTCAGCTGGAGTATTTAATGTTTGTGAGGATATGAAGAAACATTTATGCCCACAGACAGACAAGCTGAGCTCTGGTACGAGTTATCAGAGTTTTCCAGTGGTTTAACAAGAGTTGCAACATGAAACTTGCTGATGCAAACAGGAAGAACAAGCTAGTAAAATCAGATCAATAAACTTGAATACAGCCCACACTCTCCTCTTTGCAACCGCCTGTTGGATATTTCTGGATTCAGTCTGAACCCCAGTGGTGGAGAACTGACCTCTTGACAAGACAGCCCCACGGAAGAGCGGGAAGAGAGGAACCAGGTCAAGCCCTCACCTCCCTGCGGCCACACAGAGGGCACACGGCTACATCCCGCAGCGCAGCCTGGCATGAAAACCACTCCAGCCCATGGGCATGCCTTTAGTACCTACTGCGTGGAACACATCCCCTCACTGAACACATAATCAAAACTAAAAACCTTTTCTCAACCTTTTGAAAATTATATATTATGCGGTTAATAAATCTTCACTGTCCCATGCAACCCCTGGCAGGTCAAAGCGTCTCCGAGCTCCCATGCTTACCAGTGCACTGTTTAACTTATGAAGCCCATCAAAACTGTTTCTAAGGTCCCAAAGCCACTATGGTCTGAATGGTTCTTTGTTAATATTTAAGTAAACTCCCTACAGCCAGAGATGTGTTTTTATAAAACAAGTTGAGCAGTCAACACAAAGTAACCCAAAGATTATTCAAAAAAAAAAACATTAAATAAATGATTTACAACAGCACAGATCTCTCTACCTTTGCTGCAAGTATTTGTGAGAGAGTCATTTTGTGGCAGCTTTGTGCCACAATACAAGTATTTCTGATCCACTAGACAGGCAGCTTTTAAAGAGACCAAAGCCAAACTAAACCACCTTTTTGTTTGTTTGTTTGTTTTTGTAGAGAACTACAATTATTATCAGTCAGGATAGTTATTAGATTTCCTTACAAGACAGGACCACTTTCTTCTTATCTTACGTACATAGTTGATAACCCTCATTGGTGCTCAAAAATGCTTTCCTTTTTCTGGAATACTCTCTTGCAAGCCAATTTATCCCAAGAAGCTCTTCCTCCTGTTTCTGGTTTTCCTACAAGAATTCTCATTTCTTTCAGGTCAGCAAAGCAAGAACAGTTCAATTACAGTTTACCTCATTTGGGCTTCCTCCTCCTATCCCATATCATCATTTCCCCTTAAATTCTGAGGTCTCAAGTCTTCTATTCTACTCTCCCTTTCTCAGCTGGGAGTCCAAATTTTAGTTATTTGTCTCTAAAGATTTCAGTTTCCCCTGATTCATTTCCTCATCCAGGAGATGCACATATGTTGTATCTTGCTACTTTAAGAGCTCTTTAGAGCCAGTTAGCATAGTTGGAAATGTTCTTTGCTTCATTGCCTTGTCCTTTGAGACTGACTATAATTTTCTTTGGGGGAGCATTAACTTCTATTAAAGAAGGTATTTCAAAAATAACTGTGGGGAACCATGGACAAATAAAAAAAAAAAGGATTAAGTAATTTAAATTGTGACTACTGAATCAAAAATATAAACAAAGGCCAAATATTATCCACAGTAGCTATTTCTGGACCACAATGTCTACAACCATTAGGGTATTTTATTTATTTATTTATTTTTACTTATTAAGGTGTATAGAGGAGTAAAAAATTTAAGTAAACACAATCATAAATGCATACCAAGATTACTAGTTGTGTTTGGTCACCTCCACATTACATGCACACACTCTGACCATCACACTGTCGTGTGCTATGTGAACAAAGACAGGGGTAAGATGCCCGAGCATGTTGTTATATGAGGCTCTGAACTGAATTCAAAGGCATGCTAACGCCATTTCAAGGCTGAGGACTGGTCTGCCAAGCCATGGCACCTGCTTCTGGGAATAACCGTCTCTATAGGGTAACTTCATGGTACTGCAAGGGCTATGGACCCTTCTTTTGCATCCACGCTAAATCCTTAAATGGCCCATAGACACTTAGCTGCAAAATGCAGAGAGACGTGACTTCAATTGCAGGAAGCAGGTGAAGGTGCTTGGAGCAGCTCCAAGGTGCATTCACCAAAGAAGCAAAGCATGTCACTGAACCTCACTTAGCTCCCACACTTCTGAAAGAGGGAGCTGATGCAGTCCTGCTTAGATAATAAGTAATGTTCACTGCTTCAAACTCTGAACAAACAGGTTGTTGGGTTTTTTTGGAAAAAAATGTATTTCATAGATTAGCAGTGGAATATTAAAATTATAACTAAAAATCATTAAAATATATTCATCAACATTTATCACACAATCTTCACAAACTTCACTTACACCTGTAAAAATTCCCCACACCGATGTTAGCATAACATCATCACAACACCACCACGGATGGACAACTTACACACGCTCCACCCCTCATCCCTTCACCACATTAAAACAACGCAAATTTGCCACAATTATTTCACTCTTTGACAACACTTCGCTTTGGTTCCACTTTGACCATAAAGCTAAACCACAAGGATTTCATTTAGATAATTACAATATCTTACTACAGTGGAACGAACACCTCTTGTTCATTCTCGTTTCGGAAAGGCTTAGTGGGAAAAGGGTAGAACATTGAGGCGTGCGGTTTTTGGCTGGTTGGTGGTGGTTGTTGTTTTGCCCTTTTCCTCTCGTCCTTCCTGTATTTTGATGAAATCATTTCCAGGCTAATTAGAAGGGTTTCATACTGAAAGTGCCAGATCCAAACTACCACACCACTGTGAATGTTCAGTGCCGGAGACAACACTGCTTCTCAGGCCTGTCTGTAAGTGATTCTCTGTCAACTAAAAAAACTTAGATGTGTGAGGAAAATAACAGACCGGTGTAGAAACCTTGGAAAACAGAGGATTGGATGGAGAGAAAATAGTAGGAAAGCTCTGTGGCGTTTTTATTATTATTATTTTAAACATATTTCAGCAATTATTCTTTCCCTATATCTATGGAAATAGATGTGATCTTTATAAGTAGAAACACAAACTAGGCAAGAGAGATGCAACAGCCCTTTAAGAAAGCCTTCTCTGAACAGCGCAGCAGCTAAGAAAAGTGCTGTCAGTCACAACTACAGAAATGGCTACATGAGAACCAGAAGACAGGCCATTACAGCTTCTTCCTTCCCATGGTGGTTACAGAAGAATCTGGAGAACCCAGAGAACCCAAATCAGGTGCCTAAAGCTAATGCATTCCTCCCCACAAGGGAGGAAAGAGAGAAGAAAGCACAATCTAGGTACAGCTATACAAAACCAAACACACACAAAAAATACCCTATGAATTCCTCCTTGGTGTCATATGCCTTTGCAGTCCCAATGACTTTATAGAAAACTAGATATCGAGTCTTTTGTCACAATTCTGGTTAGAGTCAGTGTAGAGACTCTCAGATTTGAGATTTTTTTTTTGACAGCATGTCATAGAAAACAACAGGTTTCTGATTCATTTTGTTTGTGTTCAGCTCTAATGCTACAACCTGTAATACATACCTTGTAATACATACCTTGTACTTATTCCTGTATGAAAAAATACTCAATACCAGAGGGAAATTTCTTCAGGTAGGGAAAGCTATGGGGTTTGCCCTAGAAACATCAATCTACCAAAACAGCATTTCTGAAGAAAACTGCCTCACACTATAAGTGGCTGCATGGGTGTTCAGAGTTTTTCTATAAAGAAACGCTAGCTCAGAAGAGATAAGATTTATTGGTCAGTTTATCACCTAATGAGGATATGAAAGCTGAGAAATGAGACTTGGGAATGCTGCCACACATACTAACTCATTTAAACTCACCCTTGCAATTTGCATTAGTCCAAAACAGAACAAAGAAATTGGAACAACATTAAGAATACTTTCTTCATGTATTCCTGGAGTTTCTGTCTTTAAAACCTTTCTTAAAATAAATGACTTGAAAATAGATTTAATATAGGTGACTACAACACATAAATCCTGGCTAGTGCATTTTAAATGATTGTAGAAGGTGGACTTCTCTGTGATCAATAGCTAATAAAAAAATCTCTATTTTATTATCAAAGATAAAAAGAGTAAGAGCCTGGAAGACATACAGACGTATACTATGCTCTACACAACATGATGATGGTACTAGCTGAGAATTCCTGTTGATGGTCACTAAAAGAGAAAGGGAAGAAAAAAGTCTGAGTTTCCTAAACACTGTTCCACTGTGGAGGAGGTATTCGGATGTTCTGGACAAGGAACAGTAATAGACAAAGCATGGATTTAAAAACTTTTTTTTTTCAGGGAGACAGAAGTCAAGTTACTATAATTAAGCAGTGCGAAAGAATTCGCTTTTCTTCATATTCCATAAGTGTACTGCCCTGGACCACAGCTGCAGTTGGTGGCTGGACTTGTTTCATACACTGGTATAAACATCCTCTCAGTATTCTCTGGTGCAATAAATCACTCCGAGTTTAAGTGGGAGGAACTACAAAATTAATCTCCTGGCCTCTCTTGCAGTCACAGCTCTACTTTCCCTACAACCACATCAGAACCCTCCAAGCAGTTGCCATGTATCTATGGGAAGCTCATCCTCCATTTTGGCAAGCTACGTTCCCACCCTACCCTCTCTTTTCTGCAAATGTGGAGGACAACAAACAACGGAAGAGTTCCTCTGTAGCCATCTTCTTCTAGTTACAAAACAGCTTTTGGTGAGGACTCCCTCCCACCCCATGTGGTGTCCACTTGCACCGTGACATGGCACCCAGATGGAGCACACATGCTCCCGCAGCACACACGAGTGAACCTTGCTTGTCCCCTTGCGCTGCACAGGATGATGTATTATTCCTCTGAGATGGCATCGCTACAAATGAGCCACGAGACATAAGAACAGAGCAAAACACAAAACTTTATGTGCCATCATCCCTGACTACTTTTGAGAAAAAAGGTGTGGCTTTGGGAAATTTCTGAAGACGACATGAAGGGACAGATTCCCACCCAGAATAACATCCCTTATTCTTTGTGCTCTCTGGCATCTGTCTTTTGAGCAGTCTGAACCTAGTACTTTAAACCACCAAGGAATTTTGCATGATTTCAAATCCGGGTACAAATACTAAGTGCTTTTTCTGGTTTCCAGCAGATAGCTTGCACCGACACTTCAGCAAGTAATTAATTTTGTCCATTTAAACAGTCTTATTTTCAGACCTGGCACTGTGAACTACCAAGGCGGATCAAGAACAGCAACAGGCATTTTGCCTTTAAAGTGAAATGACATCCTAAAACCTGCACTTTGTTACCAAGGGCTTCTAAAACCTGCTCCAGCCCAGCCCGCAGGTTCAGCCCATCATTAAATTTAGTCTTAGAGCAACAGAAGCTCTAAGGACAACTCTAAGGATATCTATTCTTTAGGACTCTTACTAGGCAGTTAATGAGGTAAATGTACGATCCCTTAATGTGCAATAGAGATATTTTACAAATTGCAATGAAGCTGAAAGCTCTAACGCAGATTGTATTACATTAGAAACCTCACCTGTGTTGCACATACACCAGCCTCAGCCCTCTAAGGCAAAGCTGTCACATAAACCCTCAACAGATAAATAGGCAGGTTTACTATATAACCCTCAAAGGCCCTTATTTTAAAAAATACATTTAAAATATGCTCTGTACAGCTGTTGTCTTACCATTTGCCTTGTGCTGCACATCTGGCGGAAACTGGTCAGGAACATACCACTGATAGTCTGGCTGCACAGAACAATAAAACATTATTACAGCAATATAGACTTCATAGACACTTCAAACAAAGGAACAGTGGCATGTTAAAAACATAATTGTGCTGTGAAGCTTTTTCTTAGTCATACAAAAGTAGTTTACAAAAATTTTATATTTAGCTTTATGTTTCCACTGATTGAGTCTTTCAGCTTGCTTCCTTTTTTGCAACATGGTTTAAATGCTGAACTGATTTAAAATATTGGTGTAAGCCTTTCTAGATCCCCCAAATCAAAACAAAAATTAAAAGAAACAAATCAGGTTTTAAAAGGGCTTTGTAGTACGCTACTGCTAAAATGGACCAGAAAATAATAGCAGAGATCACATTTTTAACTGGTTCTATCTTCTGTACTTAGGAAGCCCAGGGAAACCTGGCACACACGCCGACCTAACAGGTAAAGCTGTTCCAGTTTCGGTATGGGTAAACATAGTTTTTTGCGTGACAGGAATATCCTTTGAGTCAAGTTCTCTCCCTTCTCCCTTTCCACAGATTAGCATTTGTGTTGCAATTACATTAGCTGTTATCAAATAACTTATTGAAAATATTGTGGGATGGAAAGGTTCCCCATCTTCCTTCTAAGAGGATGTATTGGGAAGGTTATGTCCATGCAGGCATAGTTTTGTCCAGGGAAATCCTTTATGGCAAGCAACAGCAAGGAAGAAAGAAATATTGCAGCATAGTTTATACCATACACTGTGGTAAATAAGTAGCACATTGCCACTAAAGAAACAATTTTGGGACCAGACATTTCAGTTGAAGCTCTATTAAACCATCAATTTGGTTTGAGTACTACATGCAAGCTCATCAAATTCCAGGTAATTACTGCCTCAAATTAGTTAAACGGGTAAAACGATTCTTGTTTTGCAGAAATTGCTCTTGACAAAACCCTGAGTAGTCCCAAGGAGACTCTTACACACTTCAACTTGTAGAAAAGAAATTTCATTGACTTCTAAAGAAGTTCTGCCTAAATTAAGGCAGCAGGATGAAGCTGTAGATACAGAAACCAGATTTAACTTTTATGTATGCTGTCATTTGCAGTTACATAGCAGTAATTGCTATCCTACACTGTTAGAAAAAAGGAACTATCCTATCTTCACTTAAATAATAATGTCCACATGAATTACTAACTAATTCTGTGTTTGTGGGCAAACAAAACACACTTTGATACAAAGCAGACTGTGCTTTGCTTTATGCAGTTTTTCCACTGATGGCTTAAAATACACTTATTTGCATTGCTCTTCTGAGTTTCTATTGAATTTTCTGTTCTCTGATCCACTCTTCTTTTTCACAGATACACAATGCAAAGCTGAATGAATTTCAGAGACAAGAGATGTATTTCATGTCAGACTAAACAAAAACACTTCTACTGACAATGTAAAAGGAACGAAAAGGTGCAAGATATAAAAAGATTGAAAAAGCAAAAGCACAGACTAAACACACAGGATTACGTATGTTAACTCAGGACACTCATTAAATTCTAACACCTTTCTTCATTGCTAACAAATTGCTCAGGGAGTTATCAAAAGCTCAGAGCAGCAACACTGCACTCTCACAGGCAAAGAATTTCAAAGAAAACTCAGAATGAAACTGGGAGTTACAAAGCAACCAGTCAGACTGACCCCAGTGCTCCAGCAGGAATGGCAAAGTTGTAAACCCAGTGATCCCTTGCAGAATTAGAAACCCAGATGATGAAAGTTCAGGGAGAAGAGCCAAAATAATCTGGGACAGAGTCCAAATTGCACTGAAAAACATTCTGCGATACTTCCAACTCTCATAAACAAGCAGATAAGCACACTCATGGACTATAGAAATGACTCGTTTGACCACAGCTTTTCAAATGGATTTCTGCAGTCGAAAAGCCTTATACGTGTCTTGCAGAAACTAAGCTGTAATTTCACAAATAATGAACATCTTTTGATAGGCAACAGCTTTATAGGCAGAAATGACATTCACCAGTGAGAATAAATTTAAACATGGTTTTGAACAAGCACAGCCTACTTGTTAGATAACCCACAGCATTTCAAAAATGTCATTCTCTGAAGCAGTATTTTTCTTGAAATAGATAACTCATCCTGACTTAACCTGCCCTAAGGCAAAGGATTCCTCTGTATGCCAAGGAAGACAGGACCTTGTCGTGTGCCAGGAAAAAATTAAAGTTTCCCACTGTGTTATCCACGCTCAGATATAACTTCCACTTATGCTCTTTTTTTTTTCCTTCTTCCAACACACAGGCTTGCTTGGGAAAATTGCATTCCTAAAGCATTCTGTCTGAGTGCCTCACCCGTAGTAAACCTCACTCCTCATATAATCCCATTTCACATCAGAGTACCAGAAGGAAGATACTACTCAGCACAAGCAACACAATCTGGGGCTTCGCCCTTAGCGTTGAACAGCAGCGCTGTACACCCTGCCACTAGCTTGTCAGCGTGTGGGAACGTGTACGGGGAACGTGCGATTGTGCAGCCTGCCTACAGGGGTACTGCCTGGCGGGAGGACGGTTGTATTATCTGTGAATACAGAAACCGTAAGTGAAGCACGAAAGTAATTCTCCAGTAATAGAGCCAGAGACAGAAATACTCAGGGTAGGACACGGAAATAAGACATTAGTCAACAAGCTTTCTTCAGCTGAATAGAGGGAAGAGAACAGAATAATGCCAACTGCAACTAGATACCCAATTGTGTCACTGTCATTTACTTTGTATGCCCAGAACTGGGCTCCAGCTAGAAAAGGCTCTGCATTTACATGTATGTAAATTAATCTAAGAAACCAACAAGAATCCAATCGAACAACTTTATTTTTTTAATTAGAGAATGACCAGAAGCATCATGGAAAACAAATATATAATCTCTTTTTCATGTGGTTTTATAGATGAATAGTGTTTGCCAAAATAAATTTAAAATATATAAGAGTATATACTTAAAGTATAACTTATCAACCATATATTTAAATTGCTGCATTTTTTCCTCTGTGCACAGATTTCAGTGGATTATGCTTCGATTGAGACATGGCAGCACTCTGTGCAGTTCAGTACCAAAGACTCAGGAACAGCAAAGAAGAAAAGAACAAGCTTATAACAGAAAATCAGCATCTGGGGGAAGACAAACGTGGAAGAGAGACTGTACAGAGACCACCAGAAAGTCTCTTCCAGATCTAGGGGTAATTCTAAAACCAGTAAAAAATCTTGACCTGGCACCAAAACAAGCCAAAAAACAACAGATTTAGTTACTGATGAGGACAACAGTGTGATAGCACCACGTTAATTCTTCTGTGGTCATCACGCTGTGATAAAATCAGTGCCCCTGTGAAACGGGAGAAGGTGGGAACCTTACTGAGTGCTGTTGCTGTTCTTGTGCCCTGCGAGACATTGGATGTACTCGAGGATCTTGATAGTGAAGAACCAACCCACAGTTCCCATAATTAACGCATGGGGAGAGAAAGAGTGGAGGTGGGTAGCTGGGCCTCTCAGACTGTACCGGGAGGTCTTTTGTCTGTCAAAAATTAAGCAAAGCAAGAAAAAAAATGCATTACTAAGCAGGATATGACAACCAACAGAATATCCGCATACAAATTCATTGGTGAAAAGCAACAGGGAAGAAAATCCCCTCTGTCAGCATGGGTAACAATGAAGTTTAGCTTCTTCAGACTGTTCATGATTAAAAAAGTATTTAAGAAATTTGACTTTTGCCATGCCAGAGTCTTGACACCTTTTATGTTGAAAGTATCTTTTTTCAATATATGGCAAGCATATTTCTGCGTGCTTTCCATATTCAAGAGATTTTCATTACCCATTAGTAACATTCAATACTTTGAAGCAGAACTACATGTGGACAGGCATTTGCATAACAAGAAAAATAAATAATATTGGTAAAGGACCAAAGTCTATGGTCTTGAGATTTGGTTGTGCCTTTTCTTAGGCTTTCTGCGTCCCAGTAGAATTAATGGGAATTTGCCTAAGGACAGAACAAGGAGGAATGAAAGATGAGTCAGAACTAAATAATTTGACTTAAGAAAATAAACTAATAAATACACTGCATGGCTCCTCTCATATTTAAAGTACTTCATAAGCTTGTTTAATCACATCCCAAAGCAGGAAGAGACAAACAAGCCGCTCCCAAGTGTAAGCTCCCAGTGTCCCAACCACTCAGCAGCGGCTGCCTGCGTGTGTACCAGTGCCTCAGAAATTCCCTGTGATAAAGGCTACATGAAAAAGGAGGAATTGCAGGGGAAAATACTGTGGAACATCTGATGCACTGCAAATTCACACCCTACTGGTCTCTCTCATCCATCCATAGCCACAGATAACTCGTGGAATGGATTTGGGCCAGCAGATGAAGCTGAACACACAGGATAGCTTAAAGCCTGGTACTGAGCCTCCGTATATAGGTGAGCCTCAGGTACAACTCCACTAGCCTCCATCTCCTGTCTCAACTAGAATACACCAGCAAGTCCCAGCATCTGTCCTGCAGATGATAGCCAGTTATGTACGGCACCAATCCCCTGTCAAGGGTTCAAGATCTCTATGTTGCGAGAGTAAGTGCCCTTCTTCCTCCCTCCCAAGAGGGTAGGAGGAGGAAGAACGGACATGCTCGTTCTCCCAACATAAACAGCTTGAACCCTTCAGCCCCTCCTGTCACATCTAATGGCACTGGTTTTGGTGGCTGACAAGCAGAGGCAGAGACTGGGAGCATAAGAAATGGAGATAGTTCCTCACTGCTCCCGAGGGCCAGCATTTCATTTACATCTAACAACAAGGCACAGGTAAATGGAAACATACCTGCTGCTGTAACTGCTTTTCTAGTTTTTCTTTTCCCTTCACACAGGTTTTAATCTGAAAATAAATGAAATATTCACCCTGATAAATCAAATCCTTAAAAATCGCATCCAAAGCTGTTCCTGTCACTGCAATGCAGGGGCATATCACATAGAGCTTGTACCACCTGTAGGGCGCACAGTATGCATGCACTGCAGATAAATTGTTGCTCCTGGTCCAGAGAGGCTGGGGAGGAGTGGGAGAGGCCTGTTAGCCCCATTTATAGTCCCTCTGCTCACTGCCACTGCTGTGAGAGGTTCTCACAGCATCCACTGACTGACCAGTCAGGGCCATACAAGAAGTTTGGGGTTTTATGCTCTCTAGATGGAGCAAAAATATATAGGAAGATGTCTTTGATTACAAACACATCTACAAATGTGTCCTACACACACACCTTATTGAACCACCCAGGAGTGGGCTACTGGGTAGGGGAAATATAACTAAAAGTTATTTCACGCAAAGTAACAGATTGTCCCAGGTATTTCTGTATGCCTGGGATGGCCTGAATGGCAAATCACAGCATTCACTCTGGCACTGCTAGGTTTTGTTTGGTTGGTGGGTTTTTACACCTGCATGAAATGTTTCCAAGCACCTACAAAAGTACAGGTTAGCCTCAGGCACAACCGCAGCAGTGCCCTAGCATCAGTCAAGATGCCCAACCTGTGCTCCTCTACAACTGAAACTGGTGGCAGTGAGGAACACTGGACAGGCACCTTGCCTCTGACGTTATTGCAAGATCTTGCTAGTAATGATGAATGGCTTGGCTGAAAATAAGGCAACACCGCAGTTTCTGTTTCAAAACAAAGTTGGGGAGAACAATAAATCATCACAGAACATTTTGGTAATCAGCCATTCTTTTAAGACATTGCACAACTTTGTCAAGACAGGAAACCTCAAAATTTCATAATTTTTAAAGGGAGTTGAGAAAGCTCAAAATTTTGCATGCCATGACTTTGCTTTGGCTTCCTGAATGTCTGTGAACAGAATACTGACACTACTCTGAAGAGATAAAAAGGATGTTGCAACAAGAAATTATTCCAGAGGCTGCTCAGCTAATTTGGATGGAGACTTTTTTTTTTTCCTCAGTGATATTAATATTATTCTGTAATTCCATAGCAGAGGTCAGGATTCATTACAGACGCTTTTTATTTCAAAAGCTGGTTTGATGTTACAATTCTCATATCAAGTGCCAGTGAAACAATCAAGAGTCCTCTGGATTTGTTTTTGATTCCCCCCCCTCCATTTTAAGATATGTTTGAAGAGATCTTGCAATAAACACTCCCTTCATGTACTTAATTTGGAAGTTGTCTCTAATCATTTCTCATCTTCTTACTGCATTACTTCAGAATGATTTCATCCCAGGTGGTGACCTCACATAAAATCCAATGTCAATTAATGGAAGCCAGAAAGCCTTGGATTGTGTGGAGAGTGAGAAAATAAAAATAAAATACACATGTGCTGGCAATAGTGACTTTCTTTTGACTCATACCTGAGAGTTTAGTTTATTCAGTTGAGACTGTAATCTCTCGTTAATCTTCTGCAATGCTTCTTTTTCCTCATTAAGTCTTTCTCTGTCAGATCGCTCCTTTCTGAAGTCTTCTTCATATATTTGTACCTGCAATCATGACTATGTGAATTTCAGCAGAGCCACAACAGAAATTTTAATCCACTTTGTTGTATAGTTGCTTTTTAAACAACGGCCAAGCAGTGGGATGCATTCCAAAAGAATCCCTCTTTACAGTCCTGCAACCAAAAGATTTTCCCTCGCTTTTTTTTTTAAATGAACAGTACAAAATGACAATTCCACAGTGGCGTATCAATTGAAACAGTCCACAGCTTCACTGTTTGTAAATAGTCATAATTAAAAGGCTTACTGGGGAATATCCATTTTAACAATTATAAATAAGATACAAAATACTAAAGACATGGATCTTTTTAAGGGATAAACAGTAGTAGAGCAAACATTCTATGATTTTTTTTCCAGTTTTCTTTTCAATTACAAACATCTTTTACTCCCTCCGGTATCTCAGATGCAAGCAGTTAGCATTCTGGTGGAGACCCGAGGTGTTCACACAGCACAAAAAAATGACTTCTATCACACTGTCTGACAGAAGATTATCATTTTATCCAACCTAACGATGAGCAACTGTGATCAAAGAACATCCTGCCTTTTTCATAGCCCACTGAATACCACATGACAAGCTTAGCCTTGAGCCTACCTTGTTTTATGCCTTTGCAGTTGCCTGCAGATTTACCTTTTCTGATGGTCTAACTCTAACAAGAGTGTGGCCCAAAGGATTAAGCTGTGCGAGTAAGTGATAGTATTTAGAGCCACGGCCATATATTTATGACCGTAAGACTTGAACTAGTCAGGACAGTCAAGGAGTTTACACCTTGGCTGAAACACTGTGGAAAGAAACCTATAGTTCTTCAGCTAATGGGCAGGTACCCACCTTGTATGAAGCTGAAGGTTGGTGGCACATTCACTGACAGATAAGGTTGGATTAGATGATCTTAGAGGTCTTTTCCAACCTGAATGGTTCTATTATTCTATAACAACAAAAGCGCACTGGAGTGGGAACTATCATCAGAGCTTTCAGGAGTCCTTTCAGTTGGTCACTAAAGCCTGCCGACAGTCTACTTCCAAAGAATTTGGTTGCTGTGCCTCATGCTCTGCCCCTAGTGTAGACCCAGTTTTGTTTTTTGCTGGCAGCAGTATTATGACTACACGGAAGAAGAAATGTTAATATCTCAGGGAAACAAAAAAAAAAGTCAATGCAGGGCTCTATAAATTTGTATGACCTGCCTGTTGCAGCTAATTTTTGCAAGTTTTTTTTTGGATCTGACGGTCCCCCACTAGATATAACCCCCTTCCTGAATAACAGTGTGTAAAATGAACAAAGGCTTTCTGTGTGGCCGCGTGAAGTCTCAGCTCACAGCCTGTGCCTGAAGAAGGCACGAGCACTACTGACCCTCCAAAACAGAGGCAAAGCAGTCGTTTGCAGACATGTAGCTCTCTTGGACCCCTGTCCACCTATACGCACTTCTTCTTAGTGTTCCCTCATTTCTTCTCTCCTACTTCACTCTCTGCTGTCTCACCTCCCTACTGCTCCCCAGCTGTACAATTTGTTGAAGCTGCAAGGGAGCAAACTTTGTCACAGTTTTGTCATTATATTCTCTTGTCCTGAGAAATAGGGGGACATCTCCCAAGGCATGAATGCCTTTAACTCTTCTGTAGTAGCCAGGGATGGCCTGGTGACCGCCAAGCTCTGGTGAGGCTCTGTCACATTGTGTGTCCCAGGGGTCCCTCCTCCAAACAGTTAGAGCCTTCTGCTCCATTTCGTGCAGAAGGAAGTTTGGACTCAGTGCACTGATTTATACAACTAGAAAAATACAATCATAAAACGGTTGCCCCATGAGAATTCTGAAGGAAAGAAAAAAAAAAGAAAAAAGGTTTACTCTATTTTATTGTGTAGAATGAAATAACTCATTACTGTACAATCAAGTGCAGGATTTTATTCTCCAGCATGTGGCAAGCATTACATTAGAGAGCAAAATCTGGCTCTGCTGTCAAACGTGACAGAAACAAGTATTTTACTCCCATTGAATAAAATTCCCATTCTGATCACATCCATTTGTGTGTCAATAATGTTAGCCCTAACACTGTCCAGGATGACAGACCAAAATTGTTAGATTATCTGAGAAGTATCATGCTTTTAAACAGATTCTTTCATACGTAGAGTGCACAAAGCACTTGAATTGCTCAAAATGAAGATAAAAAAAATACGATTGTCTGTAGTGATTGGTATGCAGGTTATAGATTCAAATGTCTCGCACCACACTTTGAACAACTACAATACCATCACTAATTTTCCAAGACCAGCATTCTCTAGACAATTCATTAAACTTTCAACTTCTACGATATAAGGAGCAGAAGACACAAGCAACAAATTCATCAGTAACTCATGAAGTTTGGCATTCTCTCCGGAGGAAATTCAGTCCCTAGCAGGGAGCTGGCAGGACGCCTCCAAAAATCACAAGAGCCATTCTGCAGCTTGAAATCCTACACAAGAGCTTGCTCCAGTCTTTCGCAAGGAGTGAATTTCACTTTATGGACACTGCTGTGATGACAGCATCTTAGGAAACACCAATTTGAATGGACTACAACTCTTCCGTTCAAAAGTACTATATAGCAAGTCAGCCAGGCACTGTTCTTGGGAGAGAAGGCAAAATCGTGTGGCATGAAATTCAAGCCAGGCTTGCTTCCAGCCATTCTCACCTGCTGCCGGAGAACTTCAAGTTGGGTTCTCATGTCCTCAAGGCTGTTCTTGTCAACCCCCTCTGAAGGAGTCCCAGGAACAGATTGGTGCTTCTTTTGCAGTACATCCTTAAGGGCCTGCAACGTAAAACATCATAGTTACTGTACTGAGATCCACCACATCAGAAAGATTTATTTCTGTGTAAGTGTCCTCTTTAAGTAGAGTCACAGGCTTTTTTCATTCATTCATTTTTCATTCATTTGCAGTTGCTTCAATTATATACAGTGAATATTACGAATAACATCTATGTATGCCTAAGTCCAAATTTCCAAAGTGCCCACACTAGATCCATGAATTTGAGATGGTGTAGTTTAGAAGACTGTGCTTTTACTTAAACTATAACCGACAACTAGCTGTGGAAATCACAGCTGCAAATCTCATTCAGAAATGCCATTTTCCTTGTGCAAATCAGAATTCGAGAAAAACCAAGACCAGTGTCAAAAGACCAAACAACCCAAGAATGTTAAAGTAGCATTCGACTATGCCTATAAATGTTCCTATAGTAAAGTCGGACTGAAACACTTTTTGCACCACGAGTACAAATTTCTTCAGCTGGAACCAAAGTGAATACTCACATCGAGACGAAGTTATGTAGTCTCTATAACTTGTCACTAGAGGGAGTTATGTATACACACACTACACTGAGAATGCTCTTATACTATTTTTCAGTCAAATTCTGCTACATTTCTTTGCAGATTTTATTTATTTAATAGTGTTCCACAGCTGTCCCTTGGACTGGAATAGTTCTTAAAGCATTCTTACCACTTTCTGTCTATAACCACACTTACACATTTCTTATTTACTCTACCACAAACGCTCACATTTCAATTTCAGTGCTTTTCTGCATCTCTCACAGAACATATGGACTCAGCTAATTTCCTCCACTTTAGAAGGTTCCCTTCTTGCTAGTGGTCCCCAGCTCCCCCTGACTGGCCACGCACCACTTGTGTTGTAAGAGAAGGGAGAAAATAACTTAGAGAGGGAAAAGGGAGAAGGGGAAAAAGACAAGCAGGAAAAAAGAGCACCTAAGAAACCCAAGGATTAGTATTATGGACCTCATCTTCCATGAAGTATCAAAAAGGGGAGGAAAAATAGCACTTCCAACAAGGAACACAGAAGAGAAAAATCTGGTGAGCTACTGTCCCTAAGAACAGTGCAGAAGAGGTATACTATTGACAAAGTTTGTATTCCACGTCATAAGGCCATACCTAAATATGGGAGGATGTAGATACAAATAGATCACTGACTAATCTTCCTTTTGTCCCTTCCAGCCACTGCTGATCTCTTTTACAATATGACACTTCAGTGCTCTACACAAATAGCAAAACAAATAATAAAAACAAGTTTCACATCAGCTTTTAGGTTGGGAGTGGAGGGTCAGAAGACACAAGTGTCAGTGAAGTTTTTGTTATCATGATTCTAGGCAGTGAGCTGCAAGGTATCGTGAGCTGTATGTTACAAAAAAGTTGTAAGAGCTTCTTTCATTATAAAAATGGGCACAAGCAGAAAGGTAATACACAGTGATGCTGTGAGCAAGACTAAAAACTGTATTACCCAAGAAGGAGGATAATACAGCTCTGTGGCAATGGCAGGATGGCCACCAGCAAGGAACAAGTGAAAATGAGAAAGACCTCGCAGCTCACTGAGTTAAACTCAGCTTAACTTCACACAGTGTTAAATAATGTTCATTTAGAAATACTGAAAACTGAAACCTGAAATTGCAAGACAAGTAGCACAGAGTTTTTCTTACATATATATATATTTATGTATTTTTTTTAATCGAAAAGGAAACTGTATAAACTATATTACTGAAAGACAACCCACTTGGTTTTCAAAGTTATGAGAAGGATGTGGTCCATGCAACTAGCAATCCCTTAATCTAACCACACGAGTGTGCCAGGTTTGGGAAGAAATTTTGAAGAGAAAAGCCTTACAGACATGAGAAATGGGATGAAGTAAAGCAGAGTTTAACCTGATAATCTTTCATTTAAAAAAAAATAATAATTTTAAACAGATTTTCTTAATGGGGAAATTACAGCCTATCAGTCCGTGTTTGAATGACACAACTGAGATGGTGCTGAAGCAAAGTTATCAATTAAGTCAGAGAGAAATTTGTCTAGTACTTGAACTATAAGGCAAACAAGGAAACTGCAACAGGAAAGCCAACAGTCTTGGGATATGGCATTCCAAACTATTGCAACAACACTTTCATATGGCAAACATCAAAGTAGGATCAGAACAAGATCTACATTTTGGGTACTCTGGATGACCAGATCAATGCTGGATGAAGCTGGAAGTAAACAAGTTAATGTACTTAAAAACAAGTAGTAATATCTTCCATAATCTGGGAATTAAGCATCTTAAAATGACTGATATGCAAAACCATGCATATTAGCAAGCAGTTATATATTTAAGGGAACAAAAAACTTGGGTCAGTTTAGCTACTGTCCTGTACTGAAAATATGCTTGCTCCACATTGATATAGGTAAAGAGCAAGGGTAACAGCAGGAGTGAAGCAGATTTTTTTGATACTGCTATCGAAAAAAAAAAAGTATATCATCTGGCCAAAATAAATTAAATAAATAATTGAATAAAATTAAATGGATTAGATGAAATAAATAAAACAAATTAAATATTAAATAAATTAAATAAAAAAATTAAACCCAACTGAACTGGATGAAAGTGTCTAATAAAAGAAGGGTTACAGCTCCAGAACAGCTTTCCAACCGAAGTAACGCAGAAGGAGTTTAAAGTATTTTTGAGGTTAAAGTATTTTTAAGGTAGAAGTTTGATTTAGGAAAATTTGTAAGCACTTGAAGTCACTGAAACTGCAATAACAGGGCTACTAGACTTATAAGGGCACAGTCTTACATGCATTCATGAGATCTGAAGGATGCAATTACACAGGAAATCAGTAAAGCAACACTCATGTGAGAAGCTATGTTGCATAAAACTGATGTTTCATTTAAAAGTATGGTTTATTCACCTACATCTTAGTTCCAACAACACTGTAAGATTCTAAAAATAAAATAAAATACAAACAAGATATGTAATGAAAGTTACAGAAGTTTTTGAGCAAGTCTTGCCAACGCATTTCAGAATGAGCTAGAGATCATAAATTGCCAGATATTTTAATATGGCAACATTACTTTTTTGCCCTGACTTTCACACATTCTGGTCCTCCAATTTATGCTTCACTTAAAGATATACAGCAATGGTTACTGCAGTGCATTTCCTCAGGAAGCATTTGTGGTTCACCATGAAATACAGAATTGTTAGAAAACACCCACTGCTTTATGTGATCTTTTGATTAAACAAAGTTACATTTATTACTTTCCCTCAGTTAAAAAAAAAAAAAAATCCCGAGCTATTTTATGGCAATTTCCTCAATGAGATATACACACACACACGCACACCTACAAATATATATACACACTCATGTATGTATGCATGCATATAAGAAGACTGAAGCATATGTCTTGTGAAGAGAAGCCATTCTCAGACAGAACATATGTAAAACAACAGTTTTTAAACTGTCTGATTTTTTTTTTTATCATAGTGTTCCACTGGATGTGCATGAAAACAGCTTTGTGCCATTTCCCCTTTCCCTTTTGTTTTAAGGAGGGGAAACCTAGAAAGAACATAATTATGATAGAGAGAAGTTTCACAGAAGAAGCCAAAGATTTTCTTAATTTTCTTCTTTACAGTGCAAATCCTACAACCTGCCAAGAGCAGCATGAACAGGTATTAGCTAAATTCAGTTCTTGCTTCTTCCCCCAGCTCTCTGAATCTATGATCTATAGATTAGCAGTGATCGTTAAGTTTGCTACCATGGACAGATTGCTCACCCAAGGAGTGAAAATAAAGTCATCAGGTAGTGTTAGTGCTTAACATCAGAGACCCTAGAATTAAAGGGAGAAGTCCTAGTCTCTGGCTCAACTCTTGCTCATACCTTATTAAGACGACTTATTTCACACTCATAGTGTTCTTGTTTTCTTATCATTGAGGCGTTCTTCTGCTTCAGGAGCTTGTTCTCTTCCTTCATGTCATGCAGGACTTCACTGAGAACCTTTGTTTCTTTCTGGGATGCAAAATACAGAGAAATGCAGATGGAACCATTTTTCAAAAACAATTTTCAAATAATCTGCTGCCTGGCAGATGTGCTGAATTTTTGGCGTCCCAAACACAGCTGGGAAGGAAAGCAACAGGAAGACGGATGGTTAGGAAAACCCAGATATGATAAAGTCTGTTGAAATTGTTTTGACCACTCACCATATGATGAGATAGAGGCAACATACCAGAATAAATTCCTGCTCTCTTTAATCTGCAGTTGCATAAAGGCATGAAAAAGCTGGCAGGCCAAGGCAAATGGAAGTGTACAAATGACCATCCCAACCCTGCATTAGTTGCATCTACTCAATGCAACACCAGGGCTAGAAGCAGCTGGAGTCCTAGCCACCCCCAATATCATACAACATTGGAGACAAAACCACATCTCTGAATCATTCATCGTGATGGCTTTTCCCACTACTCAAGAGACTGAGGCAGGCCTCAGCCTGCTCAAGAATTACCAAGCTACCAACTGAGGCTTGAAACCCACTTTTTTTTTTTAAGCCCCATCACAGTTGTTGTCTTGAGCTCAACCCTTCTTAGTGTGTGCCTACACTGCTTCCATCCCAGCAACCACCATGAAGATGTTCCTATTTGCAACAGGACTAATACTAGTCTTTCAAGATGTTATTATACAAATTAGTAGGACAGATTTGCCAAATTAAGTTTGATTCACTTCTCCTATTGCTTTCAGCACAGCTATTTTCAATTTACAATGAGGGAAGCTAAGATTCAGATCAGAGCCTGAAGTAACTGGCATTGTGTAAGCCTCCCTCCTTTCTCTCCAGGGTAATGCATTCCTGGCTAGCTTGCTTTTGTCGAATTGTCTTAGAGAAAGCTGTTTAGATATTTGAAACAGAGTGACTGTTCTACGACAACAACAAAAAACCTCAAATATTCCTCTGCAGCTGCTTTATGTGATAAAGAAATGAGATCCAACAATCACACACACACGACACCGTACGCACGCTTTCTTTCTGTGCAACAGCCCTATCTCTGTGCAGCCAGCTACTAGGTATTTTCCCTCTGGGCTCACGAGAAGTGAATCACTGTGCACATCAAGCCACTGAAAAACACCCCTGAGAAACTGTCCCATATGCAGGAGGTAGCCTTATTTTCCTTTGTTCTAGACTACTTGGAACATTTCTGTAAGGAACTCTCTCAGGGGTTAACTCAAGTTGGCATGTCTCTGTATGCCTTAAGATATTAAAAAACAAACACACACTAAAATCCTTGTAGGTTTTTAGCTATATTCTGCTCTTTGCCATCCCCTTTTCCGCTCTCCTAGCACACATTCTCCTTCTCCGAAGCGGACAGCTTGGGGAATACAGACATTTATAATGAACCCAAACACAGTTTGTTTGGGTTTTTGAACCATCTGAATTCTTAGTCTTATTGCTTCTTATTCAACACTTAATCTTAGGTTTTATGGCTTCTTTACCATAAGTCTTTGATTACCATCTATGGGCACACAGTTGAGCCCAGAGAGAACAAAATAATTTAAATCTCCAAAACAGCCAGTTTTCATCTGTGGGCCATGGAGGACACGCAAACAGATAACTTTTAATTCACAACATTGTCAGTGTGACAGTCATACCTTCAGACGCACCAAAAAAGAAAAATAGCCCCATCAGACAAAGATGCTTTGCTGTTGCTGGTTTTCCCATATGGCTCATGGAAGCTACTCTGAATAAATAAATTTAAAAGGTCCTGTCAGGCTGCTGGATTAGATAAGCAATTAGAAAACAAACACCTTATTACTGTGCTCTGGCAATAACCTTCTGCAGCCTATGCCAGCTCCATGGCAATAGGGAGTGAAGAAGAACATTAAAAAAAAAAACCTGTTGCTATCTTCTAAGAAAATAAAATATAGAGAAAGATACATATATAATACTATATATATTTATATATATAAAAAATATAAAATAAATGCAAGTATGAAGAAAGTTAGATGCTGTAGAAAAAAATACAAAGCCCTACAAAATTAATCGTGATACATCTGTCAGCCTAGGTCCCTTCGGCATGCTGAACTTTAAAGCAACAGACCTACTCGTGTGTTTTCAAGCTGAACAATTTTAAGCATTTCTCTGATTTGTCCCTTGGAACTGCTTTTTCTTCACCTAGCCATGTGGGCAGCACAGCATAACTTGATGTGGATATTACAATTTATGATGCTCATTCAAAATTCTCTACTTTTAGCAGCTACATCTGCAAAGGTGTAGATCTCCTGCATCCTTGCAGGGCATCCAACAAGTAAAGAAGTTCAAAAGAAATAGAAGCACTTAGTGGCTGCCATATAATTTTTAGAGAAACTGCTGTTCTAAAGCTGGTATGCCAGGCAGGTTGACCTGTCCCCGTAAGAGATTTTTAGAGTATGTAGTTACCTTGTTCATTATTCTCGTATGTAGAAAAACAATTTGCGAGTGTACTGCTCATCGTTACCTTTCCAAAGAGTTACCTATTTTTCACAGCTATCATTTATTAAAAAGGTTGACAGTAAACATCTTAGTAATATGAACAGGAAGATGGATTGTCTAGCATTGACTGTATATTGAGGGCAAATACAGGCCGTGATTAAACAAGTTCATGACGTGGTTTGCTTTGAAGCATGTAAATAGGCCTATTCGTTGGAAACCAAGCACATGTTTACCCATGTTGTAATAGTTAAGCAAGTAAGACAAATGTTCTGCCTATGAAAATAAAAGTTAAGGGCTTTACACTTTTTTTTTCCTACAGCAGCTATCGTATATTTTATCTGAGAATGGAAGTGATGTGATTGCCACTTGTCTTCAGGTTTGTTTCACATTATCAAGTTTCCCATGAGAAAGGAGAACCTTGCCTTCAGCTGTCAGAGCAGCAGTCAGAAGCTCTTACAAGAGGTTATGAAGTGTGTGTTACCATGAAACAGAATGAGAATAGTTACTGTTCACTCTCTGGTGCTTGCCAGATGGGGCAAAGACAACCTTTTCTGTATATTTGGTATAACTTTGCTGATCACTTTGGTTGGTGGGTTTACTTTGGTGGGAATTTAGCTTCAGGGATCTGACTTTTTATTGTTGAGCATTTTATACGATATCTGCAGCTTTTCCGTTTAAAATTGTGGTAGCATTTTCTTTCTCTGACACAAAGAAATTCACCCTAAAAAGAATATTCAGGAAGAAAATATCTGAACTATGCACATCAATCTGCTCTTTATTCCTTCTCACACACACTACTGCTGTGTGGTCTGACAATTTCTACAGAAATGACTGCCTCACAATGCATAGTTCTCTGATCAAAGAGAAGATCAGCCACTGCTTTGGGCACAATATTGATGAGAACCCAGCACCACCATCTACTGGGTCTGCAACAGCCCATGCTGTGCACTTAGTAGAAGAGAGAGGAAAGACACTGGGTGACAGTGCACCCTCCTACCATTTCCTGTGACGGCCTGTCTCTGCCCAGGACTTGCAGCCTCTCCTTTTCTGGAGGATGCCGATGTCTCTCTTCCTCCAGCTCACTGACTCTCCTCTCTGACGTGTCCAGTTTTGTCTTCATTTCTGCCAGCTGAAAAGCAAATAATGTACCATGGTGGGCTGACGGTGCATCCTGAAAGGCACAGCACCCCAAAGGTGCTCCCAAATCCTTTCAACTCTCAGCAGATTAGTGTAAAGGCATGGATCTGGTTGGGTGTAAAGTGCCCAATCACTTACTCCTCCCCCCAAACCCTGCTGCTCTGTTTGTAGGGGAGACTCTTAATGATTTAGGGCAATTTCTCTCATGGTGTTAACTCAGTTGGCTCTAGCACTGATTTTGCTGCCAAAGCACAGCTACCATGGGGCTGTTCCTGCATATGAACTCTCCATTTTTAATGTTCTTTTTCTTTCCCTTTGCAACATGGACTGCCTCGGCACTAGTATGCTTCCAAAGCAATCTAGCCAGAGGCATAAAACTGTCCCATATTAAATGAGGAAGAGACATTTGAATTCTCTTTGCAAAAAAAAAGTCAAGGAAGAAATGATCCAGATCTCAGTAAAACTTACTGGAAAAAATTAGAGAGAAAATTTTCCTGATAAGCACATGAGACCACTTGGCAAACTTCCTTTTCATAGAAGGAAATAAGAGAAGTGTCGGTTTATGAACCAACTTAGTTTTTACAATACCAAGAAATATTTTAAGCAGCTAGCTTTGCTAGGCAGTTGATTATAATGTCTGCAGCTAATATGCCACAGAGCTGCAAACAATGAATGAAAGCTATGACAATGGCATCTTGTCAAAAAAAAAAAAAAGGTAAATAAGTATTTATTTACCATTTACTTTTTATATTATGAGTATTTTAATATAAAATTAATACTTTTGTGCGGAGCAGTTTCTCAAAGGCAAAAAGTCTCTCTTCTTACAGAAGGTGGCATTCATGGAAGACTTACCTGAGAGCTCCCCCATTACAGAGAGCCCTGGTGACTTTCTAGGCTTCCTAAGCCAGAATGAAAATTACCACAACAGATGGGACAACTAACAGACGTGTGACAAAGTGGATCAGTGGCTGGACACACCAGACACTGCAGGCTAATTTTCAGGTCATTCTGCTCTGAAGTCTGACCTTGTGGAAGGCATGAATACCTCTGCTGTCATGTCCACCCATGGTTCCCTACTAATTTAGACACAGCTTGCTTGTCTATTCTCTGCTTATTTGTCCCACTGAAGACTGCAAATACATAAACTTCACTTTTATGTAATGTGATTTTATTTTATTTAGGTATTTTACCTCTGTAAATGAAAGACAGAAGACAAAGTAAATATGATGATTGTGCCCACATGCCCACTCAAGGTACTACCACTACAGCTATGGCTGTTTGGTTTTTAAGCACAGACTTAATCATCAGATAGCATTCATATTCGAATAGAAGCAGTTAACATTGTTACCTGTTCTTCATAAAGCTGTTTCATAGTTCTAAATTGATGATCCCATTGTTTGTTCACCTCTAGAAGCTGTAATTATCAGGAAGAAACAGTAAATAACCCTCATTTCAACACTGTCAATATATAAGAGACTGATTCTCTAGCTATGAGTGTTCACAACCTCTTTGTTATCTGGACAGTCCATTTCAAGAAAAAGTAAACAGAAAATCCGGTGAGCTTTATGGCTCATGTGCCATTTCTATGTTATTTCAGCTAAGGCAGATGAATGTTCAGGAAGTAACATTCAAGAAAGATGCAAATATAAAATAAACTATAGGTGAATCATTTGCAACACTGTACAAATCCCAAACTGCAATTCCTAAATGGCTAAGGACGTTTTTGTTAGTTTGCTTTAAGTTACATAAGCATATTTGCAATTAGAAGGTCACCAGCTTCAAAACAGTGAATTGAAGACGCCTATCAACTGCAATTACAGCTGGGTGCAAACCCTGCTTGCCTTTTTCAGTACCACTAAACTGAGCAAACGTATGCATGGAAAACAGGGAAGATTGGCAAACACCATGCATAAAATTGGTATGAGTGAAGTCAATGTGTGTGCATTTTTATTGGAGAAGGCCAAATAGGTTTCCCAGAAGTGTTTTGATTTGTAGGATGCATGGTGACTCTTTAGGATGCTCAGAAATAGAATAGCTTCCAGTTTGCTGATACCTGTGGTAGAACTCCAGTTGCTACTACTTACAGTTATTCCTTGGCCTTTACCACAGTGATCATTATGAAAGTTTGCCCTTTGTGACATATAAATCTCCACTCTTATGGATTTATAACTGTGTTACAATATTTGGTCAACATTTGTTTTTAGGAACAGTTCTCCAAATGTAACTGCCTAGATATAGGAACTATAGGAACTAATTTAAACACAAGTTTAAGTGCTTGCATGCTTCAGGCTGTGAAGAAATGAGAAGTGGAAATTCTCCAGATAGAAATTTCCTCAAAAGAATGGGGGATGAGATTTCCAGAGAAGAAACAGAGCTCTTGCTGCACTGCCTGATGAAACCAATTGCTGCTTAAATACAGCGTAAATAATATTCAATGATTTCTTGCCATGGAAATGTTACTGAACTTGTAATGTCTATCTTAGGTTATAGCTGTAAAGGTTAAGGGTAGGTAAACTTAAGATTACCTCTCGTCTCTGTCTTTCCAGTGAGAGAATCTGTTGTTTCAGAGGATTGGCTAATAGAGTCTTCTTTTTGGTCAGTACTATGTGCTTCGACTAGACAAAAAAAAAGTTCAAAAATGAATACTTCTAGCATCCCCTCTTCAAGTCATGATTATCATATAAAACTCCCATCCACCCTGCCACCTGCAATGTAAAGAAAGTGACATAGCAACATTTTCTTATAGTGTATTTGCTATCAGTATCTTAACACCTGCCGACAGCAGATTCTGAAGCGTACATCTGCTTTAACCCTGCTTAGCCTGTGTTTCAGAGCCATTATGCAAACGGGTGGTGAAATAAACGAAATTAGGTCTCATTGCACCATCTGAGGTATAGAACACAAAACAGGCTTTTAATTATCTTACAGATGGTAATACAACTAAATAGTAAAAGCGCAAAAGTTGAGCATAAGTTAAAGTGGGCATAAGTAATTCCCTTCGTTTACAAGAACTAGAATAATTAGTAGTTTTGCGCCCGGTAAGTGTTTGCAGGCCTGCAGCAATAATCTTTAGCACAATGGGTTCAAAACAAGCAATACAGAAAATGAATAGGCTATTTGGAGCAATTAGGAAAATCGGTCCAATCTGCAATTGTTTGATTTAACTTGGAGTTTTGTCCATGAAGGACAACAGCAGCTAAGCCCTCGTTTTTGTAATGGCAATGACAAATATCATAATTTCCAAGAAGTTTCCACGAATTCTCATGAAGACAAACATGTGATATACATATATATATAAAAAGAGAACTGGCTTGGATAAAAAGCACACGTTCATAAAAATCCATTTGGTCAGATACGTGGTCAGGGATATTTTTTTTCTCCCTAGTCTGAATTCTAACCAATACATGAGAAAATGGGGAATAAAAGTGTGAGCACTTCTAACGTCTTATGTCTCCTGAAATTAATTTATTTTCTTCAACTAGAGAATTTAATGCCAACAATAATGAAGAAGATCACAGAATATTTCTACTGTGTCTTTTCATATGCATAAATCCTGGGCATGTATTCACCCCCAACCAGTCCTGCAAAGCTCTAATGTTGGAGCACTCAATTTCCATGTCAGAAAAGAATCCCTCTTCCTGTAGAAGTTCATCAACATGTTTAAATTAAAGTATCTGAAAAAATTACATGGTAGTCAGTGGAATTAGTCATGTGTTCAGGATCTGGGCCTTAGGCATATATTTAGGTGCAGAAAGAGTCTATTAAAATCAATATGACAACTCACAAATCTAAAAGTTACAAATACATTCAGCAAATTGGTTTGAATGCTGCTCAGAGTTGCTGGGTCACTAAAATGAACCACTTTCTACCTTTTGTGTAATAACAAATCAAAGTGACCAGATTACTTCTGGGTGGGAGGAAGAAGGGGGGAGGGGGGAGGAAGACTTTCTAAGAATTTCATATCTAAAAATATGTATTATTTCCTCTACTTTAAAGCAGCATAAATCATTCAGATGATTCTACTGGAACACACAAATGAGCCTATAACTGTCCATCTATAAAGTGACATGTACCTGCACCAGGTGAAGCCATGTCTGCTACACAAACAGCACATCAGAGGAGAGCCAAAACATTCACTTACTTCGCGCAGGTCTGCTGGAGCTTCCATTTCACTCACATCTGCCCACGTGCATCCAAGACGGCCTTGAGCATTTGTTTCACTGCGGGTCTTTGAAAGAGACAGCAATGAAACAGGTATTTTACGTCCCTTAAAGGAGTGGAGGGAAATGCACAAAGACGCAGAAGATACACAAGTGCTGCCCGTGGAAGCAGCAGAGACTAAAACCTAGGTGGTGGAATTCTGATTTTAACCTTTTCCTCCTTCCTAGCTGGGGCTTCCCAGAATGGTTCAAGCACACTGCCTATGACTAATACGCCAGGCAAGGCAGCACTCTGTGTACTCTAGATGCAAATTGCAGTCGACTGGCCAGTTTGCCCCTGAGAGAGGAAGTTGCATGTGTAAGGGAAGGAAGGGTACATTTTTCAGTAAATAAGACAACAGGGTTTTCTATCCCTGTTTCCAGTTGTAGCAAAGCACTTATGTAAGTATGGCAAGTATTAACTGACAGTAAGACAGCGTGAACTGCCATGACAGAAAAAGTTAGTGTAGTGAGTCATGCTTCGAAAAGAGCAATAGATAAGCTATGACAAAGAGGACACCCCTACAAAAGCCAGGATGTCTAGGGGAACACTGTAACTGGAAAACCGATTTACTTTCCTTGAAGAAGAGCTGCACAAAAATGCAGAATGCCACATTTTGTTCTTCTCTTAAGGACCTAGTACTTGCCATTCTAGTCACTTACCCTACCTGATCATGGACCTAGCTTTAAGGTGCTCAAGTCTTAATGCTTCAAACTTATGTCTTCGTTCCCCATTTGGAAAAAGAGGCTAAAGTTGCCAAGTTAAACTCACGGGAAAGATTAACAATTAAAAGGCGTCCACAGACTTTTCACATCCAAAATGAAGAGAAAAAAAGAAAAGCATGAAGCATTTCTGTCTTCAGCCATGGAATTCTGAATAGCGATGGATTTGAGAAGGAAACTTGAAAGAAAAATAATTTTCCGTATTGTGGAAAGATCCCTGGGTCTGAGGTCTTTTTTCAGTGAGGGCAGAAGTTGTTTACTTGCTCTTCAAGAAACAGAATTAAAGCTAGCTTGTGAAGTTTGACATACATAAATCTTCAGAAAATAACATAAACCTTCAGGAGATCTTTAGACAAACTAAAGTAATCCTGTGAAATGGTGGCATTTAATAGCCACATTCCAGATTTCTGGTTCACAATGTGTGACTAAGCAAATCCTGTTTTGCAAAAATAAAAAGCCCAGTTTGGAAGGAACCTACTGTTTTAAAATAATTGCACATGAAATATATCCTCCCCACTCTGTTGTTCTTCTTAATTGTTCTCTTTTATGGAGAGGCTGCAAAACTTGTGGGTTATAAAGAAAGAAGTTTAAAGACAGATTTTATTTTAGTAGAGGCATTTTAGATTCTACATGGGAGGCATTCTACCCATCAAGAAATAAAACGATTTCATCTGTACCTACACCAAAACCAGCCTTTGAATACATATCCCTTCCAGATGCAGCATTGGTTTAAAGAAGGGAAAAAAAAAAACAACTATCTAGGTATGGTAGATAATGCAGCAGCAATTCTGCATTTCTTGACATTTCTCCTGTGATTAATGTATGGTGAGAAACACATTCAGTTAAGTGTCATGCTGCCAAACAAACCTCTCCATCACCTAGGCAAAATTAAGTGAAACAGGGAGGACATCTTCTGGAAAACAGGCAGGCGATAAGGCCAACTTCTAACGAATGAACACATCACACTAAGTCAGAGAAAGTAGTGATAGTTAAACTGTACAATCCCTTTAGTGGGGAAGAAAGTGGAAACAATGCATTTTAAAAATGAGACTGAGTATTGTAATGGAGTTATCTAAAGTTGATGTCAAATCAAAGCTTATCCCTAAGGATTTTGAGGCTATGGGCAAAAGTAGGTAAAAGCCCTATCATACATGTGAGAAAACGGACCAACCGAGTGCTAAAGGTCATCCAGATGTTAGCGTCAGATTACAGAACAAATGACATCTCACCCACAACCTGTGGCTGTCACATCCGCTTCTGCAGCATCCATCAGCAGGGTGTCTGCATAATTTGGTGTTCTCACACACTAGAGAGTGGAAAACTACTTTCAGGACTGAAGTTACTGCATATGAAGAGTCAAGAGTCAGCTGCTGAAGGAGAGGCACTAGTCACGAGTGACATGAACACTACCTTTCACCTTCCCACAATATCCCACTGCCTCCTGCTATGCCTGCCACAGCCCTGTAGATGATAAACTCGTGGAAATAAGAGTCTGACTTGGTCTGCATAGCACTAACACTGTGCAACTAACTGATTCATTAAAACACAACCAGGAAACATCTGCATTTCATGTCTGCTCTCATGGGCAATGATTCTTAAGCCCGGACAACTTCCCTTACTGCAGTTCCTATGGTGAGCACAGCCCCATCCCCATTCCAGCAGCAGCCTAACTTTTGGGAGAAACAAAGTCTGAACCACTGCATTTATGGTCTGGCCTATAGGGTAAAACCAGCCCTGGTTACTGAGTTCTTTGACACACCACGCAGTGGGGTGCTATGTGAGGTGCAGTCCCCCACAGTGGGGACAGAAGAGCAAACTGAAAACACAGCCCTGCTTATGAGTCCTGACTGCCACCTGAGAGATGTTGGTGCTCAAATCATTCTGCAGAGAGGTTGAGGATTAAGTCCCTGAGATCACACAGTTGTTATCACTGATTAGTTCAAAACCTGGAAAGCTGGGTGGGCACTAGGACCCTAAGTCCTTAATTGTTAATACCTTAATGACCCTATTAACAACTACTGAGAGTAAATGATTATCTCTTGGACTGGAGGATTTGAAGCTTTCAGAGGCTATCATGGGATGTAGTACAGGGCTGTGATCTCAGAGGCTGCAGTAAATCTCAACTAATTCTCATTCTTTTCAAGTCCTCTTCAGCCACAATTAATGAAAATATGGCAAATGTTAATATTTTAATATTATTTTGTGAAAGGTATGGATTTCAGCTGAAGAAGCACCTTGATGAGAGCTGAAATCTGTATGGATTTTTGACTAGTTACATCCTGCATATCCACATTAAAAACAGTGACAAATTTTCTTGTACCATCTTGCTCTTAGCTATTGCTTTCCACTACAGGGATTTTATTCAATATGACAAAATAGAACTGACATCAATTACTCTTCAGTATGTAGCTAGGCAAACAGCGTTCATATGGATAATGCTAGTGCTCCTTCAGACAGTGCACAAAGTCAACTGCCTTTTAAGAGATTTATAGGAAATCCATCCAGCTCAAGGGCTAGAACATGCTGCTAAAGAGCAATGGCGCTGTTCAGTTGTGTGAGTAGCTTGGTGGGAGATAGGTATCTTGTTCCCTCCCTCGCAAGTGTTTTTCTGTTTCAGTTAGCACATAAGAACAGTACTATGCCATGGAAAGAGAAGAGTGTATCTGGAACCTGTAAGAACAGAAGAAAAGCCAATGAGTAGGGAACAAAAGTTCAAGCTCTTCAGAAGTGCTGGTCTTCTTCCAATGAAACCTGGGAGAGGTTGAAGTAAAGATGTTGTCTCTCTCTGGAGGGAGATGATTCTCACCCTCTACTCTGCATTCATGAGACCCCACCTGAAGTACTGTGTTCAACTTTGGGGTCCCCAGCACAAAAAGGACATGGACCTATCAGAGAGAGACCAGAAGATGGTCACAAGGATGACTGAAGGGCTGGAGCACCTCTCCTTGTGAAGACAGGTTGAGAAAGCTGGGGTTGTTCAGCTTGGACAAGGCCCCTGGAAGACCTTATATCAGCCTTCCAGTACCTAAACAGGGCCTACAAGAAATATGGAAAGGGATTCTCTCAGGGATTGTAGTGATAGGACAAGGGGGAATGGCTTTAAACTAAAAGATGGTGTATTTAGATTAGATCTAAGGAGGAAATTTTTCACTCAAAGGGTGGTGAGGCCCTGGCACAGGCTGCCCAGAGAAGCTGTGGATGCCCCATCCCTGGAGGTGTTCAATACCAGGCTGGATGGGGCTTTGAGCAACTTGTTCTGGTGGGAGGTGTCCCTGCCCATGGCAGCAGGGCTGGAATTAGATGATCTTTAAAGTTCCTTCCAACCCAAACCATTTTATGATTCTATGACATTCATTTTCTTTTGCTGAGTGAAAGCCACTAAATTTGTTTACCAGTCTACTGCTACACTATTAAGAACTTATTTACATGCTAACACTGCAGAAATCTGACACATGTATAACACCAGTCCTTGAAAGAAGGACTCTTCTGACAGCTATCAGACTTTGGAAGTAGAAAAAAGAATATTTTTAATGCATTTATAACAGGTTTGAAGTTGTTGAATCAAATATGCAATTGTAAATCGTTCAGAAAAGTCTAGTTCAAGAGCAGACTGTACATGCAGTCACAAAACTAAACGTAAGGAGACTGTTTACAAATCCAAGCAATCTTTTAGAACGCTCTTAAAGTTTTCCAGCCTGTAAAATATAACCAGACCATTTAAAGACTTGGGAGTAAAATCTGACCTAGTGCTACACAGCCACAGGAAGCTCAGAGATGGCAAAAAGACAGGTGAAGAGGGTGTCTGCAAAGTGTAGACAGGTCTGCGCAAAACACCTTGAAAGTAAATTTTGGAGGAAAACACAGACTTAGCACCGTTGTCCAAAAGCTTGCTAGGAGTTCTGCTGTTTGGTTAACACTGACACAAAAGCAGAGAAGATGCCCAGGGAGGATAGAAGCTGCCTGCTGTGCACAGAGGGAACGACGCTGGTGGGAGGATGTCCATCGGTGTGGATGAGGGAGCATGCTCCCCTGGAGAGACCTGGGCAGCTCCCGTAGCGGTGGACTCATACGGGACTTCAGAGGTGGGCAGGACACCCGACCACATACGTGCTGGGCACTGGCATGCAAACGAGCACTCTAACACTGCAGTAAAGGGTTTACAGGGGGAAATCTAGTCACTTGGAGTCCATGCAATTAAAAAACAGATTTTACTGTGGTGAAATCATTCCTACTTCAGCTATATGCAAAATCAAAATTCACTAAGTGTGATGATACAGCAGTGACAAACAGGTCAGCAAATGTTATAAATCCCAAACTAATGCTTACATGAATCTTAATTTCCCAGATTATTTCATCTCTTCCTCTGAAGTAAGTCTGTGTCATGCCATTTACTGGCCACACTCAAAAATCACCAGCAAACAGGCTGCAGGGAAGAGTCTCTGAGTGGAGAAATACAAACTTTGTAAACTCCTACAATATTTCTGCCTCCAACTTCTCCACAAATACATGTAAAACCAAATCACCACCAGCAGTGCATGGCGTCAAGTAACTTTTTACAATCTCCCTAAGATACAATTGTACAGACCTTTATCTAGCCAGGGTTCTTCATAGATTTTAGAGCACGTTTATAGGTAACGTGCACTCTTGTCATCTGTTTCTCACCCTTTACTTCTACTTCCACTCTTTCCCCAGAAAGTCACCTCCTTTGCACATTTCTTTTATCTATCTCAAACAAGAAAACAAAATGTTACGGCTCCTGCTGCTGGGCTGTGACACATAGCTGCAGCATCAGTCACCACTGAATACAAATCAACTTTTCCTCACCTTTGAGCACAGTTCAAGAAAACAAAGAAAACAACAGAGAGAACAAGCAGATTTTGCTTTCCAGAAGAGCAAGTGGAGTGCTGTAGCTTGAGAATTGATACAAGAATGATCATTTTCTTTCTTTGGACAGCTGATCAGGTCTGGCTCCTCCTAGAATGACTGACAGTTTCTCTTCTGCCTACGTGTACGGTAAAAATCCTTTCTTAATGTCCACACAAGCCATTCTTGTCCCTGGCTCACCCTGCTCTATCTCCATTATGATGGCAGATCAGAACATGATGAAATATACTAAGAAAACACTATATCGAGCAAACCTCCACCTGCAGGGAGCTTGAGTAAGCCTGAAACCTTCTGTAATGTCAGTGAATCATGATTTAAAACCTTTACATTCTCTGAAATAGCACGAGTTCTTAGTAGGACCTTTACCCTTCTTTTTCCCACCCCTCACACTCCAACACTCAATTTTCTCCTCCATCCTTCACAATCCTTTTTCTTTTCCTCCCTGTCCATACCCACATGCGAGCACATGAAGCTCATTATCCTAGGCATTTATGATTTTTGTCCATGCCACAGACAATGGTGACAAAATTAAACTACTCTTCCAAAATCATCGGGCAGCTCTCATCTTTGCGACAGACAGAGCTCGTCTTATCTTCCACTTCTGTTCACAGCTGTCTTATTTTAAAGACTGCAGTGAAGGGGAAAACACTTTTATGGCAAGCAGTTGGAGCACACTCAGGGAAGAAAGCTTCAGAAACTTCAGAGCATGGCTGCCAGGGATGGCTGGCAGCAAGCTGCGAGCCAGGAGCTCCTGCAGACAGACTGCTGTGAGTGACAGAAGTAAGCCCACCAGATATCCGGCACAGAAAAAAAGTCTTCCCAGGAAGCAAAAGGGACCAGGCAGGATTTGCTACCCCTTGAACTCACCTAGGTGACTCTCACAAGTGGCAGCACACAACCCCACCTGCAAAGGCAGAGTGAGCTGAACTGCTGAGAAGTCCTTTATTAATTTCTACTTGGTTTCTATGAAATTATGTCATTTCTACTAGCAGTGGCTTTGAAGTTCCTTCCCCCTCTTCCTCCTCTCCCTGTTTAAAAATAAGAATTATTTGTATTCTAAGAAGATCTGACATCTCTGAGTGTAAAAGGCTTGTAGTCATTTTGGGGATGCTTGCAATGAGATTGAAATCAGAGCCTTGGAACTCTGGCCAGCACTGAATCCTCTCAAAAGCATCAGCACCACCAGAAGTTAGAAGTTCTCATTTTTCAGAGAGTGCTGGATCTTTATTCTGGGAAAGGCTTTTGCTACAGTATTACAAAATAGGCACACACAAGATAACCAAAGCCACTTGTCACTTCTGAAAACTGGCTGTTCGGACACTGCGGTGAAACCAAGAACCACTAAGTTGCTTGCACTAAGTAAAAGCAAATTTTTCCCTGATGATGAGAAAATTGTAAAATCTCTTTTTTTGCTTCCTACCCTATCAGGTATCTGCCTGAAGATTTTTCAAATTTTGCTGTTCAGTTTCAGATTTGTAGAAGTCAGATTTACTCTGAGATGAACCTCAGTAAAAATTTGGCGGCTTTTGGAAAATCTGTTTGCTTACATTTTGGTCAAGCTTTCCTTTCGGCTTTGAAACATTTTCAGAAGTGCTCTGAAATCTGTTACTCTGCATTAAGCAAAACTGTATAAAACAAATGTTTTATTCCAGAAGCTGTTATTATACCAGCAGTGCTTCCTACATTATCCATTGCTTACCCTTTTCCGATTGCGGTTCACATGGTGAAATGGTAAAAAATGAGAAATCTTAGTCGAAGAATAACATCAGCTCCTAAACCAGAAGAAGAAACTAGAACTCTTCCTGTCTTGACCCAGTCCACGTGCTTCACCCAGACAAATGTGTTAAAAAGGGATTTTCCCTTGAATAAGCATGTCGGCCTCAACATTTTGCCTTGTTCAGTTAGGTACAAACTCTAACAGGAAAATACATGCAAATTTGAATGTGTTCCTTAATATGTGGGAGCCAGATAAAATTAGAGCAAGATGTGGCTTCAGAGTAAGTACAACATCACACAGCTTTCTGTTTCAGGATTTCCTTTATCCATTGTTTTCCATCATCACTAATGAGACTAACCACAAGGACATGGCTACTTAAGCATTTGCAAACTCAGGCCTGAAGATGAAAATCCAATTTCACGATACTATAATTGGATAACAATTTATACCAGTAGCAAACAGGCTATTTTGAGTTTTACAACATAGTCAGTGCAAGAACAGATAGTCCTTAGTTTTTTTTTTCCTTTCTCTCTTTGCACCCAAAACAGTTCAAATACTTGGAAGTCTGGTATTCTTGAGCTACAAACTGATCACGTAAAATATATAACCTCTGCCAATAATCCTTATTTTACTTTATGTTGACACACTGCTGAATTTAATTGCTGTTCTTCCTTTCCCATCTGATATTTTTAATCATCCCTCACTTCCCCCAGAAAACATCCTTCTTGTGTATAAAATCTTGATTAAGTCGTACATATACTGAAAACACTGTGCATGAGTACTTTTTAGTAACATCTGTATTTTGATGCATAACGTTCAGTCTAACTTATTTCAGTTGAATATAATCAGCTTTATATTTAAATTTGAAAATGAGATGCTGTTTTTATGTCATGAAACACATTTCTTTGATTTCTGATATTAAAACAGCAAGTTGCTTGATCCCTTTGGCCTTGAATTTCCCACTCTAAAAGGGAGAATAAGGAACTCTTTCCCTCCTGAGTCAGATAGGCAGTTTCACAGACTACAGCTTTGCAATCCTTGTTCACATATACTCCTGCTATACATTGCAGCAGTAAGTAAATGGTGTTGTAGAAGAAAAGGGGAATAAGCAAGTATATATGAATTAGAAATTGGTAATTGGTTTCGTCAGTAAAGATTTCATCATGTTTCTTTTTTTCTTTTTTGTCGGTAACTCAAACAAAAGTAAATACATTTCATTATAGTGAGAAGAGCTTAAATTAGTGTAAAATACTGATGCCATGCTAATGCCTCACCTCTTTTTTTCAGCTTAAAAAGAAAACAGTTTGTTCACCTAGGGAAAGTACATACAAGGACACAGGCACTCAGTCCCTTATATGAGAGCAATAGACCTTATGTGGGTGTCAGGGACCCCAGTACACCAAAAGGCTCTTGCAGCCTGCATGGACTTCATTGTCTCCTCACACTTTTTCCTCTCCAGGAGCAGGAAAACATAGCATCATGATAAGCCAGAATTAAACTCCTACAGATGAAGGAACCATACAGGGAAGGAAGTGCTGAGAATTAATTCTGTCCATTCTGCAGAGCCAGGTTTTCTCTCTCTGAGATATTTGCCTTTAAAACCACAATAAATATTTTTATGGAAAAAAAAATATTGGGAAAAAAAAAAAGGAAAGAAAGTCAAAGGAATTTGTTTACAGACACTTCCAGATAACACTTTCAAAACTGCTGTGAGCTCAAAAGGAAATGTCATTCTGCAGCATGCAATTCATACTCTTTACTCCAGGATAAATTAATTACAGAATGAAAATTAAAATGGCTCGCTTGCTCTGCCAAATAACTTCCTGATAGAATTCCCAACACTATAGTGAGGGATACACTCTTGTTTCATTATCATCTTTTTCCCAATTCCTATATAAAGAGCTTAGCACCCATTTTAAGTCTAGATCACCATCTCATTTCACAAACTGACATTTTCTGTTTCCTTTTTTAATACTATTTTAGAGTGTTCATAATCGAAAGGATAATAAATTTGTGTTTTGGAAAATAACATATTTAAAAAAACAATCTGGCACATGTACTCCTAATTTCTTATACTGAAGTTGCTGGAGCTTATCACAGTTGTCAAGCTGTCACTTGAAGTCCAAGTCAATAAGCACACAAGTGAAAACCTCTTTGACTTAAAAATACAAATAATAAATAGCCAACATATTCCTAGGGTGGAAATATCTTAAACTTTCTTCTTTAATCTATGTAAGCAACACACACACACATCTTCCAATGGGAAGTGCTTTAAATGCAAAAAGTATTAAATAAATAATACGGATAGAATACCACCATGATATTCTGAGGGAAACACTGAAACACCCTACAGAAGTGGCTGAGACAAGTACATCCTTTCTTTTCTCCCTCACAACCCCAAATCCGTTCCTGCATCTCCTATCAGAGAGGCTAACATGGGAACTGTGTGTTTCCACAGACCATTTGTAGCTTGCTGTTCTGACCAATAATTTCATAGCTTAGTGCTAGCCGATTCTGCTGTCAGATCTGTCTTCTGCTTCACCTTCTTATTCCATCGCTGGGGCTAGGAATCCCCATTCCTCCTCCTGGCTTCTCTTTCCCTGTCTCTAAACCCACTAGCCTGACCCTGTGGCATCTCCTTAGCTCCTAGCCCTGTGGCTTAGCTCCGTTTCTTGCCCTGAGGTCATGAGTCATTTTGGAAATGGCGGTTTACATGTGAAAAGAGCTATGTGTAATTCTGTATTTCATAGAAGAGAGTCATCTCTCCTTTACCGACTCATCAATTTCCTGTATCACGCAGAGGAGCACTGCCTTCAGAGATTTCCTTTTCCTCCTGGTGCAGTAACACAGGCAGGTAAGCGTGTTGTCCCTTCTCACAGGGTGCTGCCATTCACAGCTTCATCACTTCTCTCTTCCCACACCTCTATCTCCTTCCTTTCCCAGATTGCAGAAAAGAGGAATTTCCTTTTCACCTCCTATTGCATGATAAAAAGTAGCTTGCTGTTTCAGGGTAGAGGACCGAAACCTAGAACAAATTTCTGTCATGCTTATTAAGTGCTGCTACACTGCAAGCAACAAAGACCACCTTGGCAGGTGGCTTACAATTCTCCATTTATAATACCACAGAAACACAGGTTTAAGCTTGCATTTTTCTCCTTCAGTGCTTGCTTCTTATTTATCTAAATGCCTTTCTGGCCCTCCCAAAGATCTATCTTCCTCACATCTCTTCACATCCTCCATTAAATCAGAGCAATCAAACAGAGCAACCATAAGAAACATTAGTGCTGTTGGTGTGCAGTTTTGCACAGCTGGCTACACAGGATGGTACTTTGGATAATCAGCGGTTTTAGTTGACCTTTTAAAACACTATAAAAAGCATCTTCTCACTTTGTCTTCTTCATAGCAGAAAGTACTAGTATCAGAAAAATACATTGCAAATTCAGTTTATCATTTCAGAAATTAAAAAAAAAAAAATCCTGCATAACCAAGTCACACAGGGAATGTTGCCTGGATGTTCTCCCCTCACAGATAAACAATTGCAAAAGGAGTCTGTGTTTACCTTAAGGGAACATGAAGCTCTCTGATAGTTCGGACTTTCTTGGGCAACAGGTTCAGGGTCCTCATGTGATGTGAAAGTGCTACTCTTCTCTATCAGGTTTCTTATTTCAGCATCAAGCTCTTTACTTTCACACCTGCTTAGAAAGAAATAGCAATGTGATGCTTTGCAGAGGAACTTGAAGCGCAGAGAAAGTAAATTTGTCAGCTGTCATCTTAATGTGACAACAGACACAGCAGAGCTAGTCCTGCACTGAGCTCCTGCTACCTTCCTTCCTGGTGCATAGCGAGCACTCGAGCAGTCTCACACATGCAATCTGTAAGAGCTTGGTGGCAGAAATCCATTTAAAATATTTAAGCAAGCAGTCCTTATCAATTTTACTACCTTGTGTGTAGAAATCCTAGTCAACCCTTCCGGGGACTTTCTGAAGACTTCAATGCACCCTCATCCCCAACCACCCCCAGTTTCTAGAATGTTAAAATTCATTGATATCAAAAATGCTATCAAAATAGTTAGCTTGGTTTTAAACTCCAAAACTAGATGCTCAGTTAATGATTTATTTTTCACTGTACGCTTCATTTTCTATAGTATTTCATAATAGACACCTGACATGAATTTTCATTTTTTTTCCCCTGAAAGTTCCTATTAAAAACATTCATACCTTATAAAAATAGGTCTGTCCTGGATACTAAGATGATACTTGTTCTGTGGGAATACTGTTATCTTTCAGTCTCTGTTAAGGACACTCAGGACTTAAGTACACTTAATGGCATGCTCCAAATTTGCAGAAGTAGCTAGCAATTAGGGCTGACTCATTCAACACACCTGTAGTGGTGGAATGTGACTTTCAGGGCATAATCAAAACCAAACCGCCAAAACCCTAGACCCAACCTAAGTTTTCAAGAAACACTCATCTCTTTTGGTAATTTAGACTTCTATTTCCAAATCAGCTTAAAACAACTCTAAATGTATATAGTCCATGACCAGAAAGCCAACAGCAAGGCTCAGAAGTATTAGCAATCAGGAAGTAGCAATATTATATCTCAATTTAGGCAGAAAACACTAAGTTCTTCATTTGAACTACCAGACAATTGAAAGCAGTTAGAATTTACTGGTTAAATTTATCACAGTTCAGACAGACAATCCACAGGGATCGCACTGCAGGTTCTGAGGAAACTGCTGAGAAGCTAATAACAACATTATCCAATAAACAAACTCATCTATCCTAATCATAAGACTAAATAAGTGAAGTGAATTTTGTGCTGAGAGGATAAAACGACGCATTTTATTACACTTGCTATTTACTCACAGAGCCTTTAACAGAAATGTATTGCATTAAGCATGGATGCAAAGTCATCTGCAGAGGAATTACAGCAACATTCCAGCAGCAGGAAACAAGGACAAGGAAAACTCAAAAGGTTGGATTTGATTTGCTGCCCAGGAGCTGGACAAGCTGGAATTGCATTTGCAGAGTTGCCATGAACCCTGCCTGCACCATCAAGCACAGAAACTGAGACAGGATTATGCCGCGCGAGCCGGCAGCAAGTCGTTCTCAGTTTTAGTGCCCATCAAGCATCCTGCCTCTTCAAACTACCTTGTCTATGTGGAGCCACAGCATGGAAGGAAGAAAAGTTTTCATGGCAGGATATTTGGGTGTGTTTTGAGACTTACAGGACAGGAAATAGGACTTTTAGCCCTGTGAAAGGCCTTCATTCAGCAGAGCACATCACGTGAGTTTTCTTCTACAGAGAAAGATGCTTCCTCGTCCTAAGCTTTTTGTTGTTGTTTGTATTAAACCAACACGTTTGACAGAGTGAGTTCAAAGAAACAAAGCACCCAATTAAAAAGAGTACTGTATTTTGTCAGACCCCTTTGAAAGGGAATTACGGCCAGCTACAGGCACGCCGAGCAAGAGAAAGACTTCCTTGGTGCACGTTTTCATAAGCCTCATGGGCGTGCAGCAGGCTGCAGCTGCTCTGAAAGCCTGCGGTGGTTTCAAAGCCTCCGTGCTGTGGGGGCGGCGGACGAGCCCGTGTGGCACAGGCTCTGCATGGCAGCCTGTGGGGCTGGGCGTGCGAGCAAGGTCTGAGGCTGCTCAGCTTCCCTTTCACTTCTGGTTTGAGGGGATACGCAGGGCTTCAGGCACTCGCGGGACCAAGGAGCCACAAGTCTTGTCAACACAAATACTCATGAAACAAGAAGAAAACTCCGGAAGGAAAACAATGAAGCTTGAGAAGGAAATCCAGCCACCTTCTGTCTTGCTGAAAAACTGCAAAATCCTGGATAGTTCTACTTGCACTGGTCTTTTTTAATCAAATGTGTGCTGACCTTCTTGGACAGTAAGTTCTCAGGCATTGGCAAGACCAACAGCATGGCTTTGAGGCTTCACTTTTAAGGAGCTGTATAATGCCAACTCAGCAACATCAGTAACAGTCACCCTTTTCTCTCAGGCCTACTCCCCTGAAAAACAGCAGCTTCAGCTCATACAGACTCCTGCGCCTGACCTAGTGTGAGACCTGCTTTGCCCAACAGAGTTGGATATACTCTACACAGAGAACTGGGGGCTTCAAAGGCTTGGAAAGTTTCAGCACAGTAGCAGGCACCTGTGGTGCAGTTTTAGGAAAAGTGCATTAAATGATATTTGCATAGTAAGGGAGAAATTGCTGCAACTGCCCCCTTAGAAGCCCTAAAAATGTGGCAAGAGTAGGGGAGAGGTTAAGTAAAGCGAGGTTACTGCGCAGCATTGAGGGATTTAGGACATAGCTGTTAAAACCACAGGCTGATATTTTCAGAGTGAGCTGTCAGAACTTGAGTTTTTTATCTGCTTGGACAGCCAACCATCAGTGAGAGATAGCTGCTCTTCTCTTCTCTTGCTCCACACACCTCCTGTGTGAGATCAACAGAGGAGCCAACTTACTTAGCTGAGAGAAAAAACTCTCGCCTACGAGTGGATTCTCATAAAGACTATTCATTGCTCATTGCCCAGGGTTGCAGTCACATGTCCTGCTCCAAAGAGCTTAAATGTACAACACCATCCACTTTCCACCTTTAACTACCTCTCCACTGCAAATCACCATCCTTAACTGCTGGCACAACCCACACACCTGGCTGGGTCAAAGTAGTCAGCTTAAATCCTTTAAAGTGAAATAAAGCAGTTAGAATAAAACAACCGCTCAAGAGAAAGGAGCAGTTCCTAGGTGCAGCTCTGAAGAAAGTAAAAGACGAGCAGCAATCTCTGGCAGGAGTGCAGGAGTGAGCACCGAGGCAGGCTGCACTCATCTCTGCTGCTGGTTCAGCCACAGCGAGAGGAGATGTCTGACCACAGCCTCCTGAGATCAGAGCATGAATCAAGCTGGGAAATCCCCCGTAAAGTTGGTGGGATGGCTTTAAATATTTCTTTGCAGCCAGGAAGTGTTCATTGCTTTGCTCCCTGCAGTTTGTCTTACTTCAGGCTGTACCTGGTATTCACCTCGGGCTCTTCCCTTTCTGTCTCTGTGTTCTTCCCATGCTTAGCAGTATCTGGGCAAGAGAAGGAGCAAGAACCAGTAGTGCCAGTAAAAAAGAAAGAAAGGGAACCACAAAAGACTCCAACCCCTACAAATGGATTGCTGCTCTGTAATATCCACGTGCTTCAACATTGTCATGAACGTTGGAAAATTATTTTGCTGGCTAGGTTCCTCAGGGCTTTGGTTTTGCCCCCTCAGCTTTTAGACTGAGGTGTTTTGATCATATTTTAAAAGAATATTAGCCACTTTGATATTTAGAAGGGTACATTTATTGTGAGGTATGTAAAATGTTAATCATATCTGTAGTACAGTTCCATTTTACAGACCATACGTTCAGAGCACACAGATGATGAGTGCTTGAATATCTCTTTGTGATAACAGTGATTAGGAGCTACCACAGAAGACAATTCTTGATGATTACCTGAGCTTCCCCTGGTGAGCTCTAGAGGGCACACAGCATTTAACATCCACAGAAAGCAACTTCCAGAACTACTTTTGGTTTTGTGAAGTTCACAGACATGTTTCTGAACCATTACCATCCTTATTATGTTTCATCATTGCCAACATTTTCTAAAATTGGGTATTTTGGTTTTCACTAATTATGCTTTTTTAAGGAAAGAAAAAAATAACCTTTTGGAAAAGTCATTAAAATGAAACCCAGTCAAATTTTAGAGATGCATGCTTTGTGAAATCAATCATTAGAGAATATTAAAAATTTCATGCACTGATATAGGGCAAAGTATATCCCTTCTATGTGTAAAAACTTTCTTAAGTATAAAAATAGGAAGAAATAAAAATACACAATATCCTATTTACACATTGTACTACAATTAAAGCAGAAGCTAATTAAAAATTTAGAATATTAACTCTTTGTAAATTTTGACTGACTTCCTCAGTTTCCTCTGCTGAGATAATTAAAGCATTTGACGTGGAAGCAGCACCTACAGATGTAACAAAGGCAGCTGGTTGCTCAATGTAAATTTTAGCAGCTTGCAGGAAAAGGAGAGAGCACATCTGTGCTCATAATTTCCATATAATATATGAAAAGTAGTAGTCAACATCATTCTAGCTGTGTCCTCCAAGAATAAGAAATTCCTTAGGCCTGTTCTCTTCCTTTTGAAAATTGCCATACCCATTCAGGATTTCACTTGTTGAGATCAGCTATGCATCAGATTAAAGATATTTTCATTTCCCTTTTGTATCCACCTTGCTGCCTTTAAAGCTGCCTTTACTCTTTTTGCTCTATGATACATCTCTGTGCTATTTTAATTCCTAGGCTTTTGCTCTATGATACATCTTTATGCTATTTTAATTCCTAGGCTTTAACAGCTTTTTGTGGTTAATTATTTATAAATGGTTGCATACTTTTTATAGCAACTCAGTGTCTCAGCTGGGAGCCAGAATAAAAGTGTGACCAGCATATGCTTTGTACATGACTGGAACTAAAATTCCCATGTAGATCAATGTCATGCAGCTAAAAAAAAATAAACATGCTATTTTGTCCTCAAAGGGTTATGCTATGAAGCCGTGGTTATACGTGCACAGCGAGTTTTATTAAATTATGCGTTTAACAGCCAAAGCAAAAACCTATCTTTGGCCCAAAACTATCACTAAAGCCAGAGCACGTTATGGAACCAGAGAAGAAACGTGAGATGTGGAAACCAACAGCTCCCAGCAGAGCCAAGGGCATTTTGCAGTTAGGCTTCTCCAGGTCAAGAGAAGAAGCACGAGGCAGAACAACTCCACATTAACACACGTTTCCATTACAGAGCAGCAGCCATTTCCAGCTCCTGAAGGCCTGCTCCACGGTCTTTTGATCAGCCACACGCTTTGGGCTTGCCACAGCATAGATTCATGGCCAAGAAATAGCTGCTTATCCAACAGCTGGGTAGGAGCCCTGTGCAGAGTCCCAGCGGTGCTGTCGATACCATTTGTGAGCTCTTGGCTCTCCCTGCATTTCATTGGGAACCAGCAACAGCGGGCACACCTACAGCATGTCTCAGTGCATTTACTGCCAAATGCTAATTCAGTACTAAATGCATATAACTACTTAAAATAATAATTTCAAGGCTGGTTGCTGGAGTCATTCACCTGTGATTGGTGAAAGCACAAATATATACCATAAGCAATCGTGGAAAAAGGTTTTAAGCCAGGATTTACAGCCAGATGCCAACACCACGGAGTCATATTTTGACGGGAAATGAATTCCAGAGTCTAGGGGTTAAACACATGCTTCATCCCCTTGGGTGGGCATTTTGGACCTCAGATTCTTGCTTCGCTAAGCCTAAAGAGCAGATCCATAGAAAGAAGTCGATTTCTTCATTTGAATTAAGGAGGACAAACTGGTTCAGATAAATTTAAAAATCATTCCCTCCAGCAAAGGAAAGCCATTTCAGCTAATATTTCCCCAATTTATGATAAAGCACTTAATTCGTTTCAGAAAAAGGCCTTTACAATTTGAGAAAGAAGAGACCTGAGTTACATAATTTGTAATCTAACCCATGCTAGGAATATATTTGAAATGGGAATAGAAATCAGGCATATAATTTTTAAAGACTGTTTACTGCAGAACTAGGTTATTCTGCTATGTTGCATATGATTTTAAAGGGTTTTTGCTCTCTTAATTTGGTTTTGTATAATTCTTAGTTTTTTTTCCCTCTAAATACCTTAGGATTTTTATATTAAAATCTTACCCACCTAAGACTAACTGACAAAGAATTTCTGGTCTAACAAGCAATGGGATGAACAAAGTTTTGCCATGAAAACAACAAGTCTTTTGTTACAGATTTTTTTTTTCAGCCTCTTGAACTCTTGCAGCTTTTGTAAGCCGTTAACAAACCACCAGTTCCTGAGCTGACAAACAACATTTACAATCGTGCAGCTCCCTAAGAATCGGTGGTGCCTTTCCACTACTCAACACCCCGCGAGCCGATCTCCCGAGCCTAAACTCTGAGTGGAATCTGAGCCAGATCTCTTAAAACTGAACTGCATTAATTCTGCGTTCTGCCTCACACCCCCCATGGTAAGAGGTGGTTTATTAGTCACAAAGCATACTGCACCAGTGCAAACACAAAAAGAACACCTGCCTTTGTCAACTGCGTGGATATAATTTAAAAATAAAGAGGGAAAAAACCAACAAAAATAGCTTCTAGCAATAGCTTTTTTTCAAACTATTTCCAACTTCCTTTTTTTAACTCAAATTTTACCCCCTAAAAATCACCCAGTATTTTAAAAGCATAGCTGGAAACCCAGCCACCAGCAGCGGCTGAGACCCACCTAGCAGAACTGCACTGTCTCTAGAATGAGAGGTCCCAGATGCTGTGGAAAAAAAGTGCTGGCACTGTTACTCGGGAATTAAGTTTGAGATTAGAGATAATCTTGCCCCAGTCCCAAGAAGAGAGCTCCATAAGGCAAGGTGCATGATAGGGGGTTAAAACATGTACATACTGAGACTACAGCAGAGAAATGCTTAAACTTTCGCTCAAATCTGATGCAGCCAAAACATCTGCCTGTCACCCCATAAACATCCCTACACTTCTGTTCCCTTTACGACAAAGGAATGGAGCTTTTAAGGAACATTTAATAGCCAGCAGCTGTTTGGCTGTCAAATGCCACATCTGGAGAAGCTGTGCCGTTAATGTGAACAGAAACAATTATTCTTTAATAGTTTTGCTTAATTTTAAGAATTACACAAATCACAACAACAAAAGAGGTGCAGTGGAAACACATCTGGTTTCTCAGAAAAGAAGCCAAAAAAGGGCGCAGTGATTAATTAAAGCTGCATCTCTAGTTTGTTCTGTCTCACTGAAGGAAGAAGTAAGGCTACTGATATCCAGGTACTTAGTGCTTTTCCAGCCTTTGGCTATTCCCCTCAACAAATATGGGACGTGCAAAAAGATGGCAACTAGCTGGTTCACATCAAATGCCATTAGATGTCAGTTATCGCACAGCTCTGCGTCCCTCTGTGCGTGAAGGTTCCTGCTCTTTGGGACTGCATTTCAATAGTGCCTCCTCACTTCTGTACACCATAGCCTGCACATCAAGAAAAGAACATCATTCCCCTTTCACTTGGATCTTCTGCTTAATTACACTACCAAAACCATAATGAAATTTCTTCCTGATGGACAGAATTTGGGATGAGTTCAAACCCCTGGAAAGTCAATGAAATGATTTTCACTAATTTTGCTGGGCTTTAAACGAGCTGTGAGTGAGTTACTGCTTCTCCAAAGAGACAGTCATCTGTAACTGGAGCACCCAGACTCATCACCCAGGGCTCGTGCAACTGCGTGTGGATCACTGGTGCAAAGGGAATTGAGGTTTTGCCATGAAAATCAACAAAATGGAAAGCTCAGCCAAGCAGAGCCACCGACTAGCACATGCTTCCTGGAGCAGATGAATTCCTCCACTGACATGCACACATGCAGAAAGATGGTGGGAGATGGCAGGAAAGCATTGAAAGAAACAAAAACTAAGAGTTAACAACAAGAAGGAAGACAAATCTAAAGCAGAGCAAAAATAAAGAATGTTTTCAAGTGCCTGCACTTTTCTTATTAAGACCAATAGCCAGAAAAGCTTGAACCCCTTTTAGGACACTCTCCTAGCCCCAGCAGGCACCTTTTTGAAACAGTCACCCTCCCACAGCTCTTTCTAAGCTGGCTGCGCACTCCAGCGTGAGCACCAGGTGTCTATTCAGACCCTGCATGCGCTCATTTCTGTGGAAAGCTGCAATCCTGATGCAGTTATATGTTTGAGGTTTTTAACTGGTGCTTTACACCACTGATCTTTCTCTTCCTGAATCAGGCATCACCACAAACCAAACAAGACCTATGCACTGCCCCTTTTGCCTCCGAGCTCACCCTTGGGCAGGATGTGGATGCGTCACCAAGCCTCACAGATCTGGGTTCACAGCTGGGCTGCACCCTTGGAGGAAAACAAGTCCGTGATTCATTTGGGTCAGTTTCACCCCTGTGGACCTTCGCTATTGTCAGTTACCTACTAAGGGCGCAAGCAGAACAAACCGGAGAACACCATTAGGAAATTCAGCCAGGAAATTTAACTTACAGTAGCTGATGGAGGACAACCAGCCCTGTTAAGTCAAGCCAACTTCTTGCCTGTGGTAGCTGTTAGGCAGCCAAAATGAAACAGAGGAAGCTCGCTGCACAGCTGTCTGCATCGCAGATCCAGGGCTTGAACTGCCAGCAACTGGCACCTGGTCTCACCAGGGATGCCAGCACCAGGAGGGAGCCTTGACACCTCCCTCCCCTCACAGAGACATGCTAGATTCAAACTACACTAGCACCACAATGTCTTGAATAAATGGGAAATCCCAAGGGATTTCAATATCCAGTTATTTCTCAATAAACTAACTGGAACAAAAAATGCTCCTTTCAGGAAGAAAGAAGGGTAGAGTACTACTCTGTAAACTTCACAAAACAATCTACGCTTTCCTTAATTTTTTTTTCCTCTCTCACATACGCACATTATGCTTAATTCTAAAGCTATCTTTCAACCATTCTCAGCTACCTGGATTATTTATTTATTTATTTATTATTTGGTCAGAGTTTGTCTTACTGAATACAGCTGTTCATTGAAACATTCAGCATCATTTGTTGTCTTAAATCTCCTCATGACTCACCAACAGTCTTAGAAACGGGTCGTCACAGTCACAGACTCATTGAAAGCTGTTAGCAATATTGTGACCTCTCTATCTGTATAAAGTATCTCTCCTTCCTACAGTACCTCTTTTCCTGCCATTATCAGTAGAACTAGTATTACTCCACAAAGAAGCAACCAGCCCAAGGAGGCTGTGAAATCTCCATACTCAGAAATATTAAAAACTTGCCTAAGCAGGCTGAGCAACCTGACCTCAGCCCTGCTGGTCCAGGCGACCTCCGTGTCCCTTCCAACCCACACTATTCTGTGATCCTGCTCTTCTCAGTACAAAAAAATGCCTATGTTTCACTTGTTTAACCAGAACTGATACAGACCTCCGCAGGACAGATTAAAGTAGGGGAAAAAAATGTATTAGTCTGGGTCTCTGAAAGAGAAATTGACTGACAAATGCAGAAAATACTTGATTGTATAGTTCCAAAGCATAATGTAAATTAATTTAAAAATAAATAAATAAAGGGAGAAGCTTCTCCACATAGAGTTAAGATATTTTAATACCTTTCCATCTCACCACACTGATGGAGACACGATTCAAGGAGATCCTCTGCCTCTTTATTCTTCCTTTTGAGCTGCTCAGAGTGAATCTGTTAGAAACAGAGGGGAAAAAAAAGTACACTTAGAGGGAAACAAAAAGGTTAATAATCTAGGAAGAACAATTTAATTGCATGATCACAACAAGAAGAGATCATAAGATCTTGCCTGCATTCCTGTTTTCTTCTTCACATACAATAAATGGCTTACATGTAGGCCAGGAATCTACTTTCTCCTTCCCACCATCATCTCCTCTTAAATCCACCACTCTAGCAGGGACAGTTTTGCAAGGGCAGAAGGACTATCACTCTCCAGCTGTGGTAGCAGGAATCTCCCCAAGGAGCAAAGCTGTCAGTAGCCACAAAAATACTGGAAGTGTTGTGAAAGGCTTTTATTATTATTATTCATCCTAAAAGAACCAACTATTTTAAATACTCTAGAGTTCACATATGTCCTCAGATTGACCTGAAAATTCATATGCTTCGTGGAAGTGTACAGTAAGACTATTACTCCAAATTTAAGAGAATGAGTAGTGAGCCTGATACAGATCACTTGAAGAGAAAAGAAAAGGAAGCTCGTGTAAGTTATTGTGCACAAGTGCATTGTTCAAGAAGTATACAAGCTTCTAACAAGCTTCCCTCTCTTCAGGGCTAGTTACTGTCTAGCACTGCATTTCCAAAGAGAAGAAGGGGAAAAAAAAAAAAAAAAAACACCCTTCCCAGAGAAAAGGACACACATTGGGGTAACACTAAGTAGTTCATGTATAAATAATTCCTTCAGATGAGAACGTGAAATAAGCAAACTGTGTATGTTGTGAAGTACCATAACCTCTACATCACAAGCTGGAGAACAGATCGTACAGGGACTGAGCCAATGGCACAGGGACTGAGCCACTGCCACCTCACCCCCAGGAGCCATTCTGCTGCCTGTGCTGCAGGCCAGGGACAGCACTGGGTGAGTTTCTTCAGGATACGTGGGACACCCCATCAGAAAAGGAGTCCAGAAGTGTTATTATACACTTTAGATCAAAGTGTCAAAGCAATTGCATTATTATAGTTGTTGGAGTTAAAAAACTGGGAGATTAGAGCTTCCTCTTGACCTAAGAGATTTCATAACGCCTGGTGGAAGGATAACAACGTCACCACTGGAATAAAGCGGGAAGCGATCAAGAGTGGAACCTGCCATTTATAACCAAATAAGTTTTCAATTACAAGCCATTCTCTTTATTGGTAACATCAACTTAATGTGAAACCACAGCTGAACATTTTATAGAAACCATGCTGCTTCATCTACATGCAGAGCAGAAATGTAAAATAAAAGTTTGCCAGGAGAAGATCTGAGGTGTTTGGCATTCCACCCCTGCTTAATTCTCCTTTCCAGCAGACATTTCACACATTTTAAATGCATCTGGTAATCACTAATTACAAGGATCCTATTAAGAAAAAATGTAAATTCAGTTTCATATGCAACTTGATTGTCTGAGTTTTATGACTGTCTGTTTAATCATAACAAACACATGTTGAAGTATGGAAAGCTGTATTCATTTGATTTTAATGGGAGCTGCAGACATTCGGTACTAATAAGAATTAAGCCTTATTTCAGGATGCCTACACTTGGCGTTTAGGTGTCTAGCAAAATACCAATTTTGAAAAATGTTGACCTAGAATGAACACTCCCAACCTCCATCTAAAGAAAAAATAACACTAAACCAAATCTGGTCTGAAAAGGAAAAAATGAAAAATAAAAAAAATAAAAACACACAGAAAAACCCACCACCACCACCAGAATTCAGACCACTATTTCATCCCTAATGCATCCCACTGGGCTTAGACATTTCAGCATCCTCAGACCCATATGCCAAGTTACGCACAATATGACATCCCCCATGCTGAAAAAATAAGCCGTGTTAAAGCGATGCAGGTTAGAACTGACAATAAAGAGGATTCCTACACTGGTAATGTTTATGCAACAACAAGTGAAGAAAGCTTTGGGGAGGAAAAAAGTGAAAGATTCCTTGTGTGACTTGCTGGTTCTGCAGCAACAGATCAGTGCAGGGGGACGTGCTGGGGAGTGCTCTGGGCCCTGCGCTGGCTGCTCTGGGTTCTCTGTGGCCCTGCCCTGCAAAAGAGCTGTTAAAGCTGACAATTCCCAAATCAGTGCTTGGCCCAGCTGAAGACCCAGCTATCACAGAGCAGCAGTTCTCCAGAAGTCCTGCTGCCACCACCTGCTGGGGGCGGGGGGATCCCTCCTGCATGGCTTTGCAAAGTCCGTGGTACACATCTCCTGACTCTTAGTCATATGCAGATTTTGCTGCATGCCCCACAGCGCCGGGCACCCTGATTTAATGCATGTTTTCACAAGCGGGTCCAGCTACCAGAAGTCATTTCATTGCCATAGCACAGGAGTCCATCCTCCCTCTTCTGAACAGTCCAAGCTGTGGGGAAAAGCAGAGCTCCCTGCAGTGAGAGCTGGCGCGATGCACACAGCAGAGCATGGCCAACCAAGCAGCACTGCAGCACGGCCACCTGCTTTGATTTGCCTTTGCTATTCTCCAAACGAGTTTTGGAGACTGTGTTGATGCCACGTAACGGCATTGCCTTTCATTTCTTACGGCTTTGTGCTGAAACGTGTCAGTTCTGAAAGGCCTTTAATTCTTTTTTTCTTTTTTTTTTCCTTCAAATCATTTTTGATTCTTCACAACAACAAAAAAAAAATTACAGCAATGAATCCAACCTGTGTTGGCAGTGCAAACTGTGCTACATCTAAATCTACAGTTACAAACCGAACAAGAGGCATCCAGGTTATTGTACAAAACATGCACGTTTTCATAAAAACAATACAAGCTTTTACAACTACAGTATGCAATTTAATGCTGTAGTGTTTTTATTAGATCAGACAAATTGAAGCCAAGCTGGATAAAAATTCAGCTACTTCAAAGAATTAAGGCTACGTAGAAAATAGGGGGGGTTATAATGGTCATGTAAAGGATTGCTCAGAATTACATAAATTTTCTGCTTTCTGTCAAGGCTTTTAAGAACAGGAATGCTCTGAAGTAAAACAGGATTTGTTTTGCTCACAGATTTATGTGTTTTAGCAACAGTTGAAGATGTATAGTAAAAAGCATACAAAATTCCTTGGTGCTCTTCTACCAGACTTATCAGTGCTCCAGTGATAATCCAAGCCTTAAATGCTTCCTAAATATATGTGAACAGGACAAAAAAAAACTCTTTTTGGTTGGAGTACTAATTTGTATTAAAAACAAGGAAGTTTTCCACATGCAGAAAACATACTTGGAAAGAAAAAAAAACCTCCCCACAGAGCAACAAGAACATTAATTATTATAAAATACTAATTATATTAAAATAAAATAAAAAAGCCACGTAGGCACTCAAACTGAAGCTTCAAAATGTTATCCAAAGCCCATTTCAAAAACATCTGTATCGTGAACGTTAAACCTGCACTGCTCTCACTTTGCCTCCTGCCACATTCTTTTTCTTTCTCCAAATCCAGTGCTAGCTTAAGAGCATCCTATCTTCCTCAACCTTCACTCAATTTTCCCCAAACGCGTTTTGTAATTCACTTGTTCCTCTGTTGTGCCAAAGCAATATTTTGTGGGGATGCAGTGTAAGATGAATCTCAGAACTGAGCAAGCCTAAAGGCCTAAAGGCAGAAAAGGGAAAGAAGATTTTGTCAGGTTTCCCCACACACACACCCTATCCAATGATTCAATTTAACTAAACACCACCATAAACTGACATATTGTCACAATGGAGGGAGCAGAAAACAGCTAGTATGCCAGAAAAAAATGAAGTAAATACTAGCAAACTAGGCACAAGGAACAAACCCAAGAATAAGTTACCTTTCCACTGAAACCCATTTTTTGTAAAGCAAAAGATCCAAGACTAACCGTCACAGACAGGCCAAGTAAAATTACCTCATTTAAGTAATACCCAGATTGCAAAATAGCTCCAAAACAAAGTGGAACATATATAATCATAAATGCTGTTGATAAACAAGCCAGCAGGTTACACATTGTGTGTGGCTGTTGCGTAGGAGGAGTGGGGGGGAAGAAATGGATTATTACTGTAAATGTGATCAAAATGGAAGAGCAACCGAAGAAACAAATAAGCATTTGATGAAAAAGATCCTAAGCAACATATACTGAAACTAAATCGATACAGGAATAGAGCCTTCAGGATTTTTTCTTGACCGATAACTCTGAAAAAGTCAAAAATACAACATAATATTTCTGTGACATCGTCCTCCCTAGATAGTCCCAGGTTTAATACTCGTAAATAGCACTAGTGTTCAGTGCAGCCAGCCTTCAACCAGCTATTACATGTCTTCCTGCTTTTGCATCCACGCTCTTTGCTGAAAATGCAGCTTCAGTCATGTAAATGCAGCACAAGAAAACCCACAAAGACAGCAAGATCTGCCAGTCCTCTCCTCCCCCCGTTATTTCCTGATAGTGCTGAAACTTCAATATTAGACAGTTTCTAATCAAATATTTAAAATCTAAAATTGTAGTTGTGCAAAAAATAGAAAGTTGTTAGGTTCTTTAGCTGTCTTGCCCAATTAGATTCAGATAAAATGAAACTGGTACCTGCACTGTGTGATGCAGGGAGATTTAACACTGAATACTTAAAACTGATCTCCCCATTAAGTACAATTTTCCTTGGTTATGGTAGCAGTAGAGTCAGAAGAGCAAACATCCCCAAAAACCTAATTCACAAATGCCACAAATTTGTGATATCCAGAACTTGATAAACACTCTATTTAATTTCTTAAAGTAATCTCAAACTGTGCAACAACCGAAATAAATTAAGACCCCGAAACAACCGAAGGCTGTTGCAGTGGACCAGACTGAGGAATGAGGCAATTAAAGGCTGAACGCACTATTTCTACCCAGAACTAAAAGCCTGGTTTTCAGCACGACGTAGATGGGACTCTGGAGAGGCTCTGCACTGCAAGCTGTTTGGCTGCAGTCCAGGAAAGGCAAACGCACAGCGCAATCTCTGCATTCGCTGTCTCGTACGGGAGGTAGCAGGCTGGCTTTGCACAGATAGGCAGCATCTGCCATGCAGCTCTTTGGTCTTACAAGTGCTGGTCCTCCACAATAGGGTGTCTGAAAACGTTTCTATTGACACACACAAACTAGTTGAAGTGTTGGGTATAAATCCTGTTTTTAACTACATGACCTGGTTAGAAAAATCAATACATCACTTTTTTTCTTACGTTAAACCAGAAAGGAAAACATTTTACAGACAAGTTATTTCTTTGGAAATTTGTCCATTTAACAATTTCTAAACATCTTCAGATTTAGGTGTAGTTCACAAGATCTTCAAAGTGAGAAAAATATTCCCAGGTGAGTATAAACCCCTTCAAGTAGAAATCAATGGCACAAATATTACCGAAAGCAGCCAGGGTCATGCCCAGAGCACTTTAGCAAAGCTCAACATAAGTCATTCCACACAGACGTCTGCACAGATGAATCTACAGCACAGAAGACAATTTGAAAGGCCTCAAAACATACATTCCTTGCCAAAAATATTATGACTACAATTATAATGTGCAACAGTCACATAAGAAGTGACCAAGAGAAGTCAAATATCATCAAGTTGTCAAAGCCATGCACGACATACCTCAATGTTCTCAGTGCTTTCCTGGATTCCTACAGAGTCACCTTCTTCCCTCCCCTTCCATCACTGGAAACCATAGAAAGAAGAAAATACTGCTAACCTCTAATTATTACAAGGTTATGAATTGGTGTGTGTGTGTGTGTGTTAAGCTTTTCTGTTTTGGAGTGATTTACAACATACTAAGAAGTTGCTAGAAGATATATGATGATGTCTGCAACCAAAAACATTGCCTAAAAATCAAAATCTCAACATTTTTCTTCCTGTATTTGAAAACGAATTTTAACTTTCTGTTATTTGAGCCTCTCTGATATTTATATGCAGCCTATCACCGATTTTCAGATACTGCACATATTTCTCCTGAAAGTAAGAAAAATGAGAAGCCTCATTTCTTTACTGGAAAATGTTAGGTTTGACCAACTCCCATCATTGCACAAAGACCTGGGGGCAAAGGCAATGATACTTTGAATGTATTTATTGCCCAAAGTCTACGATGGGGAATCATTGTTAATAGAATATGAATTATTTTATTAAAGATGTACAAAATGCACTGATGAAATAAAATAAAGGCTTCAGCAATAAATGTATTTGATTTGTTTAAAGGTAATTTATCAAGAAATCACAGATCTGTCAAGCAGGGAACTCTGCCAAATATGAAGTTCTTCAGAAGAACACATATAAACCAGGCATATTTCATGCAAGAGCACTGCAGGAAGCCTTCCCAATGGTACTTTACTCCTGTTCTGTATCTAGCTTCAATTAGCATGACAAATTATTTGAGGGTGGGCAAGATGGGAAGGAAATACTTAGCTGTTTGTTAAATGTCAGCTCTAAATTATGCAGTGAAAGAAATCTTTTTCGTTATTATTCACTGTCAAAGTATGGACAGAAGTAATTCCAAGAGATAATATGCAGAAGTAGAAAGAAAAAATGCTGCAAGATAAAAGCAAAGATTAATAAATATTATATCCATCGATAGTGCCAGAGATGATTTTCTGAATAATTTTCAATGGATGTCTCCCAACAGTACAACTGTGATGTGAAGGGAAAGAGAAACAATGGAACTTCCTTGTGCAATCCAAGCCAAGAGAGAAAAGATTTAGGATCTATTAAGTCCAGCGACTTTGGAAACAGATCCGTGGAGTACAAATAGGTAACTTGCCACGTTAATAGACAGATCACTCCAAGGACAGGGTCCACGTGGCTGGGAGGGAAATGAGTTTCTGAGAAAAGTATTGAAGATACAGGCAGACCTACCACAAAAAGTTGTACAGCTGCAAGAGCAGAAGCTTAACACTGAGAAGGTAAGAATCTGATTCAGATGAGGAGCTCAGCTCAGATTTATATAAATTTCACACTGTCCACCTAAGCTTCAAAATCTCAGAACAAAATAAGAAAGAAAAAATGAGCCTATAGAAAACTAGGAACGATCTGACAAGCCCATTCCATTGCAAAAAAAAGCTTGGCACAGTTTGGCTGGCAGGAACACAAGTGCTAAACAGCTCTCAGAGACCTGTGAAATGCTTGTTTCTTTGTATACACTCTACTGTGCCCACACTTCTGAAAACGTGGTACTCTCACTGCTGGAAATTAGAACTCTGCCAGCAGTATGTCTTGGTGCACTAAGGATCCAGCAGCATGTGAAGGGAAGACGACCCTTTACGAAACTCTTTCCCTGGTCTTCTGAGTGGGTTGCTGTGAGCATTTTTTAGTTCTCATAGGTGTACTGACAACTTTTACTTTGGTTTGAGAAAGGGGAACTGGAGCAGAGAGTCCTACAGCTATCCTAGTGTAATGGTTGTGCAGGCCCTCTGGCAGCAAACACCGCTGGCTCTGAAGACAGAAGGGTTAATTCTCACTGCAACAGCTACAAGTACTGCAGCTTTATATTTTATCAGACAAGGAATTAAAACACAGAGAGAAAAAGCATGCGCGTAAGTTTGCTTTCTATTCCTTCTACACAAGCCTCAATAGTCCTCACAGCTCACTCTGTTTATGCCTATTAACCGAAAATGTACCGCTTGAAATTTCTAATGCTGTGACTCCAAGTATTCCTTATTCAGGGTTGAAATGCTTCAAAACTTTTTCTGGGATGCAGCATTGATGACAATTTACAGCAACATGGCAAGCAAAAACCACCCAGCCCAGAGCCCTGGACCACCCTCAAATGCTACATGGACTACAGAAAACAATTTGTAGCAGATGTGGATAAAGGGCCTTTCTGTTTCCTAATCACAGACCAAGCCAAGGGAATCCTGTGGCTGCTCATCAGGGTCGGTAGCACAGGGCACATCCCAAACTCTATAGAACAGGTAAAATTTCCTAAAGTTTCAGCAGAAATGTTACCCAAGGAAGAAGTGTGGGTCAAACCCAACAGATATGCACCAAATCTTTTTTTAACATTAGATTTACCCTAAAGTAATGGTTTGGCACAGCCCAAATGCTCTACATGGCAATAATGCTTTACTGTTTCTGTACCATTCACTGTCCAGCCTTGTACGAGAAAAGAGAGTACAAGAACTCTGCTATAGCAGAGTATAAATGTGCATAAAATCACATGATTTATACACAATTATGAAGAAAATAAGAAGTAAAAAAACCTCGTAGAATACCAGGTTTGGGATTTTAAATCTTTTTTGGTAGATGAAAAAGAGGCACATGATTTCATCCTGAGGCTAGGCAGGGACACAGCGGTGCCAGCTCCGAATGCAGCAGTTACTCACCATTGTCAGGCGAGGTGCTCATCTCCGTGTCTGCTAGGTTAGAAGGTACTAGTCTCAATAAAGGCTCTCTGAATCAAATGACAACTAAGCGGTTTGGAGGCAAATATATATCTATCTCAAGGTTTAACCTACACCCCAGGCTTAGGGAAACCCCTTTCTTAAAGTCATTCTAACGGTGGGGACGCATTCATATCTCACAAATAAACACAGCCCACGCAGCTCTACTTGAAAGCAGTGCTTGCAAGAGACCACAGAGGATTCCCTCTCGCTCTTCAGATTACCATGGAACAGTGACACAATGGTACGCCCACTCGCCAGCAAGAGGCATGCAGTGGGAAAAGCGGCGGTCTAGCACGGTGGAAAAGTTGTATCAGCTCAAAAGGTATATAGCACCAGTATTAATCTAGAAGTAGAATAATTTACTGTAAGGAGGAGATAGGTCAGGGACCCATTTCTAGGAATGCATTTTAATTAGAATTTATTCTAAAGGTTTCCCTGCAGAAATAGCGCTCGGTGCAGCCAGCCGCAGGCTCCTCATCAGCAGTGACATTCAGCTCTCTAGCCAGCCAACAAGCACCACGTTCATTATCGTATCTGATTTTCTCGCTGAGGAAGAGGGCGTAGAGAGGTGGAGACTGCACAAACGTCTTCCCCTCCGCCCAGACAAGAAGTGATGTAGCATTTTCAGGAGCACACTATTCATTTCAGGCTGTAGCCCATTGCACCTAGGAGCTCATTAATCAAGTTTCGCAGATGATAAAAATTAACACTGTCATTCTGTTATCTAGAAATGAAAGATTCATTATAAGTATGTTCAGAAAAGGTTCATCTTTAAGCATGACTTGTATTGGTTTCAGTTTTTACGACAACAAAACCTGCGCAGCCGTGCACCAAGGAGAGGATACCTTTCTAGCATTTTTAGGAGGCTGCTGTTGTCTTCTGCACTGGAGATACCAGTGATTTAACTGCCCTGGAAGCATTTTCATCCTCCTAGCAGAAATATCACAGTTGCTCAGCAGAGTAGGGTATATCTTTCTCTGTCAAACCATTTACCCTCTGCCTCTCACATGCACACACACAATAATCATTTGCAAATTCGTGTCCAATTCCCTGTTGAAACAAAACTATTTGCAGCAGGCATTTGCAACTATAGCAGAGGAGAACAACAGGCTAGGGTCAGGATGTGGGAGACCAAGGCTCAACTCTTTCTCCTGCCTGAAGGGAGTTTAACTGTGTTTGCACCTCCTGGATAAGTGTTTTAACTGCTGGAGTTAGAGCAATTTCTCTATTCTTTTGCAGTAACAGTCTTCACTGTGTGTGAAGTATTTGCTGTTGGTTTGTTGGGGAAAATGTTAATGACTTTAGCTTGACGGTTCAGACTTTCAGACTTTTGCCAGAGTTCAGCTTTACTGTCTATCTGGTTAAAAAAAAAATTTTTAAAAGCTCTAATATCTTCCTCCTCTCAGAACAGCAGCCTACTCACTCAGCTTTACATCAGCCCACTTTTTCTTGCTCTGATCACTAGTTTAGTTATATATAAGTGCTTATAAAAAGCAGAACAGCCTCCTCAGGGGAGGTTGAAAGCAACCCACCAGCAAAAGCTCAGTAGCAAGCCGTTAGAGCACTATCTTTGAGACAAATGACATGTACCCAGATCCTTCCAAGCAGCAAAAGAAATTGAAGCCAAGAGATACGCATCTGAGGAGAAATGCTTCTTCCACCAGCTAATGAAGTAACAAGGGAATAACATCTCTTCTTCCTCAGTAATGCCTTCACAAAAAATACAGCAAATCTAGCCTTCTACGTTTTTTGGCTTTCTCTGCACTAAAACACAGCTTTTGACTTTGGACTGACCAACATGCTTAATCGCTATGGGACTGGACATAGTTCAGTGGGTTGTTGTTGTCATTTTGTTGACATATGTCAGCTAAGCAACAATGATAGAGCTAAATTAAATCTTTCCATGTGTACTGTTCCTGCATTTAATATCCATCACCTGTTCAACTGCACTGCTGTGGTTTCTTCCAGAGAGACCAGGAGTAATCAGATCTCTTCTAGTCCAAGACCAGGTAAAGCTGGGACAGTTAAGCCTTAAAGATCAGGTGCCTTCTTATCTGGAAGGCTGAAAAAAAAATAGAAGTAGCCAAATATGCCACTCCTCAAAGAAAATGTAAAATGTTTACAAACATTTCTAAGTCATTCCAAAGAATCCAAGATGAAAATGTGGGCTTTTCCCATCCTGTTAATGCCAGTTTAGCAGCCACCTTGGCTCACACAGTCTGTTTCATTCTGAACTCTGAATAAACACTAGTGGCATGAACATAATGCCATTTTCACCACCACAAGGTAGGCACAACAAAATGTTTTGTGGAGGCAGAGAAAAGTAGTCAATGGAAAAATTGAAGGGGGAACCCTTTCTCTTAACCTCCAGTGGAAAATCATGGGGGTAAAGCAGAAATCACACATGCATCTTTTTACCTGACCTCCCTGCTCCCCCATTCAGAAGAGGAAAGCCCCTTTGGCTACATCATAACGTGCCTGAATAATAAAAAATTCATTGCTTCTCATGCATACCCAAGCCACTTATCTATAGAAAGTCCAGATTGGATGGCTGCCATTCAAATTATTTTATCGTCCACTAAAGAACTGTTCATGTAAGGGCTTTCCATATGGGAAAAATAAGGAAATGAGTTAGAGAAAATTTAATATAATGTAAAGACAGCAGCTTAAAGTACCGGATCCTAGGTGACTTGTAAAGGGCTTAATTGCCATGTAAGTATTATTGAGAAGACATCGCTACAAGGAAGAACAGAGATTGGAAAAAGAAAAAAAAATCAAAGTGCTCAAAACAGTTTAGAACTCTGCTATTCTGGAAAAGAAGCTGAATACAGATCTGCCATACAGGAAGTTTCTGAGACTTAGTTTTTAAGTTTATACTTTGATACCACACTTAGGGCATTAAGAACTCATCCTGCTGAACAAAGGCAGCTTGCTGTTGTCGACATCAATGTTACTCACTGGCTGTCTACAGCTGTCCTCCTCTTTTTGGTGCATGAATGAGAACCACTCCCACGCACTTACATTTTTGTCAAGCTAAAACACTCTTCTGCTTCACTCACAGAAATAGATTGGTTGCTATCATCATTTTTATTTGTATATTTTTTAAACAGACTCAGATGCCCCAAATCAAGAAGCAACAACACAAGGCAGTCAGTCCTAGCTGTCATGTTTTTGATGAAAACTCAGTTAATGGTGTGGGTGCATCTTGTCCACACTTGATACAGAGTTGAAATACATTTTTGTGCTCACAGAAGTGACCTTCCTGGAGAGGAACATACTGCTAGCCAGTTCTAACCTAAATGTTAGTGAACAGCTTTGATTTAGGTTTGGACTCTGTCGGGTTTTGCCTGAGATGTACAAGAAGTCAGAGCACTTCCCACCGACTCTATTCCTGCTCCTTGTGTGGCTTACTGCTTAGCCACAAAAGAAAGACCACCCACAACAAATTCTCCCTTCCTTATGGAAAAACTGGAAAGGCCACAGCTACTTTATGAGGTCTTGGATGGTGATTCAATCAATTCTTTATTATTACTCAAATATATTTTTATGGATTTTCCCTATTTCACTGGATTTTCATGAAGAAGTTCAGGAAGTTGATACGTTAGCAAGGTAAGGAGAGATGACAGCAATGGTCTCACTTCCATCCAACCACACAGCTCTTTATTTGTAAGTCAATTGCCACCTCAGATTATGATCGAGAGGGATGTCAGTGCTCCTCATCCCCAAGTCCAACATCTTCCCTGTAAACTTCTACTGCAAGTGTACAGCCTGGTCCTTTTTGAAATCAGTTGGTATGCTTCCATGTTTTTCCAATGGACCTGGTCTTTCACCTCCACCTCTACAACACTGAGAGCAGTAGCCAGAAATTGAAAACAGGCTTTAAAGCAGGCCAGGAGAGCATTACTTCCCTGACATTTGTCAGTTCCATGACCTTTAAGTACACAGTTTAGCATCAGGGAAGTTTGAATACAAATCCCTTTTTCTGGCCAAAATGTCCGCCTTTTTCCCCAGCTGGTTGTCCACCCATTGGATTCAGCCATTGCGGTTTTTCTTACTGAAATATTGCAGTGTTTAAATTTTGTCTTGAAGTGGAATTAAACCTGATTTTAGGCAATGTCTGAATCCTCCATGAAAAGAATTTCTCTGTCTACATAAGCTTCAGAAAGCTTTCTTTCCTATCCACACAGAGTTTAACCTGCTTCCCAATTAACAAGAGAGAAAAGTCAACTCTGAAGCCGTAATAAGTTTCCCACACTACACATCACTGAAGTTTTAAAGCAACATCTACTGGTTTGTTGGAAACATGACTTTACCCCACAGGGACCGTTAGGTGTCTTTTGGATGAGACAAAGCATTTGCTTCCAGATTCAGGGGCTGCCAAAAACTGCAAGTTCACCTGAAACATTGGATGCCTCCAAAGTAAAGTCCAAGGACAGACTGCAAGACATTCAAGGCTGAGCTGAAGATAGTGGAAAAAATGAAGGATTGTCACAAACACTATTGCTGCCCACCCTAAGGGTAAGGCACACACTCATTATGCTATGCCATGTTTCTAAAATAGATCATACAAAAGTGTTTTAAAATGACTAAAAAATACTTAAATACTTAAAAAAAAAAAACTAGCCACTCTTCACTGCGTTTGCTTGTTGCTCTGTACACAGGGATCATCCTGAAATTCAATCACAACAGAGGTTTTGGTCACATTAATTAAAGCATTATTGGAACCTGATGATCATGGTTAGGAAACTCTAGAAAGATACTGAACAGGGCAATACAGAATAATATCAAACAGTACTGCACAAAAAAAGCCCCTCCATTGAACAGTTGATAATGACAGGCTAAGCTTACTAACATCACTCTTATAGGTTGTAAATTGTCAACTGAGCAGAACACATACGAGAGCTTGAGTTAAAAAAAAAAAAAAAAAAAAAAAGGAAAAGGAAAAGGAAGTAAGGTCTGATGTACCCGGTAAGAGCTAGCTGTTTGCTATTGCCCAGATAGCTTAATAAAGGAAGATACCTTCTCCTGGGCCATGCTTGCAGCTGACCAAGGGCAAACAGTGGAAATAAAGGCATCTCATAGGAGGTAGCCTGGTTGTTGGTGGACAGGAAGAAAGGCACTTTGCAGCAGAGGAGGATGGTGAATGGTGACATGTCCACTACATTTCAGATGAGAATTGTACTCTTTCTAGGCTCTCTGAAAGACCTGATGACCTTTTTTTCACAACCACTAATACTCATCATAACAGACAGAGGAAGTCCCCTGTCCCCCCCAGAAAGCATATGAATCTAATTTTCCCTTTTTGTAAAATCAAGAATAATATCTGCTTACAATTTCACTATATGGTTTTGCAAGACATACAAGTGTGTGTGGTAAAGCTAATACCCACATTAGAGGGAGAGTTCTCTCACTGTTAGAAGCCAGATCCAAACATTTCTAATACAGCTCCCCATAACATATGCACACAGACAACAACAAAAAAATCTATCAAAGCAAGCATTCCCATACATCACCCTACAAGAAAACTGCCTTAGAGCTGTTTCCTGTTACTAAAAGAAAGAACTATAAAAATGAAGGAACTCCTGAACTTAGGTTGCTATTTCCACCTCATATGACCTGAATTTTATGGAAGCCGTACCCCTGTGCTATTCAGATTTGCTCATAAAACATAGACAGAGGCAGTGTATAAGCATTGGGGAACAATCAAGAGCAAGGTAAAAAATTCTTTGAACACTAAAGAAAAAGGTTGTTAAAATGATTAATTTTTTAAATGTTGTAAGGAAAAGCCATTTGCTGTAGTGGAGATAAGGTTGCTTTTTTTTTTTTTCTCCTCTAAGAAAAAAAAAAAAAGCCAAGTGCTTGGAGCACTAGGAGGCTATAGCAAGCAGTTTTACTTCCTCTATGTACTTCCCCTGCAATCATGACCTAAAAAAGTCAAGTACAGATTACTTTACAAAGTAAGGATAAATATATTACCTATTAATTATAACCTCACTCTAAACCTTTGCAATACCTCTCTGAGCATCCTATTTTTCAAGAAGCCTTAAATCACAGTAGAGAGCAAGTTAGTCCAATAAATGTTCCATTACTGTCTTACAAATGCTAACAAACATTCAGCTTTAGTTCACCATAATTTCTCTAAAAGGCATACTGAACTTCTACAAATCAGACAGATTTAATCTATATGAGAGTATTATTCAAACAAGACAAATGGAGTACTAGTTTCAAAATTTGAACCCCAGATCCGTGTGGGTGTTGCACTGTGGTGGAGCTTAGCAGCAGCTTCTGCTCAGCATCACGTGAGACAGTCTAGGTCGCTGGACCGACCCTAAGACAACCTCAGCTGCACTGTGTAAATGGGAAGCCCAGTGTTACTCATTTAGGACCTTCCCTGGAGCAGCCTGACCTGTACTGGCCAAGCTGGTCAGCTCTCAGACCCAGAGTGACTCCAGACTGACCCACCTGAGTGTATCTGCACCACGCTCCTCTGGTTTGCGATGCAGGGTTTGAGTTTTTCTATCCTGTGGAGCAGCCCGGCTCTTTTGGTCCTGTTGCCCTAAGAGGACCATAGCTAAGCAAATGAGACATTTTAGATTATTGCTATAAAACTCAGTCTTTAGCACCTAAATACCTTTGAAAAAAGGTAAAGCCCAAAAGTAGTTTGGGGATTGAGCTGTCTCTAGTCTCCCATTCATCTCGGCAGATGTTCCTCACTGTTAGAAAATGACTCCTGAGGTTATGGTTTCAGAGCAATGCCCCTTAAAAGCATTCTTCCTAAGGAAATCCCCTCACCTTCAGCTAAGGCTATTTTTTTAATGTTCTTTCTCTAAAAGCATTAGTCAAAGGCTATGGGAAATTGTACAACTTTGTGGCTTTTATTAACTTATTTCCTTTACAGCAATAAGCTGTAAAACCAGTAGTGGGACTCTTTTTAAATTCAAGTGTTACTGTGGGGCCTTCAGCAACATCATGGTTCCTTTTCAATGCTTAATAACCACCGCATCTCTACATGTAACCACCCCCTTCCATATGATAATGAAGATATTGATACGACTTGCTTTTAAATGGTGCACTGGGGGGTGGGGAGGAAGAGGTATTTTAGATAACTTAGAAATTGGAATTGCTGAGTTCTGTTTAAATGACAGATAAAACTAGAAAGGGTCAAGAATATAATATGCGTGTGTGTGTGTGTATTTATATATATGTGTGTGTGTATATATATATATACATATATATATCTCATAGAGTGGCTCGGGTAGGAAGGGACCTTAAAGACCATCTAGTTTCAACCCCCCTGCCATAGGCAGGGATGCCACAATATAAATATATATTTATATATTATCTATAAATATTTATATATATAAAAATAAAAGGAGGTATTTCCAAGTCTGGAAGCAGCAGAGAGCAAGCCATCTCATGTAGCACAAAGGTAGATGTCACCAGCAGGACAGGAGAGTCTGTATTACAGAGCCTGTAGAAGCTCTCAGGTAAATACTGAAAATAAGGAAGGAAATCTGGAGCTGAAAGGGGAAGCAAATCAATTGTCCTGTGAATACACCCGAAATGCCTGCATATCTGTATATGCATGACATGGCTGGACTAAAGGCTATTGCAATTTTAAATTTCCATCTCCTGTATGCACACACAGTCTTGAAAGGTGATTAATCGAGTCGCAGCATCACTCCAGATCACAGAATGTGGTAGATGAGGGTTTCAGAAGATGGCAACTTAAAGCAACATGGGCTAAAACAGCAGTAATACAGACAGAGATACTCAGATCTGTAGTGAAAAAAATTCAAAGCATTTTTCCACGCCAGAGTAAAGAAGAAATCAGAGCAATTAAATTTTGAATCCAAACATACACAAAACCCCAAACCAGATCATGCTTCTTGCTGAACAGATCCTAATATTCATTACTGGGAACTCACAAGCTTTTATGCACTGTTTTTGGGGTTTTTTTTTGTTGTTTCTCCCCACAGCCCAGCCCTATAGATCTTCAGAGATTCATAACTGCTGAGTAATTTTTTCAATTTGAAACATGTGTTGATCTATTAAACTTCTAACCTGCTTACTTCTTACTGGAATTGCCATTAATCTCCAGTTTAATAAACAAAACTGACAACAACGTTGCTTGTTTAACCTACTACTTCCGCAAACCTCTCTCTGTTTCAAACTACAACCTACACAATGGAACAGGATTATATTTAGCAATAATACAATTTAATAGTTGGAATCCCCTTCAGCTTGAAGCAAACAGAGGTAGTGACTCATTACATAGCATTTTAAAAAGGGGATTTCCTGCTGAAGTAAAACACCGATGAACATGACAAAAAAAACAAAAATCAGCTAAGAAAACAGTAAAGAGGAAGACCAAGGATCCACTAGGGAGGCAAAATGATTAGAGAATAAAAGCAATGGCTTTTATTTCAACTGGATGTGCATGAACTGAACTGGATTTGTTATTCTAAAACTGAAACCAGAAGACACGCCGAAATTTGAGCCGTCGCTCTGAAACCCAGCTGAGCCAACGCAAGGCTGCTTTCATCAGTCAGCAGCGGTTTTGTAGTTTTTCACTTCATCCTAGATTCTGGCAAAGACAGAGCGGCTCTATGCGTCACCTACAACACCAAATCCGACACAGAACTAGCCTTCGTTTCAACTATTGCACAAGACGACAGAGAAATGGATTATCAAGAAGCAAGCCGTTACCCAATATCTGGGCTCCCTTCCATGAGTCAGAGTGGAGCAGTCTAGCGCTTTCAGTAAGTATGAAGGTCATTTTTGCAATTACTGTTTCTAGTAAAGATAAACTCCCCCACACACAGTGAAAGCAGGAGGGTGGTTACGAACTGCGTGGGATGTTTCATATGTAGGCTGTGAGAGCATGGGACACCTTCTGCCTTGGCTACGAAACTCCAGGAATCAGGATTTCGAATAACTGTGTGATGGCCCAGCAAGTGAGGCTCCCACAGAGCACTGGCACACCAGTACATTTGCACTGGTGCCGTGTTACGGGGAGGAAGATCACCAGCAGGCCGAGGATGAAACACAGGGTTGTTCTGCCACTAAATCACGCTGCTACCTCACCGAGTCACACTGCCTGTCTACTTCCGTGCAGAACGCCTAAGAAAGTCGCACAGCTTCACATTCGTACTATACAGAGTCCTCTGACTGCTGCCGAGCATGGTTGTGTTTAGCTATCGTCTTTGTACCGAGATTAACTGCATAACTTCTACTTCATCACTACAGAGGTGGCAACAGGAGGCAATACCAGAAAGTCACACCACCCTCTGCTTCTATCAGCGCTGAAAAACTACGTAATTGATGATTCAAAGGACTCACTTTCAAATGGTAGAGGGAACAAAAAATTAAAAAAAGGTAAGCAAGTACATGTTAATTAAAATGAAAGCAGTATGAAGCACATCAACAGCTTTATTTCATAAGCAGCTGCTGTAGAACTGGGCCAACACTTCCACCAAATTGTTTGTGAAATCTTAATGACTACTAAATTAGAAAAGCTCAGACACCTCTCTTTGTAAAATTGTTTTTCATTCACAGGATGCTTTTGAGAATGGCTTTTTATTTTAACAGGCCTTATTGGACTGACTTCTAGATCCAGCTATTAAAAACCTCTTTTTTACTTCTTCTCAGGTGGTTCAATGCCTGCATATAGAGAAAGACATGGAAACAAAGAAAACTAGCAATGGAATCAAGGACATGAGTTAAAAGCCTAATCACACAACCCCACAGAAGCAAGATGGCCTGGGGTGGCTAAGGAAAGGACAGGGAGAATTAAGAATGGAATGCAAGGAAAAGAAAAGCTGTGTGTTTAGACGAAGCAAAAATCAATACAGCTGTGCTTGGCTGAAAGAGAATCCATAGCATTTTCTCAAAGACAAGTTTCTGGTGCCTTCTTCTCAGTCAGCAAAGGACCAAGCTAGATACACATTCATGGTTTTATAAAAACACTGATAAAACATTCTGCTGGGCATGAAAGGAACAGTTAGTCTTGTACATTATTTTTTTCCAGCATTGCTCTCCAACCACTCTTCAGAAGATTTATCTTACTATATTTCCCACACTAAAGTTTTCTCACCTGTAAGCCTAGGTAAATTGGTTATAAAATTTCTTTAAAAAAAAAGTTGTTTTTATTGAATTACTGTTTTCAAAAACTCTTCTGCAGATACATACTATTTACAACACTTCGACTGGGTGCAGAATTAAGTTTCTAGTAAAAATGAGAAGAGGACAAATACTGGGGCCAAAGGGAAGGAGGAGGACACACAGCTACTGGCCTTAGATCAGCCAGTATCCAGATGACTCAGGCACTCTAGCTTAAGCAACAGCTAGCCTTTCCTTTGCCCCTCTTCACACACATAGGACAAGTACTTCAGCCCCCACTTGCAGAGGAGTACACTGAGAACAGAGGAGTACACTTCCAGGCAAAATGAGGCACAGGGGAATACTGGAACCTGCTGCCCATTTGCTCCCCCCTCCACCCTGTACACCACGGGGTAAGCTGGGCACCCCGGGGTAAGCTGGGCACCCCGGCCTGCTTACCCCCAAGCAAAACGAGAGTCAGGTGTCAGGGAGGAACAGCCTCAAGGACATCCTTTGGTGCCCTTGCTGCATATTCCTCTCAGGCAGTTGCTGAACTGCTACAGAGCAGCACCCAGGGTCAGCATCCTCCTCACCTCCACCCCTTGTGCAACCCCTTGCAGGGGCAGCTCAGTCCTCCCTCATTCTTAGTTAGACCTGCGAAGAGCTTCAATCAGTAAGCCAGCATTCTTCTGAAAACATATCCTGTTAAGAAGGCCCCAACCATTACTACAATTTTGTTAAATCATGTAATCCAGATGGGGGATAACTGTTCTCTCCCCTCTCCACCCCAGCCAAGCGAAACAGACTTTATGTTGGACAAAGATGACATCCGTGGATTGAACGCCCACGTGCCTGCCCTCCAGGCAGCATCTCACTTTGCAATCCCAGTTGTCTACCTGCTTCAGAGTGCTTTTGTAGCATAGCTTCTACTTGCTTGTTCTTCTCCAGGCTAATATTACTGCTTCACTTCTGGAGAACTATTGCAACTAGTTTCAAAATTCATCTATAACTAAGCATACGTGTAAAAAAACAAGGAAAAAAAAATAGATGGAGAAACCACCCACACTCATTGGCAATCTGCTCTGGGATCAGAGCTCCCAGTAGTTCTTTCTCTCCCGTGGTGCCTAACCAAATGACAGAGCTTGTGGGGAAAACTCACAATCAAACCAGCAAACTGAATTGACCAAACACCAGATATACATCCACTAGAAGGAGCCTGAGTATATTTGTTTAACATCAAATATAAAATACACCATTCGTGACAGAAACCAATATAATTTTGCAACTTGCATTTTTTAGTTCAGTTGGGTTAGTTAACTCAGTAATGTCATATATTGATTCAAGTGAAGGGAATTCTGTTGTTCTTCAATCCTCCTATTTTGGTATTTTCCCATGCCTTTATTTAGCATTTAAAATATTTTTGGTATACTTAGCATGTAAGACAAATAGCTAGAGGGATCAGGTTGAGGTTTGTATCTCCAGAGTTTGCAGCAGTTTTCAGAATTGTACTGAAGAAAACATCTAAGTTAACCTTAAAGCACTGCAGGAAAGGGAAATTCATTATGAAATACATTACCTTCACAGAAGTTATTAGCATTTATTAAGAAAATAATGGATAAAAATAATTCCATTGAGACCATTTTATATAGGTCAGGTATGTTTTTCAGGGTATTAACTAGGAACCAGATACTCATCATTCTGTCAGCCCAGTCAATTGCATTTTATATAACAAAGCTACATCTTGTAATCACAGAGGTCAACACATTGACTGTGAAGATTAGAAAAATAACTTGGCACCAAATTGTCCAGCAATAACAGCAAAGAACAAACAAAATGCTGCCTATGCAAGACAGAAGCAAGAGAAGCAGAAATTCCAAAGGCATATTCAATGAAACCACTGAATAAAAACAATGAATCTGCTATTTCTCTTATTATTTTATGATCATAATTAAATCTTACTCTTTACTAAAAGTTATTTCTATTTTAAAGAAGGGCCTATAATAGATTTTTTTGTTTGTTTTAAGCAGGTATGTCGCATGCACACAGGACTGCTATTTCTGGCATGCAACAGTGACTTCACTCAGCAAAACATTCATTTTCTCAAATGTTTGCATGCAAAAGAAATGACAGCTAGTTTTACCACTTACCTTGTTCTCTCCACCGCCCCAGTTCACCTCCTCACCTATGCACACCTGGGCTTTCAGCACCGTTGGGAATGGCCTTCTCCAGCCCTCTCCTCTACCCTGCAGCTGTCCTGCATCTACAGGATGGTCCTGAAGCCACTGAACTGAAAGGTAAAGGTCACCGTTGAATTCACTGGAGCAGAAACAAGCATCCAACTCTTATTTTTCATGACACTCATGTCTTTCTGAGAAAAAAATGCAACATTCAGCTCATCTCTCTCACAGATTAAAGTTCACTGGAAGTTCTCAGGTTCTAGGAACAGCTTTAGTGGCACATAGCCAGGGAAGGTGAAACTGTAATAGACTTTCAAGTCTGCCGTGTTTCTAGATTTCAAAGCTAAACAAGTGAAAGGCAGTTACCATCTTACCTGGCTCAGTGTAAAACATGAAAAAAATAAAAGAAAAAATAAAGAAATAGTTGAGAAAGCATGCCAAAGCGCTTTGAACAGTGAAATATGCCTTTTGTGTGGGTTTGTGCTGGTCTGTAGTGGGTTTGATGTTTCAAGGAAAAATGAAGCTAGAATGTCAGTTACAGTTCACAGGACCTACTTATTACAAGTGCATTATTTCTACCTCTTTTTGCTGAGAATACTTCATCAGAGGAACAGTCTAATTTGAAGTCCTGTTGAATTAATTACTAGCTGAGTCTACAAGGGGATGTTGTTTCAATTGACTTCATCCTTTCGCCCTAGGAAGAAAAAAATAAATAAAAATGGTCTGACAAAAATCAAGAGACAAAATGCTGTTTACAGAGACTCCACTTTAACTGCTGTTTGCAAAAGATCAGCTAACTGTTTTGGTACTTTTTGTTCCAGAGTGCAGCACCGGGGGGTCTGATTATGTAAACAGAGAATTCAGTAAGAACAGTAATTGTTTTCAGGTGTTTTGTGAAGAGTACTGTATATAACATCAATCTAAAAAACAGAGAAACAAATGTACTATTCTGAGGAAAGATTAATTCAATTAATTTGCTGCATCAGTTCTTAAACCTCAGTTTTAAACCTGAACATCTGGCTTATAAGGTAGCAATTCCAGAAAATGTACTGAATGAAAATCCAGCAGTCACCATGAAAATCTGACAAACCAAGTATCATCTTTCAGTTCTCTGCTGTCCTTAATTGCCAAATAGCATCTTGGTTGTGTATTTATTTTATCCTACTAACTAAAAGTTACAATGCCAGTCCTGGAGGAGAAAAACAAACAAGGAAAACCAAAACAAACAAACAAGGCAAAACCTCTAAACTGGTGCAGAAAGGTAAATATATCTCATGTGGAGTATGTGGACAACTTTTTGTCAAATAAGCCTTTCAGTTTATTTATGCCTCAAAAAAGAGGTAAAAAGGAGAGTTATAGAAGATTCTGTAAAACATCCCACAAGGTGTCACTAGAGATGCATCATCCAAAATCTTACTCAAACACCCTCCCCTACCTTTGCTAGCTAAGATAGCCTTCCCCATTCCCATGGAGAATGTTATGGACAGCTTTGAAAACACAAAAAATAAAAGACAACATGTGGACAGAAGCATATTTACTTGTGCAACTCTGTGCTTTAACTTGTGGCCTATTAAGCATCTAGGCAATAATTTGAACAGTGAATGAACCAAGCAAACATTGATCAATAGGAAATGCAACTCGACTTAGGCATCAGCTTTCAATGAACTGTCTCGAAATGTGCAACAAGATAGGTTTTACACAGGAGTCAGCAGAAGATGCATTGCCCCTGTTTTCAGACTCCTAATATAGAAAAAGGGACAAAATCAATTACCAGATCTGCCGCGGTTCCCCATTAATACTAGGAAAGATGTCGTGTTTTATTTTCTTCATTAAGTTTTATACCCATCTTTTAACATTCACGCCTAACCCTGAATGTCACAGATGTCTTTCAAATACCTTTTATCTTCAGATATGATGGCATGATAGGATCTCCATTTCCAGTTATTGCTTAAGGCCCTTTCTATCGAGTACTGTATGAACAAAGTATGAATGCAAAGCTAATGTGCTGGACAAAAATTACTCCCCCTCCCTGCATTCCCCCATTCCACCCCAGATTTCCCTATCTAGAAAATTATAAACCACTTGAGAGATGTGTATTAATATAGAGCAAGTCAGAGAGCTCAAGTAGAAGTTACATTTCAGTATCTAATTGTTTCTATGCTATTAAAATTGAAGCAGATGGCATGTTTACTCACAGCTGAGCAGCATAGAGGTATATTCATGGACTTAGTCTCCTGCCCCAAAAAGGGGCAAGTACACCAGGTATAATGACTTACATTGCTTATTGCCTGGCAGCCAGTGCACTGTACTTAGTTAATTGCTGCAGAAAGTGGTCATTTCACCTCATCTCTGTGCTAAATGTCAGGTTCCAAAGGATGTCCTAAGCAACGCAAGCAGTCAAGTCTTATGTGCTCAAGCTATGATCCATAGGACTCATCTCAGTTGATTCATTTTTATTTTTTAAGGGACCATCCCTTGTTTCTTTGAGAGAATCCTTCAGATGACTACTTGTCCCTTATTTCATTCTGCACAAGAACCAGGAAGATTGAGACAATCTATCAAATCTTTGCAGAGTGATAGCAGGCAACGTAGCTGCTAATGAACCTTGTCCTCACTACAGAAACCAATCTGGACAGAGAGACTCTTAAGCAAAAATGAAACCAGAAAGGGTGCAGGTTTTTTTTGTTTTTGTTTTTGTTTTTTTACCCTTTTTTAAATAATTTGAAATCATCAAAAATTAGGAATATAACTGTAATTAGTTTAGATATGAGAAATCCTTCACGAAGGACAAATACTGGCTTTATGGAGCAAAAAAAATTTAGTATATATACATATTAGTATAACAGTATTTGATAAAAACGACAGCAAGTAGAGCACATATATCGATATTGTTTCTATTACACAGTATACAGTTAATACAAGAACACAAAATGTGACTGCTGACAGGTGCACTCAGTGCACTCAGGTGTTTTATCTGGTTGATTTGTACATTGTAACCATGATAACACTAGTAACAGCCTATAATATGTCCAAATACAACCTGTAAGTAGTAGTCATCTTACACTTCCTAGAATAAGTAAAGAAATTATTTTGCATGGATGAGCATAAATAAGAATATTTAGCATAAGGCCTCACGAATTTTATGCTGAAGTTGTTTCTCAATATCTCAGTCATCTGTGAGACAAATGAGGCGGAAACCAATAATTGCAGCACAGTTTCTAGGAAAAAATCAAAGGAGCATTTGTGATTGCTAAAATATATTAAAAAAAGGGAAGCAAGAAGATGACTACTGCAAAAGTAGTGAATGCAATTTTGTAGAAGCAAAATTGCCTATAACCATTCACCCGGAACAAACAACTATGTTTTGTAACCTATTTATAGCTGATGAATTAACTAAAGGCTTGCTTTCTTGATATTTTCTTCTTCAACCTCAACATTGCGTAAGTTTACTTTGGAAGTTTTACTTGGGAAGTTGGAATGCCAAATGCTAAGAAAAATAGCATTTTTGTAATACGTCTATTAGAATACGCTGTTTTGCCTTATTTTTCATGTGGCTATCACAGATTTCCTTTAAAAATAGTTGATTACTGTAAACTCAGCAAGTTCATCTGCCTTTTTTTTTTTTTTTTTTACTTAATCATGAAAGGTTTTGTTTGTTTTTGTTTTTAAATGCACTTCTTACCTGTGCAAGTTTTTAAACAGGTATGCACTCCCAGAAGCAGAACTTCTAATTTTATTGTTTTGTGTGTGTGTCTCTCAAGCACATTCTTGGTTATTCTTTCAACTTAGTGGTCCTTGAGCCCTCTTTTTCCTTCCAATGTATTTTACTTCCACAGAATCTCAGTCACTTTTTATTATTTTCCTCTAAAACTCTCTATAGATCTAGCCGATTCTTAGAGCTCTAACTGCTTCTGCCTTGAAACCAGCGAGTTTATCTGGGTCAGTTTTGCTCTGGACCATCTCCAGAAACTGGAGCAAAAGCTCACTGAGAATTAGCTACCCCACTATATACCTGCTTAAAAAACAAGAAATCACACAGCCAAATAAAAGTAGTTTCTTACTTTTTTCAACCTTTTCTTTTTTTAACCCCCCCCCCCCCCGCCCCAAATGGGGCTCAAAGACGCAGTTACTTCTGCAGGGACCACCTCACATACAACTTGCCCTGAAGGCACCACGATCCTCACCTTTCCTGTGACTTGGATGCACAGGGAGGCCGCCAGCCTCACACCGAGGGGGACACAGAACATGAGTAAGCAGCCAGCCTTGGGCGAGGACTCCAGAACAACGTGCTAAAGTAGCAGCTACCTGCAAGAGCTGAAACAGAGGTACAAGCAAAAGAGTCTTGTCCATTTTATGCTTCCTAAAGGACCGTGGTTTGACTTTTGTCTTGGGCAGGCATGCTGAGCAAGGCAGTTACCTGACCAACATACAAAGACAACGCTGGCAGAAAAAATGGAGACCTGCTAGTAGGGCTATGCCCAGCCAAGGAACAGAATAAATGTTCCTTGCCATCTGCAGACTTGGCCAGAGGCCCAAATACAGCTAGCAGTACTGAGGAAAGACTACTACGGAGTCTCTGGCCTATAATCCCTGTAAAAACATTTTTAAAGATCCCCCAGAATATTCACTGGATTATTTATTTTTAATTTTACTTATTGCACTTGACTTTGGACCTAGAGGACAACTAAGACAGGCAGGACAGCAAAAGTAAAGACGTACAGCTTGGCTTGATTTATACTAGTGTTCCTATCGCTATCTGCAACGTTGCTACCTCATCAAGCTCAACCCAACCTCTTTACACCTCATACCTAGCCCTGAAAGCATTCAAGGTGTAAATTGGCCAGAAGTAGCCAAACAATTAAGCAGAGAACATATTTTACAAAGATGTCTGCTTTTATTTATACTTGTATGTTTTTAGTTGGTAAGAGTACCATAATGATAACAAATGTGCCCACAGCAAAAACAAAGTCAAACCACTGGACAGCATCCCCTTTAGGGGTACCTTCCACATGAGGCCAGGGGACCTTCTGGGGACTCCAGAATTTATCGTACTGACTTCTGTACTCTTTTTGCTTCCCACCTGTAAAGTATCTTTAATCCACTTACGACTTTATAAACATACGTCAACAACTCTTTGAAGAACTTTATAATTTTATATGCACAGTACACACTGTAACAAAGTCAACTTTTTCCTCATGGTTTATGTGGCCTAGAATAGCTAGGATTATTGTTGTCCATTACCCAGCTCTTTTATATATATAAACAAAAATATGCTATTTATGTCCTGTAATAAACCATATCACTTTCCTATATGTACATATTTTATGACTGAACACAATTTATACAACCTCATGATAGACATAGCTCATTCTAGCTGAGTGCCCACAGTTTAGGAGAACTCTGGGAATACTTTGAGAAATGTTGTCACATGCCCCAGTATTCATGAAGCTTTAATCTATATCACTATAGTAAGACGTCTTACAACTGATCTTGACAGGTTGCCAAGTTTGTTTCTCTACGCAAAGGTAATTTTTGCCTAAAAAACAAACAACAAAAAACCACAACACATTGAAAGCAATGTTTCCCCACTCCCTTTGAGATTTTAACGGCTATTTTTGTGTATAACATGTTTTAATGAATACCTGTGGAGACTAATAAAAAAATAGGTCACTTTGAGACCCTTTACATTTGAAAAGCTTCGTAAAACAGAAGTTTTCCAAAGGCAAGAGGCTGACTTCCAGCTGTTCCTCTCAAAAAGAAAAACTTAAATCATTTCAGATAAGACTTGACCACAATAAATAAAGCCAATTACTGTTGGATTGCTTATGCAGTTGATCTTCAGCCACTCAACAGCTCTAACTCCCTTGTTGAGGTTTCTGTCCCCACAAAATTTCAGGCCATGGCTAAGCCCAGAGGAACTCATACCCCACATAAGAGGGTGTCCATCCCATTTCCTGCCAAGAACATCCTCATTCTGCAGGGCAAATGTCATTTTAATGTTCCAAAATTTGATGTAGATGTTTACATTGACAAAATCTGTAAAGCATTGGCTTTCATTTTTGGTATTTTCCAAAACATCACTGCTATAGTAGCCTTTTTAGAATTATCACAGAAACCCCAAAGACGAAAATAAGGAAATTCTTTATTAAATTCCTTGTCACACGCAGCTTTCACAGGGAACTGAAATAACAGACCCAGTCTTTATTACTCCTATGAGAGAGAAAGAGCTATGAAACCAATGCATTTCAAAGCACCATCTCACAAATACACAAACCTAACACCTCTCTCATTGTTCCTTCCTACCATTCAATTCTACAGAGAGGGGAGCTCTATCAACCCCCTACCACCTCCTATCAGCAAATACATGCTTTCAAAAGCTTGTAACAAATCCCTTTGGAGTAGGGTCCCTAGAAGAGCAAGCTGGGGATCACTTTTGGTGTACAGCAATAGTGCCATCTACAGCGTGAGCTATGCCACAACACAACCATATGGACTTAACTGTAGATGAAATGTGTTCAGACATTTTTGTAAAAAATTACTTCTCAAGTCTGAACAAGGATGCAGCTTGAATATGATATTTAGTAGGATGTATTTTAATACTTTAGCTATGGATAAGCTATGTTTTCTTGCTATTTGTTCTTAGGTTGCATGAGCTTTAAAGACTCTTCAGCTATGGACTGAACATAATAATAGCTAAGCCTGGTGCTTAGCAGATGTGTCTATGGAATCCAGATGCTTGAGACAAAAGGTGAGAAGCTGAAGAGCATGAGATTTCTATTGTCACACGCATACAAGACTCCAAGAAGAAAGTTACTGACCTTTTTGTAAATCATAGTTCAGCTGCTTTCTTTACAATCAGCACGTGCCAACGTATATCTTATTTGAAGCAAGAAAATCACCACTCCCAGTGCAACTGGCACATCATTAAGAAGCCTCTAGCTTCTTATAAATATGCAGAGTCAAGTTCAGAGATAACAGTCTATAGTACAGGCAAGCTACCATGAAGAGAGCATAAATAAGTACCCGGAAGCCTGTGCTAATTCAAGGCTGGGGGAAAGGGAGAAAACGTTTTGTTTATGCAATGTCAAATGATGCTGATATATTTCAGTTCTGCCTGCCTTGGCCTCCATCATACATCACTGCACATCCCTCCATGTTATCCCATCTCACCACCTTCCCTGTCATTATGGCTGCACCCAGATCTGATGCCAAATATGTGCCTGACAGCTGCATACACTCCTCTTAGTGGATCTCCAACTCCCATAATATATGCAAACCTTGTGTTAGAGAAGTGCAGGGGTGTCAGTAATTGCAAGGTCTTTCCATATGCAAGCCAAATGTAACCAGTGCAGTCAGCAAGGTCTTTCCAAGAGTGCAGATGGCCTAAAATAAGAATGGGAAATACAGTTCATACATCTGATAGTCAGACTTTTTGAAATGTCGAAAAATGCAGCACAGTTTCATTTCACAGCCACAATTCATTGCATCACCATCTTAATCTGTACAGAACAGATAAGCAGGTCACTGGGAAAACCAAGGAAATGCTGTAGGGAAAGCAATAGAGCATGTGAAAAAGTAAAACAAACATATAAGGAGAGAAAAGGAAAAGAAGTGAGACAAAAGGCAGAAGTCAAGTCTTGGCTTTCCCCTAAATGCATGCACTTATTAGGAGAGATCTCAAGCAACAGATAACTGCGGAGTTCAGTGTCTCTGAAGGCACAGAATCAGAATAACAGATCACAGAATGGTTGAGGCTGCAAGGGACCTCTGGAGATCATCTATTCCAAGCCTCCTGCTCAAGCGGGGTCACCTACAGCATGTTGCCCAGGATCACATCCAGGTGGGTTTTGAGTATCTCCTGAGAAGGAGACTCCACAACCTCTCCGGGCAGCCTGTTCCAGTGCTCTGTCACCCTCACAGCAAAGTTTTTCCTCACGTTCAGAGGAAGCTTCCTGTGTGGCAGTTTGCGCCCGTTACTTCTTGTCCTGTTGCTGGGCACCACCAGAGGAAGTCTGGCCCCGTTGTCTTGGGACCCTCCCTTCAGATTTGTGTATGCATTGATAAGATCCCCTCTCAGCCTTCTCTTCTCCAGACTAAACAGGCCTAGCTCTCTCAGCATTTCCTTGTAAGCCAGCACTGCTGGCTTATGGTTAACCTGTGGCCCACCAGGACTACCAGGTCCTTCACAGGGCTGCTTTCCAGCAGGTCAGCCCCCAGCCTGTACTGGTGCAGGGGGTGATTATTCCCTAGGTGCAGGACCCCACACGTGCCCTTGTTGAAGTTCATCAGGAGTCTCTGCCCAACTCTCCAGCCTGTCCATGTCCCTCTGAATGGCAGCACAGCCCTCCAGTGGATCAGCCACTTCTCCCAGTTTGGTGTCACAAGCAAACTTGCTGCGGGTGCACTCTGTCCTTCAGCCAGGTCACTGATGAGTAAGTTGAACAGGACTGGACGCAGTAGCAGCTGCTGGGAACCCACTGGTAGGTGTCACTGGACTATCAAAAAGCAGAGTTTAGAAGGTAGCCCTCACACAAACTAAAATCTGTAATTCAGCCTTGTCACTGAGTGAATCCAACACAGCCCAGTGAGCAGACTTTTTGTCCTTCACAGCAGAATCTGGACCCAGGGGAGGGGGGCACGACGACAACAACTTAAAATGAAGAGTAGGCAATTCACAGGCTTGTTAAAGCTGATTCCTAGAGCAGAGCATTTCCAGTACAGTTCGATTTTTATTATTATTACTACTCAGCTCTATGTTATGTATTCAGAATTTCATTATAGGTGCACATTTCCATGCAAAGAGGCTGCATCCATCTAGATACCAACTCAGTACATATTTGTTAGGACTCTTGAGTTGACACACGAGAGTTGAACCCCCTTCTCCACATAGTCTGCAAACAAATCTGTTCCACAAGAAAAAACACGTAAGGTGCAACTAACCAATAACCTCCCCAGTACTCACACTGTTAGCCTTTCATCACACCTCTGTTGAATGCCTTACTTCACACTGTGCTGCAAAAAATAGTCATTCAGGTTTGTTTTGTACTGGAGTTTCTGTTGTTCATAAACACTATTTCTTGCTCTGAAATCAGCAGGATTTTGGTACTGACTGTCCACCAGCAGGGGTCCAGCTGTCTGGGTATTGGTACGTAAAGTTTGCAAATACTCTTTTTGTAAAGATTCAAGAACCCTTAAGGCTCTTTTGGCACTCTTCCAGACTTGACCTTTGAAGCAAAGTCTTTATTGTTTAAGACAATCACTGAAAATAGGATATAAATCAGTAAGTTCTTGGAGGTATGACCAATGTAAAAAAACACCTTTAATATTTATAATGAAGAGCTTCATTGCAGTAGTGACCAAGATGAGTTTTGCTAGATAGACTCACAGCTTCAGGGAGCTCATTAGGAAGAGTCCCAAATGAGTACATTCCAAAAAGACAATTAAGAAGCAAAGTTACGTTAAAAACTATCTAAAAACTATCAACCTTTCTATTTTACAGGCAGACTCACTGTTCCTAAAATTGGAGGCAACTTTGCTACTGTAATATCATCAGCAAGTATCTGCCTGCAAAACAACTGGCTTTCACAATATTAAAAATAAAGCAATCCAAAGTCCTTTTCCCCCTCCAGGGAGACAGATGTGAAAGTCAATGCACTTCTGCTTTATTTATTCAGTCAAGTACTCATTCTTCATTGCTGGAAAACACACTGTAACCTTGTAGACTTTCTGCTTTAAAAACCTGTTGAAGCTGAAATTTAAATTAAAAACATGCATCGATGATTATACTGAAAAAATAGCTCTGATGTTGTAGCAGTTAATGCACATACAGTGGAATATTTTCCAAGCATATTTACTGGCATAAATGCAAGTAACCAGGATACCTATTTCAGATGGAAAAACTAAATGGATTTACACATCAGTTACAAACAACTGAAAAAACTGCTAGCCGTCTCATGTTTAGCAAAGACAAAGAGAATTTTTGATATCTTGCCTTCAATTTTAAATGACATAATTAAAAATGTTCCATGGTGGAAAACTAGATAGTCTAAAAAAAAAACCTAGAAATTATATATTACTATATAGTAATATTGCAAATAACAAGTAGTATATATTATACGTGATTGGGTTGGTTTGGACAAATATATATAATTTGTTTGGCTTTGGTCAAGCTCCTCACAGGCCTGTCTTCTGTTCTGCTGTCAGGAAGTTTATTTAGAACTGCATAAAAAGAGAGTAAAGGGAGGAGATGGTCTAAAGAAGAAAATGCATGTCATTAAATCTGGAAAATGCAGGGAAAAAATCATCTGCAGTCTGAAAACTTAGAACCTTCAGTTTTCAAAGTTGTACTGGGTCGGCCTGGGATGTTAACTTTCCCTGCAGCAGCCCATATAGTGCTGTGCTCTGCACTCATAGCTAAAACAGCAATGGTATCACACCAGTGTTGTGTCTGCTGCTAGGCAGTGCTGGCACAACATCAGGACTCTCTCCAACCCCCCTAGGGGTGGGCAAAGATGTGAGAAAAGAAACATCACCAGGGCAGCTGACCTAAACCAACCAAAGGGATATTCCATCCCATGTGATGTCACACTCAGCAATAAAAGGTGGAAAAAGGAGGAAGAAAGGAGGGGTGGGCTCTCGTTGTGAAAACGTCTGTCCTCCTCCCAAACACCGGCTACGTGTGTTGAGGCCCTGCTTCGAGGACACGGTCAAGCATCGCTCATTTGTGGGAAGTAGAGTAATTTCTTTCCTCTGCACTTCCACGTAGCCTTTACTTGTTTTGTTTAGTTTTCCCTTTCCCCCTCCCTTTCCCCTTTCCTTTTTTCCCCTTTAGTTAAATTGTAAACTGTTTAGTTAAATTGTTTAGTTAAATTGTTTAATTAATAATAATCTTTCCTTAAATATTATTTTTTTCTTCCCTTTAATTAAATCATCCTTATCTCAACCCGTGAGTTGTTCTTTCCTTTACTTCTTCCCCTCCTCATCTGAGGAGGGGGAGTGAGAGACCGGGTGTGCTGTTCAGCTGCCTAGCATGGTAAAACCACCACAAAAGTATGAGAATACACATTTATATTCACACATTCTGAAATCTGTACAAGGAGACACGTAACCAAAGGCTCTTCGATTCTTGCAAACAGAACAACAAAAAGATATAGCTGTAAGGAAAAAATAATATTTATTCCATGAGGCACTGTTAAAGCCTCAGCTGAAATACTGCCCACAGTTTAGTCACGCATGGTTGGAAAAGATTAGAGATAGCGAAGAACCCTGAGCAAGGGCATAGTAGACTTACCTGACATGAAGAAACCTTGCCTTGATTATTTTACAAGAAAGAGTGCAGCCATTAGAAAGAGCAAGCAAAAACTAGAAGGCCACAAACAGAGTTAAAAAATAAATAAATAAAAAATAAGCTAACTGTGAAAGGAGTGCTGATCAAAAAAGTCCTTTAATATAATCAAAATATGATGTCATCTTAAAATAAAATACAGTCTACGCAAGCATTATGAAATAATAGTACATACAGCAATTGAACCCAGCGACCTGCACTGCTGACATATACTCCCAGGCAAACATGTTAGAGGCACCGTATAAGATTGCGTCACCACTTTCTCATACAATATTTTAAATATGATTGCTCTTCTCCCTTCCTCCATGCTAACTTTGTATGATGGTAATAGCGAATATTAAAAGTTAAACGCAAAGAGAAATTTCACAACAGTAAAAATTCCAAGAGATGCCATTTCAAAGTCACATCATAACTTCCTGATAACTTGGGGAAAAACACTACACTCGTAAGGTATTAACACTTTAGTATCTTTGTTAGAACAGAGATAGTACAGATGGCTAGATTTTTAACGTAAAAGTAAAAAATGAACAGAACTATAAGTATCAAAGTAAAATTACAGAGGGTTTAACTGTATTATACCAAACAAGGATCAATGAAAAACGAATGAAAACTTGAAAAGATCCCTGTGGAATGGGACCAGAAAAATTATAGGCAACTGCGACACATAACTGCAGGAGTTTATTTTGGATGAGGACGGCCAAAATATTGTGGCCAGTGTATGTAGAAGAAATGGGCTAAGGCTTTCTGAATGTAAGCAAGCTTTTTGAAATCAAGAAACTTAGTCTTTAGCAATTGATCTTAATTACGTGTTTCTATCCAGGTGTTTAATAAAAGGACACCTGTAAAAAAATCTGACTATGCTCAGCAAGTCAAGAAGTCCTCAGTTAACAGCAGAAGAAGCAGGCGGACTGCCCCTGTGCTGCACTTGCAGCGAAATTTAAACGTGTAAGTGATTTCACAGATTTCACAGATTTCTAGGTTGGAAGAGACCTCCAAGATCATCTAGTCCAACCTCCGACCTAACACTAAGTACTCCACTAAACCATATCACTAAGCTCTACATCTAAACGTCTTTTAAAGACCTCCAGGGATGGAGACTCAGCCACTTCCCTGGGCAGCCCATTCCAATGCCTAACAACCCTTTCGGTAAAGAAGTTCTTCCTAACATCATTCCTAACATCTAAACCTCCCCTGGCACAACTTTAGCCCATTCCCCCTCGTCCTGTCACCAGGCACGTGGGAGAACAGACCAAGCCCCACCTCGCTACAGCCTCCTTTAAGGTACCTGGAGAGAGCGATAAGGTCGCCCCTGAGCCTCCTCTTCTCCAGGCTGAACAACCCCAGCTCCCTCAGCCGCTCCTCATAAGACTTGTTCTCCAGGCCCCTCACCAGCTTCGTTGCCCTTCTCTGGACTCGCTCGAGCACCTCGATGTCCTTCTTGTAGCGAGGGGCCCAAAACCGAATGAACACAGTACTCGAGGTGCGGCCTCTCCAGAGCCGAGTACAGGGGGACAACCACTTCCCTAGCCCTGCTGGCCACACGGTTTCTGATACAGGCCAGGATGCTGTTGGCCTTCTTGGCCACCTGAGCACACTGCTGGCTCATATTCAGCCGACTATCAACCAAGACTCCCAGGTCCTTCTCTGCCAGGCAGCTTTCCAGCCACTCATCTCCCAGCCTGTAGCGCTGCTTGGGGTTGTTGCACCCCAGGTGCAGGACCCGGCACTTGGCCTTGTTGAACTTCATACAGTTGGCCTCAGCCCATCGGTCCAGCCTATCCAGATCCTCCTGCAGAGCCTTCCTGCCCTCGAGCAGACCGACACACGCACCTAACTTGGTGTCGTCTGCAAACTTACTGAGGGTGCACTCGATCCCCTCATCCAGATCATCGATAAAGACATTAAAGAGAACTGGCCGCAGTACTGAGCCCTGGGGGACTCCACTAGTGACCGGCCTCCAACTGGATTGAACTCCAGTTAAATTTCACTGGATTGCAACAGCGGGCGTGCTTCTAGCCACGCGTGCCTTTTTCCAGAGAGAAAGCCGAAGAAATTGGCAAACCGCAGCCGGCTGCACCCTGAGGGGCAAGGGCAGAGCAAACCCCGGGCTGGCACAGCCGGGAGCATCCCTGCAGAGAGCTGCAACGTCCCTGACAGCAGTTTTGTTCAGGGGGACCCGGGGCCAGGTGGGACAGCCTCGGCTGTGCCTCCCGCTGCGCGCTGCAGCCTCTCTCGCCTCCAGATCGGTCACTGTTCTCTGCAACGTGCCGTGCCCTGCAGCACGCTTTCCCCCTCTTTTTCTGGGGGAAGAAACGCCTGACTTCCTCTTACACGTTTGGTAGTTGTGGGTAGGGAAAGGAGGAGAAAATACAGGGCGCTCTGTGTACGAGTGCCTTCTCTTCCTTACGGGGAGGCAGCAGGCCATCCAGGCACTGTTCCATCATCCCCAGTACAACTGCCTGCTTTATTCTAACCTGGCTCTCCGCAAGAACGCGGGCTGAAGTTCCCAACAGCCTGATGTGCTCATGCAGCAACATGGAAGCTGCTCTGCAAGCTCTGTGCATTTACTTTGGGTCAAACGAAGCCAAATACCACTTTGTCCCTGTAAGCGACCAACAGAGGTCACTGACGTCTGTCGCTGGGGCTGGGGCCCCACTGCACGGGCAACCCCGCTGGCTTCAGCAGAGACCCCTGCATGACGTCAGGCAGAATTCTGACCCAAAATTGGACTGATTTCGGTCACACCGAGACTAAAGGTCAGACTGATCTTAACCATGTCCTTCAGAGTTTCCTTTAGGAGTATCTTTTCTGTTAAGGGAAGTGTCCCTGCAAATGACGTATAAAATTGACACCACTTCAGCTGCTGGCATTTTTAGTAGAGTTTTGGGATTTCTTAGCTTTTCCTTAACTTTACTCTTTAGCTGCAATAAAGTTCATTTCAATGAACTCATTGCACCTTTGCTGAGCAGCTGCTCTTGCGATTGCTGCTACAGCTACTTCATTCCCCTCCCCAGAATCAGAACCCGGGGCTTTGGGCTTTTCAGTGTTTATTGTTCACTTAGTTCTTCCTTCGTGCTTCCACGGTGGGCACGAACAGACGTGTCCCCCTGCGCAGAGATGGGGGGCAGCCGGGGGGCTCCCCTCTGCTTGCCTCTCCTCTTCCAGCCGCACGCACGGGCAGCGACGGGACCGAACCGGGGCACGCTCCTGGCCTCTCCCCCTCGGCGGGGAGCTCTCAGAGCTCTGCAGGGCAGGCAGCACAGCCCCAGCCGGACCCCAGCACGCTCCCACAGCCTGCTGGCACGGCCCCGCAGCCCTGCGCACACACCCGGGCACCTTTTCCACCGCCTGGCCCAGGCCTGGGCTCCGCATCCCCTGCTGCCCCCCCCCCCAGTGATGCACCGCCCATGTCACAGCAGGCAGGGGGTGCCCCATGGCACAAAGGGGCGGGGACGGCCTTGGCCCCGGAACGCTGGCCCCAACGGCAGCTGGGCAGTTGGGCAGCCCTGCGATGGCTGCCCGTGCTGACGGGGAGGCTGCTCGGCTGCCTGCTCCTGCGGCTCCAGCCTCCGCTCCGGACACAAACTCAACCAGAGGAATTCAGCTCCTCTCTCCTCTCTCCTCAGGCCCTCACCTCAAATGGCTCTCAGCGCCCTACAGGACACTGGCCGAACTAAACCACCGCACGCTCCTGGCCGCTCCTTTCCAGCACTGTGCCGGACAATTGTCCACGCCCTACAGGACAGGTAAGATCGCCCCAACCCACACCCACCGCTGTCTCACAGCAAGCAGGACGGTGACACGATCGGGCCAGGACAAGAGTGACCGCTCCATCAGGACGACAGGACACCGACAGCCTCGGTGAGACGCTAGAGACTCGGGCAAACAGGCAGGGGCTGCCCGTGGTCACAGGGGGATGCTGCTCCGTTTGGTGCTTCTTCTCTTTCAGCCAGAAACACACAGCGATGGGACCAGACCATGGCACAATCCTGGCCTTGCTACGCTCGACCACTCAGCTGGAAGGAAGAGCTGCCAGCTCTCTACAGGACAGGTAAGATCGCCCCAACCCACACCCAACGCTGTCTCACAGCAAGCAGGACGGTGACACGATCGGGCCAGGATGGCAGTATTCACTCCATCAGGATGACGGGACACCGACGGATGTGGTGAGACGCTCGAGACCCTCGGGCAGAAAGGCAGGGGCTGTCCGTGGTCATAGGGGGATGCTGCTCGGTTTGTTCCTTCTCTTATTAAAGCCAGACACACACAGCGATGGGACCAGACCACGGCACTCTCCTGGCCTCGCTCCCCTTGAGAACTCAGCAGGAGAAGATGCCAACACTCTACAGGACAGATAAGGCAGCCCCAACCCATTCCCCACCACGGTCTCACCTCGCTCAGTGGGAACGTGACACGGCTGAGCTACAACCAACATCTCCTGGACATCAGGAAGATGCGAGTTGGACGGCCTTGGTGTGAGGCTGGGAGAGCCTCGCGCAGGGAGGCAGGGATGGCTTCCAGTGCTGGCAGGGGTGGCTGCTCGGTTTCTCGCCTCCTCCTCTATTACAGCTGGACACACTGACAGTGACGGAATGAAGCCATGGCACACCCCTGGCCTCTCTCCCCTTGAAAAGTCAGCTGGAAAAGCTGTCAGTGTTCTCCAGGACAGGTAAGATCGCCCCAACCCATTCCCCACCGCTGTCTCACAACAAGCAGGATGGTGACATGATTGGGCCAGGACGGGAGTGACCGCGCCATCAGGATGACGGGACACGGACAGCCTCGGTGAGATGCTAGAGACTCGGGCAAACAGGCAGGGGCTTCCCGTGGTCACAGGGGGATGCTGCTCCGTTTGGTGCTTCTTCTCTTTCAGCCAGAAACACACAACGATGGGACCAGACCACGGCACAATCCTGGCCTCGCTGCGCTTGACCACTCAGCTGGAAGGAAGAGCTGCCAACACTCCAGGACAGGTAAGATCGCCCCAACCCACACCCACCACGGTCCACAACAAGCGGGAAGGTAACACGCTCGGGCCTGGACGGGAGTGACCGCTCCATCAGGATGACGGGACATGGACGGACGTGGTGAGATGCTGGAGACCCTTGGGCAGAGAGGCAGGGACAGCCCATGGTCACAGGGGGATGCTGCTCGGTTTGTTCCTTCTCTTATTAAAGACAGACACACACAGCGATGGGACCAGACCACGGCACACTCCTGGCTTCTCTCCCCTTGAGAACTCAGCTGGAAGGAAGAGCCGCCAACGCTCTACAGGGCAGATAAGCGATCCCCAACGCGGTTGGGCTATGGTGGGCATCTCCTGGCTGTCACGGAGATGTGAGATGGACGGCCTTGGAGTGAGGCTGGGAGAGCCGCACCCAAGGATGCAGGGGCTGACCCTGGCAACCGTCTGGGGCTGCTCTTTTTGGTCATTTTCCTTTCTCACCCCAGCACAAACCCCCGAGCACACCAAGGTCTGCCACTGTCCTTTCCCTCCTCTGCCCAATCCCTCCGCGGCCACTGAAGGCTGGTGCAGCTTTCTACAACCACAGCCACCGGAGGAGCAGGAAGCACACAAGGACCCCGTCTGACCCCGGCCATGGTCCTACAAGCACACCAATGGGCCCCGCGGCTATGGACAAAGAGCTCGGCACACCTCCGCACCAACCCACCCCACCCCACCCCACGTCTCTCTCAAACATTGCTCAAATAAAGGTTCTGATTCACAACCTCAGCGGCTGCTTTTTCCTGCCCTTCTTGGGGAAACCTCGGGAGGCTTTGCCTTTTGCAGAAGGAGCAAGTGCACCAGCCTCTGCTTCTTCAGATGCTGGCATCAAGATAATTTCAAAGCAGATTAAGTGTCCTAATCTAAGACCAGATTCTGCAGGCGTTTCAGAAAAGTGTTTAACGATAAACACTTATGCAACTCTGGAGGAGAGTAGTCCATCAAAGATTTCTAGGTTGGAAGAGACCTCAAGATCATCGAGTCCAACCTCCGACCTAACACTAAGTACTCCACTAAACCATATCGCTAAGCTCTACATCTAAACGTCTTTTAAAGACCTCCAGGGATGGTGACTCCACCACCACCCTGGTGTTGTGGTTTAACCCGGCTGGCAGCTAAACACCACACAGCCGTTCGCTCACCCTCCCCCCTCCCTCTCTGGGATGGGGGGAGAGAAACGGGAAAGTGAAGCCTGTGAGTTGAGATAAAGACGGTTTATTAAGACAGGAAAATAATAATAACAATAATAATAATAATAGTGATAATGGTAATAGTATTAACAATAATAATGTGTAAGAAAACAAGTGATGCACAATGCAATTGCTCACCACCCGCTGACCGATGCCCAGCCTATTCCCGAGCAGCCGGCCCCCCCCACCCCGGCCAGCCACCCCTATATATTGTTTAGCATGACGTCAGATGGTATGGAATACCCCTTTGGCCAGTTTGGGTCAGCTGTCCTGGGTCTGTCCCCTCCCAGCTCCTGCTGCACCCCCAGCCTGCTCGCTGGCAGGACAGAGCAAGAAGCCGAAAAGTCCTTGGCCTGGTGTAAACACTGCTCTGCAACAATTAAAACATCAGCATGTTATCAGCGCTCTTCTCATCCTAATCCAAAACATAGCACCCTACCAGCTACTATGAGCTACTTAACTCTGTCCTAACTGGAACCAGGACACCTGGGCAGCCCGTTCCAATGCTTAATAACCCTTTCGGTAAAGAAGTTCTTCCTAACATCCAACTTAAAACTCCCCTGTCGCAACTTTCCCCCATTCCCCCTCGTCCTGTCACCAGGCACGTAGGAGAACAGACCAACCCCCACCTCTTTACAGCCTCCTTTAAGGTAACTGTAGAGAGCGATAAGGTCGCCCCTGAGCCTCCTCTTCTCCAGGCTGAACAAGCCCAGCTCCCTCAGCCGCTCCTCATGAGACTTGTTCTCCAGGCCCCTCACCAGCTTGGTCGCCCTTCTCTGGACTCGCTCGAGCACGTCCATGTCCTCCCTGTAGCGAGGGGCCCAAAACCGAACACAGTACTCAAGGTGCGGCCTCACCAGAGCCGAGTACAGGGGGACAATCACTTCCCTAGACCTGCTGGCCACACTGCTTCTTATGCAGGCTAGGATTCTGTTGGCCTTCTTGGCCACCTGGGCACACTGCTGGCTCATATTCAGCCGACTATCAACCAATACTCCCAGGTCCTTCTCTGCCAGGCAACTTTCCAGCCACTCATCTCCCAGCCTGTAGCTCTGCTTGGGGTTGTTGCAGCCCAGGTGCAGGACCCGGCACTTGGCCTTGTTGAACTTCATACAGTTGGCCTCAGCCCATCGCTCCAGCCTATCCAGATCCTCCTGCAGAGCCTTCCTGCCCTCGAGCAGATCGACACACGCACTTAGCTTGGTGTCATCTGCAAACTTACTGAGGGTGCACTGGACGCCCTCATCCAGATCATCGATAAAGATATTAAAGAGGACCGGCCCCAGTACCGAGCCCTGGGGGACTCCACTAGTGACCAGCCTCCAACCAGATTTGACTCCATTCACCACAACTCTCTGGGCCCGGCTATCCAGACAGTTTCTAACCCAGCGAAGCGTACGCCAGTCCAAGCCCCGAGCAGCCAGTTTCTTGAGGAGAATGTTGTGGGGAACGGTGTCAAAAGCCTTACTGAGGTCAAGGTAAAACACATCCACAGCCTTTAAGTACACGCATCCAAACACCACGCCAGCAGTGCCACATGCTCAGGTCCTCTTCCATGAAGCCTTCTGTTACGCCTCAGATGGACATATCCCGGGCTGCACCTAGAGGGCCCCTGCGCTCAGTACCACAGATGTCCTACAACAACCCTCTGAGTGTTGCAGGGAACTGCAAGCACTCTGTTCATTATATTCACATTTTTAATGTCTACGTCGCATTGTGATAGCCCATAACAGAACCAAGCACCCTCAATAGAAGCATAGCTCTCTGTCTACTCAAACTATCCCGGTACGTATTTCTACAGTTTAAAAACATACCCATAAACAAATCCACCTGGTGCCCTAAGAAACTAATCCTCCACATAAACAGTAAAATTCTGCAGGGAAGTAATTTCACATGATTTTTATCCCTTTTTTCTCCCCATCCCAGAGGAAGAACTCTCTAACAGCTGCACAGTCACTGGAGTGGTTCATTCCCTTCTACTCACTGCTCTTCATGTTTATGCCCTCTGAACTCAGCTGAGACAACTGCATCAAGACCACCTCTCTGACGCTTTTTTCTGGTCCATTCATGTTTTCAGACTCACGGCTTCACTTCTATGCCAGTTGCTGGCATCATTTCGTCGTAAACTTAGAGGCATAGATCCTTACAGCTGAGAACAGTAAAAAAAAAAAAAAAAAAGTAATTCGAGCAAAGAAATGTTATTTATTTGTTTCAAAATGTACCTGAAGTTAAAACAGATTAGACAGGAGCTTTGCAAAAGAAGCACTTTTCCTCAGCAAACAACAGCTGATAAATGCTCTCAGTTCAGGGAAATCAGCTTGGTTATCTTTTCTATTCACCAGAAAGATCTAGAAATTATATATTACTATATAATAATATTGCAAATAACAAGTAGTATATATTATACGTGATTGGGTTGGTTTGGACAAATATATATAATTTGTTTGGCTTTGGTCAAGCTCCTCACAGGCCTGTCTTCTGTTCTGCTGTCAGGAAGTTTATTTAGAACTGCATAAAAAGAGAGTAAAGGGAGGAGATGGTCTAAAGAAGAAAATGCATGTCATTAAATCTGGAAGATGCAGGGAAAAAATCATCTGCAGTCTGAAAACTTAGAACCTTCAGTTTTCAAAGTATGTGAATACACATTTATATTCACACATTCTGAAATCTGTACAAGGAGACACGTAACCAAAGGCTCTTCGATTCTTGCAAACAGAACAACAAAAAGATATAGCTGTAAGGAAAAAATAATATTTATTCCATGAGGCACTGTTAAAGCCTCAGCTGAAATATTGCCCACAGTTTAGTCACGCATGGTTGGAAAAGATTAGAGATAGCGAAGAACCCTGAGCAAGGGCATAGTAGACTTACCTGACATGAAGAAACCTTGCCTTGATTATTTTACAAGAATGAGTGCAGCCATTAGAAAGAGCAAGCAAAAACTAGAAGGCCACAAACAGAGTTAAAAAATAAATAAATAAAAAATAAGCTAACTGTGAAAGGAGTGCTGATCAAAAAAGTCTTTTAATATAATCAAAATATGATGTCATCTTAAAATAAAATACAGTCTACGCAAGCATTATGAAATAATAGTACATACAGCAATTGAACCCAGCGACCTGCACTGCTCACATATACTCCCAGGCAAACATGTTAGAGGCACCGTATAAGATTGCGCCACCACTTTCTCATACAATATTTTAAATATGATTGCTCTTCTCCCTTCCTCCATGCTAACTTTGTATGATGGTAATAGCGAATATTAAAAGTTAAACACAAAGAGAAATTTCACAACAGTAAAAATTCCAAGAGATGCCATTTCAAAGTCACATCATAACTTCCTGACAACTTGGGAAAAAACACCACACTCGTAAGATATTAACACTTTAGTATCTTTGTTAGAACAGAGATAGTACAGATGGCTAGATTTTTAACGTAAAAGTAAAAAATGAACAGAACTATAAGTATCAAAGTAAAATTACAGAGGGTCTAACTGTACTATACCAAACAAGGATCAATGAAAAACGAATGAAAACTTGAAAAGATCCCTGTGGAACGGGACCAGAAAAATTATAGGCAACTGTGATACATAACTGCAGGGATTTATTTTGGATGAAGACGGCCAAAATATTGTGGCCAGTGTATGTAGAAGAAATGGGCTAAGGCTTTCTGAATTTGAGCAAGCTTTTTGAAATCAAGAAACTTAGTCTTTAGCAATTGATCTTAATTACGTGTTTCTATCCAGGTGTTTAATAAAAGGACACCTGTAAAAAAATCTGACTATGCTCAGCAAGTCAAGAAGTCCTCAGTTAACAGCAGAAGAAGCAGGCGGACTGCCCCTGTGCTGCACTTGCAGTGAAACTTAAACGTGCAAGTGATAACTCTATAGGTTACCCATTACACAGGATTAAGTACATGAGGACTGAGCAAATGCAGAGGCAGTTGAATGGTTTCCTACTTTTGAAGGTGGAAGAGAACAGAGCGGCACCTGGAGTTTTTACATCCTTGTCTAAACCTTGCTTTCTGGAAGCCTTTGCAAAATGGGACCACACGAGAGAAAAACAAAGAATTAAAGTTCTGCAGAGTATCTCCAAGCCTTCTCCCCCTGCACACACCCCCACATACCCTGCGTGTGTTCTGCAGAGTATCTGCAAGCCTTCTTCCTCTAAACGCACACACACCTACAAGCCTTCTCCCACTACACACCACATACGCCTGCCGTCCAGCTACACAGCGCTGCTTCAGAAACAAATACCTGTAGACATTACTGAAGCTCTGAAATAGTTTCTTTTGATACAGCCTGAAACACTCTTCAGCTGGTTGCTTTTCTTTGAGTGGGAACATTTCAGGTTGGGGTTTTTCCCTTTTCCACCAGCAAATGACAAATTGACAAACGGATGATGTTTCAGGCAAAGGTTTTAACACCTTATTTCTAGAAAGAATGAGAAAAACAGGGCTGTCTGTTTTGAAGAAAAATTGAAAAATACAGGGAAATAAGAGCTTTTCATAGAAAACTTTGTATTCCAGGAGAGGCTGGTGTATCAGTAAGATTCAAGTAACAATTTTCAGGCAGCAAATGTCTTTCAAGCCTTCATTTGAGCTTCAAGCACCCCACAGTGCACAGACTAGGACTTTACTTGTATGCCTACTAAATTTCTAGAAGCTTTTTATGTATGCATGCATGTGTTACCTGCAAATATTCTTAGACCTTCTCAAAAACTATTCTGGCTTGTAGAATAGCACTGCAAAATGGAGGATACCTCAGCTTGACTTGAAGGACTGTCTGTCTCTATTTCTAGGAATATAAGAAACCAGGTTTTACTGCTTTGGATTAACCATGTTTTAGTTGTACTCCCTGTTGTAGCTGGAAAGTTGGGGCAAGGGGGAGTGTTTCACAGAATCATCTACGTTGGAAGAGACCTCCAAGATCATCTAGTCCGACCTCTGACCTGACACTAACAAGTCCTCCACTAAACCATATCACTAAGTTCTACATCTAAACGTCTTTTAAAGACCTCCAGGGATGGAGACTCAGCCACTTCCCTGGGCAGCCCATTCCAATGCCAAACAACCCTTTCGGTAAAGAAGTTCTTCCTAACGTCATTCCTAACATCTAAACCTCCCCTGGCGCAACTTTAGCCCATTCCCCCTCGTCCTGTCACCAGGCACGTGGGAGAACAGACCAAGCCCCACCTCGCTACAGCCTCCTTTAAGGTACCTGGAGAGAGCGATAAGGTCACCCCTGAGCCTCCTCTTCTCCAGGCTGAACAACCCCAGCTCCCTCAGCCGCTCCTCGTGAGACTTGTTCTCCAGGCCCCTCACCAGCTTCGTTGCCCTTCTCTGGACTCGCTCGAGCACCTCGACGTCCTTCTTGTAGCGAGGGGCCCAAAACCAAATGAACACAGTACTCGAGGTGCGGCCTCTCCAGAGCCGAGTACAGGGGGACAACCACTTCCCTAGCCCTGCTGGCCACACGGTTTCTGATACAAGCCAGGATGCTGTTGGCCTTCTTGGCCACCTGAGCACACTGCTGGCTCATATTCAGCCAACTAGCAACCAAGACTCCCAGGTCCCTCTCTGCCAGGCAACTTTCCAGCCACTCATCTCCCAGCCTGTAGCTCTGCTTGGGGTTGTTGCGCCCCAGATGCAGGACCCGGCACTTGGCCTTGTTGAACCTCATACAGTTGGCCTCAGCCCATCGCTCCAGCCTATCCAGATCCTCCTGCAGAGCCTTCCTGCCCTCGAGCAGACCGACACACGCACCTAACTTGGTGTCGTCTGCAAACTTACTGAGGGTGCACTCGATCCCCTCATCCAGATCATCGATAACGACATTAAAGAGAACTGGCCGCAGTACTGAGCCCTGGGGGACTCCACTAGTGACCGGCCTCCAACTGGATTGAACTCCAGTTACATTTCACTGGATTGCAACAGCAGGCGTGCTTCTAGCCACGCGTGCCTTTTTCCAGAGAGAAAGCCGAAGAAATCGGCAAACCGCAGCCGGCTGCACCCTGAGGGGCAAGGGCAGAGCAAACCCCGGGCTGGCACAGCCGGGAGCATCCCTGCAGAGAGCTGCAACGTCCCTGACAGCAGTTTTGTTCAGGGGGACCCGGGGCCAGGTGGGACAGCCTCGGCTGTGCCTCCCGCTGCGCGCTGCAGCCTCTCTCGCCTCCAGATCGGTCACTGTTCTCTGCAACGTGCCGTGCCCTGCAGCACGCTTTCCCCCTCTTTTTCTGGGGGAAGAAACGCCTGACTTCCTCTTACACGTTTGGTAGTTGTGGGTAGGGAAAGGAGGAGAAAATACAGGGCGCTCTGTGTACGAGTGCCTTCTCTTCCTTACGGGGAGGCAGCAGGCCATCCAGGCACTGTTCCATCATCCCCAGTACAACTGCCTGCTTTATTCTAACCTGGCTCTCCGCAAGAACGCGGGCTGAAGTTCCCAACAGCCTGATGTGCTCATGCAGCAACATGGAAGCTGCTCTGCAAGCTCTGTGCATTTACTTTGGGTCAAACGAAGCCAAATACCACTTTGTCCTTGTAAGCGACCAACAGAGGTCACTGACGTCTGTCGCTGGGGCTGGGGCCCCACTGCACGGGCAACCCCGCTGGCTTCAGCAGAGACCCCTGCATGACGTCAGGCAGAATTCTGACCCAAAATTGGACTGATTTCGGTCACACCGAGACTAAAGGTCAGACTGATCTTAACCATGTCCTTCAGAGTTTGCTTTAGGAGTATCTTTTCTGTTAAGGGAAGTGTCCCTGCAAATGACGTATAAAATTGACACCACTTCAGCTGCTTGCATTTTTAGTAGAGTTTTGGGATTTCTTAGCTTTTCCTTAACTTTACTCTTTGGCTGAAATAAAGTTCATTTCAATGAACTCATTGCACCTTTGCTGAGCAGCTGCTCTTGCGATTGCTGCTGCAGCTACTTCATTCCCCTCCCCAGAATCAGAACCCGGGGCTTTGGGCTTTTCAGTGTTTATTGTTCACTTAGTTCTTCCTTCGTGCTTCCACGGTGGGCACGAACAGACGTGTCCCCCTGCGCAGAGATGGGGGGCAGCCGGGGGGCTCCCCTCTGCTTCCCTCTCCTCTTCCAGCCGCACGCACGGGCAGCGACGGGACCGAACCGGGGCACGCTCCTGGCCTCTCCCCCTCGGCGGGGAGCTCTCAGAGCTCTGCAGGGCAGGCAGCACAGCCCCACCCGGACCCCAGCACGCTCCCACAGCCTGCTGGCACGGCCCCGCAGCCCTGCGCACACACCTGGGCACCTTTTCCACCGCCTGGCCCAGGCCTGGGCTCCGCATCCCCTGCTGCCCCCCCCCCCAGTGATGCACCGCCCATGTCACAGCAGGCAGGGGGTGCCCCATGGCACAAAGGGGCGGGGACGGCCTTGGCCCCGGAACGCTGGCCCCAACGGCAGCTGGGCAGTTGGGCAGCCCTGCGATGGCTGCCCGTGCTGACGGGGAGGCTGCTCGGCTGCCTGCTCCTGCGGCTCCAGCCTCCGCTCCGGACACAAACTCAACCAGAGGAATTCAGCTCCTCTCTCCTCTCTCCTCAGGCCCTCACCTCAAATGGCTCTCAGCGCCCTACAGGACACTGGCCGAACTAAACCACCGCACGCTCCTGGCCGCTCCTTTCCAGCACTGTGCCGGACAATTGTCCACGCCCTACAGGACAGGTAAGATCGCCCCAACCCACACCCACCGCTGTCTCACAGCAAGCAGGACGGTGACACGATCGGGCCAGGATGGCAGTATTCACTCCATCAGGATGACGGGACACCGACGGATGTGGTGAGACGCTCGAGACCCTCGGGCAGAAAGGCAGGGGCTGTCCGTGGTCATAGGGGGATGCTGCTCGGTTTGTTCCTTCTCTTATTAAAGCCAGACACACACAGCGATGGGACCAGACCACGGCACTCTCCTGGCCTTGCTCCCCTTGAGAACTCAGCAGGAGAAGATGCCAACACTCTACAGGACAGATAAGGCAGCCCCAACCCATTCCCCACCACGGTCTCACCTCGCTCAGTGGGAACGTGACACGGCTGAGCTACAACCAACATCTCCTGGACATCAGGAAGATGCGAGTTGGACGGCCTTGGTGTGAGGCTGGGAGAGCCTCGCGCAGGGAGGCAGGGATGGCTTCCAGTGCTGGCAGGGGTGGCTGCTCGGTTTCTCGCCTCCTCCTCTATTACAGCTGGACACAGTGACAGTGACGGAATGAAGCCATGGCACACCCCTGGCCTCTCTCCCCTTGAAAAGTCAGCTGGAAAAGCTGTCAGTGTTCTCCAGGACAGGTAAGATCGCCCCAACCCATTCCCCACCGCTGTCTCACAACAAGCAGGATGGTGACATGATCGGGCCAGGACGGGAGTGACCGCGCCATCAGGATGACGGGACACGGACAGCCTCGGTGAGATGCTAGAGACTCGGGCAAACAGGCAGGGGCTGCCCGTGGTCACAGGGGGATGCTGCTCCGTTTGGTGCTTCTTCTCTTTCAGCCAGAAACACACAACGATGGGACCAGACCACGGCACAATCCTGGCCTCGCTGCGCTTGACCACTCAGCTGGAAGGAAGAGCTGCCAACACTCCAGGACAGGTAAGATCGCCCCAACCCACACCCACCACGGTCCACAACAAGCGGGAAGGTAACACGCTCGGGCCTGGACGGGAGTGACCGCTCCATCAGGATGACGGGACATGGACGGACGTGGTGAGATGCTGGAGACCCTTGGGCAGAGAGGCAGGGACAGCCCATGGTCACAGGGGGATGCTGCTCGGTTTGTTCCTTCTCTTATTAAAGACAGACACACACAGCGATGGGACCAGACCACGGCACACTCCTGGCTTCTCTCCCCTTGAGAACTCAGCTGGAAGGAAGAGCCGCCAACGCTCTACAGGGCAGATAAGCGATCCCCAACGCGGTTGGGCTATGGTGGGCATCTCCTGGCTGTCACGGAGATGTGAGATGGACGGCCTCGGAGTGAGGCTGGGAGAGCCGCACCCAAGGATGCAGGGGCTGACCCTGGCAACCGTCTGGGGCTGCTCTTTTTGGTCATTTTCCTTTCTCACCCCAGCACAAACCCCCGAGCACACCAAGGTCTGCCACTGTCCTTTCCCTCCTCTGCCCAATCCCTCCGCGGCCACTGAAGGCTGGTGCAGCTTTCTACAACCACAGCCACCGGAGGAGCAGGAAGCACACAAGGACCCCGTCTGACCCCGGCCATGGTCCTACAAGCACACCAATGGGCCCCGCGGCTATGGACAAAGAGCTCGGCACACCTCCGCACCAACCCACCCCACCCCACCCCACGTCTCTCTCAAACATTGCTCAAATAAAGGTTCTGATTCACAACCTCAGCGGCTGCTTTTTCCTGCCCTTCTTGGGGAAACCTCGGGAGGCTTTGCCTTTTGCAGAAGGAGCAAGTGCACCAGCCTCTGCTTCTTCAGATGCTGGCATCAAGATAATTTCAAAGCAGATTAAGTGTCCTAATCTAAGACCAGATTCTGCAGGCGTTTCAGAAAAGTGTTTAACGATAAACACTTATGCAACTCTGGAGGAGAGTAGTCCATCACAGATTTCTAGGTTGGAAGAGACCTCAAGATCATCGAGTCCAACCTCCGACCTAACACTAAGTACTCCACTAAACCATATCGCTAAGCTCTACATCTAAACGTCTTTTAAAGACCTCCAGGGATGGTGACTCCACCACCTCCCTGGGCAGCCCGTTCCAATGCTTAATAACCCTTTCGGTAAAGAAGTTCTTCCTAACATCCAACTTAAAACTCCCCTGTCGCAACTTTCCCCCATTCCCCCTCGTCCTGTCACCAGGCACGTAGGAGAACAGACCAACCCCCACCTCTTTACAGCCTCCTTTAAGGTAACTGTAGAGAGCGATAAGGTCGCCCCTGAGCCTCCTCTTCTCCAGGCTGAACAAGCCCAGCTCCCTCAGCCGCTCCTCATGAGACTTGTTCTCCAGGCCCCTCACCAGCTTGGTCGCCCTTCTCTGGACTCGCTCGAGCACGTCCATGTCCTCCCTGTAGCGAGGGGCCCAAAACCGAACACAGTACTCAAGGTGCGGCCTCACCAGAGCCGAGTACAGGGGGACAATCACTTCCCTAGACCTGCTGGCCACACTGCTTCTTATGCAGGCTAGGATTCTGTTGGCCTTCTTGGCCACCTGGGCACACTGCTGGCTCATATTCAGCCGACTATCAACCAATACTCCCAGGTCCCTCTCTGCCAGGCAACTTTCCAGCCACTCATCTCCCAGCCTGTAGCGCTGCTTGGGGTTGTTGCACCCCAGGTGCAGGACCCGGCACTTGGCCTTGTTGAACTTCATACAGTTGGCCTCAGCCCATCGCTCCAGCCTATCCAGATCCTCCTGCAGAGCCTTCCTGCCCTCGAGCAGATCGACACACGCACTTAGCTTGGTGTCATCTGCAAACTTACTGAGGGTGCACTGGACGCCCTCATCCAGATCATCGATAAAGATATTAAAGAGGACCGGCCCCAGTACCGAGCCCTGGGGGACTCCACTAGTGACCAGCCTCCAACCAGATTTGACTCCATTCACCACAACTCTCTGGGCCCGGCTATCCAGCCAGTTTCTAACCCAGCGAAGCGTACGCCAGTCCAAGCCCCGAGCAGCCAGTTTCTTGAGGAGAATGTTGTGGGGAACGGTGTCAAAAGCCTTACTGAGGTCAAGGTAAACCACATCCACAGCCTTTAAGTACACGCATCCAAACACCACGCCAGCAGTGCCACATGCTCAGGTCCTCTTCCATGAAGCCTTCCGTTACGCCTCAGATGGACATATCCCGGGCTGCACCTAGAGGGCCCCTGCGCTCAGTACCACAGATGTCCTACAACAACCCTCTGAGTGTTGCAGGGAACTGCAAGCACTCTGTTCATTATATTCAGATTTTTAATGTCTACGTCGCATTGTGATAGCCCATAACAGAACCAAGCACCCTCAATAGAAGCATAGCTCTCTGTCTACTCAAACTATCCCGATACGTATTTCTACAGTTTAAAAACATACCCATAAACAAATCCACCTGGTGCCCTAAGAAACTAATCCTCCACATAAACAGTAAAATTCTGCAGGGAAGTAATTTCACATGATTTTTATCCCTTTTTTCTCCCCATCCCAGAGGAAGAACTCTCTAACAGCTGCACAGTCACTGGAGTGGTTCATTCCCTTCTACTCACTGCTCTTCATGTTTATGCCCTCTGAACTCAGCTGAGACAACTGCATCAAGACCACCTCTCTGACGCTTTTTTCTGGTCCATTCATGTTTTCAGACTCACAGCTTCACTTCTATGCCAGTTGCTGGCATCATTTCGTCGTAAACTTAGAGGCATAGATCCTTACAGCTGAGAACAGTAAAAAAAAAAAAAAAAAAAGTAATTTGAGCAAATAAATGTTATTTATTTGTTTCAAAATGTACCTGAAGTTAAAACAGATTAGACAGGAGCTTTGCAAAAGAAGCACTTTTCCTCAGCAAACAACAGCTGATAAATGCTCTCAGTTCAGGGAAATCAGCTTGGTTATCTTTTCTATTCACCAGAAAGATCTAGAAATTATATATTACTATATAATAATATTGCAAATAACAAGTAGTATATATTATACGTGATTGGGTTGGTTTGGACAAATATATATAATTTGTTTGGCTTTGGTCAAGCTCCTCACAGGCCTGTCTTCTGTTCTGCTGTCAGGAAGTTTATTTAGAACTGCATAAAAAGAGAGTAAAGGGAGGAGATGGTCTAAAGAAGAAAATGCATGTCATTAAATCTGGAAGATGCAGGGAAAAAATCATCTGCAGTCTGAAAACTTAGAACCTTCAGTTTTCAAAGTATGTGAATACACATTTATATTCACACATTCTGAAATCTGTACAAGGAGACAGGTAACCAAAGGCTCTTCGATTCTTGCAAACAGAACAACAAAAAGATATAGCTGTAAGGAAAAAATAATATTTATTCCATGAGGCACTGTTAAAGCCTCAGCTGAAATATTGCCCACAGTTTAGTCACGCATGGTTGGAAAAGATTAGAGATAGCGAAGAACCCTGAGCAAGGGCATAGTAGACTTACCTGACATGAAGAAACCTTGCCTTGATTATTTTACAAGAATGAGTGCAGCCATTAGAAAGAGCAAGCAAAAACTAGAAGGCCACAAACAGAGTTAAAAAATAAATAAATAAAAAATAAGCTAACTGTGAAAGGAGTGCTGATCAAAAAAGTCTTTTAATATAATCAAAATATGATGTCATCTTAAAATAAAATACAGTCTACGCAAGCATTATGAAATAATAGTACATACAGCAATTGAACCCAGCGACCTGCACTGCTCACATATACTCCCAGGCAAACATGTTAGAGGCACCGTATAAGATTGCGCCACCACTTTCTCATACAATATTTTAAATATGATTGCTCTTCTCCCTTCCTCCATGCTAACTTTGTATGATGGTAATAGCGAATATTAAAAGTTAAACACAAAGAGAAATTTCACAACAGTAAAAATTCCAAGAGATGCCATTTCAAAGTCACATCATGACTTCCTGACAACTTGGGAAAAAACACCACACTCGTAAGATATTAACACTTTAGTATCTTTGTTAGAACAGAGATAGTACAGATGGCTAGATTTTTAACGTAAAAGTAAAAAATGAACAGAACTATAAGTATCAAAGTAAAATTACAGAGGGTCTAACTGTACTATACCAAACAAGGATCAATGAAAAACGAATGAAAACTTGAAAAGATCCCTGTGGAACGGGACCAGAAAAATTATAGGCAACTGTGATACATAACTGCAGGGATTTATTTTGGATGAAGACGGCCAAAATATTGTGGCCAGTGTATGTAGAAGAAATGGGCTAAGGCTTTCTGAATTTGAGCAAGCTTTTTGAAATCAAGAAACTTAGTCTTTAGCAATTGATCTTAATTACGTGTTTCTATCCAGGTGTTTAATAAAAGGACACCTGTAAAAAAATCTGACTATGCTCAGCAAGTCAAGAAGTCCTCAGTTAACAGCAGAAGAAGCAGGCGGACTGCCCCTGTGCTGCACTTGCAGTGAAACTTAAACGTGCAAGTGATAACTCTATAGGTTACCCATTACACAGGATTAAGTACATGAGGACTGAGCAAATGCAGAGGCAGTTGAATGGTTTCCTACTTTTGAAGGTGGAAGAGAACAGAGCGGCACCTGGAGTTTTTACATCCTTGTCTAAACCTTGCTTTCTGGAAGCCTTTGCAAAATGGGACCACACGAGAGAAAAACAAAGAATTAAAGTTCTGCAGAGTATCTCCAAGCCTTCTCCCCCTGCACACACCCCCACATACCCTGCGTGTGTTCTGCAGAGTATCTGCAAGCCTTCTTCCTCTAAACGCACACACACCTACAAGCCTTCTCCCACTACACACCACATACGCCTGCCGTCCAGCTACACAGCGCTGCTTCAGAAACAAATACCTGTAGACATTACTGAAGCTCTGAAATAGTTTCTTTTGATACAGCCTGAAACACTCTTCAGCTGGTTGCTTTTCTTTGAGTGGGAACATTTCAGGTTGGGGTTTTTCCCTTTTCCACCAGCAAATGACAAATTGACAAACGGATGATGTTTCAGGCAAAGGTTTTAACACCTTATTTCTAGAAAGAATGAGAAAAACAGGGCTGTCTGTTTTGAAGAAAAATTGAAAAATACAGGGAAATAAGAGCTTTTCATAGAAAACTTTGTATTCCAGGAGAGGCTGGTGTATCAGTAAGATTCAAGTAACAATTTTCAGGCAGCAAATGTCTTTCAAGCCTTCATTTGAGCTTCAAGCACCCCACAGTGCACAGACTAGGACTTTACTTGTATGCCTACTAAATTTCTAGAAGCTTTTTATGTATGCATGCATGTGTTACCTGCAAATATTCTTAGACCTTCTCAAAAACTATTCTGGCTTGTAGAATAGCACTGCAAAATGGAGGATACCTCAGCTTGACTTGAAGGACTGTCTGTCTCTATTTCTAGGAATATAAGAAACCAGGTTTTACTGCTTTGGATTAACCATGTTTTAGTTGTACTCCCTGTTGTAGCTGGAAAGTTGGGGCAAGGGGGAGTGTTTCACAGAATCATCTACGTTGGAAGAGACCTCCAAGATCATCTAGTCCGACCTCTGACCTGACACTAACAAGTCCTCCACTAAACCATATCACTAAGTTCTACATCTAAACGTCTTTTAAAGACCTCCAGGGATGGAGACTCAGCCACTTCCCTGGGCAGCCCATTCCAATGCCAAACAACCCTTTCGGTAAAGAAGTTCTTCCTAACGTCATTCCTAACATCTAAACCTCCCCTGGCGCAACTTTAGCCCATTCCCCCTCGTCCTGTCACCAGGCACGTGGGAGAACAGACCAAGCCCCACCTCGCTACAGCCTCCTTTAAGGTACCTGGAGAGAGCGATAAGGTCACCCCTGAGCCTCCTCTTCTCCAGGCTGAACAACCCCAGCTCCCTCAGCCGCTCCTCGTGAGACTTGTTCTCCAGGCCCCTCACCAGCTTCGTTGCCCTTCTCTGGACTCGCTCGAGCACCTCGACGTCCTTCTTGTAGCGAGGGGCCCAAAACCAAATGAACACAGTACTCGAGGTGCGGCCTCTCCAGAGCCGAGTACAGGGGGACAACCACTTCCCTAGCCCTGCTGGCCACACGGTTTCTGATACAAGCCAGGATGCTGTTGGCCTTCTTGGCCACCTGAGCACACTGCTGGCTCATATTCAGCCAACTAGCAACCAAGACTCCCAGGTCCCTCTCTGCCAGGCAACTTTCCAGCCACTCATCTCCCAGCCTGTAGCTCTGCTTGGGGTTGTTGCGCCCCAGATGCAGGACCCGGCACTTGGCCTTGTTGAACCTCATACAGTTGGCCTCAGCCCATCGCTCCAGCCTATCCAGATCCTCCTGCAGAGCCTTCCTGCCCTCGAGCAGACCGACACACGCACCTAACTTGGTGTCGTCTGCAAACTTACTGAGGGTGCACTCGATCCCCTCATCCAGATCATCGATAACGACATTAAAGAGAACTGGCCGCAGTACTGAGCCCTGGGGGACTCCACTAGTGACCGGCCTCCAACTGGATTGAACTCCAGTTACATTTCACTGGATTGCAACAGCAGGCGTGCTTCTAGCCACGCGTGCCTTTTTCCAGAGAGAAAGCCGAAGAAATCGGCAAACCGCAGCCGGCTGCACCCTGAGGGGCAAGGGCAGAGCAAACCCCGGGCTGGCACAGCCGGGAGCATCCCTGCAGAGAGCTGCAACGTCCCTGACAGCAGTTTTGTTCAGGGGGACCCGGGGCCAGGTGGGACAGCCTCGGCTGTGCCTCCCGCTGCGCGCTGCAGCCTCTCTCGCCTCCAGATCGGTCACTGTTCTCTGCAACGTGCCGTGCCCTGCAGCACGCTTTCCCCCTCTTTTTCTGGGGGAAGAAACGCCTGACTTCCTCTTACACGTTTGGTAGTTGTGGGTAGGGAAAGGAGGAGAAAATACAGGGCGCTCTGTGTACGAGTGCCTTCTCTTCCTTACGGGGAGGCAGCAGGCCATCCAGGCACTGTTCCATCATCCCCAGTACAACTGCCTGCTTTATTCTAACCTGGCTCTCCGCAAGAACGCGGGCTGAAGTTCCCAACAGCCTGATGTGCTCATGCAGCAACATGGAAGCTGCTCTGCAAGCTCTGTGCATTTACTTTGGGTCAAACGAAGCCAAATACCACTTTGTCCTTGTAAGCGACCAACAGAGGTCACTGACGTCTGTCGCTGGGGCTGGGGCCCCACTGCACGGGCAACCCCGCTGGCTTCAGCAGAGACCCCTGCATGACGTCAGGCAGAATTCTGACCCAAAATTGGACTGATTTCGGTCACACCGAGACTAAAGGTCAGACTGATCTAAAGGTCAGACTGATCTTAACCATGTCCTTCAGAGTTTGCTTTAGGAGTATCTTTTCTGTTAAGGGAAGTGTCCCTGCAAATGACGTATAAAATTGACACCACTTCAGCTGCTTGCATTTTTAGTAGAGTTTTGGGATTTCTTAGCTTTTCCTTAACTTTACTCTTTGGCTGAAATAAAGTTCATTTCAATGAACTCATTGCACCTTTGCTGAGCAGCTGCTCTTGCGATTGCTGCTGCAGCTACTTCATTCCCCTCCCCAGAATCAGAACCCGGGGCTTTGGGCTTTTCAGTGTTTATTGTTCACTTAGTTCTTCCTTCGTGCTTCCACGGTGGGCACGAACAGACGTGTCCCCCTGCGCAGAGATGGGGGGCAGCCGGGGGGCTCCCCTCTGCTTCCCTCTCCTCTTCCAGCCGCACGCACGGGCAGCGACGGGACCGAACCGGGGCACGCTCCTGGCCTCTCCCCCTCGGCGGGGAGCTCTCAGAGCTCTGCAGGGCAGGCAGCACAGCCCCACCCGGACCCCAGCACGCTCCCACAGCCTGCTGGCACGGCCCCGCAGCCCTGCGCACACACCTGGGCACCTTTTCCACCGCCTGGCCCAGGCCTGGGCTCCGCATCCCCTGCTGCCCCCCCCCCCAGTGATGCACCGCCCATGTCACAGCAGGCAGGGGGTGCCCCATGGCACAAAGGGGCGGGGACGGCCTTGGCCCCGGAACGCTGGCCCCAACGGCAGCTGGGCAGTTGGGCAGCCCTGCGATGGCTGCCCGTGCTGACGGGGAGGCTGCTCGGCTGCCTGCTCCTGCGGCTCCAGCCTCCGCTCCGGACACAAACTCAACCAGAGGAATTCAGCTCCTCTCTCCTCTCTCCTCAGGCCCTCACCTCAAATGGCTCTCAGCGCCCTACAGGACACTGGCCGAACTAAACCACCGCACGCTCCTGGCCGCTCCTTTCCAGCACTGTGCCGGACAATTGTCCACGCCCTACAGGACAGGTAAGATCGCCCCAACCCACACCCACCGCTGTCTCACAGCAAGCAGGACGGTGACACGATCGGGCCAGGATGGCAGTATTCACTCCATCAGGATGACGGGACACCGACGGATGTGGTGAGACGCTCGAGACCCTCGGGCAGAAAGGCAGGGGCTGTCCGTGGTCATAGGGGGATGCTGCTCGGTTTGTTCCTTCTCTTATTAAAGCCAGACACACACAGCGATGGGACCAGACCACGGCACTCTCCTGGCCTTGCTCCCCTTGAGAACTCAGCAGGAGAAGATGCCAACACTCTACAGGACAGATAAGGCAGCCCCAACCCATTCCCCACCACGGTCTCACCTCGCTCAGTGGGAACGTGACACGGCTGAGCTACAACCAACATCTCCTGGACATCAGGAAGATGCGAGTTGGACGGCCTTGGTGTGAGGCTGGGAGAGCCTCGCGCAGGGAGGCAGGGATGGCTTCCAGTGCTGGCAGGGGTGGCTGCTCGGTTTCTCGCCTCCTCCTCTATTACAGCTGGACACAGTGACAGTGACGGAATGAAGCCATGGCACACCCCTGGCCTCTCTCCCCTTGAAAAGTCAGCTGGAAAAGCTGTCAGTGTTCTCCAGGACAGGTAAGATCGCCCCAACCCATTCCCCACCGCTGTCTCACAACAAGCAGGATGGTGACATGATCGGGCCAGGACGGGAGTGACCGCGCCATCAGGATGACGGGACACGGACAGCCTCGGTGAGATGCTAGAGACTCGGGCAAACAGGCAGGGGCTGCCCGTGGTCACAGGGGGATGCTGCTCCGTTTGGTGCTTCTTCTCTTTCAGCCAGAAACACACAACGATGGGACCAGACCACGGCACAATCCTGGCCTCGCTGCGCTTGACCACTCAGCTGGAAGGAAGAGCTGCCAACACTCCAGGACAGGTAAGATCGCCCCAACCCACACCCACCACGGTCCACAACAAGCGGGAAGGTAACACGCTCGGGCCTGGACGGGAGTGACCGCTCCATCAGGATGACGGGACATGGACGGACGTGGTGAGATGCTGGAGACCCTTGGGCAGAGAGGCAGGGACAGCCCATGGTCACAGGGGGATGCTGCTCGGTTTGTTCCTTCTCTTATTAAAGACAGACACACACAGCGATGGGACCAGACCACGGCACACTCCTGGCTTCTCTCCCCTTGAGAACTCAGCTGGAAGGAAGAGCCGCCAACGCTCTACAGGGCAGATAAGCGATCCCCAACGCGGTTGGGCTATGGTGGGCATCTCCTGGCTGTCACGGAGATGTGAGATGGACGGCCTCGGAGTGAGGCTGGGAGAGCCGCACCCAAGGATGCAGGGGCTGACCCTGGCAACCGTCTGGGGCTGCTCTTTTTGGTCATTTTCCTTTCTCACCCCAGCACAAACCCCCGAGCACACCAAGGTCTGCCACTGTCCTTTCCCTCCTCTGCCCAATCCCTCCGCGGCCACTGAAGGCTGGTGCAGCTTTCTACAACCACAGCCACCGGAGGAGCAGGAAGCACACAAGGACCCCGTCTGACCCCGGCCATGGTCCTACAAGCACACCAATGGGCCCCGCGGCTATGGACAAAGAGCTCGGCACACCTCCGCACCAACCCACCCCACCCCACCCCACGTCTCTCTCAAACATTGCTCAAATAAAGGTTCTGATTCACAACCTCAGCGGCTGCTTTTTCCTGCCCTTCTTGGGGAAACCTCGGGAGGCTTTGCCTTTTGCAGAAGGAGCAAGTGCACCAGCCTCTGCTTCTTCAGATGCTGGCATCAAGATAATTTCAAAGCAGATTAAGTGTCCTAATCTAAGACCAGATTCTGCAGGCGTTTCAGAAAAGTGTTTAACGATAAACACTTATGCAACTCTGGAGGAGAGTAGTCCATCACAGATTTCTAGGTTGGAAGAGACCTCAAGATCATCGAGTCCAACCTCCGACCTAACACTAAGTACTCCACTAAACCATATCGCTAAGCTCTACATCTAAACGTCTTTTAAAGACCTCCAGGGATGGTGACTCCACCACCTCCCTGGGCAGCCCGTTCCAATGCTTAATAACCCTTTCGGTAAAGAAGTTCTTCCTAACATCCAACTTAAAACTCCCCTGTCGCAACTTTCCCCCATTCCCCCTCGTCCTGTCACCAGGCACGTAGGAGAACAGACCAACCCCCACCTCTTTACAGCCTCCTTTAAGGTAACTGTAGAGAGCGATAAGGTCGCCCCTGAGCCTCCTCTTCTCCAGGCTGAACAAGCCCAGCTCCCTCAGCCGCTCCTCATGAGACTTGTTCTCCAGGCCCCTCACCAGCTTGGTCGCCCTTCTCTGGACTCGCTCGAGCACGTCCATGTCCTCCCTGTAGCGAGGGGCCCAAAACCGAACACAGTACTCAAGGTGCGGCCTCACCAGAGCCGAGTACAGGGGGACAATCACTTCCCTAGACCTGCTGGCCACACTGCTTCTTATGCAGGCTAGGATTCTGTTGGCCTTCTTGGCCACCTGGGCACACTGCTGGCTCATATTCAGCCGACTATCAACCAATACTCCCAGGTCCCTCTCTGCCAGGCAACTTTCCAGCCACTCATCTCCCAGCCTGTAGCGCTGCTTGGGGTTGTTGCAGCCCAGGTGCAGGACCCGGCACTTGGCCTTGTTGAACTTCATACAGTTGGCCTCAGCCCATCGCTCCAGCCTATCCAGATCCTCCTGCAGAGCCTTCCTGCCCTCGAGCAGATCGACACACGCACTTAGCTTGGTGTCATCTGCAAACTTACTGAGGGTGCACTGGACGCCCTCAGCCAGATCATCGATAAAGATATTAAAGAGGACCGGCCCCAGTACCGAGCCCTGGGGGACTCCACTAGTGACCAGCCTCCAACCAGATTTGACTCCATTCACCACAACTCTCTGGGCCCGGCTATCCAGCCAGTTTCTAACCCAGCGAAGCGTACGCCAGTCCAAGCCCCGAGCAGCCAGTTTCTTGAGGAGAATGTTGTGGGGAACGGTGTCAAAAGCCTTACTGAGGTCAAGGTAAACCACATCCACAGCCTTTAAGTACACGCATCCAAACACCACGCCAGCAGTGCCACATGCTCAGGTCCTCTTCCATGAAGCCTTCCGTTACGCCTCAGATGGACATATCCCGGGCTGCACCTAGAGGGCCCCTGCGCTCAGTACCACAGATGTCCTACAACAACCCTCTGAGTGTTGCAGGGAACTGCAAGCACTCTGTTCATTATATTCAGATTTTTAATGTCTACGTCGCATTGTGATAGCCCATAACAGAACCAAGCACCCTCAATAGAAGCATAGCTCTCTGTCTACTCAAACTATCCCGATACGTATTTCTACAGTTTAAAAACATACCCATAAACAAATCCACCTGGTGCCCTAAGAAACTAATCCTCCACATAAACAGTAAAATTCTGCAGGGAAGTAATTTCACATGATTTTTATCCCTTTTTTCTCCCCATCCCAGAGGAAGAACTCTCTAACAGCTGCACAGTCACTGGAGTGGTTCATTCCCTTCTACTCACTGCTCTTCATGTTTATGCCCTCTGAACTCAGCTGAGACAACTGCATCAAGACCACCTCTCTGACGCTTTTTTCTGGTCCATTCATGTTTTCAGACTCACAGCTTCACTTCTATGCCAGTTGCTGGCATCATTTCGTCGTAAACTTAGAGGCATAGATCCTTACAGCTGAGAACAGTAAAAAAAAAAAAAAAAAAAAGTAATTTGAGCAAATAAATGTTATTTATTTGTTTCAAAATGTACCTGAAGTTAAAACAGATTAGACAGGAGCTTTGCAAAAGAAGCACTTTTCCTCAGCAAACAACAGCTGATAAATGCTCTCAGTTCAGGGAAATCAGCTTGGTTATCTTTTCTATTCACCAGAAAGATCTAGAAATTATATATTACTATATAATAATATTGCAAATAACAAGTAGTATATATTATACGTGATTGGGTTGGTTTGGACAAATATATATAATTTGTTTGGCTTTGGTCAAGCTCCTCACAGGCCTGTCTTCTGTTCTGCTGTCAGGAAGTTTATTTAGAACTGCATAAAAAGAGAGTAAAGGGAGGAGATGGTCTAAAGAAGAAAATGCATGTCATTAAATCTGGAAGATGCAGGGAAAAAATCATCTGCAGTCTGAAAACTTAGAACCTTCAGTTTTCAAAGTATGTGAATACACATTTATATTCACACATTCTGAAATCTGTACAAGGAGACAGGTAACCAAAGGCTCTTCGATTCTTGCAAACAGAACAACAAAAAGATATAGCTGTAAGGAAAAAATAATATTTATTCCATGAGGCACTGTTAAAGCCTCAGCTGAAATATTGCCCACAGTTTAGTCACGCATGGTTGGAAAAGATTAGAGATAGCGAAGAACCCTGAGCAAGGGCATAGTAGACTTACCTGACATGAAGAAACCTTGCCTTGATTATTTTACAAGAATGAGTGCAGCCATTAGAAAGAGCAAGCAAAAACTAGAAGGCCACAAACAGAGTTAAAAAATAAATAAATAAAAAATAAGCTAACTGTGAAAGGAGTGCTGATCAAAAAAGTCTTTTAATATAATCAAAATATGATGTCATCTTAAAATAAAATACAGTCTACGCAAGCATTATGAAATAATAGTACATACAGCAATTGAACCCAGCGACCTGCACTGCTCACATATACTCCCAGGCAAACATGTTAGAGGCACCGTATAAGATTGCGCCACCACTTTCTCATACAATATTTTAAATATGATTGCTCTTCTCCCTTCCTCCATGCTAACTTTGTATGATGGTAATAGCGAATATTAAAAGTTAAACACAAAGAGAAATTTCACAACAGTAAAAATTCCAAGAGATGCCATTTCAAAGTCACATCATGACTTCCTGACAACTTGGGAAAAAACACCACACTCGTAAGATATTAACACTTTAGTATCTTTGTTAGAACAGAGATAGTACAGATGGCTAGATTTTTAACGTAAAAGTAAAAAATGAACAGAACTATAAGTATCAAAGTAAAATTACAGAGGGTCTAACTGTACTATACCAAACAAGGATCAATGAAAAACGAATGAAAACTTGAAAAGATCCCTGTGGAACGGGACCAGAAAAATTATAGGCAACTGTGATACATAACTGCAGGGATTTATTTTGGATGAAGACGGCCAAAATATTGTGGCCAGTGTATGTAGAAGAAATGGGCTAAGGCTTTCTGAATTTGAGCAAGCTTTTTGAAATCAAGAAACTTAGTCTTTAGCAATTGATCTTAATTACGTGTTTCTATCCAGGTGTTTAATAAAAGGACACCTGTAAAAAAATCTGACTATGCTCAGCAAGTCAAGAAGTCCTCAGTTAACAGCAGAAGAAGCAGGCGGACTGCCCCTGTGCTGCACTTGCAGTGAAACTTAAACGTGCAAGTGATAACTCTATAGGTTACCCATTACACAGGATTAAGTACATGAGGACTGAGCAAATGCAGAGGCAGTTGAATGGTTTCCTACTTTTGAAGGTGGAAGAGAACAGAGCGGCACCTGGAGTTTTTACATCCTTGTCTAAACCTTGCTTTCTGGAAGCCTTTGCAAAATGGGACCACACGAGAGAAAAACAAAGAATTAAAGTTCTGCAGAGTATCTCCAAGCCTTCTCCCCCTGCACACACCCCCACATACCCTGCGTGTGTTCTGCAGAGTATCTGCAAGCCTTCTTCCTCTAAACGCACACACACCTACAAGCCTTCTCCCACTACACACCACATACGCCTGCCGTCCAGCTACACAGCGCTGCTTCAGAAACAAATACCTGTAGACATTACTGAAGCTCTGAAATAGTTTCTTTTGATACAGCCTGAAACACTCTTCAGCTGGTTGCTTTTCTTTGAGTGGGAACATTTCAGGTTGGGGTTTTTCCCTTTTCCACCAGCAAATGACAAATTGACAAACGGATGATGTTTCAGGCAAAGGTTTTAACACCTTATTTCTAGAAAGAATGAGAAAAACAGGGCTGTCTGTTTTGAAGAAAAATTGAAAAATACAGGGAAATAAGAGCTTTTCATAGAAAACTTTGTATTCCAGGAGAGGCTGGTGTATCAGTAAGATTCAAGTAACAATTTTCAGGCAGCAAATGTCTTTCAAGCCTTCATTTGAGCTTCAAGCACCCCACAGTGCACAGACTAGGACTTTACTTGTATGCCTACTAAATTTCTAGAAGCTTTTTATGTATGCATGCATGTGTTACCTGCAAATATTCTTAGACCTTCTCAAAAACTATTCTGGCTTGTAGAATAGCACTGCAAAATGGAGGATACCTCAGCTTGACTTGAAGGACTGTCTGTCTCTATTTCTAGGAATATAAGAAACCAGGTTTTACTGCTTTGGATTAACCATGTTTTAGTTGTACTCCCTGTTGTAGCTGGAAAGTTGGGGCAAGGGGGAGTGTTTCACAGAATCATCTACGTTGGAAGAGACCTCCAAGATCATCTAGTCCGACCTCTGACCTGACACTAACAAGTCCTCCACTAAACCATATCACTAAGTTCTACATCTAAACGTCTTTTAAAGACCTCCAGGGATGGAGACTCAGCCACTTCCCTGGGCAGCCCATTCCAATGCCAAACAACCCTTTCGGTAAAGAAGTTCTTCCTAACGTCATTCCTAACATCTAAACCTCCCCTGGCGCAACTTTAGCCCATTCCCCCTCGTCCTGTCACCAGGCACGTGGGAGAACAGACCAAGCCCCACCTCGCTACAGCCTCCTTTAAGGTACCTGGAGAGAGCGATAAGGTCACCCCTGAGCCTCCTCTTCTCCAGGCTGAACAACCCCAGCTCCCTCAGCCGCTCCTCGTGAGACTTGTTCTCCAGGCCCCTCACCAGCTTCGTTGCCCTTCTCTGGACTCGCTCGAGCACCTCGACGTCCTTCTTGTAGCGAGGGGCCCAAAACCAAATGAACACAGTACTCGAGGTGCGGCCTCTCCAGAGCCGAGTACAGGGGGACAACCACTTCCCTAGCCCTGCTGGCCACACGGTTTCTGATACAAGCCAGGATGCTGTTGGCCTTCTTGGCCACCTGAGCACACTGCTGGCTCATATTCAGCCAACTAGCAACCAAGACTCCCAGGTCCCTCTCTGCCAGGCAACTTTCCAGCCACTCATCTCCCAGCCTGTAGCTCTGCTTGGGGTTGTTGCGCCCCAGATGCAGGACCCGGCACTTGGCCTTGTTGAACCTCATACAGTTGGCCTCAGCCCATCGCTCCAGCCTATCCAGATCCTCCTGCAGAGCCTTCCTGCCCTCGAGCAGACCGACACACGCACCTAACTTGGTGTCGTCTGCAAACTTACTGAGGGTGCACTCGATCCCCTCATCCAGATCATCGATAACGACATTAAAGAGAACTGGCCGCAGTACTGAGCCCTGGGGGACTCCACTAGTGACCGGCCTCCAACTGGATTGAACTCCAGTTACATTTCACTGGATTGCAACAGCAGGCGTGCTTCTAGCCACGCGTGCCTTTTTCCAGAGAGAAAGCCGAAGAAATCGGCAAACCGCAGCCGGCTGCACCCTGAGGGGCAAGGGCAGAGCAAACCCCGGGCTGGCACAGCCGGGAGCATCCCTGCAGAGAGCTGCAACGTCCCTGACAGCAGTTTTGTTCAGGGGGACCCGGGGCCAGGTGGGACAGCCTCGGCTGTGCCTCCCGCTGCGCGCTGCAGCCTCTCTCGCCTCCAGATCGGTCACTGTTCTCTGCAACGTGCCGTGCCCTGCAGCACGCTTTCCCCCTCTTTTTCTGGGGGAAGAAACGCCTGACTTCCTCTTACACGTTTGGTAGTTGTGGGTAGGGAAAGGAGGAGAAAATACAGGGCGCTCTGTGTACGAGTGCCTTCTCTTCCTTACGGGGAGGCAGCAGGCCATCCAGGCACTGTTCCATCATCCCCAGTACAACTGCCTGCTTTATTCTAACCTGGCTCTCCGCAAGAACGCGGGCTGAAGTTCCCAACAGCCTGATGTGCTCATGCAGCAACATGGAAGCTGCTCTGCAAGCTCTGTGCATTTACTTTGGGTCAAACGAAGCCAAATACCACTTTGTCCTTGTAAGCGACCAACAGAGGTCACTGACGTCTGTCGCTGGGGCTGGGGCCCCACTGCACGGGCAACCCCGCTGGCTTCAGCAGAGACCCCTGCATGACGTCAGGCAGAATTCTGACCCAAAATTGGACTGATTTCGGTCACACCGAGACTAAAGGTCAGACTGATCTTAACCATGTCCTTCAGAGTTTGCTTTAGGAGTATCTTTTCTGTTAAGGGAAGTGTCCCTGCAAATGACGTATAAAATTGACACCACTTCAGCTGCTTGCATTTTTAGTAGAGTTTTGGGATTTCTTAGCTTTTCCTTAACTTTACTCTTTGGCTGAAATAAAGTTCATTTCAATGAACTCATTGCACCTTTGCTGAGCAGCTGCTCTTGCGATTGCTGCTGCAGCTACTTCATTCCCCTCCCCAGAATCAGAACCCGGGGCTTTGGGCTTTTCAGTGTTTATTGTTCACTTAGTTCTTCCTTCGTGCTTCCACGGTGGGCACGAACAGACGTGTCCCCCTGCGCAGAGATGGGGGGCAGCCGGGGGGCTCCCCTCTGCTTCCCTCTCCTCTTCCAGCCGCACGCACGGGCAGCGACGGGACCGAACCGGGGCACGCTCCTGGCCTCTCCCCCTCGGCGGGGAGCTCTCAGAGCTCTGCAGGGCAGGCAGCACAGCCCCAGCCGGACCCCAGCACGCTCCCACAGCCTGCTGGCACGGCCCCGCAGCCCTGCGCACACACCTGGGCACCTTTTCCACCGCCTGGCCCAGGCCTGGGCTCCGCATCCCCTGCTGCCCCCCCCCCCAGTGATGCACCGCCCATGTCACAGCAGGCAGGGGGTGCCCCATGGCACAAAGGGGCGGGGACGGCCTTGGCCCCGGAACGCTGGCCCCAACGGCAGCTGGGCAGTTGGGCAGCCCTGCGATGGCTGCCCGTGCTGACGGGGAGGCTGCTCGGCTGCCTGCTCCTGCGGCTCCAGCCTCCGCTCCGGACACAAACTCAACCAGAGGAATTCAGCTCCTCTCTCCTCTCTCCTCAGGCCCTCACCTCAAATGGCTCTCAGCGCCCTACAGGACACTGGCCGAACTAAACCACCGCACGCTCCTGGCCGCTCCTTTCCAGCACTGTGCCGGACAATTGTCCACGCCCTACAGGACAGGTAAGATCGCCCCAACCCACACCCACCGCTGTCTCACAGCAAGCAGGACGGTGACACGATCGGGCCAGGACAAGAGTGACCGCTCCATCAGGACGACAGGACACCGACAGCCTCGGTGAGACGCTAGAGACTCGGGCAAACAGCCAGGGGCTGCCCGTGGTCACAGGGGGATGCTGCTCCGTTTGGTGCTTCTTCTCTTTCAGCCAGAAACACACAGCGATGGGACCAGACCATGGCACAATCCTGGCCTTGCTACGCTCGACCACTCAGCTGGAAGGAAGAGCTGCCAGCTCTCTACAGGACAGGTAAGATCGCCCCAACCCACACCCACCGCTGTCTCACAGCAAGCAGGACGGTGACACGATCGGGCCAGGATGGCAGTATTCACTCCATCAGGATGACGGGACACCGACGGATGTGGTGAGACGCTCGAGACCCTCGGGCAGAAAGGCAGGGGCTGTCCGTGGTCATAGGGGGATGCTGCTCGGTTTGTTCCTTCTCTTATTAAAGCCAGACACACACAGCGATGGGACCAGACCACGGCACTCTCCTGGCCTCGCTCCCCTTGAGAACTCAGCAGGAGAAGATGCCAACACTCTACAGGACAGATAAGGCAGCCCCAACCCATTCCCCACCACGGTCTCACCTCGCTCAGTGGGAACGTGACACGGCTGAGCTACAACCAACATCTCCTGGACATCAGGAAGATGCGAGTTGGACGGCCTTGGTGTGAGGCTGGGAGAGCCTCGCGCAGGGAGGCAGGGATGGCTTCCAGTGCTGGCAGGGGTGGCTGCTCGGTTTCTCGCCTCCTCCTCTATTACAGCTGGACACAGTGACAGTGACGGAATGAAGCCATGGCACACCCCTGGCCTCTCTCCCCTTGAAAAGTCAGCTGGAAAAGCTGTCAGTGTTCTCCAGGACAGGTAAGATCGCCCCAACCCATTCCCCACCGCTGTCTCACAACAAGCAGGATGGTGACATGATCGGGCCAGGACGGGAGTGACCGCGCCATCAGGATGACGGGACATGGACAGCCTCGGTGAGATGCTAGAGACTCGGGCAAACAGGCAGGGGCTGCCCGTGGTCACAGGGGGATGCTGCTCCGTTTGGTGCTTCTTCTCTTTCAGCCAGAAACACACAACGATGGGACCAGACCACGGCACAATCCTGGCCTCGCTGCGCTTGACCACTCAGCTGGAAGGAAGAGCTGCCAACACTCCAGGACAGGTAAGATCGCCCCAACCCACACCCACCACGGTCCACAACAAGCGGGAAGGTAACACGCTCGGGCCTGGACGGGAGTGACCGCTCCATCAGGATGACGGGACATGGACGGACGTGGTGAGATGCTGGAGACCCTTGGGCAGAGAGGCAGGGACAGCCCATGGTCACAGGGGGATGCTGCTCGGTTTGTTCCTTCTCTTATTAAAGACAGACACACACAGCGATGGGACCAGACCACGGCACACTCCTGGCTTCTCTCCCCTTGAGAACTCAGCTGGAAGGAAGAGCCGCCAACGCTCTACAGGGCAGATAAGCGATCCCCAACGCGGTTGGGCTATGGTGGGCATCTCCTGGCTGTCACGGAGATGTGAGATGGACGGCCTTGGAGTGAGGCTGGGAGAGCCGCACCCAAGGATGCAGGGGCTGACCCTGGCAACCGTCTGGGGCTGCTCTTTTTGGTCATTTTCCTTTCTCACCCCAGCACAAACCCCCGAGCACACCAAGGTCTGCCACTGTCCTTTCCCTCCTCTGCCCAATCCCTCCGCGGCCACTGAAGGCTGGTGCAGCTTTCTACAACCACAGCCACCGGAGGAGCAGGAAGCACACAAGGACCCCGTCTGACCCCGGCCATGGTCCTACAAGCACACCAATGGGCCCCGCGGCTATGGACAAAGAGCTCGGCACACCTCCGCACCAACCCACCCCACCCCACCCCACGTCTCTCTCAAACATTGCTCAAATAAAGGTTCTGATTCACAACCTCAGCGGCTGCTTTTTCCTGCCCTTCTTGGGGAAACCTCGGGAGGCTTTGCCTTTTGCAGAAGGAGCAAGTGCACCAGCCTCTGCTTCTTCAGATGCTGGCATCAAGATAATTTCAAAGCAGATTAAGTGTCCTAATCTAAGACCAGATTCTGCAGGCGTTTCAGAAAAGTGTTTAACGATAAACACTTATGCAACTCTGGAGGAGAGTAGTCCATCACAGATTTCTAGGTTGGAAGAGACCTCAAGATCATCGAGTCCAACCTCCGACCTAACACTAAGTACTCCACTAAACCATATCGCTAAGCTCTACATCTAAACGTCTTTTAAAGACCTCCAGGGATGGTGACTCCACCACCACCCTGGGCAGCCCGTTCCAATGCTTAATAACCCTTTCGGTAAAGAAGTTCTTCCTAACATCCAACTTAAAACTCCCCTGTCGCAACTTTCCCCCATTCCCCCTCGTCCTGTCACCAGGCACGTAGGAGAACAGACCAACCCCCACCTCTTTACAGCCTCCTTTAAGGTAACTGTAGAGAGCGATAAGGTCGCCCCTGAGCCTCCTCTTCTCCAGGCTGAACAAGCCCAGCTCCCTCAGCCGCTCCTCATGAGACTTGTTCTCCAGGCCCCTCACCAGCTTGGTCGCCCTTCTCTGGACTCGCTCGAGCACGTCCATGTCCTCCCTGTAGCGAGGGGCCCAAAACCGAACACAGTACTCAAGGTGCGGCCTCACCAGAGCCGAGTACAGGGGGACAATCACTTCCCTAGACCTGCTGGCCACACTGCTTCTTATGCAGGCTAGGATTCTGTTGGCCTTCTTGGCCACCTGGGCACACTGCTGGCTCATATTCAGCCGACTATCAACCAATACTCCCAGGTCCCTCTCTGCCAGGCAACTTTCCAGCCACTCATCTCCCAGCCTGTAGCGCTGCTTGGGGTTGTTGCACCCCAGGTGCAGGACCCGGCACTTGGCCTTGTTGAACTTCATACAGTTGGCCTCAGCCCATCGCTCCAGCCTATCCAGATCCTCCTGCAGAGCCTTCCTGCCCTCGAGCAGATCGACACACGCACTTAGCTTGGTGTCATCTGCAAACTTACTGAGGGTGCACTGGACGCCCTCATCCAGATCATCGATAAAGATATTAAAGAGGACCGGCCCCAGTACCGAGCCCTGGGGGACTCCACTAGTGACCAGCCTCCAACCAGATTTGACTCCATTCACCACAACTCTCTGGGCCCGGCTATCCAGCCAGTTTCTAACCCAGCGAAGCGTACGCCAGTCCAAGCCCCGAGCAGCCAGTTTCTTGAGGAGAATGTTGTGGGGAACGGTGTCAAAAGCCTTACTGAGGTCAAGGTAAACCACATCCACAGCCTTTAAGTACACGCATCCAAACACCACGCCAGCAGTGCCACATGCTCAGGTCCTCTTCCATGAAGCCTTCCGTTACGCCTCAGATGGACATATCCCGGGCTGCACCTAGAGGGCCCCTGCGCTCAGTACCACAGATGTCCTACAACAACCCTCTGAGTGTTGCAGGGAACTGCAAGCACTCTGTTCATTATATTCAGATTTTTAATGTCTACGTCGCATTGTGATAGCCCATAACAGAACCAAGCACCCTCAATAGAAGCATAGCTCTCTGTCTACTCAAACTATCCCGATACGTATTTCTACAGTTTAAAAACATACCCATAAACAAATCCACCTGGTGCCCTAAGAAACTAATCCTCCACATAAACAGTAAAATTCTGCAGGGAAGTAATTTCACATGATTTTTATCCCTTTTTTCTCCCCATCCCAGAGGAAGAACTCTCTAACAGCTGCACAGTCACTGGAGTGGTTCATTCCCTTCTACTCACTGCTCTTCATGTTTATGCCCTCTGAACTCAGCTGAGACAACTGCATCAAGACCACCTCTCTGACGCTTTTTTCTGGTCCATTCATGTTTTCAGACTCACAGCTTCACTTCTATGCCAGTTGCTGGCATCATTTCGTCGTAAACTTAGAGGCATAGATCCTTACAGCTGAGAACAGTAAAAAAAAAAAAAAAAAAAAAGTAATTTGAGCAAAGAAATGTTATTTATTTGTTTCAAAATGTACCTGAAGTTAAAACAGATTAGACAGGAGCTTTGCAAAAGAAGCACTTTTCCTCAGCAAACAACAGCTGATAAATGCTCTCAGTTCAGGGAAATCAGCTTGGTTATCTTTTCTATTCACCAGAAAGATCTAGAAATTATATATTACTATATAATAATATTGCAAATAACAAGTAGTATATATTATACGTGATTGGGTTGGTTTGGACAAATATATATAATTTGTTTGGCTTTGGTCAAGCTCCTCACAGGCCTGTCTTCTGTTCTGCTGTCAGGAAGTTTATTTAGAACTGCATAAAAAGAGAGTAAAGGGAGGAGATGGTCTAAAGAAGAAAATGCATGTCATTAAATCTGGAAGATGCAGGGAAAAAATCATCTGCAGTCTGAAAACTTAGAACCTTCAGTTTTCAAAGTATGTGAATACACATTTATATTCACACATTCTGAAATCTGTACAAGGAGACACGTAACCAAAGGCTCTTCGATTCTTGCAAACAGAACAACAAAAAGATATAGCTGTAAGGAAAAAATAATATTTATTCCATGAGGCACTGTTAAAGCCTCAGCTGAAATATTGCCCACAGTTTAGTCACGCATGGTTGGAAAAGATTAGAGATAGCGAAGAACCCTGAGCAAGGGCATAGTAGACTTACCTGACATGAAGAAACCTTGCCTTGATTATTTTACAAGAATGAGTGCAGCCATTAGAAAGAGCAAGCAAAAACTAGAAGGCCACAAACAGAGTTAAAAAATAAATAAATAAAAAATAAGCTAACTGTGAAAGGAGTGCTGATCAAAAAAGTCTTTTAATATAATCAAAATATGATGTCATCTTAAAATAAAATACAGTCTACGCAAGCATTATGAAATAATAGTACATACAGCAATTGAACCCAGCGACCTGCACTGCTCACATATACTCCCAGGCAAACATGTTAGAGGCACCGTATAAGATTGCGCCACCACTTTCTCATACAATATTTTAAATATGATTGCTCTTCTCCCTTCCTCCATGCTAACTTTGTATGATGGTAATAGCGAATATTAAAAGTTAAACACAAAGAGAAATTTCACAACAGTAAAAATTCCAAGAGATGCCATTTCAAAGTCACATCATGACTTCCTGACAACTTGGGAAAAAACACCACACTCGTAAGATATTAACACTTTAGTATCTTTGTTAGAACAGAGATAGTACAGATGGCTAGATTTTTAACGTAAAAGTAAAAAATGAACAGAACTATAAGTATCAAAGTAAAATTACAGAGGGTCTAACTGTACTATACCAAACAAGGATCAATGAAAAACGAATGAAAACTTGAAAAGATCCCTGTGGAACGGGACCAGAAAAATTATAGGCAACTGTGATACATAACTGCAGGGATTTATTTTGGATGAAGACGGCCAAAATATTGTGGCCAGTGTATGTAGAAGAAATGGGCTAAGGCTTTCTGAATTTGAGCAAGCTTTTTGAAATCAAGAAACTTAGTCTTTAGCAATTGATCTTAATTACGTGTTTCTATCCAGGTGTTTAATAAAAGGACACCTGTAAAAAAATCTGACTATGCTCAGCAAGTCAAGAAGTCCTCAGTTAACAGCAGAAGAAGCAGGCGGACTGCCCCTGTGCTGCACTTGCAGTGAAACTTAAACGTGCAAGTGATAACTCTATAGGTTACCCATTACACAGGATTAAGTACATGAGGACTGAGCAAATGCAGAGGCAGTTGAATGGTTTCCTACTTTTGAAGGTGGAAGAGAACAGAGCGGCACCTGGAGTTTTTACAGCCTTGTCTAAACCTTGCTTTCTGGAAGCCTTTGCAAAATGGGACCACACGAGAGAAAAACAAAGAATTAAAGTTCTGCAGAGTATCTCCAAGCCTTCTCCCCCTGCACACACCCCCACATACCCTGCGTGTGTTCTGCAGAGTATCTGCAAGCCTTCTTCCTCTAAACGCACACACACCTACAAGCCTTCTCCCACTACACACCACATACGCCTGCCGTCCAGCTACACAGCGCTGCTTCAGAAACAAATACCTGTAGACATTACTGAAGCTCTGAAGTAGTTTCTTTTGATACAGCCTGAAACACTCTTCAGCTGGTTGCTTTTCTTTGAGTGGGAACATTTCAGGTTGGGGTTTTTCCCTTTTCCACCAGCAAATGACAAATTGACAAACGGATGATGTTTCAGGCAAAGGTTTTAACACCTTATTTCTAGAAAGAATGAGAAAAACAGGGCTGTCTGTTTTGAAGAAAAATTGAAAAATACAGGGAAATAAGAGCTTTTCATAGAAAACTTTGTATTCCAGGAGAGGCTGGTGTATCAGTAAGATTCAAGTAACATTTTTCAGGCAGCAAATGTCTTTCAAGCCTTCATTTGAGCTTCAAGCACCCCACAGTGCACAGACTAGGACTTTACTTGTATGCCTACTAAATTTCTAGAAGCTTTTTATGTATGCATGCATGTGTTACCTGCAAATATTCTTAGACCTTCTCAAAAACTATTCTGGCTTGTAGAATAGCACTGCAAAATGGAGGATACCTCAGCTTGACTTGAAGGACTGTCTGTCTCTATTTCTAGGAATATAAGAAACCAGGTTTTACTGCTTTCGATTAACCATGTTTTAGTTGTACTCCCTGTTGTAGCTGGAAAGTTGGGGCAAGGGGGAGTGTTTCACAGAATCATCTACGTTGGAAGAGACCTCCAAGATCATCTAGTCCGACCTCTGACCTGACACTAACAAGTCCTGCACTAAACCATATCACTAAGTTCTACATCTAAACGTCTTTTAAAGACCTCCAGGGATGGAGACTCAGCCACTTCCCTGGGCAGCCCATTCCAATGCCAAACAACCCTTTCGGTAAAGAAGTTCTTCCTAACGTCATTCCTAACATCTAAACCTCCCCTGGCGCAACTTTAGCCCATTCCCCCTCGTCCTGTCACCAGGCACGTGGGAGAACAGACCAAGCCCCACCTCGCTACAGCCTCCTTTAAGGTACCTGGAGAGAGCGATAAGGTCGCCCCTGAGCCTCCTCTTCTCCAGGCTGAACAACCCCAGCTCCCTCAGCCGCTCCTCGTGAGACTTGTTCTCCAGGCCCCTCACCAGCTTCGTTGCCCTTCTCTGGACTCGCTCGAGCACCTCGACGTCCTTCTTGTAGCGAGGGGCCCAAAACCAAATGAACACAGTACTCGAGGTGCGGCCTCTCCAGAGCCGAGTACAGGGGGACAACCACTTCCCTAGCCCTGCTGGCCACACGGTTTCTGATACAAGCCAGGATGCTGTTGGCCTTCTTGGCCACCTGAGCACACTGCTGGCTCATATTCAGCCAACTAGCAACCAAGACTCCCAGGTCCTGCTCTGCCAGGCAGCTTTCCAGCCACTCATCTCCCAGCCTGCAGCGCTGCTTGGGGTTGTTGCGCCCCAGGTGCAGGACCCGGCACTTGGCCTTGTTGAACCTCATACAGCTGGCCTCAGCCCATCGCTCCAGCCTATCCAGATCCTCCTGCAGAGCCTTCCTGCCCTCGAGCAGACCGACACACGCACCTAACTTGGTGTCGTCTGCAAACTTACTGAGGGTGCACTCGATCCCCTCATCCAGATCATCGATAACGACATTAAAGAGAACTGGCCGCAGTACTGAGCCCTGGGGGACTCCACTAGTGACCGGCCTCCAACTGGATTGAACTCCAGTTACATTTAACTGGATTGCAACAGCAGGCGTGCTTCTAGCCACGCGTGCCTTTTTCCAGAGAGAAAGCCGAAGAAATCGGCAAACCGCAGCCGGCTGCACCCTGAGGGGCAAGGGCAGAGCAAACCCCGGGCTGGCACAGCCGGGAGCATCCCTGCAGAGAGCTGCAACGTCCCTGACAGCAGTTTTGTTCAGGGGGACCCGGGGCCAGGTGGGACAGCCTCGGCTGTGCCTCCCGCTGCGCGCTGCAGCCTCTCTCGCCTCCAGATCGGTCACTGTTCTCTGCAACGTGCCGTGCCCTGCAGCACGCTTTCCCCCTCTTTTTCTGGGGGAAGAAACGCCTGACTTCCTCTTACACGTTTGGTAGTTGTGGGTAGGGAAAGGAGGAGAAAATACAGGGCGCTCTGTGTACGAGTGCCTTCTCTTCCTTACGGGGAGGCAGCAGGCCATCCAGGCACTGTTCCATCATCCCCAGTACAACTGCCTGCTTTATTCTAACCTGGCTCTCCGCAAGAACGCGGGCTGAAGTTCCCAACAGCCTGATGTGCTCATGCAGCAACATGGAAGCTGCTCTGCAAGCTCTGTGCATTTACTTTGGGTCAAACGAAGCCAAATACCACTTTGTCCTTGTAAGCGACCAACAGAGGTCACTGACGTCTGTCGCTGGGGCTGGGGCCCCACTGCACGGGCAACCCCGCTGGCTTCAGCAGAGACCCCTGCATGACGTCAGGCAGAATTCTGACCCAAAATTGGACTGATTTCGGTCACACCGAGACTAAAGGTCAGACTGATCTTAACCATGTCCTTCAGAGTTTGCTTTAGGAGTATCTTTTCTGTTAAGGGAAGTGTCCCTGCAAATGACGTATAAAATTGACACCACTTCAGCTGCTTGCATTTTTAGTAGAGTTTTGGGATTTCTTAGCTTTTCCTTAACTTTACTCTTTGGCTGAAATAAAGTTCATTTCAATGAACTCATTGCACCTTTGCTGAGCAGCTGCTCTTGCGATTGCTGCTACAGCTACTTCATTCCCCTCCCCAGAATCAGAACCCGGGGCTTTGGGCTTTTCAGTGTTTATTGTTCACTTAGTTCTTCCTTCGTGCTTCCACGGTGGGCACGAACAGACGTGTCCCCCTGCGCAGAGATGGGGGGCAGCCGGGGGGCTCCCCTCTGCTTGCCTCTCCTCTTCCAGCCGCACGCATGGGCAGCGACGGGACCGAACCGGGGCACGCTCCTGGCCTCTCCCCCTCGGCGGGGAGCTCTCAGAGCTCTGCAGGGCAGGCAGCACAGCCCCAGCCGGACCCCAGCACGCTCCCACAGCCTGCTGGCACGGCCCCGCAGCCCTGCGCACACACCCGGGCACCTTTTCCACCGCCTGGCCCAGGCCTGGGCTCCGCATCCCCTGCTGCCCCCCCCCCAGTGATGCACCGCCCATGTCACAGCAGGCAGGGGGTGCCCCATGGCACAAAGGGGCGGGGACGGCCTTGGCCCCGGAACGCTGGCCCCAACGGCAGCTGGGCAGTTGGGCAGCCCTGCGATGGCTGCCCGTGCTGACGGGGAGGCTGCTCGGCTGCCTGCTCCTGCGGCTCCAGCCTCCGCTCCGGACACAAACTCAACCAGAGGAATTCAGCTCCTCTCTCCTCTCTCCTCAGGCCCTCACCTCAAATGGCTCTCAGCGCCCTACAGGACACTGGCCGAACTAAACCACCGCACGCTCCTGGCCGCTCCTTTCCAGCACTGTGCCGGACAATTGTCCACGCCCTACAGGACAGGTAAGATCGCCCCAACCCACACCCACCGCTGTCTCACAGCAAGCAGGACGGTGACACGATCGGGCCAGGACAAGAGTGACCGCTCCATCAGGACGACAGGACACCGACAGCCTCGGTGAGACGCTAGAGACTCGGGCAAACAGCCAGGGGCTGCCCGTGGTCACAGGGGGATGCTGCTCCGTTTGGTGCTTCTTCTCTTTCAGCCAGAAACACACAGCGATGGGACCAGACCATGGCACAATCCTGGCCTTGCTACGCTCGACCACTCAGCTGGAAGGAAGAGCTGCCAGCTCTCTACAGGAGAGGTAAGATCGCCCCAACCCACACCCAACGCTGTCTCACAGCAAGCAGGACGGTGACACGATCGGGCCAGGATGGCAGTATTCACTCCATCAGGATGACGGGACACCGACGGATGTGGTGAGACGCTCGAGACCCTCGGGCAGAAAGGCAGGGGCTGTCCGTGGTCATAGGGGGATGCTGCTCGGTTTGTTCCTTCTCTTATTAAAGCCAGACACACACAGCGATGGGACCAGACCACGGCACTCTCCTGGCCTCGCTCCCCTTGAGAACTCAGCAGGAGAAGATGCCAACACTCTACAGGACAGATAAGGCAGCCCCAACCCATTCCCCACCACGGTCTCACCTCGCTCAGTGGGAACGTGACACGGCTGAGCTACAAGAAACATCTCCTGGACATCAGGAAGATGCGAGTTGGACGGCCTTGGTGTGAGGCTGGGAGAGCCTCGCGCAGGGAGGCAGGGATGGCTTCCAGTGCTGGCAGGGGTGGCTGCTCGGTTTCTCGCCTCCTCTATTACAGCTGGACACACGGACAGTGACGGAATGAAGCCATGGCACACCCCTGGCCTCTCTCCCATTGAGAAGTCAGCTGGAAAAGCTGTCAGTGTTCTCCAGGACAGGTAAGATCGCCCCAACCCATTCCCCACCGCTGTCTCACAACAAGCAGGATGGTGACATGATCGGGCCAGGCCGGGAGTGACCGCGCCATCAGGATGACGGGACACGGACAGCCTCGGTGAGATGCTAGAGACTCGGGCAAACAGGCAGGGGCTTCCCGTGGTCACAGGGGGATGCTGCTCCGTTTGGTGCTTCTTCTCTTTCAGCCAGAAACACACAACGACGGGACCAGACCACGGCACAATCCTGGCCTCGCTGCGCTTGACCACTCAGCTGGAAGGAAGAGCTGCCAACACTCTCCAGGACAGGTAAGATCGCCCCAACCCACACCCACCACGGTCCACAACAAGCAGGAAGGTAACACGCTCGGGCCTGGACGGGAGTGACCGCTCCATCAGGATGACGGGACATGGACGGACGTGGTGAGATGCTGGAGACCCTTGGGCAGAGAGGCAGGGACAGCCCATGGTCACAGGGGGATGGTGCTCGGTTTGTTCCTTCTCTTATTAAAGACAGACACACACAGCGATGGGACCAGACCACGGCACACTCCTGGCTTCTCTCCCCTTGAGAACTCAGCTGGAAGGAAGAGCTGCCAACGCTCTACAGGACAGATAAGCGATCCCCAACCCACACCCCACCACGGTCCCACAGCATGCCAGAAGATGACGCGGTTGGGCTATGGTGGGCATCTCCTGGCTGTCACGGAGATGTGAGATGGACGGCCTCGGAGTGAGGCTGGGAGAGCCGCACCCAAGGATGCAGGGGCTGACCCTGGCAACCGTCTGGGGCTGCTCTTTTTGGTCATTTTCCTTTCTCACCCCAGCACAAACCCCCGAGCACACCAAGGTCTGCCACTGTCCTTTCCCTCCTCTGCCCAATCCCTCCGCGGCCACTGAAGGCTGGTGCAGCTTTCTACAACCACAGCCACCGGAGGAGCAGGAAGCACACAAGGACCCCGTCTGACCCCGGCCATGGTCCTACAAGCACACCAATGGGCCCCGCGGCTATGGACAAAGAGCTCGGCACGCCTCCGCGCCACCCCACCCCACCCCACCCCACCCCACGTCTCTCTCAAACATTGCTCAAATAAAGGTTCTGATTCACAACCTCAGCGGCTGCTTTTTCCTGCCCTTTTTGGGGAAACCTCGGGGGGCTTTGCCTTTTGCAGAAGGAGCAAGTGCACCAGCCTCTGCTTCTTCAGATGCTGGCATCAAGAGGATTTCAAAGCAGATTAAGTGTCCTAATCTAAGACCAGATTCTGCAGGCGTTTCAGAAAAGTGTTTGATGATAAACACTTATGCAACTCTGGAGGAGAGTAGTCTACTGTGTTCTTAATTTATTCCTGCAGATGGAATACAGCATCACAGTTCAGCTGCTGACTCTAAAACACATTTTGCCATTAGTTCTTCTGATGCACCAGCTTCATCTACAGTTCCATGAGGTCAAATACCTTTAACACTAATTTACTCCAGCATGACTTTTGTTGTTGTTATTTATTAAATGCAGGCAGAAATAATCACTTTTTTTTTTTCCTTAAAGCAGAGATTAACACCTCTTTAAAATTAAGTCTGAAAGAGGCAGCTCTGATCACTGCAGCTGCTACTGACAAGTCAGAAAGGAAAACTCCCACTTCTGGCAAGACAGAGGAAAAAGACCAGAAATCCTAGAACAGGAAATTACTCATGCAAGCAAGAGTAATCAGAAGCTGGTAAAGACAGTATCACATCTTAACAGCAGGACCAGAGATAGCCATTGAAACCAGAATCTATTTGAGCATCAGAGAAAGTCTGCATAAACGACTAGAGTCACTTGCAAAGAACTAGTAACGACATAGTAAGAGCATATATTCCTTCCTGTCTCAAGTCACCAGGGAGACTTCTAAAACAGCATCACGAATGTCAACTCCACTGAGGCTTCAACGGAGTAAACTAACGATTCCTCAAACTTCCAGCATGACTTACACAATCCCATTTTGAGGCGTGAAAGCAGGACTTTTGGTACAGACAGAAATAAAGGTTTATGTAAATGTTTCTCAGCTCAACACCAGACCCACTCCTCAGATGCCTGAATTAAGATCACCTGATAAGTGACTGGTGTGTTAGCTTCATCTAAGGACAAACTCCCCACCCAGCCACTCCCTCACTCCCCTTGCTCAGCAGGGGGCAATACCAACACACATCCAAACACCACACACATCCAAACACCACCCCAGCAGTGCCACACGACAAACAGGAAGGAGAAGGCTCATGGGTCAAGATAAAAATGGAGGCTGTTTACCAATTACACCAATGTTGTGGGTAAATTCCTTGATTGCCAATTAAAATATATTAGGATAACGAGGTAGGGCATACGGTCGGCACACAGCAGTTCATCTCTCACTTCCCTCTCACGCTCTCCCTGCTTTGGCCATGGCTCTCCAGGGCCTGTGGTGAGCTTCTGCTCCAGCACCTGGAGCACCTCCTCCTGACCTCGGTGCTCCCTCTGCTGCTCCCTGCTTTGTTCCCTCCTCTCCCTGTGGTGTTTCCCACCCTGTCTGACCTTTGAGGCACTTACCTTCGTGCCTGTGAGGCAGCACAGACTCCTGCTGGCGCGTTCGGCTGTGCTGCCGGTGGGGCTGCTGGAGCTGGCTGTGGCCAGCACAGGGCAGCCCCCTCCCTCTCCTCACACAGGAGCCCAGCAGCCCCCTGCCAGCACCTTGACACATGAACCCAATACCGGTGGCAAAACCAACACTTAACTATCTCCTGAACAGCAAACAGTGGAGACCAGCCTCCTGGCACCCTGAATAAAGAGAACTCGAGCTATGTCTTTGCTGTATCGCCAATTAACCACCTCATAAAACAGATCCTGTGTTCTCCTTCGTGTGTTCTGTGCACAGCTCCATGTGTTCATTGTCCCACACAAACAGAGTACACGCATCCAAACACCACGCCAGCAGTGCCACATGCTCAGGTCCTCTTCCATGAAGCCTTCCGTTACGCCTCAGATGGACATATCCCGGGCTGCACCTAGAGGGCCCCTGCGCTCAGTACCACAGATGTCCTACAACAACCCTCTGAGTGTTGCAGGGAACTGCAAGCACTCTGTTCATTATATTCACATTTTTAATGTCTACGTCGCATTGTGCTAGCCCATAACAGAACCAAGTACCCTCAATAAAAGCATAGCTCTCTGTCTACTCAAACTATCCCGGTACGTATTTCTACAGTTTAAAAACATACCCATAAACAAATCCACCTGGTGCCCTAAGAAACTAATCCTCCACATAAACAGTAAAATTCTGCAGGGAAGTAATTTCACATGATTTTTATCCCTTTCTTCTCCCCATCCCAGAGGAAGAACTCTCTAACAGCTGCACAGTCACTGGAGTGGTTCATTCCCCTCTACTCACTGCTCTTCATGTTTATGCCCTCTGAACTCAGCTGAGACAACTGCATCAAGACCACCTCTCTGACGCTTTTTTCTGGTCCATTCATGTTTTCAGACTCACGGCTTCACTTCTATGCCACTTGCTGGCATCATTTCATCGTAAACTTAGAGGCATAGATCCTTACAGCTGAGAACAGTAAAAAAAAAGAAAAGTAATTTGAGCAAAGAAATTTTATTTATTTGTTTCAAAATGTACCTGAAGTTAAAACAGATTAGACAGGAGCTTTGCAGAAGACGCACTTTTCCTCAGCAAACAACAGCTGATAAATCCTCTCAGTTCGGGGAAATCAGCTTGGTTATCTTTTCTATTCACCAGAAAGATCTAGAAATTATATATTACTATATAATAATATTGCAAATAACAAGTAGTATATATTATACGTGATTGGGTTGGTTTGGACAAATATATATAATTTGTTTGGCTTTGGTCAAGCTCCTCACAGGCCTGTCTTCTGTTCTGCTGTCAGGAAGTTTATTTAGAACTGCATATAAAGAGAATAAAGGGAGGAGATGGTCTAAAGAAGAAAATGCATGTCATTAAATCTGGAAAATGCAGGGAAAATATCATCTGCAGTCTGAAAACTTAGAACCTTCAGTTTTCAAAGTATGAGAATACACATTTATATTCACACATTCTGAAATCTGTACAAGGAGACACGTAACCAAAGGCTCTTCGATTCTTGCAAACAGAACAACAAAAAGATATAGCTGTAAGGAAAAAATAATATTTATTCCATGAGGCACTGTTAAAGCCTCAGCTGAAATATTGCCCACAGTTTAGTCACGCATGGTTGGAAAAGATTAGAGATAGCGAAGAACCCTGAGCAAGGGCATAGTAGACTTACCTGACATGAAGAAACCTTGCCTTGATTATTTTACAAGAATGAGTGCAGCCATTAGAAAGAGCAAGCAAAAACTAGAAGGCCACAAACAGAGTTAAAAAATAAATAAATAAAAAATAAGCTAACTGTGAAAGGAGTGCTGATCAAAAAAGTCCTTTAATATAATCAAAATATGATGTCATCTTAAAATAAAATACAGTCTACGCAAGCATTATGAAATAATAGTACATACAGCAATTGAACCCAGCGACCTGCACTGCTCACATATACTCCCAGGCAAACATGTTAGAGGCACCGTATAAGATTGCGTCACCACTTTCTCATACAATATTTTAAATATGATTGCTCTTCTCCTTTCCTCCATGCTAACTTTGTATGATGGTAATAGCGAATATTAAAAGTTAAACGCAAAGAGAAATTTCACAACAGTAAAAGTTCCAAGAGATGCCATTTCAAAGTCACATCATAACTTCCTGATAACTTGGGGAAAAACACCACACTCGTAAGGTATTAACACTTTAGTATCTTTGTTAGAACAGAGATAGTACAGATGGCTAGATTTTTAACGTAAAAGTAAAAAATGAACAGAACTATAAGTATCAAAGTAAAATTACAGAGGGTCTAACTGTATTATACCAAACAAGGATCAATGAAAAAGGAATGAAAACTTGAAAAGATCCCTGTGGAACGGGACCAGAAAAATTATAGGCAACTGTGATACATAACTGCAGGGATTTATTTTGGATGAAGACGGCCAAAATACTGTGGCCAGTGTATGTAGAAGAAATGGGCTAAGGCTTTCTGAATGTAAGCAAGCTTTTTGAAATCAAGAAACTTAGTCTTTAGCAATTGATCTTAATTACGTGTTTCTATCCAGGTGTTTAATAAAAGGACACCTGTAAAAAAATCTGACTACGCTCAGCAAGTCAAGAAGTCCTCAGTTAACAGCAGAAGAAGCAGGCGGACTGCCCCTGTGCTGCACTTGCAGTGAAACTTAAGCGTGCAAGTGATAACTCTATAGGTTACCCATTACACAGGATTAAGTACATGAGGACTGAGCAAATGCAGAGGCAGTTGAATGGTTTCCTACTTTTGAAGGTGGAAGAGAACAGAGCGGCACCTGGAGTTTTTACATCCTTGTCTAAACCTTGCTTTCTGGAAGCCTTTGCAAAATGGGACCACACGAGAGAAAAACAAAGAATTAAAGTTCTGCAGAGTATCTCCAAGCCTTCTCCCCCTGCACACACCCCCACATACCCTGCGTGTGTTCTGCAGAGTATCTGCAAGCCTTCTTCCTCTAAACGCACACACACCTACAAGCCTTCTCCCACTACACACCACATACGCCTGCCGTCCAGCTACACAGCGCTGCTTCAGAAACAAATACCTGTAGACATTACTGAAGCTCTAAAGTTGTTTCTTTTGATACAGCCTGAAACACTCTTCAGCTGGTTGCTTTTCTTTGAGTGGGAACATTTCAGGTTGGGGTTTTTCCCTTTTCCACCAGCAAATGACAAATTGACAAACGGATGATGTTTCAGGCAAAGGTTTTAACACCTTATTTCTAGAAAGAATGGGAAAAACAGGGCTGTCTGTGTTGAAGAAAAATTGAAAAAATACAGGGAAATAAGAGCTTTTCATAGAAAACTTTGTATTCCAGGAGAGGCTGGTGTATCAGTAAGATTCAAGTAACAATTTTCAGGCAGCAAATGTCTTTCAAGCCTTCATTTGAGCTTCAAGCACCCCACAGTGCACAGACTAGGACTTTACTTGTATGCCTACTAAATTTCTAGAAGCTTTTTATGTATGCATGCATGTGTTACCTGCAAATATTCTTAGACCTTCTCAAAAACAATTCTGGCTTGTAGAATAGCACTGCAAAATGGAGGATACCTCAGCCTGACTTGAAGGACTGTCTGTCTCTATTTCTAGGAATATAAGAAACCAGGTTTTACTGCTTTGGATTAACCATGTTTTAGTTGTACTCCCTGTTGTAGCTGGAAAGTTGGGGCAAGGGGGAGTGTTTCACAGAATCATCTACGTTGGAAGAGACCTCCAAGATCATCTAGTCCGACCTCTGACCTGACACTAACAAGTCCTCCACTAAACCATATCACTAAGTTCTACATCTAAACGTCTTTTAAAGACCTCCAGGGATGGAGACTCAGCCACTTCCCTGGGCAGCCCGTTCCAATGCCTAACAACCCTTTCGGTAAAGAAGTTCTTCCTAACATCATTCCTAACATCTAAACCTCCCCTGGCGCAACTTTAGCCCATTCCCCCTCGTCCTGTCACCAGGCACGTGGGAGAACAGACCAACCCCCACCTCGCTACAGCCTCCTTTAAGGTACCTGGAGAGAGCGATAAGGTCACCCCTGAGCCTCCTCTTCTCCAGGCTGAACAACCCCAGCTCCCTCAGCCGCTCCTCGTGAGACTTGTTCTCCAGGCCCCTCACCAGCTTCATCGCCCTTCTCTGGACTCGCTCGAGCACCTCGACGTCCTTCTTGTAGCGAGGGGCCCAAAACCGAATGAACACAGTACTCGAGGTGCGGCCTCATCAGAGCCGAGTACAGGGGGACAACCACTTCCCTAGCCCTGCTGGCCACACGGTTTCTGATACAAGCCAGGATGCTGTTGGCCTTCTTGGCCACCTGAGCACACTGCTGGCTCATATTCAGCCAACTAGCAACCAAGACTCCCAGGTTCTGCTCTGCCAGGCAGCTTTCCAGCCACTCATCTCCCAGCCTGTAGCTCTGCTTGGGGTTGTTGCGCCCCAGGTGCAGGACCCGGCACTTGGCCTTGTTGAACCTCATACAGCTGGCCTCAGCCCATCGCTCCAGCCTATCCAGATCCTCCTGCAGAGCCTTCCTGCCCTCGAGCAGACCGACACACGCACCTAACTTGGTGTCGTCTGCAAACTTACTGAGGGTGCACTCGATCCCCTCATCCAGATCATCGATAACGACATTAAAGAGAACTGGCCGCAGTACTGAGCCCTGGGGGACACCACTAGTGACCGGCCTCCAACTGGATTGAACTCCAGTTAAATTTAACTGGATTGCAACAGCAGGCGTGCTTCTAGCCACGCGTGCCTTTTTCCAGAGAGAAAGCCGAAGAAATCGGCAAACCACAGCCGGCTGCACCCTGAGGGGCAAGGGCAGAGCAAACCCCAGGCTGGCACAGCCGGGAGCATCCCTGCAGAGAGCTGCAACGTCCCTGACAGCAGTTTTGTTCAGGGGGACCCGGGGCCAGGTGGGACAGCCTCGGCTGTGCCTCCCGCTGCGCGCTGCAGCCTCTCTCGCCTCCAGATCGGTCACTGTTCTCTGCAACGTGCCGTGCCCTGCAGCACGCTTTCCCCCTCTTTTTCTGGGGGAAGAAACGCTTGACTTCCTCTTACACGTTTGGTAGTTGTGGGTAGGGAAAGGAGGAGAAAATACAGGGCGCTCTGTGTACGAGTGCCTTCTCTTCCTTACGGGGAGGCAGCAGGCCATCCAGGCACTGTTCCATCATCCCCAGTACAACTGCCTGCTTTATTCTAACCTGGCTCTCCGCAAGAACGCGGGCTGAAGTTCCCAACAGCCTGATGTGCTCATGCAGCAACATGGAAGCTGCTCTGCAAGCTCTGTGCATTTACTTTGGGTCAAACGAAGCCAAATACCACTTTGTCCTTGTAAGCGACCAACAGAGGTCACTGACGTCTGTCGCTGGGGCTGGGGCCCCACCGCACGGGCAACCCCGCTGGCTTCAGCAGAGACCCCTGCATGACGTCAGGCAGAATTCTGACCCAAAATTGGACTGATTTTGGTCACACCGAGACTAAAGGTCAGACTGATCTTAACCATGTCCTTCCGAGTTTGCTTTAGGAGTATCTTTTCTGTTAAGGGAAGTGTCCCTGCAAATGACGTATAAAATTGACACCACTTCAGCTGCTTGCATTTTTAGTAGAGTTTTGGGATTTCTTAGCTTTTCCTTAACTTTACTCTTTGGCTGAAATAAAGTTCATTTCAATGAACTCATTGCACCTTTGCTGAGCAGCTGCTCTTGCGATTGCTGCTACAGCTACTTCATTCCCCTCCCCAGAATCAGAACCCGGGGCTTTGGGCTTTTCAGTGTTTATTGTTCACTTAGTTCTTCCTTCGTGCTTCCACGGTGGGCACGAACAGACGTGTCCCCCTGCGCAGAGATGGGGGGCAGCCGGGGGGCTCCCCTCTGCTTGCCTCTCCTCTTCCAGCCGCACGCACGGGCAGCGACGGGACCGAACCGGGGCACGCTCCTGGCCTCTCCCCCTCGGCGGGGAGCTCTCAGAGCTCTGCAGGGCAGGCAGCACAGCCCCAGCCGGACCCCAGCACGCTCCCACAGCCTGCTGGCACGGCCCCGCAGCCCTGCGCACACACCCGGGCACCTTTTCCACCGCCTGGCCCAGGCCTGGGCTCCGCATCCCCTGCTGCCCCCCCCCCAGTGATGCACCGCCCATGTCACAGCAGGCAGGGGGTGCCCCATGGCACAAAGGGGCGGGGACGGCCTTGGCCCCGGAACGCTGGCCCCAACGGCAGCTGGGCAGTTGGGCAGCCCTGCGATGGCTGCCCGTGCTGACGGGGAGGCTGCTCGGCTGCCTGCTCCTGCGGCTCCAGCCTCCGCTCCGGACACAAACTCAACCAGAGGAATTCAGCTCCTCTCTCCTCTCTCCTCAGGCCCTCACCTCAAATGGCTCTCAGCGCCCTACAGGACACTGGCCGAACTAAACCACCGCACGCTCCTGGCCGCTCCTTTCCAGCACTGTGCCGGACAATTGTCCACGCCCTACAGGACAGGTAAGATCGCCCCAACCCACACCCACCGCTGTCTCACAGCAAGCAGGACGGTGACACGATCGGGCCAGGATGGCAGTATTCACTCCATCAGGATGACGGGACACCGACGGATGTGGTGAGATGCTCGAGACCCTCGGGCAGAAAGGCAGGGGCTGTCCGTGGTCATAGGGGGATGCTGCTCGGTTTGTTCCTTCTCTTATTAAAGACAGACACACACAGCGATGGGACCAGACCACGGCACTCTCCTGGCCTTGCTCCCCTTGAGAACTCAGCAGGAGAAGATGCCAACACTCTACAGGACAGATAAGGCAGCCCCAACCCATTCCCCACCACGGTCTCACCTCGCTCAGTGGGAACGTGACACGGCTGAGCTACAACCAACATCTCCTGGACATCAGGAAGATGCGAGTTGGACGGCCTTGGTGTGAGGCTGGGAGAGCCTCGCGCAGGGAGGCAGGGATGGCTTCCAGTGCTGGCAGGGGTGGCTGCTCGGTTTCTCGCCTCCTCCTCTATTACAGCTGGACACAGTGACAGTGACGGAATGAAGCCATGGCACACCCCTGGCCTCTCTCCCCTTGAAAAGTCAGCTGGAAAAGCTGTCAGTGTTCTCCAGGACAGGTAAGATCGCCCCAACCCATTCCCCACCGCTGTCTCACAACAAGCAGGATGGTGACATGATCGGGCCAGGACGGGAGTGACCGCGCCATCAGGATGACGGGACACGGACAGCCTCGGTGAGATGCTAGAGACTCGGGCAAACAGGCAGGGGCTGCCCGTGGTCACAGGGGGATGCTGCTCCGTTTGGTGCTTCTTCTCTTTCAGCCAGAAACACACAACGATGGGACCAGACCACGGCACAATCCTGGCCTCGCTGCGCTTGACCACTCAGCTGGAAGGAAGAGCTGCCAACGCTCTACAGGACAGATAAGCGATCCCCAACCCACACCCCACCACGGTCCCACAGCATGCCAGAAGATGACGCGGTTGGGCTATGGTGGGCATCTCCTGGCTGTCACGGAGATGTGAGATGGACGGCCTCGGAGTGAGGCTGGGAGAGCCGCACCCAAGGATGCAGGGGCTGACCCTGGCAACCGTCTGGGGCTGCTCTTTTTGGTCATTTTCCTTTCTCACCCCAGCACAAACCCCCGAGCACACCAAGGTCTGCCACTGTCCTTTCCCTCCTCTGCCCAATCCCTCCGCGGCCACTGAAGGCTGGTGCAGCTTTCTACAACCACAGCCACCGGAGGAGCAGGAAGCACACAAGGACCCCGTCTGACCCCGGCCATGGTCCTACAAGCACACCAATGGGCCCCGCGGCTATGGACAAAGAGCTCGGCACACCTCCGCACCAACCCACCCCACCCCACCCCACGTCTCTCTCAAACATTGCTCAAATAAAGGTTCTGATTCACAACCTCAGCGGCTGCTTTTTCCTGCCCTTCTTGGGGAAACCTCGGGAGGCTTTGCCTTTTGCAGAAGGAGCAAGTGCACCAGCCTCTGCTTCTTCAGATGCTGGCATCAAGATAATTTCAAAGCAGATTAAGTGTCCTAATCTAAGACCAGATTCTGCAGGCGTTTCAGAAAAGTGTTTAACGATAAACACTTATGCAACTCTGGAGGAGAGTAGTCCATCACAGATTTCTAGGTTGGAAGAGACCTCAAGATCATCGAGTCCAACCTCCGACCTAACACTAAGTACTCCACTAAACCATATCGCTAAGCTCTACATCTAAACGTCTTTTAAAGACCTCCAGGGATGGTGACTCCACCACCACCCTGGGCAGCCCGTTCCAATGCTTAATAACCCTTTCGGTAAAGAAGTTCTTCCTAACATCCAACTTAAAACTCCCCTGTCGCAACTTTCCCCCATTCCCCCTCGTCCTGTCACCAGGCACGTAGGAGAACAGACCAACCCCCACCTCTTTACAGCCTCCTTTAAGGTAACTGTAGAGAGCGATAAGGTCGCCCCTGAGCCTCCTCTTCTCCAGGCTGAACAAGCCCAGCTCCCTCAGCCGCTCCTCAAGAGACTTGTTCTCCAGGCCCCTCACCAGCTTGGTCGCCCTTCTCTGGACTCGCTCGAGCACGTCCATGTCCTCCCTGTAGCGAGGGGCCCAAAACCGAACACAGTACTCAAGGTGCGGCCTCACCAGAGCCGAGTACAGGGGGACAATCACTTCCCTAGACCTGCTGGCCACACTGCTTCTTATGCAGGCTAGGATTCTGTTGGCCTTCTTGGCCACCTGGGCACACTGCTGGCTCATATTCAGCCGACTATCAACCAATACTCCCAGGTCCCTCTCTGCCAGGCAACTTTCCAGCCACTCATCTCCCAGCCTGTAGCTCTGCTTGGGGTTGTTGCACCCCAGGTGCAGGACCCGGCACTTGGCCTTGTTGAACTTCATACAGTTGACCTCAGCCCATCGCTCCAGCCTATCCAGATCCTCCTGCAGAGCCTTCCTGCCCTCGAGCAGATCGACACACGCACTTAGCTTGGTGTCATCTGCAAACTTACTGAGGGTGCACTGGACGCCCTCATCCAGATCATCGATAAAGATATTAAAGAGGACCGGCCCCAGTACCGAGCCCTGGGGGACTCCACTAGTGACCAGCCTCCAACCAGATTTGACTCCATTCACCACAACTCTCTGGGCCCGGCTATCCAGACAGTTTCTAACCCAGCGAAGCGTACGCCAGTCCAAGCCCCGAGCAGCCAGTTTCTTGAGGAGAATGTTGTGGGGAACGGTGTCAAAAGCCTTACTGAGGTCAAGGTAAACCACATCCACAGCCTTTAAGTACACGCATCCAAACACCACGCCAGCAGTGCCACATGCTCAGGTCCTCTTCCATGAAGCCTTCCGTTACGCCTCAGATGGACATATCCCGGGCTGCACCTAGAGGGCCCCTGCGCTCAGTACCACAGATGTCCTACAACAACCCTCTGAGTGTTGCAGGGAACTGCAAGCACTCTGTTCATTATATTCACATTTTTAATGTCTACGTCGCATTGTGATAGCCCATAACAGAACCAAGCACCCTCAATAGAAGCATAGCTCTCTGTCTACTCAAACTATCCCGGTACGTATTTCTACAGTTTAAAAACATACCCATAAACAAATCCACCTGGTGCCCTAAGAAACTAATCCTCCACATAAACAGTAAAATTCTGCAGGGAAGTAATTTCACATGATTTTTATCCCTTTTTTCTCCCCATCCCAGAGGAAGAACTCTCTAACAGCTGCACAGTCACTGGAGTGGTTCATTCCCTTCTACTCACTGCTCTTCATGTTTATGCCCTCTGAACTCAGCTGAGACAACTGCATCAAGACCACCTCTCTGACGCTTTTTTCTGGTCCATTCATGTTTTCAGACTCACAGCTTCACTTCTATGCCAGTTGCTGGCATCATTTCGTCGTAAACTTAGAGGCATAGATCCTTACAGCTGAGAACAGTAAAAAAAAAAAAAAAAAGTAATTTGAGCAAAGAAATGTTATTTATTTGTTTCAAAATGTACCTGAAGTTAAAACAGATTAGACAGGAGCTTTGCAAAAGAAGCACTTTTCCTCAGCAAACAACAGCTGATAAATGCTCTCAGTTCAGGGAAATCAGCTTGGTTATCTTTTCTATTCACCAGAAAGATCTAGAAATTATATATTACTATATAATAATATTGCAAATAACAAGTAGTATATATTATACGTGATTGGGTTGGTTTGGACAAATATATATAATTTGTTTGGCTTTGGTCAAGCTCCTCACAGGCCTGTCTTCTGTTCTGCTGTCAGGAAGTTTATTTAGAACTGCATAAAAAGAGAGTAAAGGGAGGAGATGGTCTAAAGAAGAAAATGCATGTCATTAAATCTGGAAGATGCAGGGAAAAAATCATCTGCAGTCTGAAAACTTAGAACCTTCAGTTTTCAAAGTATGTGAATACACATTTATATTCACACATTCTGAAATCTGTACAAGGAGACACGTAACCAAAGGCTCTTCGATTCTTGCAAACAGAACAACAAAAAGATATAGCTGTAAGGAAAAAATAATATTTATTCCATGAGGCACTGTTAAAGCCTCAGCTGAAATATTGCCCACAGTTTAGTCACGCATGGTTAGAAAAGATTAGAGATAGCGAAGAACCCTGAGCAAGGGCATAGTAGACTTACCTGACATGAAGAAACCTTGCCTTGATTATTTTACAAGAATGAGTGCAGCCATTAGAAAGAGCAAGCAAAAACTAGAAGGCCACAAACAGAGTTAAAAAATAAATAAATAAAAAATAAGCTAACTGTGAAAGGAGTGCTGATCAAAAAAGTCTTTTAATATAATCAAAATATGATGTCATCTTAAAATAAAATACAGTCTACGCAAGCATTATGAAATAATAGTACATACAGCAATTGAACCCAGCGACCTGCACTGCTCACATATACTCCCAGGCAAACATGTTAGAGGCACCGTATAAGATTGCGCCACCACTTTCTCATACAATATTTTAAATATGATTGCTCTTCTCCCTTCCTCCATGCTAACTTTGTATGATGGTAATAGCGAATATTAAAAGTTAAACACAAAGAGAAATTTCACAACAGTAAAAATTCCAAGAGATGCCATTTCAAAGTCACATCATGACTTCCTGACAACTTGGGAAAAAACACCACACTCGTAAGATATTAACACTTTAGTATCTTTGTTAGAACAGAGATAGTACAGATGGCTAGATTTTTAACGTAAAAGTAAAAAATGAACAGAACTATAAGTATCAAAGTAAAATTACAGAGGGTCTAACTGTACTATACCAAACAAGGATCAATGAAAAACGAATGAAAACTTGAGAAGATCCCTGTGGAACGGGACCAGAAAAATTATAGGCAACTGTGATACATAACTGCAGGGATTTATTTTGGATGAAGACGGCCAAAATATTGTGGCCAGTGTATGTAGAAGAAATGGGCTAAGGCTTTCTGAATGTAAGCAAGCTTTTTGAAATCAAGAAACTTAGTCTTTAGCAATTGATCTTAATTACGTGTTTCTATCCAGGTGTTTAATAAAAGGACACCTGTAAAAAAATCTGACTACGCTCAGCAAGTCAAGAAGTCCTCAGTTAACAGCAGAAGCAGGCGGACTGCCGCTGTGCTGCACTTGCAGTGAAACTTAAACGTGCAAGTGATAACTCTATAGGTTACCCATTACACAGGATTAAGTACATGAGGACTGAGCAAATGCAGAGGCAGTTGAATGGTTTCCTACTTTTGAAGGTGGAAGAGAACAGAGCGGCACCTGGAGTTTTTACATCCTTGTCTAAACCTTGCTTTCTGGAAGCCTTTGCAAAATGGGACCACACGAGAGAAAAACAAAGAATTAAAGTTCTGCAGAGTATCTCCAAGCCTTCTCCCCCTGCACACACCCCCACGTACCCTGCGTGTGTTCTGCAGAGTATCTGCAAGCCTTCTTCCTCTAAACGCACACACACCTACAAGCCTTCTCCCACTACACACCACATACGCCTGCCGTCCAGCTACACAGCACTGCTTCAGAAACAAATACCTGTAGACATTACTGAAGCTCTGAAGTAGTTTCTTTTGATACAGCCTGAAACACTCTTCAGCTGGTTGCTTTTCTTTGAGTGGGAACATTTCAGGTTGGGGTTTTTCCCTTTTCCACCAGCAAATGACAAATTGACAAACGGATGATGTTTCAGGCAAAGGTTTTAACACCTTATTTCTAGAAAGAATGAGAAAAACAGGGCTGTCTGTTTTGAAGAAAAATTGAAAAATACAGGGAAATAAGAGCTTTTCATAGAAAACTTTGTATTCCAGGAGAGGCTGGTGTATCAGTAAGATTCAAGTAACAATTTTCAGGCAGCAAATGTCTTTCAAGCCTTCATTTGAGCTTCAAGCACCCCACAGTGCACAGACTAGGACTTTACTTGTATGCCTACTAAATTTCTAGAAGCTTTTTATGTATGCATGCATGTGTTACCTGCAAATATTCTTAGACCTTCTCAAAAACTATTCTGGCTTGTAGAATAGCACTGCAAAATGGAGGATACCTCAGCTTGACTTGAAGGACTGTCTGTCTCTATTTCTAGGAATATAAGAAACCAGGTTTTACTGCTTTGGATTAACCATGTTTTAGTTGTACTCCCTGTTGTAGCTGGAAAGTTGGGGCAAGGGGGAGTGTTTCACAGAATCATCTACGTTGGAAGAGACCTCCAAGATCATCTAGTCCGACCTCTGACCTGACACTAACAAGTCCTGCACTAAACCATATCACTAAGTTCTACATCTAAACGTCTTTTAAAGACCTCCAGGGATGGAGACTCAGCCACTTCCCTGGGCAGCCCATTCCAATGCCTAACAACCCTTTCGGTAAAGAAGTTCTTCCTAACGTCATTCCTAACATCTAAACCTCCCCTGGCGCAACTTTAGCCCATTCCCCCTCGTCCTGTCACCAGGCACGTGGGAGAACAGACCAAGCCCCACCTCGCTACAGCCTCCTTTAAGGTACCTGGAGAGAGCGATAAGGTCGCCCCTGAGCCTCCTCTTCTCCAGGCTGAACAACCCCAGCTCCCTCAGCCGCTCCTCGTGAGACTTGTTCTCCAGGCCCCTCACCAGCTTCGTTGCCCTTCTCTGGACTCGCTCGAGCACCTCGACGTCCTTCTTGTAGCGAGGGGCCCAAAACCAAATGAACACAGTACTCGAGGTGCGGCCTCTCCAGAGCCGAGTACAGGGGGACAACCACTTCCCTAGCCCTGCTGGCCACACGGTTTCTGATACAAGCCAGGATGCTGTTGGCCTTCTTGGCCACCTGAGCACACTGCTGGCTCATATTCAGCCAACTATCAACCAAGACTCCCAGGTCCTTCTCTGCCAGGCAGCTTTCCAGCCACTCATCTCCCAGCCTGCAGCGCTGCTTGGGGTTGTTGCGCCGCAGGTGCAGGACCCGGCACTTGGCCTTGTTGAACCTCATACAGCTGGCCTCAGCCCATCGCTCCAGCCTATCCAGATCCTCCTGCAGAGCCTTCCTGCCCTCGAGCAGACCGACACACGCACCTAACTTGGTGTCGTCTGCAAACTTACTGAGGGTGCACTCGATCCCCTCATCCAGATCATCGATAACGACATTAAAGAGAACTGGCCGCAGTACTGAGCCCTGGGGGACTCCACTAGTGACCGGCCTCCAACTGGATTGAACTCCAGTTACATTTAACTGGATTGCAACAGCAGGCGTGCTTCTAGCCACGCGTGCCTTTTTCCAGAGAGAAAGCCGAAGAAATCGGCAAACCGCAGCCGGCTGCACCCTGAGGGGCAAGGGCAGAGCAAACCCCGGGCTGGCACAGCCGGGAGCATCCCTGCAGAGAGCTGCAACGTCCCTGACAGCAGTTTTGTTCAGGGGGACCCGGGGCCAGGTGGGACAGCCTCGGCTGTGCCTCCCGCTGCGCGCTGCAGCCTCTCTCGCCTCCAGATCGGTCACTGTTCTCTGCAACGTGCCGTGCCCTGCAGCACGCTTTCCCCCTCTTTTTCTGGGGGAAGAAACGCCTGACTTCCTCTTACACGTTTGGTAGTTGTGGGTAGGGAAAGGAGGAGAAAATACAGGGCGCTCTGTGTACGAGTGCCTTCTCTTCCTTACGGGGAGGCAGCAGGCCATCCAGGCACTGTTCCATCATCCCCAGTACAACTGCCTGCTTTATTCTAACCTGGCTCTCCGCAAGAACGCGGGCTGAAGTTCCCAACAGCCTGATGTGCTCATGCAGCAACATGGAAGCTGCTCTGCAAGCTCTGTGCATTTACTTTGGGTCAAACGAAGCCAAATACCACTTTGTCCTTGTAAGCGACCAACAGAGGTCACTGACGTCTGTCGCTGGGGCTGGGGCCCCACTGCACGGGCAACCCCGCTGGCTTCAGCAGAGACCCCTGCATGACGTCAGGCAGAATTCTGACCCAAAATTGGACTGATTTCGGTCACACCGAGACTAAAGGTCAGACTGATCTAAAGGTCAGACTGATCTTAACCATGTCCTTCAGAGTTTGCTTTAGGAGTATCTTTTCTGTTAAGGGAAGTGTCCCTGCAAATGACGTATAAAATTGACACCACTTCAGCTGCTTGCATTTTTAGTAGAGTTTTGGGATTTCTTAGCTTTTCCTTAACTTTACTCTTTGGCTGAAATAAAGTTCATTTCAATGAACTCATTGCACCTTTGCTGAGCAGCTGCTCTTGCGATTGCTGCTACAGCTACTTCATTCCCCTCCCCAGAATCAGAACCCGGGGCTTTGGGCTTTTCAGTGTTTATTGTTCACTTAGTTCTTCCTTCGTGCTTCCACGGTGGGCACGAACAGACGTGTCCCCCTGCGCAGAGATGGGGGGCAGCCGGGGGGCTCCCCTCTGCTTGCCTCTCCTCTTCCAGCCGCACGCACGGGCAGCGACGGGACCGAACCGGGGCACGCTCCTGGCCTCTCCCCCTCGGCGGGGAGCTCTCAGAGCTCTGCAGGGCAGGCAGCACAGCCCCAGACGGACCCCAGCACGCTCCCACAGCCTGCTGGCACGGCCCCGCAGCCCTGCGCACACACCCGGGCACCTTTTCCACCGCCTGGCCCAGGCCTGGGCTCCGCATCCCCTGCTGCCCCCCCCCCAGTGATGCACCGCCCATGTCACAGCAGGCAGGGGGTGCCCCATGGCACAAAGGGGCGGGGACGGCCTTGGCCCCGGAACGCTGGCCCCAACGGCAGCTGGGCAGTTGGGCAGCCCTGCGATGGCTGCCCGTGCTGACGGGGAGGCTGCTCGGCTGCCTGCTCCTGCGGCTCCAGCCTCCGCTCCGGACACAAACTCAACCAGAGGAATTCAGCTCCTCTCTCCTCTCTCCTCAGGCCCTCACCTCAAATGGCTCTCAGCGCCCTACAGGACACTGGCCGAACTAAACCACCGCACGCTCCTGGCCGCTCCTTTCCAGCACTGTGCCGGACAATTGTCCACGCCCTACAGGACAGGTAAGATCGCCCCAACCCACACCCACCGCTGTCTCACAGCAAGCAGGACGGTGACACGATCGGGCCAGGACAAGAGTGACCGCTCCATCAGGACGACAGGACACGGACAGCCTCGGTGAGACGCTAGAGACTCGGGCAAACAGGCAGGGGCTGCCCGTGGTCACAGGGGGATGCTGCTCCGTTTGGTGCTTCTTCTCTTTCAGCCAGAAACACACAGCGATGGGACCAGACCATGGCACAATCCTGGCCTTGCTACGCTCGACCACTCAGCTGGAAGGAAGAGCTGCCAGCTCTCTACAGGAGAGGTAAGATCGCCCCAACCCACACCCACCGCTGTCTCACAGCAAGCAGGACGGTGACACGATCGGGCCAGGATGGCAGTATTCACTCCATCAGGATGACGGGACACCGACGGATGTGGTGAGACGCTCGAGACCCTCGGGCAGAAAGGCAGGGGCTGTCCGTGGTCATAGGGGGATGCTGCTCGGTTTGTTCCTTCTCTTATTAAAGCCAGACACACACAGCGATGGGACCAGACCACGGCACTCTCCTGGCCTCGCTCCCCTTGAGAACTCAGCAGGAGAAGATGCCAACACTCTACAGGACAGATAAGGCAGCCCCAACCCATTCCCCACCACGGTCTCACCTCGCTCAGTGGGAACGTGACACGGCTGAGCTACAACCAACATCTCCTGGACATCAGGAAGATGCGAGTTGGACGGCCTTGGTGTGAGGCTGGGAGAGCCTCGCGCAGGGAGGCAGGGATGGCTTCCAGTGCTGGCAGGGGTGGCTGCTCGGTTTCTCGCCTCCTCCTCTATTACAGCTGGACACAGTGACAGTGACGGAATGAAGCCATGGCACACCCCTGGCCTCTCTCCCCTTGAAAAGTCAGCTGGAAAAGCTGTCAGTGTTCTCCAGGACAGGTAAGATCGCCCCAACCCATTCCCCACCGCTGTCTCACAACAAGCAGGATGGTGACATGATCGGGCCAGGACGGGAGTGACCGCGCCATCAGGATGACGGGACACGGACAGCCTCGGTGAGATGCTAGAGACTCGGGCAAACAGGCAGGGGCTGCCCGTGGTCACAGGGGGATGCTGCTCTGTTTGGTGCTTCTTCTCTTTCAGCCAGAAACACACAACGATGGGACCAGACCACGGCACAATCCTGGCCTCGCTGCGCTTGACCACTCAGCTGGAAGGAAGAGCTGCCAACACTCCAGGACAGGTAAGATCGCCCCAACCCACACCCACCACGGTCCACAACAAGCGGGAAGGTAACACGCTCGGGCCTGGACGGGAGTGACCGCTCCATCAGGATGACGGGACATGGACGGACGTGGTGAGATGCTGGAGACCCTTGGGCAGAGAGGCAGGGACAGCCCATGGTCACAGGGGGATGCTGCTCGGTTTGTTCCTTCTCTTATTAAAGACAGACACACACAGCGATGGGACCAGACCACGGCACACTCCTGGCTTCTCTCCCCTTGAGAACTCAGCTGGAAGGAAGAGCCGCCAACGCTCTACAGGGCAGATAAGCGATCCCCAACGCGGTTGGGCTATGGTGGGCATCTCCTGGCTGTCACGGAGATGTGAGATGGACGGCCTTGGAGTGAGGCTGGGAGAGCCGCACCCAAGGATGCAGGGGCTGACCCTGGCAACCGTCTGGGGCTGCTCTTTTTGGTCATTTTCCTTTCTCACCCCAGCACAAACCCCCGAGCACACCAAGGTCTGCCACTGTCCTTTCCCTCCTCTGCCCAATCCCTCCGCGGCCACTGAAGGCTGGTGCAGCTTTCTACAACCACAGCCACCGGAGGAGCAGGAAGCACACAAGGACCCCGTCTGACCTCGGCCATGGTCCTACAAGCACACCAATGGGCCCCGCGGCTATGGACAAAGAGCTCGGCACGCCTCCGCGCCACCCCACCCCACCCCACCCCACGTCTCTCTCAAACATTGCTCAAATAAAGGTTCTGATTCACAACCTCAGCGGCTGCTTTTTCCTGCCCTTCTTGGGGAAACCTCGGGAGGCTTTGCCTGTTGCAGAAGGAGCAAGTGCACCAGCCTCTGCTTCTTCAGATGCTGGCATCAAGATAATTTCAAAGCAGATTAAGTGTCCTAATCTAAGACCAGATTCTGCAGGCGTTTCAGAAAAGTGTTTAACGATAAACACTTATGCAACTCTGGAGGAGAGTAGTCCATCACAGATTTCTAGGTTGGAAGAGACCTCAAGATCATCGAGTCCAACCTCCGACCTAACACTAAGTACTCCACTAAACCATATCGCTAAGCTCTACATCTAAACGTCTTTTAAAGACCTCCAGGGATGGTGACTCCACCACCACCCTGGGCAGCCCGTTCCAATGCTTAATAACCCTTTCGGTAAAGAAGTTCTTCCTAACATCCAACTTAAAACTCCCCTGTCGCAACTTTCCCCCATTCCCCCTCGTCCTGTCACCAGGCACGTAGGAGAACAGACCAACCCCCACCTCTTTACAGCCTCCTTTAAGGTAACTGTAGAGAGCGATAAGGTCGCCCCTGAGCCTCCTCTTCTCCAGGCTGAACAAGCCCAGCTCCCTCAGCCGCTCCTCAAGAGACTTGTTCTCCAGGCCCCTCACCAGCTTGGTCGCCCTTCTCTGGACTCGCTCGAGCACGTCCATGTCCTCCCTGTAGCGAGGGGCCCAAAACCGAACACAGTACTCAAGGTGCGGCCTCACCAGAGCCGAGTACAGGGGGACAATCACTTCCCTAGACCTGCTGGCCACACTGCTTCTTATGCAGGCTAGGATTCTGTTGGCCTTCTTGGCCACCTGGGCACACTGCTGGCTCATATTCAGCCGACTATCAACCAATACTCCCAGGTCCCTCTCTGCCAGGCAACTTTCCAGCCACTCATCTCCCAGCCTGTAGCTCTGCTTGGGGTTGTTGCACCCCAGGTGCAGGACCCGGCACTTGGCCTTGTTGAACTTCATACAGTTGACCTCAGCCCATCGCTCCAGCCTATCCAGATCCTCCTGCAGAGCCTTCCTGCCCTCGAGCAGATCGACACACGCACTTAGCTTGGTGTCATCTGCAAACTTACTGAGGGTGCACTGGACGCCCTCATCCAGATCATCGATAAAGATATTAAAGAGGACCGGCCCCAGTACCGAGCCCTGGGGGACTCCACTAGTGACCAGCCTCCAACCAGATTTGACTCCATTCACCACAACTCTCTGGGCCCGGCTATCCAGCCAGTTTCTAACCCAGCGAAGCGTACGCCAGTCCAAGCCCCGAGCAGCCAGTTTCTTGAGGAGAATGTTGTGGGGAACGGTGTCAAAAGCCTTACTGAGGTCAAGGTAAACCACATCCACAGCCTTTAAGTACACGCATCCAAACACCACGCCAGCAGTGCCACATGCTCAGGTCCTCTTCCATGAAGCCTTCCGTTACGCCTCAGATGGACATATCCCGGGCTGCACCTAGAGGGCCCCTGCGCTCAGTACCACAGATGTCCTACAACAACCCTCTGAGTGTTGCAGGGAACTGCAAGCACTCTGTTCATTATATTCACATTTTTAATGTCTACGTCGCATTGTGATAGCCCATAACAGAACCAAGCACCCTCAATAGAAGCATAGCTCTCTGTCTACTCAAACTATCCCGGTACGTATTTCTACAGTTTAAAAACATACCCATAAACAAATCCACCTGGTGCCCTAAGAAACTAATCCTCCACATAAACAGTAAAATTCTGCAGGGAAGTAATTTCACATGATTTTTATCCCTTTTTTCTCCCCATCCCAGAGGAAGAACTCTCTAACAGCTGCACAGTCACTGGAGTGGTTCATTCCCTTCTACTCACTGCTCTTCATGTTTATGCCCTCTGAACTCAGCTGAGACAACTGCATCAAGACCACCTCTCTGACGCTTTTTTCTGGTCCATTCATGTTTTCAGACTCACAGCTTCACTTCTATGCCAGTTGCTGGCATCATTTCGTCGTAAACTTAGAGGCATAGATCCTTACAGCTGAGAACAGTAAAAAAAAAAAAAAAAAGTAATTTGAGCAAAGAAATGTTATTTATTTGTTTCAAAATGTACCTGAAGTTAAAACAGATTAGACAGGAGCTTTGCAAAAGAAGCACTTTTCCTCAGCAAACAACAGCTGATAAATGCTCTCAGTTCAGGGAAATCAGCTTGGTTATCTTTTCTATTCACCAGAAAGATCTAGAAATTATATATTACTATATAATAATATTGCAAATAACAAGTAGTATATATTATACGTGATTGGGTTGGTTTGGACAAATATATATAATTTGTTTGGCTTTGGTCAAGCTCCTCACAGGCCTGTCTTCTGTTCTGCTGTCAGGAAGTTTATTTAGAACTGCATAAAAAGAGAGTAAAGGGAGGAGATGGTCTAAAGAAGAAAATGCATGTCATTAAATCTGGAAGATGCAGGGAAAAAATCATCTGCAGTCTGAAAACTTAGAACCTTCAGTTTTCAAAGTATGTGAATACACATTTATATTCACACATTCTGAAATCTGTACAAGGAGACACGTAACCAAAGGCTCTTCGATTCTTGCAAACAGAACAACAAAAAGATATAGCTGTAAGGAAAAAATAATATTTATTCCATGAGGCACTGTTAAAGCCTCAGCTGAAATATTGCCCACAGTTTAGTCACGCATGGTTAGAAAAGATTAGAGATAGCGAAGAACCCTGAGCAAGGGCATAGTAGACTTACCTGACATGAAGAAACCTTGCCTTGATTATTTTACAAGAATGAGTGCAGCCATTAGAAAGAGCAAGCAAAAACTAGAAGGCCACAAACAGAGTTAAAAAATAAATAAATAAAAAATAAGCTAACTGTGAAAGGAGTGCTGATCAAAAAAGTCTTTTAATATAATCAAAATATGATGTCATCTTAAAATAAAATACAGTCTACGCAAGCATTATGAAATAATAGTACATACAGCAATTGAACCCAGCGACCTGCACTGCTCACATATACTCCCAGGCAAACATGTTAGAGGCACCGTATAAGATTGCGCCACCACTTTCTCATACAATATTTTAAATATGATTGCTCTTCTCCCTTCCTCCATGCTAACTTTGTATGATGGTAATAGCGAATATTAAAAGTTAAACACAAAGAGAAATTTCACAACAGTAAAAATTCCAAGAGATGCCATTTCAAAGTCACATCATGACTTCCTGACAACTTGGGAAAAAACACCACACTCGTAAGATATTAACACTTTAGTATCTTTGTTAGAACAGAGATAGTACAGATGGCTAGATTTTTAACGTAAAAGTAAAAAATGAACAGAACTATAAGTATCAAAGTAAAATTACAGAGGGTCTAACTGTACTATACCAAACAAGGATCAATGAAAAACGAATGAAAACTTGAGAAGATCCCTGTGGAACGGGACCAGAAAAATTATAGGCAACTGTGATACATAACTGCAGGGATTTATTTTGGATGAAGACGGCCAAAATATTGTGGCCAGTGTATGTAGAAGAAATGGGCTAAGGCTTTCTGAATGTAAGCAAGCTTTTTGAAATCAAGAAACTTAGTCTTTAGCAATTGATCTTAATTACGTGTTTCTATCCAGGTGTTTAATAAAAGGACACCTGTAAAAAAATCTGACTACGCTCAGCAAGTCAAGAAGTCCTCAGTTAACAGCAGAAGAAGCAGGCGGACTGCCGCTGTGCTGCACTTGCAGTGAAACTTAAACGTGCAAGTGATAACTCTATAGGTTACCCATTACACAGGATTAAGTACATGAGGACTGAGCAAATGCAGAGGCAGTTGAATGGTTTCCTACTTTTGAAGGTGGAAGAGAACAGAGCGGCACCTGGAGTTTTTACATCCTTGTCTAAACCTTGCTTTCTGGAAGCCTTTGCAAAATGGGACCACACGAGAGAAAAACAAAGAATTAAAGTTCTGCAGAGTATCTCCAAGCCTTCTCCCCCTGCACACACCCCCACGTACCCTGCGTGTGTTCTGCAGAGTATCTGCAAGCCTTCTTCCTCTAAACGCACACACACCTACAAGCCTTCTCCCACTACACACCACATACGCCTGCCGTCCAGCTACACAGCGCTGCTTCAGAAACAAATACCTGTAGACATTACTGAAGCTCTGAAGTAGTTTCTTTTGATACAGCCTGAAACACTCTTCAGCTGGTTGCTTTTCTTTGAGTGGGAACATTTCAGGTTGGGGTTTTTCCCTTTTCCACCAGCAAATGACAAATTGACAAACGGATGATGTTTCAGGCAAAGGTTTTAACACCTTATTTCTAGAAAGAATGAGAAAAACAGGGCTGTCTGTTTTGAAGAAAAATTGAAAAATACAGGGAAATAAGAGCTTTTCATAGAAAACTTTGTATTCCAGGAGAGGCTGGTGTATCAGTAAGATTCAAGTAACAATTTTCAGGCAGCAAATGTCTTTCAAGCCTTCATTTGAGCTTCAAGCACCCCACAGTGCACAGACTAGGACTTTACTTGTATGCCTACTAAATTTCTAGAAGCTTTTTATGTATGCATGCGTGTGTTACCTGCAAATATTCTTAGACCTTCTCAAAAACTATTCTGGCTTGTAGAATAGCACTGCAAAATGGAGGATACCTCAGCTTGACTTGAAGGACTGTCTGTCTCTATTTCTAGGAATATAAGAAACCAGGTTTTACTGCTTTCGATTAACCATGTTTTAGTTGTACTCCCTGTTGTAGCTGGAAAGTTGGGGCAAGGGGGAGTGTTTCACAGAATCATCTACGTTGGAAGAGACCTCCAAGATCATCTAGTCCGACCTCTGACCTGACACTAACAAGTCCTGCACTAAACCATATCACTAAGTTCTACATCTAAACGTCTTTTAAAGACCTCCAGGGATGGAGACTCAGCCACTTCCCTGGGCAGCCCATTCCAATGCCTAACAACCCTTTCGGTAAAGAAGTTCTTCCTAACGTCATTCCTAACATCTAAACCTCCCCTGGCGCAACTTTAGCCCATTCCCCCTCGTCCTGTCACCAGGCACGTGGGAGAACAGACCAAGCCCCACCTCGCTACAGCCTCCTTTAAGGTACCTGGAGAGAGCGATAAGGTCGCCCCTGAGCCTCCTCTTCTCCAGGCTGAACAACCCCAGCTCCCTCAGCCGCTCCTCGTGAGACTTGTTCTCCAGGCCCCTCACCAGCTTCGTTGCCCTTCTCTGGACTCGCTCGAGCACCTCGACGTCCTTCTTGTAGCGAGGGGCCCAAAACCAAATGAACACAGTACTCGAGGTGCGGCCTCTCCAGAGCCGAGTACAGGGGGACAACCACTTCCCTAGCCCTGCTGGCCACACGGTTTCTGATACAAGCCAGGATGCTGTTGGCCTTCTTGGCCACCTGAGCACACTGCTGGCTCATATTCAGCCAACTATCAACCAAGACTCCCAGGTCCTTCTCTGCCAGGCAGCTTTCCAGCCACTCATCTCCCAGCCTGCAGCGCTGCTTGGGGTTGTTGCGCCGCAGGTGCAGGACCCGGCACTTGGCCTTGTTGAACCTCATACAGCTGGCCTCAGCCCATCGCTCCAGCCTATCCAGATCCTCCTGCAGAGCCTTCCTGCCCTCGAGCAGACCGACACACGCACCTAACTTGGTGTCGTCTGCAAACTTACTGAGGGTGCACTCGATCCCCTCATCCAGATCATCGATAACGACATTAAAGAGAACTGGCCGCAGTACTGAGCCCTGGGGGACTCCACTAGTGACCGGCCTCCAACTGGATTGAACTCCAGTTACATTTAACTGGATTGCAACAGCAGGCGTGCTTCTAGCCACGCGTGCCTTTTTCCAGAGAGAAAGCCGAAGAAATCGGCAAACCGCAGCCGGCTGCACCCTGAGGGGCAAGGGCAGAGCAAACCCCGGGCTGGCACAGCCGGGAGCATCCCTGCAGAGAGCTGCAACGTCCCTGACAGCAGTTTTGTTCAGGGGGACCCGGGGCCAGGTGGGACAGCCTCGGCTGTGCCTCCCGCTGCGCGCTGCAGCCTCTCTCGCCTCCAGATCGGTCACTGTTCTCTGCAACGTGCCGTGCCCTGCAGCACGCTTTCCCCCTCTTTTTCTGGGGGAAGAAACGCCTGACTTCCTCTTACACGTTTGGTAGTTGTGGGTAGGGAAAGGAGGAGAAAATACAGGGCGCTCTGTGTACGAGTGCCTTCTCTTCCTTACGGGGAGGCAGCAGGCCATCCAGGCACTGTTCCATCATCCCCAGTACAACTGCCTGCTTTATTCTAACCTGGCTCTCCGCAAGAACGCGGGCTGAAGTTCCCAACAGCCTGATGTGCTCATGCAGCAACATGGAAGCTGCTCTGCAAGCTCTGTGCATTTACTTTGGGTCAAACGAAGCCAAATACCACTTTGTCCTTGTAAGCGACCAACAGAGGTCACTGACGTCTGTCGCTGGGGCTGGGGCCCCACTGCACGGGCAACCCCGCTGGCTTCAGCAGAGACCCCTGCATGACGTCAGGCAGAATTCTGACCCAAAATTGGACTGATTTCGGTCACACCGAGACTAAAGGTCAGACTGATCTAAAGGTCAGACTGATCTTAACCATGTCCTTCAGAGTTTGCTTTAGGAGTATCTTTTCTGTTAAGGGAAGTGTCCCTGCAAATGACGTATAAAATTGACACCACTTCAGCTGCTTGCATTTTTAGTAGAGTTTTGGGATTTCTTAGCTTTTCCTTAACTTTACTCTTTGGCTGAAATAAAGTTCATTTCAATGAACTCATTGCACCTTTGCTGAGCAGCTGCTCTTGCGATTGCTGCTACAGCTACTTCATTCCCCTCCCCAGAATCAGAACCCGGGGCTTTGGGCTTTTCAGTGTTTATTGTTCACTTAGTTCTTCCTTCGTGCTTCCACGGTGGGCACGAACAGACGTGTCCCCCTGCGCAGAGATGGGGGGCAGCCGGGGGGCTCCCCTCTGCTTGCCTCTCCTCTTCCAGCCGCACGCACGGGCAGCGACGGGACCGAACCGGGGCACGCTCCTGGCCTCTCCCCCTCGGCGGGGAGCTCTCAGAGCTCTGCAGGGCAGGCAGCACAGCCCCAGCCGGACCCCAGCACGCTCCCACAGCCTGCTGGCACGGCCCCGCAGCCCTGCGCACACACCCGGGCACCTTTTCCACCGCCTGGCCCAGGCCTGGGCTCCGCATCCCCTGCTGCCCCCCCCCCCAGTGATGCACCGCCCATGTCACAGCAGGCAGGGGGTGCCCCATGGCACAAAGGGGCGGGGACGGCCTTGGCCCCGGAACGCTGGCCCCAACGGCAGCTGGGCAGTTGGGCAGCCCTGCGATGGCTGCCCGTGCTGACGGGGAGGCTGCTCGGCTGCCTGCTCCTGCGGCTCCAGCCTCCGCTCCGGACACAAACTCAACCAGAGGAATTCAGCTCCTCTCTCCTCTCTCCTCAGGCCCTCACCTCAAATGGCTCTCAGCGCCCTACAGGACACTGGCCGAACTAAACCACCGCACGCTCCTGGCCGCTCCTTTCCAGCACTGTGCCGGACAATTGTCCACGCCCTACAGGACAGGTAAGATCGCCCCAACCCACACCCACCGCTGTCTCACAGCAAGCAGGACGGTGACACGATCGGGCCAGGACAAGAGTGACCGCTCCATCAGGACGACAGGACACGGACAGCCTCGGTGAGACGCTAGAGACTCGGGCAAACAGGCAGGGGCTGCCCGTGGTCACAGGGGGATGCTGCTCCGTTTGGTGCTTCTTCTCTTTCAGCCAGAAACACACAGCGATGGGACCAGACCATGGCACAATCCTGGCCTTGCTACGCTCGACCACTCAGCTGGAAGGAAGAGCTGCCAGCTCTCTACAGGAGAGGTAAGATCGCCCCAACCCACACCCACCGCTGTCTCACAGCAAGCAGGACGGTGACACGATCGGGCCAGGATGGCAGTATTCACTCCATCAGGATGACGGGACACCGACGGATGTGGTGAGACGCTCGAGACCCTCGGGCAGAAAGGCAGGGGCTGTCCGTGGTCATAGGGGGATGCTGCTCGGTTTGTTCCTTCTCTTATTAAAGCCAGACACACACAGCGATGGGACCAGACCACGGCACTCTCCTGGCCTCGCTCCCCTTGAGAACTCAGCAGGAGAAGATGCCAACACTCTACAGGACAGATAAGGCAGCCCCAACCCATTCCCCACCACGGTCTCACCTCGCTCAGTGGGAACGTGACACGGCTGAGCTACAACCAACATCTCCTGGACATCAGGAAGATGCGAGTTGGACGGCCTTGGTGTGAGGCTGGGAGAGCCTCGCGCAGGGAGGCAGGGATGGCTTCCAGTGCTGGCAGGGGTGGCTGCTCGGTTTCTCGCCTCCTCCTCTATTACAGCTGGACACAGTGACAGTGACGGAATGAAGCCATGGCACACCCCTGGCCTCTCTCCCCTTGAAAAGTCAGCTGGAAAAGCTGTCAGTGTTCTCCAGGACAGGTAAGATCGCCCCAACCCATTCCCCACCGCTGTCTCACAACAAGCAGGATGGTGACATGATTGGGCCAGGACGGGAGTGACCGCGCCATCAGGATGACGGGACACGGACAGCCTCGGTGAGATGCTAGAGACTCGGGCAAACAGGCAGGGGCTTCCCGTGGTCACAGGGGGATGCTGCTCCGTTTGGTGCTTCTTCTCTTTCAGCCAGAAACACACAACGATGGGACCAGACCACGGCACAATCCTGGCCTCGCTGCGCTTGACCACTCAGCTGGAAGGAAGAGCTGCCAACACTCCAGGACAGGTAAGATCGCCCCAACCCACACCCACCACGGTCCACAACAAGCGGGAAGGTAACACGCTCGGGCCTGGACGGGAGTGACCGCTCCATCAGGATGACGGGACATGGACGGACGTGGTGAGATGCTGGAGACCCTTGGGCAGAGAGGCAGGGACAGCCCATGGTCACAGGGGGATGCTGCTCGGTTTGTTCCTTCTCTTATTAAAGACAGACACACACAGCGATGGGACCAGACCACGGCACACTCCTGGCTTCTCTCCCCTTGAGAACTCAGCTGGAAGGAAGAGCCGCCAACGCTCTACAGGGCAGATAAGCGATCCCCAACGCGGTTGGGCTATGGTGGGCATCTCCTGGCTGTCACGGAGATGTGAGATGGACGGCCTTGGAGTGAGGCTGGGAGAGCCGCACCCAAGGATGCAGGGGCTGACCCTGGCAACCGTCTGGGGCTGCTCTTTTTGGTCATTTTCCTTTCTCACCCCAGCACAAACCCCCGAGCACACCAAGGTCTGCCACTGTCCTTTCCCTCCTCTGCCCAATCCCTCCGCGGCCACTGAAGGCTGGTGCAGCTTTCTACAACCACAGCCACCGGAGGAGCAGGAAGCACACAAGGACCCCGTCTGACCCCGGCCATGGTCCTACAAGCACACCAATGGGCCCCGCGGCTATGGACAAAGAGCTCGGCACACCTCCGCACCAACCCACCCCACCCCACCCCACGTCTCTCTCAAACATTGCTCAAATAAAGGTTCTGATTCACAACCTCAGCGGCTGCTTTTTCCTGCCCTTCTTGGGGAAACCTCGGGAGGCTTTGCCTTTTGCAGAAGGAGCAAGTGCACCAGCCTCTGCTTCTTCAGATGCTGGCATCAAGATAATTTCAAAGCAGATTAAGTGTCCTAATCTAAGACCAGATTCTGCAGGCGTTTCAGAAAAGTGTTTAACGATAAACACTTATGCAACTCTGGAGGAGAGTAGTCCATCACAGATTTCTAGGTTGGAAGAGACCTCAAGATCATCGAGTCCAACCTCCGACCTAACACTAAGTACTCCACTAAACCATATCGCTAAGCTCTACATCTAAACGTCTTTTAAAGACCTCCAGGGATGGTGACTCCACCACCACCCTGGGCAGCCCGTTCCAATGCTTAATAACCCTTTCGGTAAAGAAGTTCTTCCTAACATCCAACTTAAAACTCCCCTGTCGCAACTTTCCCCCATTCCCCCTCGTCCTGTCACCAGGCACGTAGGAGAACAGACCAACCCCCACCTCTTTACAGCCTCCTTTAAGGTAACTGTAGAGAGCGATAAGGTCGCCCCTGAGCCTCCTCTTCTCCAGGCTGAACAAGCCCAGCTCCCTCAGCCGCTCCTCAAGAGACTTGTTCTCCAGGCCCCTCACCAGCTTGGTCGCCCTTCTCTGGACTCGCTCGAGCACGTCCATGTCCTCCCTGTAGCGAGGGGCCCGAAACCGAACACAGTACTCAAGGTGCGGCCTCACCAGAGCCGAGTACAGGGGGACAATCACTTCCCTAGACCTGCTGGCCACACTGCTTCTTATGCAGGCTAGGATTCTGTTGGCCTTCTTGGCCACCTGGGCACACTGCTGGCTCATATTCAGCCGACTATCAACCAATACTCCCAGGTCCCTCTCTGCCAGGCAACTTTCCAGCCACTCATCTCCCAGCCTGTAGCTCTGCTTGGGGTTGTTGCACCCCAGGTGCAGGACCCGGCACTTGGCCTTGTTGAACTTCATACAGTTGACCTCAGCCCATCGCTCCAGCCTATCCAGATCCTCCTGCAGAGCCTTCCTGCCCTCGAGCAGATCGACACACGCACTTAGCTTGGTGTCATCTGCAAACTTACTGAGGGTGCACTGGACGCCCTCATCCAGATCATCGATAAAGATATTAAAGAGGACCGGCCCCAGTACCGAGCCCTGGGGGACTCCACTAGTGACCAGCCTCCAACCAGATTTGACTCCATTCACCACAACTCTCTGGGCCCGGCTATCCAGCCAGTTTCTAACCCAGCGAAGCGTACGCCAGTCCAAGCCCCGAGCAGCCAGTTTCTTGAGGAGAATGTTGTGGGGAACGGTGTCAAAAGCCTTACTGAGGTCAAGGTAAACCACATCCACAGCCTTTAAGTACACGCATCCAAACACCACGCCAGCAGTGCCACATGCTCAGGTCCTCTTCCATGAAGCCTTCCGTTACGCCTCAGATGGACATATCCCGGGCTGCACCTAGAGGGCCCCTGCGCTCAGTACCACAGATGTCCTACAACAACCCTCTGAGTGTTGCAGGGAACTGCAAGCACTCTGTTCATTATATTCACATTTTTAATGTCTACGTCGCATTGTGATAGCCCATAACAGAACCAAGCACCCTCAATAGAAGCATAGCTCTCTGTCTACTCAAACTATCCCGGTACGTATTTCTACAGTTTAAAAACATACCCATAAACAAATCCACCTGGTGCCCTAAGAAACTAATCCTCCACATAAACAGTAAAATTCTGCAGGGAAGTAATTTCACATGATTTTTATCCCTTTTTTCTCCCCATCCCAGAGGAAGAACTCTCTAACAGCTGCACAGTCACTGGAGTGGTTCATTCCCTTCTACTCACTGCTCTTCATGTTTATGCCCTCTGAACTCAGCTGAGACAACTGCATCAAGACCACCTCTCTGACGCTTTTTTCTGGTCCATTCATGTTTTCAGACTCACAGCTTCACTTCTATGCCAGTTGCTGGCATCATTTCGTCGTAAACTTAGAGGCATAGATCCTTACAGCTGAGAACAGTAAAAAAAAAAAAAAAAAGTAATTTGAGCAAAGAAATGTTATTTATTTGTTTCAAAATGTACCTGAAGTTAAAACAGATTAGACAGGAGCTTTGCAAAAGAAGCACTTTTCCTCAGCAAACAACAGCTGATAAATGCTCTCAGTTCAGGGAAATCAGCTTGGTTATCTTTTCTATTCACCAGAAAGATCTAGAAATTATATATTACTATATAATAATATTGCAAATAACAAGTAGTATATATTATACGTGATTGGGTTGGTTTGGACAAATATATATAATTTGTTTGGCTTTGGTCAAGCTCCTCACAGGCCTGTCTTCTGTTCTGCTGTCAGGAAGTTTATTTAGAACTGCATAAAAAGAGAATAAAGGGAGGAGATGGTCTAAAGAAGAAAATGCATGTCATTAAATCTGGAAGATCCAGGGAAAAAATCATCTGCAGTCTGAAAACTTAGAACCTTCAGTTTTCAAAGTATGAGAATACACATTTATATTCACACATTCTGAAATCTGTACAAGGAGACAGGTAACCAAAGGCTCTTCGATTCTTGCAAACAGAACAACAAAAAGATATAGCTGTAAGGAAAAAATAATATTTATTCCATGAGGCACTGTTAAAGCCTCAGCTGAAATATTGCCCACAGTTTAGTCACGCATGGTTGGAAAAGATTAGAGATAGCGAAGAACCCTGAGCAAGGGCATAGTAGACTTACCTGACATGAAGAAACCTTGCCTTGATTATTTTACAAGAATGAGTGCAGCCATTAGAAAGAGCAAGCAAAAACTAGAAGGCCACAAACAGAGTTAAAAAATAAATAAATAAAAAATAAGCTAACTGTGAAAGGAGTGCTGATCAAAAAAGTCCTTTAATATAATCAAAATATGATGTCATCTTAAAATAAAATACAGTCTACGCAAGCATTATGAAATAATAGTACATACAGCAATTGAACCCAGCGACCTGCACTGCTCACATATACTCCCAGGCAAACATGTTAGAGGCACCGTATAAGATTGCGCCACCACTTTCTCATACAATATTTTAAATATGATTGCTCTTCTCCCTTCCTCCATGCTAACTTTGTATGATGGTAATAGCGAATATTAAAAGTTAAACGCAAAGAGAAATTTCACAACAGTAAAAATTCCAAGAGATGCCATTTCAAAGTCACATCATAACTTCCTGATAACTTGGGGAAAAACATCACACTCGTAAGATATTAACACTTTAGTATCTTTGTTAGAACAGAGATAGTACAGATGGCTAGATTTTTAACGTAAAAGTAAAAAATGAACAGAACTATAAGTATCAAAGTAAAATTACAGAGGGTTTAACTGTATTATACCAAACAAGGATCAATGAAAAACGAATGAAAACTTGAAAAGATCCCTGTGGAATGGGACCAGAAAAATTATAGGCAACTGTGATACATAACTGCAGGAGTTTATTTTGGATGAAGACGGCCAAAATATTGTGGCCAGTGTATGTAGAAGAAATGGGCTAAGGCTTTCTGAATGTAAGCAAGCTTTTTGAAATCAAGAAACTTAGTCTTTAGCAATTGATCTTAATTACGTGTTTCTATCCAGGTGTTTAATAAAAGGACACCTGTAAAAAAATCTGACTATGCTCAGCAAGTCAAGAAGTCCTCAGTTAACAGCAGAAGAAGCAGGCAGACTGCCCCTGTGCTGCACTTGCAGTGAAACTTAAGCGTGCAAGTGATAACTCTATAGGTTACCCATTACACAGGATTAAGTACATGAGGACTGAGCAAATGCAGAGGCAGTTGAATGGTTTCCTCCTTTTGAAGGTGGAAGAGAACAGAGCGGCACCTGGAGTTTTTACAGCCTTCTCTAAACCTTGCTTTCTGGAAGCCTTTGCAAAATGGGACCACACGAGAGAAAAACAAAGAATTAAAGTTCTGCAGAGTATCTCCAAGCCTTCTCCCCCTGCACACACCCCCACATACCCTGCGTGTGTTCTGCAGAGTATCTGCAAGCCTTCTTCCTCTAAACGCACACACACCTACAAGCCTTCTCCCACTACACACCACATACGCCTGCCGTCCAGCTACACAGCGCTGCTTCAGAAACAAATACCTGTAGACATTACTGAAGCTCTGAAGTAGTTTCTTTTGATACAGCCTGAAACACTCTTCAGCTGGTTGCTTTTCTTTGAGTGGGAACATTTCAGGTTGGGGTTTTTCCCTTTTCCACCAGCAAATGACAAATTGACAAACGGATGATGTTTCAGGCAAAGGTTTTAACACCTTATTTCTAGAAAGAATGGGAAAAACAGGGCTGTCTGTGTTGAAGAAAAATTGAAAAAATACAGGGAAATAAGAGCTTTTCATAGAAAACTTTGTATTCCAGGAGAGGCTGGTGTATCAGTAAGATTCAAGTAACAATTTTCAGGCAGCAAATGTCTTTCAAGCCTTCATTTGAGCTTCAAGCACCCCACAGTGCACAGACTAGGACTTTACTTGTATGCCTACTAAATTTCTAGAAGCTTTTTATGTATGCATGCATGTGTTACCTGCAAATATTCTTAGACCTTCTCAAAAACAATTCTGGCTTGTAGAATAGCACTGCAAAATGGAGGATACCTCAGCCTGACTTGAAGGACTGTCTGTCTCTATTTCTAGGAATATAAGAAACCAGGTTTTACTGCTTTGGATTAACCATGTTTTAGTTGTACTCCCTGTTGTAGCTGGAAAGTTGGGGCAAGGGGGAGTGTTTCACAGAATCATCTACGTTGGAAGAGACCTCCAAGATCATCTAGTCCGACCTCTGACCTGACACTAACAAGTCCTGCACTAAACCATATCACTAAGTTCTACATCTAAACGTCTTTTAAAGACCTCCAGGGATGGAGACTCAGCCACTTCCCTGGGCAGCCCATTCCAATGCCTAACAACCCTTTCGGTAAAGAAGTTCTTCCTAACGTCATTCCTAACATCTAAACCTCCCCTGGCGCAACTTTAGCCCATTCCCCCTCGTCCTGTCACCAGGCACGTGGGAGAACAGACCAAGCCCCACCTCGCTACAGCCTCCTTTAAGGTACCTGGAGAGAGCGATAAGGTCACCCCTGAGCCTCCTCTTCTCCAGGCTGAACAACCCCAGCTCCCTCAGCCGCTCCTCGTGAGACTTGTTCTCCAGGCCCCTCACCAGCTTCGTTGCCCTTCTCTGGACTCGCTCGAGCACCTCGACGTCCTTCTTGTAGCGAGGGGCCCAAAACCGAATGAACACAGTACTCGAGGTGCGGCCTCATCAGAGCCGAGTACAGGGGGACAACCACTTCCCTAGCCCTGCTGGCCACACGGTTTCTGATACAAGCCAGGATGCTGTTGGCCTTCTTGGCCACCTGAGCACACTGCTGGCTCATATTCAGCCAACTAGCAACCAAGACTCCCAGGTCCTGCTCTGCCAGGCAGCTTTCCAGCCACTCATCTCCCAGCCTGCAGCGCTGCTTGGGGTTGTTGTGGCCCAGGTGCAGGACCCGGCACTTGGCCTTGTTGAACCTCATACAGCTGGCCTCAGCCCATCGCTCCAGCCTATCCAGATCCTCCTGCAGAGCCTTCCTGCCCTCGAGCAGACCGACACACGCACCTAACTTGGTGTCGTCTGCAAACTTACTGAGGGTGCACTCGATCCCCTCATCCAGATCATCGATAACGACATTAAAGAGAACTGGCCGCAGTACTGAGCCCTGGGGGACTCCACTAGTGACCGGCCTCCAACTGGATTGAACTCCAGTTACATTTAACTGGATTGCAACAGCAGGCATGCTTCTAGCCACGCGTGCCTTTTTCCAGAGAGAAAGCCGAAGAAATTGGCAAACCACAGCCGGCTGCACCCTGAGGGGCAAGGGCAGAGCAAACCCCAGGCTGGCACAGCCGGGAGCATCCCTGCAGAGAGCTGCAACGTCCCTGACAGCAGTTTTGTTCAGGGGGACCCGGGGCCAGGTGGGACAGCCTCGGCTGTGCCTCCCGCTGCGCGCTGCAGCCTCTCTCGCCTCCAGATCGGTCACTGTTCTCTGCAACGTGCCGTGCCCTGCAGCACGCTTTCCCCCTCTTTTTCTGGGGGAAGAAACGCCTGACTTCCTCTTACACGTTTGGTAGTTGTGGGTAGGGAAAGGAGGAGATAATACAGGGCGCTCTGTGTACGAGTGCCTTCTCTTCCTTACGGGGAGGCAGCAGGCCATCCAGGCACTGTTCCATCATCCCCAGTACAACTGCCTGCTTTATTCTAACCTGGCTCTCCGCAAGAACGCGGGCTGAAGTTCCCAACAGCCTGATGTGCTCATGCAGCAACATGGAAGCTGCTCTGCAAGCTCTGTGCATTTACTTTGGGTCAAACGAAGCCAAATACCACTTTGTCCTTGTAAGCGACCAACAGAGGTCACTGACGTCTGTCGCTGGGGCTGGGGCCCCACTGCACGGGCAACCCCGCTGGCTTCAGCAGAGACCCCTGCATGACGTCAGGCAGAATTCTGACCCAAAATTGGACTGATTTCGGTCACACCGAGACTAAAGGTCAGACTGATCTTAACAATGTCCTTCAGAGTTTGCTTTAGGAGTATCTTTTCTGTTAATCTCTTGCGATTGCTGCTACAGCTACTTCATTCCCCTCCCCAGAATCAGAACCCGGGGCTTTGGGCTTTTCAGTGTTTATTGTTCACTTAGTTCTTCCTTCGTGCTTCCACGGTGGGCACGAACAGACGTGTCCCCCTGCGCAGAGATGGGGGGCAGCCGGGGGGCTCCCCTCTGCTTGCCTCTCCTCTTCCAGCCGCACGCACGGGCAGCGACGGGACCGAACCGGGGCACGCTCCTGGCCTCTCCCCCTCGGCGGGGAGCTCTCAGAGCTCTGCAGGGCAGGCAGCACAGCCCCAGCCGGACCCCAGCACGCTCCCACAGCCTGCTGGCACGGCCCCGCAGCCCTGCGCACACACCCGGGCACCTTTTCCACCGCCTGGCCCAGGCCTGGGCTCCGCATCCCCTGCTGCCCCCCCCCCCAGTGATGCACCGCCCATGTCACAGCAGGCAGGGGGTGCCCCATGGCACAAAGGGGCGGGGACGGCCTTGGCCCCGGAACGCTGGCCCCAACGGCAGCTGGGCAGTTGGGCAGCCCTGCGATGGCTGCCCGTGCTGACGGGGAGGCTGCTCGGCTGCCTGCTCCTGCGGCTCCAGCCTCCGCTCCGGACACAAACTCAACCAGAGGAATTCAGCTCCTCTCTCCTCTCTCCTCAGGCCCTCACCTCAAATGGCTCTCAGCGCCCTACAGGACACTGGCCGAACTAAACCACCGCACGCTCCTGGCCGCTCCTTTCCAGCACTGTGCCGGACAATTGTCCACGCCCTACAGGACAGGTAAGATCGCCCCAACCCACACCCACCGCTGTCTCACAGCAAGCAGGACGGTGACACGATCGGGCCAGGACAAGAGTGACCGCTCCATCAGGACGACAGGACACCGACAGCCTCGGTGAGACGCTAGAGACTCGGGCAAACAGCCAGGGGCTGCCCGTGGTCACAGGGGGATGCTGCTCCGTTTGGTGCTTCTTCTCTTTCAGCCAGAAACACACAGCGATGGGACCAGACCATGGCACAATCCTGGCCTTGCTACGCTCGACCACTCAGCTGGAAGGAAGAGCTGCCAGCTCTCTACAGGAGAGGTAAGATCGCCCCAACCCACACCCAACGCTGTCTCACAGCAAGCAGGACGGTGACACGATCGGGCCAGGATGGCAGTATTCACTCCATCAGGATGACGGGACACCGACGGATGTGGTGAGACGCTCGAGACCCTCGGGCAGAAAGGCAGGGGCTGTCCGTGGTCATAGGGGGATGCTGCTCGGTTTGTTCCTTCTCTTATTAAAGCCAGACACACACAGCGATGGGACCAGACCACGGCACTCTCCTGGCCTCGCTCCCCTTGAGAACTCAGCAGGAGAAGATGCCAACACTCTACAGGACAGATAAGGCAGCCCCAACCCATTCCCCACCACGGTCTCACCTCGCTCAGTGGGAACGTGACACGGCTGAGCTACAACCAACATCTCCTGGACATCAGGAAGATGCGAGTTGGACGGCCTTGGTGTGAGGCTGGGAGAGCCTCGCGCAGGGAGGCAGGGATGGCTTCCAGTGCTGGCAGGGGTGGCTGCTCGGTTTCTCGCCTCCTCCTCTATTACAGCTGGACACAGTGACAGTGACGGAATGAAGCCATGGCACACCCCTGGCCTCTCTCCCCTTGAAAAGTCAGCTGGAAAAGCTGTCAGTGTTCTCCAGGACAGGTAAGATCGCCCCAACCCATTCCCCACCGCTGTCTCACAACAAGCAGGATGGTGACATGATCGGGCCAGGACGGGAGTGACCGCGCCATCAGGATGACGGGACACGGACAGCCTCGGTGAGATGCTAGAGACTCGGGCAAACAGGCAGGGGCTGCCCGTGGTCACAGGGGGATGCTGCTCCGTTTGGTGCTTCTTCTCTTTCAGCCAGAAACACACAACGATGGGACCAGACCACGGCACAATCCTGGCCTCGCTGCGCTTGACCACTCAGCTGGAAGGAAGAGCTGCCAACACTCCAGGACAGGTAAGATCGCCCCAACCCACACCCACCACGGTCCACAACAAGCGGGAAGGTAACACGCTCGGGCCTGGACGGGAGTGACCGCTCCATCAGGATGACGGGACATGGACGGATGTGGTGAGATGCTGGAGACCCTTGGGCAGAGAGGCAGGGACAGCCCATGGTCACAGGGGGATGCTGCTCGGTTTGTTCCTTCTCTTATTAAAGACAGACACACACAGCGATGGGACCAGACCACGGCACACTCCTGGCTTCTCTCCCCTTGAGAACTCAGCTGGAAGGAAGAGCCGCCAACGCTCTACAGGGCAGATAAGCGATCCCCAACGCGGTTGGGCTATGGTGGGCATCTCCTGGCTGTCACGGAGATGTGAGATGGACGGCCTTGGAGTGAGGCTGGGAGAGCCGCACCCAAGGATGCAGGGGCTGACCCTGGCAACCGTCTGGGGCTGCTCTTTTTGGTCATTTTCCTTTCTCACCCCAGCACAAACCCCCGAGCACACCAAGGTCTGCCACTGTCCTTTCCCTCCTCTGCCCAATCCCTCCGCGGCCACTGAAGGCTGGTGCAGCTTTCTACAACCACAGCCACCGGAGGAGCAGGAAGCACACAAGGACCCCGTCTGACCCCGGCCATGGTCCTACAAGCACACCAATGGGCCCCGCGGCTATGGACAAAGAGCTCGGCACACCTCCGCACCAACCCACCCCACCCCACCCCACGTCTCTCTCAAACATTGCTCAAATAAAGGTTCTGATTCACAACCTCAGCGGCTGCTTTTTCCTGCCCTTCTTGGGGAAACCTCGGGAGGCTTTGCCTTTTGCAGAAGGAGCAAGTGCACCAGCCTCTGCTTCTTCAGATGCTGGCATCAAGATAATTTCAAAGCAGATTAAGTGTCCTAATCTAAGACCAGATTCTGCAGGCGTTTCAGAAAAGTGTTTAACGATAAACACTTATGCAACTCTGGAGGAGAGTAGTCCATCACAGATTTCTAGGTTGGAAGAGACCTCAAGATCATCGAGTCCAACCTCCGACCTAACACTAAGTACTCCACTAAACCATATCGCTAAGCTCTACATCTAAACGTCTTTTAAAGACCTCCAGGGATGGTGACTCCACCACCACCCTGGGCAGCCCGTTCCAATGCTTAATAACCCTTTCGGTAAAGAAGTTCTTCCTAACATCCAACCTAAACCTCCCCTGTCGCAACTTTCCCCCATTCCCCCTCGTCCTGTCACCAGGCACGTAGGAGAACAGACCAACCCCCACCTCGCTACAGCCTCCTTTAAGGTAACTGTAGAGAGCGATAAGGTCGCCCCTGAGCCTCCTCTTCTCCAGGCTGAACAAGCCCAGCTCCCTCAGCCGCTCCTCAAGAGACTTGTTCTCCAGGCCCCTCACCAGCTTGGTCGCCCTTCTCTGGACTCGCTCGAGCACGTCCATGTCCTCCCTGTAGCGAGGGGCCCAAAACCGAACACAGTACTCAAGGTGCGGCCTCACCAGAGCCGAGTACAGGGGGACAATCACTTCCCTAGACCTGCTGGCCACACTGCTTCTTATGCAGGCTAGGATTCTGTTGGCCTTCTTGGCCACCTGGGCACACTGCTGGCTCATATTCAGCCGACTATCAACCAATACTCCCAGGTCCCTCTCTGCCAGGCAACTTTCCAGCCACTCATCTCCCAGCCTGTAGCTCTGCTTGGGGTTGTTGCACCCCAGGTGCAGGACCCGGCACTTGGCCTTGTTGAACTTCATACAGTTGACCTCAGCCCATCGCTCCAGCCTATCCAGATCCTCCTGCAGAGCCTTCCTGCCCTCGAGCAGATCGACACACGCACTTAGCTTGGTGTCATCTGCAAACTTACTGAGGGTGCACTGGACGCCCTCATCCAGATCATCGATAAAGATATTAAAGAGGACCGGCCCCAGTACCGAGCCCTGGGGGACTCCACTAGTGACCAGCCTCCAACCAGATTTGACTCCATTCACCACAACTCTCTGGGCCCGGCTATCCAGCCAGTTTCTAACCCAGCGAAGCGTACGCCAGTCCAAGCCCCGAGCAGCCAGTTTCTTGAGGAGAATGTTGTGGGGAACGGTGTCAAAAGCCTTACTGAGGTCAAGGTAAACCACATCCACAGCCTTTAAGTACACGCATCCAAACACCACGCCAGCAGTGCCACATGCTCAGGTCCTCTTCCATGAAGCCTTCCGTTACGCCTCAGATGGACATATCCCGGGCTGCACCTAGAGGGCCCCTGCGCTCAGTACCACAGATGTCCTACAACAACCCTCTGAGTGTTGCAGGGAACTGCAAGCACTCTGTTCATTATATTCACATTTTTAATGTCTACGTCGCATTGTGATAGCCCATAACAGAACCAAGCACCCTCAATAGAAGCATAGCTCTCTGTCTACTCAAACTATCCCGGTACGTATTTCTACAGTTTAAAAACATACCCATAAACAAATCCACCTGGTGCCCTAAGAAACTAATCCTCCACATAAACAGTAAAATTCTGCAGGGAAGTAATTTCACATGATTTTTATCCCTTTTTTCTCCCCATCCCAGAGGAAGAACTCTCTAACAGCTGCACAGTCACTGGAGTGGTTCATTCCCTTCTACTCACTGCTCTTCATGTTTATGCCCTCTGAACTCAGCTGAGACAACTGCATCAAGACCACCTCTCTGACGATTTTTTCTGGTCCATTCATGTTTTCAGACTCACAGCTTCACTTCTATGCCAGTTGCTGGCATCATTTCGTCGTAAACTTAGAGGCATAGATCCTTACAGCTGACAACAGTAAAAAAAAAAAAAAAAGTAATTTGAGCAAATAAATGTTATTTATTTGTTTCAAAATGTACCTGAAGTTAAAACAGATTAGACAGGAGCTTTGCAAAAGAAGCACTTTTCCTCAGCAAACAACAGCTGATAAATGCTCTCAGTTCAGGGAAATCAGCTTGGTTATCTTTTCTATTCACCAGAAAGATCTAGAAATTATATATTACTATATAATAATATTGCAAATAACAAGTAGTATATATTATACGTGATTGGGTTGGTTTGGACAAATATATATAATTTGTTTGGCTTTGGTCAAGCTCCTCACAGGCCTGTCTTCTGTTCTGCTGTCAGGAAGTTTATTTAGAACTGCATAAAAAGAGAATAAAGGGAGGAGATGGTCTAAAGAAGAAAATGCATGTCATTAAATCTGGAAGATCCAGGGAAAAAATCATCTGCAGTCTGAAAACTTAGAACCTTCAGTTTTCAAAGTATGAGAATACACATTTATATTCACACATTCTGAAATCTGTACAAGGAGACAGGTAACCAAAGGCTCTTCGATTCTTGCAAACAGAACAACAAAAAGATATAGCTGTAAGGAAAAAATAATATTTATTCCATGAGGCACTGTTAAAGCCTCAGCTGAAATATTGCCCACAGTTTAGTCACGCATGGTTGGAAAAGATTAGAGATAGCGAAGAACCCTGAGCAAGGGCATAGTAGACTTACCTGACATGAAGAAACCTTGCCTTGATTATTTTACAAGAATGAGTGCAGCCATTAGAAAGAGCAAGCAAAAACTAGAAGGCCACAAACAGAGTTAAAAAATAAATAAATAAAAAATAAGCTAACTGTGAAAGGAGTGCTGATCAAAAAAGTCCTTTAATATAATCAAAATATGATGTCATCTTAAAATAAAATACAGTCTACGCAAGCATTATGAAATAATAGTACATACAGCAATTGAACCCAGCGACCTGCACTGCTCACATATACTCCCAGGCAAACATGTTAGAGGCACCGTATAAGATTGCGCCACCACTTTCTCATACAATATTTTAAATATGATTGCTCTTCTCCCTTCCTCCATGCTAACTTTGTATGATGGTAATAGCGAATATTAAAAGTTAAACGAAAAGAGAAATTTCACAACAGTAAAAATTCCAAGAGATGCCATTTCAAAGTCACATCATAAGTTCCTGATAACTTGGGGAAAAACATCACACTCGTAAGATATTAACACTTTAGTATCTTTGTTAGAACAGAGATAGTACAGATGGCTAGATTTTTAACGTAAAAGTAAAAAATGAACAGAACTATAAGTATCAAAGTAAAATTACAGAGGGTTTAACTGTATTATACCAAACAAGGATCAATGAAAAACGAATGAAAACTTGAAAAGATCCCTGTGGAATGGGACCAGAAAAATTATAGGCAACTGTGATACATAACTGCAGGAGTTTATTTTGGATGAAGACGGCCAAAATATTGTGGCCAGTGTATGTAGAAGAAATGGGCTAAGGCTTTCTGAATGTAAGCAAGCTTTTTGAAATCAAGAAACTTAGTCTTTAGCAATTGATCTTAATTACGTGTTTCTATCCAGGTGTTTAATAAAAGGACACCTGTAAAAAAATCTGACTATGCTCAGCAAGTCAAGAAGTCCTCAGTTAACAGCAGAAGAAGCAGGCAGACTGCCCCTGTGCTGCACTTGCAGTGAAACTTAAGCGTGCAAGTGATAACTCTATAGGTTACCCATTACACAGGATTAAGTACATGAGGACTGAGCAAATGCAGAGGCAGTTGAATGGTTTCCTCCTTTTGAAGGTGGAAGAGAACAGAGCGGCACCTGGAGTTTTTACATCCTTGTCTAAACCTTGCTTTCTGGAAGCCTTTGCAAAATGGGACCACACGAGAGAAAAACAAAGAATTAAAGTTCTGCAGAGTATCTCCAAGCCTTCTCCCCCTGCACACACCCCCACATACCCTGCGTGTGTTCTGCAGAGTATCTGCAAGCCTTCTTCCTCTAAACGCACACACACCTACAAGCCTTCTCCCACTACACACCACATACGCCTGCCGTCCAGCTACACAGCGCTGCTTCAGAAACAAATACCTGTAGACATTACTGAAGCTCTGAAGTAGTTTCTTTTGATACAGCCTGAAACACTCTTCAGCTGGTTGCTTTTCTTTGAGTGGGAACATTTCAGGTTGGGGTTTTTCCCTTTTCCACCAGCAAATGACAAATTGACAAACGGATGATGTTTCAGGCAAAGGTTTTAACACCTTATTTCTAGAAAGAATGGGAAAAACAGGGCTGTCTGTGTTGAAGAAAAATTGAAAAAATACAGGGAAATAAGAGCTTTTCATAGAAAACTTTGTATTCCAGGAGAGGCTGGTGTATCAGTAAGATTCAAGTAACAATTTTCAGGCAGCAAATATCTTTCAAGCCTTCATTTGAGCTTCAAGCACCCCACAGTGCACAGACTAGGACTTTACTTGTATGCCTACTAAATTTCTAGAAGCTTTTTATGTATGCATGCATGTGTTACCTGCAAATATTCTTAGACCTTCTCAAAAACAATTCTGGCTTGTAGAATAGCACTGCAAAATGGAGGATACCTCAGCCTGACTTGAAGGACTGTCTGTCTCTATTTCTAGGAATATAAGAAACCAGGTTTTACTGCTTTGGATTAACCATGTTTTAGTTGTACTCCCTGTTGTAGCTGGAAAGTTGGGGCAAGGGGGAGTGTTTCACAGAATCATCTACGTTGGAAGAGACCTCCAAGATCATCTAGTCCGACCTCTGACCTGACACTAACAAGTCCTGCACTAAACCATATCACTAAGTTCTACATCTAAACGTCTTTTAAAGACCTCCAGGGATGGAGACTCAGCCACTTCCCTGGGCAGCCCATTCCAATGCCTAACAACCCTTTCGGTAAAGAAGTTCTTCCTAACGTCATTCCTAACATCTAAACCTCCCCTGGCGCAACTTTAGCCCATTCCCCCTCGTCCTGTCACCAGGCACGTGGGAGAACAGACCAAGCCCCACCTCGCTACAGCCTCCTTTAAGGTACCTGGAGAGAGCGATAAGGTCACCCCTGAGCCTCCTCTTCTCCAGGCTGAACAACCCCAGCTCCCTCAGCCGCTCCTCGTGAGACTTGTTCTCCAGGCCCCTCACCAGCTTCGTTGCCCTTCTCTGGACTCGCTCGAGCACCTCGACGTCCTTCTTGTAGCGAGGGGCCCAAAACCGAATGAACACAGTACTCGAGGTGCGGCCTCATCAGAGCCGAGTACAGGGGGACAACCACTTCCCTAGCCCTGCTGGCCACACGGTTTCTGATACAAGCCAGGATGCTGTTGGCCTTCTTGGCCACCTGAGCACACTGCTGGCTCATATTCAGCCAACTAGCAACCAAGACTCCCAGGTCCTGCTCTGCCAGGCAGCTTTCCAGCCACTCATCTCCCAGCCTGCAGCGCTGCTTGGGGTTGTTGTGGCCCAGGTGCAGGACCCGGCACTTGGCCTTGTTGAACCTCATACAGCTGGCCTCAGCCCATCGCTCCAGCCTATCCAGATCCTCCTGCAGAGCCTTCCTGCCCTCGAGCAGACCGACACACGCACCTAACTTGGTGTCGTCTGCAAACTTACTGAGGGTGCACTCGATCCCCTCATCCAGATCATCGATAACGACATTAAAGAGAACTGGCCGCAGTACTGAGCCCTGGGGGACTCCACTAGTGACCGGCCTCCAACTGGATTGAACTCCAGTTACATTTAACTGGATTGCAACAGCAGGCATGCTTCTAGCCACGCGTGCCTTTTTCCAGAGAGAAAGCCGAAGAAATTGGCAAACCACAGCTGGCTGCACCCTGAGGGGCAAGGGCAGAGCAAACCCCGGGCTGGCACAGCCGGGAGCATCCCTGCAGAGAGCTGCAACGTCCCTGACAGCAGTTTTGTTCAGGGGGACCCGGGGCCAGGTGGGACAGCCTCGGCTGTGCCTCCCGCTGCGCGCTGCAGCCTCTCTCGCCTCCAGATCGGTCACTGTTCTCTGCAACGTGCCGTGCCCTGCAGCACGCTTTCCCCCTCTTTTTCTGGGGGAAGAAACGCCTGACTTCCTCTTACACGTTTGGTAGTTGTGGGTAGGGAAAGGAGGAGATAATACAGGGCGCTCTGTGTACGAGTGCCTTCTCTTCCTTACGGGGAGGCAGCAGGCCATCCAGGCACTGTTCCATCATCCCCAGTACAACTGCCTGCTTTATTCTAACCTGGCTCTCCGCAAGAACGCGGGCTGAAGTTCCCAACAGCCTGATGTGCTCATGCAGCAACATGGAAGCTGCTCTGCAAGCTCTGTGCATTTACTTTGGGTCAAACGAAGCCAAATACCACTTTGTCCTTGTAAGCGACCAACAGAGGTCACTGACGTCTGTCGCTGGGGCTGGGGCCCCACTGCACGGGCAACCCCGCTGGCTTCAGCAGAGACCCCTGCATGACGTCAGGCAGAATTCTGACCCAAAATTGGACTGATTTCGGTCACACCGAGACTAAAGGTCAGACTGATCTTAACAATGTCCTTCAGAGTTTGCTTTAGGAGTATCTTTTCTGTTAATCTCTTGCGATTGCTGCTACAGCTACTTCATTCCCCTCCCCAGAATCAGAACCCGGGGCTTTGGGCTTTTCAGTGTTTATTGTTCACTTAGTTCTTCCTTCGTGCTTCCACGGTGGGCACGAACAGACGTGTCCCCCTGCGCAGAGATGGGGGGCAGCCGGGGGGCTCCCCTCTGCTTGCCTCTCCTCTTCCAGCCGCACGCATGGGCAGCGACGGGACCGAACCGGGGCACGCTCCTGGCCTCTCCCCCTCGGCGGGGAGCTCTCAGAGCTCTGCAGGGCAGGCAGCACAGCCCCACCCGGACCCCAGCACGCTCCCACAGCCTGCTGGCACGGCCCCGCAGCCCTGCGCACACACCCGGGCACCTTTTCCACCGCCTGGCCCAGGCCTGGGCTCCGCATCCCCTGCTGCCCCCCCCCCAGTGATGCACCGCCCATGTCACAGCAGGCAGGGGGTGCCCCATGGCACAAAGGGGCGGGGACGGCCTTGGCCCCGGAACGCTGGCCCCAACGGCAGCTGGGCAGTTGGGCAGCCCTGCGATGGCTGCCCGTGCTGACGGGGAGGCTGCTCGGCTGCCTGCTCCTGCGGCTCCAGCCTCCGCTCCGGACACAAACTCAACCAGAGGAATTCAGCTCCTCTCTCCTCTCTCCTCAGGCCCTCACCTCAAATGGCTCTCAGCGCCCTACAGGACACTGGCCGAACTAAACCACCGCACGCTCCTGGCCGCTCCTTTCCAGCACTGTGCCGGACAATTGTCCACGCCCTACAGGACAGGTAAGATCGCCCCAACCCACACCCACCGCTGTCTCACAGCAAGCAGGACGGTGACACGATCGGGCCAGGACAAGAGTGACCGCTCCATCAGGACGACAGGACACCGACGGATGTGGTGAGACGCTCGAGACCCTCGGGCAGAAAGGCAGGGTCTGTCCGTGGTCATAGGGGGATGCTGCTCGGTTTGTTCCTTCTCTTATTAAAGCCAGACACACACAGCGATGGGACCAGACCACGGCACTCTCCTGGCCTCGCTCCCCTTGAGAACTCAGCAGGAGAAGATGCCAACACTCTACAGGACAGAGAAGGCAGCCCCAACCCATTCCCCACCACGGTCTCACCTCGCTCAGTGGGAACGTGACACGGCTGAGCTACAACCAACATCTCCTGGACATCAGGAAGATGCGAGTTGGACGGCCTTGGTGTGAGGCTGGGAGAGCCTCGCGCAGGGAGGCAGGGATGGCTTCCAGTGCTGGCAGGGGTGGCTGCTCGGTTTCTCGCCTCCTCTATTACAGCTGGACACACGGACAGTGACGGAATGAAGCCATGGCACACCCCTGGCCTCTCTCCCCTTGAAAAGTCAGCTGGAAAAGCTGTCAGTGTTCTCCAGGACAGGTAAGATCGCCCCAACCCATTCCCAACCGCTGTCTCACAACAAGCAGGATGGTGACATGATCGGGCCAGGACGGGAGTGACCGCGCCATCAGGATGACGGGACACGGACAGCCTCGGTGAGATGCTAGAGACTCGGGCAAACAGGCAGGGGCTGCCCGTGGTCACAGGGGGATGCTGCTCCGTTTGGTGCTTCTTCTCTTTCAGCCAGAAACACACAACGATGGGACCAGACCACGGTACAATCCTGGCCTCGCTGCGCTTGACCACTCAGCTGGAAGGAAGAGCTGCCAACACTCCAGGACAGGTAAGATCGCCCCAACCCACACCCACCACGGTCCACAACAAGCGGGAAGGTAACACGCTCGGGCCTGGACGGGAGTGACCGCTCCATCAGGATGACGGGACATGGACGGACGTGGTGAGATGCTGGAGACCCTTGGGCAGAGAGGCAGGGACAGCCCATGGTCACAGGGGGATGCTGCTCGGTTTGTTCCTTCTCTTATTAAAGACAGACACACACAGCGATGGGACCAGACCACGGCACACTCCTGGCTTCTCTCCCCTTGAGAACTCAGCTGGAAGGAAGAGCCGCCAACGCTCTACAGGGCAGATAAGCGATCCCCAACGCGGTTGGGCTATGGTGGGCATCTCCTGGCTGTCACGGAGATGTGAGATGGACGGCCTTGGAGTGAGGCTGGGAGAGCCGCACCCAAGGATGCAGGGGCTGACCCTGGCAACCGTCTGGGGCTGCTCTTTTTGGTCATTTTCCTTTCTCACCCCAGCACAAACCCCCGAGCACACCAAGGTCTGCCACTGTCCTTTCCCTCCTCTGCCCAATCCCTCCGCAGCCACTGAAGGCTGGTGCAGCTTTCTACAACCACAGCCACCGGAGGAGCAGGAAGCACACAAGGACCCCGTCTGACCCCGGCCATGGTCCTACAAGCACACCAATGGGCCCCGCGGCTATGGACAAAGAGCTCGGCACGCCTCCGCGCCACCCCACCCCACCCCACCCCTCTCTCAAACATTGCTCAAATAAAGGTTCTGATTCACAACCTCAGCGGCTGCTTTTTCCTGCCCTTCTTGGGGAAACCTCGGGGGGCTTTGCCTTTTGCAGAAGGAGCAAGTGCACCAGCCTCTGCTTCTTCAGATGCTGGCATCAAGAGGATTTCAAAGCAGATTAAGTGTCCTAATCTAAGACCAGATTCTGCAGGCGTTTCAGAAAAGTGTTTAATGATAAACACTTATGCAACTCTGGAGGAGAGTAGTCCACTATGTTCTTAATTTATTCCTGCAGATGGAATACAGCATCACAGTTCAGCTGCTGACTCTAAAACACATTTTGCCATTAGTTCTTCTGATGCACCAGCTTCATCTACAGTTACATGAGGTCAAATACCTTTAACACTAATTTACTCCAGCATGACTTTTGTTGTTGTTATTTATTAAATGCAGGCAGAAATAATCACTTTTTTTTTTCCTTAAAGCAGAGATTAACACCTCTTTAAAATTAAGTCTGAAAGAGGCAGCTCTGATCACTGCAGCTGCTACTGACAAGTCAGAAAGGAAAACTCCCACTTCTGGCAAGACAGAGGAAAAAGACCAGAAATCCTAGAACAGGAAATTACTCATGCAAGCAAGAGTAATCAGGAGTTGGTAAAGACAGTTTCATAGATAAAATAGTATCATAGATAAAATAGGAACAGTATCATAGATAAAATAGAAATAAGCAGGCAAGCTGGGAGAAGAGTGGGGCTGTTCTTTTCACAGCAGTGTTAGCTTTCCCTTGGATAAAGTACCCAGTCACAGCCAAACACTCAAACACATGATATGAACCATTGCAAGAGACAGGGAAAGGCTACTAGCCTGGACAGAAAAGTGACTCAATTCAACAGAATGATGTGTTAGTTAAATCAAAGCTAAAGCTCCAGCAAATTAAGAAAACATGGGCAAAATCTTGGTTCTGCTCAATTCAATAAACATCTTCTATTCCTTGCAGCTAGGATTTCTCACAAGATTATCTGGCTCGAGAAAACTATTGTGTCAAAAGGCACTAATGATATAGTTTATTAAGATGTACAAGAACTGTCTGTATTAGTTTGGTTTATATTAATCTAACAGTAACCACATATCTGCACTGAAATACCATTTCTCTCCTACCACAAGATTGGATTTTTTTCCTGTCCTACCTTTTTCAGTAAAAAGCCCTTTAAATCACATCTCTTGGGATGACAGTAGCAGCTGGAACTTGTAATAGAACTGGAAATTAATCCCTAAAAATGTAAATATAAGCTTACATAAACCTCCAAACAAAGACTCAAAAGTTCATAGTAGATGCTCCCAGTGCAAACAGCACTAGCAATACCAAAATGGAATTTTAATTAAAAAAACACAATACTATAAGTCATTTGTTGAGATAACATTTTATGATACAATAGAAGAAACAGTTAAAACAAAAGCACAAAATACTTGGAAGTTTTACAAAGCAGCTATCAACTTCATTGTTAAAATGTCATTGAAATTAGCAGTACAAATAAAGTGAAAAGCTTAAGATAAAGTGCTTTTCAGTAATACATTCTGTCAAACCACATAGTTCTCATCATCAGCCAGATCAACTTTGCACCGAGGAAAACGGTGTTAAACCTTTGAACCCCTATTTGCAGTGCAGAAAACTTCACTACGAGAGACATTTCTAGAAATTTGAACTAAATGCAAAGAAAATCACAGATGTCATCACAGGCAAAAATCATTGCTGTTGCTTACCAGCATTATTCAAAGGTAACGCACAGGGGAATGGTTGCATGACTGACTGAGGCAAAATCTGATTTCACTCATGCTGTTTCACCCAGACCTAGCACTCTGAAGTCAGTATTTTATTTAATATATATACTAATATAAACAAGAGTGCTCATAATTCCTGGCTGTCAGGGCAAGTTCAGAATCTCTCTCTGTAATTGCATCAAAGTATATCATATACAGTAAAATAAATAATAAAGAATATGTCACAAGCCAGCATCAGAATGCCTTACCCAATGGCTGTCTGTAAATATTACACAGAAGGACCGGTGTACGTCCAAATTATCCATGAATATCAGTGAATCATTTTCATTAACAATTATGTGTAAATGAAATATAAAATCTGCTAGGGGAAGCAAGGTATGACAGAAGAACATCAACATTTCACAGGCAACTGAAGGGTTCAAACCAAACTTAACTGGAGTTGTAAATTACGCATTTCAAAGCCTTGCTTGTGGGATCAGATCACAGGATACCATTCTAGATCATAATTTTTTTCCCAGTCCCACACTCATAAGAAACTTTTGATTTTACAGGTTTTCAGTTGGACACACTGACAGCAATTTTTTTATATTTTTTATTTTTTTTTAGAATTTTATGGATTTCAACTTTGTAATACTGGCTTTCCACAGTATTTAATCCACTTCAAGGATGAGGGAGAGAGAAAAAAGTTTGTGCAAATCTTCAGAGAAACGTCTGGTCAAAAGACTACAGTATTCAACTAGAAGTCTTCTGTAGAGTCCAACAGGCTCTCAGCCTGGCCCTCGTATACATCCAGAAAACAGCAACACAATTTCCAACCATAAACTGCATATGAAAACATGACTAAGATAAATCCAGTGTTTACAGACCACACTTCGAGGATATGCAGGCCCTTGATTTGTATAGAACTTTTTCAACTTCTACCTTTTTCAGGAGGAATAATGCAGTTTACAGGGAAGGACGCTGGCCTTTAAATTTGTACCCAAAAATTAACTTGTAAAAATAACACATTAGTTATACATGCATTGTTAATTTCTATTAACTTCCTGTTAACAAAATCCAGACATGCATGAAATCTAAATGACAATTTGTTCAGAACCAAATTCTGGCTGGCTTTCACATACTTTGCAAAAACAGAATTGCATCTCAGTCTGTATTTTTCCTGAACTCAGATATGAAGTTTCTCTGTCCTCAGAGCTGCACAGAGCAGATCTTATAAATAGCATTAGACCCATGTGAGATTCCTAAGCTGTCCAAAGGAAGTGTGCACTCTCTCCATAGTTCTTGTCTTCTGGCATTCAGCTGAGTACAGTCCAGCAGAGTGCCAGGAACCAGACAGAATAAACAGACCATATATACCAACAGTTGTTTGGTATACCTAAATCAGAGGGCAAGCAAGCCCCAAATTAGCTGAGGAAGAAAAATATTTTTCTGGAAATCACACAGTGAGGTTGTTTTCCAAAGTTTTATTCCTTTTCTTTATAAAATATATTACATTTTCTTGACCATTATTCCAACATTATAATCAAAATATTTCCCCCCTCTCTCATTTCAACAGTTAAAGTAGAAAACTACTTTAAATGGCTTGTTCAAAGTTATGATATAAAGAGAACATTTTTTTCCCATTCTGAAAACCTTTGTAATGCTACTGTCCACTTCCCAATGCAGAATGCCCAGTAATCTCAGAGCTGAATAAGGAAAGGTGCTTTTTCAAATTCCTTTTTGAAGCCGGTTGATCACAGAACTTTACTTCAATGTTGCCATCGCTGAATGCCTCCCTCCTTGCCTCATCTGAGTCAGTAGGATCTCTTTGAGAAACACTTGCCTTTTGCTGCCTCATAGAAATCCCTGAATTTCCAAGTTGCCTGGTTGGTGACACATTTTCTTTGACAATGCAGAAGCAGATGGCAGACAGAAAATTTTTCTTGAAGTTCTCATTCATGAAAGCATACACAATAGGGTTGCAAATAGAATTGAAGAATCCTACAATTTGAACGATTGCAAAGATCATTTTGATTGTTACATCATCATACTCCTTTTCAAAGTTACCTGGAAAGAAAAAGGAAGCACGCTATAAGCAAAGAATGACAAATATCCACTGCTTAGCCTATATATATATCCAGTATGGCATTAGAAGTTTTTGTTTAACGTCAACAAAAAGCCTTGCTAGAGGCCTTTAATATTATCAACAGGATTTCATCAGCAAGGAAAGAATACAATCTACCACACAGCCCTGCTTTTTGTATACATCAGGAAGAACAGAATAGTCCAAAATAAGCAATTTATTAACCAGAAAACTTGCTTAGTGGCAGAGTAACAGAAAACTTCTGATTTCCTAAACATAGGCCTTGTTTATTTTTCTTCTGGCTCTGCATTTCACATCCTTCTCCAATGTCTAAGTACTATAACACGACAATGCCAATCCCTGTCTTGCCACCAACCATTCATGGCTTCCTCATCTTTGCTGGCACAGATCATCTCATGGTATAAAAAATGCATCTTCTTGGTCATACCTCACTCTTAATTATTGAGATCACATTGAATTCCTTGAATTTAAATACTTGGCTACCAAACTTGGAATAAGCAGTATAAAGGTTTACACAGCAAAATAAAGGCCATGCAGCAGCTGAAATAATCCACCAAATTGGCAGTGAAAAAAGCGAAGTATTATACAGAGCCCTGTTCATGGATCATTACAGGCAACCCTATCACAGGACAACTCAGACAATTTTAATAGCCACAGCTTTGTATTTTTTATTCTTCCCACATATAAACATGATTTGGTTCTGCTAACTGGCTGCAGAACTGCTAACTTACCTACAATCTCATCTGAAATAGAAAGCAAATAAATGGCTGCTGCATTTTCAAAGTAGAGTACAACAGCTACTGCTGCAGTAGGCATTGCCAGCTGCAGAGTCCCACATCCTGTCACAGTACCCATGTAGGAGATAGGAAGTGAACTGTGCAAGACCCAAGCAAATTTAGGCAAATAGTGAAGAGGGCAGATAACAAGAGTGTATTTCAAAACTAGTGTCCAACCCAGAGCACTGAAGAAGTTCAGATGGATTAGAAGATAATAATAATAAAGGGATATTATCATAGAATCAGAATGGCTTGGGTTGGAAGGGACCTAAAGATCACGCAGTTTCAGCCGCCCAGCCATGGGCAGGGATGCCACCCAGTAGATCATGTTGCCCAGGGCCTCGTCCAACCTGGCCTTGAACAACTCCAGAGATGTGGAATCCACAGTCTCTCTGGGCAACCTGTGCCAGTGCCTCACCATTATCACTGTGATGTCCAGTACTTATATTTCCAATATGCCTACCTCATTAAAACCAGGCCAAGTGCAAAGATAAATATTTCATAGCAGTTTAACTCAAAGCAGTATGATAATTTATGTAGATGCAAATAGAAGTCTTCATGTATCAAATTTAAATTTAATTTCAAAAGTTACATGTTCAAGGGGTTTTCTACTTGCAAAGAACTTTTACCTTCCAGCCTGGTACTTTTGACCTTCCAGCAAATTAGGGTAGGATGACAGACATGGAAAGAAAATGAATCTACAGAGATAGGCTCACCATCCTAATATTCAAGTCTTGCTATTTCTGGAGTTTCATTATGAATAGTAAACCTCCTTTTCAGAACTGGATTATGTGCTGTACAAATTCAGAAAGCAATGGCAACCTCCTCTTTTAGAATATAAATTCTAAAAGAGCTGGCAGAGAGTTTGTGTTCCCCCCCAACCGTCCCTGCAACAAAGTCCAGTCAGGTTTACAGTAAGACATAAGGATCTTTTTTTTTTTTTTACTCACATAGCAGGGAAGAGGGGATGTGGCTGACACACAAGTATATCTCAGATACAAGGTATTTCCCAAACACTACATCTGATAAGAGGTTTTTTGAAATGTACTTACATTTTGTGTGAGCACGGCAGAACATTCTATCCCTCAGACTTCAGAATAATTCATCTGTTGTTGATTACGCACCTCCATTACAAGACAGTGATTCAGGATTTATAAGCACACCATTAACCTGTGCTAACAGACATATTTTATAGCCGAATGCTGCAGCGGCGCTAGCTTTTCATAATCTGTAGTTCCATTATCAGAAAAGAGAAAAAGCACACTAGGAAAGACTTTATTATATGACACGTTGCAGATACTCACTGTATTCTATCATCATGTGGATCACATGGAAAGGGGCCCAACAGACTGCAAAGAGAAACACCACTGTCACCATCATAACAATTGCTCGCTTCTTCTTCCTGAAATTGCATCAAGACATTCCATACTGAATCACTATGAATTGATTTGTGGTTTACATATGTTTCACTGAGTGAAACATGCAAACATGTCCAATGATTGCAGATGCAAACAAAACCCTGGAAGAATGCTCAGAAGCGCATCATTCCCGTTGAAACAAGAACCGTGGTAGCATATAAAACTAGTAAACAAATAATCCCTGTCAGGAATGCAAGGCATTTCCATAGCAGCAGCAAGCAATGACATAAGCATGTCTTGCATTTTCATTCTATTCAAGCAGATGTAATTCCAACAGTAACAGATGGGTTAAAAACCATGAAATTCCATTAATAGCTCCAAAAACAAGAGTTCAGTCCTAGAACTGGGAGCACTGCCATACCTGCAGCACCTGATTATACAAAGAATTTGAGAGTAGGTGAAGCTATGCCTGCAACATTCAGCCTTTGTTGGTAAGTAAAGTGCTGGAATTGAGAGCAAGAAATATGCTCCCTTGCCTGCACCAGAATGCCTCACAAACTCAAGGTACACATGAATTTATCATTTTTCTCAAAATGATATATTATTCATATAACTACATTTCTAGATCCCAAGATAGATCTCTCACTTGAGCTAAAGAAGTAACACTTGCAGTTACAGAATCTTCTTCCCACTACGTGGGACATTCACTAAGCCAAGGAGTAGCCCAAAGCTCACATCATCTTAACTCCTGTAAAATTGCATCCTCTTTTAGTTCCGATTGATAAAATCATCTACTTCCTTGAGTACTCCATTAGACAAATGTCTAAGCAATCATTACTTACAAGCAGCTTGAAGCTATTTCTTACAGAACATATTTAAGGTGATATGCTCCTCAATGAATTGACCTGTTAGAGGTTTCTAGCACATCATTCAATGGATCAATTTGCCAAACTAAAGGCAAAAATGTGAGGTAATATGAAGGGTAGCCCATATATAGTGCTCAATAGCAAAGATGTTATAAATGTACACAAACTTACAAAAATCAGTAATTATCAGTGAACAAAAAAGATAACTTTTCAGATACAGAGCTACCATCCAGGTAGTCTCACACAAACAAATCTGAGAACATTCAAAAATTCGTCAGAAGTTATAACAAGATAAACTGTGTGAAAGTAGTTTTAAAGTGAATTCTGATTCCTCCCCACCCACACACACACACCAGTTTAACTTATAAGATCATAAAACAGTATTCACAGTCTTAGAATTCTATAAAGAACTTTCCATAGAATATAAGGAAATAACCTACCAACATTTTTCCAAGTTACTTTCCAACTCATGACCTACATCTTTTAAAAAGAAGGATTTCATGATGAAGGATATCAGATTTATTGAGAGAGCTTGACATTCAAGGTATGGCAATTCTACATTTTGATGAAAACTGTTTAAGTTGCATTAATATGGGTATCTTGTTTAAATAACTAGCTAGCTTTAAAAATCCAGGCTATGCCTGCCGAATTCCCCACAGATAAGATGGATCTCTTTGCACTGGCTCTCAAAACTTGTCAATAAAAATAGCTTTCTAAAAGTCAAAATGCCAATTGTATTTTATTTTACAAACCTTGATATTTTAGACATTTCATTCCCATGAATGGTTTGAAGAACAGAAGCATCTCCCACTCGTTTCTTAATCCAGAGTTCGTAACCAATTTTAGTGTACAAAAAAAGCATCAATATCAGTGGAAAAAGAAAGAGTATAACAAGAATAAAGGTAGTATATATCTTCTGATAAATTGGACTGGCCCATTCTTCCAGGCAACAAACATAGACTTTTTCATACAAGAAGTCATATTTAACCTGTAACAAGCATAAAGGAGTTGAGTCACTACAGTAATTATCCCAAGTGTAAAAAAAAAAAAAAATGCATTATTGAAATATTCTTGGTTCTTAATACAAGAACTGAAATTCAACAGAGAGACCTTTTAAAGTGAGAAAGTTCTTCCAACCACTTCTCCACATTAAGTGTTGTATTGACCCAAGTTGACAAAGAAAGGTCAGGAGATGCTCTAAGTTGCACTCCTCAAAACTTTTTTTCCACTAGGATTTTTCAAAGAAAGTCTCAGCTACGTATTTTGTGAATAGAGATAGGTGTATAGACACTTCACATATTCAACTTTTTAGAATAAATTTGTAAGCATTCAGACTCACAAGCAACAGATTCTGGCAAGTCTTTTTTTTTTTTTCCTATAAGTGTACAGTAACTCCTTAAACTATAATGCGCAGTTAATTACACTTTAAACTAGATACAGTTCTTCAAAATCTTGCAGGAGACATCATCATCCTGAAACATCAATCTAAGTCCTACATTGCTGAGTCAGTGCACTTCAAGAAAAAGAAAAAAGAAAGCTACAGTGCAAATCCCAGATACAATCAGTGCTCTTTGACCTAATGAGGGTAGACATGACTAGTCCCCGCTGGCAGTCCATCTTGTAGTGCATGCAAGTCCTAATTATTCATCTTTCTCATGCTGGCACATACAACCAAAACTCCATTTGTTATTCCCCTCTTACATTTCTCAAGAGCTTATTCAATCTCATTCCTAAAGGTGCAAAAAGATCCAGGAAGGACTGAGTTGAAAATATAAATTCCCGTTTCACCTAACATACCTCAAGCCGTTGAACATGCCACATAGGTGACCCAACAATAACTGCCAGCAACCAGACTATGCCTGTAAACAAATAATTTTTTTAGTACTCTGCACAACAAGGAGTGTAAGTTTTGGTATGAACAGTTTAACAGCTTCATCTTTAAAAACCATGCAAAATAGACTATTTAATAGTAATTTTCAATGAGGCATACATCAATCAACATTCATAACAGCAAGATCTTCTGTTATCAATTTCCCTTCTCTCACAATACCTTCATTTATCAGTATGTACATACAAAGGCAATTTAATTTGCGTGAGCACAATTACCTATATTCTTTGTGTTACAACGGAAGGATCATTTGCAATTGTGACATTCCTTTAGCAGTGCTTGCACATTTTGAACCTCTCTTCTTAAGAAAGAAAAAAAAAAAAAGCTTACCAAGCATTGTGAAAGCTCTTTTATTGGTGTACTGCCATTTCATTTTTAGTGGATGCACAATTCCCTGATGTCTTTCCACAGCAATGCAGGTCATTGTAAGAATCTCAGTTACAATAGCAGTGGATTGAACAAACGGTACCATCTTGCATGCAAAGGCACCTGCAATTGTCAGAAAGTAAAACATGCAACTGTTGTGGCTCATGAAGAAATACTAATAAGTCTACCGTTATACAAAGTGATATCACGCAAAAAGAACAGACTAGTATTTCTATATATTTTTTTTTAACAGTTAAGCCGCTAAGTCTCCTATTTAAACAATTCATCAAATGCAGCTTCCAATAGTCATTCTTCCATTGTGCATACTACACCTGTAAGAACAAGAGTTCTAAGGACATATTAATGCCTACTGTTATTCCCACTCTACTCTGTACTGGTACAGCCTCACCTCAAGCACTGTGTGCGGTTTTGGGTACCACAATATAAGAAGGACATAAAACTATTAGAGAGTGTCCAAAGGAGGGCTACAAAGATGGCGAAGGGTCTGGAGGGGAAGATGTGTGAGGAGCGGCTGAGGCCCCTTGGTTTGCTCAGCCCAGAGCAGAGCAGGCTGAGGGGAGGCCTCATGGCGGCCTGCAGCTCCCTCACGAGGGGAGCGGAGGGGCAGGCGCTGAGCTCTGCTCTCTGGGGACAGCGACAGGACCCGAGGGAACGGCATGGAGCTGGGACAGGGGAGGGTCAGGCTGGGTGTTAGGGAAAGGTTCTGCACCCAGAGGGTGGTCGGGCACTGGGACAGGCTTCCCATGGCAGTGGTCACAGCACCGAGCCTGCCGGAGTTCAAAAAGCATTGGGACAATGCCCTCAGACATTGGGTCTGATTTTAGGGCAGTCCTGTGTGGAGCCAAGAGTTGGACTTATATGATCCTTGTGGGTCCCTTCCAACTTAGGTTACGCTATGATTCTACATTCACTTGCTCTGTATCAGTCCAAGACTTATTCCTATTTTGCTTTTGACCAAGTCTTCCACCATTTACTGTCAAATGTAAAGTTACAGGGATACTATCTTTTACCTCAGCAGATAACCCTTTAGTTTTTACAAGGTCTTAGTGTCACTTGTTTAGAAGTTGACTTTTTCCTGCTGTTGCAAATACATTTCTTCTGCTCATTTAAATACCACTCTATTTGTACACTTTGGCACTTAAAGCAATGTTCTGCTGAGTGTTATATTAGAGGAGTCCTCTGCTATGCATAACTTCAGAGAAAAATTCAACCTCTTTATCATTTTTCCATTCTCCAAATCACCCTTCTTCCCCCCAGTTAACACACTAAGTTGATGACAATGTTGAAATTAAATGCAATTTCCTAGCTGCATTTTCATGGTTGTATAGGTTTCCAGTGAGATGCTGTATTTATGTGTAACTATCACCAATCTTTAGATTTTGTTGGTGCTATAGCTTCCAAAAAGTACATATTTAATTCTTACCAGGTTATTTATCATTCTCCATTACTCACACTCAAGTCCAGCCATCTTAGAAACTGTGTTTAAATAAGTCTTCAACAAAAATCTTGTGTTAACACCTTTCCCAGCCTGTTCCTCGTTCACTCATTTTCTGTCCATTTCTGACCCTGAGGTCATTTTGTGTATCTGCATTCCTACAGTTCTCTTACATGCCTACAGTTCAGTGTTGGCTATTAGTTCCTGGAACAGCTGTCGATATTTCCTTTACGTCATCATTATTTACACCTTACCCAGATACACTCCATAAACTCATAGCAGAACTGGATCAGATAACCATTTGACTAAGTTAAGCTTTAAGATCCTACAGACACCTTATGAAAGAAAAGCACAGGAAACAGAAAGAACACAAAATGGAAGCTATCAAAACTCAATCCTGCTCTCCATAAAGGGAACAAGGACTAGGTAAACTTCTATCTAGAAAGAACTGGTTTTCCACTGGTTTGATCAATCCTAACTGGGAGAGGAAAAAAATCACTTTCTGTAGCTCAAAAAATGGAAAGGGAGGACAGGGGATAAGTGGATGGACCTTCAAGTCAAGGACCTTCGAAATACATAGTCAACACCAGCACCAGAGCCAACATGCTCACAGATCTGTCTTAAAATAAAATTAAAAATATATACCACACAGCCCAATTTTAATCTATTCAACTGAAATTTTAGCATGGTCAGCAGGAACTGTATAGAAGGCTGTACGTCTGCTTCTTACCACAGTTTCTGACCTAGAATGTATTTTGCCAGGGAGCTGGCAGGAACAAAATAAGCACAAAGTCAACCTCTCATGAAACATGGTCATCATCTTGACATCTTATCCGTTTCTCATCAGACCCAGTATGATATGGGATACACTACACATACAAGCACCAGACCCAGACCATCAAATTCATAGCCCTTCAACCAGAAGATGGTGAAACTTCTGCACTGAGATAATAAAACGCAAGCTCAAGTTGCACCTTTGCACGTGTTGAATGCTGAATACAACCAAATCAAAGGCTATGGCTCACAGTCTCTGGTCTTTTCTGAAAATCAGATTTTCATTCAGTTCAAAATCCTACTAAATCTAGTTTTCTGCTATCACTTTCAAGTTTTTTCCCCCACTAACAAAGTAGTGGAGGTGACTCCTGACAAAAATTAAAAAAACTACATGAGCAGAAAAGCAAAATTTAAATATTTTTCTTAAGTGTACAATCTCCTCTTTCAACGAGTCCAAGTTTGAGCGATAAAGCTGTGGCAAAAAAAACTTTCATCATACACTGTTTTTCATATCCTGAAAGAAGTCAAATAGTTGAGTCCACTTGAACTATACTCCATTGTAGGGGGCTGACCTGTAATACAAGATTCCTTCACTGAAGTCTCAGAACTCTAAAACACTCATAGGAAGCAAAGAAGTATCAGTCTATCATCCTACTTAAGTAATAAAATTAGGCAGTGAGTTTCACTAAAATTATGAGTCTGGCAGAATTTTCAGCCTATGTCTAATTATTCAAAGAGCAAACAGAACAGCTGAGTTCAATGGGTGGTAACTCCCAAACGAAGAGTGAAAAGATCCACTAAACTCAGACTTTCATTGCCTTTACTGATATGTTCCCATTTTCTTCAAATAACAGTCGAAGAGCACAGACTAACATTATGCCATTAGTTTAATCTCCAAGAAAAAAGGCTGTAAAAATTCCTCACTTCTTATCTCCGAAGGCAAATTCCCAAAAAGCTACCAACTAAGCTATAAGTAAGCGTTTAAAAGGTAGTAAAAAGAAGAGTCTGCACAGTATCTATAGATTAACCCTTCTGAGCTAAATGAGGAGAGACATTACCAATTCCAGAATCATGAAACAAAAGGATGCTTTTCATTGCAGGTGAAATTGGCTGAAATAGACACTTGCTCAGTCACACGCACACATCTCGGTTCCTTAGTGAATTGAACTTTCGTAGCCAAGGAAAAACAACAGCCATGTACATTTTGTAAGCAAAAAATAACAAGAAATTTTCAAAAGGACATTATTTCAACCTCCCTGAAGCTCCTCATGCAACTAAGGCCAGCATCTCTGAATATCAACTTGCATTAACGTTACCACAACACTTTAGGGGTATTGTTTGCCTTGAATCGTCACTCACTACACAAGTTCCTATCTTCTGAAACTATGAGGCACTCCAGTGCTTCATGTGTAAAACTTCACCAAACTTAAATGACAGTAGCAAGAAAATCAGCTCTAGTTTCTATCAGCGTTTGAAACTGTTTAACAAAGAAGAAAGTGGTTAAAGTGTCACAGACAGATGAAGAGTCAACTTCAATGGAAATCTGACCTCAGACTTCAGATCCAGCTCCATCATCCTTAATTACATTTGAATTGGTTTCAATCCTTTTTCAGCCCTCTGCTGAACTCAGCCATTTATGAATACCTTGTCCTTGGAGTCCAAAACTCGACACAGTATTCTGGACACTAAACACAACCTTGCTTATGTTAACAGGTGAGGTAGGTTTTATGGGATCTTCCCAAAACACAGACGATGCATCTCTTCTTCCTTCCCCTTAATTAAGCGAAAGCTGTAATCACTGAACAAGAGAATTGCGGAAAAGGGGGCCTGGAATTCTTGCTTCCAACCTCAAGAAGAAAGCCCTACCACTAGGGCCCCAGATATCCTGGAAGGGAAATAGCTTCAGGGCCACTATCTGAAATGGACATAAATTACTAAAGCCACCTTCAGTGCTAAGTGAAGGAGTTTAAGAGCAGCTCCATCATTCACTATTTCCAAGCTGAGCAGGTTGCTCTGTAATTTCTAAACCTTTAAGCTCGAACTCCTGCAGCATTTAAATCATTGAAAACAAAGCACAAAAGTCATTGTTTGTCTTGTCTTTCAAAGACAAGAAGTGCGATAAGGGCAGAAAAATAGCTCCATGAATTTATTATATTAATGGGCTAAAATTAGATTTCTTCCATCAGGCCTCAAAATGATAGATCGCCTGGTAAATACAATACATAGGATTACAGAGGGAAAAACTTCAAAATAGAAAATCATCTTCTGTCGACTGCTTCTGTGCAGCTCATCTTTGATGTAAAGAAATTTGTAGCTACTTTCAGGAAATAAAGAAAAAAAAGAAAAAAAGAAAAAAGGCATTTTTCCTCCTCTTCTCCATTCCTTCCACCACCGCCTACCCCATCTACTCCTTAGGCTCTTCTTCACTTGCAGGGGGAGCTGTGTCTATGTTCAATCTTCCAGAACAGAGCTTTGCTTCAGTTCTTTTGCAAACTATGAAGTAGTTTCAGGAATGTAGTATGTAGTGGAAAGAATCTGACAAATATTCTTCAAGGACTATCTAAAGGCCATTAAATTTATTTATTTTTAAAGAGAAACTTGCTGAGAAAGTATCTCCTTTTATGCCTGCTCATTTTCCACTTAAGTGTCATACTCCCCCCATACAGAAACATGACTTGGAATATTTTAAAATATACATATTTAAGATGTGGTAAAGCATTAAAATGTTTAACTTCCTACAAAGTAAGTCTTTCAGCAAAGACCTCCAATAGATCATTACTCAAGAAGGCACTGAAGCATTTAATACCAGCCATTACCAATGGAGAAAGAAAACTTACAGGGGATTACTGGGAATGAAAATAACTAATTGCTTCTCCTTTGCAAGAGGCTAAGACATTCCCAAAAGTATTCCTCATGCACTGCCAAAAACTGCATGGTTTATTCAATCAATTATTAGTTTTCCCCAATGACAATATATTCAGAAGGCTGCAAATATGAACAGTATGCCCTTCCGCAATTCTTCGCATCTTCATTATCAGATGTTGTCTCTGTATCTCTAAGCTTGCCATTTCATCACCACTGTTTGAAACATCTGTTTATTTTTCTTTTATTAGGGTAACAAAGGCAAAATTCTAAAACCATTCTGGTAAAAGTTAAATTGCAGCTTCCTCTGTTAAAGTGTTATTGACCAAGCACTTGCACTGGAAAATCTCTCTCTCAACTTCCAAAACAGTTTTCTCCAACTTCCTTGATGCAAGCAAGGTCTGTTTTCTTTTATTTTGTAACTTCAGGGCAGAAAACAAGTCAGTTGCAATAATACAGCTTGTATCCTTGAAGGTACTTCATACTAGATTGGGCACTGCATTGTTTTATGCCGACTCTTGGGTATACAGGTATTTTGTATCTTTAGTAGTTTGCTGTGACGCACAAGCCTCTCACCTGTGACCTGTAGAGAATAATGAACATTATGCACTGCTCTGCCCCAAACAACATATGAGCGTAGCACACAATAATAGAAGATCTGTAGTTATTTATACCTCACTGTTTAAGGTCAAGTACAGCAGACAAGATAAAAGGGTTCGGTTTGAGCCCACACAATTAGAGCATGTACCTTGAACAGCCCATAGTTTGTTTACCAATACATGGTACAGTCCACACCATTCCCTCTGTGCTGTGATTTGAAAGTGTGAACACAGCTTGGGCTAGCTGGCCAAGGAATTCTGTCTCCACGCCATCCACACTCCTTCCCCACCAAGGCTCACATTCAGCTTTGTCCATGGTTTGACAAAGCCACCGAAACAGGCACCACAGCCTTCAGGCAAACCTCACATCAGCAGCTTATTGCAAAACAAAGCAATCAATGAGTAAAAACAAATACGCATGTGCAAGGACGCAGGACAGCTCTGCAGCAAAGCACTGCTGTTAGAACACCAAACCACCAAAGGGCACTATACCACTTGCAGCTGGGGTAGCAACAGCAAGCGGAACAGGTGAGATGTTGGCAGGGACATGAACAGGACATGGTAAACAGTCTCAATCCACGGCAAAGATTGCCAGATACTTCTGCCAAGAATATAACAACCACCTCAGATAAAACACTAACCAATCCATCCACATTCTTCAACTTGCTTGCTTTCTCTGCCTGATTAATGCAACAGCAAACATTTTACATCAGTCATTGTGTTGAATATTGATCCATGATTTGCAGAAATTCCCTGTGCTAAACATACAAGTTTTCTTCTATCAACATTCTTTTGCTGCTTTTGTCAGATGTCATCCTGCCAATTATATATTTAAAAAAAAAAAAAAAACTAAGCCCATTATTTCCTTTACTGAGGTATTCACTGGATAACCTGTTCTCAAACTATCTTCATACAGAATTTTATTCCTACCTCTACTTATAAGCACATATGTGCAAGTAAACAATAGTAGTGACAGAATGAATGCAAAGGCAGGATTTCAACAAAACAGAGAACTAAAATCATCTTGCTCTCATGGACGCAGACAATCCAAAGGCATAACCTCTTACACTGCAGGAGACTGATGAAGAGTGTTCTTGTGTCTCTGACTTGATTTACACCAAGTCTAGACACAACTTAAATTGAAAAGTTAAAAAAGCTTAAAAGAAGATATCCAGTTATTGGAAGCTCATCTCCAGCTTTACTGTCTAGCATTAACCCTAACAGCATGTCAGCAGAGTTTGAGAGCATACGGAAACTGTCCAGCATCAAGGAACGTTCCAGAAGTGAGCCAGTGAGAACAAGGTCCTGAAGCAACACTGAAAATAAGAATGAGACCTTAGAGATATCTATGAATACCAGGCACAAAGAGGCCCAGTGATTTTATTGATGATGATTTTGTCAGAAGGGAATGTTTACGCATTCTCATACAGAAACTGTGCAAAGTAACACACTGCTTGACATAAGATGTTTGGTGCAGAAAGCACCCTAAGTGCAGAACTGGCTACGACACACCGCTTGGTTTTCAGCCAAACTTGTAGAGGCGAGGAACTGTTGTACCAAGGAGCATACGAGGTGCCTAAAAAGACCTTTACTGCTTCTTTAGATGCGTTCAGGAAGCAAGGCAGCTATATGTAATAGGCAGATAAGACAGCAATAGACAGAAGATGCACCTCTCCTTCATAGTACCTGGAGGCCAGAAAAGATATACAAGGGCATCTCAAACGCTGCTGTGTTTCAGGTGACCCAATACTCCCCATGTGATAGGAAAAAACAGCCTTCAACACCAGTTTTAAAAAGACACATCCTGTCTGATAAGATGCAAAATTCACAAGCAAGATGCAGCACACGTATTAGGTCTACAGCAATCTCACGTTTTGACTTTATCTTTTGCTAGGGCTATTATATTTATACAACACGAGAAGTAATTTTCCAGTTGCTGCAGGCAGTTTTGCAAAGATATCACTGTTACTCAGTGAATCTGTTTCAGAAAATAAAGCAACTCTTAGATATTTGGCCCAGACAAAAGCCCAAATTGACCCTTAACAGGGCAGCCATCAGTATGACCACAGGACCTCTACTGTTGTCTCTCACCTATGATCGTAAGTGAGCAAAATCCTCAAATCACTCCAGTTTGCACCAAGACCACCTTTGCTGCATGCACCAATTTCACTTCTTATTCAAGTTCCAATCTCATCCCCTTCATGCAAACAAATGATACCAACCATCATTTATACCAAAGCCACAATTTTAATTTTTCTTCCACAGTATCTTCTGCATCGCTGAGAGATTAGTTCACAGAATTTCTATGTAAAGGTCTTCTAGAAATTACAGCCTTTTTAGTTGCAAAGTATAAATAAGAAATTGAATCTTATACTATCACTTTAAGAGTCTCACGCTGTTATACAGATTCTTAACAGATCGCAGAATTGAAAACGATACGGATTCACCCATTTTTGGTCAAGATGGAGCTGATCCCAGTTACTGCATATGTGGAGCTAGCAGCTATGTTAGCACTGCATAATCACCAGGCAAAACAAGCTGCACGTTCAGTTTGTTGAAACTCCAGGTGCTAAACTGTAAGTGAAGTTAAAGTGTGTTAATAAATATACTGTGCAAGAAGTCACATCAGTGCCTTTCACATCTCTGCTGGAAAAGAATTGACTTCTGGTAAGTGTAACAGTAGAAATCTTCGGTTTCTGAAGAATTTTGACAAACACAATCTGTTACAGAGGAGTGACTCCGCCGTTCACAATTTGAATTACTTCACATTGCCAGCTATTAACGTTTTCCCTGGAGTCCTATTGTAAACTATGCACAGCTGGAGGCCTTTTGGGTGAAAGTGTTTCACCTCTCACTTTAGAAGGAACAAAATGGTAATTATTCCTTTCTGACAGCATCCCATTACGGAGATAACATGGAATGGCTTAAAAGTTAACAGCTACTTTAAAGCTGTGGCTGTTCTTACTTCTGTATCTCATCCTAGAGCAACTGTAGTTCTGCCCTCACTTCTGTTCTGTTGCGTGTTTTTGAAGGGGAAAAGAAGATAAAGAAACACAAACACCTGCACACAGGCATGGAAATAAAGGACCAACTCCAACTCAAAGGTAAGTACATAACATACTTGTGTCTCAGCAGACATGAACTAGTACAGATGCTTGTTTTAGCGATACAGGCGCAGCTAGATCAAGAAGTGAAGTGACTCTAAAAGCTCAAAAACCCAGAGCTATTTCATGCATCAAATGACTCAGTACACACCACTTTGTCCAGCAAGAATATACTGCATGCTCAAAGCAGCTTTTTCTTAACAGAGTTGGAGCTTGCACTACTCAGAGCAGCTTGCATTAAGGTGGATGAGATAAAGCCTCCTCAGACTAGAAAATGGAAGGCAAAAGGAAAATTACACCTTTAAAGCAAGCAAGGAAAAGAGTCCTCCCAGTCTGGCAGGCTCTGATTTGCAGTATAACTGTAATCACCATTCATGCTTCAGTGTGAGCCTCAAGAATCAGAAACCCCTGGGACACCTTCAATTTACATCTCATTTCCCTGAGTTTTGCTTCACTCCCTGCCCACCCACTGAAGGGCAACATTCATCAATTATGCTACTTATTATGCCCTGCCAATACCACGTTAGTTAAATCCAATTATCTTACCGGGACTGTAAAGGTTGAAATCAAAGTCAATGGGACCTGTGAATCCATTTGCACTTAAAAAGCTCTAGCACTGCAAAGAAGGTAGACAAGAAGTACAGTAAAACCCATACAATGGCACACTTCAAAATATCCAAGTGCTGAATATCTGAAGATATTTGTCGCAACCATGCCATCATTTCTACACTACTTGTAGATTTTGTCAAGCATCAAGTAACATAAGATGAAGGGAAACATACATGCTTTACTTATACTGTTCCACATGCCTCTGCTATTTCTGCTGTAATTCACCTCAGGTGGAAGCTTCATTGGACTCAGCTTTTACATGGCTCTGGTCAAATGTGTGGTCTGAGGCTGACAGACCAGCATCCCCCCTACAAGGGAGGGAAATCACAACTCTAATCTTGAGAGAAAGACAACTCTAACCTTTAGGAAAAGCTACCCAATTCAGTTTTCTCCCTCTTACACAGGACCTCCTGATGCCTGCAGCAAGTTTCTGCTGTGTTCATCTGCAAGAAGAACTGGAACTTCAATAGTCAAAACGAAGGCACAGCAGTATAGCTATCAATTTATCCCGTTATTTTTATTACACATTCTCATTAATTTTGGGGTTCAATATCTGTATCATCTTAAAAACGAGGGTTGCCTGCCCCAAAACATCTTCTAAGAAAATAAAACAGCTGCAAAAAATATTTAATTGTATTTACTATCATTTGCACCTGTAGCTTCATATTCATCACTCCTCCCTGACAGTTCTTGGCTTTGAGACAAAAGTAAAGTCAACTTCTCCTTGTGTTATGTGTCTGGGTGCTTTTAAAATCTTCTCTGACCAATTCCTATCCCGCATTCGAGTCCATCAAATGTGCTGGAATTAAATCTCAGAGCTCCGAAGGTAACCTTCGCTATCTTCCAACAGTAGCACCACAGGAAGCCTTGGAAACCAAAATTTAACAGCACCACTTTACAAACAATCTTTTTGCTACAAACATTTCAATTTGCAGTCCTACAAGACCTTGTCTGCTACTTGCTGCAAAACCACCCCTTTCATTTTTCCACTTACGATTGCCTAACACCGTGTTTTAAGACCAAGAAAAGGTGGAGTAATACCCTTTTGCTCAGGTTACTTCAGCTTTGTCTTTTTGTTACTTTACTTCTTTCGATCTAGGATGCATTTTTTTTAATTTTATTTTTTTTTAGTGTTTTCTACTTATCAGAAAGGTCCTTCATACTAGTGGGAATACGACATAATTCCTAGGATAAGAGGATATGTTGAAAATAACGCACCGCTTCACCATTTCAAGATAAATCCTGCGCATCCCCTCGCTCCCCTGTTTCTCCAGGGACACGGCCTTCTCCCCACGAGAGAATGAGGAGCTCGGACTCCGAGTTCAGAGCAAAAAAGCCACCTCAGGAGCGCCTCACGCAGCCCCACGCGACCTGTGCGCAGCCCCTTACCCACACACCCACGCACAGGCACCCGAGCACCGCCCGAGGGCGCGACCCGCGGGCAGCCCGGGGGCGAGCAGCTCCGGGAAGCCCAGAGGCTACCCCGGGGACGGCAGGCTTGGCGAGGAGAGCCCGTCCCGTCCCGTCCCGGCACGCACCGCCCAGCCAGTTGGAGGAGATGTTCTGCAGCATGGTGAAGGGCACGCAGAAGAAGGCGATGAGGAGGTCGCTGAGCGCCAGGGAGCAGATGAAGATGTTGGTGACGGTCCTCATGGCGCGGCTGCGGGTGACCACGTAGAGCACCAGGCAGTTGCCGAACAGCGCCAGGGCGAAGATGAGCGCGCAGACGAGGACGAAGGCCGCCTTGGCGCGCCGGGGCAGCTCGGGGATGTAGACGAGCGGCCGCAGCCCGTACAGGGCGATGAACTCCTCCCGCGTCACGTTGTTGTCCCGCAGGAGCTGCGCGAACTGCTCCGGGGTGATGTTCAGGGACCGCATGGCGACACCCTCACCTCCCACCCGCCCTCCTCCCAGCCCCTCAGCGCGCCCGCCCGGCCGCACGAAGCCCTCCCCGTCCGCAGCGGCGGAGCCCCCGCCCCGCCGCGGCCACCGCTCCGCCCGGCGGCAAACTTTGAGGCGGCAGCGGCGCCGCGGCCAGAGAGCCCGGGGCGGGGGGAGCGGCGGCGGCCAATCAGCGCGCAGCGCGGGGCCGCCCCGTCCCGCCCCGCCAACGGCCCCGCCGCCGTGTGAGGGGCGGCCGTTGGGCGGCGCCGCGGCCGTGAGGGCACGGCCCCCGGCCCGGCAGCGGGAGGGCGCTCCTCGTCCTCCGTACCTGCTGTGGAGGGGGCGGGTGGTCCGGGCTTTGGTCCCAGAATTCAGGCAGACCTTTTCACAGCCCTGCCATATTGGCCAGAAAAGCTCACCTTTCAGTCCTAAAATGACACTGCCAGGCTTGTGTTCCACAGGGCAGGCTGGCTTCTTTGGAGTCTAATTGCACTAAATTGACCACGCGTAGCCTAAAACAGCTCCTTCCAGTCAGCTTTTTCATTGCTCCTCTTCTTTCCAGCCTTAAACTAGATAGAGCATAGCAAACCACCCTGTACTTTCCTCATACACCCTTTCTTATCCCCTCCTTTTCTTTTCCCTGCTCTTCCCCCCCATTACATTAGTAACAAAAACAGCATTTAGAAGCTCTTCTATTAACACCCAAACTAGATGCGTTTCAGCTGATTTCATTCCCATCAGAAATAAAGGAGGCTCGAACTTAGAGAAGATCAGTCGTTGTGTTTGTGGAGTGAAGTGTTGTATTATTGATTGCAAACGCATCCAAGGGTATCGGGAACTTTACAAACAAAGGAGAATAAGCTCTCACCTAAATACTGCAAATTATCAGGTTTTATGGCTTACAGGGACATTTGTTGCACATCTATCCTTTTTTATTACTATGATTGCTGATTACAAATAGTAAAACGGTTGCATTAAAAATGAAATACATCTGAATGGTCTGCATAATATAAACAAATCTTGAAGCTGTAGGCTAAAGAAGTGTGCTATTACATCTGCTGCAGATTTAGCTGGCTTTTTAATGCAAAAAAAAAAGCACAATGCAGGTAATTTTACAGATATAATTTGTCTTGAGTATTTACTCACATGGAGAAGATGACTGTAGGATTTACAGGAAGTTTTGTTCTCTCTGAGCGTTGATGATCCTCCTGACTGAAGCAGCAGCAGCATGGACATCAAAATAGTGATATGGCAAATCACTAGTAACAGTATTGCCCAGCTCCCTGACCCGAATTAAATGATATTTGGAGGAAATAGGGTTGGGTTACGAAAGGGAACCTCATCTAAAAACTGCTGAAATTACTGAAATGACTTCTCAGCTTCCCAGGACTACAGCTGGTTGGTAAGCAGGGAGAAGGACAGCTTACAGCTTGGGGCAGGCGGTGTTCTGCCTCACCCTGCACCCCACGGCTCAGCACCCTCGCGGCTGACTCCTGCTGCTTCCCTTCCTGTAGGTCACGATGGCAAGCAGCGCGGGACTGCTCTGACTCTCCCCACTGCCATTCGGCTCTTCAGTGAGATGAGCCGTCATGTAATGTCTTTTCTCTAGAACTGAAAAGAGAGGGTGTGCATGTGTAAGAAGGCAGTACTACCTTGGTTCTTAAAAGACAAGGAATAAAAGAGACTTTTGAAGAAAACTAGTTTCTTTTTCCTCAGCTGGCTTTCCGCTTTCTAGAATTCAGCAACTAAACTGCTACCTCGCTTGTCAAATACTTACATACATAATATATATTTACTTTTTCCTGCATGACTTTTTTTCAGTTTTTAATAAATATTCTCCTTATCTTTTATCTTCTACTTCCAAACCTACTTCTGTTTCCATCGAAGACTATGGAGTTTTGCTATTTACTTCAATGGCACATTGATATTGCTATTACATGATCTTTGTACTACTTAACAAATTTACGTCTTAAGTACTGCAAGAGGTAGTACAATGCTGTAAAATAAAGGCTATTAGTAGCACGTATACACCTTTACAGATCATAATTTACTAGACACTTTTCTGTTCCCCTGATTATTATTCATGAAACTGATGTGTTTACAAATATAAATCAGGTTTTGAAAATATGCACAAAAATATTCTAGCAAATAATTAGCTGTAGAGAAAGTGTGTTTTTATTATGCTTAACTGAAATATTTAAGCCCTTTACTAATTAAATGGCTGAAAATATTTTAATTCTGTATCTAGTATTCTGGTGAAACAACCTTGATACTTGAACTAAGATCAAGTCCTGGGTTTGCCAGTAATTTGAACTCGATTTCAAGTAAATTATATATTCTTTTGCCACAAACTTACAGATTGATAAACAGGAAAAACTGAAATGTGAATTGTACCAGACTGCACTCTGTCATAAACACTTATTTCTTCATGCCACCATATGCTAATTTTTTTTTGATTAGATGATTCATCAGGATGACACCAGTCAGCTCATGCACAGGTGACAACCTTTTCTCTTCTGAAACCAGGAGAAGTTATAATTTCACTCCAGCTTTTCCCCTTTTAATAGCAAGCATTAAGTTCAGTGTACGGCTGCTGTGAAGGGAAAACAAAAATCAATTTGCACAGGTGAAGTTTGTAAAAACTGTGATCAGCAGTCATTTTGCACATTGAGAAAGCAAATGCTTACTGTGTAACCCTAAAATAGAAAATTTTAAAGCACCTTTTTTTCTTCCAAATTTTCATGCACCTTTCTTATTAAGAGCGAGTGAAGTTGATGATGATATTATCACCAGAAAAAATTTCCTTCTCTTCTTTCACTCCCCTGAAATTTCCAAAGACTTTGGAAGAGATACTTCCTTTCAGATCCGTATTACCAGCTATTTAGCAGTCACTTCGACCAATGGCTAATCAACATTATTAGCTTTGGTTCCTTTGGTAAATATGTTGGGAATGTATTCACCTCTAATCCACGTTAGCACCACGGTTTTTTGGACCATTCTTCAAAGGAAGGGAACAGGTTACTGTTATCATTAGGTAATTTGAGATTACACCAAAAATAAAGCACCTATTAAAATAATAGGTAATAATTATTAAGAAAATCATTAGAATCTATAGTAGAGTTGCATATAGTTACAAAGTATGTTGGACTACTTGAACGGAAAAGGAATTACATTAGCCTAGGTTGGGGGCCAACTCCAACATGTTTTGTTGCATGCTGTGTGACCCTGTCGGTAAACACTGCTGGCTGATAAGTCTTTATTCTTGTGAAGTCTTTTGTCTCTGAGGTCAGGTCCATGCACACCCCTAGATTTAGTGATCCTTGCTTGGTTTTATATCCCAGACCCATCTCTCACTGATACTCATGTACAGGCCGTACATGGACGCATGATAGAGACAAACTTTACAGTGCCATATTGCTTGCTTATCATATTTCATACAAAGATGAAACAAGAACAAATATGTGTAGGAGAGCAGTGTCTTTGTTTAAGCAAGGGAAGCCTGACCTCACTAATCTTGTATTTGAGGAGTCATAGATAGCCCGATGTCTGGAAAAAATAGCAGCCATCCCCAATACAGTTTCTTGCTCACCCAAAAAAAGACTTCATTGCTAAAACTGTTCTGACATTACTTGCTTTATAGTTTCTATCCTCTGCACTGCCTCCCAGCCCCTCAAATAGTTCAGGTGGCACAGAAATTGTTTCACTGAGCCTTTTAAAATCACCTTCAGAAGTTGGTGGAAGTCTCTCCCCTCAAAAAAGCACATTTCTAATAGGTCCCAATGTGCATGATACTTACCTTCGTTTACTTTTCACTACATTCTCTGACAAACTTCCCTTGGGTTCCTTCCCAGGTTTTCTCCCCACCACAAATGAAGACTTTTCCAACAGTCTTTCAGATATTTTATCTTGTCCTGCTACTTGTCATCCAGAAATATTAAATGAGGAACTTGGGGAATCAAAAATAAGCTGCAGCAAGAGGAATGCTCAAAGAAAAAAAATTAAAATTGAATGGTTTTATTCTACTCTCCTTCCTTTCCTCCTCTATCCTCCCTTGTTGTACAAATGAAGCCAAAACAGACAAATGAAATCAACAGCTCCACAACTTAAAAAAAAAAAAGTTAATATTTAAACAGTTTTCTTAGATTATACACACTCTTCAAGTAAAAAAAAAAAAGTAGCAATTATGTACACACCTGCAAGCATCATTCATATATATGTATATGCAAAAATGCCAACCCCTTGATTAGTTTTTTAAGTAGTCATATCACTTTCCATTTTCATTTATATCATTCCTTTTCCTCCTTTCCTATACATACATTTCCCCCCTTTCTTCCACATGCTTGTGCTGAGCAGCAGTTTATCCATCCTCACTTCCCTAAACTGTTCTCTTTCCAATGGTAATCCCAATCAGTATTCTCTTCTATACACATACACAGAAAATCAACTACTTTTCACAGCCAGTTATCAACTGCCACAGTTTCCCCCCATGTTACATTAAATTTCCTTGTCTTCTGATCCAATATCAAGACTAGACCATGTCCCAGTGCCATTCATTAGAAACAGTCACAAATTCCTCAGCAAACCACTTTCACCAAGGCCAGTCACGAATCTAGTTCTGTTATCCTTTGACTGATAGTAACGAACACCAGGAAATGATGGGGACAGCACCATGATGCAGACATCCTCACTCCTTATAAGGCTCATATCCTTTTCACTTCTTCCAATGATTTCTAGACAATGTGTATCCCAAAATCAGTTCAAACCTTCATGTAAACATCGTTTACAATTACAGCGAAGGGATTTAGATAATAAAAAATTTTCAGATAGCTGCTTGGTCAATTTAAGCTGCCTGGTCAAATTTAAGCGAGTCATGATTGTGTGCATTGAATATTATTTAAATGTTTTGATATGAGGATCATACTGCTCTCAACCGTTTTAAATGCTTCTATTTATAATAATCAATTTGATGTTGTCAAGTAGGGATTTGAACTGTTTGACCTCTCTGACAAAACTTCAGTCACCCATTTTCAAGTATCAAATACACCTCAGAAAAAGTTCTTTCCTAAAGAATGTAATGCTGCAGTTTTATGTCTTGTCATGTATTCAGTTATATAAGCTATCCTAGATTGTCTGAAAAATAAACCATTAGAAAACATACTTTAAAAAGTGAAATGAGCTCATTGCACATCTGTAATCAAGATCCTTTGAGCCTACATTTTTTCCACGTGAAAACTTACCGATTCATCAATCATCTTTTGTAAAGTTTACTGAAAACTAGATCAAATTTCTCCTGCTTTGCACTTGGATCAGGTGTCACTTGATAATTACTAAAAGCTATAAGAGAAAAAGGTGATAAACAGTCTGTGATAATAAACACGAAGGAGACCAAGTTGGTGACAACTCTAAACTGTGCCTGCAGACAGAGCCCCAGCAGCCTCACCGCTGTGCCCAGCTGGTCAGGCACGTACACTGCTCTTCTTTTGGAGCAGCTGCCAATGCAATGCAAGGATGCCCAAGGGTGCCTGAGTTCTTTGTGAGGAATTACAAGTAGCATATGTGGCTCATGATCCACTGACTGGCTTAAAAAGCAAACCGAGTCCCAAATTAACAAGCCTAAACAAGCCTCTAAAACCCTGTTGATAGGCAAATTAGCGTGGGCTACTGACTCGTTGAGCATACATAGGTAATCGCTGTGCTGAAAAGATTCAGTGTTAACAGAAGCATCAATATCAATCATGGTGTGGCAACCTTACAGCAGGTGACCTTGGTCTTAACATCAAAGCCAACGCTGTCAGCTGAGTGGAGCATCAAAATGCTGGTGTTCATTTCATCATCACCTTTCCTTGTTCTCTAGACAGTTCTCCTCATTATCACCAGCCCTGGCATCAGACAGCATTCAGCTTGTACGAGCTCAGTTGTGTCTCAACTGGTGACGTTTTGGGGGTGAAAGCTTTAAGTCACCTCACAGTGGAAAACAAGTCAGCGTGTGATTTATCCAACATTAATTAAACCTCACAACTAATGAAAGGCTATTAAGCCCGTAGGAATACTCTGTGGAGGATGCAGGCCATTCCAAATTAACTCCAACTGCAATGAAAAGAGGTGTCAGCTACCCTGCTTCGAGTTCAAATACTTGTGTTCAATCTGCACTTTCTTTGAGAAGGTAATTAAAAAAAACCCACACTTCTATGGAAGCCGTGGACTAGATGTTCAAAAACCATCTGATGACTTAACGAGCAATATTCTCAGTAAAATCAGTGTACATCACCACTTCCAAAGATCTCAGGAAATGGCTAACCCTACCCTTTTTGATCTGGGTATTCACTGCTCTGCCATGATTTCAATAGCAGCTGGATCAGTCCCTCTAAACTCCAGAAGGTTTTATTACAGCATAATGTGTTTTGTTAGATGTTGGGTCTGATTAGCAGCAGTTTCCTAACTTAAAAGTGATGACAATATTTCAGAATGGAGAAAAAAAATCTGTTTATGAAATCCCCTGTGTGCCACACAGCACTATTTTTAACAATTCAGGCATATTCAGATAGGGATAAATCACAGGCCCCTTAATCTGGTCAGGACAGGCAACGTGGGGTTCATGTGAATGATGATAGGGCTCTCTGGCTATAACCTGTGTATCTTTTAAGCATTCTGTAATACCACTGTGACTGCTGACCGTGCTAAGATGCTACTGCACGATAAGTTTGTTAGGTGTGATTAATTTCATATCCCCCATATTACTGTAAATTAGGTCAGCTTGCTATGAATGAGTCATTTCTTTCTTTCAATTAGGATATTAAATCATTCTTCTTTTTTAATATTTTGCGTAACTCCAGATAGAAGAATAGCACAATGTGCTAAGCAGTATGAGGCTCATTCTATCACACATCTGCTGCTTTTATGCATGTTCCCAACTGCTGTTCACCTCCTCCAAAAATATTTCAGAAGGAGATATATTTGCAAAAGCACAGACATGTTCAAGGATATAATCCTTGTAAATAAATTGTTTTAGGCTATTTAGCTGAATGCATATTGAAGATGCCAGGACCGACAGTATTCAGAAGCAGTTGTTGTATTTTAAGGCTTTGGGGTGTTTTTGGGACTTGGCTATAAGATGATGATCACTTCTGTGACAGGTTGGCTAATTTACTTTCAGTTAATGTATCTCCATGAATTGCACGTCACAGCCATGTCAGCACATATTAATAGGAACCAAGATGTGTCTGAGTGCTTTCTGCAAGCATACGCATTAATCTGTAGAATACAGGTTAATCTCCAAACAAGGTTTTGTTAACATCCTTAGGGTTATGAATAAGGGGGGCAGAAAAAGAAAGGATATCCAGACATGACAGTCTTACCATGTCCTTCAAAGAGCAGTTATGGAAGAGGAATAGGTACAATTTCTCACACAGAGTCATGTCAAACTAATGAGGTAGTCACTAAGCTGGCAAGGCAGTGGCGAAAAATGATACTGAGAGGAAAGGATTGGCAGAGGGAGAGGTGGAGTCGCACTCTCACAGTCCAGGTTGATGAGAATATTTCCCGTCTTCAAGCGCCACCTCAGCACTTTGTTATACTTTGCTTTTGCAATAGATTAAAGGTGGATCCAGTTCCAACAGAATTAAAAATAGTATTAAATGGTTAAATAACTACATGCCATAACCAAGTAGGAAAAGCGATGTAGGATTTTCACTGTCAGTTACAGAACTTCAGCCTAAGGCTGAAAAAACAAAAAGCTGTCAGACACATGCAATCACCAAAGACCAGATTTTTAGACTATTTTATGCACTTAGATGGAGTTATGGTACAGGAAGCTTTTATAGGCACATAAATTACACTCCAAAGGAATAGTGATATTTCCAGAAGTATGTAGGTACTCAGTTGCCATCACTTCCAACTCTTCTGAGAGCCTGAAGAGACCTCAATCTTTGTATGCTGCTACAACATGCATTTTTACAACACTTGGAAAATTTGGCCTCAAGAGCCTTGAGACAAAAAAAAAAGTTCCTCAGTGTAATTCAAGGATTAAATAATAATAATAATAAAAAAAAGGCCAAGAAAATAGGAAAAAGCAAGTTTATAAAAAAAATGCTTTGTGATTTTACAAAGGGTGGTTTGACCATGGCTCCATGTACTGTTCCAGTGCTTTATTTCATAAATGAAGTATTTAGATGAAATAGACAAAGACATTTTGCCAATAAATTCCCGTAAATCGGAAAGTCTTATGTCTGAACACAAGTCAGAGGTTTCCCAAATCCTCAGAAGTTAAATCACTTAACTATTAAGCACCTCATCCCTTTCTCCCTGCCAACGCAAAGAGTTTTCCAGAAAAGCTGTATTTGTTACACAGCCTCAGAGAAGTTGGTATTTGATCCTGTTTAGAATCACAGAATCACTTAGGTTGGAAAAGACCCTTAAGACCCCCGAGTCCGACTATCAACCCAACACGGACAAGTCCACTACTAAACCACTGAGCACCGCACGCACACATCTCTTAAATACCTCCAGGGATGGTAACTCCACCACTTCCCTGGGCAGCCCGTCCCGATGCCTAACCAGGGCACATTCCCCAGGACAGAGAGGAGGGGAAGACAAACAGACAGACAGCTCTGCATGCATTGGAAGTGCATGCACTGGACCCCAGGAAAACTCATTATGTTAATTTTTTTTTTGTTCTCTAAATGTTTCTGCATTTTCATGCACACACTCAAGCAAATTAAATCTCTAATCAGTATTTATGAGCATACCACAGAAGCGAGAGCCTGTTTAACCACTCATCAATCCATTTTAATCAAGATAAATACACTGGATCATAGGTGGGGAACTACATTCTTTCTTGTGGCTGAAAAGAATGTCCAAATACCTTCTGGGGGCTACTTAAGGCCCATGATACAGCTTCACGACTCTCAGATCAGGCTGTTTACCCAGCAGTGACCTGGAGCATGGACAGAAGTGCTGGCAGCGGTTCCTTCTGTCACTGCCAGCCTGGGGCGAGCCGGCCCCTGGGAGCACAGTGATGGAGGAGCCGTGGCCGCGAGGATGCAGCCGAGTGTTTTGCCAAGCTGAGGTGCAGCCAGGAGCCTCAGGCCAGAGGACGGCAGCACAAGGGCTCGGGGGTAGCAGGGCACTTGCACAACTCACACGGGTGTCCAGCTGGGGGATGGCAAATTCAGATCCCAAGTCACATCCAGCCCAGAGGCTGGAAGCCTAACGCTGTTTTTATGGAGCCTGAAGATCGCCATCCTTTTCAAACCGAATTTGAACAGCCAAGTACTACTCAAAAGACACACGGTTGTATTAATGCAGCACCACGTGTAAGCTAACATGACCTCTTGCTATTTAGCTTGAATGCAGCTCCACAGCTTCCCAGGCAGAGCTGTTTTCCAACCAGATGGCTGGAAACACAGGCCGAGTTTGTTTGAAGGTGACTAATCAGATCCTGTAGGTTGATGCCAGGAGATTAATGTCACAGAGCTCCCCTGAAATCTTCCGCCCTGTTCTGAAGGTATTGGGGAGGCAGGGAGGGACACATATAACCTGATTAAATCCCTATAAAGTTTTCCTAAGGTTTGAGTTTTCTCATTTCCCCCGTAACCAGAACAAATGACAAGCTGCAGACCCAAAGGCCACATCAGTGAACAATGACTGCAGATAGCCTATGTTCGGGATGGTTTTATAAAGGAACCCCTCCACACATCAGGAAGGACAGAATAGTAGCAGCAGGTAGTGATCCCCCATGCATACCGTGATACCTCCAGAATGCAACGCGGCACGGCCCACAGACCCAGTCATCGACTGACATTCAAACACTTGAAACGGCAGATCTGGAAAATGTTACTGAGGGGGAAGATGAGGCACACAGAGGTAGGATTTGCTAAGGGTTATTCTGTAATCAAAGCAAGGCGGGGGACTCAGGCATTAGGCCAGTTGTTTTGTTTCAGGAGAAATCATCAGTTTTACAAAATCTTGCCACTGCATCAGCCTATGCTATGCCAATATACTGACCGCAGCACACAATTCCGATTCCTCTCAGGTAAAAACAACCAAGCCAAACTGGGAAAGGCACAGAGAAGGATGACAAACAGTAGTGAACAGTTCTCTCATGCCTGAATCTCTTTGGCTAGGAAAGGCATGATTAAAAAATAAAGAGAATAAAAGAGAAATGCTTAGTGAGAGAAGGAGGTAAAGTGGGCATGTTTATTCCTTAAATAAAAATGAAGGAAACACTAAACAAGAGGAAAAACAGCACACACAGTAAAATTAGCAGTTAGCAGGTTCAATAAGCAAAGGCAGACCTTTCTTCACGTAACATATTTACAGTGGTTCCAGAGCAATTATGGAGATAAAAGCTTGACAGTGCTTAAAGTTACTACTAAAGTTACTACTGAAATGTTTATTGCTGGAGTGGAAAACTCAGCTGAGGAACTATCAGGGTATACTTGCCCCACTTCAACATGCTGTCCTAGGCTGCTCGCAGGTACAGCTAATAATCTGGATGGGCTTTCAAGCCGATGCGCTATGGCCATCCTCCACTTCTTACAACACTTCTCAAAGTAAGGTTCCCAGAAACTTCCCAGCGGGAGCTGAGCATGCAAAAACTTCAAAAACAGAGACAAAGCAGTTTCTGTGAGGAACTGTGTGAGACAGCAGATACAGCATCTCAGGCATGCTACAATATTATTGTCCCATCTACTTCCAATCCTATACATCTGTATCTTCTGATTACTCTGATTAAGTCCACCATCTGAATCAACAGGTATGCTGCAAGTTTGCTTCTATTTGTGAGTACTGCAACATCCCACTGGCAATTGCATTATTCATAGAGTTTGCCTTTCTGCTGAAGAATTTGCCTAGTTATATTTTCTATTTTCAAGAAGACAACAGCATAAATTTTAAAACCACAATTCCAAGAAGACAAAGTGTTAGGTTTTCTAGGTTATAGTTAAGTCCATTGTATTGAAATATTAAACATGTCAACAACAAAAAATTAATATGACCCACATCAGAGAATAGAGAGGGCTGTTAGTAAACATCATTCACTCCTCTGGAAAGCCGCCAAATCCTGCTCGCTCACGTGCTCGTTTGTTTCAAGGCCCAGGTTTCAGGCTGTCAACACTCGACAAACTTTGGAAATTGCACTCCCATGACTTTCATCTGCAGAAGAGTAAAACTCAATCCAGGCACTATAAAGAGCTTTGTGCTTCCTATGAGAGTTATTAAATCTAGAAAAAAAACTTTAAGACGCCCTGACGTTCAACTCAGAGATGGCAGCTCCCCACAGCAGAAGCCAGACTCCTCAGGTGCCACAGAGGGGCCCTTCAGACAGGGTCCAGAGCTGCAGCAAACAGCAAAGCTGTTGCTGTTGCCACATGGCTTCTGTCCCACCGTTTGTGGATACCTACATTACCAGAGGCAGTGATGGGGCAATCTGCAAGGAGAAAGCAAAAAGAGGCACAACCCCTCCTAAAGAGGAGGACATGGGTGCAGTGACCTCTGAAGAGTGAGATGTGAGGAAAGAGTGACAGGTCACATATATGCACAAGCACTTGCCACCTTTCTCCCATCACAGGCTCAGGATAAAGCCAGCTGTACCCGTGGAGCAGAGAATAACATCATCATGACTGCCTCCTCTTTCACGTCGTCACCCAGCCCACCTGACATCAGCTGCCATGTCACTCTGCTCACCAAATGGGGAAAGAGGTGTATGGCAGACAGCATCTATGGTGGTGTGAGGGCTGGGAAAACGGGTGCTGACCAGCACCCGCCTACCAGGAACAATGGGGCACAGAGGGAGCAGGAAGCGGTTACTGGATAAGGAAGCACCATTTTCAATTACTGCTGATTTTGCAATGACACAGCTAACTTCATGTTTTTCTAGCTAAGCAATGCCTGTGTTCAGAAAGAATATGCATCCTTGCGTTATTGGCAGTTACACTATTTCAGTGCAAACTGAAACAGAGAATTATTTGTTAACCTGCATTGGTTTCTACTTATCAGGAAGAATGAAAACACTGCATATGAAAAAAAAAATCTGCAGCTTAAGTAGTTTTTCCTTAATACATATTTTAGCTAAAATTACATTTGAAAGAATTAAAAAGTGTATTCCATTTTATACAAATAACTTATAGATTTTAGAATTGCATATTTAGTGCCGATGTTGTAGAGAAGGAAAACCACTGAATGAGGAAAGTCACAGACTGAGGGATTGCTGATAGTGTTGTTTGTTTTTTTCTTTTTTTGGTATCTGTCAAAATGAGTAGTATTGAATTGGGCTTAGTGACTAAAATTCATTGTAAATCAGCTCACCATAATGGTTACTGTTCAGTATGGGTCAGCTTTTCTTTACAAAACAATTAAATGTGAATGCAAAATGAAAGTAAATTCGGTTATTAAGACATGATTGCTTGCTTCTTCCTTTAAATCACTCTGGTTTATATCAGTCATCATTATTTACTCTTATCTTTGCCTTCGGCAAAATATTATTGAGGGCTTTTTATTATTTCCATGGGAAAAAAATTCATTTTCCAGAACATTATTGTGTGTTTTATTTTATTTTTAATTCAGAGGCAACATATGTATCATGACAATTAGATATTCATTATTTAATATTTGATAATATTAGAGACCTTCAGAGAACAAACTGTCAGATTTTGAGATTTCATTTTAGAAGGTCATATCTATCTTTTCTTAGCTCTACAGAACTCTGCTAACTCCAGAGATTATCCTTCCTTACCAGGCCTACTGCTACAGGAGATCATGGCAGAAAAGTTTAAACTGTTTGTTTTTTCTTGCCATACCTCAGCATCTCAGAGAGCCGTTTCCCAGAACTCTTTTCCATTTTAATGTGGCTCACTGGAAACACTGTTACATGGAAAAGCTGAAAATCTGAAATGGGGCAACTGGATATGCAAGAAACATTCCATGAGAAACCAGTACTTTTTTGGACTGCTTGTGGTGCACATTAGTTTCCCAGCTTAAAACGGTTGTTCTCCTTCTCAAGTGTTTGCTCTTAATGCGTTACAAAAGAGCAATAATCACTTTCCCTTACAGCTTCTTTTTTTTTTGGGGGGGGGGGGGGGGGGAGGGGGGCGGGGGGGCTGGTTATTTGTAGGAGTTAATTTTCCTAGGAGAACTTCACATACATCATTTGTCAATTCTCTTCTTTTCTTATTTAAAGCCATGAGTCATTTAGCTGAGGCATAAAACAGAAATAAACAACATGTCAAAGAGCAAGTGGTAGGTTGGCTGGACATCCCTTTTCGTCCTTTTCTTCCTGTCACTTAAATCACAGAAGCTTTGCTTTCTTCTGACCAATGTGCAGATTTCAGCCTTCTGAGAAACATTTCCCAGAGGAACTGCAGCCCTCTGGGAATTTGGCAGACATAAGTAGCCAAAGAGCAGCTATTGTTCTGTCATCCCTTTACAGACAGTAAGTAGTCCACAGCCCACAAGCTAAGTGCTTCTTGTTGCATGGGCTGCCCCTTTTGAGCACTAGCCTAAGACGTGAACAGTTTGTACTGGCAGTGGCACAAGAGGAAAGAATGCCTTGATTCAAGAACCTGAATCAACTCCTAAGAAATACTATGAGGTGATTAAAACTGTAATGTTTGGATGATAGACAAGGCAAATACCTCTGAAAAAAATAGACCACGACGTTCTTACAGGCTAAATGCACTAATCAAAAAAAAAGTCTGTAACAACAAAAAAGTTTGCAAAACTTCACATGTATAACATTTTCAACAAACATTTAATTTGGGTGAGCTTCAATTCAAAGTTGCATCAGGAGCCATTGGGTTCTTCTCCCTGCTGGACTACAAGAAAATTTACCTCCGAAAACAGGTCCATGATGAACAGCTAGGTTAAAGGAAATTCCTTGCCACCATTCATCTGTGGACTTTTGTTAATTCACTTACATTTGGACTACAGTAAATATCTTTGGATTTTAAAGCCTATCATAAAGCTACGTCATCAACAGCAATGATTTGCTGATAAAAATGAGTTTCATAGCAACAAAATTTCCATAGCAGGGAGTAAATGCACACAACTTAACTCAGATGACATTTACACGTCATTTTTGTCATATATGTTATGGCTTGGAGCTGCGTCAAGGGAGCTTCAGATCGGACATGAGGAAAAATTTGTTCACTGAGAGGTGGTCGGGCAATCGGAGAGGCTCCCCAGGGCAGTGGGCATGGCACTGAGCCTGACAGAGTTCAAGAAGCATTTGGACAACGCTCTCAGACATAGGGTCTGATTTTTGGGTGGTTCTGTATGGAGCCAACAGCTAGACTCAATGATCCTCCTTGTGGGTTCATTCCACCATGTGATATTCTGTGTGACTATCATTCAGTACAAAACCAGAAAAACAAACAACAACAATTTTGAAAATAAGAAGTAGGAATGCAAATCAGCTTTATTTTTCCTTGCCTTTGACTTATACACTAGGCCTGTCCCTGGACAATAATTCTCCAATTTGTTTTTAGCAAACACACATAACTATGTGCCAAAGCCATTTTATTCAATCAACCTAGATTATTTTCCTGGAATATTACATTGATTTCTATACCAAAAATTGCAGCCTGAAGAACATGGTTTGATTCAAGTAGCTGTGGTAGCAGCCCTTTCCTACATTAGCAGAGTTATTTCAGTCTTCTTGTTTATTATTCCAGGAATAATGATTATGGTCTTGTATAATAACCTATGGTACACAATCTGTACTTACAAGTATAGTATTTTTAGGAAACAGTTTAAGAAACTACAGCTAATGGTAAATACTTTCCCCAAGACTGAGATTTGGAAAATTTCAGCATAGGTTCCTTTTTTCTTACAGCTCATTAATTTTTAATACCAGGCTGATTTCATTCTCACTTCAAGCTTTTACTTTGGGCTAAAGGTAACACATAGTGATAGGACTGATCAATTTCAACATTGTTTTCCAACCAGCCTTGGAAATGTCATCCAATTTATTTTTTAGCTTCATGGCGAATTTGTTAAATGAAAAAAATAGCATTTAGAAAGGCATCTGGATTTGAATGGAATGCACAGCAAAACTACATTGCAACTCATATGAGCATGCTCCAGGTACACACGCTATGTCCAAGTGCCACGTAACCATCATAACACCGCCTTGTATTTCCAGCCAACGCAAGAATACTCAGACACCTTTGTGGGTAAAAACAGTAGCAAGTTTATGCACAAGTTTCCAACTCCTCTCAAAACTCTGCCTCAGTTACCATCTGGTAACTGAGTGGTTTTTTGGAGACAGGAAAACACTTGACAGATGCTCAAGAATAAAAACAAACCAAAAACAAAACAAAAATTCCAGCATTTCCATCTTACGTGTCAGAAAGATTTGCCAGCATTTGTGACAGAGAATTCAAGAGCACTTTGTCTTCAGCTTTCAGGACATTATTCAGGAATCAATTGCTTTGTCGGCCAACCTGGCGTTAAATGTTCTTAATTTTGCCTCCTGTGCCCTGCTCTCACAGTTTACTATCTTCCTGTTTGAACCAGTACAATAGCTTATGAATTCATACTATGATCCCAACAACTGAAATGATGCACTTCAGAAATAACCCATCACAGCCAAAGCACAGGGATTTAAATGGCCAGACAGGAACCTGCCTTTTTGACTTAAGCTGTTATTTTACAAAATTATACTATCAAACCCTTGACTTCTGGGGTTTGTAGTGTGCACCTTTCAATGCGCACAGCCATGGAAGTGGTTCATAGTTTTAGATTTATTTTTATTTAATGTAGCTTGGTCTCAAGCTATTAATTCTGTTAAAGGTTGGGAATAAGGTATTAAACCAGCATTAGAAGCTTAACACAGGACTGTGAATATAGCAGTGATATATTCTTGGAAGACCAAGTGTTGAAAGAGCTTGATTTTGTTTGGTACCAGTGGACAATTTGCATAATTTTCCTATAAAGATCCAATAATGCAACTGGAGGTGACAAATGCATGGATGATCACTGCCAGGTACAACCAATTAGGATTCCTAAAGAGCAGAAGGCATGGGAAGGACCAGGCTGTGATCAACTGAGGATAGCATTGAATTCAACAGGAATTCAGTGAGTGTTGCAATCATGTTCAGCAACCAGGACTGAAAGATGAGAAAAAAGGGCAAAAGTTTCTGTGCATTACACAACATATGTGCCTCAAACTTACTGAGCTTCTAACCTCAAAACTTGTATATGTGCAGATGCCATTTCTGTCTCAAAACTGAGAAAAGCTGTTTGTTTCTTGTCTTTTTTTTTTTTTGTTAAAGTGTGAAGCCTTTTCATTTCCATAATACCTTCCCATCTGAGCTTCAAACTATTACTCTTACTAAGAAAAGGCACTTCAGAATAAATTGAAGAGCAGATATCTACACAACATTGTCTCAAGAGAGAATCACTCCTGCTTTATCAGCAGCAGCAATGTCTTAATGAAAGCAGCAAGCATTCGGTGTGGCTTTTGCAGGAGTCTCAGAGACCAAGGGGACTTCACCAATGCTGACAGTCTCAGCAGTAGTGAAATCCTTGAGGTAACATCCTTTCATTCTCTAACTTTTCAAACTTTTGAGAGCAGCGAACAAAAGTAAATCAGTAATAGAGACTTTTTGCAGGCATTCCTGGGTTTGCTTTTTGTTGATATCTTCCCAGGAAAGAGGTTTTTTATCCTGTTGATACACAGCAGCTGCTTGTATGACCCCAATAGCAACCGGCTGCTAGAACTACTAATTATTATTATTATTATTATGTCCTTCATGGGAAGATTTTTCTCATGCTGCTTTCACATTTTTTCAGGTATATATTATCTACACTCGTTCATCTTAAAATAGATTTTATGTACAAATAGATAATGCCCACCCTCAGAAAACTGAAAGCTTTATGCTTTCGGTACGTATTTGAACCTGCTTAACTTGGAAAAATTGAGTTGCAGTCAGCAGTATGCCTTTGTGCTTCACATTAGTATTGAATTCAAAACAGATGCATCTGACTATAGGCACAAAGGATAACAACCTTTAATTTCTGCACCTCTACCCTGCTTTTACCCATCTTTTTACATAGAGTTAATTTAAAGGATACCCCTGGAAACATTTTGCCCTCCTTTGCATCTGCATTCACCCTTTCAAGTAAGGAAGAAAACATCCATGTTGAATTGAACAATCAAAAGAACTGCCATAAAAATAAAAAGTGTTGCCTATAATTAAAACTTACCTCATCTCTGATACAATGGGTCAGATGGTCAAAGTATAACAGATCCTTCAAAATAGAAGTTGGGTCTGTGTAGGGTAGTTCCATAATAGCACAACACATTCAATGCGTCTCTTGTTACTAAGACTGCTAATTAGTTTTAAAAAGTCTTACTCTTTGTTGTTGTACAGTGTAGGATTGATATGTCAATTTATCTGAAATGTTTCAGATGGCAACAGGAAGGATATAAGAGGAAACGACTGGTCACATCTAAATCACTAACCTCACAACTCAGCAAGGGTTAGTCCCCTCTTTTGGGCTGCTTAATAACTCTGATGCATGCACCTGCAAGAGCAGACTCCTTCCACACCAGAACCTGAGCATTTCAAAAATCCACATATGAAGATAACTATAAACACACTTTGCCAGAGAGAAATAAAAGAACATGGGAGATAAGGTGTCTTCACCACTTTTGAGAGAAGAATTACCACCACTGAGGAAGCAGAAGACTGAAAACAGAAAAGGAAAAGAGGACAGGTTCATGTATTATTATAACACATTCTGGAAGCATTAACCCTTCACATTTTCACTTGTCAACATAGTCTGTCACAACAGGAACAACTTTTAGTGTTCCAGATATATTGGCATTATTCTAGTACATTTTTTCCTGGTTTACTGAAGCAAATCAGTTTGGGACAGGTAAAACAGTAAAAATATTTAAATCTATTATGAGAGCAATGGAAGTGTAGAAAGGTTGCAGTCTCCTTACTTTTTTTTTTTTTAAAAAAAAAAACTGGTATTTTTGCATGTCTCTAACAGCCAAAACAGTAGGAACGAGAAAGCTGAACAATAATATGTAAACATCGTCTATGGAAGAAAAACACTATTAAAAGCAGGTCTCGGGTGAATATATGGCCATACTTTAAAAAACATGCAGAAAATGTTTAAAGTGGGAATTTGCTACTTTTATGAAGCATATGTTAGGGAAATAGTACTCTGAGAAGTGGTGTTTCTCAGGGGGATGTCTGGAGAAGCTTTAGAAGAGGAAGCCCACAGAACAGTTCATTTGATGGAGAGGAGCGAGGCTCCAGAGCTGAAACATTTTACCACTGCCCTGTTCCACTCTGCAGCACTGATCAAAGGCAAAATCCCTGTTGTGAAAGAACATCTCCTACAACAAAGCACAGAAGTTTCTCAGGACTTGATGCACCAGACAGAGCTTTGGGATTCTTGGGAAAAAAAATGGAAACTTACTGATTTTTTGTTCTTATTTCACCGAAGCAAAATAAAAGACAGCATATGAAACTATGCTCTGAAAAAAGAAAACAGTGGTAGTGTGAAGACTTAAAAGTAATGTTTCCCTGTCTTTTGAGGATTTAACAATGCATGTTCATTTTATTTTCTTCCCCAGTATGAATATTCGATTATGAACTGAAAGAATGAAAAGATGTGATACGGTCATGCAAAACTAGTTTACTATCCATTCAACAAACAAATGACCCCTGTTTGCATGCAAAATCTTTGCTTATTTTTCAACATTTTCCATAGGGACTTAATATTTAAGTTATCTTTAATCTTAATCTTTAAATTATCTATACTTAATCTAACAAATTCACCCTGTCCATCCCAATTTAATCTGATGGCTACAATAACTTACATATCTATTTCTCCAAATTAAGCGTTTATATCACTACAGGTAAATTTATGATATCTTCGAAAGTAGAAGCTGACAAGGTACTTCAGTACTTTCCCCATTAAACTATTGAAGCGTGTGTTACAAGGAAACTTTGAAAGGTTTAATATCCATAAATTGTTACATGCAAGCAACAAAAGCGATGAAATTACACTGATCTCTCTCTTATACTGCATTGTACCACCTACATATTTATAACCAAACAGCTATGAGGAAGTATAAAAATCCCTACATTGCTTAAAAAATGAAATCTACAACTACAAACTACGTAGTTTCTTCCAGAAAAGGACTTGCAGTTTTCCTTTCCTTTAATTGATTTCATTTCAAGAGCAGTGCCTTTACTTGACCCCAGCAGATGTATGTGGCTGAAAAAGGCATCGCTGTGTAAATCTGCACCTTGTCAGGCCTAAGTCATTGCTGTTTCATATTTATACCTGAGAGGAACACCAACCCTCCCTAACAGCATTGTAATGCTTGCACCGGCAAGCAGAGTGTTTTCCTAGACATGAAATGTCACTGGGCTTTATATAAAGTCAAGTCCACTTCTCAGAATAAGTGCTGCTCTGACATGGCTGCAATTAATTCCCTGATTAATTTCCTTGTTTAGCTCTGCACAGCGACAGGTTATAAAGCCCTACCAAAAGCTGAAATCACAGTGCTCTAACTCACCCAACAGCCGTGAGATTACAGAAAGGGAGCTGAGCTCAGACGCCTGCCCGGTGGAGTTCACCTGCTGCTGAGAATGGTTCCCAGGCAGAAATTTGGCCATCCACACCTTGGAAGGCACTGATTGCTGATACTGTACATGAAGAGAGCACTGCTTTTGTTGTATTACTCAAAGGCAGTAAACATGCGGTAAGGTATGAAAGAGTAAACACAGTTCCCTGTCGCAGAATGTGACAGGCTGCATCACTCCTGACTCCTGCAGTGATGCTCTCACGTCTCGATGAACTCGCCATTTTCAGGAGGGACTCCTTTTCGCTGAAAAATGCTTTCATTTTAACACTGAGCTCTATTCACTTTGAACTAGATGCCATCCCCCTTACTGCTGAATTGAAAGACAGGTGCTTTTATTTCTGTCTGCGATTTTTAGGTGCTGATAGAAAGACTCTCTGAAGAGTAATCTTCATCAGATATTTCTCAAAATTTCAGCCACGAGAAAGCACAATCATTTCTGACCTGATAAAAGAACATCTTCCCATGCCAGCCTAAAATCGCTTTTCCTTAAAGGACAAGCTAATAAGGCTACCCTGCATCAAATTTATAACCACCCTTGCATATTTTAAGACATCAGTAGGAAACATTTTAACTTGCAAAGACTAGGAGCATTTAAGCAATTTTTCTCATTGCTAAGCATTACTACAAAATACTGTTTTTAAACAATTCAAACCAGCATATAAAAAGAAGCGATCCATCTGCAATCCATGCAATGAGAGATGATCATGGCATTCGACGGCTACTGACTCTGAAAGGGCAGGTGCTTTTCTTCTGGGAAGAAGTGAGAAAAACTAAACTGTGATGAGCTGTGAAAATATTTTACTCCTTCAGCTCAGATAGAAATGCAGCAACACTTCTGCTTTGCCCTGTTTTGTGCAGCAGGCTTCCTTGGCTTGGACACGCCACGGCAGGACCAGGGTCCGGGCAGTAGCAGTACATGGAGAGGACTCCTCCAGCTCAGAGAGCCTCCTTACTTAGACCTCACCTTCTCTTTGACATTCAACTGCCACGTTGGCTTTTATAGATGCTACTTATAGGCACCTGATCTTTATCACACATTGCAAGTAAGCTTGTGTGTTAACTTCAGGCTGTGAATCCCAATGCACTGGGGGGCACCGAAGAGTTTAACACTGGCTGAGCTGAGGTCCTCTTTTAAAGGCATCATCCTACATCCTACTGAGAGTAGCAGGTGAGTTACAGGTCATCCGATGAGTACAGAATGAATAAGGATAACTACATGGCCTCCACTGAGATTAAGTCTTTGAGTTAGAGATGATGATGCCTACAGAAATACATCAAGAGAAACACTTCTCAAGAGGCCTGCAGGTCCTCACATGCCTGGTATTCCAGCTGTCTTGTTGGGAACTGAAGGTTTAAACATCTACTGGGAGAGACTGCAATTTAACAAGGGTTTTAAAGCAGCCATATGGAAGGTTTGGGCAATCATTTATATTGGCAGCTAACACCTCCACAGAAATATTTGGCACAAATCTCCCACTTTGGAGTCTAAACCAAGGGAAATTAAATGCAGGGAAAAAGCTGACTTCTGACCTCTCAAAGCCAAACCTTGAGCACAAGGACATCAAACTCCTACTTTTTAACAAATTTAGTGGCTGCTGCAGATTTTCTTCTTCATCCGTTTAAAAAACTTTCTGAAAAACTACTCTGTATGACTTCATTCACCTGGAGAGGCAGTGTTGACCGCTCGCTTCAATTCCTTTACGTTGCCAGAGTTTCTCCCCTGTCACTTCCTTTGTGCTATTATGCAAATCCTTACCTGTAGAAGGAAAGAGGTGGAAGACTTGTTCTCTTGATTCACACCTCTCATACAAAAGTCAAAGTAAACTACTGTTCAGTAAAAGCACCATATTCAGACAATCCTGATTTACTCATGACACTAGCAGATGCTCACTTCTACCAACTAGAGGGTCATTCCACCTTCACTCCAGTTGGTTGGGATAAGGCTCTTCTCAGGGAAAAAAATATGACAGTAATATTAATCTCTTGCTAAATTAGACTCTGGTGAAGTTTTACTGTATCGTATTATTTAATGGAAAGCTCTGTGTTTTAATATTTGGCCCAGTCAGCAGAAGCTAAAGAGGAAACAATGATCAGATGCACATTTTAATCAGAGCATAGCAACTGCAATAGCTGTTTCACAATGTCCCGATCAGCTCCTGTAATACGACTCACCAAATCAAGGTAAATCTCAACACTTCTTCTGTTTGTCTGGCATGACTATAAATAATTCACAAGCCATCAGAAGTATAAAATTGTTTTGGCCTCAGGCAGCTGCAGTCAAAACTCCATCTGTATTTAGCAAAACAGACATTAATAAAACCAGGGACAAGGCACATTTCAGCTTGTCAGGCTTCGTCTAGGTGCAACAGTGGCAGGTGGTAGCCAACCGGTTCTAACTGATCCGCTGCTGTTACACACAAAGGCGACAGAAAAACTTCCTGGAGTTACACTGACACCTGATAGGCAATTCTCACCAAAGGAAACAAGTAGCAGCGATACGTTTCATTTCTGTTCTGTCTGTTGACTTCGGCTTCTAGGAACGTGGCAAACAACAGAAAATATTTGTACAACATTCAGTCATGAACACTATTTTGTTTGGTTTTGTTTCTAGGGTATAAAAAAACCACATCAACACTTTAGGTCCCATCAAGTCTCGGCCTACTTTATTATATATGTCAAGAAATACTTGGCAATTATCTGTTATTTCAGGATAACATGAATCCAAAAAAAAAAAAAATCATATCAATCTGAACATTTTTAAAATGTGAAAATCCTGAGACTGCCACCTCTTACTTCCTAATCACTTCAGTTGTCTACTTGTATTTCTCCTTTCCACTTTTGTCAATCTTATCCATTTAGTAAAACAGGAATTCACCCTTTCTCTGTCTTGCTTCCAACTGCAAATTTCCTAAAAACACAGTTGACATTACTTCTCTATATGTCACAGGTTATAAAAACATCCCTGCTTTGCCTCTTGACAGCACTGGAAAAAAATAGAAAAATAAAAATACTGGAGGAAGTGCAAGATGCCCTCAAATACAGGTTCTTGTCTGTTCAGATATTACTTTGAAATTAGTTGCAAGATCTTGAACGATATTTTAGTTCTGGATGGCATTTTCACCCTCAGCCTTTCTGGGAACGTTAACAACTCTGAAGATGCTTCAGCAACAGCAATGCTGCATTACTCCTATCCTCTGAAAGAGGATAGCTGCTTTGAGCTGTCCGGCGTGGGCCTGGTAGGTGAGAGCCAAATAATTGGCCTTTTTCTACATGGTGCTTTATGAAAATAAAATGAAGATATTAAGTACCAAGCATACACACAGGTACTTGTGAAAATTATGAAAGTCATTAGACACAACATTATTTAGTGAAGACACTCTGTTCACAGTCTCAGCATAGAAACTGTGTTGCTGATCACCTCACAATAATCTAATGCATTTTGGAGCAAAGGATGTATTATAAACTGTAGCATTCAATATGCTGGCTTGCCCAGACCTGTTGGCCTAGAAAAAAAAAAAAAAAAGGAAAGGAAAGAAAAGAAAAAATACTCTCTTTTTAAAAGTTTTACTCTCCTCAGTTTCAGGTTTAAAATTTAACCACATGATATCCATTGCAAGACCCCTTGATCTCCGTCTCAGCTACATCCCTATCAAGCTCACCATTTATCTAGGAGAGCATGTCCACATGAGTATTGAAAGCACCAGGCTGATCTTATCACAGGTTTGGCACCTGCAACACCCTTATACAGAGCGGACAGCAGAAACACGCCACAAATAACAGTAGGAGAAAAATAATGTTCATAAACAGCACACATTTTCACAATCGCAAAAATAAACCATGTCCAGCATGAATCAGTTTCAAGGCGCAATCTCTGTCATGGAAGGTGCGGGAGCACCAGATACACCTTGTCCTATTTCACCCTGCTGTGAGTCACATGAAAGGGATAGGTTTTGCCACATCCCAGCACACAGAGAAGCATGTACTACCCAGCAAGTGCACGGTGCCACAGCTTCTTCCCATCTCTGCCCACCTGCATCAGGAGGCGGAGAAAAAGCTGTGGGACCAAACTGAGAAGGGGAGAGGAGTTTGCGAAAGTTTGTGCCTATGCAGAGATACAGGGCACACACACTGAGCAGGGAGCAGCATTAGTACCAACACCATTAATGGCTTCTCCCCACCCCAAGTCCCTTCCTCCCTGTCTCCCTGGTATCTGGTAGATCTCTTCTGAGTCTATTCTAAGGATTCTTCTAAGTCCTTGCTATTAATATTACTGTCAGCACCCTGAGCTATGCTTAAAAGGCCTTGATCAGCCCCAGACCTCATGAGAGTGATATATAATTCAATGCCCATAGAAATACATATTTATATATTCAGGTTCATTTTAATGCTTAAAAGTCTTCAGGAAAAATAAAAAAAGAATAGGTCTCACTGTGGAGACAAAGAAAGGAGAGTGAGAACCAGAGGAAAGACAGATGAACAGGTTAAGAGCAACATGGAAATGTAATCAAGGACCAAATGAAAAGAAAACATGAACAAGTATGGTTACGCTCAGTCATTCCTCTCCTCTGGAAAAAAAAAAGCAGGTTTCCATCAAAGAAAAACACAGAGGGGGTAAAAAAAAAAATCACTTGTGTCTTAAATTGAAAGATTAATTAGGAACTCAATTTCATCAAAAAGCTTTTAGGAGTGAATGTTAGAGCTAGTCTTGGAAGCCATTATACTGCAGCTTAGAAGTAGATCTTACTGAAGGGTATTCAATACAGCCCACACATTAGTTCAAGACTTGAGTTCTTTCAGAAATTCAACTGCAGTTATTCGTCATACCATAACGAGAATGTACAGAATTATCAATGTATAGAAAAGAATTAACAACTGTTAAAAGCAATTAGATGTAACATCAAATGCAATTTCAGAAAGAACGACAAGAACGTTAATTCCTGATTGCTTTCCTCCGCTAATCACCACTTGCTTTGTACAACTTGCATTCGTTAATAAGTGACATTTGTACTACATCAGGAGGTGACATTGTATGAGCAATACAGCACCAACGCCTGTAAGCTGGCAGCAGGTCTGAGGTGAGGGAGGGATTGCTGCTTTCACAGAACTCAACAAATTCTTCAGCTTCTGGCACTCAGCTGCTGCACCGGGTATGGTACAGAGCCACCACCACCCCGTTCTGCTCCATTATTGCCGTTCTCGTCATATCCTCTCACAAGATCAAAGGCAAGAGACCCAAGTCCCACAGCCTGTAAGTCTACCTCCGACACCCACTTACAGAGCCCAGAGAATTTGGCCAGTCCAACAGACTGCAGCTACCAGGTGACACCCGCTTCACAGAGAGAGAAGACCACTTACCAGAGAGGCAGGTATTCTCAAGATGCCGGCAGTAGCAGGGAAGTGGTTGACATAAGCCTTGACAGCCCCAGCAGGAGAACTGTTACCCAGGCTTCAGAGAAAGCTGGAAACGCGTGAGGTCCCTGCTGGCCAAATTCATTTCTGTCTCCAGGCCAAAACTGAGCAAATGCATGGAAGCAAAAACATCAGGCAAAGACCAGGAAAAGGATCCTTTGTGCCAGCATGAAGGACTGGCCTACATGAGTCTTGTGCCCAACTTCCAGCTGAGATCAGTCCCTGATGCATCAAGAGGAAGGCAATAAGACAGATTTTGTACCACTGATGGCCAAGGAACAAATCCTTCCTAGCCATGACAGGAGACAATAATCACAATAATTTATCCATCCAATAGTTACAATAATTTGTTTTAATACAGAACCACAGCAACCAAAGTGAAGAGCAAGCAGGCAGTGAAAACAACTCCAATTATCACATTTAATGACAATTTTCAATCACTGAACATAAGAGCTTGATTCAAACCACGAATTCCAGTCTTTGTGCTTTACAGAAGTTTTATATGTTCAATTTTCACAGACACCATTGGGATTTGCAAATCAAATACATAGCCACTTCACTAAAATCAGCGCTACTTTTCCCTAAATGAGAGGACAGGTTTAAATACTTGCATAATACAATAAATGAAACTCAATACTTATTTACCGCATGATCAGCTGATATTTTGTTTAAGAAGCACAGGTTACGTTCTAATTCTGATTGAAGTCATACCAACATAGTACTTAATATTTATGCAGACAGCCCTGCTTAATGACTGTCCTGGGGACAGCTTCTCATGAACTTCAAACATCAACTCGTCCCTCAATGCATCATTTTCTACTTCCCCAAAATAGGTTGGAAATACTGTTAACAACCTTAGTCCAGCATAAGGTAGGGTTTATTTCACATTCTTATTGGTCCAATCCATGACACAACATACAAACACACAATTTTATGATTTTTTTCTCTCCTCAAGCCACAGTATCCTAGCCTAAGAGAAGCTGTTAGGTTCTATCTGCATGCCAGGTTACAAATTCCAGCCCTGGCCATGCTCAGCACCACTACCTTTCCCTGCACCAGCACAGGTGTGCCCAACAGAGAAAATTGCCAACACAATTCCCTGGTAACCTGCTCTTCTGCCTCCTTGCTGTTGTTCCTAAATGAGTGCTTTTTGTGTACTCACTCCCAGCCTTCAGCAGCTACAAGGTCACCCAGGTTATCTTGGCTTCCTTTTATTGAGGTTTGAGGTAATTCAGTTACCTCATCTTTGCCTTGGATTAAGAGTACATGCAGATAGTTACTGTACACCCTTTGTTCCCTCATTTACTTTCAGAATATAAGGTAGAACTTCACACACACACACACACACACACACAAAAAAAAAGTTGTTTTACATTTAAAAAACTGGTTTATATATTTTTCAGAGTTCATTACTCTATACCTCAAAACAACCTATTCATACTCCAGCCAAGGAAATAACCCATGTATACATTACATAGCTCACTTGCATTTTAACCAGGAATTCCATATAACTGTCATGAAAACCAGTAAAAAAAAAGTTATCTAAATTTACTCTTATTTAACTTGAAAATATCTACTTCTCCTTTTGCTACAATGAGTTTCCTCATGTTGTTATTTTTACAGATGCCAATAATGGATTTTTTTCCTGCCGCTAACCTTTATCTTCTCCGTAGCCAGAAAATATTAAATATTCACACTTCTGTGACTTCAGATACTTCTCTGTTTTCAGAGTATACATGAAGAAACTCACTCCTCACCCTTTTTAAGAGAATATGTGCTTGTAAAACATAAGTAATTCTCAGGCTTAAAAAACAGTATCCTTTGACACTTATTGATAGATGGTGGCAATGAAATGCATGTGACACCCTTTCAACATACTTCTCTTGGATGAGGGACCACATCTAAACCTCAGCTAGTGTACTTCAAACACATTCAGCTTTAGGAATTGCTGTAGAGCCTGTCACATCTTACATTTCTCCAGTCCCTTAGCTGTTATAATTAGCACTGTGCTGGAAATCTACAGGAGATCAATTAGTTGCTTGGCTTCAGCAATGAAAGCCAAGCAACACCATATCACAGAGCAGGAAAGATCACTGGGCACAGGAGAGATGACACAAAATACAAGACCCTTTGTGTCTCTGCATGATGATCCGTGTCCTTTCAGGATACATCCAACCCAACAGGCCATTTCTCTCCCAATTTCCTGCTGCCTCCACTGCAATGATGCTCAGCGGGGATTTTTGGAGCAAGACCACCGAGGCTCACCTGCAGGAGAGCCCCAGAAACGTGGGGTACGCTCCCCTCACCTGAAATAATCCAGCACAGGTTACTCACCAGCAACACCACCAAACTTTGACCAAGGTACACAGAGAGAACTGAACACCTGCTCCTGCATGGCTCTGGAAATGAAAGGCTCCAGCACAATTCTCCCATTTCCATCTGCTGGGCTAAATCATTGTTTTCACTGGTGCTGCCTGGCAGAGCTTGTTTATTGGTACATTCATCTTCATGCTGCTAGGCAGCAATTGCAAATCTAATTACTGCTAAATTGGCTCTCGGGGCTTTTGCACAGGTGTTTTGTTTAATATTAAATCTAAATAAAACACATACTAGCAGGGACCAGTCAATAACAATCTGTGACACTCACTACTGCTCTCAAGGAGAAGAGCAGCATCTTTTTTCCCTCCCCACCGCTCTTGCTGCTTAATTCCTCAGGCAGCGCCACTGGGCAATCAGCACTCATCATCACACCACTTACAGGTAACAGTTGGCAAGGCTGCCAAGTGTGCACCCTCAAGCGGGACTCTCCCTCTCTACCTCTGCTGGCAACAAAAAGCTAATTGATTTGTGAAGTCTATCTCTCCAGGACAGCTTTGTTCATTTTCTTCAACTCTTGTCTTCAGTGCCACCTCTATGGTCCCACAGATGCAACTGTCAGAGATTAATAAGCAATTCACTTGACAGAGTGCAAGAACAAATTGCAAGTAAGCCAAAATGCTTCAAAAAGCAATTTAAAATCTATTTGCTACCCTGTGAGGAACACATTTATTTGTAAATACTCAAAGGTACATGCAGACTGAGAAGTTGCCCTTGTAAGCATATTGTAATGCTGCAGCGTAAAAACCTTCTAGGCCTGAAACAAACAAATGAAAATAGGTGCCATGTTTCTCATAGAATTTGACTTCAAAATGATGGAGTGAGGATCACATCTGTGGCCAACAAAAAGAAAGACACTGTAGAAAGCGCTGACATTCATTGTTCTTCATTTCTTCTGTATATATTTTGATCCATGCTTCAAGATTTGATATTAAACCTCCATGTGGGTTGGAGGAGTCTTAGATGGGCCATTTATTGTCAGCTGTACTTCTCTAGTTTTCACAGCAATTTATACTACCTGGTCAGAAGGTTATTCTGAGAGATTTATTTAATTAGCTTGTCAAGCTTCCTCCATTGCTGGGGAATGTAAAGATCTCAGAAAACAGCATTACAAAAAAAAAAAATATATACAGCAGTTTCTTTTCGTGACTTTGAAGAGGTTTTGCTTAAATTCCAGCTTCTTCAGAGTCTTGGACATCATTTAAATGTTTTAAATCAGCCAGCAATACTCCGTTTCTATCTCCATCACTGATCGCTTTGCACTGCTTTTACTGTTCAGAGGGACTGGAATATCCCTCCAAACAGCGCCCAGTTGTTGCTAACTTCTGCAAGGCAGCTAATATTTCCATTTCTGACCCTGCCAAAAGGAAAAACTAGAAGACCAACCTGGGAAATACATTCTCCAGCCATTATTCACCACAGTTAGAAAACGCGGACAGCCAGGTATATGCTAGCAATTGTGGAGCTTCTCAAAATAAAACATGAAATAGCCAAACTCTCAGAAAATTCAGACATGAGGAATAGGAAGATGAGGTAAATTCATGTCATTCACAAGTTCTGCAGCACATACAGCTCAACCACCCAGGCAGAAATATTTTCCTTCAGTGATTCATATGAGAAAAATATCTTTATTGTTGTTTTTTTGATGCCACAGTTTCACTTATCTTTTGAAAAAATATATAAGAATATTTTGCCCAAACTCTTCTTGCCAAAACAAAAATCTTTTCAATTGACTTGTGGCAACAAACCTGACAGGAAACACCAGTAAGTTTTTTTCCACTTATTTAAATCTGCCATGGAATAAAAGCAAATTTCAAAACTTTTAGCCAATGAACACCCACCTTCCACAGGCTTCTGAGGGATTTAATCATATTCATTTAATCAAAGTCTAAAGTTTCAATTTCCTTGCACTTTTATTTTCTGAAACAATTCTTTAATATCTCATTTAAATAACATCAAACCTGAACAATTATTAGCAAAGAGACAATTTCATTTTTGAGACAGTGAACATGAATGTTACTAACATATTTCAGTCTGTGTATGAATTCATTATCAAGAGAATAAAGTATCTGTTTGTTCTTTAAAAGAACAATATTCTCCTGAAATAAATACCAGAAGCAATCCTTTAGAGACTTTTGTTCTAGAACAACATTTAAAACCAACAGTCAAGGGGAGGGGAAACTGGGACAAAACCACTTTAACTACATCATAATTTACTTGTGTCTCCCAACGCCCTCAGAAGGTAAAGAAAAAGAATCCCATTAGAAAGAGAAAAACAGGGAAGCAGGATACTGAGAACATCCTCTGTAAATACCACTAGGGTTTAAGCAGTCTTTTTGGGGGGACAGGCTACTGTTGTTTTAGTTGCTTCATTATTTTTTTAATTGTATCAACAAAACAATACACAGGGAATGAAGGGATACAGATTAGAATAGCAGTCGTAACAGCAGTGTCTTCTGTTTCCATAAAAAGCTACAGAAATGCCTTAGTTTAGCTGTTGCTGGTAAATTATCAAATAGCTCATTCCAAAGCAATTACTAAATTGCTGTATTTATCCTAATTCTTTTAGTGGTGTCAGTCATATTTGCACTGTTATTGCACCATAGGTGTTTGCATTTCATTACTGTGGCTAGAAAAACATTTTCTGGGTTGAAATTCTGATACTACTAGAGAGAAAATGACACATCTATTTTAGCACAGAAAGGTGTTTTACTAATAATGTTTTCTTCCCCAGAGAGGTGGAGGGTGTGATTTTTGCATGCTAGTCTTTCCCTATCATAGGTTAACGAGAACCTTTCTCTTTGCTATCGTCTAGCCAAAGGGGAGATGTTAGGTGCCTGCAGCGGGGTGTGCAGAGCTTGCACCTGATGAGAAGGGATGAAGGACTAGGTGCCCAACGAAGGGGCATTTCAGTGTGAGCACAACAAAGAGGATGCTGCCAACTTTTTTAAAAAGATTATAATCAAACTCCTTTTCTAGTCCTCTTCTAAAGGAAATTAGAAACAAATTGAGTGTCCCATCCAGAAAAAAAAGAAAAAAAAAGAAAAAAAAAGTATCCAGAAATATGAATGCTGCCAAGCATAGCCACTTACTTGAAATTACTCAATTGCCTCGGTTTGTAATATTTGACTAAAAGCTTCTTGACAGCTTCCCATTCACAATTTCAGAGACTTTCACTTCTAAGAGCATCTTGCAAAAGCAGTCTTCCGTGATATTACACTACATCTACTTTCTTCAGCACTGATAACAAAAAAATTGTAGGTGGGGTAGGCAATTTTCTGTACATTTTAGAACCTCAGAAGAAGTTTCAGATTAATTTGACACTAAAAATTAGTCACAATTGAAGTTGTGGCTGGAGCGAGAGACTTGTGTTTAAAGTCAGCGAGCTTGTTTCTCGGCTGAGTCTGAAACCATTTCCTTTGTGAAAGCATCACCTTTGATGAAGAAAGTTTAATGAGATTCTACGGGTACAAGAAAGGGAATGTTGGCTATTCTCTGTGAGAAATAATGAAAGGACCTGAAGGCGTCCCACAGAGTGCTGGAGGAGAGGTAAGCTCAAGCCTTCTGAAGTCCTGTGTACTGCTTAGAGCAACAGCATTACCAGGAAAAGAGTAAGTGAAAGCCTAATGAAACAGGACCAGACAAGGTAACTCAAAAGCCTGGTGATGGAGGTGAAGCAGTCTTACATATAGAGAATCAGCTCACCTTCTGACATGTGATTTCATCAGCTGTACAGAGAGGAAGGCTTTCCTTTAGGGCAATTGAGGCTGGTTTTCGGAAGTCAAAAACTTGTAGCAATTTTTTACCATTGACTTAAGAAAGCCAAAGTGACTCCTTTCACCTTCAGCTTATTCTTCTCTTTGGTTAGCTGACCTTCTCACCTACTACAAGATACTTACTTTTAACTTTTTTCCAAGCTCCTCAGAAAAAAAAAAGAGAAGGCTTTGAAAATTTGATTGTGTTCCTTTCTTTATTTAGAGAACTCCTAACAAATTTAAGATCAAGAAAGAAGTTAATTTGATACATAGCCTACTTCACACTAGGAATTACAGTACTACTCCCTACCTGATTTCATTATCTTTTTCTTGAACTATTTCACTGGAAGAAGTCATGGCTAAATGAGCAGATATTTGTCAGAATTTATGTATTTATTTGGGCAGGGGGAAGATGTTTTCATATATGAGGCAAACTTCTGAGATTCAACATGCTTTGAGATAATCAGTTTTGGTTGCTGCCATTTCTTCCTTCCAAGACTGCACTTTATTTATCTCAGCTCTGTATTTCTCCAGCAACAGAGACGGATGTTTTTCAGCCACTCCTTGTTTCCTTCAACCCAACAGAATACAAATAGGTGACAAACATCCACACACAATTGTTCATCTTTTAGGGCACAGTTTAGAGGGTTTGGGCCAACTTCAGAGTGAAGAGGAAACCTGAATTTCACATCTCTCTCCTGGTGAACTATGAAGCCCATGCTGTTATGGTTCTGCTTCTAAAATCTTGTTTCTCTGTACTTGTATGAAATTACAGTGCAGGTATCTAGAAAAATATGAAATAGTGTCCTCTTTATCACATAACAAAATACACCCAAATAGTAAAACATTAAGAATTCAGTATTTTATCAAAAAGCTTGTGCAATTTTTATTTATTTTGCATTTCGTAGCCTATTTTATAATAAATTCTAAGTATAGAATCCGAATGACAGTTCTTACAGCTTGAGGCTAGAGTCTTCACTAATAAATAAGAAAAACTGTTCAGCTTATATACAGGGATAGCAAAATAAAATCTCTAATACCAAAAGCCCAAAGAACTAGACACTTTATCCATCAAATGGAAAGCACAGCCCAATAGATTTGTTTATGCCAGCAAATATTCATGCTAAATTAATTCTACCACCAGAAAGTACTTTTCCAAAAGGTACTCAACCTAATAAAATAGTAAATTCACCTTACCTAGTAGGTAGATAGGCATAGAGGAAATAACCCACATTTTTGCAAGGAATAAAAATTCAAGAACAGAAGGAGCCATTTTATTTGATTTAAAGAATCTTCGGATCTTTGGAAGCATGCAGCCTTCACTCCTACAACAGACTTGCAAGCAGGTACCAGCACCGAGCAGGCAGAATGCAAACTCTACCAGAGTCTGCTTATTTGTTTAGGTCTTTATATTTCTCAAGTAAGCAGCTCAGAAATATCATGTACCTTTAGAACTTAAAATTCAAATGCAACATGCAACTTATATCAGGAAAGATGACAAGGACTATAATGTTTGCCCTGTAACAAAGTGCATTAAATGCATTTAAATCTTTGGTTTTGGAGTCACTATTTCCATTTCAGTTTTATGAGACAAGTTAAAAAAGCCATTAGAGATATGTGGTTGCTGACATTACAGGCAATTCTAGTTTCTTCATTGGTAAGTGGATAGAACTGGCAAATGCCAGGAACTAGAGAAAATAGCAGATTTGGAGGAGGGGACCAAGGATGTGTAGATGTGATGCTAGAAAGATGATTCTGCGGCAGAAGGCCATAAATTCTGCCACCTAAACACAGTGGTGTCCGGCCTTCTCACTCTTCTCTTCACCACTCTGGCTGATTAATGCGTTGTATTAGAAAGTGCGTTGATCAGAACAAATCTAGCAACTATGGGGGAAACAGAGCTTCTGTTTAAACAATACTTGGTTAGTTCTGCCTTTGCTGTAAAGTTCTCATATTCACCATTGGAAAAACAGGATGAAAAGGCACAGTTTATCATTTACACTATTGCCTAGCACACATGAAAGCTGCACAGGCAGTCAGAAAAATCACCAGACTGTAGGGCCAAATGCAGAGCTTTTGGAAGGGAAGAATTACTTTTCTGTGCCCTACGGCAAGACCAGCCATACGTATGTTATTCCTGATGTGTTTCTCCAGCCTAGTCTTAAAGACAACATGATAGAGATTTCACTGTCTTCCTAATGTATGCTAGCACTTCAATATCCTTGCTGAAAATTCCTAGTGTACATATCTAATTTTTTTTCCACTTCAATTTAAGCCTGTTCTTTCTTGCTTTACCAACTACAGTCAGTGAGAACAGTCTGTTCCCTTCCACTCTGCAACAGATGTTAAATATGTGCAAAAGACAGATCTTCTCAACCCTCTACTTCTTCAAGCTAAAGAATATCCACTTGCTTAATCTTTTCTCACAGGTCATGTTTCTACACTTCCAACAGCTTTTTCCTCTCTCTATACAGCTTTCTTGGATTTTGGTGCCCAAACACTTTAGAAATTCGTATGTGATACTCTAGGAGAAGCCTGAATAATGCAGAAGAACTCATTCCTCTACCTCAGAAGCTATACATCTCATTTATATCCCCTAATGGGAATTTTTTCTTTTTACAGTCTTCCACCTGAAACTGTCATCTTTTTCTCTACAATTGCAACCCACCCAGCTCTCCCCCTGCCATCATTATTCCTAAGCACAGCACTTCATGTTTTTACCTGCTGATAAAATTATATTCATTTCAGACTACACCTCCAGTTTGTCAAGATCATTTTGAACACCAAAATAAATAAAATAAAGCATATGCTTTATTTGTGGTTTATTATTTGTGGTCTCCTCAGTGCTTAGTCTCCTCTGAGGATTAAAAAGGCCATTCTCCTGCTCCTGTCCAAGTCATCAATAAAAATGCAGACTAGTTCTCATCCCTGTCCCATCCCCATCTACACTATGTGCTTTCAGCCAGAAGCAGGAACAGCTGTCTGCAGACATCCAGAAAACATCAGGGTATTATGCCCATGCATAAATAAAAGAGAACTGAATATTGACTATCATCATGTACTGTATTTTATTTCTAGAAAAAGAAAAAACAGATATTTTTTATACCAAGAAACATATGTATTCAAATCCTCTCTCCTATGTGTAATCAGATTGAAAATTTGGAATTGAAATTTGTAAGGCTTTTGTTTGTACATTATTACTCAATGCCAGTAAGATTTTAGCTCCTCCAAATCTAAACAAACATTGCATTATGAGCATTTCTCTTTCTAATGTTTTATCATTTCAACTGTTATGCTCATTCTTTCTTATTCCATTTACTGAACTGCTGCTTTATTTTATTTCTCCCTAACTAGAAAAATACTTCACTGGTACAATTCAGCTATAATAATTGTTAAAAGATAAACATGCATTTATTTTGAGAAACTAGCTTCTCACTGGCAATGAAACACATTGCTTAAGAATAAGAAAAGCATCTCCTGAAGGTTCTTCTCGTCTCAGAGAAACCTTACTTTTTTGTTTCACCCTAAGAGCAGTGTGCCAAGAGTCTTTCTATTCAATAGCTCTGACAAACCAGAGAAAAGCTTTGGCTCCCAAACTGTTTTTTTAAGTTGTAGCTAACTCATAACCTCTCCCCATGCACAGCCAGAAACAGACGCAGGCATGGCCCAGGATGATTTAAGCACTTGCAGTGCAACCCAGTGTCTGGGTGTACGCGGCCTTGGGGATGCCTCTGAGCAGATAAAATATCGGCAGGCTTCTCTCAGTAGCCTCATGACAGAAGGATGTGTTTCCAGGACAATGCAGCCTGGCTACCCGGCCGACAGCAGCTGCAAGGAAGAGGGCTCACAGGACTGCATAACCGTTCCTCACCACCTGCAAAGTCCACCCGCATGGGGTGAGGCCTCGGATCACTACTTTCCACATTTTAGAGTATTTACAACACCAAGGCAAAGCTACAGGACTGTCACAAAATGTAAACTTGAGCCAAATACACCCACAATATCATCTATCACCCCTCTGTTTCTGAGGTGAGGAGTGGCGATATCTAACACCACTATTTGGCAACACCGGCCAGCAGTGTCCAGGCAATACAAATATCCCATCTGCCTGGGAAAAAGACGTCTGTAACAGGCAGATCCATCAGTGACACGGGAACTCACTGCCAGCACTTTATGGTTAAACAGGGAATCATAAATCAGGCCAACAAGCTGCCGCTGGAGAGACAGACAGCCCAGGCACTCCTACAGCCACGTAAAGTACAGGCCCTGCGGTAGGCCGTGCGAGATGGCAGCCAACTCTACCAGCTTCTCAAGAGGAAAACCAAAACAAGGCTGGACGGTACTGATGTTGTACTGGGGCAGGGGAGGAAGGAGTGGGGAATGGGGGGAAATTGCAGCAGTTTGAAGGTTTGCAATCAGTATGAAGGTTTCTTTCACAGATGTCAAACAGGTACCATAGCACTCTGTAAGACTAAAGAGAGAAAACAGCTGAAAGGTAAATGGCAAAACTCCAGCCTCTTTGCAAGATGTCTGAGGAATTATGAAGCCCCAACAAAGGTAAGTCAGATTTAGCGTCTTAAGACAGATAGATGCTCTGAGAACTGTAGCCTAATACAGGCTATACGCTGTATTACACACAGCTCTCACTCCTTCGAAGCAATCCTTTGCTGTAATGACTAACAACTTCTTCACTTTAAAAGACACTTTCTTCCCCATGTTTGAAGAGCGCAAAGGTGAAGGAAAGCACCTAAACTTAACTAGTTTGCCCTGAATAATTTTTCCTCCTTCAGCTGCTAGTCTCAACAATTAACACAGCATCAGTTTAGGTAAATTGTGTGGAGGCTATATCACAGGGATCAGCCAGTCCCAGGCAGTCTGTGCTTAGAGGGAATGTTTGGTAAGATCTCACCTTGTATCTGCCACCTTTTTCCAAGCTAAATATAATATTACAAATAATGCTGATTCTTACTCAAATGTCTTGCTTTTATATCAAGATAAGGATTTCTAACCGTTTAGAAAGTTTCAGAGACATTTTTCTAACCATTAAATACAGAAATAGGTTGTTTCTGACCTGCTGCTTGTTTTGACTACTAAATGCCTGTCATTCATTCAACAAGTCTACACCATGAAGCATATTTGTTTATCTGTCCATTGCAAATCAGCTTTCACAGGCACTGCAACAGGAAAACTTCCTTGGGGTATTTCGAAGCCAAGCAAATAAACAAAGCAAGCAAGTTGTTAACAAAACCAGCCCTGTAATCCCAGCTTGCTAAGCGTCAGTACTGAGCATCACTGAGCCTCAGTCCTGCCATCT